>NC_135235.1:216301907-217590657 GCF_051348905.1 Ranitomeya variabilis
AAAATCCACGCTGGAGATTCAAGAACCCCCGAACCGTCTAACGGTCCGGGGGGAGAACACCAGCCCCCTAGAGCTTCCAGCAAAGGTCAGGATACAGATAGGAACAAGCTGGACAAAAATACCAAACAAAACAAAAGCAAAAAGCAAAGAAGCAGACTTAGCTTGAAAAACAGGAACCAGGATCAGAGGACAAGAGCACAACAGATTAGCTCTGATTTCAACGATGCCAGGCATTGAACTGAAGGTCCAGGGAGCTTATATAGCAACGCCCCTGAACTAACGGCCCAGGTGAGGATATAGGAAAAGACAGACGCTCCAGAGTCAAATCACTAATGACCACTAGAGGGAGCAAAAAGCAAAATCACAACATATAGGTAGCGGAGTACCCCTGTTTTTTGTGACCGTTGGGGGGTCCTAGCGAGCGATCAGACATGTATCTCCTAATTCTATTTGTAATCATTCTGTACATACCATAATTGTTTCATCTTGTAATATCGTTTTTATACCTTTTGTAAACACTGCCTAATCTTTTTGGAGTAAGAGCTAAGAGCTATAATATTGGCGATAAGTTGTACTTTTTGGGATAATTGTGATAATTCTGCAACTTTCTTATACTTTTTGCTTTTCAATTGTACAGTGTTTACACCAGACTCATACATATTTGATACATTTTCGTACATATTTGGTACATTGTTGCATTGTTCCTACAGGATCACTTCTTTCTTCTATTCTCCATAGAAGTCAAAGGAAAAAAAATGCATTAAGGTTTAGTAAAAGCACGGACCCCCGCGCAGTGACCGTATGGGCAAGGTCTACCCGACCGCCGACGGAACTTCAGGGACTGGTCATCGCCTGGCAATCATCTGTGCTTAACAGGGGTCTGTCTCAAGTTTTTAAAGGGTTAAAATTGCAAAAAATGGTTGTGAAAAAGAAGCAACTTTGTAATTTCCCTCTTATTAATAATCTTTGTTCTCAAGAACTAAGGGATTTTTAATTCTACTGTTCATTGCCTCGGTTATCGGCCACTGCCGCGGTCCTTAAAGTAGACGGTTGCTTAGGTAATGAGCAAGCGCCTCGGTGGTCCTGCTCTTCTCCCAGCTACCTCTGCTAGTAGCATGGGTAAAGAATCGGCTATACCACTGGTCCGGACTGTCAATCATCAGGAGCACACCGCCTCTGCAACCAGAAAGCAGGGAGGCAGAGCAAGGCTGTGCTCCTGAATATAGAAGCTCTGTTGTAAAGTTTCCCTGCAGCGCCTCCGCAGGGGAAGGAAAGTATTACAAATATATGGATTATCTGCACAATGCATGGGCGGCCCGGGTCCTCCAGTCTGAATGTCAGGCAGTAAAATGACATTGAAATTGCTGATTCCTCTCCCATATACCGCGGGCCGACCCTCACCCACACGTCCGTCGGCCTCAGCTGCACAGTGGAGACGCTTCTGCCCAGAATAACGAGTTAATGCTGATTGCATTCAGATTGCATTGATTTCCGTGCTGTGCCGTTAACATTAGTAACTGATTAATCAATTAGTCTGCCTCTAAGGACGGAGTCTGACAACTGCAGATCTGCATCAGGCGCTGACAAAGGGTAAGATGATATATTATCTACACCCATCAGCCAGAACATTACATCCAGAGGGTGAGATATGTTATCAGCAGGTGAGCAGCCAGTTCTTGAAGTTGATGTGTTGGAAGCAGAAAACATGGCCGACTGTAAGGACCCGAGCGGCTGTGACGAGGGCCAAATTGTGACATCTAGATGACTGGGTACTAGAATCTCCAAAATAACAATAGGGGTGTTCCCTGTATACAGCAGGTCTTGTGGAGTGTTCCCGGTATACAGCAGGTCTTGTGCGGTGTTCCCTGTATACAGCAGGTCTTGTGGGGTGTTCCCAGTATACGGCAAGTCTTGTGGGGTGTTCCCGGTATACGGCAGGTCTTGTGGGGTGTTCCCAGTATACGGCAAGTCTTGTGGGGTGTTCCCGGTATACGGCAGGTCTTGTGGGGTGTTCCCAGTATACGGCAGGTCTTGTGGGGTGTTCCTGGTATACATCAGGTCTTGTGGGGTGTTCTCAGTATACGGCAGGTCTTGTGAGGTGTTCTCAGTATACAGCAGGTCTTTTGGGGTGTTCCCAGTATACGGCAGGTCTTGTGGGGTGTTCCTGGTATACATCAGGTCTTGTGGGGTGCTCCTTGTATATGGCAGGTCTTGTGGGGTGTTCCCAGCATACGGCAGGTCTTGTGGGGTGTTCCCTGTATATGGCAGGTCTTGTGGGGTGTTCCCAGTATACGGCAGGTCTTTTGGGGTGTTCCCTGTATACGGCAGGTCTTGTGGAGTGTTCCGGTATACGGCAGGTCGTGTGGGGTGTTCCTGGTATACGGCAGGTCTTGTGGGGTGTTCCCGGTATACGGCAGGTCTTGTGGGGTGTTCCCGGTATACGGCAGGTCTTGTGGGGTGTTCCCGGTATACGGCAGGTCTTGTGGGGTGTTCCCAGTATACGGCAGGTCTTGTGGGGTGTTCTCGGTATACAGCAGGTCTTGTGGGGTGTTCCGGGTATACGGCAGGTCTTGTGGGGTGTTCCCAGTATACAGCAGGTCTTGTGGGGTGTTCCCAGTATACGGCAGGTCTTGTGGGGTTTTCCTGGTATACAGCAGGTCTTGTGGGGTGTTCCTGGTATACGGCAGGTCTTGTGGGGTGTTCCTGGTATACGGCAGGTCTTGCGGGGTGTTCCCGGTATACGGCAGGTCTGGTGGGGTGTTCCTGGTATACAGCAGGTCTTGTGGGGAGTTCCCTGTATACGGCAGGTCTTGTGGGGTGTTCACAGTATACGGCAGGTATTGTGGGGTGTTCCCATTATATGGCAGGTCTTGTGGAGTGTTCCCTGTATACGGCAGGTCTTGTGGAGTGTTCTCTGTACACGGCAGGTCTTGTGGGGTGTTCCCAGTATACGGCAGGTCTTGTGGGGTGTTCCCAGTGTACGGCAAGTCTTGTGGGGTGTTCTCGGTATATGGCAGGTCTTGTGGGGTGTTCCCGGTATACGGCAAGTCTTGTGGGGTGTTCCTGGTATACGGCAGGTCTTGTGGGGTATTCCTGGTATACAGCAGGTCTTGTGGGGAGTTCACAGTATACGGCAGGTCTTGTGGGGTGTTCCCAGTATATGGCAGGTCTTGTGGGGTGTTCCCGGTATACGGCAGGTCTTGTGGGGTGTTCCCGGTATACGGCAGGTCTTGTGGGGTGTTCTCAGTATACGGCAGGTCTTGTGGGGTTTTCCCGGTATACGGCAGGTCTTGTGGGGTGTTCCCAGTATACAGCAAGTCTTGTGGGGTGTTCCTGGTATATGGCAGGTCTTGTGGGATGTTCCCGGTGTACGGCAGGTCTTGTGGGGTACTCCTGCTATATAGCAGGTCTTGTGGGGTGTTCACAGTATACGGCAGGTCTTGTGGGGTGTTCCCGGTATACAGCAGGTGTTGTGGGGTGTTCCCGGTATACGGCAAGTCTTGTGGGGTGTTCTCGTATATGGCAGGTCTTGTGGGGTGTTACCTGTATATGGCAGGTCTTGTGGGGTGTTACCGGCATATGGCAGGTCTTGCAGGGTGTTCCCAGAATACAGCAGGTCTTGTGGGGTGTTCCCTGTATATGGCAGGTCTTGTGGGGTGTTACCTGTATATGGCAGGTCTTGTGGGGTGTTACCGGCATATGGCAGGTCTTGCAGGGTGTTCCCAGAATACAGCAGGTCTTGTGGGGTGTTCCCTGTATACGGCAAGTCTTGTGGGGTGTTCCCGTATATGGCAGGTCTTGTGGGGTGTTACCTGTATATGGCAGGTCTTGTGCGGTGTTACCGGCATATGGCAGGTCTTGCAGGGTGTTCCCTGTATACAGCAGGTCTTGTGGGGTGTTCCCAGTATACGGCAGGTCTTGTGGGGTGTTCCCGGTATACAGCAGGTCTTGTGGAGTGTTCCCGGTATGCGGCAGGTCTTGTGGGGTGTTCCCGGTATACGGCAGGTCTTGTGGGGTGTTTCCAGTACATGGCAGGTCTTGTGGGGTGTTCCCTGTATACGGCAGGTCTTGTGGGGTGTTCCCTGTATATGGCAGGTCTTGTGGGGTGTTACCGGTATAAGGCAGGTCTTGCGGGGTGTTCCAGGTATACGGCAGTTCTTGTACGGTGTTCCCGGTATACGGCAGGTCTTGTGGGGTGTTCCTGATATACAACAGGTCTTGTGGGGTGTTCCAAGTATACGGCAGGTCTTGTAGGGTGTTCCCGGTATACAGCAGGTCTTGTGGGGTGTTCCCCGTATATGGCAGGTCTTGTGGGGTGTTCCCAGTATACAGCAGGTCTTGTGGGGTGTTCCCCGTATATGGCAGGTCTTGTGGGGTGTTCCGAGTATACAGCAGGTTATGTGGGGTGTTCCCCGGTATACGGCATGTCTTGTGAGGTTTTCCTGATATACAACATGTCTTGTGGGGTGTTCCTAGTATACGGCAGGTCTTGTAGGATGTTCCCGGTATACAGCAGGTCTTGTGGGGTGTTCCCCGTATATGGCAGGTCTTGTGTGGTGTTCTTGGTATACGGCAGGTCTTGTGGGGTGTTCCCTGTATACGACAGGTCTTGTGGGGGTGTTTCCGGTATACGGCAGGTCTTGTAGGGTGTTGCCGGTATACAGCAGGTCTTGTAGGGTGTTCCCCGTATATGGCAGGTCTTGTGTGGTGTTCTCGGTATATGGCGGGTCTTGGGTGTTCCCTGTATACGACAGGTCTTGTGGGGTGCACCCGGTATATGGCAGGTCTTGTGGGGTTTTACCGGTATATGGCAGGTCTTGCAGGGTGTTCCTGGTATATGGCAGGTCTTGTCGGGTGCTCCTAGTAGGCGGCAGTTCTTGTGGGGTTTTCCCAGTATACAGCAGGTCTTGTGGTGTGTTCCCTGTATACGACAGGTCTTGTGGGGTGTTCCCAGTATACGGCAGGTCTTGTAGGGTGTTCCCGGTATACAGCAGGTCTTGTGGGGTGTTCCCCGTATATGGCAGGTCTTGTGGGGTGTTCCCAGTATAGAGCAGGTCTTGTGGGGTGTTCCCCGTATATGGCAGGTCTTGTGGGGTGTTCCGAGTATACAGCAGGTCATGTGGGGTGTTCCCCGTGTATGGCAGGTCTTGTGGGGTGCCCCCGGTATACGGCATGTTTTGTGGGGTGTTCCTGATATACAACAGGTCTTGTGGGGTGTTCCCAGTATACGGCAGGTCTTGTAGGGTGTTCACGGTATACAGCAGGTCTTGTGGGGTGTTCCCCGTATATGGCAGGTCTTGTGTGGTGTTCTCGGTATACGGCGGGTCTTGTGGGGTGTTCCCTGTATATGACAGGTCTTGTGGGGTGTTTCTGGTATACAGCAGGTCTTGTAGGGTGTTGCCGGTATACAGCAGGTCTTGTGGGGTGTTCCCCGTATATGGCAGGTCTTGTGGGGTGTTCCCAGTATACAGCAGGTCTTGTGGGGTGTTCCCCGTATATGGCAGGTCTCGTGGGGTGTTCCGAGTATACAGCAGGTCATGTGGGGTGTTCCCCGTATATGGCAGGTCTTGTGGGGTGCCCCCGGTATACGGCATGTCTTGTGGGGTGTTCCTGTTATACAACAGGTCTTGTGGGTTGTTCCCAGTATACGGCAGGTCTTGTAGGATGTTCCCGGTATACAGCAGGTCTTGTGGGGTGTTCCCCGTATATGGCAGGTCTTGTGTGGTGTTCTCGGTATATGGCGGGTCTCGTGGGGTGTTCCCTGTATACGACAGGTCTTGTGGGGTGCACCCGGCATATGGCAGGTCTTGTGGGGTGTTACCGGTATATGGCAGGTCTTGCAGGGTGTTCCTGGTATACGGCAGGTCTTGTCGGGTGCTCCTAGTAGATGGCAGTTCTTGTGGGGTGTTCCCAGTATACAGCAGTTCTTGTGGGGTGTTCCCTGTATACGACAGGTCTTGTGGGGTGTCCCAGTATACGGCAGGTCTTGTAGGGTGTTCCCGGTATACAGCAGGTCTTGTGGGGTGTTCCCCGTATATGGCAGGTCTTGTGGGGTGTTCCCAGTATACAGCAGGTCTTGTGGGGTGTTCCCCTTATATGGCAGGTCTTGTGGGGTGTTCCGAGTATACAGCAGGTCATATGGGGTGTTCCCCGTATATGGCAGGTCTTGTGGGTTGCCCCCGGTATACGGCATGTCTTGTGGGGTGTTCCTGATATACAACAGTTCTTGTGGGGTGTTCCCAGTATACGGCAGGTCTTGTAGGGTGTTCCCGGTATACAGCAGGTCTTGTGGGGTGTTCCCCGTATATGGCAGGTCTTGTGTGGTGTTCTCGGTATACGGCGGGTCTTGTGGGGTGTTCCCCGTATATGGCAGGTCTTGTGGGGTGTTCCCAGTATACAGCAGGTCTTGTGGGGTGTTCCCCTTATATGGCAGGTTTTGTGGGGTGTTCCGAGTATACAGCAGGTCATGTGGGGTGTTCCCGGTATATGGCAGGTCTTGTGGGTTGCCCCCGGTATACGGCATGTCTTGTGAGGTGTTCCTGATATACAACAGGTCTTGTGGGGTGTTCCCAGTATACGGCAGGTCTTGTAGGGTGTTCCCGGTATACAGCAGGTCTTGTGGGGTGTTCCCCGTATATGGCAGGTCTTGTGTGTTGTTCTCGGTATACGGTGGGTCTTGTGGGGTGTTCCCTGTATATGGCAGGTCTTGTGGGGTGTTCCGAGTATACAGCAGGTCATGTGGGGTGTTCCCCGTATATGGCAAGTCTTGTGGGGTGCCCCCGGTATACGGCATGTCTTGTGGGGTATTCCTGATATACAACAGGTCTTGTGGGTTGTTCCCAGTATACGGCAGGTCTTGTAGGATGTTCCCGGTATACAGCAGGTCTTGTGGGGTGTTCCCCGTATATGGCAGGTCTTGTGTTGTGTTCTCGGTATATGGCGGGTCTTGTGGGGTGTTCCCTGTATACGACAGGTCTTGTGGGGTGCACCCGGTATATGGCAGGTCTTGTGGGGTGTTACCGGTATTTGGCAGGTCTTGCAGGGTGTTCCTGGTATACGGCAGGTCTTGTCGGGTGCTCCTAGTAGACGGCAGTTCTTGTGGGGTGTTCCCAGTATGCAGCAGGTCTTGTGGGGTGTCCCAGTATACGGCAGGTCTTGTAGGGTGTTCCCGGTATACAGCAGGTCTTGTGGGGTGTTCCCCGTATATGGCAGGTCTTGTGGGGTGTTCCCAGTATACAGCAGGTCTTGTGGGGTGTTCCCCTTATATGGCAGGTCTTGTGGGGTGTTCCGAGTATACAGCAGGTCATGTGGGGTGCTCCCCATATATGGCAGGTCTTGTGGGTTGCCCCCGGTATACGGCATGTCTTGTGGGGTGTTCCTGATATACAACAGGTCTTGTGGGGTGTTCCCAGTATACGGCAGGTCTTGTAGGGTGTTCCCGGTATACAGCAGGTCTTGTGGGGTGTTCCCTGTATATGGCAGGTCTTGTGTGGTGTTCTTTGTATACGGCGGGTCTTGTGGGGTGTTCCCTGTATACGACAGGTCTTGTGGGGTGTTTCCGGTATACGGCAGGTCTTGTAGGGTGTTACCGGTATACAGCAGGTCTTGTAGGGTGTTCCCCGTATATGGCAGATCTTGTGTGGTGTTCTCGGTATATGGCGGGTCTTGTGGGGTGTTCCCTGTATACAAAAGGTCTTGTGAGGTGCACCCGGTATATGGCAGGTCTTGTGGGGTGTTACCGAATATGGCAGGTCTTGCCGGGTGTTCCTGGTATACGGCAGGTCTTGTGGGGTGTTCTTAGTGTACGGCAGTTCTTGTGGGGTGTTCCCAGTATACAGCAGGTCTTGTGGGGTGTTCCCTGTATACGACAGGTCTTGTGGGGTGTTCCCAGTAAACGGCAGGTCTTGTAGAGTGTTCCCGGCATACAGCAGGTCTTGTGGGGTGTTCCCAGTATACAGCAGGTCTTGTGGGGTGTTCCCCTTATATGGCAGGTCTTGTGGGGTGTTCCGAGTATACAGCAGGTCATGTGGGGTGTTCCCCGTATATGGCAGGTCTTGTGGGTTGCCCCCGGTATACGGCATGTCTTGTGAGGTGTTCCTGATATACAACAGGTCTTGTGGGGTGTTCCCAGTATACGGCAGGTCTTGTAGGGTGTTCCCGGTATACAGCAGGTCTTGTGGGGTGTTCCCCGTATATGGCAGGTCTTGTGTGTTGTTCTCGGTATACGGCGGGTCTTGTGGGGTGTTCCCTGTATATGGCAGGTCTTGTGGGGTGTTCCGAGTATACAGCAGGTCATGTGGGGTGTTCCCCGTATATGGCAGGTCTTGTGGGGTGTTCCCAGTATACAGCAGGTCTTGTGGGGTGTTCCCCGTATATGGCAGGTCTTGTGGGGTGCCCCCGGTATACGGCATGTCTTGTGGGGTGTTCCCGGTATATGGCATGTCTTGTGGGATGTTCCCGGTATACAGCAGGTCTTGTGGGGTGTTCCTGGTATGCGTCAGGTCTTGTGGGGTGTTCCCTGTATATGACAGGTTTTGTGGGGTGCCCACGGTTCCTGGTATACGGCAGGTGGGGTATGGCATGTCTTGTGGGGTGTTCCCAGTATACAGCAGGTCTTGTGGGGTGTTCCTGGTATGCGTCAGGTCTTGTGGGGTGTTCCTGGTATACGGCAGGTCTTGTGGGGTGTTCCTGGTATACGGCAGGTCTTGTGGAGTGTTCTCTGTATAAGGAAGGACAATCCTAGAAGGCAGGAGGATCCACTATTTGAAGAAGATGGCGGAGGTGGTGTGATGGGATGATATTTTGCTAGAAACCTTAGGTCCTGGATGTGGATGCGACATGTACCTAACAATGTAAGGACCAGCAACCCCATTGATGGAAGTGAAGTTTGGCAGTGCCTCATTCAGCAGGGTGATGTCCCCATCACACTGGAGAAAATTTACAAAAATGGAGGAACATGATGAAGAGTGGCAGATGACGGTTTGCATTGTAAAGTGTGGAAATACTTTCCTAATCAGATTACTGGACAGTGCCTGAGGTGAAGTTTATACTGCTGGCCAAGTTGTACATGTTTTGCCAGCCAGCAAGGAATACTGGGAGATTTTAGCTTTGAAGCCTGTGAAATTGTTAATGCATCTCTGGGCTATAACATGGTCCGTCATTCAGGATGAGATCATGTAACTTCAGACTAGGAGCTCATTACCTAGCGGGGCCTTCATTGTTTCTGGGAGTTAATGGGGGCTTCATGTTATCACAATTTCATAGGTCAGAAAATAATGAAAAGCGACATTCACCTTTAAATTAGGTGTTTACCATAAAAGAATCATATAAGCGGATAGGAAGAACATGACGTGTGTGTAATTATACTGCACATTGAGTGACTCGCGGCCACAAGGTGAGTTTTTTTGCGGAGGAGGGAGAAATATCAGAGGCCTTAATGCCTAAAAGACTAAATTGATTTAGTATTAATTTCCTCCTTTAAATGAACAGCGTGATATACTATGGAAATGTGCAGGTGATCGCACCTGTACCCATAGTGCTGATAGAGCCCAGGGCTACTGCACGAGCCTCGCATCACTAATATCACCCTAATACTTCTGCAACTAATGGCAATATTCACAGCAGACATAGGCCCTTCATGATATTTCCTTTAAAAGGGATTTTCTGTGATTGGAATAAAGTTCTGAATTTTTTGGAACTGCAACACTCAGAATCAGGACTCACAGGCTTTCTGTAGGAGTGGGTGGGAGAAGCAGGACTCACAGGCTTACCCTCTGAGTGGATGGTGGGAGAAGGAGGACTCACAGGCTTTCTTTGGGTCAAGGGAGCAGAACCCAGGCTTTTCCTATGAGTTGGTGAGAGAAGCAGGACTCATTGTTTTTTTTGGGTAAAGGAAGTAGGACTCACATGCTTTCTGTAGGAGTGGGTGGGAAAAACAGAACTCACAGGATTTATATATGAGTGGGTGAGAGAAGCAGGACTTACAGGCTTATTCTAGGAATGGTTGAGAGAAGTAAGACTCACAGGCTTCTGTGTAAGTGGGTGGAAGAAGCAGGACTCACAGGCTTTTTCTATGAGTTGGTAAAGGAAGCTGGACTCACAGACTTTCTGTGTAAGTGGGCGGAGGAAGCTGGACTCACAGGCTTTCTCTATTGGTTGGTAAAGGAAGATGGACTCACAGGCTTTCTGTATGAGTTGGTGGAGGAAGCTGGACTCACAGGCTTTCTGTGTAAGTGGGCGGAGGAAGCTGGACTCGCAGGCTTTCTCTATGAGTTGGTAAAGGAAGCTGGATTCGCAGGCTTTCTCTATGAGTGGCTGGAGGATGCAGGACGGATATGATTACTTTAGGATAGCAAACCATGGCACTCAGAATGATGCATATTTTGTTGGGAAAACAGCAGGAGGTAAGAATCCACAGCCCTGTAAACGGCCAACGATTTGCCCCATCCTTGTCAAGGCCTCAATGAAGCAGCATAGGTATGTGCAGCCGTCTCCATGATGGAGCAAAACATTGGCTGTTTAGGGCACTGTGGAGTTTTGCCTCTTGCTGATCTCCCTATAAAAGAACGTTTAATCTGCATCGTTCCGCATCTGTGGATGCCCATGGATCCTTCCTCTGAGCATCTACCAGGATTCATGAGTGCCTACCATATTTTGTTCTAGGATTTAGGTGTCTCCTCTTCAATCCGATTCTGTCTCTTAAGCTTCCAACCATTCCATGATATAATAGCTAAGGTGGCTTCAATCGAGACTTGCGTTAATGTGAGTTCCTTAATCACTTCCACTAATGATGTCCTGAATAATGGATGTGAACAGACCAGATGGTCTTGCCACCTTCTGGAACTCCAGCCCATCACAACGGAATGTGATCCTGACTCGGTCTGTAGAGATCCAGCTTCTTGCGTTGTACGTTCAGGTTACATGTAATGCAGGAAATGTCTAGCAGAAATGTAGAAGTGGCTAAAACCTTTCCGCACAAAGGAACGGAGAAAATGTGCGGTCGGCTTTCATTAACTGACGGGCAGAGAGATGCTCCATAAACATTTGCTTTCTAAAGCGCTGAAATATTTTCCAGAGTGTTGATGTCCTTGAAAAGGAAGGTTGTTATGGAGAATATTCCGCTGTTTGTTCCTGCTGTCAGTGACTTGATCCAAAGTCCCGGTAATTTACTCTCTTCAGATGAGATGGCACAGGTGTAAACAGTTCTGAGCTTATTAGCAAAATTTGCAGGGATTATGGGGCATTCATTTCATCTCTTGCCCTCATCTCCTGGATGCTGCATCAATGTTAGATCCAAGTGTGTCCCACCACTAGTGGGATCTCTACAATGGGGGACTTGTGTCCACTGTTTTCTCCTTGCATATGTCCTCAACCAGGAACAGTTGAACTCAGCAGTTGGTTGCACATGCTCCATGCCATTGTATTCTATGTCTGTGAAACCTTAGTGCTGCTTGGCGCTTGGCTATTTTTGGGTGTCTTCAGTGCCATAGACTTATACTTTAATGACAGGGTGCATGCATGTCCAACCACTCCATTCAACATTGGTTTCTCCTGGTTTTCCTCAGGAGGAGTGGAACGGAGCAGTTGGTTGTGCATGCTGGCTGCCACTCCTTTATTATTCCATAGCACTGAGCGCATGCACAATTCAGCTTCTCCTGGCTGAGGTTTTACCATGTTTTCTCCTTGGCCTAACACCACAGCCAAGAGGGTCCAAATGGAGTAGGTGGTTGCACATGTGCCCTGTTATGCCAACTTAAGATTATGGCACTTAGCGCATGCACAATTAAGATGACCATTGAACTCCTTCTGACTGTAGTTTTTTTCCAGTTCTCATCTGGATTTTTCTTTGGCATAAGGCCATGACCAAGTGGAGCTAAATGGAACAGGTGGTTGTGCATTTGCCTTATCACTCCATCATCCATCAGTGGCACTGAGCGCATGCACATTTAAGCTCTCCATTCAACTTCTAGCTGAGGATTTACCAAGTTCTCTCCTGAGTTTCCTTTGGTGCAAGACCATGGCCAAGAGAAGCTGAATGGAGTAGTTGGTTGCACATGCGCCCTGTCATGTCAGCAGGAGACTATAGCACTTAGCGCATGCACAATTAGGC
This sequence comes from Ranitomeya variabilis, assembly GCF_051348905.1. NCBI lineage: Eukaryota > Metazoa > Chordata > Amphibia > Anura > Dendrobatidae > Ranitomeya > Ranitomeya variabilis. Next base: position 216,314,017 of record NC_135235.1, read on the forward strand.
TCTTTACTCACCTAATCCTGGTACAGTTTTCTCCTGTTCTTTCCTAGATTTCTCCTTGGCACAAGACCATGGCCAAGAGGAGCTGAATGGAGAAGTTGGTTGTGCATGTGCCCTGTCTCTCCATCACCCAACAATGATACTGACCGCATGCACAATTATGTTCTCCACTCAACTTCTCCTGGCTGAGGTTCTACCATGTTCTCTCCTGCTTATACCGTTGGCGCACAACCATGGCCAAGAGGAGCTGAATGGAGCAGTTGGTTGTGCATGCACCCTGTCACTCCATGACCCAGCAATGGCACTGACCACATGCGCAATTATGTTTTCCACTCAACTTCTCCTGGCTGAGGTTCTAACATGTTTTCTCCTGGTTTCCCCTTGGCGCGTTCCATAGCCTAGAGGAGTTGAATGGAGCAGTTGGTTGTGCATGCGCCCTGTCACTCCATCACTCACCCAACAATGGCACTGAGCGCATGCGCAACAAAGCTCTCCATTCAACTTCTCCTTGCTGAGATTCTACCATGTTCTCTCTTGGTTATCCCGTTGGCGCATGACCATGGCCAAGAGGAGCTGAATGGAGCAGTTGGTTGTGTATCTGCCCTGTCACTTCATCACCCATCACCAGGGAGAAAAATACTTTATCTAAAAAACTAACTAAAGCTGCCAAAAAGGAAACAGAGAAGCACATTGCTTAGGAGAGTAAAACTAATCCCAAACTGTTCTTCAACTATATCAATAGTAAAAGAATAAAAACTGAAAATGTAGGCCCCTTAAAAAATAGTGAGGAAAGAATGGTTGTAGATGACGAGGAAAAAGCTAACATATTAAACACCTTCTTCTCCACGGTATTCACGGTGGAAAATGAAATGCTAGGTGAAATCCCAAGAAACAATGAAAACCCTATATTAAGGGTCACCAATCTAACCCAAGAAGAGGTGCGAAACCGGCTAAATAAGATTAAAATAGATAAATCTCCGGGTCCGGATGGCATACACCCACGAGTACTAAGAGAACTAAGTAATGTAATAGCTAAACCATTATTTCTTATTTTTAGGGACTCTATAGCGACGGGGTCTGTTCCGCAGGACTGGCGCATAGCAAATGTGGTGCCAATATTCAAAAAGGGCTCTAAAAGTGAACCTGGAAATTATAGGCCAGTAAGTCTAACCTCTACTGTTGGTAAAATATTTTAAGGGTTTCTGAAGGATGTTATTCTGGATTATCTCAATGAGAATAACTGTTTAACTCCATATCAGCATGGGTTTATGAGAAATCGCTCCTGTCAAACCAATCTAATCAGTTTTTATGAAGAGGTAAGCTATAGGCTGGACCACGGTGAGTCATTGGACGTGGTATATCTCGATTTTTCCAAAGCATTTGATACCATGCCGCACAAGAGGTTGGTACACAAAATGAGAATGCTTGGTCTGGGGGAAAATGTGTGTAAATGGGTTAGTAACTGGCTTAGTGATAGAAAGCAGAGGGTGGTTCTAAATGGTATAGTCTCTAACTGGGTCGCTGTGACCAGTGGGGTACCGCAGGGGTCGGTATTGGGACCTGTTCTCTTCAACATATTCATTAATGATCTGGTAGAAGGTTTACACAGTAAAATATTGATATTTGCAGATGATACAAAACTATGTAAAGCAGTTAATACAAGAGAAGATAGTATTCTGCTACAGATGGATCTGGATAAGTTGGAAACTTGGGCTGAAAGGTGGCAGATGAGGTTTAACAATGATAAATGTAAGGTTATATACATGGGAAGAAGGAATCAATATCACCATTACACACTGAACGGGAAACCACTGGGTAAATCTGACAGGGAGAAGGACTTGGGGATCCTAGTTAATGATAAACTTACCTGGAGCAGCCAGTGCCAGGCAGCAGCTGCCAAGGCAAACAGGATCATGGGGTGCATTAAAAGAGGTCTGGATACACATGATGAGAGCATTATACTGCCTCTGTACAAATCCCTAGTTAGACCGCACATGGAGTACTGTGTCCAGTTTTGGGCACCGGTGCTCAAGAAGGATATAATGGAACTAGAGAGAGTACAAAGGAGGGCAACAAAATTAATAAAGGGGATGGGAGAACTACAATACCCAGATAGATTAGCGAAATTAGGATTATTTAGTCTAGAAAAAAGACGACTGAGGGGCGATCTAATAACCATGTATAAGTATATAAGGGGACAATACAAATATCTTGCTGAGGATCTATTTATACCAAGGAAGGTGACAGGCACAAGGAGGCATTCTCTGCGTCTGGAGGAGAGAAGGTTTTTCCACCAAAATAGAAGAGGATTCTTTACTGTTAGGGCAGTGAGAATCTGGAATTGCTTGCCTGAGGAGGTGGTGATGGCGAACTCAGTCGAGGGGTTCAAGAGAGGCCTGGATGTCTTCCTGGAGCAGAACAATATTGTATCATACAATTATTAGGTTCTGTAGAAGGATGTAGATCTGGGGATTTATTATGATGGAATATAGGCTGAACTGGATGGACAAATGTCTTTTTTCGGCCTTACTAACTATGTAACTATATGTAACTATGTAACTATGTAACTATGGCACTGAGCGCATGCGCACCAAAGTTGTAAATTCAACTTCTCCTGGCTGAGGTTTTCTCATGTTCTGTCTAGGTTTTCCCTTTGATGCAACACAGTGGCTTAGTATTTTATGACAGGGCGCTTGCACAATAAACCACTCCATTAAACTTCTCCTGTCTGCAGGTTTCCCTTTGTCTCTTGGTTTTCTCCTTGGTGCAAGACCAAAGCAAGTAGATGTTGGATGCACACGCGTCCTGTCACTCTATGGCACTGAGCGTATGCACGATGAAGTTCTCCATCCAACTTCTCCTAGCTGTGGTTTTACAATGTTCTCTCCAGGTTTTGCCTTTGGTGCAAGATATCGGCCAGGATCAGCTAAATGGATCAGTTGGTTGCACATTCGCCCCATTATAAGACTACTAAGAGCTCCACTCAACTCCAAGGGAGCTGATTCCTCTCGATCCATCTGGCCGAAACGTCTCCGTGTGTAAATCCACAATCCATAGAAACACTATGCGTTAGTAATTTCCTTAGAGCGCCTCATATCTCCAGGATGCAGATGTCTTATTTCTTAGAAGCCTTTGACTAGACGACATGACGCCTCCTTCTTGATGGATCACAAAGGACTCAGAAGAGTTTGTTGACGATCCCTGGAAGACTGCCGTAGCCCAGGTATAAGGAATAGCTCAAATGATGCAGTGCAGACATCAAACATCTCCCGGGAGGGAGCTCTGTCTTTATCAGCTCCTGTTAATAAAGTATGTCAGAAGACGATGATGAATGAAACAGCGCGAAGTCGATGCTCGCCCAAATCAAAGTCTAAAGTAATCATAAATATACATATCCATATATACAAGTCAGCGGCGCCTGTGTTTGAAGAGATCTGATGCCCAGACACCATGAAAAGACTTCTTATCTGGGTCTGCCCTTGAATTTGTGAATAATTAAAGGGATGCTCTGTCTTAAAGCGGAGCTCCACTTTTAATTCTTAGATTCGATTTTCCGCTAAAGTGATCTAATAGACGTCAGAAAAAATATCAAAGTCAATTAAAGTTTTTTTTTTGCCATTTTCATAGATGGGTATTGTCGGATAGAGCTCGTAAGAACAAGCACTTTTGCAATTTGTTGCTTATTTGTGTTTACAACCGTTCTTTAGATATTAGCTAATTTCTTTTGCCTATATCTCGTTGCCTAGGAGACCATCCACTGCTGCTGTTTGGTTTGTAATCTCTGTGCTGAAGCTGGCCAGGATTAGGGGGTAACTGTGCACTCCAGCGTTCCTAGCCATGTTCAAAACAGTGCTTACAAGCCCAACAGGACTTACAGGCACGTTCTGCTTTCTAGCAGCAGTGGTCGATCTCCAAGGCAACAGACTGTACACTACACAAAAGGAAAGTGTTAATATCTCAAGAAGAGCTCAACATTTTCATAAGCAGTAAACTGCAAAATTACTTGTATTTACAAGCCCTATCTGGGAATATCCATTTATGAAAATGGGATTAACCCTTTAAGTGTTTTCTTAATTTACAATTGATAACAAATATGGCTGCCCTACAGCTCTTTTAGAGGTAGTCAGCTAGCTTTAACTCGCTTTCTCGTGAGCTCCTACAACACGACTGCGGAGTATCTGTGAAATTCCATGGCAGCTGATAATTATTTAAATAGAATCTGCCACCATGCTTGTTTTTTATGTAATCGGACAGCAGCACTATGTAGGGGCTGAGACACTGATTTTAGCGATGTATCACTTAGTTTATTGGGTGCAGCAGTTGTGATAGAATCTTTTTTCTCTGCTGCAGATCTAGCAAAGCTCAAATGCTGAGGTATGTATAACCCCACCCACAAGGCTGATTGGCTGAAAGCTGTTAATCAGTGGTGGGGCGGAGTTACACAGAACAGGAGGACTAGGAAGCACGAGACAACTAGTCCTGGAGTGATAATCTGCTGATAAAACCTTGATTTAATTGAAACAACAGCACACAGTCTAGTAAGTGACACATTGCTGAAATCAGGCTTTCTGACCCTACATCACGCTGCTGTCAGATTAGATAACAAAACCTGCCGACGGATATCATTTTATGTAAATGATTATAATGAAGTCAGATTAAGAAATAGTGTATAAAAAAGTTCAGACAAAAGTGTCCAAAAGTTGTTATGGTCACACCTCCCTTACTAACAATGCCTTTTTATATAATAGAAGGATAAGTCTATAGTGTTACCAGGATTTGATTTGTTTTTTTCTTGGAGGTGCCGATAATCCAAAAGTAAGTCAACGAAAAAGGAAGAGAAAATAAGTAAATGTCACGTTGGCCGGTGGTGGCGATAACACAGTACAAAGCAAATGTTATGACATTTTACTTGCGGCTTCTTCCGCTCAGCTTAATATCAGTTTAGGATTCCGATGACATAAAAGCGTTTTGCAAAAAGTCAGTTGATAATGTATAAACGGTCCCATCGGGGTAATTAACATTGTTTTAGTCAGTGCCGCTCTCTCTATCCTCTCCATTAGTCTCGGCCAACAGGTAAAATTAGCCTCTTGATTCGTGAGCGCCGATCATCTCTCCATTCCACGAATTTGCATAGACTTTATCGAACGATCCAGAACTTAGTGAGTCCATCCATTGTAGATGAACTCAAAGTTGGAGAAGTCCATGTTCACGGCTGACTCATCTTCACAGGAGGCATCTTTGTTCTTCAGTGACTTTCTTCTGGCCACAACATCTGCCCAATGCCAATTCTACGCTCCTCAAGAAAGACCGTTAGGTTAGTATGTGAGGGTGAAGACTTCTGATCACATTTTGGCTCGTTTCTACTTGCCCTGATCTTACTGAACTCTACTGTCTCTTACGACTACTACTACAGTGGGGTCAAAGAATTCCCCACCACCATTTTATATATAATTCATATATTTATGCCTGAAGAAGACCCATTTGCGGGATTGAAACATGTTCCCTGTGTGTTTCCCAGAAGAAAATTGTAGATCTTCATTTGTAGATGTTATCAAAAAGATTTCTAATGGCCACTTCTGTAGTCGTGGGCCACCTGCTCAGAGTACCGCAAACCTCCTTCCATCCAAATGTTTGATCAGATTTGTAGAGCGAAACACGCACAACGTCACGCTGGGGATGCCAGTGGGGAGGAGGAAGTCTACTGGCCATGGATTGCCGAAGTGACCGCTATATCAGGGTTTTGATTATCTTCATTAATTTGCCTCTAATGGATCTCTGGTGGTCCATACCCATAGATGAGAACAGGATCTGTATCACATACCGACTCTTGCCCAGTATTATCCCAAGCTCTGAAGAAGAACCTGAAGATTCTCTGAGGTGGTGGAACTCCAGATTTGGAGGTCCAAACTATCCAAAGCTTGTACCGAGTGAAATAAGCTACCTATGACCAAGATACGTCCCACCAAGCAATATTCTGAACACTGGATCAACAACTTAGGCAGATGACTGGGAAAGTCCATACCCTTCTACTGGGCAGAGCAAAATTAAGACTTGAAGGTCACCCAGGACTCTGTTGCCTATTTCAGCATCAATTCTTTCGAGACCTTAAGGATCCACATTCCTATCTGTGTCACTGAGTTACAATACAACACTGGCCAGGTGTTTTTTCATTTGGACCCTTTTTCAGACATGGACTGAAGACAGGGATCCTGGAACAGAAATTATTAACTGGTAGCTATAAGGTGGTACTACAACTTTGTGCCCTTAAAATGGGTACTACGGGCATAACACCAGGCTATTAACCTTTGAGGATGGCTAAAATAAATTGAAATGGCATCCAAGGGGAAAGCATGGGCACAAGGTTGATACAGTATCCTTAATGCATATGCAATTAATGAAAAATTTAATTTTTAATTATTGTAGTTTATACTAATTTAATATAAACTCTTATAATCAGTGTGCAACACCCGATCCGATTATAAATTCTATTTTTGGTAACACCTAAAAAAATCATTTGGCAGAAAAAAAATAAATCAAACAAATACATCACGCCTATGCAAACAAAAAATTAGATGCATGATCACAAAATAAATACAGTGATGAGCAAAAGGGTAGCCCCTTTATCCATTGTTTCTTCCAGACCCATTTGCATCCATCAGAGCCTAGTCCATTAACTTTCATCTCACCCATTTCCAATCTTCTACTCTCCACTTTTCATACTTTTTTTAAAACTCGAGACAACGCTTTTTATGACGATATTGAAATTGAGGCTTCTGTACCTTTTTTCGAGCCACCATTCCAGACTTGTGTAATGTGCGTTACACGGTGCTTACATCGACGTCTGTGGTCTCACTATTACGAAGCATACGAGCCTCCTCCACTGCAATATTTGTGGTGCCAGAACCGATAGGCCTTGTGATAAGCCGACTTGTTGACTCCAATATTTTGCCTGGACGTCCACCTCTTGGCTTTTGGATGGATGGACCGACTTCATTTTGTATTCTTCCAACTGTCATGGCGCACACGTGATGTAGTTTAGCAATTTTCTTGGCCGAGAGACCGGTATCGATGAGCTGGATGATGATGTTTATATTTTATTGGGAAACATTTTTGATGGCTGCTCCTCGATTCGAGCCAGTGACCTTTCGCTTGGGAATCAACCTAATAACACACTGAGCTAATAGGGAATGTGAGAACAGGTTGTAATTTGTATGCTACATTAAGAAAAAGATTTTTACACCACCAAGAGCAAAACAGTAACATTGTTACCCTTTTGCTTGTCACTGTCTATAAACATAATACACCATGAAATATTCTATGTAAACCAAGCACAGGAACAGACAAACTTTGTACAGTTACATAAATAGTTGTAATTTATTAAACTTTCAACATTCCCGTAGCATATTGAAAAAGTTCATAGGAGATAACACAATGTAATAAGCGTTTCGCCTAAGGCTTTGTCAAGGGATATGCCATTAATTATAGAAACATGGGCAAATTCCCTGCTATTAGGATAAATTAATTCTCTCTCTTCGGACGAAGGCATCTGCCACCCGCACATAGATGTCTGCTAGTAAAACAGTTGTATTGTAGTATTATTGGTTTGATGTGAAGCTGTCTGCTATCACGTTATTATCAAGAGACCCATCTGGATGCCAGGTCTTATCATTTCTCAGCACTCGGGCACTCGTTACTGCATGTTAAATAGACAATTGGTAATTAATATTATGCTCATTGTCTAAATCCCGAAAAACATTGCACATCCTAATTTGCCTTCTATTTTATGAAAAGATAACATTTTCTTAATTAGGTTTCTTGGCTGTGTTTCACTTTGAGCTTGTCACACTGACTAATGTCCCAGTCAAGCTGGGAATATGTCATTTTTACTTGGTGTCGCTATACTAATTTTTTTATACTGCCCCAAACTTCCTTTTTATTCATGCCACCAAAACTTAACTTAAAATTGTAGCTTATACCTCCACAACCATCATTAGAGAATCCTCCACAACCCTATAACTCTGCTTTAGAGGGTCAGAGATTGGGTCACATGCAAATCTCAAGGACCAAAAATAAAACATTTTAATTCTACATAATATATAATTTATAGTTTCCGTGTTTTTGCTGATTTTCAGCCAGGGAAACATTTCTTTTTTTCTCTTTAGACATTTTCATTTGAGCTTTCGAAGCTAGCTTACGCTGAGCCGTGTTGGACGAATTACAGATGCTGTTAAGAGACCTCTTATTTATTTATGAGGTTGTGGATTGTTGATGATCAACAGTTAATTAGGACACACCATCTGCTTGGTAGACAGCTTGTAATCTGAGATGCATAGTGAAGACTACATGCAAAGCAGGAGCTGCTGCTGGGTATACTGGAATGCTTGCATCATAGCTATATATATATACTGTATATATATATATATATATATATATATATATATATATATATATATATATATATATATATATATACACACACACACACGTTTGTTTGTGTGCAAATAGTGAACAGAAAGTTTGAAGCCACCTAAGTATATGCAGAAATGTTAAATTTAAGGCAGTGTTCTGCAAGATGGGAAAAAACATCGTCAATATACCTTCTGGTGTAATGTGTCCTACTTATTGTCCATCAATCTACCCATCCAAGTCATAATTAGCCATTAATCTATGCCAGCGTTTATCTATGTCCATCCACACGGTCATCATCTTTTGATGCTTCTATCTAGTCATTATAATTAACTGTTTGTGTATAATAATAATCTTTATTTTTATATAGCGCTAACATATTACGCAGCGCTTTACAGTTTTATAATTCCATCTACCTATCTGTTCAACTTGTCGTTACTTCCCATTTTTTTATCTATATCTCTATCCGTGTACGTAATCCTTCCTGTCAGTTCCTTTGTTGATTCCCCCTCCATCCATCCACAACTACCATGTTCCCCAAAAATAATACAGGGTCTTAAATTATTATTTTTGCACCCAAAGATGAATTAGGGCTTATTTTCAGGGAATGTCTTATTTTTTCCATGAACAACAATCCACATTTATTCTTGAACAAAAAAATAAGTCAACATTTAGTCAAATATAATTGTTTCACCACACACTGCACATCCACACATATATATATATATATATATATATACACACTGCAAATACATACACATGTATATAACACACTGCACATACATATGTATATACGCACACTGCACATACACATGTACAGTATATACGCACACTGCACATACACATGTACAGTATATACACATACACACTGCATACATATACACATGTAAATACACACACAGCATATACATACACATGTATATACACACACTGCCCATACATACACATGCATATACACAAACAATGCACATACATACATATACACACTCACACTGCATATACACATTATATATGCACACTGCACATACACATTATATATGCACACTGCACATACACATGTACAGTATACACACACACTGCACATACACATGTATATACACACACACTGCATACATATACACATGTATATACAGACACACTGCATACATATACACATATATATATACACATACAGCACATACATACACATGTATATACACAAACACAGCACATACATACACCTGTATATACACACACTGCACATGCATACACATGTATATACATACGAACACTGCACATACAAGCACATGTATATACTCACATGCACATACACATGTATATACACACACGCACACTGCACATACATACACATCTGTATACACACATCGCACGTACGGGTACATACCAGCCTGTTTCCCTTTCAGCTCCTCTAGGCTCCTGCAGTTAGACGACCTTTGGTGACATCATAGTCACATGACTGTGATGTGATCAATGGTCCTTAACCCCTTCACGATCTTTATATTTTCTGCTTTTGCGCTTTCATTTTTGCTCCCCTTCTTTCCAGGGCCATAACTTTTTTTATTTCAGTCAAGGCTTGTTTTATGAGGGACGAGTTATTCTTTTGAGCAACACCATTGAATTTACCATATAGTGTACTGGAAAACTGAAAAAAAATTCCAAGTGCGGTGAAATTGCAAAAAAAAAAAAAAAAGTGCAATTTCAAAATTGCTTTTTTTTTCTTTTTTTTTTTTCACCATGTTCACTAAATTGTAAAAATGACCTGGTAATATGATACTCTAGGTCATTAGGAATTTGTAGATACCAAACATGTATATTTTCTTTTTTAATTAAGAGGCACATTTTTTTTTTCAAGGTTTGTAAAAAAAAAAAAACACGCCATTTTCTGAGACCCGCAGCGTCTCCATTTTTCAGAATCTGGGGCTGGGTGAGGGCTTACTTTTTGCACGCCGAGCTGATGTTTTATTGGTACCATTTTGCGGTAGATACAATGTTTTGCTCGCTTGTTATTGCAATGTTGCTGTGACCAAAAAAACGTAATTCTGGCATTTTCATTTATTTCTTGTTACGCCGTTTACCGATTGGATTAATTTAATTTAGATTTTGATAGCTCAGGCCATTCTGAACATGGCGGTACCAAATATGTGTATTTTTTAATTTTTGTATTGTTTCATTTTGAGACAGGTGGTTGGATCTTTTATTTTAAACATTTGTGTACACTTTTTACATGCTTCAATAGTCTCCTTAGGAGACTTGAAGCTATGATCATCTGATCGCTTGTGCTTCCACCATTTGGTCCTTCTTTATATCCATACATCCATCTATTCATCCATCTTTGCAACTGATCCTTCCTGCCCTTTCCTGTAGTCATACTTCTATCCATGCATTCAATCCTTCCCGTCTGTCCTCTTATTGATACATTCATCCAGCCACAGTCCTCCGTGCATCTCTCCATACCTCCATTCATGCATTCAATCCTTCCCGTCTGTCCCCTTATTGATACCTTCATCCATCCACAGTCATCTATGCATCTCTCCATACCTCCATCCATGCATTCAATCCTTCCCGTCTGTCCCCCTATTGATACCTTCATCCATCCACAGTCCTCCGTGCATCTCTCCATACTTCCATCCATGCATTCAATCCTTCCCGTCTGTCCCCTTATTGATACCTTCATCCATCCACAGTCATCTATGCATCTCTCCATACATCCATCCATGCATTCAATCCTTCCCGTCTGTCCCCTTATTGATACCTTCATCCATCCACAATCCTCCGTGCATCTCTCCATACCTCCATCCATGCATTCAATCCTTCCCGTCTGTCCTCTTATTGATGCCTTCATCCATCCCCAATCCTCCGTGCATCTCTCCATACCTCCATCCATGCATTCAATCCTTCCTGTCTGTCCCCTTATTGATACCTTCATCCATCCACAATCCTCCGTGCATCTCTCCATACCTCCATCCATGCATTCAATCCTTCCCGTCTGTGTCCTTATTGATACCTTCATCCATCCACAATCCTCTGTGCATCTCTCCATACCTCCATCCCTGCATTCAATCCATCCTGTCTGTCCTCTTATTGATACCTTCATCCATCCACAATCCTCCGTGCATCTCTCCATACCTCCATCCATGCATTCAATCCTTCCTGTCTGTCCTCTTATTGATGCCTTCATCCATCCCCAATCCTCCGTGCATCTCTCCATACCTCCATCCATGCATTCAATCCTTCCCGTCTGTCCTCTTATTGATGCCTTCATCCATACCCAATCCTCCGTGCATCTCTCCATACCTCCATCCATGCATTCAATCCTTCCCGTCTGTCCTCTTATTGATGCCTTCATCCATCCACAATCCTCCGTGCATCTCTCCATACCTCCATCCATGCATTCAATCCTTCCCGTCTGTCCTCTTATTGATACCTTCATCCATCCACAGTCATCTATGCATCTCTCCATACCTCCATCCATGCATTCAACCCTTCCAGTCATTCCCCCTATTGATACCTTCATCCATCCACAATCCTCCGTGCATCTCTCCATACCTCCATCCATGCATTCAATCCTTCCCGTCTGTGTCCTTATTGATACCTTCATCCATCCACAATCCTCCATGCATCTCTCCATACCTCCATCCATGCATTCAGTCCTTCCCGTCTGTCCTCTTATTGATACCTTCATCCATCCACAGTCAGCTATGCATCTCTCCATACCTCTATCCATGCATTCAACCTTTCCCGTCTGTCCCCCTGTTGATACCTTCATCCATCCACAATCCTCCGTGCATCTCTCCATACCTCCATCCATGCATTCAATCCTTCCCGTCTGTGTCCTTATTGATACCTTCATCCATCCACAATCCTCCGTGCATCTCTCCATACCTCCATCCATGCATTCAATCCTTCCCGTCTGTCCTCTTATTGATGCCTTCATCCATCCACAATCCTCCGTGCATCTCTCCATACCTCCATCCATGCATTCAATCCTTCCCATCTGTCCTCTTATTGATACCTTCATCCATCCACAGTCATCTATGCATCTCTCCATACCTCCATCCATGCATTCAACCCTTCCCGTCTATCCCCCTATTGATACCTTCATCCATCCACAATCCTCCGTGCATCTCTCCATACCTCCATCCATGCATTCAATCCTTCCCGTCTGTCCTCTTATTGATGCCTTCATCCATCCCCAATCCTCCGTGCATCTCTCCATACCTCCATCCATGCATTCAATCCTTCCCGTCTGTCCTCTTATTGATGCCTTCATCCATCCCCAATCCTCCGTGCATCTCTCCATACCTCCATCCATGCATTCAATCCTTCCCGTCTGTCCCCTTATTGATACCTTCATCCATCCACAATCCTCCGTGCATCTCTCCATACCTCCATCCATGCATTCAATCCTTCCCGTCTGTGTCCTTATTGATACCTTCATCCATCCACAATCCTCTGTGCATCTCTCCATACCTCCATCCCTGCATTCAATCCATCCTGTCTGTCCTCTTATTGATACCTTCATCCATCCACAATCCTCCGTGCATCTCTCCATACCTCCATCCATGCATTCAATCCTTCCTGTCTGTCCTCTTATTGATGCCTTCATCCATCCCCAATCCTCCGTGCATCTCTCCATACCTCCATCCATGCATTCAATCCTTCCCGTCTGTCCTCTTATTGATGCCTTCATCCATCCACAATCCTCCGTGCATCTCTCCATACCTCCATCCATGCATTCAATCCTTCCCATCTGTCCTCTTATTGATACCTTCATCCATCCACAGTCATCTATGCATCTCTCCATACCTCCATCCATGCATTCAACCCTTCCCGTCTATCCCCCTATTGATACCTTCATCCATCCACAATCCTCCGTGCATCTCTCCATACCTCCATCCATGCATTCAATCCTTCCCGTCTGTCCTCTTATTGATGCCTTCATCCATCCCCAATCCTCCGTGCATCTCTCCATACCTCCATCCATGCATTCAATCCTTCCCGTCTGTCCTCTTATTGATGCCTTCATCCATCCCCAATCCTCCGTGCATCTCTCCATACCTCCATCCATGCATTCAATCCTTCCTGTCTGTCCCCTTATTGATACCTTCATCCATCCACAATCCTCCGTGCATCTCTCCATACCTCCATCCATGCATTCAATCCTTCCCGTCTGTGTCCTTATTGATACCTTCATCCATCCACAATCCTCTGTGCATCTCTCCATACCTCCATCCCTGCATTCAATCCATCCTGTCTGTCCTCTTATTGATACCTTCATCCATCCACAATCCTCCGTGCATCTCTCCATACCTCCATCCATGCATTCAATCCTTCCTGTCTGTCCTCTTATTGATGCCTTCATCCATCCCCAATCCTCCGTGCATCTCTCCATACCTCCATCCATGCATTCAATCCTTCCCGTCTGTCCTCTTATTGATGCCTTCATCCATACCCAATCCTCGGTGCATCTCTCCATACCTCCATCCATGCATTCAATCCTTCCCGTCTGTCCTCTTATTGATGCCTTCATCCATCCACAATCCTCCGTGCATCTCTCCATACCTCCATCCATGCATTCAATCCTTCCCGTCTGTCCTCTTATTGATACCTTCATCCATCCACAGTCATCTATGCATCTCTCCATACCTCCATCCATGCATTCAACCCTTCCAGTCATTCCCCCTATTGATACCTTCATCCATCCACAATCCTCCGTGCATCTCTCCATACCTCCATCCATGCATTCAATCCTTCCCGTCTGTGTCCTTATTGATACCTTCATCCATCCACAATCCTCCATGCATCTCTCCATACCTCCATCCATGCATTCAGTCCTTCCCGTCTGTCCTCTTATTGATACCTTCATCCATCCACAGTCATCTATGCATCTCTCCATACCTCTATCCATGCATTCAACCTTTCCCGTCTGTCCCCCTGTTGATACCTTCATCCATCCACAATCCTCCGTGCATCTCTCCATACCTCCATCCATGCATTCAATCCTTCCCGTCTGTCCTCTTATTGATACCTTCATCCATCCACAATCCTCCATGCATCTCTCCATACCTCCATCCATGCATTCAACCCTTCCCGTCTATCCCCCTATTGATACCTTCATCCATCCACAATCCTCCATGCATCTCTCCATACCTCCATCCATGCATTCAGTCCTTCCTGTCTGTGTCCTTATTGATGCCTTCATCCATCCACAGTCCTCCATGCATCTCTCCATACCTCCATCCATGCATTCAATCCTTCTCGTCTGTCCCCTTATTGATACCTTCATCCATCCACAATCCTCGGTGCATCTCTCCATATCTCCATCCATGCATTCAATCCTTCCCGTCTGTCCCCTTATTAATACCTTCATCCATCCACAATCCTCTGAGTATCTCTCCATACCTCCATCCATGCATCCAATCCTTCCTGTCTGTCCCCTTATTAATACCTTCATCCATCCACAATCCTCCGTGCATCTCTCCATACCTCCATCCATGCATTCAATCCTTCCTGTCTGTCCCCTTATTAATACCTTCATCCATCCACAATCCTCTGTGTATCACTCCATACCTCCATCCATGCATTCAATCCTTCCTGTCTGTCCCCTTATTGATACCTTCATCCATCCACAATCCTCCGTGCATCTCTCCATACCTCCATCCATGCATTCAATCCTTCCTGTCTGTCCCCTTCTTAATACCTTCATCCATCCACAATCCTCCATGCATCTCTCCATACCTCCATCCAAGCATTCAATCCTTCCCGTCTGTCCCCTTATTGATACATTCATCCATCCACAATCCTCCGTGCATCTCTCCATACCTCCATCCATGCATTCAATCCTTCCCGTCTGTCCCCTTATTGATACCATCATCCATCCACAATCCTGGGAGCATCTCTCCATACCTCCATCCATGCATTCAATCCTTCCCGTCTGTGTCCTTATTGATACCTTCATCCATCCACAATCCTCCGTGCATCTCTCCATACCTCCATCCATGCATTCAATCCTTCCCATCTGTCCTCTTATTGATACCTTCATCCATCCACAGTCATCTATGCATCTCTCCATACCTCCATCCATGCATTCAACCCTTCCCGTCTATCCCCCTATTGATACCTTCATCCATCCACAATCCTCCGTGCATCTCTCCATACCTCCATCCATGCATTCAATCCTTCCCGTCTGTGTCCTTATTGATACCTTCATCCATCCACAATCCTCCATGCATCTCTCCATACCTCCATCCATGCATTCAGTCCTTCCTGTCTGTGTCCTTATTGATGCCTTCATCCATCCACAGTCCTCCATGCATCTCTCCATACCTCCATCCATGCATTCAATCCTTCTCGTCTGTCCCCTTATTGATACCTTCATCCATCCACAATCCTCGGTGCATCTCTCCATATCTCCATCCATGCATTCAATCCTTCCCGTCTGTCCCCTTATTAATACCTTCATCCATCCACAATCCTCTGTGTATCTCTCCATACCTCCATCCATGCATCCAATCCTTCCTGTCTGTCCCCTTATTAATACCTTCATCCATCCACAATCCTCCGTGCATCTCTCCATACCTCCATCCATGCATTCAATCCTTCCTGTCTGTCCCCTTATTAATACCTTCATCCATCCACAATCCTCTGTGTATCACTCCATACCTCCATCCATGCATTCAATCCTTCCTGTCTGTCCCCTTATTGATACCTTCATCCATCCACAATCCTCCGTGCATCTCTCCATACCTCCATCCATGCATTCAATCCTTCCTGTCTGTCCCCTTATTAATACCTTCATCCATCCACAATCCTCCATGCATCTCTCCATACCTCCATCCAAGCATTCAATCCTTCCCGTCTGTCCCCTTATTGATACATTCATCCATCCACAATCCTCCGTGCATCTCTCCATATCTCCATCCATGCATTCAATCCTTCCCGTCTGTCCCCTTATTGATACCATCATCCATCCACAATCCTGGGAGCATCTCTCCATACCTCCATCCATGCATTCAATCCTTCCCGTCTGTGTCCTTATTGATACCTTCATCCATCCACAATCCTCCGTGCATCTCTCCATACCTCCATCCATGCATTCAATCCTTCCCATCTGTCCTCTTATTGATACCTTCATCCATCCACAGTCATCTATGCATCTCTCCATACCTCCATCCATGCATTCAACCCTTCCCGTCTATCCCCCTATTGATACCTTCATCCATCCACAATCCTCCGTGCATCTCTCCATACCTCCATCCATGCATTCAATCCTTCCCGTCTGTGTCCTTATTGATACCTTCATCCATCCACAATCCTCCATGCATCTCTCCATACCTCCATCCATGCATTCAGTCCTTCCTGTCTGTGTCCTTATTGATGCCTTCATCCATCCACAGTCCTCCATGCATCTCTCCATACCTCCATCCATGCATTCAATCCTTCTCGTCTGTCCCCTTAATGATACCTTCATCCATCCACAATCCTCGGTGCATCTCTCCATATCTCCATCCATGCATTCAATCCTTCCCGTCTGTCCCCTTATTAATACCTTCATCCATCCACAATCCTCTGTGTATCTCTCCATACCTCCATCCATGCATCCAATCCTTCCTGTCTGTCCCCTTATTAATACCTTCATCCATCCACAATCCTCCGTGCATCTCTCCATACCTCCATCCATGCATTCAATCCTTCCTGTCTGTCCCCTTATTAATACCTTCATCCATCCACAATCCTCTGTGTATCACTCCATACCTCCATCCATGCATTCAATCCTTCCTGTCTGTCCCCTTATTGATACCTTCATCCATCCACAATCCTCCGTGCATCTCTCCATACCTCCATCCATGCATTCAATCCTTCCTGTCTGTCCCCTTATTAATACCTTCATCCATCCACAATCCTCCATGCATCTCTCCATACCTCCATCCAAGCATTCAATCCTTCCCGTCTGTCCCCTTATTGATACATTCATCCATCCACAATCCTCCGTGCATCTCTCCATACCTCCATCCATGCATTCAATCCTTCCCGTCTGTCCCCTTATTGATACCATCATCCATCCACAATCCTGGGAGCATCTCTCCATACCTCCATCCATGCATTCAATCCTTCCCGTCTGTGTCCTTATTGATACCTTCATCCATCCACAATCCTCCGTGCATCTCTCCATACCTCCATCCATGCATTCAATCCTTCCTGTCTGTCCCCTTATTAATACCTTCATCCATCCACAATCCTCCATGCATCTCTCCATACCTCCATCCAAGCATTCAATCCTTCCCGTCTGTCCCCTTATTGATACATTCATCCATCCACAATCCTCCGTGCATCTCTCCATATATCCATCCATGCATTCAATCCTTCCCGTCTGTCCCCTTATTGATACCATCATCCATCCACAATCCTGGGAGCATCTCTCCATACCTCCATCCATGCATTCAATCCTTCCCGTCTGTGTCCTTATTGATACCTTCATCCATCCACAATCCTCCGTGCATCTCTCCATACCTCCATCCATGCATTCAATCCTTCCCATCTGTCCTCTTATTGATACCTTCATCCATCCACAGTCATCTATGCATCTCTCCATACCTCCATCCATGCATTCAACCCTTCCCGTCTATCCCCCTATTGATACCTTCATCCATCCACAATCCTCCGTGCATCTCTCCATACCTCCATCCATGCATTCAATCCTTCCCGTCTGTGTCCTTATTGATACCTTCATCCATCCACAATCCTCCATGCATCTCTCCATACCTCCATCCATGCATTCAGTCCTTCCTGTCTGTGTCCTTATTGATGCCTTCATCCATCCACAGTCCTCCATGCATCTCTCCATACCTCCATCCATGCATTCAATCCTTCTCGTCTGTCCCCTTATTGATACCTTCATCCATCCACAATCCTCGGTGCATCTCTCCATATCTCCATCCATGCATTCAATCCTTCCCGTCTGTCCCCTTATTAATACCTTCATCCATCCACAATCCTCTGTGTATCTCTCCATACCTCCATCCATGCATCCAATCCTTCCTGTCTGTCCCCTTATTAATACCTTCATCCATCCACAATCCTCCGTGCATCTCTCCATACCTCCATCCATGCATTCAATCCTTCCTGTCTGTCCCCTTATTAATACCTTCATCCATCCACAATCCTCCATGCATCTCTCCATACCTCCATCCAAGCATTCAATCCTTCCCGTCTGTCCCCTTATTGATACATTCATCCATCCACAATCCTCCGTGCATCTCTCCATACCTCCATCCATGCATTCAATCCTTCCCGTCTGTCCCCTTATTGATACCATCATCCATCCACAATCCTCCGTGCATCTCTCCATACCTCCATCCATGCATTCATTCCATCATGTCTGTCCCTCTATTGATACCTTCATCCATCCACAATCCTCTGTGTATCTCTCCATACCTCTACCCATGCATCCAATCTTTTCTGTTTGGCCCTATATCCATTCCTCCATCCGTCAGTGCAACTGCCAATACCATGCAACGATCCTTTCATTCATCCTTGTAGAGAACTTCCATGCCATCCCTCTATTTTTCGCTCCATCAGTTCCTCCCTTCTATCTTCCTCTCTATAAAATCCTCCCATACTTTTTATAGATATTTGGAGCACCTAAGCCTTGCAGTGCCGTATATTGCTATTTCACAAACCTTGGCGTACAGCAATTGAATGTCACTCGTGATAAATGAAGTAAAATTCCCATATAGAGCCAGGAGAAATGGGGCAGAGCTTATAATGTAATTAGAATGGCTGCACTCTGTCTTTGAAATTGGATAACCTTTTCTAGTTAGATTCATCCGTTATTTCTACATTCACACGGACTATTTTATCGAAATTCCCAGGGTGCTGATGTCACGAAAAAAATGACACCAAAACAAGAAGAAAGGGTAAAATAAAACCTTTGCTTTTGTAGGAATCTTATAGCATGGAGACATCATAAAATTTGTACGCAGCCCCCAAAATTCTTGTCAAAGTGTGAAAGAAATTGGTAAATCATAAGTACCCCCTGTAACAATACAGCCAGTTGTCCTCAATTCTGCAATCTGATAGATTCATCTATCTCTGCCATCAAACTACTGAGGAGCGCCTCTCTATTATTCTTGGCAGGGTAGCATTTCGTGCTCCAGAGCTGCTCTTCTTCCAAAAATTGCTTGAATTTAGAAAACAATCCCAAATGATATCATGATATGGTCTACATAAAATTGCTTGAGACACAGACCGGTAGAAATACAAACCCAACAATACGCCAAGTAAAGCTGATGCACTGTATAAAATACCAGCTCAGCTTTAATTTCTCCGTGATGATAATTTTGGATTTTTTTTAGTTAGAAATATGAGCAGATGTTCCAAATTAGGACATTTTAGGAATATTCCTAATTCCTCAAAGTGTTTTTAAGCTCCAAGTTTTACAGATATGTAGACGACATCACAACTTGACTGGCACATTGATGTGCTAATAAGGTGCATGGTTTCCACGTTTACAATTTTTTTTCATGTAAGATTGAAAAAGTACTTTGATTTTCTATAGATTTTTAGGTCTAGAGAGCACAGCGGGAATCAGGTGCCTTGTTTGATGCCTTTTATTTTTCCAAAACCAGTAATGGATCCTACCGAGAAAAAGCAATAAAAGACTTTGCCTTCACGTACTCAGTTCACCGAGATTGTATCCTATGGTGTCTGCTTTCCATCCCTTTAAATTGCCGTTAGCATCACTGGATGTCTTAATTTTGCCTTTCTCCAGTCACACATTTACATATCTATTTCTGATTGTCTCCCATTTGCAAATTATCCATGCATATAAGACCCTGGCAGTACTTAAATGAAAGCCTGAAGGCTTTGGAGAGTTCTGTGACGATTCACTACGGGGATCAAAAGATTTCAATTTTAGAATCGAGTGTCGTCAGTCACAGCTCTTGTAACTCTTCCTTCGTAGGCTTTAGTACACTTGTAGAACACTGAAAGTGTTGTGCCACCCATAGCGGCTTTAGAAATGATTGGAGTGCATTCATACAGCACATATATAATATACATAATTAATTTCACTACATGTTTTTGTTCTAACACTACAATGAGTGGGAACAGATGTAGGATAAAGTATTGAGAACTTAATCGTCAAATGTATACTGGCACCAGTAGCACCCATCCATAGTTGGGATATATAAAGATACAAGTGAGCAATCAGGTCATGAAATTAATGTGTCAGAAGTAGGAAAAATGGATAAGTGTAAATGTTATGGGCTCAACTGCTAATGTCAGTTCTCTAAGCTGTAGATCAGGGTGAGTAGCATGGACAAGAGGCAACAATGCCACTTAGCTGGACATGGTACATGGCACAGAGATCCGCGAGGACCAGTACATCAGGGATATCCAGGACAGCAGATAGGCAAGCAGAGCTGAAAGCACTAGATGCAGCTGAACGAGATGTGCGGATTGACCATGAACAGCAGAGATGTATAGGCATATTCTTATCTTGCTTGCAGAAGTGCATGTACACAAAAGAATTATAAATAATGTGGGAATGCTACTCATTTGGTTGCGTGGTGAGCTAATACATAAACCCTTTCCATTTAAATGTCCAGGCTGGTTTATTGGTGCTTCATAAACCATGCCACAAGCAAAGGAAAATAAAAGTCCTTTCAGTGCAGGTAAAACAAAGTAAACAGTTCAATTAAGCGAAAATCTAGGACACACTGGCTGGATAACATCCAGTATACCGGCTCAGTCTGGATACATCACACAGGAGGTCTTCTCACCTCCAGATACAGAACACTGAGTCAAACAAACAGACTCTATTCTACCTTGGGAACCACACCTAGGGGTGGGTATGCGGGCAGCCAGACCCGCCCATCTCTGAGACTTCCTGTAAGACCCGGCCCAGATGTTCGAAACAAGCGTCTTAGTGCTATGTGCACTAGAGCAACACTCCTATCTCTGTGATACATACCTCCCATCAACTATGTGTCCGGTAGTCACCTTACAGGTTCTATAGGCAAATTGGGAACTTGCTTACTGTGGTTACGCACAGGAATAGCTAAGATGTACTGATAAGCTGTTAACTTTCTTGTAGATATGCAGTTACACATAGGAATAGCAGAAATGGCTGGGCTGAACATGGAAGTAGTAGCTGGTTGCAGAATTGCAGAATGGAGTAGATGGGAAGATAATTAGAAACCTGGTAGAAGCAGAATCAAAAGTGAGGTGAGGCTAACTCCTGGATAAGTACATTTCAGCAAGGTGCTATACTTCCTGAATACTCAGGCGGCGGTCTGCTGCCTGAAACTACCTTAAAGGCTGAGCATGATGGCATAAGTGGTGCTTGAAGAGCTACCACAGTAACCTGGCTTGGACTTATAAGGAGGGAGATAGCCATTGATTGGGGAAGATAGAAAAACCTTATGACCAGGATGCAGTATGGGAAGAAAACAAACCGTGAAATCAGTGTGTTGGGGCAATGATCTGCTGGAAACCTCGGGTCTTGGCATCATGTGGATATGACATGTGCCACTTACCTAATATTATACAAACCAAGTACCCCCTTCATGGCAGTCCAGTTCCCTAAAGGCAATGCCCTCTTTTGTCGAAATCAGTTCATCTAAATGCGCCTTTACTTTACCTCTTTTGTTTTTTTTTTTGCCTAGAATTGGTATATTATATTCAAGTGGAATAGCATAAGTGCTGTATAAAATATTTATCTATTGTCTCCCAGAGTCTATTCAGATGCAATAAAGGACTAGCAAACAGTAAAAATAGGAAATTAAAAATGCAAAAAAGAGAAAAAGAAAAGCACTCTCATTCTCTGGTTCGGGCTGTATAAATGTTTAACGGTTGAACATGATGTATGAAGTGTAAATGTATTTTAATTCCCTTTTCCAGGGGCAAACTACATGCCTGAGAGCAATCATGCAGCAGATTATTTCACCCTTTCATTACTTTTTAATTCAGAAATAAAATAAAAATTATTGATGCCGAACAATACAATTGAAAAGAATCATACATATAGTATAGTATCTTTTAGTAAATGAAAAAGAAATACAAAAAACTCTCACGTGATAAAAAAAACCAATTGGATAACAGCGTTCAGATTAAGGTCGAATTCAAACATTCGTGAAACAAAGTCCATGTATGAACTGTGATGTACGGACTGGTGACCACAGATCTTGTGACTAGAGTTGAGCGAATATGTTTGGAATCGGTTGCCGAATCTGAATTTGCCATATTCGTGCCATATTGGTACCTTAATCGTGACGAATTTATATTTGACAATCGATTATGAACATATTCATTCATTTCAACTCTCATTGGCTCCAATGACATTCGTCTGTGTTCGGAGAATATTACAAAAACAATATTCCCAACCGATCATAATCGGAACCGAATTTTGAAAAATTTGCTCAACTCTACTTGTAACCTGGCAACCTCGTATATGCCTATGAGACTGTTGAGCTTGGGTCAGGAGCCCTGTGGCCAGTCCGATCATCATGGTCTGTACACAGACGTTTAAGTCCAGCCTTGGGCTTCTGCCTGGTCCATGCTGCAGTGTTCCCTCTACCCTGACCGAGGAACTATAAATGGTCATGGTGACTGGATGAATCGGATCTTATCTCATGATCCGGCATAGTCATAACCTAAATGTTCATCACATAACATTAACATGGTTAACATCACCCAGCTTTGCACACAGACTTCCCTCTGCTTTTTGCTTTCATATGGTATGTTCATCCACCCAGCTCTCCTGCTATGAAGCGCACATAGTACATCACCCAGCTTTGCACACAGACTTCCCTCTGCTTTTTGCTTTCATATGGTATGCCTTTCAGCTAACCCCAGCTCACCCTGTGATATTTATGACCTTGTTTACTTAGGCTTGATTGTATGCATCTGGTCCACTCTTAATTCTCTGACCAAGATGAGCAGAGACCACTCCTCTCTGCTTCACACCTGAACGCACTTAGTTTTCCATATATTGTATAGCACAAGTCTGCTAGACTTCAGTCTGCAGTGTGATTTCTAGAAGTGTGTTCTAAAAGTGTGGATTACATTAGAATTAAAACCTGAATTGAACCTGAAGGGAACTGAAGGTAACTGGCCTGACACTGTAAACAATGTTTCTGTTTGTTGTCACTTTTACCCCTATATTCTTTAACTTTCTGCTACCTCCCCCAATCCTCACACCAAGTAAGGAACTGTTCATCTCCTCTTCAATCCTCCCCAATCCTCCCCATCCATCTCACCTCCTCCTCAGAACTGTTCCTTTACATACAATCCTCTGTCTCAAAGCACAGGCAGCCCACAGTCATTTCTACCTCCCACCCACGCTCCTTCACAAACTTCCGTAACCTCTCTAACCTTATACCCATTCACCCAGCCCCCGCTTCCCCAGTCCCACTAACAGGAGCTCTGTGGAATGCTCGCTCTGTCTGTAACAAGCTTCCCTACATCCATGATCTTTTTGTTACTACCAAACTTTCCTTCCTCGCCATCACCGAAACCTGGCTCACCCCTTCTGACACAGCCTCCCCTGCTGCACTCTCTTACGGTGGCTTCCACCTTTCTCACACACCCCACCCCAGCAGCAAGCATGCGGAGGAGTTGGTTTTCTCCTGTCAGATAACTGCTCCTTCACCCCAATCCCACTGCCACCCTCTGTTACCCTCCCTTCCTTTGAGGTGCACTCTGTGCGCATCTACTCTGTTGTGGATTCTGTTTGTGGGCTCCCTCTGGTGGTTACTGCTGGTACTGGGTGACTTTGGTGGGTTGCGGCCTTTGGTTTCCACCTGTCCATCAGTGGCTGGGTGTTTCCTATTTTACCTGGCCTTTCTGTCATTTCCCTTGCCGGCTATCAATGTATTCAGATGTGCTCTGTTTGGTTCCTGCCTACCTGCTCCCAGATCTTTCAGGATAAGCTAAGTGCTGATTTTCAGTTGTTTGGTTTTTTGTCCAGCTTGCTTATTATGTCTCTATGCTAGCTGGTAGCTCTAGTGGACTGAGGTTCTCCCCATGTGCCATGAGTTGGCACATGGGTTCTTGTAATCTCAGGATGGTTTTTTTGATTAGGGTTTTTTGCTGACCGCTCAGTCCCCTTTTGTATCGTTCTGCTTTCTAGTTTACAGCGGGCCTCAATTTGCTAAAACTATATATATCATCTCTATGTGTGTGCCTTCCTCTCATTTCACCGTCAATACATGTGGGGGGCAACTATATCTTTTGGGGTTCATTCCGCTGGAGGCAAGTGAGGTCTTTATTTTCTCTGCAGTGCTAGTTAGCTCTTAGGCTGGTGCGTGGCGTCTAGAACCAACGTAGGCACGCTCCCTGGCTATCTCTAGTTGCGTTTGTCAGGCGTAGGGCAGCGGTCAGCCCAGGTTCCATCACCCTAGAGCTCGTCCGTAATATATTTGTACTTTGCTTGTCCTGTGCTATCCCTAGCCATTGGGATTCATGACAGTATAGCCGGCCCACAAAGTGTTAATTGTTTGGGCTGAAGCAGGAGAAAGAGAAGTGTTTAAGGGAAATTTTTTTTTTTTTTTTTTTTTCCCCTTCAGAGTTTTGCTGCCTAGCCCTTAATTGCTGTCTAGCTGCTTCTTACCTCCTCTTAACCCTTGAATGGCTCTGATCTTAGCTGTTTAACATGGATGTCCAGAGTTTGGCTTCCAGCCTGAGTAATCTCGCGGCAAAAGTTCAAAACATACAGGATTTTGTTGTTCACACTCCCATGTCTGAACCTAGAATTCCTATTCCAGAGTTCTTTTCTGGAGATAGATCTACCTTCCTGAATTTCAGGAACAATTGTAAATTGTTTCTTTCTTTAAAATCTCGCTCCTCTGGAGACCCTGCTCAACAGGTCAAGATTGTAATATCTTTCCTGCGGGGCGACCCTCAGAATTGGGCATTTGCATTGGCACCAGGGGATCCTGCATTGCTCAGTGTGGATGCGTTTTTTCTGGCATTGGGATTGCTCTATGAGGAACCTAACCTGGAGATTCAGGCTGAAAAGGCTTTATTAGCCCTCTCTCAGGGGCATGATGAAGCGGAGATATATTGTCAGAAGTTTCGGAAATGGTCGGTGCTTACTCAGTGGAATGAGTGCGCCCTGGCTGCAAACTTCAGAAATGGTCTTTCTGAGGCCATTAAGGATATTATGGTGGGGTTCCCTATGCCTACAGGTCTGAATGAGTCTATGGCTATGGCCATTCAGATTGATCGGCGTTTACGGGAGCGCAAACCCGTGCACCAGTTGGCGGTGTCTTCTGAACAGGCACCTGAGACTATGCAATGTGATAGAATTCAGTCCAGAAGTGAACGGCAAAATTATAGGTGGAAAAATGGTTTGTGTTTCTATTGTGGTGATTCAGCTCATGTTATATCAGCATGCTCTAAACGCACAAAAAGGGTTGATAAATCTTTTGCCATTGGTACTCTGCAGCCTAAGTTCATTTTGTCTGTGACTCTGATTTTTTCACTGTCTTCCATTTCCGTCGATGCCTATGTGGATTCGGGCGCTGCCCTGAGTCTTATGGATTGGTCATTTGCTAAACGCTGCGGTTTTAGTCTGGAACCTCTGGAAGTTCCTATTCCTCTGAAGGGAATTGACTCTACACCATTGGCTATGAATAAACCGCAGTATTGGACACAAGTGACCATGCGCATGACTCCCGTTCATCAGGAGGTGATTCGCTTCCTTGTACTTTATAATTTACATGATGTACTAGTGCTTGGTCTGCCATGGTTACAAACTCATAATCCTGTCCTGGACTGGAAAACAATGTCTGTGTTAAGCTGGGGATGTCAGGGGGTTCATGATGATGCACCTCCGATTTCAATCGCTTCATCTACTCCTTCTGAGATCCCTGCGTTTTTGTCTGACTATAGGGATGTTTTTGAGGAGCCTAAGCTCAATTCGCTCCCTCCGCATAGAGATTGTGACTGTGCTATAGAATTGATTCCTGGCAGTAAGTTCCCTAAGGGTCGTTTATTTAATCTGTCACTGCCAGAGCATACTGCTATGCGGAATTATATTAAGGAGTCCTTGGAAAAGGGACATATTCGTCCATCTTCGTCCCCTCTGGGAGCAGGTTTTTTTTTTTGTGGCAAAAAAAGATGGTTCCCTGAGGCCTTGTATAGATTATCGCCTTCTGAATAAGATTACAGTCAAGTATCAGTATCCATTGCCATTATTGACTGATTTGTTTGCTCGCATTAAGGGGGCTAGGTGGTTCACTAAGATAGATCTTCGCGGTGCGTATAATCTGGTGCGGATAAAACAGGGTGATGAGTGGAAAACCGCATTTAATACGCCTGAGGGCCATTTTGAGTATTTGGTAATGCCTTTTGGACTCTCCAATGCTCCGTCAGTCTTTCAGTCCTTTATGCACAATATTTTCCGTGAATATCTGGATAAGTTTATGATTGTGTATTTGGATGATATTTTGGTGTTTTCTGATGACTGGGAGTCTCATGTTCTACAGGTCAGGAAGGTGTTTCAGGTTCTGCGGGCCAATTCTCTGTTTGTGAAGGGCTCAAAGTGTCTCTTCGGAGTCCAGAAGATTTCTTTTTTGGGGTACATTTTTTCTCCTTCTACTATTGAGATGGATCCCGTCAAGGTTCAGGCGATTTGTGACTGGACACAACCTACATCTGTTAAGAGCCTTCAGAAGTTCTTGGGGTTTGCTAATTTTTATCGTCGGTTCATTGCTAATTTTTCCAGTATTGCTAAACCTTTGACTGATTTGACTAAAAAGGGTGCTGATGTTGCTGATTGGTCTCCTGCGGCCGTGGAGGCCTTTTAGGAACTTAAGCGCCGGTTTTCTTCTGCTCCTGTGTTGTGTCAACCAGATGTTTCACTTCCTTTTCAGGTTGAGGTTGATGCTTCCGAGATTGGAGCGGGGGCGGTTTTGTCACAGAGAAGTTCTAATGGCTCGGTGATGAAGCCATGTGCATTCTTCTCTAGAAAATTCTCGCCCGCCGAGCGCAATTATGATGTGGGTAATCGGGAGCTTTTGGCCATGAAGTGGGCATTTGAGGAGTGGCGTCATTGGCTTGAGGGTGCTAAACATCGTGTGGTGGTCTTGACTGATCACAAGAATCTCATTTACCTTGAGTCTGCCAGGCGTTTGAATCCTAGACAGGCTCGTTGGTCGTTGTTTTTTTCTCGTTTCAATTTCGTGGTTTCATACCTGCCAGGTTCAAAGAATGTGAAGGCAGATGCTCTTTCCAGGAGTTTTGTGCCTGACTCTCCTGGAGACTCTGGGCCTACTGGTATCCTTAGGGATGGGGTAATATTGTCCGCCGTATCCCCAGACTTGCGACGTGCATTGCAGGAGTTTCAGGTGGATAAACCGGATCGTTGTCCACCAGAAAGACTGTTTGTTCCGGATGATTGGACCAGTAGAGTCATCTCCGAGGTCCATTCTTCTGTGTTGGCTGGTCATCCTGGAATATTTGGTACTAGAGACTTGGTGGCCAGGTCTTTTTGGTGGCCTTCCTTGTCTAGGGATGTGCGTACCTTTGTGCAGTCTTGTGAAGTGTGTGCTCGAGCTAAGCCTTGCTGTTCTCGGGCCAGTGGGTTGTTGTTATCCTTGCCCATCCCGAAGAGGCCTTGGACGCACATTTCCATGGATTTTATTTCTGATCTCCCGGTTTCACAGAAAATGTCCGTTATCTGGGTTGTGTGTGACCGCTTTTCTAAGATGGTTCATTTGGTGCCCTTGCCTAAGTTGCCTTCCTCCTCTGAGTTGGTCCCTTTATTTTTTCAGAACGTGGTTCGTTTGCATGGGATTCCGGAGAATATCGTTTCTGACAGGGGATCCCAGTTTGTGTCTAGATTTTGGCGGACGTTTTGTGCCAAGATGGGCATTGATTTGTCTTTCTCGTCTGCATTCCATCCTCAGACGAATGGCCAGACGGAGCGAACTAATCAGACCTTGGAAACTTATTTGAGGTGTTTTGTTTCTGCTGATCAAGATGACTGGGTTGCTTTTTTGCCACTGGCCGAATTTGCTCTTAATAATCGGGCTAGTTCGGCCACGTTGGTCTCTCCTTTTTTTTGTAATTCGGGGTTTCATCCTCGTTTTTCCTCTGGTCAGGTGGAGCCTTCGGATTGTCCTGGAGTGGACGTGGTGGTGGACAGGCTACATCAGATTTGGAATCAGGTGGTGGACAATTTGAAGTTATCTCAGGAGAAGACTCAGCAGTTTGCTAATCGCCGTCGCCGCGTGGGTCCCCGACTTCTTGTTGGGGATTTGGTGTGGTTGTCTTCTCGTTTTGTCCCTATGAAGGTCTCTTCTCCTAAGTTCAAGCCTCGGTTCATCGGTCCTTATAGGATCTCGGAGATTCTTAACCCTGTATCTTTTCGTTTGGATCTCCCAGCATCGTTTGCTATTCATAATGTGTTCCATCGGTCGTTGTTGCGGAGGTATGAGGTGCCCGTTGTTCCTTCGGTTGAGCCTCCTGCTCCGGTGCTGGTGGAGGGAGAATTGGAGTATGTTGTTGAGAAGATCTTGGATTCTCGTGTTTCCAGACGCAAACTCCAGTATTTGGTTAAGTGGAAGGGTTATGGTCAGGAGGATAATTCCTGGGTGGTCGCCTCCGATGTTCATGCGACTGATTTGGTCCGCGCCTTCCATAGAGCTCACCCTGATCGCCCTGGGGGTTCTCGTGAGGGTTCGGTGACCCCTCCTCATGGGGGGGGTACTGTTGTGGATTCTGTTTGTGGGCTCCCTCTGGTGGTTACTGCTGGTACTGGGTGACTTTGGTGGGTTGCGGCCTTTGGTTTCCACCTGTCCATCAGTGGCTGGGTGTTTCCTATTTTACCTGGCCTTTCTGTCATTTCCCTTGCCGGCTATCAATGTATTCAGATGTGCTCTGTTTGGTTCCTGCCTACCTGCTCCCAGATCTTTCAGGATAAGCTAAGTGCTGATTTTCAGTTGTTTGGTTTTTTGTCCAGCTTGCTTATTATGTCTCTATGCTAGCTGGTAGCTCTAGTGGACTGAGGTTCTCCCCATGTGCCATGAGTTGGCACATGGGTTCTTGTAATCTCAGGATGGTTTTTTTGATTAGGGTTTTTTGCTGACCGCTCAGTCCCCTTTTGTATCGTTCTGCTTTCTAGTTTACAGCGGGCCTCAATTTGCTAAAACTATATATATCATCTCTATGTGTGTGCCTTCCTCTCATTTCACCGTCAATACATGTGGGGGGCAACTATATCTTTTGGGGTTCATTCCGCTGGAGGCAAGTGAGGTCTTTATTTTCTCTGCAGTGCTAGTTAGCTCTTAGGCTGGTGCGTGGCGTCTAGAACCAACGTAGGCACGCTCCCTGGCTATCACTAGTTGCGTTTGTCAGGCGTAGGGCAGCGGTCAGCCCAGGTTCCATCACCCTAGAGCTCGTCCGTAATATATTTGTACTTTGCTTGTCCTGTGCTATCCCTAGCCATTGGGATTCATGACACTACTCCCCCTCCAACCTCCAACTGGCTGTCATTTACCGCCCCCCAGGGCCAGCCACCATCTTCTTTGACCACTTCACCACCTGGCTACTTCATTTCCTTTCTGCAGACATCCCCACTATCATCATGGGCGATTTCAACATCCCCATTGACACTTCCCTCTCAGCTGCCACTAAACTTCTATCTCTCACTTCCTCCTTCGGCCTCACTCAATGGTCTTCTGCAGCCACTCACAAAGATGGTCACACACTGGACCTCATCTTCACCCGCCTCTGCTCCCTATCTAACCTGTCATGTTCTCAATGGCAAGAGAACATAGCATAAGCATATATAGGAACTAGCTCTTGGAAGATGGGAACTGAGCTGACCATGAACTAAACCTAACGCACAACTAGCAGTGGCCGGGTAGCATGCCTACGTTGATTCTAGATGCCCAGCACCAGCCGGAGGACTAAATAATGCTAGCAGAGGAAAATATTAGTCCTAGCTCACCTCTAGAGAAATACCCCGAAAGGAGACAGAGGCCCCCCACATGTATTGGCGGTGAATTAAGATGAAATAACAAACGTAGTATGAAAATAGGTTTAGCAAATTTGAGGTCCACTTACTACATAGCAGAAGACAGAAAGGACACTTTCATGGTCAGCTGAAAACCCTATCAAAACACCATCCAGAAATTACTTTAAAACTCTGGCATTAACTCATAACACCAGAGTGGCAATTCCTGTTCACAAGAGCTTTCCAGACACAGTAACGAAACTTCAGCTGTGAACTGGAACAAAAATGCAAAAACAAACATGGACAAAAGTCCAACTTATCTAGTAGTTGTCTAGGAGCAGGAACAAGCACAGAGAGGCTTCTGATAACATTGTTGACCGGCAAGAAACTAACAGAGCAGCAAGGTTATATAGCGACTCCCACATCTTGATGGGAACAGGTGAACAGAGAAGATGACAACACCAGTTCAATTCCACCAGTAGCCACCGGGGGAGCCCAGAATCCAAATTCACAACAGTACCCCCCCCTCAAGGAGGGGGCACCGAACCCTCACCAGAACCACCAGGGCGATCAGGATGGGCCCTATGAAAGGCACGAACCAGATCAGAGGCATGAACATCAGATGCATTCACCCAAGAATTATCCTCCTGGCCGTATCCCTTCCACTTGACCAGATACTGGAGTCTCCGTCTGGAAACACGAGAGTCTAAGATTTTCTCCACAACGTACTCCAACTCACCCTCAACCAACACCGGAGCAGGAGGCTCAACGGAAGGCACAACCGGTACCTCATACCTGCGCAATAATGACCGATGAATAACGTTATGAATAGAAAAGGATGCAGGGAGGTCCAAACGGAAGGAAACAGGGTTAAGAATCTCCAATATCTTATACGGGCCGATGAACCGAGGCTTAAATTTAGGAGAAGAGACCCTCATAGGGACAAAACGATAAGACAACCACACCAAATCCCCAACACAAAGCCGAGGACCAACACGACGGTGGCGGTTGGCAAAAAGCTGAGTCTTCTCCTGGGACAACCTCAAATTGTCCACCACCTGCCCCCAGATCTGATGCAATCTCTCCACCACAGCATCCACTCCAGGACAATCCGAAGTTTCCACCTGACCAGAGGAAAATCGAGGATGAAACCCCGAATTACAGAAAAACGGGGACACCAAAGTGGCAGAGCTGGCCCGATTATTAAGAGCGAACTCCGCCAATGGCAAAAAGGCAACCCAATCATCCTGGTCAGCAGACACAAAACACCTCAGATATGTCTCCAGGGTCTGATTAGTCCGCTCGGTCTGGCCATTCGTCTGAGGATGGAAAGCGGACGAAAAAGACAAATCTATGCCCATCCTAGCACAGAATGCCCGCCAAAATCTAGACACGAATTGGGTCCCTCTGTCAGAAATGATATTCTCAGGAATACCATGCAAACGAACAACATTTTGAAAAAACCGAGGAACCAACTCGGAAGAAGAAGGCAACTTGGGCAGAGGAACCAAATGGACCATCTTAGAGAAACGGTCACACACCACCCAGATGACAGACATCTTCTGAGAAACAGGCAGATCTGAAATAAAATCCATCGAGATGTGCGTCCAAGGCCTCTTAGGAATAGGCAAGGGCAACAATAATCCACTAGCCCGAGAGCAACAAGGCTTGGCCCGAGCACAAACGTCACAAGACTGCACAAAGCCTCGCACATCTCGTGACAGGGAAGGCCACCAGAAGGACCTTGCCACCAAATCCCTGGTACCAAAAATGCCAGGATGACCTGCCAACGCAGAAGAATGAACCTCAGAGATGACTCTACTGGTCCAATCATCAGGAACAAACAGTTTATCAGGTGGGCAACGATCCGGTCTATCCGCCTGAAACTCCTGCAAGGCCCGCCGCAGGTCTGGAGAAACGGCTGACAATACCACTCCATCCTTAAGGATACCTGTGGGCTCAGAGTTACCAGGCGAGTCAGGCTCAAAACTCCTAGAAAGGGCATCCGCCTTAACATTCTTAGAACCCGGTAGGTATGACACCACAAAATTAAACCGAGAGAAAAATAATGACCAGCGCGCCTGTCTAGGATTCAGGCGCCTGGCGGTCTCAAGATAAATCAAGTTTTTGTGGTCAGTCAATACCACCACCTGATGTCTGGCCCCCTCAAGCCAATGGCGCCACTCCTCAAAAGCCCACTTCATGGCCAAAAGCTCCCGATTCCCAACATCATAATTCCGCTCAGCGGGCGAAAATTTACGGGAAAAGAAGGCACAAGGCCTCATCACGGAGCAGTCAGAACTTTTCTGCGACAACACTGCCCCAGCTCCGATCTCAGAAGCGTCAACCTCAACCTGAAAAGGTAGAGCAACATCAGGCTGACGCAACACAGGGGCAGAGGAAAAACGGCGCTTAAGCTCCCGAAAGGCCTCCACAGCGTCAGGGGACCAATCAGCAACATCAGCACCCTTCTTAGTCAAATCGGTCAATGGCTTAGCAATATCCGAAAAACCAGCAATAAATCGACGATAAAAGTTAGCAAAGCCCAAAAATTTCTGAAGACTCTTAAGAGAAGAGGGCTGCGTCCAATCACAAATAGCTTGAACCTTGACAGGATCCATTTCAATGGAAGAGGGAGAAAAAATATATCCCAAAAAGGAAATCCTCTGTACCCCAAAAACACACTTAGAACCCTTCACACACAAAGAATTAGACCGCAAAACCTGGAAAACCCTCCTGACTTGCTGGACATGAGAGTCCCAGTCATCCGAAAAAATCAGAATATCATCCAGATACACAATCATAAATTTATCCAAATAATCGCGAAAAATATCATGCATAAAGGACTGGAAAACCGACGGAGCATTTGAAAGACCAAAAGGCATCACTAAATACTCAAAGTGGCCCTCGGGCGTATTAAATGCGGTTTTCCACTCATCCCCCTGCCTGATTCGCACCAAATTATACGCCCCACGAAGGTCAATCTTAGAGAACCACTTGGCCCCCTTTATGCGAGCAAACAAATCAGTCAGCAACGGCAATGGGTATTGATATTTTACAGTGATTTTATTCAAAAGCCGATAATCGATACATGGTCTCAAAGAGCCGTCTTTTTTTGACACAAAGAAAAAACCGGCTCCTAAGGGAGATGACGATGGACGAATATGTCCCTTTTCCAAGGACTCCTTTATATATTCCCGCATAGCAGCATGCTCAGGCACAGACAGATTGAATAAACGACCCTTTGGGTATTTACTACCCGGGATTAAATCTATGGCACAATCGCACTCTCGGTGCGGAGGTAATGAACCAAGCTTGGATTCTTCAAAGACGTCACGATAGTCAGACAGGAACTCAGGAATTTCAGAGGGAATAGATGATGAAATGGAAACCACAGGTACATCCCCATGAGCCCCCTTACATCCCCAGCTCAACACAGACATAGCTTTCCAGTCGAGGACTGGGTTGTGAGATTGCAGCCAAGGCAATCCCAGCACCAAATCATCATGTAGATTATGCAGCACCAGAAAGCGAATAATCTCCTGGTGATCCGGATTAATACGCATAGTTACTTGTGTCCAGTATTGTGGTTTATTATTAGCCAATGGGGTGGAGTCAATCCCCTTCAGAGGAATAAGAGTCTCCAAAGGCTCTAAATCATACCCACAGCGTTTGGCAAAGGACCAATCCATAAGACTCAAAGCGGCGCCAGAGTCGACATAGGCGTCCGTGGTAATAGATGACAAAGAGCAAATCAGGGTCACAGATAGAATAAACTTAGACGGTAAGGTGCAAATGGAAACAGATTTATCAAGCTTTTTAGTGCGCTTAGAGCATGCTGATATAACATGAGTAGAATCACCACAATAGAAACACAACCCATTTTTCCGTCTAAAATTCTGCCGCTCGCTTCGGGACAGAATTCTATCACACTGCATACTCTCTGGCGACTTCTCAGTGGACACCGCCAGATGGTGCACTGGTTTGCGCTCCCGCAAACGCCTATCGATCTGAATAGCCATTGTCATGGACTCATTCAGACCCGCAGGCACAGGGAACCCCACCATAACATCCTTAATGGCATCAGAGAGACCCTCTCTGAAAGTCGCCGCCAGGGCGCACTCATTCCACTGAGTAAGCACAGACCATTTACGGAATCTTTGACAGTAAATTTCCGCTTCATCTTGTCCCTGAGATAGGGACATCAAAGTTTTTTCTGCCTGAAGCTCCAAATGAGGTTCGTCATAAAGCAACCCCAAGGCCAGAAAAAACGCATCCACATTGAGCAACGCAGGATCCCCTGGTGTCAATGAAAAGGCCCAGTCTTGAGGGTCGCCCCGGAGCAAGGAAATCACAATCCTGACCTGCTGTGCAGGGTCTCCGGCAGAGCGAAATTTCAGGGACAAAAATAATTTGCAATTATTTCGAAAATTCTGAAACCCAGATCTATTCCCCGAGAAAAATTCCGGCAAAGGAATTCTCGGCTCAGATACAGGTGCATGACAAACAAAGTCTTGCAAATTTTGTACCTTCGTGGCGAGATTATTCAAACCTGCAGTTACACTCTGAAGATCCATTACAAACAGGTGGACACAGAGCCATTCAAAGATTAGAAGGAGAAAAAAAAAAAAAAAAAAAAAAAAATTCTCAGCAGACTTCTTATTTCTCTCCTTTCTCAGCCAAGGATTTTAACCCTTTAGTGGGCCGGTCAAACTGTCATGTTCTCAATGGCAAGAGAACATAGCATAAGCATATATAGGAACTAGCTCTTGGAAGATGGGAACTGAGCTGACCATGAACTAAACCTAACGCACAACTAGCAGTGGCCGGGTAGCATGCCTACGTTGATTCTAGATGCCCAGCACCAGCCGGAGGACTAAATAATGCTAGCAGAGGAAAATATTAGTCCTAGCTCACCTCTAGAGAAATACCCCGAAAGGAGACAGAGGCCCCCCACATGTATTGGCGGTGAATTAAGATGAAATAACAAACGTAGTATGAAAATAGGTTTAGCAAATTTGAGGTCCACTTACTACATAGCAGAAGACAGAAAGGACACTTTCATGGTCAGCTGAAAACCCTATCAAAACACCATCCAGAAATTACTTTAAAACTCTGGCATTAACTCATAACACCAGAGTGGCAATTCCTGTTCACAAGAGCTTTCCAGACACAGTAACAAAACTTCAGCTGTGAACTGGAACAAAAATGCAAAAACAAACATGGACAAAAGTCCAACTTATCTAGTAGTTGTCTAGGAGCAGGAACAAGCACAGAGAGGCTTCTGATAACATTGTTGACCGGCAAGAAACTAACAGAGCAGCAAGGTTATATAGTGACTCCCACATCTTGATGGGAACAGGTGAACAGAGAAGATGACAACACCAGTTCAATTCCACCAGTAGCCACCGGGGGAGCCCAGAATCCAAATTCACAACACTAACCTCTGTAACTCACCTCTTCCTCTCTCTGACCACAACCTTCTCACATTCTCATCTCTCTCCACTCCATGTCTACAATCCCCACCCCACAAACTTTCACACCCTCGCAGAAATCTTAAACATCTTGACCTACATTCATTCTCTGAATCCCTCCTCCCTCTCACAGACATAAGTTCCATACACAATGCGGATGACGCTGCCACTCTATATAACACCACAATAGCTGTAGCTTTGGAATCTGCTGCCCCACTTACACATACCAAAGCTCGCAAAATCAACAGACAGCCCTGGCACACCAGCCTGACCAAAGAACTGAGGCGAGCTTCCAGGGCTGCTGAGCGCAGATGGAAAAGATCCCACTCCAACGACCACTTCATCGCATTCAAACAGTCCTCACTACTTTCAAGACCACACTCGCCACAGCAAAACAAACCTACTTCTCATCTCTCATATCCTCCCTGTCTCACAACCCTAAACAGTTATTCAGCACCTTCAATTCTCTCCTCCGTCCCCCAGCACCTCCTCCCTCCCCACTTATCTCCGCTGAAGACTTTGCCTCATTCTTCAAGCAGAAGATTGATAACATCAGAGACAGTTTTGGTCAACAAGCCCCAGAGCCCTTCCTCCCAACTTCCCTACCCTCCACCTCCAAAACCAACTTCTCCACCATTACAGAAGATCAACTCGCCACTCTACTCTCAAGATCGCATCTCACCACCGGTGCACTTGACCCGCTCCCATCCCACCTCATCCCAAACCTCACCACAATCTTCATCCCAACCCTAACCCATCTATTCAACCTATCACTAACAACTGGTGTTTTCCCCTCAAGCTTTAAACATGCCTCCATCACACCTATCCTCAAAAAGCCCTCTCTTGACCCATCCTCTGTATCTAGCTATCGCCCTATATCACTTCTCCCCTATGCCTCAAAACTACTGGAACAACACGTCTACCTTGAACTGTCCTCCCATCTCTCTTCTTGCTCCCTCTTTGACCGCTTACAATCTGGTTTCCGGTCACACCATTCCACTGAAACTGCCCTAACTAAGGTCACCAATGACCTCTTAACCGCCAAGAGCAAGCGACACTACTCCGTTCTCCTCCTCCTCGACCTGTCGGCTGCCTTTGACACTGTGGACCATTCCCTATTATTACAGACTCTCTCATCCCTTGACATCACAGACTTGGCCCTATCCTGGATCTCCTCATACCTAACAGACCGGACATTCAGCGTCTCCCACTCACACACCACCTCCTCACCTCGCCCCCTATCTGTCGGAGTCCCACAAGGTTCAGTCCTTGGGCCCCTGCTCTTCTCCATTTACACCTTTGGCCTGGGACAGCTCATAGAATCTCATGGCTTTCAGTATCACCTCTATGCTGATGACACACAGATCTACATCTCTGGACCAGATATCACCTCCCTACTAACCAGAATCCCTCAATGTCTGTCCACTATTTCATCCTTCTTCTCCGCTCAATTTCTCAAACTTAACATGGACAAAACAGAATTCATCATCTTTCCCCCATCTCACGCGACCCCCCCAACGAACCTATCCATTACAGTAAATGGCTGCCCATTCTCCCCAGTCCCACAAGCTCGCTGCCTCGGGGTAATCCTTGACGCTGATCTCTCCTTCAAACCACATATCCAAGCCCTTTCCACTTCCTGCCGACTTCAACTCAAAAATATTTCACGAATCCGTTCATTCCTCAACCAAGAATCTGCAAAAACCCTAGTCCATGCCCTCATCATCTCTCGCCTCGACTACTGCAACCTCCTGCTCTGTGGCCTCCCCTCGAACACTCTCGCACCCCTCCAATCTATTCTAAACTCTGCTGCCCGACTAATCCACCTGTCCCCCCACTATTCTCCGGCCTCTCCCCTCTGTCAATCCCTTCACTGGCTCCCCATTGCCCAGAGACTCCAGTACAAAACCCTAACGATGACATACAAAGCCATCCACAACCTGTCTCCTCCATACATCTGTGACCTCGTCTCCCGGTACTTACCTACACGCAACCTTCGATCCTCACAAGATCTCCTTCTCTATTCCCCTCTTATCTCCTCTTCCCACAATCGTATACAAGATTTCTCTCGCGTATCACCCCTACTCTGGAACCTTCTACCACAACGCATCAGACTCTCGCCTACCATCAGAATCTTCAAAAAGAATCTGAAGACCCACCTCTTCCGACAAGCCTACAACCTGCAGTAACCACCGATCAACCAACCGCTGCACGATCAGCTCTATCACCTACTGTATTCTCACCCATCCCTTGTAGATTGTGAGCCTTCGCGGGCAGGGTCCTCACTCCTCCTGTACCAGTTATGACTTGTATTGTTTAAGATTATTGTACTTGTTTTTATTATGTATACCCCTCCTCACTTGTAAAGCGCCATGGAATAAATGGCGCTATAACAATAAATAATAATAATAATAGTATAACTATCCAGATGTATTACTAAAATAGCTATGACCCATAACCAAATAGAATATATAAATGACACTAGTGTCACCATGATCTGGCTATGTCCATCACCTAGCATAACCATTACTCATTATAATCATGACCCAGATATCTATGTCCATGACTTAGATTAGCATAACCGTGACCCAATATCCATGTCCTGCAGTAGAATAATGATGACCCAACTGTCTATGTCCATCACTTGACATAAATATGACCCTATATAGCCATGACCCAGATATCTATGTCCTTCAACTGGTATGACCCAATATAACCATGACCTAAATGTCTCTATCACCTACTGTAGTGTAACCATGTCCTATCTATATCCATCACCTAACAGGACCATGGCCCAGCTGTCTATGTTCATCACCTAACGTGACCATAACCCAGTTTTTTATGTCCATCAGCTAACATGGTCATGACCTATGTGTTTATGTCAATCACCTAATCACCATAGTCCAGCTGTCTATGTTTATCACTAACAACCATGTTCCAGCTGTCTATGTCCATCACCCAACAACTATGGTCCAGCTCTCTATGTCCATCACCTATCATATCTATGGTCAAGCTGTCTATGTCCTTCACCTAACAACCCTGATCCAGCAATCTCAGTCCATCACCTAACATGACCAGGACCCAGCTGTCTATGTCCATCACCTATTAAAACCATGGCTTGGCTGTCCATGTCCATCACCTAACAAGACCTTTGCTCAGCTGTTTATGCCCATCACCTTTTATAACCATGGCCAAACTGTCAATGCCCATCTCTTAGCATGACAAAGCCCCAGCTGTGTTTTCCTAATGTGACCATGACCAAGCTGTCTATGTCCATCACTTAACATGACCATGACCTATTTGTCAGTTACTTAACAATCCTGGTCCATCTGTGTATGTTTATCACCTA
This sequence comes from Ranitomeya variabilis, assembly GCF_051348905.1. Taxonomy (NCBI): domain Eukaryota; kingdom Metazoa; phylum Chordata; class Amphibia; order Anura; family Dendrobatidae; genus Ranitomeya; species Ranitomeya variabilis. The sequence goes on from NC_135235.1 coordinate 216,353,207, forward strand.
ACAACCGTGGTCCAACTGTCTATGGCTATCACCTATCATATCTATGGTCCAGCTGGCTATGTCCATCACCTAACAATCATGGTCCATGTTATGACCCCAATGGCAGAGGGTCTCAGGAAATAACACCAAGTCTGCAAACACAAAAAACCAGCTCATAGGGCAGTGGTAACTGGGCTGACCATATATCTAATCCTAGCACCACAAATAGAAGCAGCCGGGGAACGTGCCTACGTTGGTTCTAGACGTCTCGCGCCAGCCGGAGAACTAACTAACCCTAGAAGGGAAAAGAAAGACCTTTCTTGCCTCCAGAGAAAAGACCCCAAAAGTTGGATACAAGCCCCCAACAAATAATAACGGTGAGGTAAGAGGAAAAGACAAACATAAGCATGAGCTAGGTATTTAGCAAAGAGAGGCCCACTAGCTAATAGCAGAATATAGTAAGATGACTTATATGGTCAGCAAAAACCCTATTAAAATATCCACGCTGGATATTCAAGAACCCCCGAACCGACTAACGGCCGGGGGGAGAACACCAGACCCCTAGAGCTTCCAGCAAGGTCAGAAATCACATTTAGTACAAGCTGGACAAAAATAGGAGCAAAGCAAATAACTAAAAAAACAAAGAAGCAGGACTTAGCTTAATTTTGCAAGAGCCAGGGCCAGCAGACAGGAGCAACAGAAGGATCTGATTACAACGATGCCAGGCACTGGACTAAGGATCCAGGAAGTTAATATAGCGACACCCCTGGACTAACGACCCAGGTGAGTTCCAAACTGAAGAAAGACAATCCCAGAGTCATACCACTAGTGACCACAAGAGGGAGCCAAAAAGTCAATTCACAACAGTACCCCCCCCCTTAAGGAGGGGTCACCGAACCCTCACCAAGACCACCAGGGCGATCAGGATGAGCAGCGTGAAAGGCACGAACTAAATCGGCCGCATGCACATCAGAGGCAACCACCCAGGAATTATCCTCCTGACCATAGCCCTTCCACTTGACCAGATACTGAAGCCTCCGCCTGGAGAGACGAGAATCCAAGATCTTCTCCACCACGTACTCCAACTCGCCCTCAACCAACACCGGAGCAGGAGGCTCAACAGAAGGAACCACAGGTACAACGTACTGCCGCAACAAAGACCTATGGAACACGTTGTGAATGGCAAACGACACCGGAAGATCCAAGCGAAAGGACACAGGATTAAGGATCTCCAATATCTTGTAAGGACCGATGAAGCGAGGCTTAAATTTAGGAGAGGAGACCTTCATAGGAACAAATCGAGAAGACAGCCATACCAAATCCCCAACACGAAGTCGGGGACCCACACCGCGGCGGCGGTTGGCAAAACGCTGAGCCTTCTCTTGTGACAACTTTAAGTTGTCCACCACATGATTCCAGATCTGCTGCAACCTATCCACCACAGAATCTACCCCAGGACAGTCAGAAGGCTCCACATGTCCCGAGGAAAAACGAGGATGGAAACCAGAGTTGCAGAAAAATGGCGAAACCAATGTAGCGGAACTAGCCCGATTATTAAGGGCAAACTCAGCCAATGGCAAGAAGGTCACCCAATCATCCTGATCCGCAGAAACAAAACACCTCAAATAAGCCTCCAGAGTCTGATTAGTTCGCTCCGTTTGTCCATTAGTCTGAGGATGAAAGGCAGACGAAAACGACAACTCAATGCCCATCCTAGCACAAAAGGATCGCCAGAACCTGGAAACAAACTGGGATCCTCTGTCAGACACAATATTCTCAGGAATGCCGTGTAAACGAACCACATTCTGAAAGAACACAGGAACCAGATCGGAAGAGGAAGGCAGCTTAGGCAAAGGAACCAAATGGACCATCTTAGAAAAGCGATCACATACCACCCAGATGACAGACATGCCCTGAGACACCGGGAGATCTGAAATGAAATCCATGGAAATGTGTGTCCAAGGCCTCTTCGGGACAGGCAAGGGCAAGAGCAACCCGCTGGCACGCGAACAGCAAGGCTTAGCTCGAGCACAAGTCCCACAGGACTGCACAAACGACCGCACATCCCGTGACAAGGAAGGCCACCAAAAGGACCTAGCCACCAGATCTCTGGTGCCAAAAATTCCCGGATGCCCTGCCAACACCGAGGAATGAGCCTCGGAAATGACTCTGCTGGTCCACTTATCAGGAACAAACAGTCTGTCAGGTGGACAAGAGTCAGGTCTACCAGCCTGAAATCTCTGCAACACACGTCGCAAATCTGGAGAAATGGCTGACAAGATAACTCCCTCTTTAAGAATACCAACTGGTTCTGCGACTCCCGGAGAGTCAGGCACAAAGCTCCTTGAAAGAGCATCAGCCTTCACATTCTTTGAACCTGGTAAATACGAGACCACAAAGTCAAAACGGGAGAAAAACAATGACCAGCGGGCCTGTCTAGGATTCAGGCGTTTAGCAGACTCGAGATACATCAAATTTTTGTGATCAGTCAAGACCACCACACGATGCTTAGCACCCTCGAGCCAATGACGCCACTCCTCAAATGCCCACTTCATGGCCAACAACTCCCGATTGCCAACATCATAATTCCGCTCAGCAGGCGAAAACTTCCTCGAGAAAAAGGCACAAGGTCTCATCACAGAGCAACCAGGGCCTCTCTGCGACAAAACGGCCCCTGCCCCAATCTCAGAAGCATCCACTTCAACCTGAAAGGGAAGTGAGACATCAGGCTGGCACAAAACAGGCGCCGAAGTAAACCGGCGCTTCAACTCCTGGAAAGCCTCCACGGCTGCAGGAGCCCAGTTAGCAACATCAGAACCTTTCTTGGTCATATCCGTCAAAGGTTTAGCAATGCTAGAAAAATTAGCAATAAAACGACGGTAGAAGTTAGCAAAACCCAAGAACTTCTGAAGACTCTTAACTGACGTGGGTTGAGTCCAATCATGAATAGCATGGACCTTGACTGGGTCCATCTCCACCGCAGAAGGAGAAAAAATAAACCCCAAAAAGGGAACCTTCTGTACTCCAAAGAGACACTTTGAGCCCTTAACAAATAAAGCATTCTCACGCAAAACCTGAAACACCATCCTAACCTGCTCTACATGCGAGTCCCAGTCATCAGAAAAAACCAGAATATCATCCAGATAAACGATCATAAATTTATCCAGATACTTCCGGAAAATATCATGCATAAAGGACTGAAACACTGAAGGAGCATTAGAGAGCCCAAAAGGCATCACCAAGTACTCAAAATGACCTTCGGGCGTATTAAACGCGGTTTTCCATTCATCTCCTCGCTTAATGCGCACAAGGTTGTACGCACCACGAAGATCTATCTTGGTGAACCACTTGGCACCTTTAATTCGGGCAAACAAGTCTGACAACAGAGGCAAAGGATACTGAAATTTAACAGTGATTTTATTCAAAAGCCGATAGTCAATACAAGGTCTCAAAGATCCGTCCTTCTTGGCCACAAAAAAGAATCCCGCACCAAGAGGGGAAGAGGAAGGACGGATATGCCCCTTCTCCAGAGATTCCTTGATATACGAACGCATTGCGGTATGCTCAGGTACAGACAGATTAAATAGTCTTCCCTTAGGAAATTTGCTACCTGGGATCAAATCTATGGCACAGTCACAGTCCCTATGAGGAGGCAGAACACTGGACCTGGACTCGCTGAACACATCCTGATAATCAGACAAATACTCAGGAACTTCCGAAGGAGTAGAGGAAGCAATAGACACCGGCGGGGAATCACCATGAATACCCTGACAGCCCCAACTTGACACAGACATTGCCTTCCAATCCAAGACTGGATTATGAGTCTGTAACCATGGCAAACCCAAAACGACCAAATCATGCATTTTATGCAGAACAAGAAAACGAATCACCTCCCGATGTTCAGGAGTCATGCACATGGTTACCTGTGTCCAAAACTGCGGTTTATTTTCCGCCAATGGCGTAGCATCAATACCCCTCAGAGGGATAGGATTAACCAATGGCTCAAGAACAAAACCACAGCGCTTGGCAAATGACAGATCCATAAGACTCAGGGCAGCACCTGAATCCACAAACGCCATAACAGGGTAAGAGGACAATGAGCAAATTAAAGTTACAGACAAAATAAATTTAGGTTGCAAACCCTTGTTAGGCGTTTAGAGCATGATGATATAACATGTGTAGAATCACCACAGTAAAAACACAACCCATTCTGACGTCTATGATTTTTCCGCTCATTTCTGGTCTGAATTCTATCACATTGCATCAAATCAGGTGTTTGTTTTGACAACACCACCAGAGGATTAGCTGTTTTGCGCTCCCGCAAACGCCGGTCAATTTGAATAGCCAGCGCCATGGAATCATTCAGACTTGTAGGAATGGAGAAACCCACCATCACATTCTTAATGGCTTCAGAAAGGCCATTTCTGAAGTTTGCGGCCAGAGCACACTCATTCCACTGAGTAAGCACGGACCATTTCCGAAATTTTTGGCAATACACTTCAGCTTCATCCTGGCCCTGAGAAATAGCCAGCAAGGCTTTTTCTGCCTGAACCTCAAGATTGGGTTCCTCGTAAAGCAATCCAAAAAAAAGTGGATGTTGTGGAGCATATGAAAGAACAAAATGCCCCACATCTCCAAGCAAGTGGCAATAAAAAATGAGAATATATATATGAGGCATTGTGATTACTCACTAATCCCGCCCCTGCACAGTAGCTCCGCCCCCACCACATCACCACACACAATCCTACCCCCACCACATTACCACACACAATCCCGCCCTCACCACATTACCACACACAATCCCGCCCCCCCACCACATTACCACACACAATCCCGCCCTCACCACATTACCACACACAATCCCGCCCCCCACCACATTACCACACAATCCCGCCCCACCACATTACCACACACAATCCTGCCCCCACCCCATTACCACACATAATCCCGCCCCCCACCACATTCCCACACATAATCCCGCCCCCAACACATCACCACACATAATCCTGCCCCCATCACATTACCACACATAATCCTGCTCCCCCACCACATCACCACACATAATCCCGCCCCCACCACATTACCACACATAATCCCGCCCCCCACCACATCACCACACATAATCCCCCACCACATCACCACACATAATCCCACCCCCCCAGCATATCACCACACATAATCCCGCCCCCCACCACATCACCACACATAATCCCGCCCCCCAACACATCACCACACATAATCCCGCCCCCACCACATTACCACTCATAATCCCGCCCCCAACACATCACCACACATAATCCCGCCCCCCACCCCATTACCACACATAATCCCACCCCCCTACCACATCACCACATAATCCCTAATCCCGCCCCCCCACCACATCACCACACATAATCCCGCCCCCCCACCACATTACCACACATAATCCCGCCCCCCACCACATTACCACACATAATCCCGCCCCCCACCACATTACCACACATAATCCCGCCCGCACCACACTACCACACACAATCCCGCCCCCCACCACATTACCACATAATCCCACCCCCCTACCACATCACCACATAATCCCTAATCCCGCCCCCCCACCACATCACCACACATAATCCCGCCCCCCACCACCACATTACCACACATAATCCCGCCCCCCACCACATTATCACACATAATCCCGCCCCCACCACACTACCACACACAATCCCGCCCCCCACCACATTACCACACAATCCCGCCCCCCCACCACATTACCACACATAATCCCACCCCCACCACATTACCACACATAATCCCACCGCCCACCACATCACCACACATAATCCCACCCCCCAGCACATCACCACACATAATCCCGCCCACCACCACATTACCACACATAATCCCGCCCCCCACCACACTACCACACACAATCCCGCCCTCCACCCCATTACCACACACAATTCCGCCCCCCCACCACATCACCACACAATACCGCCCTCCCACCCCATTACCACACATAATCCCGCCCCCCACCCCATTACCACACATAATTCCGCCCCACCACATTACCACACATAATCCCGCCCCCACCACATTACCACAGATAATCCTGCCCCCCCACCCCATTACCACACATAATCCCGCCCCTCACCCCATTACCACACATAATTCCGCTCCCACCACATTACCACACATAATCCCGCCCCCCACCACATTACCACAGATAATCCTGCCCCCCACCACATTACCACAGATAATCCCGCCCCCCACCACATTACCACTCATAATCCCGCCCCCAACACATCACCACACATAATCCCGCCCCCACCCCATTACCACACATAATCCCACCCCCCCTACCACATCACCACATAATCCCTAATCCCGCCCCCCCACCACATCACCACACATAATCCCGCCCCCCCACCACATTACCACACATAATCCCGCCCCCCACCACATTACCACACATAATCCCGCCCCCACCACACTACCACACACAATCCCGCCCCCCACCACATTACCACACAATCCCGCCCCCACCACATTACCACACATAATCCCGCCCCCACCACATTACCACACATAATCCCACCGCCCACCACATCACCACACATAATCCCACCCCCCAGCACATCACCACACATAATCCCGCCCCCCACCACATTACCACACATAATCCCGCCCCCCACCACACTACCACACACAATCCCGCCCTCCACCCCATTACCACACACAATTCCGCCCCCCCACCACATCACCACACAATCCCGCCCTCCCACCCCATTACCACACATAATCCCGCCCCACCACATTACCACACATAATCCCGCCCCCCACCACATTACCACAGATAATCCTGCCCCCCCCACCCCATTACCACACATAATCCCGCCCCTCACCCCATTACCACACATAATTCCGCTCCCACCACATTACCACACAATCCCGCCCCCCTCCACATTACCACAGATAATCCTGCCCCCCACCACATTACCACAGATAATCCCGCCCCCACCACATTACCACACATAATCCCGCCCCCCACCACATTACCACACATAATCCCGCCCGCCCACCCCATTACCACACACAATCCCGCCCGCCCACCCCATTACCACACACAATCCCGCCCGCCCACCCCATTACCACACACAATCCCGCCCCCCACCACATTACCACAGATAATCCCACCCCCCACCACATTACCACACATAATCCCACCCCCCCACCACATTACCATGCATAATCCCGCCCCCCCACATTACCACACGAGGCTCCGTCCCCACACATTACCACACAAGGCTCCGTCCCCACACATTACCACACGAGGCTCTGTCCCCACACATTACCACACGAGGCTCCGTCCCCACGCATTACCACACGAGGCTCTGTCCCCACACATTACCACACGAGGCTCTGTCCCCACACATTACCACACGAGGCTCCATCCCCACACATTACCACACGAGGCTCCGTCCCCACACATTACCACACGAGGCTCCATCCCCACACATTACCACACGAGGCTCCGTCCCCACACATTATCACACGATGCTCCGTCCTCACACATTACCACACGAGGCTCCGTCCCCTCACATTACCACACAAGGCTCCGTCCCCACACATTACCCAGCAGCGTTAATTAGATAGCAATGAGCATGCCGAGCATTAGCTGGCTGGAAACAGCTAGTGCTAATATATGATTGGTTAGCGATGTCCTCTCGAACCTTACTTAAAGGTAGGGAAGCTTTCCCTGTGCACTGACATCATTATTTTTGCTATTTGATCCTAAATGTAAATCTTAGGCTCTTAGATGAAATTTGCAGAAATCACGATCTGCACCTCTAACATCAATAACCACAGGTACATTCATAACTTACATAAAGGACGCCACACAAATCTGCCGCTCTGTCTTGACAGCCTATATTTTGATTTTTTTTTGCACCCAATTAAGCCACAACCTTTGTTCTCTTTTCTAGATCACAAATGTCCCATGATTCATAGCAGCACAGTGGTCAAGCCATTGTTTGCCTGGAGAAGCTGTGGTATTTATTTCCTATATATTGTCAGATATACAATGAATGAATAGAGAGCTTTAGCGCAATGAATTGAGAGCGTTTTATGGATTAGACAATGTAGCGGCATAGGCGGCATTTTTACCGACGTGTCAGAAAAAGTTTACTACATGAAGTCACATTATTCTGGATCTTTTTGACTATAATAACAAGTATGACTTACTAGAAGACCACAGAGGATAATGATGAAGAGTATAATAATCATAGATACATCCGCTCAGGAGACCATTTTAAGCACCCTGCCTTGACCATGAGTGAGGAACCGGGTCAAGCAATCATGAGGACCTTTAGTCCTGACCATAAAAAACGCTGCCATCGAATCCATGATGGGTTAGCATTAGGGCGCAGTCACATGGCCGTAAAATTTGTGTGGGAATTGGAGCACCATGCTTGGACTGGCCGGTTTCCCTCCCAACCGAAGTGTGACAGCTTTATATATTTCTATGCAGCTGTCACACTCGGGTCAGGAGAGTTGCCGACCAGCCCAAGCACTGTGTTCTGATCACTGTCCAATTTATATGTCCATTTGACTGCGCCATAACTCATGCAGGCATCCCTACTCCATAGGAACCACTAGTGAGAAAGTGATCTGTTGGGAACATTTAGAAGGCCCCATACTCAATCGTTGGTTGACTGATTCTGTCAAAATCAATGGGTTCGATTAACTTTTAGGTAATGCATATGGGGGCCCTGAGGATGCCTTTGCTAGTAGAGATAAGCAAATAAAGTCTCAGGACCCTAGTTCTGTAGCTAGGTCTGTATTCCATGGCAACTAAGCAGGAGCAGGAGAACCGCTTCCTACCTGCCAGCATCCCTGTGTGCTCTGTTATGACCCCAATGGCAGAGGGTCTCAAAAGTACATACCAAGTCTGCAAACATAAAAAACCAGCTCATAGGGCAGTGGTAACTGGGCTAACCGAATATCTAATCCTAGCACCACAAATAGCAGCAGCCGGGGAACGTGCCTACGTTGGTTCTAGACGTCTCGCGCCAGCCGGAGAACTAACTAACCCTAGAAGGGAAAAGATAGACGTTTCTTGCCTCCAGAGAAAAGACCCCAAAAGTTGGATACAAGCCCCCCACAAATAATAACGGTGAGGTAAGGAGAAAAGACAAACGTAAGAATGAACTAGATATTTAGCAAAGAGAGGCCCACTGACTAATAGCAGAATATAGTAAGATGACTTATACGGTCAGCAAAAACCCTATCAAAATTTCCACGCTGGATATTCAAGAACCCCCGAACCGGCTAACGGCTCGGGGGGAGAATACCAGCCCCCTAGAGCTTCCAGCAAAATCAGGAATCACATTTAGTACAAGCTGGACAGAAAATAAGAGCAATACAGATAACCAAAAAACAAGGAAGCAGGACTTAGCTTAATTTTGCAATAACCAGGACCAGCAGACAGGAGCAAACAGAAAGGATCTGATTACAACGATGCCAGGCACTGGACTGAGGATCCAGGAAGTTTATATAGCAACACCCCTGGACTAACGACCCAGGTGGGTGCCAAACTGAGGAAAGACAATCCCAGAGTCATATCACTAGTGACCACAAGAGGGAGCCAAAAAAGTCTAATTCACAACAGTCCTCTTTTTATTAGCCACCTGGTACGATGTCGCACACAATTGATGTTGATCCCAAGAAGACCCTCTGCTGCCGAAAAGTAGGAGATGGTTCTCAGGGCCACCTACGTGGCCGCTGGACCAGGGTCTTGCAGATTAATTTGCTCACCGCTACTTGTTTCCCAAGCTTAACCCCATCTGAGAGGTATGGAGGTTTCTACAGTGGTCCCCAGAAGAGACAAGCATTGGCGGCAGCACTAGCATCTCCACATCACCTGGAACATCGCTAAGGAGTGTGGTCAAGATGTGAGATCCAGAGGATAAGACAAGAGCATATTCAGAGACGTAGTCGAGGATCAGAACCAGTAGTCAGTCAGCAAGAATCATCAAGACAATCTAAAGGACATGGTGGCTGTGTGGTCTGGACCTAGACGGAGATCAGAATCAGGAGCCAACAGGGTAGTCAATGGCGACACATAGGAAAGGTATGCACCTCAATTACCAGGACGATTCTCCTGGACATCCCCTTGTCAAAAGAGCTGTGGCAGTAACGAGAAGAAGAATGAGAGGAACCGTCCTGTACCTAGCAACCTTAGAAGGCTTTCCAGAATGACGTTGCACCCGAGCGAAACGAGTGACCGGAAGAAGTCTTTGTTTGCAGTGGTGTTGCAGAGGCAGTCACATTGTACCTGTCGGTGCCACTCAACTATTTTTGAACATGTTCACCTTATGTATATACTATAATGGTCCTAAAAGGTATACGTAGTGTAAATGTTTCCCATGATGCTTTGGCCTTCATGTTAGTACTATTATGTTGGGACTTGTAGTTCCACCGCAACCTTTATTGTTCTACTTGTTCTGCTTTCCGCACTCTTCCTATTTTTTTTTCTTCTCACCATTCTTTTTGGGATCTTTCCCAGTCTTTACATCATGGTTGTCATAGAAACCACCGAGCCATGACTAGTTTCCTAGCAACAGTTGTTTAGGTCATGGTCTCCCAAATATCAAAAAAGAGCTCCTTACTACTTATATACTTGTAGCGGTTGGTTTAATAAGGGGACACAGTGTCCTTGGGGCAGGATTACAGACAACTTTGGAACGCAGAAGGCCACAAAGGCAGGAGGTGGAGGAGGACTTTCTGCAGGCGCGCGGTGAATGACTCTTTTGTATGCCTTCCTGCAGAGTAAGCTAGAGAAATGCAAGGCGAATATTAACATATCTGAACCACAATAGGTTTTCTTTGTATATTTATCCAGAAAAACATATACGACTTGGCCAAAATTATGTGAACACCTGAAGATGAAATCCCTAGAGATCCACAAAACCATGAACATTATTGGAGTTGGTCTTGGCTGGTACCCCTTTCCCATCTACAACGCTATCTTCACTCTTTTAGGAAGTGATGACTTTAAATTTCCTGAACTCAGCAAATAGGAATCACCTTCTTCACCCACAAGAGATCATAGTCTCAATAGATGTTGACTTGATCTGAAGTCTGTCCCTTCAGGAGATAATAGAGTCTTGTGATATTGTGCACCTCTTAAAAGAGGATTTGGCACCACCTCAAAAGTGGCCAGTGTTTCCTCTTGTTTTATTCTCACAGCTTCCCTCTGTATTCTGGTTTTAATTATTTTTTTAATCCTCCATACGGTTCCAGAAATATGGGTCTTTTCATTTACTACTGATTTTTATGGTCTTTACTAAGTGGCGTGGCTCAGGGATCCTCTTGGGCGTGTCTTCAGGCTGCTCTGCATAATGTGAGCACCGCCCCCTCGGAAAGACTCTAAAAATAAATACTAAATAAAAAGACCAATATCTCTGGAACCACATGACAAATTTAAATAAAACAAAAAATTTGAATACTCAGGGGATAATACTCATAAGAATAAAACAAGAACAAAAACTGGACACTTTCGACCCTTTAAGGATGCTGACTTTTTTGGTTTTTACTCTTTAATTTTTTTTTGCTCCCTTTCTTCCAAGATCCAGAAATGTATTACTTTTCCTTCGACTTGTTTTTTTTTGTGGGTTGAGTTGTAGCTTTGATTGACATTATTCATTTTATCACATAGTGTACCAAGAATCAGGAAAAAAAATTACTAGTGAGATGGTTAAAAAAATTTAATTCTGCCATTGTTTTGTTTTTTTACAGTCTTCATTGTGTTGTAAAAAAATATTCTCCAGGTCACTGCGATTATGATGATATGAAACCTGTATATTTTTTTATGTATTATTTTCATGGCTTAAAAAATTCAGATGTTTGTAAACATACAAAATTTGGTTTGTGTCACCATTTTCCAAGACCCATAACTTTTTTTTCATTTTCCATAGTTGGTTTTTTTTTTATGTGCCGATCTGTAGTTTTTAATTATTCCATTTTGGAATAATATTGATTGAATTATGTTGATTGTTTTTTTTTAATTGCATTTATTTGGAGGAAGTTTATGTCTGGAAAAACTGCTGTTTTGATGTTTTAACTTTTTTTTTGTTTTTATGGCATTTAGTTAATTATATATTTTGAAAAATCAGACTTTTATGAATGAGGCAAAACCAAATATACTGTATCTATTTTTTCTTTTTTCTTATTTTTATGATGGATTCAAACTTTTGGTCATTTAACATGGTTTTCTAGTAAGAAGTAATCGTTGCTCCATTTAAAGTTTTGGCACTGATTGAAACAGCCAAGCATAGGGTTTACAGGACGCTGGGTGACGATAACACCGGTGGGTTACAAACCTCCATCCTACGGTGCAGATGCAATACTAAAGGGAACAAAAACTCATGGAAACCTACTATTTTTGGGCAAGACATTTTGAAGGACAAGGGTCTAAATCACCCTTTAGCATTTTGCTGACTTTTTATATTCTCTCTTCTCTCTCAGGACTGGGTTTTCCTCACACGATTCTGCTTTCTATCAGATTTTGGACGCCTCGAGTTTAGATTTAAGTATCCAGAGGTGAGTGTCCATAATCGAGTCAATAGTCGGCTACGACACAAAAGGGAGAGGTGGATCATTGAAGGAGATGCCAGGAAGAGATGGTTAAATATTTAGCAAAATTGTTTACGTATATCCAGCCCATTTATATAAAACCGTCCATTAATGACCCCTGCATTATACCCCAAAATAAATACGAGACCCCAGACCCGATTCTATAAAGATCCCAGGCCAGATCCCACACATAAATATACAAACCCCGGACCAGATTACCTATGGTAAATAAATACAGACCCCAGACTAGATCCTGTAAAGATCACAGATCAGATCCTACAAATAAATATACAAACACTGGACCAGATTACCTATGGTAAATACAGACCCCCAGACTAGATCCTGTAAAGATCCCAGACCAGATGCTAAATATAAGTATACAAACCCCGGACCAGATTACCTAAATAAATACAGACCCCAGACTAGATCGGTAAACAAATACTACAGATCTCACACTAGATCTACTAAATCAATCCAGACCCCAACCCATATGCTATAAACAGCTACAGACTAAATTCATAGATAAATACTACAGACCTCAGACCAGATCCCCAAAGTAAATACAGAACCAATCAGATCTTCTAAATAAATACTGACCCAATATCAGACCCCTTTATATAATTACAGACACCCTAAATAAATAGACCCCAAACCAGACTCCCTAAACAATTACACACCTCAGACTAAATCCAAAGATGAAAACTACAGACCCCAGACCAGTCCCCTTAAATAAATACAGACCCCAGACTAGCCCTCCTAAATAAATACAGACCTCCTAAATAAATACCGACCTCAGACCAGCCCCCCTAAATACAAACCTCAGACCAGACCTCCTAAATAAACACAGGCCTCAGACCAGCCCCCCTAAATACAAATCTCAGACCAGACCTCCTAAATAAATACAGACCTCAGACCAGACCCTCTAATTAATTATAGACTACAGACTAGACTGGCAAAATAAATGCAGACCCCAATTCAGACACTCTAAATTAATACAGACCAGACCAACTAAAGTGATACAGACCCTAAACCAGACCAGTAAACAAATACAGAACAAAGATCAAAGATGTAAACTACAGACCCCAGATCAAACCCCCTAAATATACACATCTCCACATGTGACCCCCTTAATAAATACTGATCCCAAACCAGACCTCCTATATAAATACAGATTCCAGACCGCACCCCTAAATAAACACTAAAGACTCCAAACCAGAACCTCTAAATTAATACAGACCAGTATAACAGAGGGAATTACCTACTGCAACAGTACATTCTCCTATAGAGGAGGAATATAACCACTATACACAATTACCAATTATTTGGCCACCGATCTTAAGAGTCCTATATAATAAATGAATGAGTGATGATGAGTAATGGGCTCCTCCACCTCACGTTCTATTGCACGTTTCGCCTCTGCTTCCTCAGGGAGTCGTGAGGTGGAGGAGGAATACAACCATTACATAGCTTACACAGAAAAAAGCTGTGAGGAGCAGAGAGACCATTACTCTTGAGATGGTGGCCAAATCTGTGGTAACGGACTCTACTCCCTTTCCTCATTCTTGAAGTCTTCTCCATCAGTCCTCTATTGTATGTGGTGATTCCATAGATGTGGAACATCTGGGTGCAAACTTACTGTCCTAATGGTCACAGCTTTTCTTGGAAATGGTCGAAATAGAATGTTTCACAGTAGGAGATGACACTACTAACAAGGAATTTCTTCCTCTCCGCAGGCTAAATGCTGCCAGAACATCCTACTGTACTTTGATGATCCATCCCAATGGCCGGCCGTGTACAAGAAGGGGAACAAGGTCAGTTGGAGCCGGGATGTGTCTCGGGGTGTATCTGCTGGTTGCATGTTGTAGTGATGATGGCTCCTCTCTCTCTCAGGACTGTCTGATGAAGGAGTCTGTCATCCGACCGGAGAACAACCAAGTCATCAACCTGACCACACAGTACGTCTGGTCCGGCTGTCAGGTGAGCTCCACGCGCTATTCTTCTCTACATCTCCTGGTGTTCTCCACCTAAATTCACTAGGGAAGACCTGGTGGAAGTTCTCCCAAACGTCTTTGTCTTTTTTCTACTTTATGCATAGGGGGTTCCTAGATTTATAGTTTTGGACTACTTTCAAGATTTGTGCTTCCTTCAATTGTATCCAGTTTAGACAATGCTCTGTGAGCTAAACAGATTGGTCTCCAGACTAATTGTAGCAAACTACCAGAGGAGCATGCATGGCTTAGAAGTTTCCTCACCCTGACATGCCAGACTGGGCATGTCAATCTCCTCAAGGAGAATGAAACATTACCCCTTAGACCCTAGCAAACTACCAGGAAGACTTGTTTATTTAGCTCACAGAGCATTGTCTAGACTGAATACAACTGTAGCCATCTCTTACAAATGGTGAGGAATTGAAGCAGAAAGTGTATTAGAAAGTTGGAGAACTTTTGTTTTGTATGGTGAGTAACTCCCTCCCAAACACATGATGTAATATTAAAGGGTCTCTCTGTGTGGAGGAGGCTCAGGAGCTGTGTTACACAGCCGGCATCCTCATGCAACTGCAGTGACTGGAGTTTGCTCCGATCGCTGCAGTATATCCTTTTAAATACCATGATCAATCTCAGGGGTCCCATGGCTTGTCAGGGCATCCAGGGGCCCCTTAAGACTCCCCATGGCTGCCATTTTTGTCCTCCTGTGAAGCCTGAACTGTGGCTGACCTTCATTGCCATTTCTTCTATATGTGACCTATATATTATAATATAGTCATATTGCAGTACCTAAAGCAAGCGATGAAACAATCACAGGTTCAAGCAACAATAAAAATAATTTTTATTTCTATTGCGCCAACATACATTACATTTCAAGTTCCCTAGTGGAACTAAAATGTAAAAAATTAGTACAAAAAAGTTTATAAAATATATAGAAACATGGAACAAAAATGTAAACAAAACATAAAAAAATATATATATATAGTAAAAAATACAACATATATATATATATATAAACTTGGAACAAAAATGTAAAAAAATACATAAAAATATATATATATTGTAAAAAATACAATATATATTGTAGTTTTTACAATATATATATATTTTTATGTATTTTTTTTACATTTTTGTTCCAAGTTTTTATATATATATATATATATATATATATATATATAAATATATATATATATATATATTGTATTTTTTACTATATATATATATATTTTTTTTAATGTTTTGTTTACATTTTTGTTCCACGTTTCTATATATATACACACAGTATATATATATATATATATATATATATATATATATATATATATATGTATAAAACTTTTTCTGATCTTCAACACTGTGCCCACAGGTGATAAAGGAAGCCGGACAGAGCTACCTGAGCTGCAACAGTGGGAGAAGCTTCCGATCGGTCCGCGAGCGATGGTGGTACATAGCGTTGAGCAAGTGTGGGGTAAGATGAGCCAGGGTTTAGGGGCAAAGTTATGGGTCAACTTTTTAGATCTGACCTTTTTAAGTTTCGAGTATATCATAATATATGACGTCTGTCACTCTCTATAGGGCGATGGTCTGCAGTTAGAATACGAGATGACGCTTACAAATGGCAAATCGTTTTGGACCAGACATTTCTCGGCGGATGAATTTGGTCAGTTCACAATTTTTTTTTTGTAATGTTGAAATGGAGCTGATTTGGTGCAGATCCTATATATCTATCGGTGGCATTCAACTGAAAAGGACTTCTGGGTGGAGCATTGAGAGTTCCTCTGCTCAGCCAATCAGCTCTTACTGAGGACACGCCCAGTGAATCTGATTGGCTGAGTGTCATGACAGTGCACTACACTCGAATGTCCTTTTCAGTCGGATGCTATGAAAAGTACAGAACTTGAATTTGCAATAAAAAGTGCCCGATATTGGCACAGTATATATGTAAGGACCGTCATTTTGTAAGCTGGGGGTTACTACAACAGTTTGTAGATAATAATAATGTCATTGATCATTTTATACAGGGATCTTGGAGACTGATATCACCTTCCTTCTGATCTTCACTCTCATCCTTGTCCTGTCCTGTTATTTTGGCTGTAAGTATATTGTATGCTGCATTGCGGATTTAAAGGGTAGATGCCTAAATGCTAAATCATCCCCCTTCTTACTATAACTGCAAATTTAAGGCTCAAACATTACGTGAAAAGACCCCAAAAAGACGTTTTTTTAACACTTGTGATCCCAGTTACAACCTGCTAAAAATACAAAAGCATCGCCACCTGCTGGCCAAAGTGTGTACTACTAGCAGTTTATTTATACCGTAAAGCGCAGTGAGCGTCATGCAGCAAAAAAATGGTGGTGTTGATTTAGGCATCTATTTCAGCTGCTGTGATCGTGGAATAAAGGGATTGTCCCCATTTTGGGACCACTTTTTTATTTAAATGCTTTTATTTGGCTAAAAAAAAAAATCACTTTTGCAATTGAGTTTGATTAAAAATGTATCCCATATTTTGCACCGTTTGGCTTTTACGGGCTCTTAAAGTGCATATTCAACTTTTATGTGGTCTGTGATCATAAAAAATAAGACAGTTGTAAACTTTCCCATTGGACCATCAAAATGAGCTCACTGATGGATCCTCAGTTAACTCATTCTACAGCCAGCAATTGACAAGGCAATGCGGAGGCTGTAGAAGGCGAACGGTGCAAAATTTTCAATGAAACCCGATTGCAAAAATGATTTCTAGCCCGAATTAAATACATTTACTTAAAAAAAAGTCAACCCATTGAGATCCTTCTGTCCCTCCAGATATACTAAGAGGACGGCAGCTTCTGCACACCACATACAAGATGTTTATGGCCGCGGCTGGAGTAGAAGGTGAGTTAAGCATCTTCTTCAGACCCGCTCTTCATGGTGACATCTATCACAATTGTAGTTGTATCCTATATGCCTCCTGATGTTATAGGTGTACTTACTTATCATATATAACTATAGATTGTAAGATCGTCTCAAGGTAAGTCTGTCTACGCTATGTAGTAGCATTATATTGCTAACGTCATGTTTTCCTCCTAGTGCTCAGCCTGGTCTTCTTCTGTATATACTGGGGGCAATATGCACAGGATGGAGTGGGCAGCCCCAGTATTAAAGTATTAGGTTCGTATGGTGTTTTTTTTACTTCTAATGTTTTGCTGAAGACAATGTATAACAGCATTGTATCATTGGGCAGATCCCTTTAAATGACACATTTATGGCAAACTTATAGATGCTATTATATAAATGGTCCTAATTTTAGAGACTCTCACCAACAATAACAGTATGTAATCGGTATAAAAGGTCTGTTAACATACATCGAAAATGTGAAAACCGTTTCCCAATATCTTTTTTCTAAGTTGAGATATGGTCGATTGAAGTTAAAGGCCCTGAAGCCTGAGGCTGCACTACTGAGAGGTATCAGATATCAACCTGTATACAACATACAATATTGCCATGGAGAAAATAAAATACATCAATATTTACAAACTATCAGTTATGGAAGTGTATGTGAAGACCTTTGCACTGATACAAAATAACATCAGCATGTCTCAGTAGTGCAGCCACAGGTTTTGGGCCTGTAAATTCAAACTGTTATATCTCGGCATAGGAATGAGATATCACAATACGGTTTTCACCTTTTTAATGACCAGTAAGTGACCTTTATATAATTTTAAGGTGACATATCATTTTTAATACCTTAAGGTTAGACTTAAGGTCTTATGTAAGGTCTACGCGGATGGACTCAGTTGCGTTTCTCTGTTGCAGCCAAGCTGCTGTTTTCCGCCAGTTTCCTCATCTTTTTGCTAATGCTGATTCTGCTGGGGAAAGGCTTCACAGTGACAAGGTGAGGAGGATCTCAGGAACGTGGGAAATCCCACATCATGCACTCCCTTGTGGTTAGTTAGCAATCCCCCTGCAGTGGCTAATACAAAATAAAATGCGGACACGTCGGCAACTCCCTGCCACAGCCGTGAAAACGACTCAGAAATGAAAAAATAGTAAAAAAAATAATATTTTTTCGTGTTGTTGCAGAGGACGGATAAGTCATCTGGGGTCCATCAAGCTGTCTGTCTACATGACGCTATACACGGTGACTCACACGGTGCTGTTCATACACGAAGCACAGGTAATAGACGCCGAATATATACAGTATATGTTACAGATGGACAGGACCCTGGTCCAACAGGATCAACAGTAGTCTTTGGCTGCCTCTGAACTCATACCTATATGGATTAGTTGCCTGCTGCGACATCATCGATGGTGAGGTTGTGGAAGACACTTTCACGTCACAGTTCATGGCAAGACTGAGCGCAGCAACAAGACTCAGGTAGTTATACTGCATCATCGGCAAGGTATGTTCCAGGAAAAGTTTTCACTGCATATTGAAGTTTCAAGATCAGCTGTTAAAACTCTTTTGAAAATAAGAAAACACAAAGAAACGGGCAGGAACGAGGACTGTAGACAAAGCGGGTGGTCAAGGAAATGTAGTGCAGTTGATGAAAGACACCATGATTACTTCTCTTTGAAATTGGAAGATGTCCAGCAGTGCCATCAGTTCTGTACTGGCAGCAACTACAGTAGTAGGATCCAGCTACACCCATCTACTGAGAAGGTTGGCCAGAAATGGAAAAATTGCAGTGAAAGTCCAAACTTTCAACATGGTAAGAAGGCCAAGCAACTTGACTATGCACTAAAGCTTAGGAACTGGGGTGCAGAAAAATGGCAGCAGGTGCTCAGGACTGATGAGTCAAAATGTGAAATATTTGGCAGTAACATAAGGCAGTTTTTCGCTGAATGGTGGAACAAAAACAAGGGTCTACAGGAACAGTGGAGCATGGTGGAGGCTCCTGCAAGTATGGGGCTGCATTTCAGCCAATTTGTGGTGGGAGGATTTGGTCAGGATTAATGGTGTCCCCAATGCTGAGAAATCCTGGCAGACACTTATCCATCATGTAATACCATCAGGGAGGCATCTGATTGGCTCCAAATTTATTCTACTGGAGAACAATGACTCCAAACATCCAGCCAATGTCATGAAGAAGAACAAGTAGTCCTGGAAGTGATGGTCCGGCCCCCACGAACCCTGATCTCACATCATCCAGTCTGTCTGGGATCACATTATGGATCTGTACAAGCCTCATACACAGAAGATCTGGGGTCAGTTCTCCAAGATGTTTGGAACAACCTCCTTCCGACTTTCTTCAAAAATGGTGTTCAAGTACCGAGAAGAAGTGATGGAGGCGAGGGGCGGTCCCCAAATATTGATGATTTAGATTTCTTTTCCAGCATTTCTCCACACATACATATATTGGACCATGGCATTGCTACATACGGTTGCAATAATATATTGGACCTCTTTGTCTTCACAGTTTTTTGATCCGGCTCAGGTCCTGTACACGTATGAGTCTCCGGCAGGTTATGGGAACATTGCCCTCCAGTTTCTGGCCTACATATGGTTCTGTTATGCTGTCTTGGTGACACTAAAGCATTTCCCTGAGAAGCAGGCTTTTTACGTCCCCTTCTTTGCAGCCTATACACTCTGGTAGGTACCTGCAGCCTCTGCCGTGGTTGGACCTGTAGATCTGTTGCAAGAGTTTGTCCTCCTTATGTGGGCGAAATACAGCTCTAATTAGCATGACTTACTAAATCCTTTGGAAATTCAGGTTTATATATTAAATTATCTTATAGCGTTTACCAATGGACAAACGTAAATCAGGAGAACTGAACTCATTGTAGAGTGAGGAGCCTCGGACAGAGTAGGAAGGATAGCGCGAGGGCTATATGTTACTAGAAAAGTCATATGATTCTTCACTTTCGGGTCCTGTTATAACAACAATAGGCAAGCTGGGTTCCAAAATGTCTGTATATGTTTGAACGCCTTGCGTGCCTCTCTTCTCAGGTTCTTCGCGGTACCAGTCATGGCTCTGATTGCTAATTTTGGAATCCCTAAATGGGCTCGTGAAAAGATTGTGAATGGAATCCAGCTGGGAATACACCTGTATGCACATGCTGTTTTCCTGGTGAGTAATCGTTCTCACAGATGTCATTCTACTTTTACGCAATAAAAGGACTTTTTTTTAACAATAGTTAACATATTCTCTGTTCTTCCTACTTGTTCTGTTATGAATTTATCACATTCCGTTTCCTATGTTTAGATAATCACGAGGCCGTCTGCAGCCAATAAAAACTTCCCATACCACGTACGCACCTCGCAGATTGGCATCATGGAGCAGAGCACAGAGAAGTTCCCCCATCATGTGTATGGAAATGTCACCTTCATCAGTGACTCTGTTCCAAATGTCACAGAGCTATTCTCTATTCCAAGCAGCAACGGCAACGCCGGAGCGGTGAGCAATAGGATCTTACATTCGTTTACATCATGGTCTGGGATTAGGTTTATATTTTTTACAGAACACTATCAATTTTCCAATTTGCTGTAAATTAATTAGGCATTCTTCCACTTCCTAATATATGTCGATTATCCAGTCCATATTGTTGTCCGATATCTCCCAGTGAATAGCAACAGTCCTACTTATACCAGAGGCTGTCGTTTTAGGTGAATTTTCAAGTATACCATATATATTTTTTATTGGTTAATTATCCTGCATCATATTACGGGTTTGTTTGGAGATGCTAGGTATGAGCATGACATATTGACAGATACTTTTTCTTGCTCTGCCCGCTCAGATCAATAAACCGATTCAGTATCCAGTGACCCTGGGTCAATGCTATTCCCAGTTGACGTCAGATCCTCATCACGTTATCACCCCTCCGTCACTAAATGGAGCTCCTGGAAACCAGAAAGTGCCAGTCGGAGAGACACAACTTGGGGGACTCCAACAGCTTCACGCCCCTCAAATTCATCATCAGAATGGATTCCCTGAATACTTTAGTATACGCTCAGCGGGCCCTCAGCCAATATAGACGCCATCACTGGAAAGAGAACCTGCAGTCCTAGTCCGAGTCAAGATGGCCCATAGCGAACTTACTGAGCCGTAAAACGTAGATTCATAGGAATGATTTCCTGAGCCAGGAACCATAGGATGAAAGTGTGTGAGTGCGTGCTCAACTCGTTAGTTTATCCGAGTGTGTATAAATGTGTTTCTAATGACATATCCATGTGTATATATTTTCATACTTCGTTATGTATGTTGGTGTGTGCATGTACATAGATATACAGGACAAAAAAATAGTTATGTGCCTACGTATGTTGATATGTGCCTCTGCCTCGGCTATCGATTCTCACATGAACAGTGTTTTAGATTTCCGGAATCCCGTCTATAATATTTTTTATTCATTTTTCATTGAATTTATTTTGTGTTTCTAGTTTTTAGTTTCCATATTCTTCCATTTAATGCCCTCACATTATAGCTTTTTGCCAACTGTCATTCTCTGTGTTATCGCGTGCAGTTTTCTGATTCTCTCACATCTTATTATTGTCTGTAGTCTTGAAATTCTCATTTTTATGAGTGTCTGTGTGGTTTCCTGGTTGTTTGCATTCGTTCTGTGTACATTCCATTGTTCAGTTGTCTTCTAGATCATCAGTGGATCCCTAGGTAGATTCCACAATTTTTCTTTCGAAACATCATGGCACCAACATCCTCGTTCCATCCTAACGCAGCCATCACTTCAAAACTGATTTACGACTTCTCTGTCTAGACCATCTTTCTGGATTTCTCCGTCTTTTCATTCCATTAGCTTATAACGAGCTTAAACTGTCTATTGCAGTTCATTTATTTTTTTAATAACCACTTTTTGTCTATCTATATTTCCATTTCCCTCGATGCCTTTTGTAGAATTTGTTTTCGCGTTTGTCTATTAAAGCCTCTTTATTCCAGTCTGTGGTTTGGTGGTTTCATCTTTTTTTATCTCAATGCTCATCTATTTTTTTTTAGTTTTATTTCCGATTCTCTTCATTTCATGTATCATTTCCAATATCTCTTTATTCTCTGGTTTTCTGTGACTTTTTGTCTTCTCTTTGTCATCCTTCTGTTATCTTGTATACTGTCCATTTTGTTTCTGTATCAACAGTTGTTTCTTTCATTTTTTCACCATGCCTTATTCTGTTTGTCTAAGGGTACTGTCACACAGTGGCACTTTTGTCGCTACGACGGTAAGATCCGTGACGTTCCAGCGATATCCATACGATATCGCAGTGTCTGACACGCAGCAGCGATCAGGGACCCTGCAGAGAATCGTACGTCGTAGCAGATCGTTTGGAACTTTCTTTCGTCGCTGGATCACCCGCTGTCATCGCTGGATCGGTGTGTGTGACAGCGATCCAGCGATGCGTTCGCTTGTAACCAGGGTAAACATCGGGTTACTAAGCGCAGGGCCGCGCTTAGTAACCCGATGTTTACCGTGGTTACCAGCGTAAAAGTAAAAAAAAAAAAAACGTACATACTCACATTCCGGTGTCCTTCAGGTCCCTTGCCGTCTGCTTCCCGCTCTGACTGACTCCCGGCCGGAAAGTAAGAGCAGATCACAGCGGTGACGTCACCGCTGTGATCTGCTTTCACTTTACGGCGGCACTCAGTCAGAGCGGGAAGCAGACGGCAAGGGACCTGAAGGACACCGGAATGTGAGTATGTACTGTTTGTTTTTTTTACTTTTACGCTGGTAACCAGGGTAAACATCGGGTTACTAAGCGCGGCCCTGCGCTTAGTAACCCGATGTTTACCCTGGTTACCCGGGACCTCGGCATCGTTGGTCGCTGGAGAGCGGTCTGTGTGACAGCTCCCCAGCGACCACACAACGACTTTCCAACGATCACGGCCAGGTCGTATCGCTGGTCGTGATCGTTGGAAAGTTGCAGAGTGTGACAGTACCCTTACAATCCTCCTTATCTATTACATTCTGTGCATTTCTTTCAACTCTTCATTCCTTCTGTCTTCAGTCTTGCATTGTTTCCCAATCTGTTCTTCTACGAAGTTCTTTCTTTCCATTCCTACTTTTGTTTCTTGCATCTCTCCATTCGTTCTATCTTCAGTTTTACCTTCTTTACTATTTTTGTCCAGTATTTTTTTTTCTTCATGCTGTCTATAAATGTTTGTATCTTATATTTATATCTCTACATTTCTTCTGTCCAATTTTATATTCTTTCCCATTCTTTTCCTATGCAGTATTTTTAACCTCTTCATTTTAGGTCAACTACTTTGTGTATGTTGATATCAAACTACCTTTGGTTTCCATATCTGAATTCACATGTAATCAGTTTACTAGTTTTTACCTTTTCTTTATTCTGCTTTTATTATTGCAATATTATACAACTATGGTTAATGCTTTGTATATTTCAATATTCAATGTTTTTGCTAGACTTTTTTTTGCTCCATGCTCATCTATTTTTCTAGTTCTAGTTCCACTTCTCTTCATTTCATGTGTCATTTCCAACATCTCTTCATTCTCAAGTTTTTTCTGACTATTGTTCTGTCTTCCTTCTGTTATCTTGTATACTTTCCATTTTATGTTCCTGCATCCGCAGTTGTTTCGTTCATTTTTGTTGTCATGTCCTATTCTATTTCTTATAAACTCTTCATTCCTTCTGTTTTCAGTCTTGTATTCTTGCTCTTCTCCGATATTCTTTATCTTTCCATTCCTAATTTATTTTCTTGGATCTCTCTGTTTGTTTAGTTTTGCCTTCTTTACCAGGTAGTTTTTTTGTCCAGTATTATTTTTCACCATTCTTTCTATAGATCTTTTATTTGTATATCTACATTTATTTTGTATTCTTTCTCAATTTTATCCATTGTTTTCAACCCCTCCATTTTAGGTCAGCTACTTTGTGTGTGTCAAACTACCTTTGGTTTCCATATCTTAATTTACACGTAATTAGTATGAAAGTTGTTACCTTTTCTTTATTCTGCTTCTATTTTTGCTCTTTATTGCTATTATATTCAACTATGGTTAGCTCATTGCATATTTCAATATTGGATGTTTTTGCTAGACTGTATTTTTTTTTTCATTTCATGTGATATTTCCAATATCTCTTCATTCTCCGGTTTTCAATGACTGTCTGACTGTTCTGTCTTCCTTCTGTTATCTTGTATGCTTTCCATTTTTTATTCCTGCATCAGCAGTTGTTTCATTATTTTTTTTTATTATGTCCTATTCTGTTTGTCTACACGCCTCCTTATCTCTGTGTGTCTTATTATTTCTTGCAACTCTTCATTTCTTCTGTCTTGTATTCTTTCCCAATCTGCTCTTCTACAATGGTCTTTATCTTTCCATTCCAACTTTCATTTCTTGTATCTCTCCACTTGTTGTCACCTTAGTTTTGCCTTCTCTCCCAGTCAGTTTTTGTCCAGTAATTTTTTCCCTTCATTTTCTCTGTAGATATTCCAATCTTTTTTGTATCTCTACATTCCTTCAGTCCAGTTTTGTATTCTTTCCCATTCAGTTCCTATCCGGTGTGTTTTTAACCTCTCCATGTTCGGTAAGATACTTTGCGTATATTGACTTCAATCTATCTTTGGTTTCCATATCTGAATTCACACTTGGTTAATTCCTTTTAGAGTTGTTGCCTTTTCTCGATTATTCTTTTATTTTTTGTCCTTTATTGCAATTTTATTCAACTATGGTTAGCTCATTGAATATTTCAATATTGAATGTTTTTCGATAGACTGTTTTTTTTTCTCCAGATGTACAAATGGGTGGATGTAGTAAGGATATCAGGTGTATAATGAATAGCAGTTTATAGAGCACATATAAGATATTGACATAGCACTGGGGGTGTTATTACTCTGTTACAAAGTATTCTGAGGCATGAATTCTAGCCGTTCCCC
The DNA here is from genome assembly GCF_051348905.1 of Ranitomeya variabilis. Lineage (NCBI taxonomy): Eukaryota > Metazoa > Chordata > Amphibia > Anura > Dendrobatidae > Ranitomeya > Ranitomeya variabilis. The sequence continues at coordinate 216,378,592 of NC_135235.1, forward strand.
ATGCATAATGTCCGATTTTTTTTGCTTATTTTTATAATGAAACAAAACAGCCAAAAGCAACGAGATTATATTACATTTTTACTGCAGGGTTACAGTTGGTCTAGTTGTCAATGCACAATCTGTATATATAAGTAACACTAAGTGAACTTCTTGGGATAATTGTATAGATGGCATGCTAGCCAATGCATGGGCAATGAAAAAAACACTAAAACATGACCCTGCCTAGTTACCAGCGAAGATCATCTTTCCCTGTCACTTTTAGTCTTCAGAAAAAAACAAACACATGTTTTGGCCGTTCAAGGTGGCAGCTATACAGAATTATTGAAACTTTGGACATAACGTAAAAAAAAAATGCATAAATGACATCACTTGACTTTATTGAATGGATAATATAAAATGAGCTCTATCTAAAAGGTTTCTGACTTTATTACATATATTATCTGTGACAGGTCCTCTTTGCCCCATCGTTTGCTGCTGGAATGATAACTTGTTGTATTTGCAATGCTATTCTTAAAAAACAAAGTTATATTTCGCTCTGGCAGAACCTATCCATACATACTGCACACAGAATGACAAAGGTGTTAAATGACTTGCAAAATAAATTTCATTTTTATATTGAAATGGTCTGTTATTTTCTTTTATACAATTCAAGCAGAGACACTTCAACGGAGAAGGGGAAGCTCTCTTGATGCCTAAAACAAGATTTCAGACTTGTATATAATACATAATGAATGGAGAATTTTATTCTAAGTTTGAAAATATGCACCCATCTCAAAGACGCCTTAGGCACCTGCTTACTCCGCCTAGCCCTCACTCAAAAGTTCTTTGTAAAGTTGGCAACCGCTTTTGATTAGCTTAAAAATTTAACCATTGTATTCCCAACATGAAGGAGAACGCCTACTGGACCGTAGCCATTCCTCTGTGCTACTTTCTCTTCTGACAGAGGGCGTCAGGTGACCACTGCTGCTAGTCAGCGGCCACTAATTCTCTAGAGTGGTTACAGTCTGTGTGAGCCAGAAGACAGAGCTAGAAAACTGTTTCTTTTCGCTCAGATAGAAAGTAACTGTTGTAGCCAATAAGTGGCCGCTAATTGCCTGCAGCGTTCAGCTGATGCCTTCTCCAAGGATAGGAAGCCAAGAGACCAGCATGATAGACCGGCAGCAAGAGAGGTGGGGATGCTATATGTATGTATTTCTTTATTACAGGTCCACCATGGGCCCATTTTAAACTAAAGTAACGGACAACCCCTTTAACATAGGCTTTGAAGGGGAACTTTGGTTATAGTTTCTCTACCAGAGACCCTATGTACAAGATAGACGCAATTACTTACTGGTAATGGGATTTTTCAGAACCCATGACAGCAACACGGAGAGAGGGGATCTGCCCTTCAAGACCAGGAAATCTACAGATTACATCATCAATCTTGCCTTATGCAGGCGTGTACTATGGAGGACAGAGAATTAACTTCAATCCAATATTGCAGCCAGCAAGCAGCCAGCGGGTAAGGAAAGGGTGAATCAAACACCCGAAAACCCCGCCTCTATGGCTGAAAATTGTTCCCTCCAAATTCAGGTGACAGAGTCCCTTTAAAGAACCACTATTTATTTATTGAAGGAAATTGCTCCTTTTAGCTAGCTTCAGAGGAAATACAAATTGCCTTTCTCTGAGTCTTTCAGCTCAATTACTTACGGTAATTTCAATTCTTCTAAAAAAAAAATAACTCCTCTCCTAACACTGTATTTGAGATCCAAAGTGTATTATATTCACATGCTGTGGGCCTTATCATGCACACATTTAGTTCATACCTCATACTCCCAGCCCATTTCAAAGAGTGCTCTAAACACATTGGGGCAAATTTACTAAAACGGTCACATTTTTAGACAGTGAAAATTATGGGTGTCTATACACATGAGAGCTTTTAGCCAACAGCTATCCTAAAACTCCCGGTCTTGGCTTCGTTGTGGATTGTTGATCACAGTCAGACCTCCAGCAATCAGTAAGTTATACCCAATTCTGTGAACACCAGCTGCCATCATTGTTGGATTCTAAAGGGTTACCAAGGGAGAACCAGTTCTAAAGGCCCCCATGGCTGCCATCTTGGTACTCCTGTAAAGATCAGTCATGGGCTTGGCTTCACAGGAAACCTCCATTTTTATTGAATATTCCAGTGCTGCAGTATTGCAATATATAGAACACACAAACCCAAGGGAACTAAAAATTAACTAAAAAAAGTTTTTAAAAATAATTAAAATCACTGTTTTTACCGTTAAAAATAAATATAAAAATAAACATTTGGCATCTTTGTGTCCATGTACCATACATACTCGAGTATAAGCCGATCTGAATATAAGCCGAGACCCCGAATTTTGCCACAAAAAACTGGGAAAACTTAATGACTCGAGTATAAGCCTAGGGTGGGAAATGCAGTAGCCACTGGTAAATTTCAAAAATAAAAATAGGTACCAATAAAAGTAAAATTAATTGAGACATCAGCAGGTTAAGTGTTTTTGAATATCCATATTGAATCAGGAGCCCCATATAATGCTCCATACAGTCCATGATGGGCCCCATAAGATGCTCCATATTAAAATATGCCCCATATAATGCTGCACAAAGGTTGATTATGGCCCCATAAGATGCTCCATAGATGATGCCCCATACAATGCTGTATAAAGGTTGATGGCCCCATAAGATGCTCCATAGATTATGCCCCATTCAATGCTGCATAAAGGTTGATGGCCCCATAAGACACTCCATAGATTATGCCCCATACAATGCTGCATTAAGATTGATGACCCCATAAGATGCTCCATAGATTATGCCCCATACAATGCTGTATAAAGGTTGATGGCCCCATAAGATGCTCCATAGATTATGCCCCATATGCTGTTGCTGCGATGAAAAAAAAAAATCACACTCACCTCTTGACGCTCAGGCCGACACTTGCGATATTCACCTGTCCCCGTTCCAACGCTGCACGCCGCTCTGTCTTCTAGGTCTCTGACTGTTCAGGTAGAGTGCGCACACTATCTACGTCATCGCGCCCTCTGACCTGAACAGTCACAGCTGGAGGACGCGAAAGACGGAGCGGCACGCAGCGGTGTAATGGGGACAGGTGAATATGATGCAATGCTCACCTGCTCCCGGCGCGGTCCCTGGCAGCTTTTCACTGACAGATGGTCTCTGGGTGCCTGCAGCTTCTTCCTATGTTCAGCAGCCACATGATACCGCTCATTAAAGTAATGAATATGCGGCTCCACCCCTATGGGAGTGCAGTCCATATTCATTACTTTAATGAGCGGTACCACGTGACCGCTGAACACAGGAAGAGCTGCCGGCGCCTGGAGACCATCAGAGATGCAGGGACCGCGCCAGGAGCAGGTATGTGACAGCCGCCGCTCCCCCTCCGACCCCCTGGGACATTGACACCTTGCTCTGGTTTTTTTTCTTCCACAAACCATAAGTTTATTTTTTGTCAACACAGATGTTTAAGAGCTTTTTTTAAAAAAAAATCTAGACGAGTTGTAGTTTTGAATGACATATTTCAGTTTACCATATAATGTACTGAAAAAACAAGAAAAAAAATTCATGTTAAAAAAAAATTGCAATGCCACCATTTTTTTTTCAGTATTCATTACGTGGTAAAAACAACGTGGAAACATTATCGTCCATGTCAGTAACAGCGATACCGAACATGTATCGATTTTTCCCCCTATTAAAGAGATGTAAAAAAGATTACAATATTGTTTACAAAAAAAAATAGTTTTGTTTTGTGTCGCCATTTTCCGAGACCTGTAATGTTGTTATGTTTCGTTTTATTTTTTCCTGAGTGAGGATTTCGAGGTAGAGTGACAAGTTCAGAGTCCCCGATCTCTCAAAGTAAAGAAAATTAATCTGATCAGTAAACAGTGAAACGAGAAAAAAAGTCAAAAAGCCAGAATTACGGTTTTTTTTGTCACGACAACACTGCAATAAAATGCAATCACAGGCAATTAACCCCTTAGTGACAGAGCCAATTTGGTACTTAATGACCGAGCCAATTTTTACAATTCTGACCAGTGTCACTTTAAGAGGTTATAACTCTGGAACGCTTTATCATAATATATTATAATGCAGAGTAGTGAAAATAGAAAATATTTTTTTTTTCACAAAAAAGATTTTTTAGCCCCCAAGTTTTTATTTTCACAAGGGTAACAAGAGAAATTGGATGCCAATATTTGTTCTCCAATTTGTCCTGAGTATGCTGGTACCCCATATGTGGGGGTAAACCACTGTTTTGGCACACGGCAGAGCTCGGAAGAGAAGGAGTGCCATTTTGGAATTCAGACTTTGATAGAATTGTCTGTGGGTGTTATGTTGCATTTGCAGAGCCCCTGATGTACCTAAACAGTAGAAACCCCCCACAAGTGACCAAATTTTGGAAACTAGACCCCCTAAGGAACTTATCTAGATATGTGGTGAGAACTTTGAATGCTCAAGTGCTTCACAGAAGTTTATAATGCAGAGTAGTGAAAATAAAAAAATATTTTTTTTTCCCACAAAAAAGATTTTTAGCTCCCAAGTTTTTATTTTCACAAGGGTAACAGGAGAAATTGGACCCCAAAAGTTGTTGTCCAATTTATCCCGAGTACGCTGATGCCCTATATGTGGGGGTAAACCACTGTTTGGGTGCACGGCAGAGCTCAGAAGGGAGGGAGCACCATTTGACTTTTTTAGCGCAAAATTGGCTGTCGTGTTTGGAGACCCCCTGATGTACCTAAACAGTGGAAACCCCCAAATTATAACTCCAACCCTAACTCCAACACACCCCTAACCCTAATCTTAACCCGATCCATAATCCTAATCAAAACCCTAACGATAATCACAACCCTAACCCCAAAACAGCCCTAATCTCAACCCTAACCATAACCCTAATCAAAACCCTAAATCCAACACACCCCTAACCCTAATCCCAAACGTAACCCTAATCCCAAACCTAATCCCAAACGTAACCCTAATCCCAACTCTAGCCCTAACTTTGGCCCCAACCCTAACCCTAACTTTAGCCCCAACCCTAACCATAACTTTAGCCCCGTCGTCACAAAAAAGTTCAATGTAACCTTTTTTTTGTACGTCGCGTCCGCCATTTCCGCGCATGCGTGGCCGTAACTCTGCCCCCTCCTCCCCAGGACATAGACTGGGCAGCGGATGCGTTGAAAAACTGCATCCGCTGCCCACGTTGTGCACAATTTTCACAACGTGCGTCGGTACGTCGGGCCGATGCATTGCGGCCGCCCCGTACCGACGCAAGTGTGAAAGAAGCCTAAGGATACTTTCACACTAGCGTCGTACTCGGCCCATCGCAGTGTGTCAGGCCAACGTACCGACGCTAGCGTTGTAAGCGCCACACAACGGGTGCAGCGGATGCTGTTTTTTCAACGCATCCGCTGCCCCATTGTGAGGTGCGGGGAGGCGGGGGCGGAGTTCCGGCCACGCATGCGCGGTAGGAAATGGCGGACACGTCGCACAAAAAAGTTACATGTAGCTTTTTTTGTGCCGACGGTCCGCCAAAGCACGACGCATCCGTCGCACGACGGATGTGACATGTGGCAATCCGTCGCAATGCGTCGCTAATGCAAGCCAATGGAGAAAAAACGCATCCTGCAAGCACTTTTGCAGGATGCGTTTTTTCTCCAACGACGCATTGCGACGGAAACCAAAAAACGCTAGTGTGAAAGTAGCCTAACCCTAGCCCTAAATTTAGCCCCAACCCTAACTCTAACCCTAACTCTAACCCTAACCCTAACTCTAACCCTAACCCTAACTCTAACCCTAACCCTAATTTTAGCCCCAACTCGTCCCTCCTGCCGGCCGGCAGATGGCAGCAGATGGCGCGCGCACTGCGCATGCGCCCGCCATTTTCTTTCCCGACGAAGAAGCCGGCCGGCAAGAGGAGACACAGGAGGACCCAGGGACACCGGGTGAGTATTATAGGGTCCCCGAATCCCCCTATTTCTCTGTCCTCTGATGTGCGATCACATCAGAGGACAGAGAATTACAGATCGCTTTTTTTTTTTTTGCGGTCGCCGGTAAACTGTTAATTACCGGCGATCGCAAAACAGGGGTCGGTGCAAACCGACCCCGATCATGTTCTTTGGGGTCTCGGCTACCCCCGGCAGCCGAGACCCCAAAGATCTTCCGGCTGCCGGGCGGCGGGCGTACTGCGCGTGCGCCCGCCATTTTTTCCCGGAAAAAAGATGGCGGCGCCCATCGGGAGCCACGAGGAGCACCGGGGGAGATAGGTGAGTATTGGGGGGCTATCGGGGACCCTATTTCTCTGTCCTCCGATGTGCGATCACATCGGAGGACAGAGAAATTAAAAGGCAAATCGCGTTTTTTTTTGTTGCGACCGCCGGTAAACGGTTAATTACCGGCGATCGCAACTCGGGGGTCGGTAAAAACCCCCCGAATCATGTTCTCTGGGGTCTCGGCTACCCTCGGCAACCGAGACCCCAGAGAAAATCCGACTGGGGGGCGCTATTCACTTTTTCCACAGCGCCGTTAATTAACGGCGCTGTGGTTTAAGTACCCTTAGCGGCCGCCGTTAAAAGGCGTATCGGCGGTCGTTAAGGGGTTAAAACATCATATCTAACCCAAAATGGTATGAATATAAACTTTAGCTCGGCAAGAAAAAAATAAGTTCTCACCCGGCCCCAAATCCCAAAAGATGGAGACGCTACAGGTCTCGGAAATTGGCAAATTATTATTATTATTTTATTTGATTTTTTTTTTCAAGCTTTGTATTTTTTTTTTTCACCACTTAAATAAAAAAGAACCTAGACATTTTTGGTTTCTGCAAACTCGTAATGATCTGGAGAAAAATCAGGTCAGGGTTAGCATTTAGTGAATATGGCAAATAAAAAAAAACCCAAAAAGCATTGTGGAATTGCACTTTTTTTTGCAATTTCACCGCATTTGGATTTTTTCACCCCATTTTCCAGTACACTATATGGTAAAAGCAATGGTGTCATTCAAAAGTACAATTCGTCCCGCAAAAAATAAGCCCTCACATGGCCATATTGACAAAAAAAAAAAAAAAGTGATAGCTCTGGGAAGAGGGGGAGCAAAAAACAATTGCAAGGTTGTGAAGGGGTTAATAGGATTAAAATGGGTTGATTTTAATTTTTCTATAATTTTTGTAGTCAATATTAACCCCTTTCTGACCTCGGACGGGATAGTACGTCCGAGGTCAGAAACCCAGCTTTGATGCAGGGCTCCGCCGCTGAGCCCGCATCAAATCCGGGACATGTCAGCTGTTTTGAACAGCTGACATGTGCCGGCAATAGCGGCAGGTGAAATCGCGATTCACCCGCCGCTATTAACTAGTTAAATGCCGCTGTCAAACGCTGACAGCGGCATTTAACTGGCGCTTCCGGCCGGAAATGAGCGCATCGCCGCCCCCTGTCACATGATGATCGCTGCTATGTAGCAGAGGCGATCGAGTTGTGCCAGCTTCTAGCCTCTAGGCTATTGAAGCATGGCAAAAGTTAAAAAAAAGTAAAAAAAAAAAAGTGTGAAAAAAATAAAAAAAAATATAAAAGTTTAAATCACCCCCCTTTCGCCCCATTCAAAATAAATTAAAAAAAACAAAAAAAAAAACAAACCTACACATATTTGGTATTGCCGCGTTCAGAATCGCCCGATCTATCAATAAAAAAAGGATTAGCCTGATCGCTAAACGGCATAGCGAGAAAAAAATTAGAAACTCCAGAATTACGTTTTTTTCGTCATGAAGGGGTTAAAGGGGTCTAGCATCTCTGATGCTATATGCTGCAATACCACAGTTCTAAGTGAAAACCTTCAATGGAGGACTGAGATCTCAGCGACAGGGATGGATAGACCCCTGGCTGTCATAGTAACCAATGAGTCCCCCGTGGTCACATCACAGGAGGGGTGGGTGATAGGAACTGGTGTGCGGGCCATGTAAATGCACCAGGCAGACTGACATTGGTGTTTAACTAGTTAAAAGCTCCATACAATTGCCGGTTTTTGGACCCCCCTCTCCCACAGACTACATTTCAGGATGTTAATGTCCTAGTGTAGGAAGGGGTTAAACAACCCTGTAATTTGCCACAAACTATCCTGGCAAGTTCACCAAATTCACATAATATGATGGTAAATTTGATTTTTTTTCGGCTGAAGTAGAGTCTCAAGGGTATTGTCGGCGTAGAATCACGAAGAAAGGTGAAGACTCTCAAAAGAGGCGAAGACTCTAAAAAAAAAGGCAGACTCGCGAAAAAAGGCAAAGACTCTAGTAATCTCCGTAGCAGCCAAGCATGTCAGGCAGGAAACTACTGGTACAACTGATTTTAAAAGCTAGTTTGTGTCAATATTATAAAAGATACGAATGGAGAAAGTCAGATTAGACCGGCCCCACAGAGAGCAGCGACCCGCGGGACTCATCCTGACTCCTGAGGCGACTGACCGCTCTTTCACTCATCGCGCACTCTGTATATATAGCGTGACGTCACGGGTTTCCATAGAGTGGGCGTGTCCGCCGCTCCAGCTTCCTGTTTCGCCGACCTCCTCCTTTCCCAGGGAGTTTTGCTTCCGGTTCGCAGGTGACCGCAGCTGCAGATAGCGGATTGAGGCGCAGGAGGTGAGTGCATTGTGCTGGCTGCTGCTTTTCTCATAGGTTTCGCCGTGTTTCATTTTTTTGCAGTCAGGTTTAGCACATTTAGGAGTATTCCCATGCATTTGTACAGCAGGCTTGGTCAGTGACTCTCCAGATGTGGAGGAACCATAAATACCAGCAAGCCTTGCAGAACACTGCACCCTATGGAACTATATTCTTTATTTGTTGTTGATCTCAGGTTCATAGCATGCTCAGGCTAGGCTGGGCATGCTGGGATTTGTAGTGCAAAAAGCATAATTTGCATTTTGTGCTTTTCTCATTGAGAAGTTTACATTGTTGCTATATTGGTTGCCATGGACAACACCATCTGTTTGTATTTGCACCAGTCTACACGCCCCTGCCTCCCCCCGAAGTGCTGTCTTCCAGTAATAGAGGTGGAATGTACTAAAGCAGCGCAAGGGTCCAAAGCAGGGTCCCCAACCTTTATCGCTCGGGCCCCGTGAGCCAATATGAAGCTTAAATTCTCTGTACCCCCTTAAAAATAAACAGTGTTCCTGGTGACCCCTTCTAAAGTAATAGTAACCCCGCTGCCTCCTTATAAAGTAATAGTAACCCCGCTGCCTCCTTATAAAGTAATAGTAACCCCGCTGCCTCCTTCTAAAGTAATAGTAACCCCGCTGCCTCCTTCTAAAGTAATCGTAACCCCCCTGCCTCCTTATAAAGTAATAGTAACCCTCCTGCCTCCTTATAAAGTAATAGTAACCCCGCTGCCTCCTTATAAAGTAATAGGGTCTAAGGGGTAACGTTTCTCCTTATGGAGAGTGACATACCATCTCTGGCTTGTCAAGGTAAGGAGGCTTATTCGCCGTGCAATGCTCCTCTGGGAATTTACATATGCAAATTGCCTCTTCTGAGAAAAAGAGGACTTAACTCTATAGCGCCACCTATTGGAAGTAGCGATCCTACAAGTCACAATCAACCCTTTAACGAGTCGTGCAATATGACTTAGGATTAAAGCCAAATCAGTATCTCAATTCGCAGACACGGTGTTTCGGGCTGTTGGCCCTCGTCAGTGCGAAGCATGAGAACTGATTTGGCTAGGTGAGAGGCTCTGGAGTGGGGTCTAAGGGGTAACGTTTCTCCTTATGGAGAGTGACATACCATCTCTGGCTTGTCAAGGTAAGGAGGCTTATTCGCCGTGCAATGCTCCTCTGGGAATTTACATATGCAAATTGCCTCTTCTGAGAAAAAGAGGACTTAACTCTATAGCGCCACCTATTGGAAGTAGCGATCCTACAAGTCACAATCAACCCTTTAACGAGTCGTGCAATATGACTTAGGATTAAAGCCAAATCAGTATCTCAATTCGCAGACACGGTGTTTCGGGCTGTTGGCCCTCGTCAGTGCGAAGCATGAGAACTGATTTGGCTAGGTGAGAGGCTCTGGAGTGGGGTCTAAGGGGTAACGTTTCTCCTTATGGAGAGTGACATACCATCTCTGGCTTGTCAAGGTAAGGAGGCTTATTCGCCGTGCAATGCTCCTCTGGGAATTTACATATGCAAATTGCCTCTTCTGAGAAAAAGAGGACTTAACTCTATAGCGCCACCTATTGGAAGTAGCGATCCTACAAGTCACAATCAACCCTTTAACGAGTCGTGCAATATGACTTAGGATTAAAGCCAAATCAGTATCTCAATTCGCAGACACGGTGTTTCGGGCTGTTGGCCCTCGTCAGTGCGAAGCATGAGAACTGATTTGGCTAGGTGAGAGGCTCTGGAGTGGGGTCTAAGGGGTAACGTTTCTCCTTATGGAGAGTGACATACCATCTCTGGCTTGTCAAGGTAAGGAGGCTTATTCGCCGTGCAATGCTCCTCTGGGAATTTACATATGCAAATTGCCTCTTCTGAGAAAAAGAGGACTTAACTCTATAGCGCCACCTATTGGAAGTAGCGATCCTACAAGTCACAATCAACCCTTTAACGAGTCGTGCAATATGACTTAGGATTAAAGCCAAATCAGTATCTCAATTCGCAGACACGGTGTTTCGGGCTGTTGGCCCTCGTCAGTGCGAAGCATGAGAACTGATTTGGCTAGGTGAGAGGCTCTGGAGTGGGGTCTAAGGGGTAACATTTCTCCTTATGGAGAGTGACATACCATCTCTGGCTTGTCAAGGTAAGGAGGCTTATTCGCCGTGCAATGCTCCTCTGGGAATTTACATATGCAAATTGCCTCTTCTGAGAAAAAGAGGACTTAACTCTATAGCGCCACCTATTGGAAGTAGCGATCCTACAAGTCACAATCAACCCTTTAACGAGTCGTGCAATATGACTTAGGATTAAAGCCAAATCAGTATCTCAATTCGCAGACACGGTGTTTCGGGCTGTTGGCCCTCGTCAGTGCGAAGCATGAGAACTGATTTGGCTAGGTGAGAGGCTCTGGAGTGGGGTCTAAGGGGTAACGTTTCTCCTTATGGAGAGTGACATACCATCTCTGGCTTGTCAAGGTAAGGAGGCTTATTCGCCGTGCAATGCTCCTCTGGGAATTTACATATGCAAATTGCCTCTTCTGAGAAAAAGAGGACTTAACTCTATAGCGCCACCTATTGGAAGTAGCGATCCTACAAGTCACAATCAACCCTTTAACGAGTCGTGCAATATGACTTAGGATTAAAGCCAAATCAGTATCTCAATTCGCAGACACGGTGTTTCGGGCTGTTGGCCCTCGTCAGTGCGAAGCATGAGAACTGAAGAGGCAATTTGCATATGTAAATTCCCAGAGGAGCATTGCACGGCGAATAAGCCTCCTTACCTTGACAAGCCAGAGATGGTATGTCACTCTCCATAAGGAGAAACGTTACCCCTTAGACCCCACTCCAGAGCCTCTCACCTAGCCAAATCAGTTCTCATGCTTCGCACTGACGAGGGCCAACAGCCCGAAACACCGTGTCTGCGAATTGAGATACTGATTTGGCTTTAATCCTAAGTCATATTGCACGACTCGTTAAAGGGTTGATTGTGACTTGTAGGATCGCTACTTCCAATAGGTGGCGCTATAGAGTTAAGTCCTCTTTTTCTCAGAAGAGGCAATTTGCATATATAAAGTAATAGTAACCCCGCTGCCTCCTTATAAAGTAATCGTAACCCCCCTGCCTCCTTATAAAGTAATTACCCCTTATAAAGTAATAGTAGCCTTGGTGCTTCCTTATAAAGTAATAATAACCCCGATGACCCCTTATAAAGTAATAGTTGCCCACTTATAAAGTAACAACATCCCGGTGCCCCATTATAATGTAATAATAGCCCTGTGTGCCCCCTTGTAAAGAGGTAATGCTTCCCGATTGCCCCCAATGATTAATATTGCGCTCATGTACCCCGTTAAACAGCATTCACCTGAGCAGACAGCAGTGATCCTGATATATGTGACTCACAAACTACTGGTTGGGACCCCAAGGAATGATTATATACCTGCGCTGACACAGTGGAGCAACCTGTCAGCACAGTTTGGGGCTACTGAAATGTTTTAAGGGATACTGCTCCAACGCTTCTCTTCTTCAGCTCCCCGATGGTGTTTGTTTGCAGGGGGATAACACATCTCCGCTGCAGCCAATCATGGGTGATGCTGAGGTGGGTGGCTCAAAAACACGGAAGCCAGTGATTGTCTGTTGATGGTGAAATTACTGATGCAGCCCTGCATATAAAGAAAACGCCTTTTCATGGGTCACAAAGGAGAAGGAAATCCTTATACTTGTGCAGAGATGTCACAAATTCACCCTTCTGCAATGTGACAGGCATTTGTATATGTATGTATGTATGTGTATATATATTATTATGTGTGCCTCTTGCTGAAGACCCCCTCTATGAGCCAGAACGGACAGCTGATTTGGCGATCTCAAACCGCGCTTGTATTGCCTTTTTTCTGAATGGCTGCCATGGAAAACTAAATTTGCTTGGTTGGCCATGACCTCAGGTGGCAGATTTTATATGGCGGCTGTGGATGTTCCTGGCATGGCTATTTTACAATAAATGATGTTAATTGTGATATTTACCAATATTTTGTGTGATGTGATAAACTGGCATTGCCTATCCCATTCTTTGACATTTTTGGCATATCCGGAGGAATCGGCGCGTGGGAAATGTCCTGCGGGATCAGTGCCTAACTGTAAAATATAGGTCCCCGAATTTGCAGAGGGAGGCCGCCACAATCCAATTCCAGCACACTGCATTGCTGTCGAGACCCAGGATTTCCATAGACTCGGGGTGCCATTATACAGATCCCCTAAAATATGGCATCCTGAGATGTTTCTATTAAATGTGAATCGTTTAGTGATGAGTTAGCGTGCTGGGATAAGGTGTTATCTGAGCATGCTCGGGTGTTAACCGAGGGTCTTCGGCGTGTTCGAAAAATATGTTCGAGTCTCCGCGGCTGCATGTCTCGCGGCTGTTCGACAGACACAACACATGCAGGGATTGCCTGTTTGTTAGACGATCCCTGCGTGTGTTGCGCCTGTCGAACAGCCGCGAGAAAAAAAATAAAAGCTGAAGATCTCTGCCAAGTGCTGCTCTCCTTCAGCAGTGATGACCGACCCAAAAGTGAGCAGCACTCGGCTGGACACTTCTGCTCTTTCCTTGCACTTGCACCCCCACTAATCAGAACTTCTGACTTGTCAATGGTTTTCTAAAGGGGCAGCTACTCTTAAAGCTGCTTTTCTTATTTTATATTTGCGTGTTATTTTTTACTTTTGTATGACGCTGCTTTCATCGGACAGTAGTTTGTCCTCCCAGCAGTCAGACGGGTAACCTAACAGCTTAACGAGGTTTTCAGGCGTCGGTCACTTCTGCATCGGAGTGGTGGTGTTACGACACAACACACGCGACTCGGCACAATACCCCGTCCGTACATGGACCATAAACCTCCGACACGTGAAGTCGTCCTAAACCAAGATAATTAAGAACGTGCTATAAGAAAAGGGCAGACTTGTTCTTCGGAGCTCTTACATTATTGCTGAGCTCGTATCTGCAGTGCCCGGGCTGTGCCGCTTCAAGGCATGAAATATATATATCTATGGATCAATGCCGGGACCATGCTGTAACGTCAGCACGCTCTACACCCCCTGCGCAGCGTCGGTAGTTTTAGGACTTTTAGTCCTTGTTCCAACAGGGCAGATGCAAAGAAGATTCTGTCCAAAAATCCACAATTCGTAACAGTACCAGAAAAGGTGGATCTGACTTTACCCCGTGTCACCACCAGTACAGCAGTAGCTGTCACATATCCTAGTGATATTGGGGGCTGTGACTATCCCTGTCGCTCTGTTGTCGCACCGGTGAGGTTCGGACCCATAGCCCTAGTTATGCGAGGCCTCAGGATGAAGCATGGAGGTGCTGTGTTGTTCTTGCACCCCTGTGGGGTGTAGCGGCCGCGCGCCAGCCATGTAATGTACGGGTCAGTGCTGCTTCCTCTAGGAGATGATTTGTTATGATGTGACCTTCTTATGAACTTGTAAATGATTCATTTCCACAGATCATTACACTCTGCTTGTTTTGTGAATTAGTTACTGTGTTAGAAGGATTTACTCTGTGTATTTTATTATTCAGAGTGAAATGTATATTTACTACGTGCAAAGCTTTACTAATCCTGTACTGATCTTGAGTTACACCCTGTATTATACCCCAGAGCTGCACTCACTATTCTGCTGGTGCAGTCACTGTGTACATACATTACATTACTGATCCTGAGTTACATCCTGTATTATACCCCAGAGCTGCACTCACTATTCTGCTGGTGCAGTCACTGTGTACATACATTATATTACTGATGCTGAGTTACATCCTGTATTATACCCCAGAGCTGCCCTCACTAGTCTGCCGGTGTAGTCACTGTGTACATACATTACTGATCCTGAGTTACATCCTGTATTATACCCCAGAGCTGCACTCACTATTCTGCTGGTGCAGTCACTGTGTAAATACATTACATTACTGATCCTGAGTTATATCATCCTGTATTATACCCCAGAGCTGAACTCACTATTCTGCTGGTGCAGTCACTGTCTACATACATTACATTACTGATCCTGAGTTACATCCTGTATTATACATTATTATAGTGAGCGCAGCTCTGGGGTGTTATACAGGATGTAACTCAGGATCAGTAATGTAATGTATGTACACAGTGACTGCACCAGCAGAATAGTGAGTGCAGCTCTGGAGTATAATACAGGATGTAACTCAGGATCAGTAATGTAATGTATGTACACAGTGACTGCACCAGCAGAATAGTGAGTGCAGCTCTGGGGTAGAATACGGGATCAGTAATGTAATTTATGTCCGTTTTCTGCATCTTCTTCTTTTCCTGATTCCAGGTTCCCTCCCAGGAATGTTGAGCAGTAATGGGAGCCCATGCCGGCTTCTGGGCATACGACTGGCACCTCTTCCTCCTGGTTCTATGTCAGGCCGGCATTGCTACATCCGGGGATTGTAAGGGGCATCGCACCGTGCTCCGCAGTTTGCCCGGATTTGTCAGTGATGGCCCAGGAAACTATTCGGTGAACGGCAACTGTGAATGGCTGATAGAAGGTGCGTGACCCGGGAGAAGAGGCGCTGGCGTGGAGCCGCTCGGTTCATGTCTTCCTCGGAGGGTTTATGTGCTGCGGTCCCTCATGGCAGTAGACAGCTGCGTAGTGTGACCTGGGCCTCACATCGTGGTCAGTACGTTCTGGGTTTTCTACCATTCAGCCTTTCTTCCTGTTCTTACTTGTAGCCCCGAACAGCCATTACCGTGTCCTGCTGCGGTTTCTCTTCATGGACACAGAATGCACCTACGACTACCTGTTCGTATACGACGGAGACTCGTACAGCGACCGCCTCCTGGCCAGCCTGAGTGGCAGCAGCTTGCCCCCAACCCTGGAGGCCACTTCTGGAAAGGTACACAGCACTGCTTGACCTACTCTCTGTATCAGAAAACTGACGGCCCACCCTTAAGAAGTGGTGATAGGTGCTTATAGCTGCTGGGTAACGATGGGCAGTTCGAACTGTGCTGCGCGCGATGCACTGGTTTCCAGTCTGATCCTCGATGGCAGCTGATCTTCACTTCTGGTCATCCTGGACCTAATAAGCATCGGAGGTGCCGATCATGCAGGTTGCAGAAGTGGAGGACCGGACTGGACCCTGGACTAGGGCAGCGCAAATCAAATCGCTCGTCTCTCCTGCCGGCCAAACAGGCTTTTATCCGGCCACTATTAAATGGGTGTGACCTCCTCCTATCTGCCTCCACCATATTATGTGTTTTGAGTAGTAGGAAGGGTATTACTTGCGGCCATCACCTCTGGCTCCAACGTAGGAATAAAGGATCAGACATATTGAGATTCATTATGCCCGATCCTGTAGACTATTCCTCCTTTTCCATCTGTTGCAACTGTGAAATACAGACTCCCCCCTCCCCCCAACCTAAATTCTCCACTTGTGTAAAAAAAAACGAACCATGAGACATCCAGCTTGCAATTATCTTTGATTCTTTCTATCCTGCACGCAGCCACTTATATGCTAAAATTCCCGCTTTTTCCATCTTACTCTTCTGTGCGCTAATGTCTTTGCACATTTCCTTTCACATTTCCCTGCACATTTCCCATAAAACTTCTTTGCAAATTTCCTTGCCCTGCAAATGTCCCTGCACATTTCCCATCAAATTTCCTTGCAAATTTCCCTGCCCTGCACATTTCCTTGCAAATTTTCCTGCACATTTCCTTGCAAATTTTCCTGCACATTTCTTTGCAAATTTTCCTGCACATTTCCTTGCAAATGTCCCTGCACATTTCCTTGCAAAGTTCTCTTCACATACAAATTTCCCTTCAAATTTCCCTTCAAATGTCTGTACAAATTTCCCTGCACCCTTGTTTCTTGCAGATGCTCCTTCATCTCTTCAGCGACGCCAATTACAACCTGCTGGGGTTTAAC
Organism: Ranitomeya variabilis; assembly: GCF_051348905.1. Taxonomy (NCBI): domain Eukaryota; kingdom Metazoa; phylum Chordata; class Amphibia; order Anura; family Dendrobatidae; genus Ranitomeya; species Ranitomeya variabilis. The sequence continues at coordinate 216,395,155 of NC_135235.1, forward strand.
GCCACGTACAGCTTCTCCTTGTGCCCGCAAGGTTGTTCTGGACATGGAATATGTCAGGAGAGCAGCGAGTGTGTGTGCGACCCCGGCTGGAGCGGAGGTGGCTGTCAGATCCCGGACTGTAGCACGTACTGCCATGTGCACCACGGAACGTGCAACCAGGTACCATGGAGAAAGTTATACGGGACCTCTAGTCTCGTGCTGTTGGGAGACTACTACTCCCAGCATATCCTGGCCGTCAGGGCATGCTGGGGATTGTAGTGTTTACACCATAGGTGCCCGTATTATTCCCTCTCTTGCAGCAAACTCAGCGCTGCGCCTGTTTTCCTGGATACATCGGGGAACGTTGTGACTTGTCACTGACCGACAACCAGGGTTCCGGGACGTGGTACAACGTGAGCAGTCAGGACCTGTCCTTTACGCCCCGCACCGCCGCTGCCGGAGCTTTCTTGTCCCCGACCAATGCCCTTTATATTTTCGGAGGTGAGGAAGATCGCTTTGAAGCGTCTGCGTCAATGGGGGTCGATTAGAGATGAGCAAATTGATTCGTAGTCCTTGGCCACTGGACCACAATGGCGGCATCCACAGCTGCTCCATCTAATGATGGTGACGTCACTTTTTTTTTCTTCCTACTTAGGTCTGGATCTGAATTCCGCTCTTCGGGACATGTCCATTTATAACTTTACATCAAATACATGGGAGAGAAAAAACTTTATTACTAGTCCGGTACGTCTGATTAGCCACGTGATTCCTCGTTCATCAGATTCACAATATAAACTGCATACATTATTAAATAGATGTGGTTGGACTGATGAGACTGGTATACTTACTTTGAAAATTCATGCCAGAATTCTTATCTGAAGTTAAACCCTTCCCGCTGTATGACGTACACTTAGGTTGCACCTTGGGTGCGGATGTAAGGAGTGGGATTAGGTGCCGGCTGTGTTTCACAGCCAGCATCTAAAGGTACCTTCACACTGAACCACTTAACAACGATAACGATAGCGATCCATGACGTTGCAGCGTCCTGGGATAGCGATATCGTTGTGTTTGACGCAGCAGCGATCAGGATCCTGCTGTGACATCGTTGGTCGGAGCTAGAAGGCCAGCACCTTATTTCGTCGCTGGATCTCCCGCTGACATCGCTGAGTCGGCGTGTGTGACGCCGATTCAGCGATGTCTTCACTGGTAACCAGGGTAAACATCGGGTTACTAAGCGCAGGGCCGCGGTTAGTAACCCGATGTTTACCCTGGTTACCATTGTAAATGTAAAAAAAAACAAACACTACATACTTACATTCCGGTGTCTGTTGCGTCCCCCGGCGTCCGCTTCCCTGCACTGTGTCAGCGCCGGCTGGCCATAAAGCAGAGCACAGCGGTGACGTCACTGCTCTGCTTTCCGGCGGCGCTTACACAGGATGCAGGAGGAGTGCAGGGAAGCGGACGTCGGGGGACGTGACAGGCTCCGGAATGTACGGTATGTGTTTTTTGTTTTTTTTACATTTACAATGGTAACCAGGGTAAACATCGGGTTACTAAGCGCGACCCTGCGCTTAGTAACCCGATGTTTACCCTGGTTACCCGGGGACTTCGGCATCGTTAGTCGTTGGAGAGCTGTCTGTGTGACAGCTCTCCAGCGACCACACAACGACGAAACAGCGATCGGCATCGTTGTCTATATTGCTGCAGCGTCGCTTAATGTGATGGTACCTTAAGTGTCATCTGGGCCTCAAGGACATCAAGATAAAGTAGTAGAATCCTTTAAACTCCAGTGTGTGATATTCTGACCATTCGCTTAATCTTGTGTCTCCGCAGGCTGCTCGGCATTCGCACGTCGCGGTGGAGTGGAACGGGACGCTGGTTTTGTTTGGAGGGGAGCTACCTGGTGGTAGATTGACTAATGATACCTGGGTTTTCCTGCCCCTGGAGGAGCGCTGGGTGGATCTGAGCCCGTACAGCACCCTGCACCCCCCTGCCCTGGCTAATCATGCTGCCGCCACCGTGGATAACTGGTTGTATGTGTTTGGGGGTAAGTCTGTGTCCATGTAATGTATGTACACAGTGACTGCACCAGCAGAATAGTGAGCAGAATAGTGAGTGCAGCTCTGGGGTATAATACAGGAGGTAACTCAGGATCAGTAATGTAATGTATGTACACAGTGACTGCACCAGCAGAATAGTGAGTGCAGCTCTGGAGTATAATACAGGAGGTAACTCAGGATCAGTAATGTAATGTATGTACACATTGACTGCACCAGCAGAATAGTGAGTGCAGCTCTGGAGAATAATACAGGAGGTAACTCAGGATCAGTAATGTAATGTATGTACACAGTGACTGCACCAGCAGAATAGTGAGTGCAGCTCTGGAGTATAATACAGGAGGTAACTCAGGATCAGTAATGTAATGTATGTACACAGCGACTGCTCCAGCAGAATAGTGAGTGCAGCTCTGGGGTATAATACAGGAGGTAACTCAGGATCAGTAATGTAATGTATGTACACAGTGACTGCACCAGCAGAATAGTGAGCAGAATAGTGAGTGCAGCTCTGGGGTATAATACAGGATGTAACTCAGGATCAGTAATGTAATGTATGTACACAGTGACTGCACCTGCAGAATAGTGAGTGCAGCTCTGGGGTATAATACAGGATGTAACTCAGGATCAGTAATGTAATGTATGTACACAGTGACTGCACCTGCAGAATAGTGAGTGCAGCTCTGGGGTATAATACAGGATGTAACTCAGGATCAGTAATGTAATGTATGTACACAGTGACTGCACCTGCAGAATAGTGAGTGCAGCTCTGGGGTATAATACAGGATGTAACTCAGGATCAGTAATGTAATGTATGTACACAGTGACTGCACCTGCAGAATAGTGAGTGCAGCTCTGGGGTATAATACAGGATGTAACTCAGGATCAGTAATGTAATGTATGTACACAGTGACTGCACCAGCAGAATAGTGAGTGCAGCTCTGGGGTATAATACAGGATGTAACTCAGGATCAGTAATGTAATGTATGCACACAGTGACTGCACCAGCAGAATAGTGAGTGCAGCTCTGGAGTATAATACAGTATTAGTCATGCAATGTATTTTAGCTTTTCTTTAAAGTCTCAAACCCTTACAGTTTTATGTGTTTTCTTCCATATAAATGTTTTTTTTTTCTCAGGACGCACGTCTCGGGATATTTTTTCTTCCAAGATGTTCCGTTTTAACCTTCACTCGTGGGAATGGGAAGAGGTGCAGCCCGCTGGAGGAAAGCCCCCGGCAGCCGCTGGCCACTCCATGGTGTTTCATGCTGCGTCCCGATCCCTGTTAGTGTATGGTGGGCACAGGCCGTCCACCGCACGGTAAGAGCCGCTGACACCGATGGGGAAGAGAGCGCTGCTGTTCTTGGAGATCTCTGACCGAGATGTGTGGATTAGGAGGGGGCTCGGCAGTAAATCTTCTGTGGAGTCATCCTATAAAATACAGTGTTTTTGTTGTTTTTTTTTTTTACTGTTTTTATGTCTTTCCCTCCCCAGGTTCAGTATACGTGTGAACGCGACAGATCTGTTTCATGTGGATTTTAATTACTGGACCACCCTGAAGCCCCGCGAGGGGAACCGCGGGGGTCCGCGTGAGAGAGCCTTTCATAGCGCTGCCATCATAGGAAACTACATGGTGATCTACGGTGCGACGCCATGACTTATCTTATCCTTGGGACCCCCACCGATCCTTTTGGCTACGGCGTTGCAGGGGAAATTTAATTTTGGGATTATCGGCATCCTGTAATATGTTGCATCGTTTTTTGTGTTTGCAGGAGGCAACCTTCACATTCACTACCAGGAAGAGAAATGCTACGACCAAGAAATCTTCTTCTACCATCTTGGCTGTCACCAGTGGATCCCCAGCAGTACGCTGAGCCAGATCATGCCTCCTCACCACGGTGCGTGTACCTGCCAATTACCATACTTCTACAGCGACGCCATCTTACTTTCCCATAGTGAGGGAGATAAGGAGTTCAATGCAGCCACCACTAGGGGGAGCTCGCCAAAGACAGACTATTTTGATGCGCGGGCCGCTGTCAGTCACTGCCGGCAGCACTTATATGGTTAAATCGCCTCCATCGTCACCCATCGATCATCCCCATGGGCTGAGTAGCCATAGCATTACTTAAGACCCCCATCACTGCCATCTCACCAACTTTCAGCAGGCTGGGCTTTATATGAGAATGTCGATTTCACTATATAGTGTAGCGCTGTCTTGTGTACAAGGAAATAAAAGTTCAAATCCCCCCCCCTAGAAAAACTTTAAAAAAGTTGTATTTTACAAAAGTTTATAAAAGTATTAAAACAATTAAAAAAATAAAAATACAAAAAATTGAATTAACCTTCTTTTTCCTAATTCAAAAAGCGAGGAATAAAGTAAATTAGATTTTATATTTGCATAGTTAAAAATCCGTTCTATGAAAATGTAAAGTTTGCAAAAGCATCAAATCATGTAAAGAAAAGATGACCAAAATTGTCATTTTATTTTTTTTTTAAAGACATTGCTCCAACCCCCTCTCCAAACAAAAAATTCAGTAATACAACTAAATAGAATGACTCCATCAATGAGAAAATAGAAAAGTTACAGATCTCAGAAAATGCAGACACAGATCTATTATTATTATTATTATTATTATTATTATTATTATTATTATTATTGTATCAATACAATATTACATTATATAATTATATTAATATTCTATTTTAATATGTATTTCATTAAAAATTAAATATAATTTATTTTCATTTTATTTTAGTATATAATTATATTAATATATCATTAGTATTATCTATTGTTCTATAATGTAATATTTATTATATCAATACAATATTACTTATTATATAATTATATTCATATTATGTTAATATGTATTTCATTAAATATTAATATAATTTATTATTTTCATTTTATTAAATACTAATGATATATGAATATAACTATAATCTATTCTATAATGTAATTATTATAAATACAATATTACGTTATATTAATACATTTTTATGATAATTATATTAATATTTTAGTTATTAATGTAAATATATAATTATATTTCTTTGTATTTTATTATATAATAAATTTAATCTTATTGTTATATAATATATTATTATTTTTACTATTCTTATTATTATTTTTATATTGTTGTTTTTTTGGTTTTTTTTTATACAAATTTCATTTTTTTTTCTTAACCACTAAAAACTTTTAGCTAATTATTGCCCTGGATAATTAATCTGTCTTTTTTTACCGATCATTCAAAAAGTAATTGTGGGATTGTTTATTATTTTATTTTTATTTTTTCACTATTTTTGTATCCCTTGTACTTTTTTGTTGTTGTTGTTGCAGGACCGCAGACTGTGAGCGGTGGCCGCTATTCCCATGTAGCCGCTGTCATGAAAGGTGGGGTGTTACTGGTGGCCGGTGGGTACAGCGGTACGCCACGTGGAGACCTTCTCGCCTATAAGGTGCCGGTATCCGTGTACCAGCCCCCCGTACAAGAAGTGAGTATCCCGTGGTGGTCGAGCCTTGTGGTCGTCTTTGCCCGTAGGACGTAAATAACGTTTGTGCGTGCCCCCCGTTGCAGTACCACCTGGACTATTGCTCCATGTACACGGACGAAACAATCTGCTCCAAGGATCCCGAGTGCACGTGGTGTCATACAAGCTGCCAGACCCCCCAGAATAATAAGATCGTACGTGCTGTCGTAGATCCTTCACCCTCATTTCCAGCACAATGGCTTTATCTTATTTATTTGGCTTTTTTTTGTTGTTTTTTTTCAGCAATGTCCCGACAAGAGCTGCCTAGGACTGGCGCGACTCCTCTCCGACTGCCAGTCCTGCCTGGTGTTCAGCAGCAACCTGAGCAGCTCGGCTCACATCCCTCGCACCTTCGGGTGGTGTGTCCAGAACGAGACTTGCATGCCTGTTTTAGGTGCCGGATCTCTTATATCCGTGGATTTTTTTAATTGTTTTATTTTATTTTTTTTTTCATTGACTTTTGTATCCTCTTTTTCCAGATCGCTCGGCTTGTCGGGTCGGGCAGATCTCGGGAACGTATGGCTGGTGGGGCAGTCAGAACACATTCGTCACGTCTCTAGATGGCTGTCGGACCAACAATTTCCTTCCCGGTCTTCACCTCATCACCTACCAGCAGCCGCGCAATGAGTCCCAACCGGACCGGGTACTTTTCCGTCCGACTCTTGACATTATTATTGCAATTAGGTTCCATTAAAACTTTGCACCTTTTTGAAGTTTCCAATCTCGTGGTCAAAAATCACCAGAAAAAAAATGAGACCTAAGAGTTACTAATTCCACGGCAGTCATACCGATCTCACTGACAGGTCCTCAGTTAACTCATTCTGCTTTAATATTTCTCCTAAAGTTATAAATGACTGAAGACGTGCAGAGAAAATTTGCATCAAATTCTCCATTTTTTAATTTTTCAAACTTGTGTTCCTCAGGTGTCCATTGTGCGTAGTACGACCATCACTCTGAGCCCCAGCACGGAAATGGACGTGTCTCTGGTCTATAAAGGTTTCATATACCCCATGCTGAGCCAAAACGCTTCTCCCGAACGTGTCTCCATCTGGGCTCGCATCCAACGGTTTTATGTTGTGGCCCGACTTGGGCGCTATCCAGGGACCATCTATCCCCTGGTAAGAATTACTAGAATTACTTCTTCCCCCAGAAGAAGGCACTCAGCCGAAACGCACGTAGGGGTCGGCTGACTTTCCACCCATTCTCTTTGCCCTTTAATCCTTTTACTATTCACTCTTTGCCTTACTTTGGAACTACTTCACACATGTGCATTTTTTACTTGTTATTAAAGGCGTAAATGTGAATCTTTATTATTACGGTATTTTTGGACTCTATTTTTATGCATCGGATCATTTGGTAATTTTCGTTGTCTGTTTACCCTTTTTTTGCTCGTTATTTTCTACTTGAACTGTATTAATGTTTTAATATTTTTGCTAATAATCATTTTTATTACAACCTGGTTAAGTGTATTTTTCTCTATATGATCTTCAGTAATGAAATACTTACTTTTTTTTTATGCGATTTTTGTGTACACAGCTCCTATGCAGATCTATGTATCCCTCCAGTTACATATGATAGTCAAACCTCCCAAATGTTTCTTTTTCTTATGTTTTCTTGGCTTGTTTGCTCTCGGCAGGAGGAGGTGGGACGCTGGTTCGTGCACCAGGATAAGGAGCGGCGGTCTCTGCAGCGGAATAGCGGGGAGCGCCTATTTCCTAACGCCGATCGGGGAAGCCGCTACGCCGTGCAGATCGAAGGATTTCTCAACAACACGGGGATCGGGCATACGAGCGAGCTGAGCCTGACGTGGGACCGCACCGGCGTACATGGCGGCAGCGTAAGTAGTTTGCGGTCTTTGGTCCCACTTCGGAGACCCTCTCTGATCCTAAAAATTAATAAAGCCGGATGTAACGTTATACACCATACTTTACACTTCCACTTTGTGCTCTTCTTCTTCCGCTGCGCAGGAGATCTCCTTCCTTTTTTTGGAGCCCCATCGGTCTGAAAATTGCTACTATACGTCCTGCCTGGCCTGCCTTGCCGATCAGAGCTGCGGCTGGTGCACCAAGACTCGGAGCTGTCACCACCGCCTAGGAAGCGAATGGGCCAAGTTCTGCCATGATACCCCTTTAATCCTGTCACCGGGCAATTGCCAGCTATGCGAGGAATACCGGGACTGCGAAGCCTGCAGTGAGGTGAGTGATGGCCGACCCTGGCAGCACCGAGTTACAGGGCAAATTACGGGGTGACGCCAATATATTATTGCCTTCTAGGACCAGTACTGCGAGTGGCAAGTGCACAGCAATAAGAAGGGGGACTCGCTGTGCAGCCGAAGGGGGCGCGTGAATGGCTCCATACGAGCACCCAAGGACTGTCCTCGGGCCTGTCATCAGTAAGTGTTCTCTAAATATTTCATCCAAGAATACAAACTAACGAGAGTTAACAGGGCGAGGTTCCAACTCAAGATCCATATACTGTTTACTTTGGCATCATGGTGCATAATTAAAATCGTAGTGAGCGGATGCAATACTTCAACGCTGCTGCCTCTTCATGCTGTGGTCATAAAGTGATGGTATAGAATGATATGCCATCACTTTATAAATGGAAAATCCCTTTAAGAAGGACCTGTCACAGGTGAAAAAGGATTAGTTTTTGCTCTTATTTTATTCTCTTTGCTCCGCTGAGTATTCAGTTTTTTAATTTGTGTAAATCTGACATACTGTTCCAGAGATATGGGCTTTTTTATTTAGATCTATGGTTGCTAATAGGATCCTCGGGGGCGTGTCTTTAGGCTGCTCTGCATAATTACCCAGTGAGCCACGCCGGTTCGTAAAGACAATAAAAATGAGCACAAAATAGAAAGGTCCGTATTTTTGGAACCGTATGGCGGATTTACAAAAAACAAAAACTGGAATAATCAGGGGAACAGGGAGAAGAAAGTAAGAATGGAATTGGTCACTTATGTCCTGGTGACAGGTTGTCCCTTAAAGTAATTGTCTTACTAGAAGAACCTCTCTTTGAAATGAAACCAATGTGACGATAAAATGCTCAACCACCAGATACCAGAGGTGGTCAGGATGACCGATATGGTCAAGCGGGGGCTTTTCTGCTTTGATTCCATAACTCCCATAGATACAACTATTGATGCACTTGGAGACCACGTTCCTTAAAGTGGAAAACCCCTTTAAGCTGTGCAAGTGTCTATGTCGGAAGGACGTATTTGATCTTGTGTTTTTACGTTCTACTTCCAGGCGTAAGACCTGCTCCGAATGCCTCTCTAACTCCAGTCACTGCGCGTGGTGCCAGTCTACGGGCAGCTGCTTCTATTTTGCCGCGTACCTCGCCAAGTATCCGTACGGTGATTGTAGAGACTGGTACGACAGGTGAGTGGCCCATGTTTGCCCGTCATCACCCTTAGGCCAGCGTCACACTAGCAAGTTTTACGGACGTATGAGAGGTGCAGAAAATACGGATTGCGTACGATACAATGATTCTCTATGGCCCTGCTCCTATCAGCCTTATTTCTCCTACGCCTCATTGGGGGACACAGGACCATGGGTGTTATGCTGCTGCCACTAGGAGGACACTAAGTAGACAGAAAGATTAACTCCTCCTCTGCAGTATACACCCCTTCACTGGATACAATTTCAACCAGTTCTTGCTTAGTGTCTTAGGAGGCACTTGGGTCTTTTTTCCCAGACCCCAACTTTATTTTAATTTTTGATTTTTTAATTTTATGTAAATTTTTAATTTTTTATTTAACGGAGTGAAGGGGGCGACGGGTCCTTTTTTTCATAGGGTCCGCTCTCCCCCGAACCAACAACAGGCGAGCACGGCGAGTATACCTCCCCGTCCCTCTCCTGCGACGTATGGCGCACGAAAAGTTTGCGCCAGGGCAACGGTTCCTATTTGGTCCCGATTTCCCCCAACCCCCTCCAGGACCCTGCATTACAGCAATGTAATCTGGAGAAGAATGCAGTCCGGAGGGGATGTTGTGCCGCAGCCCCCCTCTGCTACAGCAGCGTGATGCATCAGGGGCCTCTTCATTCCCATCCAGGGTACATGGATTGAGTTCGCATTCTCACAGAAGCGCCTGCAGACCTGTGAGAACCGGGACAATGGCGGCTGTAAGTACCTTCAGGGGACTCTCCCCTGCTCCTGGCAGCGATGCGGTCCGGGTCCCCAGGGAGAGGCAACGCCGACCGGGGGTCGGTGGTGCTCGGCGGCGCTCCGTCGCGGCCGCCGCCGCACATCGTCGGCCGCCCCCAAAAATTTAGTCCCCGGCTTCTTCAGCCGGAGTAGGCCGCAGTGGGAAACATCCTCCCTCGGCCGTAGCTCCGCCCCCTACATCGGCGCTTCTCGTCTGGGACGAGAGGCGCCCTCCAAATCTCGGGGGCCATATTTCCTCTCTCCCTGCACGGAGTCCACGCTTCTACAGCGCTCCAAGGAGAACTCCTGGACAAAGAACCGCCATATCTCTCTCTGGGGACACAGACAGGACCGTGGGTAAGCTGTTTCAAAAGCTTAACCCTTTCTCTGCGTATACTGCCCGCTCTGTCCCTAAGGCACTATGTCTCAATCCAAGGAGACACAAAAGGGTAACAAGAAGCACACAGTGTTTTTCACTGTATGTGCCACTTGTAATGCGGCCCTGCCCCGAGCCCACACTAGGCCCTTGTGTGCAGATTGCGTCTCGCCCTCTGTGCAGCCGCCCCTTGCCGACGCCGGTACCGTCGCCGATGCCGCAGCCGTCGACCTGGTAGAGCCTAGCCCCCCTGAGTGGGCAACCTCTCTGTCACGATCTGTGGCTTCCCTAACCAGGGCAATTAACTCCCTCCGGGGCCCCCCTCCAGGTCGGACCGTGGAGGATTCAGACGACGGTATGGATTCTTCTACCAGCAGGGGGCGTACCCGGTCACTTTCCACCCGGGGCTCCAGAAAACGTGTTCACGTTTCATCCCCTGACCATGAGCTAGCGGGCCCTTCAGTACCTGCAAGCTCTGCTTCCAGGTCCCCTTCCCCTAACTCGGATGACTCTGAATATGAGTCCGACATTTCCTACGTTCAGGACCCCCCCTCCTCCCAAGAGTCTCTCGACTCTCTCGACTCTCTCATTGAGGCGGTAAACCAGACCCTGAAGGTGACTGAGGACTCCGCATCGGAACCCGAACATGTGGTGTCTTTCAAGAAATCTAAACGTGTTAAAAAGGTTTTTGTCATTCACCCTCACTTTAAGGAGATTGTACAAAAACATAGGGATCGTCCAGATAAACGCTTCATAGGACAAAAGTCCATCGAGGCCAAATACCCTTTTTCTCGGGAATTAGTCAAAGACTGGCTGCAGTCTCCCTCGGTGGACCCTCCTGTGTCACACCTCGCGTCCAAGACCATCCTGTCTCTTTCGGACGGTTCCTCCGTTAAGAATCCCTCCGATCGCCAGATTGATTATCTGGCTCGTTCCGCCTTCGAGGCCACAGGAGCGTCTCTCTTCCCATCCTTCGCCGCCTCTTGGGTGGCTAAGGCTATGGTCTCTTGGACCGAGACTCTTTCTTCTAACACCAGTGATTTACCTCCAGAAGCCAGCATACTGGTTAACCAGATAGCGCAGGCCGGAGACTTCATAGTCAACGCCTCTATGGACGCAGCCAATTGCGCTGCACAGGCAGCCGCCAATGCAATTTCCATCAGGAGAGCCCTGTGGCTCAGGGATTGGCGAGCAGATTCGGCGTCTAAACGTTCTCTAACAGCCCTGCCTTACCAGGCCGGTCGGTTATTTGGAGAAAAATTGGACCAAATGATCTCGGATGCTACTGGAGGGAAAAGTAAATTTCTCCCCCAGCAAAAGCCTACCCGGTCCTTTCAGGACCAGCAGCAACCTCCATTTCGGCCTTTTCGGTCCAATACCAACTGGTCTTCTACATCCTCTACCCCCACATCTGGACGAGGTTCGCGCGGTGGCCGAGGCTCCCAGGTCTCTTACAGACCTAATCGTAACTGGAGACCCAGGCCTAAACCTCCCGGGTCTAAGGGATCCGCATCCCATGGATCCTCCGCCCAATGACTCCTTGCATCATCCGGTGGACTCCAACAAGGTAGGCGGACGTCTACTCTTGTTCCGTCAAGCCTGGCTCTCAGTCGTTTCCGACGAGTGGGTCAGAGAACTGGTGTCCACCGGATACAAAATAGAATTTTCCTCCCCCCCTACACGCTTCTTCCAGCCTTGCCCTCAAAGGTCAAAGGCCACAGCGTTTCTCCAGGCAATACGGGCACTACAAAAGGACGGAGTCATCATTCCGGTCCCCCTAGAACAAAGATTCAAGGGTTTCTATTCGAATCTGTTCGTGGTCCCAAAGAAGGACGGATCACTACGTCCGATCCTAGACCTGAAGCTACTAAACAGATTCATAAAAATCCGACACTTCAGGATGGAATCCCTCCGTTCTGTGGTCGCGTCTATGGAAAAGGGAGAATTCCTGGCATCCATAGACATCAAGGATGCCTACCTGCACATACCTATCTTCCCTCCGCATCAGCAGTTCCTTCGCTTCGCCTTTTGCGGGGAACACTTCCAATTTGTGGCCTTGCCCTTCGGTCTCGCCACCGCTCCCAGAGTTTTCACGAAGGTCATGGCGGCTGCCATGGCCATTCTTCATTCCAGGGGAGTGGTGGTAATTCCGTACTTGGACGACCTGCTGATAAAGGGTCCGTCCTACCCAGCGTGCGAAGAGTCCGTCGTTCTCACAGTGGATACTCTTTCTCGCCTGGGATGGAAGATAAACTTCGAAAAATCTTTTCCAATTCCATCTCAACAAATCTCCTTCCTGGGGATGATACTGGACACTTCCCGCGGTCTGGTCATACTCCCTCAAGACTAGGCTTTGGCCTTGCAGCAGGGAGCCCAGCGTCTTTCTCGTCCAGTATCCCACTCCATTCGCGCCAGCATGCGAGTTCTCGGGCAGATGGTAGTGGCCATGGAAGCGGTCCCATTTGCGCAGTTTCACCTCCGTCCCCTGCAGCATGCGCTACTGTCGGCTTGGGACGGCAACCCGTCCTCCCTCGACCGCCGATTCATCCTGTCCCCTCGGGTCAGGAAGACCCTCAGGTGGTGGACGCTGAAGTCCTCCCTAACCCAGGGAAGGTCTTTTCTCCCAGTACGGTGGCTGGTGGTGACCACCGATGCCAGTCTCATAGGCTGGGGAGCGGTCTTCAACCATCACACAGCCCAGGGGCGGTGGTCCATTCAAGAGTCTCGCCTTGCCATCCATATCCTCGAGATTCGAGCTATCAGGCTAGCATTGTTCCACTTCCACCGACTTCTGGCAGGTCATCCAGTCAGAATCCAGTCCGACAACGCCACGGCCGTGGCATACATCAACCGTCAGGGCGGAACTCGCAGCAGGACGGCCATGCTCGAGGTGTCTCACATCCTCCATTGGGCGGAGTCGAACCATTCGCCCATCTCGGCGATCCACATTCCAGGTGTGGAAAATTGGGCGGCAGACTTCCTCAGCCGCCAGGGCATCGCCTCCGGAGAATGGTCCCTCCACCCGGAGGTCTTCCAGCAGATTTGCCATCGCTGGGGGACCCCGGATGTGGATCCCATGGCTTCCAGGATGAACAACAAGGTTCCTCAGTTCCTTGCTCGGTCCCTCGACCCACGGGCCCTCGGAGTAGACGCCCTGGTCCTGCCTTGGCGCCAATTCCGCCTCCCGTACATTTTTCCTCCTCTTCCCCTACTACCGAGGGTCATCAAAAAGATCAGGGCAGAGGGGGTACCAGTGATTCTCGTCGCGCCAGACTGGCCGCGTCTGGCATGGTACGCCGAACTGGTTCAGCTGGTAGCCGACGTCCCCTGGCGTCTTCCAGATCGCGCGGATCTTCTTTCACAGGGCCCGATTTACCATCAGAACTCAAGGGCCCTGTCTTTGACGGCCTGGCCGTTGAGTCCTGGATTCTAGGCCAAGCTGGTTTCTCTCCCAGGGTGTCCTCCACCATGATCAGAGCTAGGAAACCTGTTTCCATGCGTAGTTACCACCGTACCTTGGCGAATTTTTTTCTCATGGTGCAATGCACAGGGACGATCTCCTCTAGTATTTTCTATTCCTTCCATACTGGAGTTTCTTCAGTCCGGACTAGAGTCGGGACTTGCCCTTAGCTCCCTAAAGGGTCAGGTTTCGGCATTGTCAGTCCTTTTCCAGCGGAAGATTGCCAATAGGTTGCCGGTGAAAACTTTCTTCCAGGGAGTTTCCCGTGTGGCGCCTCCCTACAGGTCACCCTTGGATCCGTGGGATCTCAACTTGGTTCTCGGAGCTCTTCAGGAGACTCCCTTCGAACCGCTACAGGACGTTTCCTTGACCTTCCTTTCTTGGAAGGTAGTCTTCCTAGTAGCCGTCACGTCCATCAGAAGGGTCTCGGAGTTGGCTGCGCTCTCCTGCCGCCCTCCCTTTCTAATTTTTCATCCGGACAAGGCGGTATTGAGAACCTCTCCCACCTTTTTGCCCAAGGTCGTCTCCTCTTTCCACCTCAATGAGGAAATTGTTCTGCCTTCGTTCTGCCCGGCACCGGTCCATCGCATCGAAAAGGCTCTACACACCCTTGATGTGGTGAGGGCTCTTCGTCGGTACGTCTCAAGGACGGCTCCCTTCCGCACGTCAGACGTCCTGTTCGTACTTCCAGAGGGGCCCAGGAAGGGTTCTCCTGCTTCAAAAGCCACTCTGGCAAAATGGATTCGATCAGCCATTCAAGAATCCTATCGTGTCAAAGGTGTTCCTATCCCAGCTGAGATCAAGGCTCATTCTACTCGGTCGGTAGGCGCCTCGTGGGCCATTCGGCACCAGGCGTCAGCACAGCAGGTCTGCAAGGCTGCGACGTGGTCCAGTTTGCACACTTTTACCAAGCATTACCACATTCATTCTATCTCTTCTGCAGACGCCGCCCTTGGCAGGCGCATTCTGCAAGCGGCAGTTCCTTAAGCCGTAAGCCAGTGGTACATGGGGTATTAGCATATTGTTCCCCACCCAGGGACTGCTTTTGTACGTCCCATGGTCCTGTGTCCCCCAATGAGGCGTAGGAGAAAAGGAGATTTTTGTTTACTTACCGTAAAATCTTTTTCTCCGAGCCACTCATTGGGGGACACAGCACCCACCCTGTTAGCCTGTTTTGGCTTGTTGTTACTTCTTTGGTTTTGACATAGTTGTCTTTGTTCATGCTCCTACTGCTTTACTACCGAACTGGTTGAAATTGTATCCAGTGAAGGGGTGTATACTGCAGAGGAGGAGTTAATCTTTCTGGCTACTTAGTGTCCTCCTAATGGCAGCAGCATAACACCCATGGTCCTGTGTCCCCCAATGAGTGGCTCGGAGAAAAAGATTTTACGGTAAGTAAACAAAAATCTCCTTTTTACTGATCCGTATTATACGGTCTTGTACAGCCATAGAAAATCGCAGCATGCTGCGTTTGTCACCGTATTGCGCAAAAAAAATCACCAATGAAAGTCTATGGGGGTGAGAAAAATACGGATTACACACGGACCAGCAGTGTGACTTGCGAGAAATACGCAGCGGTGTTCTATAGAAAAGCCGGTAATTCAATTGCCGGCTTTTTCTTTCTCCTTCACAAACCCGACAGGATATGAGACATGGTTTACATACAGTAAACCATGTCATATCCCTTTTTTTTTTTTTTTTTGCATATTCCACACTACTAATGTTAGTAGTGTGTATGTGCAAAATTTGGGCGCTGTAGCTTGTAAAATAAAGGGTTAAATCGCGGAAAAAATTGGCATGGGCTCCTGCGCAATTTTCTCCGCCAGAGTGGTAAAGCCAGTGACTGAGGGCAGATATTAATAGCCAGGAGAGGGTCCATGGTTATTGGCCCCCCCTGGCTAAAGACATCTGCCCCCAGCCACCCCAGAATAGGCACATCTGGAAGATGCGCCTATTCTGGCACTTGGCCACTCTCTTCCCACTCCCGTGTAGCGGTGGGATATGGGGTAATGAAGGGTTAATGCCACCTTGCTATTGTAAGGTGACATTAAGCCAGATTAATAATGGAGAGGCGTCAATTATGACACCTATCCATTATTAATCCAATATTACGAAATGGTTAATAAAACACACTATTTAAAAGTATTTAATGAAATAAAGACACAGGGTGTTGTAATATTTTATTATACTGGTAATCCACCTGAAGACCCACACTCGAGTTCATATGAGGACATCCAGCAGGGGGCGCATCACCGCGACTCAAGATAACTACAGGACATTCTCCTGCATTACATTCATTCACAACATTTTACAGACAGGAACGACTGCATTAGCACAGCTCCTGGCTGTAAAATGATTTAACCCCTTCAGATGGATTTACATCGTGGGACTGACAGAACGATGGAAGGTATGGGATATTGTTGATTTTTTTTTATTTTACCTTTTTTACAGGACGAGGGTCTTCAGGTGGATTACCTGTATAATAAAATATTACAACACCCTGTGTCTTTATTTAATTAAATACTTTTAAATAATGTGTGTGTGTTTTATTAACCATTTCGTAATATTGGATTAATAATGGATAGGTGTCATAATTGACGCCTCTCCATTATTAATCTGTCTTAATGTCACCTTACAATAGCAAGGTGACATTAACCCTTCATTACCCCATATCCCACTGCTACACGGGAATGGGAAGAGAGTGGCCAAGTGCCAGAATAGGAGCATCTTACAGATGTGCCTTTTCTGGGGTGGCTGGGGGCAGATGTTTTAGCCAAGGGGGGCCAATAACCATGGACCCTCTCTAGGCTATTACTATCTGCCCTCAGTCACTGGCTTTACCTCTCTGGTGGAGAAAATTGCGCGGGAGCCTACGCCAATTTTTTCCACGATTTAACCCTTTATTTTACAAGCTACAGCGCCCAAATTTTGCACATACACACTACTAACATTAGTAGTGTGGGATATGAGATGGTTTACCGTATGTAAACCATGTCTCATATCCTGTCGGGTTTGTGAAGGAGAAAGAAAAAGCCGGCAATGGAATTACCGGCTTTTCACATATCTCGCGCTGAATTAAATGTAAATACAGTGTGTGTGTATGTATATGTATATATATATATATATGTATATATGTGTATGTATATATATATATATATATATATATATATATATATATATATATATATATATATATATATATATATACTGTATATATGTTTTACCGAACATTTGAGCACATAAATCCATTAGCTGTCGGTTTTGCAAGCCTGCGAGAAAATATCGCAGTACGGATGCCATACGGATTACATACGGAGGATGCCATGCGCAAAATGCGCTGCCACACCCTGCTTACGGATGACATAAGGATCACTATTTTGGGAACATTTCTGCGTATTACGGCGGTAAAATACGGACCATATTTTCATACGCTGAGTGTGACGCCGGCCTTAATGTGAGACCCGTGCTCGGGTTTATATAAAGGGACCCTTCATAATTGCCCCTTCCCTCTCGTCCGTCCAGCGTACACTCGGTGCCTCAGTGCATGGACTGCTCCAGGTTTAACACCTGTCGGGAGTGTTTGCAGAATTTCGAGTGCGGCTGGTGCGGAAACATCGACAACCCAACAATGGGAAGGTGAGTCAGTACCCAGATGTGAAACACCCTCTGCGTCTGCTCAGCTCCTGAGCCCGCACGTTCTGTATCTGTCTAGGTGCTTCTCCGGTGATTATTCGGGGGTCCGGAGTAACGCCACCTGCTCCAGTGCATTGTCCGTCACTGGGCTTGTGGCCGAACCTGCCGAGTGGTCCTACGACTCCTGTCCGGATGTTGACGAGTGTAGACTGGGAATGGCCACGTGCCATAAACATGCCACCTGCAGGAACACGCCGGAGTCCTACGAATGCCACTGTGACCGCGGATATACAGGAGACGGAGTCACCCACTGCAACCAGACGTGAGCGCGGCCCCTTCGTATCATCCCATAGGATTTTTTTTTTTTTTTTGCATTTAGCTAATGATCCATTCTTTTTTTTTTTACATACTTATAGATGTTTTAATGAATGCTCCCATGGAACGTGCAGTGGGGCCCCGTCCTACTCCTGCCTGTGTGACCTCGGGTGGACATCCAACCAGACCAGCGTGATAGAAAGCGGAGTGGAGTGCAGCGTGGACTGTGGCTGCAACTTCCATAGCACCTGCACCCAAGGGCCTGGCATATGCGATTCCTGCCAGGGTAAGAGGTGACCCGTGGGCGCGGTGCCACGATGGTCATAAAGCGGGGTAAGCAGTTTAATTTTTCTCTTTTGCAGATTGGACTCAAGGCGCTCAGTGCCAGGATTGCAAACCTGGCAGCTATGGAAGTGCCACGCAGAAGCCCGGGTGCCAGGAATGCGCCTGCCACAGACACGGGACGCCTGACATGGGCTACTGTAACCGAGAAACGGGCATATGCTACTGCACGGACAACACGCAGGGAGAACACTGCGACAAGTGTGCCCCGGGGTATTACGGGGATCCCAGGTACGCTGCCTATTGCTTTTCTTTGCCAGATGTGACCGAGACCAATTAATCTGAATAATCCATGTTTTTTTATTCCCTAGAAATGGAGGCACGTGTTTCCTGGAGTGCCAGGGTCGGCAGCTGCTGTCCCGCGTGACGTCCTCGGCTCTTGGCTCTCCCGGAGGTTCCTACTGTCTGTGGATGCTGAGCGTGTCTTCTCACGCCGAGCCGTGCCACCCCGAAGCCAATTGCCCGCGGCTCAGTCTCAGCCTGCAGCCGGACTTCAGCATCCCGTGCACGGTGAGCCACGGTTCTCCTTCCGTCTGGTCACACTGGGTGCACTTATTTTGCCCTCTTCATCGTCCGCCGGTCATCTTCTTCTCCTCTTCAGCACAGTTACGTCTACGTCTTCGATGGGGTTCCTGCTTTCCTGGACACCGGACTCCTGCAGTCCGATCGCAGCTTATTGGGGGCGTTCTGTGGACGAGGACGGGGAGAGGCGCCACTTACGGTGGAGGCGACGACCGGTAACTATGACTACTGCGGCAATTAGCCAAGGCCCCTATAAATGCCCACCCTGGACATGTCCAATAATGGAATTATTTGAGGCATGCATTATGATAGTTTAGCATCCATGAGCAATTCTTTTACATGTTCACAACCTCTGCTTGCTGTGCTGTACTTTATTAGGTGTCCTCGTCGTGTATTATGAAGCAAACAACACCGAACCAAGTGGTTTTAATGCCACGTACACGGTGCACGAATGTCGCCCGTCGTGTGGGCCCAACAAGGTGTGCCGAGGTCAGAGCTGCGTCTGCAGAAGTCCCCTGTCCGGTCCGTCCTGCCTGCGCAATGTGTGTCCCCGAAACTGCTCCGTGGAGGAAGAGAAAGGTGTCTGCAACCAGGTGACCACCCCCTCCTGCCCCCCACGTTGACAGCTTCAGTTTAATGTCAGAATATCATCCTGCAGGTTTATGCCTTAAATGGGTTATCTCTAGCCCCAACATTTTTGGCACTGCTGGGATCCACATCTAGTGGTGGACTTGCTTTTCAACCACACACAGCCTACTCTCCATGACACTGGACTCCGTTCTCAGACATCTATTGTATATCATGTGTACAAGTGGCCAGCACACTCAACCGGGTCAGTGGCAGCCAGCACACTCAACCAGGTCAGTGGCAGCCAGCACACTCAACCAGGTCAGTGGCAGCCAGCACACTCAACCGGGTCAGTGGCAGCCAGCACACTCAACCGGGTCAGTGGCAGCCAGCACACTCAACCGGGTCAGTGGCAGCCAGCGCGCTCAACCGGGTCAGTGGCAGCCAGCGCGCTCAACCGGGTCAGTGGCAGCCAGCGCGCTCAACCGGGTCAGTGGCAGCCAGCGCCCTCAACCGGGTCAGTGGCAGCCAGCGCACTCAACCGGGTCAGTGGCAGCCAGCGCGCTCAACCGGGTCAGTGGCAGCCAGCACACTCAACCGGGTCTGTGTAGGCCAGCGCGCTCAACAGGGTCAGTGTCGGCCAGCACGCTCAACCGGGTCAGTGGCAGCCAGCACACTCAACCGGGTCAGTGTCGGCCAGCACACTCAACCGGGTCAGTGTCGGCCAGCACACTCAACCGGGTCAGTGTCGGCCAGCACACTCAACCGGGTCAGTGTCGGCCAGCACACTCAACCGGGTCAGTGTCGGCCAGCACACTCAACCGGGTCAGTGTCGGCCAGCACACTCAACCGGGTCAGTGTCGGCCAGCACACTCAACCGGGTCAGTGTCGGCCAGCGCACTCAACCGGGTCAGTGTCGGCCAGCGCACTCAACCGGGTCAGTGTCGGCCAGCGCACTCAACCGGGTCAGTGTCGGCCAGCGCACTCAACCGGGTCAGTGTCGGCCAGCGCACTCAACCGGGTCAGTGTCGGCCAGCGCACTCAACCGGGTCAGTGTCGGCCAGCGCACTCAACCGGGTCAGTGTCGGCCAGCGCACTCAACCGGGTCAGTGTCGGCCAGCGCACTCAACCGGGTCAGTGTCGGCCAGCGCACTCAACCGGGTCAGTGTCGGCCAGCGCACTCAACCGGGTCAGTGTCGGCCAGCGCACTCAACCGGGTCAGTGTCGGCCAGCGCACTCAACCGGGTCAGTGTCGGCCAGCGCACTCAACCGGGTCAGTGTCGGCCAGCGCACTCAACCGGGTCAGTGTCGGCCAGCGCACTCAACCGGGTCAGTGTCGGCCAGCGCACTCAACCGGGTCAGTGTCGGCCAGCGCACTCAACCGGGTCAGTGTCGGCCAGCGCACTCAACCGGGTCAGTGTCGGCCAGCGCACTCAACCGGGTCAGTGTCGGCCAGCGCACTCAACCGGGTCAGTGTCGGCCAGCGCACTCAACCGGGTCAGTGTCGGCCAGCGCACTCAACCGGGTCAGTGTCGGCCAGCGCACTCAACCGGGTCAGTGTCGGCCAGCGCGCTGGGCCTTGTCTGTATCTCGCCTGTTTATGGAGTTAGCAACCTTTTGCATGAATGACAGATTTACCTTTTTATCTAGACGCTCGGCGTTTGCTTTTGTTCGCCCGGTTATGCTGGAGAAGACTGTTCTGTTCGCTTGGATTCTGGGAAGATCGTATGGGAAAGTCTCATGGACCCTCAGCTCACAGCAGTAAGTCATTTTTCTTTCTTTAAATCTTACGTTGAAAGGAGTTTTCCCGCATCAGAACACCCCACTTTCCCAGCTTACTAAGAAATAGTTCTTTACTCACATTCCCCAGGTCCGGCAAGTTTTCACCACTGCTCCATTGTCTTCAGCGCTGCAGCCAATCAGATCTGTGTGTCTGCCCTAGTTGCTCAGAGCTGCTAAACTCACTGATTGGCTGCAGCGCTGTCGACTTGACACTGCTACCAGCGGTGGAGACTCAGTGCTGGACCTGGAGAGGGTGAGTTTTTTTGTTTTATTTATAAAGCAAACTGCAGCTGGGGGGGCAGAGATTTTTCGAAACAAGAAATGCTAATCTCCATTTTTTTTTTCCTACCCTGCATTGATAAAAACTTGTGCGGTCAGGATACAGCGAGTCGCTTCTTACACCGGCTGGGTCACACCATGGTGGAAGGGCCGGATAACACTCTCTGGATGTTCGGGGGTCTGTCGTTAAGAGATGGCGTGCTGGGGAGTGTCTACAGGTATCCTCAGCTTGCCATAAGTCGCATTGCTCCGCACCTGTCCTGCGGACTTCACCTGATGCCTTTTTTTTTTTCTTGCAGGTACTCCATCTCTGAGCGCCGCTGGACCCAGATGTTGGCGGGGACTGAGGGTGGGGGTCCCGGCCCGAGTCCTCGTTACTTCCACGCCGCTGCTTACAACCCCCTCCGTAATGCCATGTATATCATGGGCGGCCTCACGAACTACGGGGCCTTCAGTGACTTCTGGGTGCTGAACCTCACTACCCTACAGTGGAGGAAAGAGCTGGTGAGAGCACGGCGCCTCTTCTCTAGTCAATGTCGGGGACACCGCGATTGGCCCCGTCTAGGCGGTGTCAGTGCCGGTCCTAGAGGTCAGAGGTCATGGCTATCTGATATGACCAGTGTAATGTATGATCTTTGCCGTCTACACTTTTGACATTTTGAGTTTTTTCCCGCAGGATCCCGTGCTGCCGTCCGTCGCTGGCCACACCCTCACCCCGCGTCGCGGATCCTCACTGATTCTGATTGGTGGATATTCGCCCGAGAGCGGATTCAATAATCGGGTGCTGGAATATAACATTGAACTGGAGATCTGGAACGTGGGGCATCACACCGGCACGCCGCCCACCGGTCAGTCATCATGGACGGTTTTCCCTTTATTGGAGAACTGGAAATACCCCCCCTTATCTGTCTGTCTGTCCGCAGGTCTGTATGGTCATTCCACCGTGTACCACGAGGCCACGGACGCCTTTTATGTTTTTGGCGGCCATCGGTTCCATGTGGAGGCCGTGACCCCGTCCCCGGAGCTGTACAGCCTGTACTACCCTAACCTGACCTGGAGCCTGCTCGCCCCCTCCCAGGGCAGAAAGGTACCTGCCAGTGACCGCGTGGCCCCTGCGTCCCCCCGCATAGAGAAGCTGATGAGAATGTAGTCGGCTCGTGACCGTCCGTCTGCCTGATCGGACAATGGAGGGAAGTCCTGACTGGCCATAGAGTAATTGCAGCAATCAAGCTCAAGCTCAGGAATGAATTTTCAGTCAGATAGACCTGCTATCCACTCCCTGCACAATTTAACGTCTTTAGTGCCCTAGACCACCACTAGGCAGTAGCCTTCCAGTGTCCTAGTCCAACAGGGATATAGGCAGTAGCCCTCCAGTGCCCTAGAGCACCTGAGATGTAAACAGTAGCCCTCCAGTGCCCTGCACCATCAAAGATGTAAGATGCAACCCTCCAGTGACCTAGTTCACAAGGGATGTTAGCAGCAGCCCTCCAGTGTCGTAGACCACCAAGGATGTAGCCAGTAGCCCTCCAGTGCCCAACACCAGCAAAAATGTAAGATGCAACCCTCCAGTGACCTAGTTCACAAGGGATGTAAGCAGCAGCCCTCCAGTGTCGTAGACCACCAAGGATGTAGGCAGTAGCCCTCCAGTGTCCTAGACCACCAGGGATGTAGCCAGTAGCCCTCCAGTGTCCTGGACACCAGAGATATATGCAGTAGCCCTCCAGTGCCTCAGTACACTAGGGATGTAGGCATCCAGTGCCCTAATCCAGTAGGGATGAAGGCAGTAGCCTTCCAGTGCTGTAGACCACCAGAGGTGTAGGCAGTAGCCCTCCAGTGTCCTAATCCACCAGAGATGTAGGCAGTAGCCCTCCAGTACCATAGACCACCTGGGATTTTAGTAGTCCTCCAGTGCCCTACACCACCAGCATTTTAGGCAGTAGTCCTCCAGTGCCCTACACCACCAGCGTTGTAGGCAGTAGCCCTCCAGTACCCTAGAACACCAGGGAT
Organism: Ranitomeya variabilis; assembly: GCF_051348905.1. Classification (NCBI taxonomy): domain Eukaryota; kingdom Metazoa; phylum Chordata; class Amphibia; order Anura; family Dendrobatidae; genus Ranitomeya; species Ranitomeya variabilis. The sequence continues at coordinate 216,418,150 of NC_135235.1, forward strand.
GTAGGCAGTAGCCCTCCAGTGCCCTAGACAACCAGGGATGTAGGCAGTAGCCCTCCAGTGCCCTAGACCAGAGGTGTCAAACTGCATTCCTCGAGGGCCGCCAACAGGTCGTTTTCAGGATTTCCTTGTATTGCACAGGTGATAATTTAATCACCTGCACAGAATGATTCCACCACCTTGTGGAATGCTAAGGAAATCCTGAAAACATGACCTGTTGGCGGCCCTCGAGGAATGCAGTTTGACACCTCTGCCCTAGACCACCAGGTATGTAGGCAGTAGCCTTCCAGTGTCCTAGACCTCCAAATGTGTAGGCAGTAGCCCTCCAATGACCTAGTCCACCAGAGATGTAGGCAGTAGCCCTCCAGTTCCATAGACCACCAGAGATGTAGGCAGTAGCCCTCCAGTTCCATAGACCACCAGAGATGTAGGCAATAGCCCTCCAGTGCCCTAAACCACTAGGGATGTAGGCAGTAGCCCTCCAGTGCTGTAGGCCACCAGAGGTGTAGGCAGTAGCCCTCCAGTGTTGTAGACCACGGGGAATGAAGGCGGTAGCCCTCCAGTGCTGTAGACCACCAGAGGTGTAGGCAGTAGCCCTCCAGTGTCTTAGTCCACCAGAGATGTAGGCAGTAGCACTCCAGTGCCATAGACCACTAGGGATGTAGGCAGTAGCCCTCCAGTGCTGTAGACCACCAGAGGTGTAGGCTGTAGCCCTACAGTGTTGTAGACCACAAGAGGTGTAGGCAGTAGCCCTCCAATGCTGTAGACCACCAGAGGTGTAGGCAGTAGCTTCCAATGCTGTAGACCACCAGAGGTGTAGGCAGTAGCCCTCCAGTGCTGTAGACCACCAGAGGTGTAGGCAGTAGCCCTCCAGTGCTGAAGACCACCAGAGGTGTAGGCAGTAGCCCTCCAGTACTGTAGACCACCAGAGGTGTAGGCAGTAGCCCTCCAGTGTTGTAGACCACCAGAGGTGTAGGCAGTAGCCCTCCAGTGTTGTAGACCACCAGAGGTGTAGGCAGTAGCCCTCCAGTGTCCTAGTCCATCAGAGATATAGGCAGTAGCACTCCAGTGCCATAGACCACCTGGGATGTAGACAGTAACTCTCCAGTGCCCTAGACCACTAGGGATGTAGGCAGTAGCCCTCCAGTGCTGTAGACCACCAGAGGTGTAGGCAGTAGCCCTCCAGTGCTGTAGACCACCAGAGGTGTAGGCAGTAGCCCTCCAGTGTCCTAATCCACCAGAGATGTAGGCAGTAGCCCTCCAGTACCATAGACCACCTAGGATGCAGGCAATAACCTCTATTACTTTAGACCACCATGTAAATAAATGGGAATTTTGCCATCCTGATCTTGCGCTACAGAAACATTTGTGCCTTTTTTTCGACACCATGGAAAAAGGTAACGTTACACTCCTACATAGAAAAGCTGAGAATGATCCTGATTACATGGCTGTGCGGCGGCGTCTCCTGTGGATCGGACCCACAACTCACAGAACTTGTGTGGAGTCAGTGACGACTCAGGAGCCGCTCTCACCTGTGGGTCTTGTCGTCGCTGCTCTCACCTGTGGGTCTCGTGTCGTCGCTGCTCTCACCTGTGGGTCTCGTGTCGTCGCTGCTCTCACCTGTGGGTCTCTTGTCGTCGATGCTCTCACCTGTGGATCTCGTGTCGTCGCTGCTCTCACCTGTGGGTCTCGTGTTGTGCATAGTTACTCGTCCTGTGGAGACTTCTGTCAGTGATTAAATATAGACAGGACTCATGGTGAGATTTGCCTGATGCATTTTCTCCCCCTTTTTTTTTTTTTTAATTAGCCCCTGTCTCATTTCTTCCACGTCGCTGCTGTGTTAAAGGACACGATGATTGTAGTGGGAGGTCGCACCGAGCACCAGGAGTACAGTAACCAGGTTCTCTTCTACCAGATTCACTGCAATGCCTGGATAAGGCCCAACAGGACTGGTAAGGACGGGACGAGGGTAATACTTCACCATGTCGGGGTCCGTAGCTCTCACTATGAAGCTGTCAGTCACTCTGTACGGGCAGCTCTGACGTTCTGCTCACAGCTCCGGTATCGGTGGGGTACGTCTCTGATATCTTCTCCTCTCCTTAGATCTCATATTGGGCGTTCCGATGAATGAGTCAATAGGACACGCTGTGGCCGTGGTGGGTGCACGGCTCTACATCTCAGGAGGGTTTAACGGCGTGGCCCTGGGCCGAATGGTGACGCTGTCTGTCCCGTCAGACCCCTGCATGCTGTTCAGTTCTCCTACCTCCTGCAATCAAAGCGCTGGTAGCTGCGTCTGGTGCCAGTACAGCTGCATGTCGGCCGATGTCGCTGAAAGGTAAGATGGCGAACGCCGTGTAGGGGCTAGTAGATAGATATGTCCTGATGAATAGCCGCATAGTCAAGGACCTTCCCTGGACATCCCGGTCTGTGAGATACAAGGCATTGGTGTTACATTTCCATGTTTCTTGTAGTAATACTCCGGTCTCTGGGTCTATTTTTGCAGGCGCAGTTGCTCCCAGAGTTTTTCCTCCTGCTTCCCATTGCCGAGATCTGCAGACGAGTGCAGGAGACTGAAGACGTGCAGCGAGTGTCTGGCGCAGCACCCGCTCTCCATGAGTGCACAGCTCAGCCCGGTGAGGACGGCAACGTTGCCACCTGTTCACATGGGCCAATAAATACTTTCCTGTTTTGGAATCAGGAGTTGAGTGCTGCCTGTTTTTTTTTTTTTTTTTTTTTTTTGGAAAGTTCTGCCACGTTGAATGCACTTGGGCAAATCACCAAGATCCGCTGCTGACAGCTCCTGTGTAATCACCAACCAATGACGGAGAGAAGTCTGGAAATGCTGCAGCCATGGTCAACACTACAACAGCAGGTCACTACTGTGTGCAGCGTGCGTGGCCTAAACGTGCTCCCGTGACCACAGCATCTCCGGACTCGTCTCCATCGAGCACATCTGTGACGTCATTACAGAGGAGCTGCCAGCAGAGGATCTTGATGATTTGCCCAAGAGCATTTAGCGTCAGGTCATTCATCTGATGATCTTGTCCTCTCTCAGGGTGCTCCACGATGTAAGTGGTGTACGAACTGTCCGGAGGGCGCCTGTATCGGCAGTGATGGGAGCTGCACTTCAGAAAACGACTGTCGTATTAACCAACGGGAGATATTCCTGGCCAGCAACTGCTCTGAGATCTCGTGCGAGGCCTCCGATTGCCACAAGTGCATCGCCTCCGGGAAGTGCATGTGGACGCGACAATTTAAACGAACAGGTGCCAGCGAGCGGCTCGTATATTTCTGCCCCCCGCACCTGGTCTAATCTCCCCCGCTAATCTCGCTCCGTTCCCTCCTAGGCGAGACCCGTCGGATCCTGAGTGTGCAGCCCACTTATGACTGGACCTGCTTCAGCCACTCGTTGCTTAATGTGTCTCCGATGCCGGTGGAATCTTCTCCGCCACTTCCTTGTCCGACTCCATGTTACAACCACAGCACCTGCCACGAGTGCCTCAGCTCTAAGGGGGCCGACGGTGGGTGGCAGCAGTGTGTGTGGAGCGTCGCATTAAAGCAGGTAATTAATTGCTGCAAGATAGAAGAAATCCAGATGTGTACTGGTTATATTTATTATTATTATTTATTGTTATAGCGCCATTTATTCCATGGCGCCTTACATGTAAGGAGGGGTATACATAATAAAAACAAGTACAATAATCTTAAACAATACAAGTCATAACTGGTACAGGAGGAGAGAGGACCCTGCCGCGAAGGCTCACAATCTACAAGGGATGGGTGAGAATACAGTAGGAGAGGGTAGAGCTGGTCATGCAGCGGTTTGGTCGATCGGTGGTTATATATTTATAGTCACTAGTGCACTGTACTGATCCTGGGTTTCCTCCTGTATTATACGCCAGAGCTGCACTCACTATTCTGCTGATGCAGTCACTGTGTACATACATTACATTACTGATCCTGAGTTACATCCTGTATTATACCCCAGAGCTGCAGTCACTATTCTGCTGGTGCAGTCACTGTGTACATACATTACATTACTGATCCCGAGTTACATCCTGTATTATACTCCAGATCTGCACTCACTATTCTGCTGGTGCAGTCACTGTGTACATACATTACATTACTGATCCCGAGTTACATCCTGTATTATACCCCAGAGCTGCACTCACTATTCTGCTGGTGCAGTCACTGTGTGCCACATGCAGGACCTGTAATGAATGTGTTATTTGGTGACTAATCTTTGCCCCTCTTTAGTGCATGAGCCCCACTTTCCTGCCCATGCGATGTGCTGCTGGTGCCTGCGGCAGAGTCCTAAGTGGAGCAGAGAATTGCTCACCCTCCTGTTCCCGCCACACTCATTGCGCCGCTTGCATCCAGCACCCCCGCTGCGGCTGGTGCGCCCGTCGAGGAGGCAACGGGGAAGGGAGATGTTTGGAAGGGGGACTCGGTGGACCCACTCAAGGTAGGAAATACCCGGGCTGGCTGTAATCTCACAGACCCTGTGGACATGGGACCGTGCATTGTATAACGCTGCTCTTTGGACACAGGTTTGGGGGAGCAGTGCGGTTCCTTGGAGTCTCACTGGGCCTTTATGTCCTGCCCCCCTGAAAACGAATGTCTGAACCAACATCACGACTGCAACGAAACACAGAACTGTAGTGACCTGCTGCACGGGTTCAAGTGCACGTGCAAGAAAGGCTACACCCTGCACAAGTAAGAGTGCCGGCAAGACTGCGACGATTAGATACCAGACTGGTGCTTTTTCTCCAAGACTGAACATGGTTTAAAAGAAAGTCTGTAAAGTCCAGCTTCAGTGTTGGAGGAAAGCCATACTTGTTTCAGTGATGCTCACACCTCCTTTCTAGCAATTGGCAGGGACCTTCTTAAAGAGAACCTGTATGACACTTGCTCAAAAAATTGAATTAAATACCTTGTAAGCATCCCTGAGCTTTCCTGATTCAGATGCTCTTTTCCTTTTTGTTCTATGTCTCTCCTTTGCAGAGATATTCACACATTTGTTCTGGAGCACAGCAAGTGAAATCTCTGCTTGTAGCGCAACTGGGAGTTTCTTCAGAGTCTTCTCTTGGGTCGTGTGCTTTTATCTCTCCCTCCCCGATGCTGCGAATCACAGCTTAGCAGTCTTAGACAATGCCGGGCTGGGATTGGCAGCGTATTACAGGAGGGGTGAAAGCACACGCCCCCAGAAAAGACTCTTTAGAAACTCTCAGTTGTGAGCTACGAGCAGAGATTTCACATGCTGTGCTCCAGAAGAAACATGTGAATATCTCTGCATAGGAGCGCCGTACAACAAAACAGAAAAGAGCGGCTGAATCAGGGGAGCGCAGGGATTTTTTTACCTGGTATTTAACTCTGTTTTACTGAGCAAGTGATAGGTCCTCTTTAAAGGGTAACTGTGATTTTAGTCCACTTTGATTGTATTATTTCCTTTGAGAACTGACATTGTAGTTTGGCCATTTTAATACCGGGCTTGTTTTCTTTTTGTGTTGGCCAGTGGACTAATTCTCTTCTCTCTATCCAGTGCCACAGGTCTGTGTCACCCCGTGTGTGAACATGGCTGTGTTAACGGAACCTGTGTGGAGCCCAACAAGTGCCGGTGTGACTTTGGTTACGTGGGAGAGAACTGCTCCGTGGCCTGCCGCTGTAACAAGCACAGCGACTGCGAGGGGCTTGGGGCGGAGGATATGTGTGTGCAGTGCCACAATAATACTATGGTAGGAGGGGGACACTTCATTGTACCTTCAGGACTATTTCACTGTACTTTAGACTCGGTGCCTAATATTACGGCAACTTACCACCGTGCAGCTCCCCACACTGCTGCTGGCAAATATCACTGTGCAGCAAATATACCACCCAACAGTAGCGCACAGCCTGAGACATCGAATATGGCAGCAGAAATTATCAATGTACATAGCAGCACTGGGGTACCACAAGTCCCAGGAAAGCATAGACCTACATAAATGCACAAAGGTGCTACTAGTGTAAGGATAACCTGTCTGTGAATAAATGCACAATGCAGCACTACTACAAGTCCCAGCATAACCTATGCGATAAAGCCTGCTGCATTAGTGAGTTACTACAAGTCCCAGCTGCGACACCACAATATTGAGGAACTGCAATTTCCAGCATAATCATGAATAAATGTACATCACTGATACATTGGGGTACTACAGGTCTCAGCATAGCTTGTAAATAAATAACTGTACAGTGGAAGAAAGACTAACCTGTCACTGAGGGTGATGGGAGGGCAGGACAGAAGGGCATCGCTGGGGTCTCCTCTGCCGCACTATTTGCTCATCGTCCTCTCTGCGCTTCCCTTGTCTGGCCTCTAGGGGGAGCACTGTGAGAAGTGTAAGCCGCTGTTTGTGGGATCGGCTATAAATGGCGGTAACTGTCGCCCCTGTCTGGACTTCTGCCGTGGGAACAGTGAGGTGTGTATGACCATGGAGGAGTACGAGAAAACCCTGAAGGAACCGGACAAGTATTCCCTGGACCCTGACAAGGTGAGCGGAGATACCGGCAGTCCTATGTAAACTTTACTCACGTCAGATCCCCTGCACTGATGTCTGTGTACTTTGTGCCTGCAGATCCCAACTTGGGTGAGTCAGGGCCCCACCGAGGACACCGCCCTGTGCGTGAACTGTCAGAATAACAGTCTGGGGGACAAGTGCGAGGGATGTCTGCCCGGGTACTTCTTACTGGACAAACGCTGCACCAAGTGAGTGGAATCTCTGCCCTGTGTGCACACGGCTCTAACCGACCAGTGATGAGGTGTCATTGCACCTCGTCGCCACTAGATGGCAGCACTGTATTTACAGAACTGACCTGTGCACCAGTATAACCAGTTACTATCACAGCACCTCCCGAATGTAGTGTAATGGCTTTGCATTCTCTGACCCCTTTTTCTCACCCTCTCGTGTCTTGTATCTTCCACAGATGTCAGTGTAACGGTCACGCTGACACCTGCAACGAGCTGGACGGAACGAACTGTCCCTGCAGCAACAACACCGAGACCCAGAACTGTCAGAACAGCGCCGACAAGAAGGACTGCTACAAGTACCAGGTATCAGGACCCCTCAGCTGCTGCAGAACCTGATAGAACCCCTCAGTTGCTGCAGAGAATCATAATACACCTCAGCTGCTGCGGAACCTCAGTTTACATACAGAATGTTTCTTTAGTGGGGTCACTTACGCTTTCTCTGACATCTTGGTCTTTTCTTGTGTCTTGCAGTGTGCAAAGTGTAAGGACTCCTTCCATGGGAATCCGGTGAACGGCCGGCAGTGTTACCGCCTCATGACGGTGGAGCAGGAATACTGCTTTGACCCAACTTCCCAGAGTAACTGTTTCCATGAGCCCAACATCCAGAACCTGCCCTACGGCCGCAGCGTCTTTTTCGGGGTGCAGCCCAAGTTCACCAACGTGGACATCAGAGTCACCGTAGACGTGACGTTCGGCTGTGTGGACGTCTTCGTCTCAACCTCCCCGGAGAGCTTCGCTGTCAACATCAACCACCTAACAGGGGTCCACTCCGTCCGAATAGCCGACAGCGAAGCATCGGGCGGCCCCGAGCCCCTCACGGCCGGTCTGGCTAATGACAGCGCGTGGATTGCCGTCAGTAAATCGTCTTGGCTTCGTGAAGAACGTCCCAAAGGTCTGATCACCTACATTACAGTCCGCAACCAGCAGACGCTGCTGATCGTCCGGGGGGTCCGAGACCGAGTGGTCATCACTTACCCACACGAGCTGCACACCCTGAAAAACAGCCGCTTTTATCTGCTGCTTCTGGGCAATGCCACCGGCGGACCTGCCGAGTCTCAGGGCTTGCTCTTCTTCCGTCAGGACCAGGCGCACATCGACCTCTTTGTCTTTTTTTCCGTTTTCTTCAGCTGCTTCTTCCTCTTCCTCTCCGCCTGCGTCCTGCTCTGGAAAGTGAAGCAATGGCTGGACGTGCGCAGGGAGCAGCGGCGCCACCTTCAAGAAATGAGTAAAATGGCCAGCAGACCGTTCGCTAAACTGACGGTCTATTTCCACCCCGATGTAGAGATAGTTGGGTGCCATCCAGGAGGACCGGTATTACCATCACTTCCACATCATCACCACCACCACCATCACCACCACCGCTCCAAGCCCAGGTTAAAGTCCTACGATCCGTCCGCACCGCAGCCTCCCTCGTTGCGGCACTCGGACCCTTTCTTGTCCCAGCTTTTGGGATACACATACTCCAACTTCCGGGTTGGGCCCATCACCCTGGAGCCCACAGATGATGGCATGGCCGGTGTGGTCACTTTACTTTTGCAGCTACCTGGCGGCGCCCAGGCCCCCAATAGAGCCTGTCTAGGTTCTGCCCTTGTGACTTTACGCCATAACCTTCAGGAGTACTGCGGGCCCAGCCATGTTGTCAGCAGCTCCCGGAAGGGACTTCTCAGCCATGAGAACCTTACAAGCATGTCACTTTAAAGGAATGGGGTCAACCCAAAGGAACAATGGGGCAAAACCCATAACTGGTGTAAAATGGAGACTTTATGATGGGCCAGTACTGGATGCGCTCACCTGGGAGAAACCCTCCGGGGACGTCGGCTAGTGTCACCATTTTCTGTATCCGGGACGATACTTATGATGGGTTTAGTGCAATTATCTTATTTGTTTTCTTAGTTTGGCCTCTTTGTCACAAACACTACTATGGTGGGCAGCGATCCACGGCTTTGTGGCTCTTGGCCTAATCCGAGGGTCGCACAGCAATGCACCAACTCCAGCGCTCACGCACCTCACCCCCATGTCTGCTTGTACATAGGCAGCTGTGCATGGGAAAGGGTTAATCTCAGCCAGGACTGACTGTTACACAGCAACGAACAATAAACGTGTCCACAATCCGGGCAGCACAACGCCGTCATGTCGGGGGGCGAAGCAAAAGAGCAAACATTTAGTGGGGTGTTATTGCCGAGTGAATAAAGCCTGCGCTGGCCACGCACGATAGATCCCCCCCATACACAGGCACCTGGGCTCTTCATGGCGAGGGGCGACAAACGTATTTGGTTGACTTAATGTGGTAAATAGCAAATCTGAAAATCTCTTTATAAAAAAAAAATGTATAATGTCTCAACCCCCAAGAATCCCTCCGATGTGTTTGGCCGCTAAGGGGTCTCCATTCTGTGTGAATAGCTGGCCACTGCCTGTTGCTGAGTGTGATCCCTCTCAGGAAGGCTGAGACTGATTACAGGAACTGGGGGCGGGGCTCTGTAACTAGTGTGTAGGGCGGTTATTTTATCACTGTACAGGAAGTGGAGGCGGGGCGTTGTTGCTCAACAGGAAGTGGGGCGGATCTTTGCCTCTACAGGAAGTGGGGCGGATCTTTGCCTCTACAGGAAGTGGGGCGGATCTTTGCCTCTACAGGAAGTGGGGCGGAACTTTGCCTCTACAGGAAGTGGGGCGGATCTTTGTCTCTACAGGAAGTAGGGGGACAGTCTATGCCTCTGCTCTACTGTTTGACAACCTACACACAGGTGTAACAAAGCGACAGTCTGGACTATGGTGGGAGCAGTGCATTCTGTGAAGTGAATGACAGGTCCGACACCTATAGTACTTGCGGAATGTTTATGAAGAGGAACAGTTCACTCAAAAGGAGTGTACAGCAAGTTCCAAAGCATGAAGATCGGGGCAATTCCTGGATGTATTAGACTAGTATGTGCATCAGAAGCAGTTTCACCTTTTTGTGAGGGATGAGGGCAGCCGGACTGTACCTTTTTTTTTTTTTTTCTTGCAGGTTTTGTGTAAAAGGGCAGGTGCGCATTAACACTCCTTACAACTCTGATCCTCCCTTTCTCCAGATCACACGTTGCTCAGGGGTGGCCAATGAATATCTGTTTCCTACAAATCTTCTCTTGCAGTGTGAGGGAGCCAGTGTTGGGCTTTGGTGGAATAGTTGGCTGCTCCAGAAGCTGAACGATCTTAATGCAGTGGCAGATTCATATTCGGACAAGTCATTTAAGAAACTAATGTCGGAAACCTTTCCAGAAATTCTCCAGGCCAGTGGATAGGGGATAATTTTTGGAAACTTGATGATTTTGGGAGACTTGAATACTTCTTAAAGTCCCGTAGATCTTGACGCAATACTAAATGTTTGGTTCAAAAACTGATTATCGCTGTGATTTACCACAATAAAGGAAAAAGAACTTCACTCAAAAACAAAATGTGCATATCCGATTTCTCTATACCAGGCATCCGGGGCAGCAAAATGTTGCCAGCGCTGACCCCCCCCACACTTGTCTTGTGCACCCCATGGCACATAAGTCATACGGTGATCCGACCCCTTGCGTCTCCGACATTTGCACATAGGTCAAGACAGGTTTGCAACCCGGGGGAAAATTAAAGGATGTTTCCATTCCTTGTCAGCATGCAGAGTTGTGTTTAACTGCACTGTTCACAAATGGCCACTAGAGGGAGCCAGCCTCCTATGATCCAGGTCGGAGAGATCAGTGGCAGATGTTGGACCGCTGTTCATGACGCACAGGATCAGTTAACAAACCTAATTTAATGCGCCACAAGGGAACGATTAAACATAAAGCAATAGGTTTTCAGCAGATCTGTAACTTGTGGACTTCAGAAGGGCTGCACTCGGCTGACCTGTGACTTACAAGATGCCGAGACACGTGAAAGACTCTGAAAGTCTTTAGAATTTCAGTATTTTAGTTTATCTCTGCAAAAAACGCTTTAAAAACTCTTCAAAACTGCTTCAGGAAAGCAAAAACTCCTCCAAAAATTCCCCAAAGGTTATGTGCGCACAGAAACTTTTTGAAGAGTTTTTGGAGCAGAAACTCCAAGCTTTTAAGAAGTTTTAATATTTGATGGAATTTTTGGACAGTTTTCGGTGCAGGTTTTATTTTAATGCGAAACCGATGACTGTTTCTAGCAGAAAACTGTTCAGGAATCTCTGGAGTTTTGTTTTTTTTGCTATTGTTTCTTTAGTGTTTTTCTGACAATGGTTTTATGGAAAGTTTTTACGTGACTTTTTTTTTTTACTGTCGTTTTTTTCACCCCACTGAATAATGAAGTAAACAGCTGGTGTTTTTTTTTTTTCTTTTAATCAAAAATGATGGGAAAACTCTTCAAAAGAAAAACCTTGTCATCTTGACGTATTGTAGAGTAATTTTCCAAGCGGAAAACACCAGAAAAGAATGGTCTTATTTTAAGAAACCTTTTTAGAAACCTGAAGTGGTTAAAAAAAAAAAAAAAGTTCAAAAGCCTGAACATGTGACAGCAAGTCTGTCTTTTACGTAGAAAATAAAAATAACCTAAAACTTAGAAATCTGTCTGCAGTAAGTTGATGACAGTGGAAGGTGAGGAAGGGGATGCAGCTGCAGTTTTTTTTCGTGTCTGCGAAACTGTTAGGCCGGCCTCACACTCAGCGTATATAAATACGGTCCGTTTTTTACGGCCGTAATACGCAGAAATGTTCCCAAAATAGTGATCCGTATGTCATCCGTAGGCAGGGTGTGTCAGCGTATTTTGCGCATGGCATCCTCCGTATGTAATCCGTATGGCATCCGTACTGCGAGATTTTCTCGCAGGCTTGCAAAACCGACATCTAATGGATTTATGTGCTCAGATGTTCGTTAAAACATATTTACAGTATGTATGTATATATATATATATATATATATATCATTGAGACACACACATATATATATACATATACTGTATTTAAATTTAATTCAGCGCGATATATGTGAAAAGCCGGTAATTCAATTGCCGGCTTTTCATTTCTCCTTCACAAACCCGACAGGATATGAGACATGGTTTACATACAGTAAACCATCTCATATCCCTTTTTTGCATATTCCACACTACTAATGTTAGTAGTGTGTATGTGCAAAATTTGGGTGCTGTAGCTGCTAAAATAAAGGGTTAAATGGCGGAACAAATTGGCGTAGGCTCCCGCGCAATTTTCTCCGCCAGAGTGGTAAAGCCAGTGACTGAGGGCAGATATTAATAGCCAGGAGAGGGTCTATGGTTATTGCCCCCCCCCCCTGGCTACAAACATCTGCCCCCAGCCACCCGAGAAAAGGCACATCTGTAAGATGCGCCTATTCTGGCACTTGGCCACTCTCTTCCCACTCCCGTGTAGCGGTGGGATATGGGGTAATGAAGGGTTAATGTCACCTTGCTATTGTAAGGTGACATTAAGCCAGATTAATAATGGAGAGGCGTCAATTATGACACCTATCCATTATTAATCCAATTGTATGAAAGGGTTAAAACACACATTATTAAAAAGTATTTTAATGAAATAAACACAGGTTTTAATATTTTATTGCTCTCTCAATCCACCTGAAGACCCTCGCTCTGAAAAATAAACCAACAATATACATACCTTCTGATGATCTGTCACGTCCCACGAAGTAAATCCATCTGAAGGGGTTTAATCATTTTACAGCCAGGAGCTGTGCTAAAGCACTCGCTCGTGCCTGTAAACCCCCGGGTACTGAAAGGAAAGCTGGGTGATCTGTACTTACCTTGAGTTGCGGTGATGCGCCCTCTGCTGGATGTCCTCATATGAACTCGAGCGTGGGAACTTTTCCAAGGCTCCAGTTCATGAGGACATCCAGCAGAGGGCGCATCACCGCAACTCAAGGTAAGTACAGATCACCTAACTTTCCTTTCAGTACCCGGGGTTTACAGGCACGAGCGAGTGCTTTAGCACAGCTCCTGGCTGTAAAATGATTAAACCCCTTCAGATGGATTTACTTCGTGGGACGTGACAGATCATCAGAAGGTATGTATATTGTTGGTTTATTATTTTTCAGAGTGAGGGTCTTCAGGTGGATTGAGAGAGCAATAAAATATTAAAACAACCTGTGTGTTTATTTCATTAAAATACTTTTTAATAATGTGTGTGGTTTTTTTAACCCTTTCATACAATTGGATTAATAATGGATAAGTGTCATAATTGACGCCTCTCCATTATTAATCTGGCTTAATGTCACCTTACAATAGCAAGGTGACATTAACCCTTCATTACCCCATATCCCACCGCTACACGGGAATGGGAAGAGAGGCCAAGTGCCAGAATAGGCGCATCTTCCAGATGTGCCTTTTCTGGGGTGGCTGGGGGCAGATGTTTGTAGCCAGGGGGGGGCCAATAACAATAGACCCTCTCTAGGCTATTAATATCTGCCCTCAGTCACTGGCTTTACCACTCTGGCAGAGAAAATTGCGTGGGAGCCCACGCCAATTTTTTCCTCCATTTAACCCTTTATTTTAGCAGCTACAGCACCCAAATTTTGCACATACACACTACTAACATTAGTAGTGTGGAATATGCAAAAAAAAAGGGATATGAGATGGTTTACTGTATGTAAACCATGTCTCATATCATGTCGGGTTTGTGAAGGAGAAATGAAAAGCCGGCAATTGAATTACCGACTTTTCACTAACACCGCTTTGTATTTCTCGCAAGTCACACTGCTGGTCCGTGTGGAATCCGTATTTTTCTCGCCCCCATAGACTTTCATTGGCGATTTTTTTTGCGCAATACGGTGACAAACGCAGCATGCTGCAGTTTTCTACGGCCGTACAAGACCGTATATTACGGATGCGTAATATACGGCAGATAGGAGCTGGGCCATAGAGAATCATTGGGCCGTGTGTAATGCGTATTTTACGGACGTAGTTTATGCGCTCATACGTCCGTAAGACTCGCTAGTGTGAGGCCGGCCTTAGGCTTTGTCAAGGGGACAAAAACGAGGGATAATAAAAATCCATTCAGGTATGAAACACCTGATCTCTACCATCAACTTGAGTTTAAAAAAAAAAAAAAATCATTAAAGCCTTGTAATAAAAGGCAAAAAAAAATGCTGTGTTAAAAAAAAAAAAAAACATTTTTTTTTTATATACACAAGGGCTAAGGATTATTTTACAATTTGCACCTTTTTAGGGTTTCTTTTTCTCCTTCGCTTTTTTTTTTTTTTGCTGCCAAAAACCTTGTGGGCAGTAAGCACTTAGGAAAATGTTCAACTCATCACAAACTGCATTTACTTGGGAATTTTTCTTCATTTTAGTTACATTTCTTTTTGTCCTTGACACTTTATGGTCAAACACAGCATGTTGTGGTGGTTTGGTTTTTTTTTCCCAAAGGCTTGTCTAAAAGTAAAAAAAAAATTATAGAAAAGCAAAAAAAATTGTAAAAAAAACACGTTAAAATTATAGCATTTTTTTAAAGGCAGAAAAAAAACACTGCAAAAATAAAAAAAGGTGAATAAACCTTAAGGTCATGTTTCTACTTAACAAAAACACTACGTTTTTATTTTTTGTTTTCGGAATGTCCAATACAGGTACCGAAAAGTGTAACAGCTTATTCATGTGGCTGCAATTTTTTTAATGTGTTTTCCCCATTTTTATGTGTATGGTGCATTTTTCTTAAATTAGTTTTTATGCGAATTTTCAATCAAAAATAAAATTTCATGCTGGACAGAGCTGACTCCAAAAAGTTCCATGTCAGAGGCAAAAAAATCCTTCCTTGATGATCCTTACTTTCTTATACTTCCATTTCTGAGATCCTCCTTATGCATAAATATGTAATTTTTTTTAATTTTATTTTTTTTTAGGCTTTAATTTACCCCCAGGGGCCAATAAATACCCTCTTGTGGTGTTGGTGTTCCCCTCGCAGTCGGTCGGGGCTGCCCAATCGCTCATATGACTGTTCCTGCTCCTGACACCGTTTACTATTTCTCCAATTAAGATGTAATTGATCAATTAAGCAGCCGAGGGAAAAGAAAGGTTAATTGCTGGATATGGGTCAGCATCTCGCGTTACACCTGAGCGGAACGTGTAAAAATGAATGTGCAACGCTCATTATGGGATAAATAACATATTTATGAGACGTGTAGCATGCAAATATTAAACGGCTGAACAGGATTAGAAAAATATTTCTGGTGAAACAGCGCCACCCCTGTGCTCAGGTTGCGTTTGGTATTACACATCTGCTCCATTTAATTTAATGGAATTCGATTGCAATAGCAGACTCAAGCCATGGTTGGGGATGATGCTGTTTTTGGAAGGAAGTAGACTTTTTTTTAAATAGGATATGGACAGCCACCAAAAAAGCCATTGAGATGTCCCTCAGGGGAACCCAAGGTTGACTAAATCCTCCATTCCTATCATATAGATAAACCACCACAGGTTGTTCAATGGTCAATTGGAACCAGAGTTTAGGAAAGAAGGGACTAGCCCATATGGTCTCTCCAACTTCCTCTTCTACAAGGGAAGGTATAGGTGGACAACTAAGTGCTGCATCCTCCTGTCCCATTATGGGGGTTGTGCTGATTTTTGCTGTTATGATTTTTTTATGGAGTTTTTGGTGCCAGTCATTAGCAAAAATTACCAGTGGATCTGCAACATTACAAGTGACCTTCCAGGGCAATGGTTGGTTGATGGTACGGCATGCACAGGGGGCGATGGTTTGGTTGATGATGTTATAGTTACGGGGTGGTATGGACAACAGGATGAACAGAGTTCCATTTGATAAATGGGGCATTGCTCCACGTGTTGACGACCCGGAAACAAGGAATAGAGACAGACCATGAGGCTGCTATGAGACAGTTGTCTTCCTACTGGGCAAAATGACTCCCATCTGGGAAACAAAAATTGGTGCTCATGGATGGATTGGGTGCAGAGCAGAGGAAGATTTTGCAGTCGCTATTGAGTCAGGAGGTAAGGGGGATGGGAGCCTGGTTTCAAGTGACAATACCCCTCATGCCCGGCTATTGACTTTTTGCACCATCAATCAGCCTGTGTGTCTGAGTCTCCGCATACTAGATGACCTATCTGCCTACTCTGTTACCGTGACCCTGCCTACTCTGTTGCCATGACCCTGCCTACTCTTGCCGCTACCCTGCCTACTCTGTTGCCATGACCCTGCCTACTCTGTTGCCGTGACCCTGCCTACTCTTGCCACGACCCTGCCTACTTTTGCCGCGACCCTGCCTACTTTTGCCGCGACCCTGCCTACTTTTGCCGCAACCCTGCCTACTCTTGCCGCAACCCTACCTACTCTGCCACGGTGACCCTATCTGCTCTGCGCTGTGACCCTGCCTACTCTGCCACTGACCTTGCCTACTCTGCACCGTGACCCTGCCAAATTTTATTTTTTGGTGGAATGTCTCAATTTAAGACTTGATATAGGTGCCATGATTTCTATGTTTAGCTTCTCCACCAGAGGCTTCCGTTTAGGGTGGCGAGGACAGCACCCATTGAGTGTTCCCCTACATCACCCACGGTGTCCACTACTGCCTGCAGAGCAGCAGTCGTCCATGTCTGCTATATGTGACCATCGCAAGGAGCCACGTCCTCCCTGGAAAAATGTAACTTTCCTTGGCACAATCCGACAGTTCGTGAATGCGGCCCCTGCGAGACGGACTCATCATCAGATCGATTGCTTAACTCATTCCTGCCCGGCCTATCACTACCGTTTACTGAATCGTTTGTCGTTTCGACTGTTTGCACACAAAAAAATAGAAACACATTCACAAAGAAGCTTTTTACGCTGCCAATATTTTTCAGAATTGCTAAAAAGAAGTCATTGTCTGTGTTTTCATGCCTTCCATTATTTCACGCTGTAATTTTCTAAATGACCTCACAGCTCTTTGCATTATAGGGGCAGCGATACAGCGAGGTTGTCAGGGCAACCCGGCCTGGACAGCGGCTCACAATTATTGTAACGAGTATAATTTTATTACGGCTGCAAAAGTCGTTCCACCGTATCTGTAAGTTCAATATGGCAGGCCCACGAGTCAAGAGCGAGCAGGGCAAAAAACCCCTTCAACTAGTAATTAAACACTATTGTCGTCAAGTTCAACCCCTGGGGTAAAACAAATCGGCAGTAAATCAAAGTCTAAGTCTTTGTTGACCATAGCAACCAATCACAGCACAGCTTTGATTTATTTTTGGAGTTTTGAAAAACATAAGCTGATGTGATTGGTTGCTATGGGACACCTGGGTGACAACCAACATGGCTGCCATTACAGCTTTCACATATTTTTCTGAGGATTTTGCCTGGCAATTTTTTTTCAAAATTTTAGACAAGCATAAAATAGATGCATTTTAGACAATTATGGGGTTATTGTAAATTTGGCTGGATCAACAGCTCCGGGACGTCATGTGTAGCGTTGTGACTGGGCGGGGAATGAGAGTTATCTGGATGATGGGCACATGGAAGGTGTGGAGGAAGACTAGGCCAAAAAAGGCGGAGTTTTGGTTAGGGGACTGAAAGGGCCTGGCGTTGGAAGAATTGGGCAAATATTGACCCAGTTTTGGTATGTATACCATCAGCCAGAGTGGGTAGTCCTGGAGTCTACTGGGCCTGTCAAAATAGTTTTATGAGGGAACTGGTCACTTGTCATAATTGTCATTTTTTTTTTACCTGGTGTAATTGCCACGGTTCCCCTGAATCCGGCATTGATTTTCTTTTTTTCCTGCGCCTCTCCAATCCTGAGATCATAAAATCATAGAATGTTGGAGTTTGAAGAGACCTTCAGGGTCGTCATCGTATCCAACCCCCTGCTCAATGCAGGATTCACTAAACCATCTCAGACAGATGTCTGTCCAGCCTCTGAAGACTTCCATTGAAGGAGAACTCGCCACTAGTTTTGAGCACAAGTGCTTGTTACTTGAGTTTGCCTAGGATTCTCGGGTATGTGCTCGAGTGACATGTTTGAGTCCCTGCGGCCGCATGCTTTGCAGCTGTTAGACAGCCACAAAACTTGCGGGGGCTACCTGACAAACACGGGCAATCCTGGCATATTTTGTGGCTGTCTAACAGTCACAAAGCATGCAGCCGCTGGAACTCTAATATGTGACTCGAGCACCCGCGATACTCAGTGCATACCCGAGAATCCCGAGATATTAGAAAGTTTTTCTAATATCTAATCTTCTTCCTTTCAGTCGATTGCTTCTCATGTTGTCATGTCCAAATGAGAATGATCTCTCTACACTGTGATATCCCTTCAGATATTAGGTCTCCTCTTAGCCTTCTTTTCGGCAAGCTAAACTTTCCCAGATCCTTTAACCGTTCCTCGTGAACATACTTTGCAGTCCGCTCACCATCCTGGTAGCTCTTTTCTGAGCTTGATCCCCTTTTCAATTTTTTTTTTTTTTTTTTTTTAATAAATGTGGTGCCCAGAACTGGACACAGTATTCCAGATGAGGTGTGACCATGGAGGAGTAGATATTGCCATCTATTCCCTCTATATAAATCTAATTAAAAAAGGCTGTGCGGCTTTCCTAATAATGGGTGCTCAAATAGGATTCCACTCCAAAACTGTATAAAAGAGATAAACTTGACACTCCAAAGTTGATGCGAAAAGAGTAAATAAACGTTATTTCACACAGGTAAGTCACTGTATACAATTGATGTTTTGGTGAATCATATGGCCTTCATCAGAACTAAAGGTTGTAATGCTCGGCTTTCACGACAGTGCGGTAAGAGGCTCTGACCCAAGAGAATTCAACTTAAATGTTTTTAGCAGCCAAACTAAATAGAAAACCCAAACTTTAACTGAAAGTTTAAATGGAAATCATGGACATGGGCTCCTTCCAAGACCCGTTGTGGAGGGAAAGATCAGTCCCACTAGCTTCCTACAGATCTCTCCAAAAATAAAAGCCCATGTCAGGTTTTCCTAAATCTGACTTTGGTCAAATAGCTTGGCCAAGTCCACACTGGTTTTTATTTTGCATTGTAACCACAGCTGTGGCAGTAATTGCAATACTCTCCAGCAGGTTCAGTATGTTTCTATGCACATCCTGGGGGACACATAATTACCCTCATATATGATTCCCCTGACATGGCATCTGCCCGTGACATGGCATCTGCATTTCCCTGTGACTTCCCAGCTCGATGTTCCACCAAGAAACTAAAGTTTTGCAATGACAAAAATCATCTGGTGATTCGAGCATTCCTCTCCTTGGTATTTCTCATCCAGACCAAGGGTGAATGCTCCATTATTACCAATCGAATCAGACGCCTGAGTAAATAACGTCGGGACTCCAAGGTCCACCTAATGGCCAAGCACTCCTCCACTACGCTATAATTTTTCTCTGCTGGGTTAAGTTTCCTACTTAGGCGACTAGATGTTTTTCTCCGTTCACTTCCTGTGACAGAACCGCTCCTAGGCCTACCTCAGAGGCATCCATTTTCACTATGAAGCTTTTCTCGAAGTTGGGACTGGTGAGGATGGTCTGTCCGCACAACTCCAACTTCATGAACTGCAATGCTCCCTCCGCCTGAGGGTTCCACTGAACCATGACCGATTTCTTTCCCCTTTAAGAGATCGGTCAAAGGTGCTGGTCTCCCAGAAAAATTGGGTATAAATCATTGATAAAACCCAATTATCCTGAGGAATGCTTTTACCTGTTTAGTAGTAAGAGGCTGGGTCCAGTTTTGAATGGTCTTGATTTTGTTTCTTTGAGGTTTGATAACCCCAAGGCCAATCAAGTACCCCCAATTTTTTTTTTTAGTTCACCATCAAGCCCACTACTCAAAGAATATCCACTTCAGCTTGTACCTGAGACAGGTGGGTGTGGCAGTCGGTGCTATAGATGATAGCTGACTCATAGTACTGATGGGGCTCTAAAACTATCTCCCGTGTAACCCAAAAGGCAAGACAACATAGCGACAGAGACCCTCCAGCGTTATGACTGTGGTCTTTTCTTTTGCCAACTCTGTCAGAGGCACCTGCCAGTCTCCCTTCGTCAGATCGAGCATCGTGAAGTACTGGGCCTGCCCCAGGCATTGAATAAAGGTCAAATTTTGGCATTTCATTAATTTTTTTTAATCGTTACAAAATGTTAACGATTTGTCCAGATTCGGAATCAGTACAATGGGGCTTGCCCACTTACTCCTGGACTCCTTAATAACTTCTAGCTCGAGCATTTGTTTCACCTAAGCGGCGATGGTTTGCCTCTGGTCCAGCACATGGTACAGTTTCATTTGTACCTGCCCTGAGGTTCGGTGACATAGTCATGTTGAATTACAGACGTTCGGCTGCGCAGTTCTAAAGGTACCGTCACACTAAACGATATCGCTAGCGATCCGTGACGTTGCAGCGTCCTGGATAGCGATATCGTTGTGTTTGACACGCAGCAGCGATCAGGATCCTGCTGTGATATCGCTGGTCGTTGATTAAAGTTCAGAACTTTATTTGGTCGTCAGATCGCCGTGTATCGTTGTGTTTGACAGCAAAAGCAACGATACCAGCGATGTTTTACAATGGTAACCAGGGTAAATATCGGGTTACTAAGCGCAGGGCCGCGCTTAGTAACCCGATGTTTACCCTGGTTACCAGTGTAAAACGTAAAAAAACAAACAGTACATACTCACCTTCTGATGTCTGTCACACGTCCCTCGCCGTCCGCTTCATACACTGACTGAGCGCCGCCCGTAAAGTGAAAGCACAGCACAGCGGTGACGTCACCGCTCTGCTGTTAGGGCCGGCGCTCAGTCAGTGCAGGAAGCGGACGCCGGGAGACGCGAAGGTGAGCATGTAGTGTTTGTTTTTTTACATTTTACACTGGTAACCAGGGTAAACATCGGGTTACTAAGCGCGGCCCTGTGCTTAGCAACCCGATGTTTACCCTGGTTACCCAGGGACCTCGGCATCGTTGGTCGCTGGAGAGCGGTCTGTGTGACAGCTCTCCAGCGTCCAAACAGCGACGCTGCAGCGATCGGCATCGTTGTCTGTATTGCTGCAGCGTCGCTTAGTGTGACGGTACCTTAAGAGAGCATCGCTTATCTTTACTTGACTCCTGGCTTCCTTTCGGGCCGGTGTCTTATGGTCGGAGTCACATCTGTAACCATACACTCCTGGTCTTTCCATATATTTAGCAGATTTACATAATATAGTTCCTCGGGTTTCCTCTTCCCAGGCTGATATACCCTGTAATTCACTTCCCCAAACTTTTCCCGGACTTAATATGGCACTTGGCCACTGTAGTTGTGAGTCTCCCGTGTGGGCAGTGGGGTACTCAGTACCGGGTTCTGTCACACTTAAAGGGGGATGTCACGGTGGCTGCGACCCGGTCCGTGGCCCTGGGCGCTCACTTAAAGGGGGGGAAGGTCTTTAAAGGGTATTTGGAATTAGTCTATTCATGATGCCACCTGTGGTTCTCAGAGGGGACCGACGCTGCTTAAAGGGGTCCTCTGGATGATGTTGTTGCAGCAAGATAGTGATGCTTCCCACCGGTGAAGCGGGATCTCCAGGGCTCCCAAGGTGTATGGCAAGGATGGTAGGTTGCAGGTAAATAACGGATGACAAAGTTGCAAAGTCTTTACCTGGTTTACTGGTGGTAGCAGTCCACAGTCCAGGGTACCAGGCACAGGTGGTGAAGTGGTTCGGCCGGCCTGGAGGCAATAGTGGATCCCTCTCCCAGGTGAGGTCCGTTAGGGTATGTGCACACGTATTCTTGAGGTCTGCAGAGGATTTGTGAAAACCGCAGGTAAAAAGCACTATGTTTTACCTGCGGATTTCCTGCGGAATTACCGCGGATTTACCACGGTTTTTGTGCAGATTCCACTGCGGTTTTACACCTGCGGATTTCTATTATGGAGCAGGTGTAAAACCGCTGTAAATTCCGCACAAAGAATTGACATGCTGCGTTTTCGCACGTTTTTTTCCGCAGCATGTGCACTGCGCATTGCGTTTCCCATAGGTTTACATTGTACGGTAAGCGCATGGGAAACTGCTGCGGACCCGCAGCTGCTGATCCGCAGCAAAATCCGCAACGTGTGAACATAGCCTTAGCCTTCCTACACGCGCTAGTATGCGAGGTCCCTGCTGCCTACTGTAGCTTGAGCCTTTTTATAGGGTCTCTATCATGACCCGGGCTCTTCAGGTGCTGCTTCACCTTGGTGTGGGCAAATAACGTGGTGTGGGCAAATAACATACAGTCCTATGTCCTCCGGTTCTGCTATGTGTTCTAGGGTACAACACAGCCTCGGGCTCCCGGTGCCGGTTCCTGCGCTTCGGCTCGGAGGGTGCCTAACTCCTCCTCCAGACCAGAACACTTAAAGCTGCAGAAGCTCCCCTGAATCCGGGTCCTGAGCTACCCCTTCTGGCCTGTATTCGGAATGTGTTGAATGTGGGTGCGTTACCTGGTAAAGAGAATCCTTCTTGCCTCCAAGCATGATATTACCCTCTCCGAAAGGAAGGCAACATCACTGGAACAACCGGTTAACTGGGGCGTTAAAGTTGCCACTGCGGTGGGCACTAAAGGTACCTTCACACTAAGCGACTTTGCAACGATAACGATAGCGATCCGTGACGTTGCAGCGTCCTGGATAGCGATATCGTTGTGTTTGACACGCAGCAGCGATCTGGATCCTGCTGTGATATCGCTGGTCATTGCTGAAAGTCCAGAACTTTATTTGGTCGTCAGATCGGCGTGTATCGTCGTGTTTGACACCAAAAGCAACGATGCCAGCAATGTTTTACAAAGGTAACCAGGGTAAATATCGGGTTACTAGCGCAGGGCCGTGCTTAGTAACCCGATATTTACCCTGGTTACCATTGTAAAAGTAAAGAAAACAAACCGTACATACTCACCTTCTGCTGTCTGTCACACGTCCCCCGCCGTCCGCTTCCCGCACTGACTGTGAGTGCCGGCCGTAAAGTAAAAGCAGAACACAGCGGTGACGTAACCGCTGTGCTGTGCCTTACGGCCGGCACTCACAGTCAGTGCAGGAAGCAGACGCCGGGGGACGTTACGGACACCGGAATGTAAGTATGTACTGTTTGTTTTTTTTTTACATTTACGCTGGTAACCAGGGTAAACATCGGGTTACTAAGCGCGGCCCTGCGCTTAGTAACCCGATGTTTACCCTGGTTACCCGGGGACTTCGGCATAGTTGGTCGCTGGAGAGCTGCCTGTGTGACAGCTCTCCAGCGACCACACAGCGACGCTGCAGCGATCGGCATCGTTGTCGATATCGCTGCAGCGTCGCTTAGTGAAGGTACCTTTAGACTAATACCCGATTCCTGTTTTAAAGGACCTGACTGGCCTTTCTACTATACGCTTGGCTCTGCGCTGCCTGTGCATCCACAAGATGATCCTTTACTATAGGAATCACTGCCGCTATTCGGTCCTACATACTCTTCTACGCTTTTATGGGGAGTAGTCTCCTGTTCCCACGTCTCTCTGGCTATATGCAGCAGGCCCCTGGGATGTCTACCATATAAAAGCTTGAATGGCGAGAACCCTGTTGGTCTGCGGTACCTCTCAGATGGCAAACATAAAATATGGTAGTAACATATCCCAATCGCTCCCATTGTTGGAGACCACTTTTTTGAGCATAGATTGAAGGGTTTTGCTAAATCTTTCACTAGTCCTTCGGTATGTGGATGGCACACCGATGTGCGCAACTGTTTAATCTGGAGCAGCTTGCACAGTTCCTTTGTCACCTTAGAAATAAAAAGAGACAGCTAATCCATAAAGATCTCCATCGGTAGCCCAAGGCAACAGAACATGCCCCCAGGTAACAAGTAGCGTAGTCTACTACCGCTAATATGTGTTGGTAGCTACAGGCTAACTTTACTATGGGCCCTACCAGATCAATAGCCATCTTCTCAAAAGGTACCTCTATAATGGGCTAAGGAACCAGTGGACTATTGTGGATATGATCAGCTGACACTAAGGGCAAGACTCAGAAACCCTCTGAACCTCGGAATAAATCCTATGCCAAAAGAACTGTTGTAGAATAGCCTCCTGCGTCTTTTTATCCTTTAGGTGACCACCCAGCATGTATTTGTGGGCCATCTTCTTGAGCACTGCCCAATGGTACAATTGGGGCACTGTCAGCTGTTCCATTGCTTTGCCTCAGATTTTGTTAACCTAATATAAAAACTCCTAGTTTACTGCCTTAAGCGGAAAAACTGCCTCTGCCCCGGGTTGCTGAGCCACCCCATTTATCTCTATTACCTTTTCCCGTGCCCGGGTCACTGTGGGATCCTGGAGCTGATCTATCCCAAAAGTCCCCCGGGACACTTGTAACTTTGTGATTAATGTGGTCTCCTTGACCTCTCCTGCTAACACTTCTAGGGGAAACCTATTGGGTTTACACTCTTTCCCTATGAGGGTGACCTGTAGAGCAGGTATCCCCGACACTGGATCTTTGAGTTCCACGCCTGTGCAGACCTTTACCCTGGGAGGGTTCATTTTGCTCTCCCACAGAGACCAGAACAGGGTTAAGTCTCTTCCCAAAACAGTCCCATAAGGAAGGGTTTTTACTGCTCCCACCACGTTTAACCTCTCTGCATGAAGTGGAAAAGGTAACTTCTGCCGTCCGATACTCCTGAAACTCACCGTGTATACCAACAACCCTGATTTTCCCCACCACTGGATTTTAACCCGGAGACCAATGACCCATGCATTAGTGTCGCTAGGCTCCCGGAGTCCAAGAGAGCCTCAGCCTAGTGTTCATTGACATCAATTCCCTCTATATAAATCTAGTCTTGTTAGGCAAGTGGACATGGCCCTCTGTGGTTTTTTTTGAGTGTGACAACACTCAATTGGCTGTGAATAGTCTAGATTTATATACTTGGAAATGGGGACTATATCTTTGTGATGGAGAGGTGCAAGAGCAAGACAAAAAACTTAGGAGAACAACAGCATTTACACCAGGTAAAAATATTACATATTTATGGCAAGTGACAGGTTCTCTTTAGGCCTAGGGGAGGCCATAATTATTATTTTATTATTATTTATTATTATAGCGCCATTTATTCCATGACGCTTTACATATGAGGAGGGGTATACATAATAAAAACAGGTGCAATAATCTTGAACAATACAAGTTGCAACTGGTACAGGAGGAGAGAGGACCATGCCCACGAAGGCTCACAATCTACAAGGGATGGGTGAGGATATAGTAGGTGAGGATAGAGTTGGTCATGCAGTGGTTTGGTCGATCGGTGATTACTGCAGGTTGTAGACTTGCCGGAAGAGGTAGGTCTTCAGGTTCTTTTTGAAGGTTTCGATAGTAGGCGAGAGTCTGATATGTTGGGGTAGAGAGTTCCAGAGTAGGGGTGATGCGCTAGAGAAATCTTGTATATGATTGTAGGAAGAGGAGATAAGAGGGGAGAAGAGAAGGAGATCTTGTGAGGATCGGAGGTTGCGTGCAGGAAAGTACTGGGAGACGAGGTCACAGATGTAAGGAGGAGACAGGTTGTGGATGGCTTTGTATGTCATGGTCAGGCTTTTGTACTGGAGTCTCTGGATAATGGGGAGCCAGTGAAGGGATTGACAGAGGGGAGAGGCAAGGGAATAGCGGGGGGACAGGTGGATTAGTCGAGCAGCTGAGTTTAGAATAGATTGGAGGGGTGCGAAAGTGTCAGAGGGGAGGCCACAGAGCAGGAGGTTACAGTAGTCGAGGCAGGAGATGATGAGGGCATGGACTAGGGTTTTTGCAGATTCTTGGTTTAGGAATGTACGGATCTGTGAAATATTTTTGAGTTGAAGGCGGCAGGAAGTGGAAAGGGCTTGGATACGCGGTTTGAAGGAGAGATCAGTGTCAAGGATTACCCAGAGACAGCGAGCTTGTGGGACTGGGGAGAGTGGGCAGCCGTTAACTGTAATGGATAATTGAGTCTTACTTAGGAGGTAGGAGGGGGTTGATGATGAAAATCTATTTCAATGTGTGTCAGTAAATATTGAAAGCGTAGTCTGGATGTCCTGCAGGCCTGAGGTGTCATCTGGGCTTAGATGACAAGTCTCTGTTGTCTTGACCAAAACTGAGCAGGTGCCATATTTAAAGTAGGAGGCAGGTCACTGAAGGTTTAAGCCCAGAATGATGACGATGAGACCAGAGCACCAAAAACAGACCCACCCACAGGTCCGCCCCGAAGCACGAGCATCTCATTAACTCAAAACTTCAAACGCAGATTAAACAAGAACTGCAAGACGGATTTGTTCAAAACAGGTATCACTTTAATCAATGTAACAGCGCCAACCTGACAATGCCTGTGGTTTACTTAGCAAAATCCTGATGACAGGTTCTTTTTAACTTTGTTCCCATGGATGCGTTCAATTGCTTTAATTGGGTCTGGGATATAAATATCTTTGGGGGGAATCTTAAGTGGAAAATATTTTTTCCAACAACATGACCGGGAGCAATGCCACCAGCTTGGGTTAATGGATGAAGACATTGAGGGGTACCAGGCACTGATGGGGTTACTACAGGAAGGTGATAAGGATAGGGGCCATACACAAACTTAAAAAAGAGAAGTACCAGAATGTCCCGCAACAATGAGAACACAAATATCAATATTTTTCTGAAATTGGTGGAGGAAGATCTGGGTAAGGTTACAAACAAAACCCCCCACCATAGTTCTAATTTTTCTGAGTATGAATTATGAGCACTAATGGAACAGGAGAAAAATAAACAGTTGATAATTAAAGCATCAGATAAAGGAGGGACATCTAGTACTCCTCTCCCACAGTAAATATCTTGACGATGTGTAGATCCATCTTGGAAGATTAGAACACCTATGAAATCCTATTTAACGATCCTACTGCTGATTATACCAAGACCCGTGTTTATATTTTGGAGGCTAGTAGGAATAAGGGAATTATCTCAAATAGTGAATATAAATACCTAACACCTGAGATGCCAACAATCCCTACCGAAAGTCCATAAGAGTCTAAATCCATGAAAAGGCCGCTCTATAGTTGTTGAGATTCACTCCCTGTCACAGAACACTGGTATCTATATTGATGGTATACTACGTCCTTTTGTTACTTCATTGCCTTGATACGTCTGAAACACGTCACACCTGCTCACCATATTGGAGGATGTTACTGTAGAGGATAATACCATCTTGGCCTCCAGTGACGTGGATGAACTCTACAGTCGCGTCCCACATGATGCAGGTCTATTTGCAGTCAGACATTTCTTGAAGACAAGAGCAGTCGAATGTTAGGACCATAACAGACTAATGTTCACATTGACCCACAACTATTTCCTCTTTGGCAGGTGCTTCCACCAGCTCAGGGGCAATGCCATACGGAGTCCATGTACCCCCACTTATGCCAACTTGTTCCTGGGCTAGTGCCAACTTGTTCCTGGGCTAGTGGGAGGAAAGGGAGAAGAGGAAAGATGGTGGCACCCATACACCAGCCTCTGGGCCAGATACATCGATGACATCTTGGTGTTCTGGTCTGGCTCAGAGGCTGATTTTAGGCTCTTCGTGGGAAGCATAATAACCTGCTTGGCTTTGGATTCACGTTTGAGTGTCAGAAATACAATATTGCATTCTTTGGTCTGACAAAAACAAAATAAGAGGATAGATCTATTGGCACCTGCACATATCGAAAACTGACAGCCATGAACAGCCTCATAAGATGGGATAGTCACCATCAAGTAGCCCTGAAACGGGGCATTTTGACAATCAATCTGAGAAAGTATTCCAGATCCTAAAAAAACAATGGGGAATTTGATTAGCAGATCCTAATGCTGAAGGACTATGATTGAGTTAATAAGACCAAAAACGAGAGGTGGCAACCTTGATAAAGCCATTGTAAAAAGGGAGTCTGAGTGGATATTCAGGATACCATCCCTATCCCCAAAGGGACTAAATGAGCAGCTCTCGTATATGTGTTTTCTTTGATTTGGTTCCCTTGTGGTCTTCCCTGTCCTCTTTTGCCTCTCTGTTGGGAGATACTCTGGTTATTTCTCCATCAATCAACTGATGGGGGTATGTTTCCAATTAGAATGTCATGCTCTTCATTGCTGAGTTAGTGGTACTCCCATCGTAGGACATATATAATTCATCTCCCTACTCCATATCAATAGGTGTGTCTTTATTTGATACTTTATCATATATATTAATCTGAAAAGACCCTTCCTTTCTTCTTTCTCCCTCCCTCATTTGTTCCCCTCATCATATTTTATATTCTCAATCCGACCTATGACACGTGCAATAGTGTATAATGAGAAGTGCGCACGATTGTGTACCGGAGGTATCACTGTGGTTGTGCTCCAGGCTGGAGCGCATACATCACCACCATTTCCGGAAACGAAGTAGTGACGCATACGCATTGGACTATGGCGCGCATACTGGAAGTACCACTGTGGTTGTGCTCCAGGCTTGAGCGCATACGTTACCGCCACTTCCTGGAATGACGTAGTGGTGCATGCGCATAGGACCATGATGCGCATACCAGAGGTATCACTGTGGTTCAGCTCCAGGCTGGAGTGCACACGTCGCCTCCATTTCCGGGAATGATGTAATGACATATATAATATATATAATATATAATGACGTAATGACATATACGCATTGGACTATGGCGCGCGTACTGGAAGTACCACTGTGGTTGTGCTCCAGGCTGGAGCGCATACGTTACCTCCACTTCCTGGAATGACGTAGTGGCGCATGCGTGTAGGACCATAATGCACATACCAGAGGTATCACTGTGGTTGTGCTCCAGGCTGGAGTGCACACGTCACCTCCATTTCCGGGAATGACGTAGTGGTGCATGTGCATTGGACCATGACTCGCGTACTGAAAGTATCACTGAGCTCCAGGCTAGAGCACACACATCACTTTCGCCTCTGGTGCTGATGTAGTGGCGCATGTGAGTCGCCCACCTGGGCAGTGGGGTTCTCGGCACCAGGTCCGGTCTCACTTAAAGGGGATGTCACGGTGGCTGCGACTCAGTCTGTGGCCCTGGGCGCCCAATTAAAGGGGAAAGGTCTTTTAGGGGATTTAGTATTAAAGTCTATTTGTGAGGCCACTTGTGGTTTTCGGTCACTAGGGACCGACGCCGCTTAAAGGGGTCCTCTGGGGTGATGGTATGGCGGCTAGTTGGTGACGCTTCCCACAGGTAAAGCGGGGTCCCCAGGGCTCCTAAGGTGTGTGGCAAGGATGTTGTATGCTGATGAATAAGTAGAGGACACAAGTTGTAATGTCTTTACCTGGTTTACTGGTGGTAGTAGTCCACAGTGCAGGGTACCAGGCACGGATGGTGATGTGGTCCGGCCTGCTTGGAGGCAAAGGTGATCCCTCTCCCAGGTGAGGTAAGTAAGCCTTTCCTACTTGTGCTAAGATGACGAGGTCCCTGCTGCTTGTAGCTTGCTGGCAAGGAATCCTCTCATCCTGTCCTGGGACAGTTGCCTACACGGTAGGCAGTTTGAGCCTTTTTATAGGGTCTCTGCCACGACCCAGGCTCTTAGAGTACTGCTGTACCTCAGGCTTGGTGTGGGCAGTTAACGTGTAGGCTAGTGCCCTCCGGTTCTGCTAAGTGTCTTAGAGTCCCACAATAGCCTCGGGCTCCCGGTACCCGGTTTCTGCACTTTGGTTCAGAGGGTGCCCTGTCACAGTTCCCCTCTGAGCCCTGTTCCACTCCTGTGCTCCTTTCCTCAATGCTCCACTGCATACAACAACACTTCAGGTTATATCTCTTCCCAGAGGCTGCAGCTCCCACGTGGCTGCTAGGCCTCTCTGTCTGTTCCAGATGTCCTTCTCACTCAGTGTCTCTCTCGGACTCCCTTCTCCAACTAGCTAACTCCTCCTCCAGGACAGAATACTTAAAGCTCAGGGAAGCTCCCCTGAATTCGGGTCCTGAGCTCCCCCTCCTGGCCTGGATTCCGAATGTGTTGCATGTGTGTGCTTACCTGGTAAAGAGAATCCTCCTTCCGAAAGGAAGGCAACATCACTGTAACAACCGGTTTTCTGGGGTGTTACACTCCCCCCCCCCCATTAACTCCAGTACTCCCGGACTGGGAAAAGAAAAACATAAGCATACAGGTTAAAGACAATTTTTGGACATGCATGTCAACAGGTTAACTGGTGAAAGCTTAAGCATCCCTTTATGGGAGGTACGGTTCTTAAACGTTGCATAACAAAACTATTTATTACAAGTGCACACAGGTAAAGTGCAAACATCATTATGTATACCCCTCCTCACATGTAAAGCACCATGGAATAAATGGCGCTATAACAATAAATAATAATAATAAACATTAAAGTTTACAAGGTGCATTGATCATTCCTGCTCTCCTGCTCTCCGCTGCGCCATGCAGTTCTGCTCCAGGTCTGAAAAGCAAAACATGTGTACTACAGTCCTGCTTACGCTACCAGGGCATGGCAATTTCAAGAAGAGGGGCACCGAAACAGGTGCCAAACTATTTATAAAACAGTTCTCAGGTAGCACTGTCCATTTTAACTGTAAAGAAAAACATCAACATAACATATTCACAACTTCACTTTCACGCAGGTGAATGTCTCTTTAATTACTGTTTCTTCCAGGGCAGGTCCTGGCGTGTGCAGCTTCCTGACTGGGGAAGTTCCTAAACACGGGGGTCAGCAGGTGACTCCTTAGAAAAGTATTCCCAATAGGTCTGTGTAGCCCAGGTTTGCTGTCCACTCGCAGTGGCTACACGGTTATAGCTTAGTATCCTCTTTCTCCATGGTGCCGGATATAGGTCACGGTCAGGGTGTCCCATTAAGAGGTGTGATTCCACATCCCTGCAGTTGACAAATAGTTCCCTGTGTCCTACTTGTTCCCTGATGAATCCCCATCCTTTGTCCAAGTTGAAGGCAACAACCGTTCCTGTTCTGATATGTCCACTATTGATGGATCTAGGTGTATGGGACTAGGCTTTAGCTAGCAGGTTCCTTTGTTCCATAGCTTCCCATTTGGTTTTACGCTGTTTTTCCTCTGCTGCTAGTTTTTGTATTTGCCTTTTGCAGTAGTCTTCTGTATCAATGATTTTACCACTATTAGGCAGGAAGTGGAAAGGGCTTGGATACGCGGTTTGAAGGAGAGATCAGTGTCAAGGATTACCCAGAGACAGCGAGCTTGTGGGACTGGGGAGAGTGGGCAGCCGTTAACTGTAATGGATAATTGAGTCTTACTTAGGAGGTAGGAGGGGGTTGATGATGAAAATCTATTTCAATGTGTGTCAGTAAATATTGAAAGCGTAGTCTGGATGTCCTGCAGGCCTGAGGTGTCATCTGGGCTTAGATGACAAGTCTCTGTTGTCTTGACCAAAACTGAGCAGGTGCCATATTTAAAGTAGGAGGCAGGTCACTGAAGGTTTAAGCCCAGAATGATGACGATGAGACCAGAGCACCAAAAACAGACCCACCCACAGGTCCGCCCCGAAGCACGAGCATCTCATTAACTCAAAACTTCAAACGCAGATTAAACAAGAACTGCAAGACGGATTTGTTCAAAACAGGTATCACTTTAATCAATGTAACAGCGCCAACCTGACAATGCCTGTGGTTTACTTAGCAAAATCCTGATGACAGGTTCTTTTTAACTTTGTTCCCATGGATGCGTTCAATTGCTTTAATTGGGTCTGGGATATAAATATCTTTGGGGGGAATCTTAAGTGGAAAATATTTTTTCCAACAACATGACCGGGAGCAATGCCACCAGCTTGGGTTAATGGATGAAGACATTGAGGGGTACCAGGCACTGATGGGGTTACTACAGGAAGGTGATAAGGATAGGGGCCATACACAAACTTAAAAAAGAGAAGTACCAGAATGTCCCGCAACAATGAGAACACAAATATCAATATTTTTCTGAAATTGGTGGAGGAAGATCTGGGTAAGGTTACAAACAAAACCCCCCACCATAGTTCTAATTTTTCTGAGTATGAATTACGAGCACTAATGGAACAGGAGAAAAATAAACAGTTGATAATTAAAGCATCAGATAAAGGAGGGACATCTAGTACTCCTCTCCCACAGTAAATATCTTGACGATGTGTAGATCCATCTTGGAAGATTAGAACACCTATGAAATCCTATTTAACGATCCTACTGCTGATTATACCAAGACCCGTGTTTATATTTTGGAGGCTAGTAGGAATAAGGGAATTATCTCAAATAGTGAATATAAATACCTAACACCTGAGATGCCAACAATCCCTACCGAAAGTCCATAAGAGTCTAAATCCATGAAAAGGCCGCTCTATAGTTGTTGAGATTCACTCCCTGTCACAGAACACTGGTATCTATATTGATGGTATACTACGTCCTTTTGTTACTTCATTGCCTTGATACGTCTGAAACACGTCACACCTGCTCACCATATTGGAGGATGTTACTGTAGAGGATAATACCATCTTGGCCTCCAGTGACGTGGATGAACTCTACAGTCGCGTCCCACATGATGCAGGTCTATTTGCAGTCAGACATTTCTTGAAGACAAGAGCAGTCGAATGTTAGGACCATAACAGACTAATGTTCACATTGACCCACAACTATTTCCTCTTTGGCAGGTGCTTCCACCAGCTCAGGGGCAATGCCATACGGAGTCCATGTACCCCCACTTATGCCAACTTGTTCCTGGGCTAGTGCCAACTTGTTCCTGGGCTAGTGGGAGGAAAGGGAGAAGAGGAAAGATGGT
Source organism: Ranitomeya variabilis (assembly GCF_051348905.1). Classification (NCBI taxonomy): domain Eukaryota; kingdom Metazoa; phylum Chordata; class Amphibia; order Anura; family Dendrobatidae; genus Ranitomeya; species Ranitomeya variabilis. The sequence continues at coordinate 216,450,575 of NC_135235.1, forward strand.
GGCACCCATACACCAGCCTCTGGGCCAGATACATCGATGACATCTTGGTGTTCTGGTCTGGCTCAGAGGCTGATTTTAGGCTCTTCGTGGGAAGCATAATAACCTGCTTGGCTTTGGATTCACGTTTGAGTGTCAGAAATACAATATTGCATTCTTTGGTCTGACAAAAACAAAATAAGAGGATAGATCTATTGGCACCTGCACATATCGAAAACTGACAGCCATGAACAGCCTCATAAGATGGGATAGTCACCATCAAGTAGCCCTGAAACGGGGCATTTTGACAATCAATCTGAGAAAGTATTCCAGATCCTAAAAAAACAATGGGGAATTTGATTAGCAGATCCTAATGCTGAAGGACTATGATTGAGTTAATAAGACCAAAAACGAGAGGTGGCAACCTTGATAAAGCCATTGTAAAAAGGGAGTCTGAGTGGATATTCAGGATACCATCCCTATCCCCAAAGGGACTAAATGAGCAGCTCTCGTATATGTGTTTTCTTTGATTTGGTTCCCTTGTGGTCTTCCCTGTCCTCTTTTGCCTCTCTGTTGGGAGATACTCTGGTTATTTCTCCATCAATCAACTGATGGGGGTATGTTTCCAATTAGAATGTCATGCTCTTCATTGCTGAGTTAGTGGTACTCCCATCGTAGGACATATATAATTCATCTCCCTACTCCATATCAATAGGTGTGTCTTTATTTGATACTTTATCATATATATTAATCTGAAAAGACCCTTCCTTTCTTCTTTCTCCCTCCCTCATTTGTTCCCCTCATCATATTTTATATTCTCAATCCGACCTATGACACGTGCAATAGTGTATAATGAGAAGTGCGCACGATTGTGTACCGGAGGTATCACTGTGGTTGTGCTCCAGGCTGGAGCGCATACATCACCACCATTTCCGGAAACGAAGTAGTGACGCATACGCATTGGACTATGGCGCGCATACTGGAAGTACCACTGTGGTTGTGCTCCAGGCTTGAGCGCATACGTTACCGCCACTTCCTGGAATGACGTAGTGGTGCATGCGCATAGGACCATGATGCGCATACCAGAGGTATCACTGTGGTTCAGCTCCAGGCTGGAGTGCACACGTCGCCTCCATTTCCGGGAATGATGTAATGACATATATAATATATATAATATATAATGACGTAATGACATATACGCATTGGACTATGGCGCGCGTACTGGAAGTACCACTGTGGTTGTGCTCCAGGCTGGAGCGCATACGTTACCTCCACTTCCTGGAATGACGTAGTGGCGCATGCGTGTAGGACCATAATGCACATACCAGAGGTATCACTGTGGTTGTGCTCCAGGCTGGAGTGCACACGTCACCTCCATTTCCGGGAATGACGTAGTGGTGCATGTGCATTGGACCATGACTCGCGTACTGAAAGTATCACTGAGCTCCAGGCTAGAGCACACACATCACTTTCGCCTCTGGTGCTGATGTAGTGGCGCATGTGAGTCGCCCACCTGGGCAGTGGGGTTCTCGGCACCAGGTCCGGTCTCACTTAAAGGGGATGTCACGGTGGCTGCGACTCAGTCTGTGGCCCTGGGCGCCCAATTAAAGGGGAAAGGTCTTTTAGGGGATTTAGTATTAAAGTCTATTTGTGAGGCCACTTGTGGTTTTCGGTCACTAGGGACCGACGCCGCTTAAAGGGGTCCTCTGGGGTGATGGTATGGCGGCTAGTTGGTGACGCTTCCCACAGGTAAAGCGGGGTCCCCAGGGCTCCTAAGGTGTGTGGCAAGGATGTTGTATGCTGATGAATAAGTAGAGGACACAAGTTGTAATGTCTTTACCTGGTTTACTGGTGGTAGTAGTCCACAGTGCAGGGTACCAGGCACGGATGGTGATGTGGTCCGGCCTGCTTGGAGGCAAAGGTGATCCCTCTCCCAGGTGAGGTAAGTAAGCCTTTCCTACTTGTGCTAAGATGACGAGGTCCCTGCTGCTTGTAGCTTGCTGGCAAGGAATCCTCTCATCCTGTCCTGGGACAGTTGCCTACACGGTAGGCAGTTTGAGCCTTTTTATAGGGTCTCTGCCACGACCCAGGCTCTTAGAGTACTGCTGTACCTCAGGCTTGGTGTGGGCAGTTAACGTGTAGGCTAGTGCCCTCCGGTTCTGCTAAGTGTCTTAGAGTCCCACAATAGCCTCGGGCTCCCGGTACCCGGTTTCTGCACTTTGGTTCAGAGGGTGCCCTGTCACAGTTCCCCTCTGAGCCCTGTTCCACTCCTGTGCTCCTTTCCTCAATGCTCCACTGCATACAACAACACTTCAGGTTATATCTCTTCCCAGAGGCTGCAGCTCCCACGTGGCTGCTAGGCCTCTCTGTCTGTTCCAGATGTCCTTCTCACTCAGTGTCTCTCTCGGACTCCCTTCTCCAACTAGCTAACTCCTCCTCCAGGACAGAATACTTAAAGCTCAGGGAAGCTCCCCTGAATTCGGGTCCTGAGCTCCCCCTCCTGGCCTGGATTCCGAATGTGTTGCATGTGTGTGCTTACCTGGTAAAGAGAATCCTCCTTCCGAAAGGAAGGCAACATCACTGTAACAACCGGTTTTCTGGGGTGTTACACTCCCCCCCCCCCATTAACTCCAGTACTCCCGGACTGGGAAAAGAAAAACATAAGCATACAGGTTAAAGACAATTTTTGGACATGCATGTCAACAGGTTAACTGGTGAAAGCTTAAGCATCCCTTTATGGGAGGTACGGTTCTTAAACGTTGCATAACAAAACTATTTATTACAAGTGCACACAGGTAAAGTGCAAACATCATTATGTATACCCCTCCTCACATGTAAAGCACCATGGAATAAATGGCGCTATAACAATAAATAATAATAATAAACATTAAAGTTTACAAGGTGCATTGATCATTCCTGCTCTCCTGCTCTCCGCTGCGCCATGCAGTTCTGCTCCAGGTCTGAAAAGCAAAACATGTGTACTACAGTCCTGCTTACGCTACCAGGGCATGGCAATTTCAAGAAGAGGGGCACCGAAACAGGTGCCAAACTATTTATAAAACAGTTCTCAGGTAGCACTGTCCATTTTAACTGTAAAGAAAAACATCAACATAACATATTCACAACTTCACTTTCACGCAGGTGAATGTCTCTTTAATTACTGTTTCTTCCAGGGCAGGTCCTGGCGTGTGCAGCTTCCTGACTGGGGAAGTTCCTAAACACGGGGGTCAGCAGGTGACTCCTTAGAAAAGTATTCCCAATAGGTCTGTGTAGCCCAGGTTTGCTGTCCACTCGCAGTGGCTACACGGTTATAGCTTAGTATCCTCTTTCTCCATGGTGCCGGATATAGGTCACGGTCAGGGTGTCCCATTAAGAGGTGTGATTCCACATCCCTGCAGTTGACAAATAGTTCCCTGTGTCCTACTTGTTCCCTGATGAATCCCCATCCTTTGTCCAAGTTGAAGGCAACAACCGTTCCTGTTCTGATATGTCCACTATTGATGGATCTAGGTGTATGGGACTAGGCTTTAGCTAGCAGGTTCCTTTGTTCCATAGCTTCCCATTTGGTTTTACGCTGTTTTTCCTCTGCTGCTAGTTTTTGTATTTGCCTTTTGCAGTAGTCTTCTGTATCAATGATTTTACCACTATTAGCCGCAGATTGGGCCTCTATAGGGAATCCCATTAAGTCTGTTTTTGGGTGCCTCCAATGGACAGTCTCTTTAGGCCTGCATGCCTTCAGGGGCGATTGTACAGGTGTCAATGGCTCAGTAAGTGCGTCTCCCATGTCAGTCATTCCATCCCAGGTTATTGTGACTGTTACTATCTGACCAGGTGGTATAGTCGGTGGGGTTGCTAGGGGTCCCACTAGGGTATCTACAGCTACCGGGGCAGTTAGCGTACCTGTCTCGCCGGTGCCGATGTCTTGTTCCATCTCCTCTGGGGCCTGATGTGCTGGTTGCAGGGCCTGGTGCTGCGGCGTGGTCACCTCTGATTGCGGCGTCTTGCTTTCTGGCTCCGCTGAGGTCACAGGTGCGAGTTCCGGGTTCTCACTTTCTGGCAGGGCCTTACTTTCTGGCTCCGTCGGGGTTACAGGTGAAGGCTCCTGATCTGTCGCTGGTGCCATCTCCTGCAGCAGCATTACTCCTTCCGGCTCCACTGGGGCTGCGAGCACCGGTGATAAGCTCTGGTGGGTTTCGGTCTGCATTCTGCGGTCAGGGACTCTTTCCAGGAGGCCACCGCCGTCATCTGGGTCTGTAGAAGTCGTTGGGCCAGCTCCACCATCTCCGCGGCGAGGAGCTCCGGGTCCAAAGTAGGCCTCAGGTCCGAGGTTTCTTGCCGCTGTGGACCAGGGACATCTCCACAGATGTCGGTAGATTCTGGCGGCTCTTCAATGCCGTCCGCCAATGTCTTTACCAGGTAGTGTGCAGCCATGCTGCTGCCATGCTTTCCCGCGTCTTTCTCCTTCTCTCCACGGCTTTCTCGGCAGTGTCTCTTCCACTTTCCCACCAGCCATCTCTCGGGGCGGATCCGTCCTGGTGACGGACATGTTTTCCTGGCATCAATGTCACTGTAGTGGGTGGATCCAGCTTTCACGCCGGTTCTTGAACTCCACCCATGGCAACACATCATCTTCCTCCTTTACCCGCCTCGTGGTGCAGCAATGGCGGCCATTAACAATTTAAGGCTACGTTCACATTTGCGTTGTGCGCCGCAGCGTCGGCGCCGCAACGCACAACGCAAACAAAAACGCAGCAAAACGCATGCACAACGCTGCGTTTTGCGCCGCATGCGTCCTTTTTTTCATTGATTTTGGACGCAGCAAAAATGCAACTTGCTGCGTCCTCTGCGCCCGGACGCGTGCGCCGCAGGGACGCATGCGGCGCAAAACGCAAGTGCGACGCATGTCCATGCGCCCCCATGTTAAATATAGGGGCGCATGACGCATGCGGCGACGCTGCGGCGCCGACCGCAAATGTGAACGTATCCTTACACAGTCCATTATAATCCATGGCGCACAGGACCCATTTCAATGGGTCGGTCCATCCTGTTCTTGACGCCAAAGTTGAGTCGCCCGCCTGGGCAGTGGGGTACTCGGCACCGGGTCCGGTCGCACTTAAAGGGGATGTCACGGTGGCTACGACTCGGTCCGTGGCCCTGGGCGCCCAATTAAAGGGGAAAGGTCTTTTAGGGGATTTAGTATTAAAGTCTATTCGTGATGGCACCTGTGGTTTTCGGTCAGTAGGGACCAACACCGCTTAAAGGGGTCCTCTGGGGTGATGGTATGGCGGCTAGTTGGTGATGCTTCCAACAGGTGAAGCAGGGTCCCCAGGGCTCCCAAGGTGTGTGGCAAGGATGTTGTATGCTGACAAATAAGTAGAGGACACAAATTGTAAAGTCTTTACCTGGTTTACTGGTGGTAGTCCACAGTCCAGGGTACAAGGCACAGATGTTGATGTGGTCAGGCCAGCTTGGAGGCAAAGGTGACCCCTCTCCCAGGTGAGGTCCGTAAGCCTTTCCTACTTGTGCTAAGATGACGAGGTCCCTGCTGCTTGTAGCTTGCTGGCAATGAATCCTCTCTCTCCTGTCCTGGGACAGTTGCCTACACGGTAGACAGTTTGAGCCTTTTTATGGGGTCTCTACCACGACCTAGTACTGCTGTACCTCAGGCTTGGTGTGGGCAGTTAACGTGTAGTCTAGTGCCCTCCGGTTCTGCTATGTGTCTTTGAGTCCCACAATAGCCTTGGGCTCCCGGTACCTGGTTTCTGCACTTCGGTTCAGAGGGTGCCCGGTCACAGTTCCACTCCTGTGCTCCTTTCCTCAATGCTCCACTGCATATAACAACCCTTCAGGTTATCTCTCTTCCCAGAGGCTGCAGCTCCCACGTGGCTGCTAGGCCTCTCTGTCTGTTCCAGACATCTTTCTCACTCAATGTCTCTCTCGGACTCCCTTTTCCAACTGGCTAACTCCTCCTCCAGGCCAGGATACTTAAAGCTGAGGGAAGCTCCCCTGAATCCGGGTACTGGGTACTGAGCTCCCCCTCCTGGCCTGGATTCTGAATGTGTTGCATGTGAGTGCCTTACCTGGTAAAGAGAATCCTCCTTGCCTCCATGCATGACTCCCATGCCCTCCCCAAAAGGAAGGCAACATCACTGTAACAACCGGTTACCGGGGGTGTTACACATGCGCATTAGGCTCATTTAAAGGCCCAGACTTGGTGCCACCAGTTAAACCATTTCCGCCTGTGATCTTCTCATCATGAATTTCCACAGAGAAACACACAATCAATAGGTCCCATAAAAAGTAAACTTTATTAAATAAATATTTTAAAAAACTATACAGAAGAAACAGGTGCAGGGGAAAAAATGGGGCTAGTGAAACACTATATGGCAGTACCAGAAATACACAACGGGCTACAGGGTATCACCCACCGCACAAACACACCACATGGTACTCACAGAATACATACACACCCAATAACTTAGCATCAGGCTGATAAATATATAATAAATAATGTAGGTGCAAAAAATATATAGTCACTGAAAATCAGCCATTTGTCACGGTGATACACAATGAAGGACATACAGTACCTGGTATGCAAGAACGGTGGGGGACCCGGAGTGGGTTATTGGGTGTGTATTCTGTGAGTACCATGTGGTGTGTTTGTGCGGTGGGTGATACCCTGTAGCCCGTTGTGTATTTCTGGTACTGCCATATAGTGTTTCACTAGCCCCATTTTTTCCCCTGCACCTGTTTCTTCTGTATAGTTTTTTAAAATATTTATTTAATAAAGTTTACTTTTTATGGGACCTATTGACTGTGTGTTTCTCTGTGGAGCTTCAGGATTTCTGTTTTGCAGTTGTCCATATTCTGTCCTAACATGCACACATGGGATATTAATGGTGACATTAATTTTGATATATTGTAATTTTCGTGTCCCATGGGTGTAACATGTATGCCACAACTTTATTGTCACTCATCATGAATTTACAGCCATCATGATCTTTTTCCATCAACTGAGCCTCCTGATGAACCGAACAGACGGGGAAACACGTTGAGGCAGTTTCTACAATTTATTGATACGCTTTTACATTTTACTACATAACTATGTGTTAGAAATGCCTATGTACTAGATTAGGTTGTCACTCATTTTCTGCTGTTTATCCAACTTTATCAGGGCATAAAAGAGAGACTGAGGGAGAGCCACCAAGGAGCGGAGGTGTCAATCTGTGCCTATTAGGGTGCCAACCTCCCCGATGGGCAGTATCAGTTTAGGCCAAAAATAGTGATTATTAAGTCTATACTTTCCTGATCCTCCACGATCATGATAGTTTTTTGTTCTTTTTAAACGTTGCCCAAGTCCCCTGGTTGTCTCCATACTTCCTCCATACAGTCTTGTGACTATTGCAGTCAATAACTTGGTAAAACGAGGCTTGACGAAGAATGGTAAAGGTGAGCATCCTTTCGTTTCTTTTGTTTTACACCATTCTGAACAGTTCATTTAAAAAAAAAAACTCTGGGGTGGACAACACCTCTAAGGAAATACTTCTCATTGGAGTATTGGAACCACTAGCTGGTCCACAAATGGTCCGCCATCTATGGTCCACCAATGGTCCGCCATCTATGGCCTACCTGCAGTTTTGGGGACATTTTTTGCAAAAGTTGTCACTCCGCTTTCCCGGTGTTCTCCAGTATGGGTCTACTTATGGAGAATGGCCATTTTTGAGGCTTAAAGGGCTTTTTTCCCCCCACAATTTGCCTTGAAATCTCACACACATTTGCCTTTTGCATTATTACTTGCAGTTTGTGCATTATTAACATACTATGCAGCTATTATAATTGTTGCAAAAGGCCGATTGGGGCCATATTGTGACTAAATTGGTCTATTCTATATCTGACCCCCTGTCATTTCATGTTACATCTCGCGCTAATGGTCCATTGTTGTACCCCGATGATAGAAAACCTAGAAATTGCTGGTTTATAGACACAATTTTACGCTCTTTTTGATGACGTTGCCCCATCTGGCTGGGAAGGGGTTAAGAGGCCGCCTGGGGTCATATAGAAAGCAGTTACCAATGTCTCTAGCAGAGGATGGGAAGGAGGGGTCCTCAGGGGATTGAGGAATACAAAGTGACAGATTTAATCCTTAAACCAGCAGAGGGGCGAGGAGGGGGGCGCTCACAAATGATGAGAAAAAATGGTAAAAGAAATGAGTTTGGAAAGATGTGATTCTCCGAGTGCCAGGAACAAACTCTCCTCTGCTGTGTGTCATCCGCCTGCCTCATATATCACACGGGCTAGATATCTATCTATCTATCTATCTATCTATCTATCTATCTATCGTCTATCTATCTATCTATCTATCTATCTATTATCTATCTATTATCCATTATCTATCTATCTATCTATCTATCTATCTATCTATCTATCTATCGTCTATCTATCTATCTATCTATCTATCTATCTATCTATCTATTATCTATCTATTATCCATTATCTATCTATCTATCTATCTATCTATCTATCTATCTATCTATCTATCTATCTATCTATCTATTATCTATCTATTATCCATTATCTATCTATCTATCTATCTATCTATCTATCTATTATCTATCTATCTATTATCTATCTATTATCTATCTATTATCCATTATCTATCTATCTATCTATCTATCTATCTATCTATCTATTATCTATCTATCTATTATCTATCTATTATCTATCTATCTATTATCTATCTATTATCTATCTATCTATCTATCTATCTATCTATTAACTATCTATCTATCTCTATCTATTATCTATCTATCTATTATCCATTATCTATCTATCTATCTATCTATCTATCTATCTATCGTCTATCTATCTATCTATCTATCTATCTATCTATCTATCTATCTATCTATCTATTATCTATCTATTATCCATTATCTATCTATCTATCTATCTATCTATTATCTATCTATTATCTATCTATCTATTATCTATCTATCTATCTATCTATTATCTATCTATCTATTATCTATCTATCTATTATCTATCTATCTATTATCTATCTATCTATTATCTATCTATCTATTATCTATCTATCTATCTATTATCTATCTATCTATTATCTATCTATTATCTATCATCTATTATCTATTATCTGTCTATCTCTATTATCTATCTATTATCTATCTATTATCCATCTATCTATTATCTATCTATTATCTATCTATTATTATCTATCTATTATCTATCTATTATCTGTCTATCTCTATTATAGATCTATTATCAATCTATCTATCATCTATCAATCTATCTATTATCTATCATCTATCTATCATCTACCTATTAACTATCTATCTATCTATTTCTATCTATGTATATATCATCTATCTATATATTATCTATCTATCTATCTATCTATCTATCTATCTATCTATCATCTATCTATTATCTATCTGTTATCTATCTATCTATCTATCTATCTATCTATCTATCTATCTATCTATCTATCTATCTATCTATCATCTATCTATTATCTATCTGTTATCTATCTATCTATCTATCTATCTATCTATCTATCTATCTTTTAACTATTATCTCTCGTCCATCTCTCTGTCGGTCTCCTATTTTCTATATTCTTCCTTGCGGGGTCACCTGCTCCTCGTCTCTTCCTTGTTGCTCTCTTGGTCCCTTTCTTTCCCCCTCTTCTCTTCCTCTTCCACTCTCGTCCCTTCCTTCTCTCCCTCCCCCTTTCTCCAGGGGGGCAGCCATGCATGGAAAGTCCCTTATTTAATTTAGACGCAATGAAAATCGATCCTGCCATTCGATACAAAATAAGAATCAAGCAGATTAAGGGACGGAAATTAACTCTGAAAATATTTTTGATGGAGTGCCTTGTACTCTCCCCAGCAAATGGACTGCAAAGTGGAACAAATGACGGGAGGCAAGTGTCTCAGACAGGGGCTCTCCATCTTTCTATTAGTGGGTAATGGGAAAGGTCCAGCACAGAGCCTGGGACCCGCCATTAATCACAAACCGCCTTTATGAAGATTTATTTCCTCCTGCATGCAGCCTGCGCTGGGAATGAAGTCATAACGTACCGGGAAGGGCGGGGGGAAAGGGTGACAGAAAGAGGGACAGCACCGCCGGCCACACGGGACCGCCAAACTAACAGTCCGAACATGGCCGGAAAACAGCACGGAGGGAAATCGCCAAGTCAGCGGGAATTGGCTGCGGCCGAACGTCCTCCGCCTGCCTGGGAGCCGCGCGCGGTCGCGGGACTGGAAGACGGAGGCGCCTGGTATCTCCGCTCAACGCCAGAGGGGGGCACAAACTTTGCAAAAATTGATGGCCTCGTAATCTCAGTTTTGTACAGGCCTAGAAGTCCCAGCTGGACCCTAGAGCCTAAAGGGGCCCAATGGGGAAAAACATGGTGGGTCCGGGACATGTTACAGATTTGACACGGGGGCATAACTTAGGGTTTAAAGTTGTAAGGGGGCCCAAAAAGTCCCTTCAAGGGAAGAATCGGGGAACAGCAAAGCAAAATTTTAAACAAGAAAAAAATGCTTCTTTCTCTACTTATGAGCCACTTTCCCTCCCCCTCTGCCTAGTGTACTCATAGCTGCTAAAATCCATCTGACTCAAAAGACGCACTATCAACTCACTGAGGGATCAGATTACAGCTGCCTATTGTAGTCTATGAAGAAGGGGAGGAAAGGAGAGAGAAAAGCAGCACCAGTATCACACAAACATGAGGGACATAACTCTAAAAGATAATATGCTACTTTCTCCACTTATGAGCCACTGCCGCCTAGTAAACTCATAGCTGCTAAAATCCATCTTGCTCAAAAGAAGATGCACAATCGGCTAACTGAGGGATCAGATTACAGCTGCCTATTGTAGTCTATGAAGAAGGGAACGAAAGAGAAGAGTGAGAGAGAAGCAGCATCACACAAATATGAGGAGATAACTATAAAAGAAAATATGCTCCTTTCTACACTTATGAGCCACTTCCGCCTTGTAAACTCATAACTGCTAAAATCCATCTTACTCAAAAAGAAGATGCACTTTCGGCTCACTGAGGGATCAGATTACAGCTGCCTATTGTAGTGTATGAAGAAGAGAAAGAAAAAGGAGAGTGAGAGAGAAAAGCAGCATCACACAAATATGAGGGTAAGGGAAGAGTCGGATGGCCATATAACACTGACGGGGATCATAATGCAATGCTTGCACTGCCTGTCAGATCTCCCCACCCGCATGTATTTCTATACAGCTGGTACAAGCATTGCGTTGTGATCCCTGTCCGAGTCATACGGTCATCCGGCTCTTCCCTTACCCTCATATTTGTATGGTGCTGCTTTCCTCTCTCACTCTCCTCTTTCCTTCCCATCTTCATAGACTACAATAGGCAGCTGTAATCTGATCCCTCAGTGAGCTGGTAGTCTATCTTCTTTTGAGTAAGATGGATTTTAGCAATTTTGAGTTCACTAGGCAGAAGGGGAGGGGAAGTGGCTGATAAGTGGAGAAAGGAGCATATTTTCTTTTATAGTTATGCCCCTCATATTTGTGTGGTGCTGCTTCTCTCTCTCTCTCTCTCTCTCCTCTTTCCTTCCCGTCTTCATAGACTACAATAGGCAGCTGTAATCTGATCCCTCAGTGAGCTGATAGTCCATCTTTTGAGTGAGATGGATTTTAGCAGCTATGAGAAGGGTAAGGGAAGTGGCTCATAAGTGGAGAAAGGAGCATATTTTCTTTTATAATTAGGAGCCCTGTTGGAAATTTTGCGTCATTTTTTTTTTTAGCTACTTACAACAGCTTTTGTGACTTTTTGTGACAAATTTTGGCGCGTGCAAAAAAATTTGCAACCCTTCGATTTTACTCTGGTAGGGCTTACCGAGAGCTCCAAGAAAAATTTGTGTAAATGATATCCGTACTTAGAGGAGTAATTTTTGGTTGTTGCGGCATGGATAACCCAAGATGTGCCAACTTTATCGAAACGTTTGCTCCATTAGACCTGACGTATAAAGATAAGTTTTAGCACATTCCTCCCTATAATTAACCGCTTTATTATTATTGCCTTGTATATGTATTTTATACATTTTGGAGTATGTGCCCATTGTCCATTTTTTTGGTCATTGATTGCTGGAATCGTTGGGACACGGAACTTGGAAACTCTGGCGTGACTTTTATCAATTACTTTGGTCCCATTGTTCCTATTATATTGGAATGACCCTTTAATTATTTAAAGGGCTTGTTCAATTTTTCTAGAAAACAATGAGGAGCTGTCCAGTATATATAATATAGTCCATTCTAGAAGTTCAGTGTCCTCTTCCTCTGGAGGACCCGTCCTATCTTGCCCTTTAGTTTAAATGGACTCAGTGTAATACTTCATTTGACCTGCGGAGGCACTGCAGGGAAAATCAAAACTTATTACCACCGATCACAGCTGATTGATGCGGGTAAAATGACAAAAAAGGATCACAAATTTGCAAAAAAACTCCCCCAAAAGATGGGTACAACTTGCAATATTTTTTCCAGAGACCGTTTAGAGCTCCCAGCCAGATTTTGACCCTTTACTTTTCGCAGCCATGATCTCTACAGCGTTCCTTCCAGGATTACAGTCCATAGATGTCATCCTATACAGACTCCACATTTTCATCTTCTCTGGCCCGCTGTTGCGTTACGCCATTATTTGGAGACTGCTGAACGAGACGGCGCTGATCCCGGTGACATTGCTGTCCTCTGTTATTTCCACTGTCATGGCAGGCTATATCCGCAATACAGCCGTCATCTATCATCCCGGTGTACATCTCATAGATCGACCACCATGACGGAGAACTGGTGAGCGTGGAGCGCTGATCCGGCCGACTACCCTTGTTCTACACTTTAGACACCCCTCCTCATGACTGGCTTCTGTCTCCCCTTAGTCATTCCCCCTTTTGTAGACCCTTTTAAATAAAAACTAATAACATGTAAATCAGCCTAATTTGAGTCCGGATTCGGGTACATTTCCTTTAGCAAATCCGCTTCATAGTGTTTTTCTTGCAGCCACCACTAGAGGGAGCTCATTCAATAGACATTTCAGATAGGTTTGTACTATTGTGAGCTCCCCCTAGTGGTGGCTGTAGGGAGTCAGATTTTTTTCATTTCAAAATTAAACTTTTAAAACATTTTTTTAAATGATTTACTACTGCATAAAAAGTTATGAAACTGCGCTAATCACTTTTTCAGGGGATTTTGTCTCTATTCCTGTAAAAAAAAAAATGCAAGTGACTTTCGAATCCTGTTTTTTCTCCAGTCTATTTGCCTTTAGCTACATTGGGATCATGACATACTCATTTGGAGTACAGATGATGGCAGTGATGGGTCAGCGCCTTTCTCCTTTTCTTATCAGATCGATCTCCTGCACTCAGCTTCTCCCCAGAATTAGTGACACGGGCGCTGATCGGACCCATCACTGCCATCATCTGTACTCCAAATCGGTAAGTTCTGATATCAATGTATCTGAAGGCAAATAGACTGGAGAAAGCAGAGATTTGGAAGCCACTTACATGCAATTTATTTTTATTTTTTTTCTCAAATCCCCTAATAAAGTTATTTTGTAAAGTTTCATAACTTTTCAAACAGGACAAAATTATGCAAAAAAAGTTTAGTTACTCATTAACTGCTAAAGTAAACTGCGCACAATCTTTACACCTATGTTACAAAATTGTATCTTGTGGTTATATTCTCCCTGGTTGTCCACTAGGGGGAGCATGGAGATCTCCAGCATATTGTTTGCAGCAAGTCGTAAAGTGCAAACTGTTAAGCTCCCCCTAGTGGTGGCTGCTGGATACAGCAAATTTGTTGTTTTTTTTTGTTAATTGTATTGATTTGGAGCTCATTGGCCGATTTAGAAAAAAAATCAAAATTGTAAAACTTAGCGTAAGCAGTAGAAGGTACCACTATACTGACTATATATTTATTACTCTCCTTGAAGCCCCCACTAGTGTATTCTCAGATTACCAAGCTGTCAGTGACATTTAGTTTAAGTGACCCTCATTTCCTCATCTAAACAAATGTTTTCCTCCTTGGCTAGACATATCCCAAGATGACCTAGCCTAGATCTTAAAAAAAAAATCTTTAATTTTACAGCACACTCTTTGAGCATTTATGTTGAATGTGTCTATATATCGCAGCCCAGTGGTAGGGATGTGTATTACAGATTAAGGGTTTTTTGGCATAGAAAATTTGGAGTTTAAAACAAAAATTTGTGGAAAGTTGAAGCCTACCTGTGTGTACATAAGAAATAACACTATTTATAGCAATTATTAGCCTTGCATCCTGCATGTTTCACCAGTTTCCCCTCCGGAACCTCTATCTCTAAATTTAAGTTGTCTCTGAACTAGTTGGTTGAGACTATCTACAATGATGCTTCCCATACACAGATATGAGTGATTCCTGTTCTCCTTTCTATGTGTTGCACATATTCAGATACAGCAGCATGGAGGTTCTTATCCAGCAGTGTAGCTGTGAATCCATCTCTGGGTGAGATAAAACACTTACTAGAAAGCAGCAGCATTGTTTCTATATTCCTCTCTGCTCCTACTATCCTCTATCTATAAAATTGAAGAGACAGGTGTAATTTGATAGCTCAGTGAACTGGCATTTCCTTTTGTTTTGACAAAGATGGATTTTAGCAGTTTTTCAGGACATTATACTGCAGTACTGAGCAGTGTAGCTATAAATCAGTCTCTGTAATGATAAGATTATGGAAGTCTCATTTTGAGCAAGATGGATTTTCGTAGTTTTCAGGACATCATACACCAGTACTGAGCAGTGTAGCTATGATTCAATCTCTGAAAAGATAAAACACTTCCTATAAAGCAGTGGGATCTCTTTGTGCCTTTCCATCTCCTCTTCATAGTCTTTGATAGACAGCTGTAATCTGAGCCCTTAGTGAGATGGAAGTCCATCTCATTTTGAGTAAGATGGATTTTCGTCGTTTTCAGGGCATTATATTGCAGTACTGAGTAGTGTAGCTATGAATCTAACCCTGGATTAGAGAAAACACTTACCATAAAACAGCAGCATCTCTCACTCTGATCCTCTTTCCGTTTCCTCATCATAGAATTCAACATCTGATAATTCAGTGAGCTCTGTTACTCTTGTTTTGATCAAGATGGATTTCAGAACATTATAGAGCCGTACTGAGCAGTGTAGCTATGAATCCAGCTCTGCGTTTACTAGAAGGCAGCAGCACCTCTTTGTACCTGCCTCTTTATGTCTCCTCTTCATAGACTTCAAAAGGCAGGACAGCTGTAATCTGTTCTCTCAGTGAGCTTCCTGTCTGTCTTGCTCTGAGTAAGATGGATTTTAGCAGTTTGGAGTTCAAAAGGCAGCAAAAGGGGGAGATTTCTCTGTTAAGACAAATTGCAAAGTTTTATATTCAACTTTCTTGCGCAATTTATGGGGAAAGCATGCCGGAACGGGACAGACTGTAAGTTCTGCTTCAGCATTGGGCGACTGCCCGAGAATTACTCAATGAAGAACATTGCGATGATTTATCTATTCTGTTATCTCTCTATATCTGGGTAATAAAATCTTAGCGGCGGAGTCACCTAGTGTGACACAATCAGATGCTAAGCCAATGTATATGCAGCAGAAATGTCGCATGCGTCCGACGCTCACGCTTCCAGAGCCTGATGCTTAATGACAGCGGCATTATTTGTTTAAGAGGACAAGGAAGGACAATAATTGTCACATAAGGTTAGATTGATATTGAAACTGACTGATTTATACGCAAGGAAACTGCAGGCGGGATGTGCAGGTTCATTACGCTGCTTAGTAAGGTCTGCTGAAAGATGGCTACGAGCACCACCCCGGCCCCGCCATCGGATAATATCACACTACATAGATAATAATATTGCATCCTGTTTACTGATCTAGTCTGACTTTATACTAAAATCCTGCTATTTTGGCATTCTCAGCAACTTATGGCGGTATTTTTTATGCATATTGTATGGCGGTATTATTTATGCACTGTTTAACGACATTCTATAGGCACTGTATAATACTAATTATAGCAGCTGTACCCCACTGTGATCTAACAATAGTATAATACTATTATTGGGGCAAACATTGGCGGTATTATTTTACGTTTTTTTTTTCTCTTGAATATGTTAATTCATTGTTATGTGGTCAGTATATGTTGGTATATTTCCAGCACTGTAATTTGGCAGCTGTATAGCAATGGTCTCTCACCGCAGAATGGCACTGTATGACAGTGTTTTTTAAGACAACGCGTTTCGAAATCGATCTGATTTTGAAACGCGTGGTCTTTAAAAAAAAAAAAAGATTACATTCAACCACATTTGTTTCCATGGTTTACATGTAATATTTTGAGTCCTTTGGCTAAAAACGCGTTTCGAAATCAGATGGCGTTGTCTTCAAATACATTTTTTAGGAATTTTGTGACTCCGTTATTTGGGAGTTAGGACAACGATTGATCAAGAACTTTGCGCTGGGCTAAGATGCGTCAAACTCATTAAGAGGTGTGTGGCGGTAATATGTTTGGTGTATCACTTTGCTGCCCCCGAAAAAAATGTGCTCCAGTAAGAGACCGCAATTCATTTCTGTCATTATTTACAGCAATTTTTTATGTAAATTATGATGAATTTGTCGGCTGCACTTTTCCTCAACACCTCTATGTTGGACTCGGCTCATTTTTCAAAAAATTGGCACAATTAACGATGGCGATGGGGATGGTCGGCATGCAGCTCTGCTCAGTTGGGGCAATGCGGATCCCTTTCATTTGGGGTTGGTGCTGTGTGGCGGCCACTGTTGCTGTGGTTTTGTGCTGGTGGTGCGGCGCGGTCTTGACACACTGAGCCGTCTGCACTGCCGGTGCACTGCTGATGTGGCTGTGGTCGGAGCACGGCTCCGCTCCGTTGGGGCTATGGCGACCCCTTTCATTTGGTGTTGATGCTGTGTAGCGGCCATTGTTGCTGTGGTTTTGTGCTGGTAGCACGGCGCGGTCTGGACACACTGGGCCATCTGCGCTGCTGGTGCATTGCCGCTGTGGCAGTGTTAGGCGCGCGGCTCTGCTCCGTTGGGACAATGAGGACTCCTTTTATTTGGTGTTGGAGCTGTGTGGTGGCCATTGTTGCTGTGGTTTTGCGCTGGTGGAGCGGTCTGGACACACTGGGCTGTCAGCGCTGTCGGTGCATTGCCGCTGTGGCGGTGGTCGTCACACGTCTCCGCTCCGTTATGGCAATAGGGACCCACTAAGAGGTTCGCACCCTTAACCCCTTACTGACATCGGACGGAATAGTATGTCCGATGTCAGCTCCCCTGCTTTGATGCAGGGCTCTGCGGTGAGCCCGCATCAAAGCCGGGACATGTCAGCTGTTTTGAACAGCTGACATGTGCCCGCAATAGCGGCGGGTGAAATCGCGATTCACCCGCCGCTATTAACTAGTTAAATGCCGCTGTCAAACGCAGACAGCGGCATTTAACTACTGCATCCGGCCGGGCGGCCGGAAATGACGTCATCGCCGACCCCCGTCACATGATGGGAGGTCGGCGATGCTTCAGAATGGTAACCATAGAGGTCCTTGAGACCTCTATGGTTACTGATCTCCGGCAGCTGTGAGCGCCACCCTGTGGTCGGCGCTCACAGCACACCTACATTTCTGCTGCATAGCAGCGATCTGATGATCGCTGCTATGTAGCAGAGCCGATCGAGTGGTGCCTGCTTCTAGCCTCCCATGGAGGCTATTGAAGCATTGCAAAAGTTAAAAAAAAAAGTAAAAAAAAATGTGAAAAAAATAAAAAAAATATAAAAGTTTAAATCACCCCCCTTTCGCCCCAATCAAAATAAATCAATAAAAAAAATCAAACCTACACATATTTGGTATCGCCGCGTTCAGAATTGCCCGATCTATCAATAAAAAAAAGTATTAACCTGATCGCTAAACGGCGTAACGAGAAAAAAAATCGAAACGCCAGAACTACGTTTTTTTGGTCGCCACGACATTGCATTAAAATGCAATAACGGGCGATCAAAAGATCATATCTGCACCGAATTGGAATCATTAAAAACGCCAGCTCGGCACGCAAAAAATAAGCCCTCAACCGACCCCAGATCATGAAAAATGGAGACGCTACGAGTATCGGAAAATGGCGCAATTTTTTTTTTTTTTTTAGCAAAGTTTGGAATTTTTTTTCACTACTTAGGTAAAAAATAACCTAGTCATGTTAGGTGTCTATGAACTCGTACTGACCTGGAGAATCATAATGGCAGGTCAGTTTTAGCATTTAAAGAACCTAGCAAAAAAGCCAAACAAAAAACAAGTGTGGGACTGCACTTTTTTTGCAATTTCACCGCACTTGGAATTTTTTTCCCGTTTTCTAGTACACGACATGGTAAAACCAATAATGTCGTTCAAAAGTACAACTCGTCCCGCAAAAAATAAGCCCTCACATGGCCAAATTGATGGAAAAATAAAAAAGTTATGGCTCTGGGAAGGAGGGGAGTGAAAAACGAACACGGAAAAACGAAAAATCCCACGGTCATGAAGGGGTTAAAGTTTGATGGGGATCACAAACCGTTCAGCAGACCTGAGTGAGGGGAGCAAAGTCCGTATCCGAGACCGGTGAGTAATATTTCCTTGTATATCAGTGCTATCTTACCTTTGCCTAGAACGGAGTTGGATACCATGTCATCAATTTCGGAACTATTCCTTTTTGTTTTTTTTGTTGTTTTTTTTTTAATTTCCATCCATTATAAAAGAAGTGATTAGATTTCAACCCCCACATTTTTTTTAATGTGGACTCTGAGTAAGTCACTAGAATTAGAAAAGGAAACTTTCTCTTTCATTTGCCTTGTTGCATAATGTGACCCCTTTGCGGTGCTCATTACGTCGCAGTTAATTGACCCTCCGATATCCTGCACAATGCACTGCACGGTTCTAAGTTGAGGAGTTAATCCCTACACTGCGGGGAGTAATGGAGGGTACACACAGCGCTTGTCCGATCTACTAAAACTTCCTTTTAATTGCAAATGTAAATCTCCATTGTGGAAGTGCGATTCATCATGTGTCAAACTGCCTGTTCTCACTTCCAGCCGAATTAGCGCTGTGAGAGTCACCGTAATAATACTATTACAGCGCTAGTTCCCTCCCTGTGTAGTACTTTATCTCAACCTCTGGTGATATGAAACCAAATCATAAAGCACAAAATGTGACGATGATAACTATAAAAGCTCGCCGTACCATCATCTAATTTATAAGAAGGGTGCCATGAGTTGTCCCCTTTAGACTGGTCAAGATTGGCATCCTACATTGTAGATATACGAAGAATTGGATGGGATTGTAGGGCAATTAAAACGGCCACCAACTAGTTTCCTCCAGCCCAACTCAAGTTTCTGGGGGAATTTAGGTGGAGAATTTCCAACTCCTCTGGGAGGATGAGAGGTGTCTTACTTTTCAACTTACTTTCCAACTATCTCAGAGGCTCCCAAGAAAGTATGTGCTAAAGGAGTCTGTACTTAACCAAGATGGTCAAAATTCACTGAGTATGACTCAACCGTCCAAATATTTTGTGTATAGTGGTGCTCAGAATCTTCCCTGAAGATGGGCTTGTTAAAATTTATTGCCCCATATTTTTGTTCTAAGGTGGAGATTGGCCACCAGCAGAGAAGTCTGGCCTTGACTTGCATGAAAACACATGCATGCTCAATTATGTCGTCCAGGTATATCAGAGTGGCTTCAAAAAGTTCAGGTTACCCACGCACTTCTCCATCAGCCAATGGAACATACTCGGTACATTGGATAATCCGAATGGCATTCTGTTAAATTCATACAGTCCCATGGGGAGTATAAATGCTGTGTTTGCCTTTGTCTTTTTTGCCACCGGTACCTGCCAGTACCCAAAAGCTAGATCCAGAGTGGAAAAGTATCTAGCCATCCCTATGGCCATCAAGGACCTCTCGAGGCAGGGGGTATGAGTCTCGCTCAGTGCACGCATTCAACCATCAGTAGTCCATGCAAAAACAAATAGTCCCTTCCTTTTGCTTGACAAGCACCACTTGGACTGCCCATGGACTCTGGCTACTCTGCACCACTCCCGAGTCCAACATCTGTTTCAACAACGTCTTCACCTCCTGGTACAGCTGGGGAGGTATCTTTCGATATCTTTCTCAGATCGGAGAAGTGTTCCCTGTCGGTATCTCATGGGTGATAGTGTCTGTGCAGTCGTCGTGTTTGCGGGCAAACATGGCCTGATTCTCCCACAGCATTGCTTCAACTGCTTCTATACGATCTGGATCGAGAGTCTTCACATCGCCCCCATTTGGGCCTAGATGGATAGCCTATTCCATTCTGGGGTTGGGGTCTCTTCTGTTTCGGCTGATTGCCAGCATTCAGATGGCATCACCTACCTGGGTTAGGGTCACTTCTTTCCGACTTAGCACTTCTCCTCAATGCCGGTACATGAGCCAGCTCCACTCCTGGAGTAAAGCAGAGTTCACTTTGTCCCACATTCTTAGCTCTGATGGGTACTCATCAATTATGGACCACTGCCAATCTACAGGCTACCAGGGCATTCTGGCCTACCTCTCCTAGTCCCACAGGTTCGATGACCACCTCCATACCTGACAGGATGGTCTCCCAACAAGGAAAGATGGAGAAATCCTTCTCGGCACTTGGATAACTCCCACAGACCGGTGTACCAGGACCCTGATGTGTGTCCCACAGACGTAGGTCGGCCATTGGAATGCTTTTTGCATGGGTTTGTGCGACGTGGCCTGTCTCCAGTAGCCAGGCTCCCATTTATCCTGATCTGGTGCAACTCTTGCAGGATATTCATGGCCATTATCACTGGTTCATCTCTTTGAATGGCTCGGGAACCAGCAGCATACTTTTTCTTCCCACATCTTGTCTACCTGATCCCCGCCATCGGTTGCTGATTAGCTGCTGTTACCCGGATCAACATCTCCCGCTCTGGCTTGGCCATTGCTTGAAAGTAATGGTTGAAGTACATTGCTGGCATAGTCGTTACCTGTGACCAATGGGAAGCCTTCAAACTCAGCTCGCAGGACGTGACACCCTGCAACAAGATGTTCAGAGTTGTGCTGGATGACTTGTCCTTCTACCTTCCCCGCAGTGTGTCCTACTACTGCGGGGACCAGAAGTTTAAGGGCAACTCTGGATATTCTTGAAAATCTCTCCAACACCCTCTAGCGAAAGCGAAGTGTCCTCTACTTCCATGCAGCCAGCACTGTGCATCCTGACGATCCTTTCTTAGGACCTGACTAGCTGGCATTGGTGGAGGACTCTGGGGTCCCGGATAGATCAGCTTAGGATAAGGGCCCCCAGTAGGATATTGAGGAGCTTGGTGGAATGTTCCACATACAATCGTAGTAGATGGATAACTGTAGGGGTTTCAGCAGACTTGCGTAGGTAGGCTCCGGGTCGGGAGCCTGGAGGAAGGCCTGATAGGGATATTGCAGGGCCAGGTAGGCGTCCTCATGGGCAGAGCCGATCCCCATCCACTTTTCCATTTGAATCAACTTTTCTTGCGTAATATTCAGGGAACTCTGCCGATCTTGTACTACTCTGATCAGTCTCTTCCTTTTTAGTGATCCCGAGGGTTGCAACAGTCTGGGTCCATAACACTCCAGCAACATAGATTTCTTCTTCACTTTGGGTTACCGCCTCTGCCAATATTTGCTGCAATCTTACGGCACGGTCCCCTATAACTTCTGAAGCACCCCACTGCCGCAGGGCCGAGGGGCACCCGGTACCGGGCCTCTGTGTTTCAGTTCTGGGGTGGTCACGGTTGCTAGACCCGGTCCGTGACCCTGCTGAGGGGCGTCCAGCGAAGATAAAACGTGATGATGTTGGGGTGTGGGGTGCGATGAATAACGAGGACACAGAGTTGCAGTCTCTTTACCTCTTTACTGAAGGTCTCGAGGTACTCAATCCAGAGCACTGTTAACAGGGCTGTCTGAGACCGGCCGGTCCGAAGGCACATCAGGAGTCCCCTTAACAGGTGGGAATCAGCGTCTACCTTCTAGCGCCTGTGTGTTGTAGTCCTTCCCTGCTGAGCACCCCGGGATAGTCCTCACAACTGATTCTGTCTGTCTCTGATGTTCGTTCTCTCCGTCCCCCAGATGATATGGTTAGGGCACACCCGTATGACGGGGTAGGCCTGGAGTACTTCCGGGACCCTAGAGTCGCCCCTCTCCCACAGCTGCCTCCGTTGTCTGCTTAGGTGATTTGGGTGAGACAGCCAACCTATAATTGGCTATCCTGCCTTGGTTTGCAGTAATGCTTAGAGTCTCTTACTTGCTCAGCGTTCCGGCCACCGACTGTTTGCGCCTCAGAAGGATGTTGCCTCGATCTTACAGCACGACTCCTTCTGGTCCTATCGCCTCTTTGCTGTATTCCCGTTTTCTTGCTTCTTGTCCTTTCTTAGGAATCTGTCAGGATCCCATCCCTGACAGGTCCTCTCTCTAGCTCTTCCCTGTTACTTCTCCCTGTCTTCCTGTCCAACCCCCAGTTTTACCAGAGCATGAGGAGTGGCCTACTAGATAGAACCACTCCCCCTGGTGGCCGGAGTGTGAAGTGTA
This sequence comes from Ranitomeya variabilis, assembly GCF_051348905.1. Lineage (NCBI taxonomy): Eukaryota > Metazoa > Chordata > Amphibia > Anura > Dendrobatidae > Ranitomeya > Ranitomeya variabilis. Next base: position 216,473,154 of record NC_135235.1, read on the forward strand.
GTGTGTATGTTACCTGGTCAGGTGAACTCCCTTAGTGCGATCAGACGTAACATCACTCCCCTTAGTGGCAGAGCAACGTTACTGCAGCGACCAGGACTCTGGGGCGCTGCACTCCCCCCCGGTTAAATCCAGTACTCCCGGACTGGGAAAACAAGAACAGCAATACATGTTAACAGAAAACACACAAAATTTTGAAATATTATAAACAATTAAACATAACAGTGCTTCCCTTTATGGGAGGTGAGGACTCTTGAACATTGCGAAAGTTAGGTCATGCACAGTTTATGACTCTCAGTACAGTGGTTGAAACAGCGGGGACCCTGGGTAAACAAAGGGGTCCTGTTGTGAATTCCGTTCTCGGACTCCCTCCTGTGGTCATGAATGGTACTTTGGTTAGTTCTGCTCTTGGACTCCCTCTGGTGGCTTCGAGCGGAACTGCTGGTCACTGAGGTTGGCTTTATCAGCTGCTCTCGTTTATTGCTATGCTGGCTTCCCTATTTAACTCCACTCAGATCGTTACTTCATGCCAGCTGTCAATGTATCAGTATTGGTTCAGATCTCTCTTGGACTTCTCTGAGGACCTGTCTACTCCAGCAGAAGCTAAGTCCCTGCTAGTTCATTTGTTGTTACTGCTGCCTGAATATATTTCTTAGTACTGCTAAATTCTAGTCCAGCTTGCTATCATGATATTTCCTTGCTAGCTGGAAGCTCTGGGGTGCAGTGTTGCACCTCCACACCGTGAGTCGGTGTGGGGGTCTTTTTGCATACTCTGCGTGGTTTTTGTAGTTTTTTGTGCTGACCGCATAGTTTCCTTTTCTATCCTCTGACTATTTAGTGAAGTCTGGCCTCCTTTGCTAAAACCTGTTTCATTCCTGTGTTTGTGACTTTCCTCTTAACTCACAGTCAATATATGTGAGGTGCTGCCTTTACCTTTGGGGAATTTCTCTGAGGCAAGGTTAGGCTTCTATTTCTATCTTTAGGGGTAGTTAGCTCTTAGGCTGTGAAGAGGCGTCTAGGGAGAGTTAGGTACGCTCCACGGCTATTTCTAGAGTGTGTGTGATAGGAGTAGGGTTTGCGGTCAGCAGAGTTCCCACTTTCCCAGAGCTAGTCCCGATTTTGAGTTTACTCATTCATTCCGGGTGCTCCTAACCACCAGGTCCATAACAGTACAGCTGGCCCATAAAGTGTTAATGCATCTCAAAAGAGGGATAAGAGAAGTTCTGAACCCATTTTTTTTTCTTTGCAGTGTGTTTTGTCTCTCTTTTCCCCTCAACCTCTGGGTGGTTCAGGACTCAGGTGTAGATATGGATATTCAAGGTCTGTCCTCTTGTGTGGATCATCTCACTGCAAGGGTACAAAGCATTTAAGATTATGTAGTTCAGAATCCAATGTTAGAGCCTAGAATTCCAATTCCTGATTTGTTTTCTGGGGATAGATCTAAGTTTCTGAATTTCAAAAATAATTGTAAACTGTTTCTTGCTTTGAAACCCCGCTCCTCTGGTGACCCCATTCAGCAAGTAAAAATTATTATTTCTTTGTTGCGTGGCGACCCTCAAGACTGGGCATTCTCCCTTGCACCAGGAGATCCTGCATTGCTTAATGTAGATGCGTTTTTTCTGGCGCTTGGATTGCTTTATGACGAACCGAATTCAGTGGATCAGGCAGAGAAAATGTTGCTAGCTTTGTGTCAGGGTCAGGATGAAGCGGAGATATATTGTCAGAAGTTTAGAAAATGGTCTGTGCTTACTCAATTGAATGAGTGTGCCCTGGCAGCAATTTTTAGAAAGGGTCTTTCTGAAGCCCTTAAGGATGTTATGGTGGGATTCCCCACGCCTGCTGGTCTGAATGAATCAATGTCCTTGGCCATCCAAATTGATCGGCGTTTGCGCGAGCGCAAAATTGTGCACCATTTGGCGGTGTCCTCTGAGCAGAGGCCTGAGCTTATGCAATGTGATAGAACTTTGACCAGAACTGAACGGCAAGAACACAGACGTCAGAATAGGCTGTGTTTTTACTGTGGTGACCCCACTCATGCTATCTCTGATTGTCCTAAGCGCACTAAGCGGTTCGCTAGGTCTGTCACCATTGGTACTGTACAGCCTAATTTTTTTTTGTCTGTTACTCTGATTTGCTCTTTGTCATCCTACTCGGTTATGGCATTTTGGATTCAGGCGCTGCCCTGAATTTGATGGACTTGGAGTTTGCCAGGCGCTGTGGTTTTTTCTTGGAGCCTTTGCAGTATCCTATTCCATTAAGGGGAATTGATGCCACGCCGTTGGCCAAGAATAAACCTCAGTACTGGACTCAGTTGACCATGTGCATGGCTCCTGCACATCAGGAAGATATTCTCTTTTTGGTGTTGCATGATTTGCATGATGTGGTCGTGTTGGGTTTGCCATGGCTACAGGTTCATAATCCAGTATTGGATTGGAAATCAATGTCTGTGTCTAGTTGGGGTTGTCAAGGGGTACATGGCGATGTTCCGTTGGTGTCAATTTCTGCTTCCACTCCTTCTGAAGTCCCTGAGTTTCTGTCAGATTACCAGGATGTATTTGATGAGCCCAAATCCAGTGTCCTACCCCCTCATAGGGATTGTGATTGTGCTAGAAATTTGATTCCTGGTAGTAAGTTTCCTAAGGGCCGACTTTTCAATTTATCCGTGCCAGAGCACGCCGCTATGCGGAGTTATATAAAGGAGTCCTTGGAGAAAGGGCATATTCGCCCGTCTTCATCACCGTTGGGAGCAGGGTTCTTTTTTGTGGCCAAGAAGGATGGTTCTCTGAGACCCTGTATAGATTACCGCCTTCTCAATAAAATCACGGTCAAATTTCAGTACCCTTTGCCTCTGCTGTCTGATTTGTTTGCTCGGATTAAGGGGGCTAGTTGGGTCACCAAGATAGATCTTCGAGGGGCGTATAACCTTGTGCGTATTAAACAGGGCGATGAATGGAAAACAGCATTTAATACGCCCGAGTGCCATTTTGAGGACCTGGTAATGCCATTCGGGCTTTCAAATGCTCCATCTGTGTTTCATTCCTTTATGCATGACATCTTCCGAAAGTATCTGGATAGATTCATGATTGTATATTTGGATGATATTTTGGTCTTTTCGGATGACTGGGAGTCTCATGTGAAACAGGTCAGAATGGTATTCCAGGTCCTTCGTGCTAATTCCTTGTTTGTGAAGGGGTCTAAATGTCTCTTCGGAGTTCAGAAGGTTTCCTTTTTGGGCTTCATTTCTTCCCCTTCTACTATCGAGATGGATCCTGTTAAAGTTCAGGCCATTTATGATTGGACTCAACCTACATCTGTGAAGAGCCTCCAGAAATTCCTGGGCTTTGCTAATTTTTACCGTCGCTTCATCGCTAATTTTTCTAGTGTGGTTAAACCTTTGACTGGTTTGACAAAGAAAGGTGCTGATGTGGTGAATTGGTCCTCTGCGGCCGTTGAGGCTTTTCAGGAGCTGAAACGTCGTTTTTCTTCGGCCCCTGTGTTGCGTCAGCCAGATGTTTCGCTCCCTTTTCAGGTCGAGGTTGATGCTTCTGAGATTGGAGCAGGGGCTGTTTTGTCTCAAAGAAGTTCTGATGGCTCTGTGATGAAGCCATGTGTTGTGAAATTGGATTCTGGGCTCCCCCGGTGGCCACTTGTGGAATTGTACTTGTGTGCATCATCCCCTCTTTTCACCTGCTCCTATCAGGATGTGGGAGTCGCTATATAACCTTGCTCCTCTGTCAGTTTCATGCCGGTCAACAATGTAATCAGAAGCCTTCTGTGCATGTTCCTGCTACTAGACAACTCCTAGCTAAGTTGGACTTTTGTCCTTGTGTGTTTTTGCATTTTGTTCCTGTTCACAGCTGCTGTTTCGTTACTGTGTCTGGAAAGCTCTTGTGAGCGGAAATTGCCACTCTGGTGTTATGAGTTAATGCTAGAGTCTTAAAGTAATTTCTGGATGGTGTTTTGATAGGGTTTTCTGCTGACCATGAAAGTGCCCTTTCTGTCTTCCTGCTATCTAGTAAGCGGACCTCGATTTTGCTAAACCTATTTTCATACTACGTTTGTCATTTCATCTAAAATCACCGCCAATATATGTGGGGGCCTCTGTCTGCCTTTTGGGAAAATTTCTCTAGAGGTGAGCCAGGACTGTCTTTTCCTCTGCTAGGATTAGGTAGTTCTCCGGCTGGCGCTGGGCATCTAGGGATAAAAAACGTAGGCATGCTACCCGGCCACTTCTAGTTGTGCGGCAGGTTTAGTTCATGGTCAGTATAGTTTCCATCTTCCAAGAGCTAGTTCTCATATATGCTGGGCTATGTTCTCTCGCCATTGAGAATCATGACAGTTTGACCGGCCAAAAAAAGGGTTAAATTACTGGCTGAGAAAGGAGAGAAAAAAGAAGTCTGCTACAATTTTTTTTTTTTTTTTTTTTCCCTCTAGTTCTGAGTGTGCTCTTAATTGAATCACTTGCTAGTCTGCCTATACTGCAGCCTTCCTCTCTTTCTCTCCTTCTAATCCTTGAATGGCTCTGTGTTCACCTGTTTCAAATGGATCTTCAGAGTGTAGCTACAGGTTTGAATAATCTCGCCACAAAGGTACAAAATTTGCAAGATTTTGTTGTTCATGCACCTATGTCTGAGCCTAGAATTCCTTTGCCTGAATTCTTCTCGGGGAATAGATCTCACCTTCAAAATTTTAAAAATAATTGCAAATTGTTTTTGTCCCTGAAGTCTCGCTCTGCCGGAGACCCTGCACAGCAGGTCAGGATTGTAATTTCCTTGCTCCGGGGCGACCCTCAGGACTGGGCTTTTGCATTGGCACCAGGGGATCCTGCGTTGCTCAATGTGGATGCGTTTTTTCTGGCCTTGGGGTTGCTTTATGAGGAACCTCATTTAGAGCTTCAGGCGGAAAAGGCCTTGATGTCCTTGTCTCAGGGGCAAGATGAAGCTGAAATATACTGCCAAAAATTCCGCAAATGGTCTGTGCTTACTCAGTGGAATGAGTGCGCCCTGGCGGCGATTTTCAGAGAAGGTCTCTCTGATGCCATTAAGGATGTTATGGTGGGGTTCCCTGTGCCTGCGAGTCTGAATGAGTCCATGACGATGGCTATTCAGATCGATAGGCGTCTGCGGGAGCGCAAACCTGTGCACCATTTGGCGGTGTCTACTGAGAAAACGCCAGAAAATATGCAATGTGATAGAATTCTGTCCAGAAGCGAGCGGCAGAATTTTAGACGAAAAAATGGGTTGTGCTTCTATTGTGGTGATTCAACTCATGTTATATCAGCATGCTTTAAGCGTACTAAGAAGCCTGACAAGTCTGTTTCAATTAGCACTTTACAGTCTAAGTTTATTCTATCTGTGACCCTGATTTGTTCTTTGTCATCTATTACCGCGGACGCCTATGTCGACTCTGGCGCTGCTTTGAGTCTTATGGATTGGTCCTTTGCCAAACGCTGTGGGTATGATTTGGAGCCATTGGAGGCTCCGATACCTCTGAAAGGGATTGACTCCACCCCATTGGCTAGTAATAAACCACAATACTGGACACAAGTGACTATGCGTGTTAATCCGGATCACCAGGAGGTTATTCGCTTTCTGGTGCTGTATAATCTACATGATGTTTTGGTGCTGGGATTGCCATGGCTGCAATCTCATAACCCAGTCCTCGACTGGAGAGCTATGTCTGTGTTAAGCTGGGGATGTAAAGGAACTCATGGGGACGTACCTTTGGTTTCCATTTCATCATCTATTCCCTCTGAGATTCCTGAATTCTTGTCTGACTTTCGTGACGTTTTTGAAGAACCCAAGGTTGGTTCACTACCTCCGCACCGGGAGTGCGATTGTGCCATAGACTTGATCCCGGGTAGTAAATACCCTAAGGGTCGTTTATTTAATCTGTCTGTGCCTGAACACGCGGCTATGCGAGAATATATAAAGGAGTCCTTGGAAAAGGGACATATTCGTCCTTCGTCATCTCCCTTAGGAGCCGGTTTTTTCTTTGTGTCTAAGAAAGACGGCTCTTTGAGGCCGTGTATTGATTATCGACTTTTGAATAAAATCACGGTTAAATATCAATATCCGTTACCACTGCTTACTGATTTGTTTGCTCGTATAAAGGGGGCCAAGTGGTTCTCTAAGATTGATCTCCGTGGGGCGTATAATTTGGTGCGAATCAAGCAGGGGGATGAGTGGAAAACCGCATTTAATACGCCCGAGGGCCATTTTGAGTATTTGGTGATGCCTTTTGGTCTTTCAAATGCCCCTTCAGTCTTCCAGTCCTTTATGCATGACATTTTCCGCGATTATTTGGATAAATTTATGATTGTGTATCTGGATGATATTCTGATTTTTTCGGATGACTGGGACTCTCATGTCCAGCAGGTCAGGAGGGTTTTTCAGGTTTTGCGGTCTAATTCCTTGTGTGTGAAGGGTTCTAAGTGTGTTTTTGGGGTTCAAAAGATTTCCTTCTTGGGATACATTTTTTCCCCCTCTTCCATCGAGATGGATCCTGTCAAGGTTCAGGCTATTGGTGATTGGACGCAACCCTCTTCTCTTAAGAGTCTTCAGAAATTTTTGGGCTTTGCTAACTTTTATCGTCGATTTATTGCTGGTTTTTCTGATGTTGTAAAACCATTGACTGATTTGACTAAGAAGGGTGCTGATGTTGCTGATTGGTCCCCTGATGCTGTGGAGGCCTTTCGGGAGCTCAAGCGCCGCTTTTCTTCCGCCCCAGTGTTGCGTCAGCCTGATGTTGCTCTTCCTTTTCAGGTTGAGGTCGACGCTTCTGAAATCGGAGCTGGGGCGGTGTTGTCGCAGAGAAGTTCCGACTGCTCCGTGATGAGACCTTGTGCCTTTTTTTTCCCGTAAATTTTCGCCCGCCGAGCGGAATTATGATATTGGGAATCGGGAGCTTTTGGCCATGAAGTGGGCTTTTGAGGAGTGGCGTCACTGGCTTGAGGGGGCCAGACATCAGGTGGTGGTATTGACTGACCACAAAAATTTAATTTACCTTGAGTCTGCCAGGCGCCTGAATCCTAGACAGGCGCGCTGGTCGTTGTTTTTCTCTCGGTTTAATTTTGTGGTGTCTTACCTACCGGGTTCTAAGAATGTTAAGGCGGATGCCCTTTCTAGGAGTTTTGAGCCTGACTCCCCTGGTAATTCTGAGCCCACAGGTATCCTTAAAGATGGAGTGATATTGTCTGCCGTTTCTCCAGACCTGCGGCGGGCCTTGCAGGAGTTTCAGGCGGATAGACCTGATCGTTGCCCACCTGGTAGACTGTTTGTTCCTGATGATTGGACCAGTAGAGTCATCTCTGAGGTTCATTCTTCTGCGTTGGCAGGTCATCCTGGAATCTTTGGTACCAGGGATTTGGTGGCAAGGTCCTTCTGGTGGCCTTCCCTGTCACGAGATGTGCGAGGCTTTGTGCAGTCTTGTGACGTTTGTGCTCGGGCCAAGCCTTGTTGTTCTCGGGCTAGTGGATTGTTGTTACCCTTGCCTATCCCGAAGAGGCCTTGGACGCACATCTCGATGGATTTTATTTCGGATCTGCCTGTTTCTCAGAAGATGTCTGTCATCTGGGTGGTGTGTGACCGTTTCTCTAAGATGGTCCATCTGGTTCCCTTGCCTAAGTTGCCTTCTTCTTCCGAGTTGGTTCCTCTGTTTTTTCAAAATGTTGTTCGTTTGCATGGTATTCCGGAGAATATCGTTTCTGACAGAGGGACCCAATTCGTGTCTAGATTTTGGCGGGCATTCTGTGCTAGGATGGGCATAGATTTGTCTTTTTCGTCTGCTTTCCATCCTCAGACTAATGGCCAGACCGAGCGGACTAATCAGACCTTGGAGACATATTTGAGGTGTTTTGTGTCTGCGGATCAGGATGATTGGGTTGCTTTTTTGCCTTTGGCGGAGTTCGCCCTCAATAATCGGGCCAGCTCTGCCACCTTGGTGTCCCCGTTTTTCTGTAATTCGGGGTTTCATCCTCGATTTTCCTCCGGTCAAGTGGAATCTTCGGATTGTCCTGGAGTGGATGCTGTGGTGGAGAGGTTGCATCAGATTTGGGGGCAGGTGGTGGACAATTTGAAGTTGTCCCAGGAGAAGACTCAGCTTTTTGCCAACCGCCGTCGTCGTGTTGGTCCTCGGCTTTGTGTTGGGGACTTGGTGTGGTTGTCTTCTCGTTTTGTCCCTATGAGGGTTTCTTCTCCTAAGTTTAAGCCTCGGTTCATCGGCCCGTACAAGATATTGGAGATTCTTAACCCTGTGTCCTTCCGTTTGGACCTCCCTGCATCCTTTTCGATTCATAATGTTTTTCATCGGTCATTGTTGCGCAGGTATGAGGTACCGGCTGTGCCTTCCGTTGAGCCTCCTGCTCCGGTGTTGGTTGAGGGTGAGTTGGAGTACGTTGTCGAGAAGATCTTAGACTCTCGTGTTTCCAGACGGAAACTCCAGTATCTGGTCAAATGGAAGGGATACGGTCAGGAGGATAATTCTTGTGTCACTGCCTCTGATGTTCATGCCTCCGATCTTGTCCGTGCCTTTCATAGGGCTCATCCTGATCGCCCTGGTGGTTCTGGTGAGGGTTCGGTGCCCCCTCCTTGAGGGGGGGGTACTGTTGTGAAATTGGATTCTGGGCTCCCCCGGTGGCCACTTGTGGAATTGTACTTGTGTGCATCATCCCCTCTTTTCACCTGCTCCTATCAGGATGTGGGAGTCGCTATATAACCTTGCTCCTCTGTCAGTTTCATGCCGGTCAACAATGTAATCAGAAGCCTTCTGTGCATGTTCCTGCTACTAGACAACTCCTAGCTAAGTTGGACTTTTGTCCTTGTGTGTTTTTGCATTTTGTTCCTGTTCACAGCTGCTGTTTCGTTACTGTGTCTGGAAAGCTCTTGTGAGCGGAAATTGCCACTCTGGTGTTATGAGTTAATGCTAGAGTCTTAAAGTAATTTCTGGATGGTGTTTTGATAGGGTTTTCTGCTGACCATGAAAGTGCCCTTTCTGTCTTCCTGCTATCTAGTAAGCGGACCTCGATTTTGCTAAACCTATTTTCATACTACGTTTGTCATTTCATCTAAAATCACCGCCAATATATGTGGGGGCCTCTGTCTGCCTTTTGGGAAAATTTCTCTAGAGGTGAGCCAGGACTGTCTTTTCCTCTGCTAGGATTAGGTAGTTCTCCGGCTGGCGCTGGGCATCTAGGGATAAAAAACGTAGGCATGCTACCCGGCCACTTCTAGTTGTGCGGCAGGTTTAGTTCATGGTCAGTATAGTTTCCATCTTCCAAGAGCTAGTTCTCATATATGCTGGGCTATGTTCTCTCGCCATTGAGAATCATGACAGCCATGTGCCTTCTTTTCTAGAAAGTTTTCGCCTGCTGAGCGTAATTATGATGTTGGCAATCGGGAGCTGCTGGCTATGAAGTGGGCATTCGAGGAGTGGCGACATTGGCTTGAGGGAGCCAAGCACCGCGTGGTGGTCTTGACGGATCACAAAAATCTGACTTATCTCGAGTCTGCCAAGCGGTTGAATCCTAGACAGGCTCGATGGTCGCTGTTTTTCTCCCGTTTCGATTTTGTGGTCTCATACCTTCCAGGTTCTAAGAATGTGAAGGCGGATGCCCTTTCTAGGAGTTTTGTGCCTGATTCTCCGGGAGTCCCTGGGCCGGCTGGTGTTCTCAAAGAGGGGGTGGTTCTGTCTGCCATCTCCCCTGATTTGCGGCGGGTGCTGCAGGAGTTTCAGGCTGATAGACCTGACCGTTGTCCAGCGGAGAAACTGTTTGTCCCTGATAGATGGACTAGCATAGTTATTTCTGAGGTTCATTGCTTGGTGTTGGCTGGTCATCTTGGGATTTTTGGTACCAGAGATTTGGTGGCTAGGTCCTTTTGGTGGCCTTCCTTGTCACGGGATGTGCGTTCTTTTGTGCAGTCCTGTGGGACTTGTGCTCGGGCTAAGCCCTGCTGTTCTCGTGCCAGTGGGTTGCTTTTGCCCTTGCCAGTCCCGAAAAGGCCTTGGACGCATGTTTCAATGGATTTTATTTCAGATCTTCCTGTCTCTCAAAGGATGTCTGTCATCTGGGTGGTTTGTGATCGCTTTTCTAAGATGGTCCATTTGGTACACTTGCCTAAATTACCTTCCTCCTCTGATTTGGTGCCATTATTTTTTCAACATGTGGTTCGTTTGCATGGCATTCCGGAGAACATTGTGTTGGACAGAGGTTCCCAGTTTGTCTCTAGGTTTTGGCGGTCCTTTTGTGCTAAGATGGGCATTGATTTGTCTTTTTCTTCGGCTTTCCATCCTCAAACAAATGGCCAAACCGAACGAACCAACCAGACTTTGGAAACCTATCTGAGATGCTTTGTTTCTGCTGATCAGGATGATTGGGTGACCTTCTTGCCATTGGCTGAGTTCGCCCTTAATAATCGGGCTAGTTCAGCTACTTTGGTTTCGCCTTTTTTTTGCAATTCTGGTTTTCATCCTCGTTTTTCTTCGGGGCAGGTTGAGCCTTCTGACTGTCTTGGTGTGGATTCTGTGGTGGACAGGTTGCAGCAAATTTGGACTCACGTAGTGGACAATCTGACGTTGTCCCAGGAGAAGGCTCAACGTTTCGCTAACCGCCGTCGTTGTGTTGGTCCCCGACTTCGTGTTGGGGATTTGGTTTGGTTGTCTTCTCGTTATGTTCCTATGAAGGTTTCTTCTCCTAAGTTTAAGCCTCGTTTCATTGGTCCTTATAAGATTTCTGAAATTCTCAACCCTGTGTCATTTCGTTTGGTCCTTCCAGCTTCTTTTGCCATCCATAATGTGTTCCATAGGTCGTTGTTGCGGAGGTACGTGGCGCCTATGGTTCCCTCCGTTGATCCTCCTGCTCTGGTGTTGGTTGAGGGGGAGTTGGAGTATGTGGTGGAAAAAATTTTGGATTCTCGTATTTCTAGACGGAAGCTTCAGTACCTGGTTAAGTGGAAGGGCTATGGTCAGGAGGATAATTCCTGGGTTGTTGCCTCCGATGTCCATGCTGCCGATTTAGTTCGTGCCTTTCATTTGGCTCGTCCTGATCGGCCTGGGGGCCCTGGTGAGGGTTCGGTGACCCCTCCTCAAGGGGGGGAACTGTTGTGAATTCCGTTCTCGGACTCCCTCCTGTGGTCATGAATGGTACTTTGGTTAGTTTTGCTCTTGGACTCCCTCTGGTGGCTTCAAGCGGAACTGCTGGTCACTGAGGTTGGCTTTATCAGCTGCTCTTGTTTATTGCTATGCTGGCTTCCCTATTTAACTCCACTCAGATCGTTACTTCATGTCAGCTGTCAATGTATCAGTATTGGTTCAGATCTCTCTTGGACTTCTCTGAGGACCTGTCTACTCCAGCAGAAGCTAAGTCCCTGCTAGTTCATTTGTTGTTACTGCTGCCTGAATATATTTCTTAGTACTGTGTCATGGTTCCCAATGGCAAGGGAACGTAAAAAACACATAAGTAACGAACGAGCTCTCGGGTGATGGAAACTCGAGTTGACCGTGAGCTAAATCTACCACACAACTAACAGTAGCCAGGGAGCATACCTACGGCTTCCTATATGCCACGCGCCAGCCGGAGGACTAACTACGCCTGGTAGAGGAAGAAACAGACCTGGCTTACCTCTAGGGAAATCCCCCAAAAGATGATAGCAGCCCCCCACATGTAATAACGGTGAATTAAGAGGAAAAGACATACACAGTATGAAAGTAGATTTAGCAAAGAGAGGTCCACTTACTAGATAGCAGAAGGATACAAAAGAGGACTTCACGGTCAACTGAAAACCCTTTCAAAAACCATCCTGAAATTACTTTAAGACTCCTGTGTCAACTCATGACACAGGAGTGGCAATTTCAGCCCGCAAGAGCTTCCAGCCACAGAGAATTACAAAAACTGCAAACTGGACAAAAGGTACAAAACAAAAGGACAAAGTCCACTTAGCTGATCAGCAGACTAGTAGCAGGAACATGCAACCGAAGGCTCTGGTTACAATGATGACCGGCAAGGAAATGACTGGAGAGCAAGGCTAAATAGGAAACTCCCAAACACTGATGGAAGCAGGTGAACAGAAGAAGCAAAGTGCAAACAAGTCACCAGTACCACCAGCAACCACCAGGGGAGCCCAAAAAGCGGATACACAACAGTACCCTCCCCTTAAGGAGGGGGCACCGAACCCTCACAAGAACCGCCAGGGCGATCTGGATGAGCCCTATGAAAGGCACGAACCAAATCCGAGGCATGAACATCAGAGGCAGTTACCCAAGAATTATCTTCCTGACCATAGCCTTTCCATTTAACCAGATATTGAAGTCTCCGTCTGGAAATACGGGAGTCCAAGATCTTCTCCACGACGTACTCCAATTCACCCTCCACCAGCACAGGAGCAGGAGGTTCAGTAGAAGGAACCACCGGTACCTCATATCTCCGCAACAACGACCGATGGAACACATTATGGATAGCGAAAGATGCCGGGAGGTCCAAACGAAAGGAAACAGGGTTAAGAATCTCCAAAATCCTATAAGGACCGATGAACCGAGGCTTAAATTTGGGAGAAGAAACCCTCATAGGGACAAAACGGGAAGACAACCACACCAAGTCCCCAACGCGAAGGTGGGGACCAACACGACGACGACGGTTAGCAAACTGCTGAGTCCTCTCCTGCTTCAGCCCAAACAATTAACACTTTGTAGGCCGGTCATACTGTCATGGTTCCCAATGGCAAGGGAACGTAAAAAACACATAAGTAACGAACGAGCTCTCGGGTGATGGAAACTCGAGTTGACCGTGAGCTAAATCTACCACACAACTAACAGTAGCCAGGGAGCATACCTACGGCTTCCTATATGCCACGCGCCAGCCGGAGGACTAACTACGCCTGGTAGAGGAAGAAACAGACCTGGCTTACCTCTAGGGAAATCCCCCAAAAGATGATAGCAGCCCCCCACATGTAATAACGGTGAATTAAGAGGAAAAGACATACACAGTATGAAAGTAGATTTAGCAAAGAGAGGTCCACTTACTAGAACACTGATGGAAGCAGGTGAACAGAGGAAGCAAAGTGCAAACAAGTCACCAGTACCACCAGCAACCACCAGGGGAGCCCAAAAAGCGGATACACAACAGTACTGCTAAATTCTAGTCCAGCTTGCTATCATGATATTTCCTTGCTAGCTGGAAGCTCTGGGGTGCAGTGTTGCACCTCCACACCGTGAGTCGGTGTGGGGGTCTTTTTGCATACTCTGCGTGGTTTTTGTAGTTTTTTGTGCTGACCGCATAGTTTCCTTTTCTATCCTCTGACTATTTAGTGAAGTCTGGCCTCCTTTGCTAAAACCTGTTTCATTCCTGTGTTTATGACTTTCCTCTTAACTCACAGTCAATATATGTGGGGGGCTGCCTTTACCTTTGGGGAATTTCTCTGAGGCAAGGTTAGGCTTCTATTTCTATCTTTAGGGGTAGTTAGCTCTTAGGCTGTGAAGAGGCGTCTAGGGAGAGTTAGGTACGCTCCACGGCTATTTCTAGAGTGTGTGTGATAGGAGTAAGGTTTGCGGTCAGCAGAGTTCCCACTTTCCCAGAGCTAGTCCCGATTTTGAGTTTACTCATCAGTTCATTCCGGGTGCTCCTAACCACCAGGTCCATAACAGGGTCCCCTTTTAGAAGTTTTTGGAGCAATCACTGTCCATTACTCCGTTGTCCATTTTAAAACCTGTAACAAAAGATATGCACACAAACATTTTCAACTAAATAGCAGCCCTCACTAATACCTCCAAGTTTTGTAGCGGAGGGGAGTTTGATTCTTGGTGCTGCGTGTAGACTTTCGCAGCGCAGGGGTTGCTATTGGCCTAACAGGGCCCGCTATGCTTGCTACCGCTGGTGTAGTGCACTGTCTTCTAGCTACGCTTCTAGTGAGTCTAGGTAGCACTAGCAGGCTGGAGCTCTCAGGGCTGCTGCTACCAACAGTGGGTACGGCAGATTCGCCGATAGCAGAGGGAGGATTTGCCGATTCAATGGTTGGCATGGCATCTTCAGGCAAGGCTTGCTGAGATTGCGGGCCTGGAGGATCTAGCACCACAATTAGTTCTGGTGGGTCCGGCTGGCGGAACGTTAGAACAGGTACCACGATGGCCTGATTTATCTGAGTCCAGGACTGGGGAAAATCGCCAAGAACCGTGTGTATCATCTTCTCCTTTTCTACAGGTGGGGAGGTTCCTGGATCCGTTTCCCTCTCTCTCAACTTATCAGGGCAGACTTTAAGGTGGTCCCTGGATATCGCCGTCGAGGTCTCCCCTCCATCCTTGCTGATGAGACAAACCTTCATGTTGTCGAAATCGGATGGCAGGACGGTATACGGTTCCGCTTCCCATTGGTCGTCGAGTTTGTGTAGCCTCCTCTTTCGTTTGAGTATGTGCTCACCGGGTGACAAGGGAATCGCAGAAGCATGCTGGTTGTAGTCTCTTTCTTGTTTTTGTCTAGCCTGGGCGAGACTTCTTTCCACGCATTCCTGCACTTTGTGGCACATTCGCTGCCTTTCTGCATCCCAATCTGCATCCGGCGAGGTATCTTCGGGGACTAGGACCCCCATGTCCAGGTCAACGGGTAACTTGCTAGATCTGCCTCGCATCAGGTACGCTGGAGTGCAGTTGGTGGAATTTACTGGGATATGATTGTATATGTCCACCAAGTCAGGCAACTTTGTTGGCCACAGGTTCCGCTCCTCCTAAGGTCTTCAGTAAGTCGATCACCACTTGGTTCATCTTTTCACACATCCTGTTGGTTTGGGGATGGTACGGTGTGGTTCTGATCTTCTTACACCCGTACAGATGGCAGAACTCTTGGAACACCTCTGCTTCGAATGCTGGTCCCTGATCGGTCAGTACCTTCTCCGGGTACCCATGGGGCCTACAAAAGTACTGCTGGAAGGCCTTGGCAGCCGTCCTGGCCGTTAGATCCTTGACATGTACAACCACCAAAAATCTGGAGTAGTGATCCACAATGGTAAGAGCGTAGATATAGCCTGACCGGCTAGGTGTCAGCTTCACATGATCCAGCGCGACCAATTCGAGCGGCCGTTTGGTGATGATGGGCTGCAAGGGAGCCCGTTGGCTGTCACGGTCCTTCCTGCGTAGGCTACATGGACCGCACTCCCGACACCACTTCTCAATGGCTCCCTTCATGCCAATCCAATAGAACCTCCCTCGGAGTAGCCTCTCCAGCTTCTTCCATCCGAAGTGTCCGGCTCCATCGTGGTAGGCTCCCAGAACCATGGGCGCATCTCGCCTCGGCACCACTATCTGCCATACCAATTCGTGAGTACGCGGGTCGATACTCCTCCGGCACAGCTTGCCATCATGGATAAACAGTTGGCTTCTCCCCTTCCACAGCTGTTGGGTCTCCTGTGGATCATCTGGGCCGGGATGCAACCCTGCCTGCATCAAGAGCTCTTTCACCCGACGGACCACGGGGTCACCATCCTGGGTCTCCGCCCATCCGTTATGGGGCAGGGGATTCAGCGTGGCATCCTGTTGGTTCTTGTACCGGTTCTTCACATGATGGGAGTACTGAGCGGCTTTGGGGCGATGGAACGCAGGCAACTCTACCTCTTCAAGTGCCTCCGGGTCCTCCCCCGTTTCTGGCAAATTGGGCATCCGGGACAAGGCATCGGCGTTCGCATTCTTGCGTCCTGCCCGGTACTTGATGGTGAAGTCTTAGTTGGACAGCCGGGCCATCCACCGCTGTTCCAAGGCCCCGAGTTTGGCTGTACCCAAGTGCGTCAGCGGATTATTATCCGTGAAGACGGTGAATTTCGCCGAGGCCAAGTAGTGTTTGAACCTCTCTGTCACTGCCCAGACGATGGCAAGGAACTCCAGTTTGAAGGAACTGTAGTTGTCAGGGTTCCTTTCCGTGGGGCGGAGCTTCCTGCTGGCGTAAGCGATCACCCTCTCCTTGCCTTTCTGGACCTGGGATAGCACGGCTCCCAATCCCACATTGCTGGCATCCGTGTACAGCACAAACGGTTGGTCGTATTCGGGGTAGGCCAGCACCTCTTGTCCCGTCAGTGCCGACTTCAAACAAGTGAAGGATCCTTCCAGCCCCTCGTTCCAGTCAAATGGGGCGTTCTTCCCCTTGGTCTTCTTTGATTGGCCCACCAACAGGTCTTGCAAGGGCGCGGCCTTCTTGGTGAAGTCCTTGATGAACCTTCGGTAATAGCCGACCAGCCCGAGGAACTGCCGGACTTCGTGGAGGTTGCTGGGCTTTGGCCAGTCTTGGATCACCGTGACCTTGTCGGGGTCTGGGGCTACTCCTTCAGTGCTCACCACATGGCCCAGGTACTGCACTTTGGGTTTCAGCAGATGACATTTGGACGGTTTCACCTTTAAGCCAAAGTTGGACAGGGCTTCAAACACCTCAGCCAGGTGCTTCAGATGGCCTTCGTAGGTCTTAGAGAAGACAATGACATCATCCAAATACAGCAGTACAGTTTCAAAGTTCTTGTGCCCCAGACAGCACTCCATCATCCTCTGGAACGTCCCCGGGGCATTGCACAATCCGAAGGGCATGTAGTTGAATTCGCAGAGACCCATCGGTGTCGTGAAGGCCGTCTTCTCTTTGTCCGCCTCCGCCACGGGAACCTGCCAGTACCCACTGGTGAGATCTAAGGTAGAAAAGTAGTTAGCAGATTTTAAGGCAGCCAGAGACTCTTCTATCCTGGGCAGTGGGTATGAACCTTATGTGTAATGCGATTCAACTGCCTGTAATCAACACACATCCTCATTGTGCCATCTTTCTTTTTAACAAGGACTAATGGAGCTGCCCAGGGGATACAACTGTCTCTCACCACCCCAGCCTCCTTCATTTCTCGCAACATGTCCTTGGCACACTGGTAATGAGCTGGACGTACAGGGCGGTATCTCTCCTTTATGGGCCGGTGATCTCCCGTGGGGATATGATGTTGGATCCCTTTCACCTGTCCAAAATCTAAGGGGTGTTTGATAAATACCCGCTCGTACTCGTGAACCACCCTGTAGGCCCCCTGTTTCTGATGGGATGGGGTGGAGTCAGTGCCCACATGCAATTCCCGACATCAATCTTTCGAGTGCCCCGCAGAACCGTTGTCCTCCGCCAGGATAGACGGGGCCAAGGGTTCAGGTGTCTGTATCACACTATTATTGACAGTGAACAGTTTGGCAAGCGTGGCATACTTGGTGAGGTGGACCTCTTCCTCTCCACAATTAAGGACACGTACGGGCACCCTCCCCTGGCGGACGTCGACCACCCCCCTGGCTGTCAGGAGAGTAGGCCTATTGTCTGAATACACGGGTTCTACCAGGGCCTGGTAGTCCTTACCCCTGAGGCCTATGGCTGCCCGACACCATATTAACATCTCACTCCTGGGGGGTATCGCGATAGGGTTTGAATCACTCACAGTGACACGACCAATTTCACCACCAGTCAGCTCTACCTGCTGTCTCTGCATCAGAGCTCTGATTTCTTTTTGCAGGGCGCGTTGTTCACTGTAGCCAGCGGTTTCTGCTACCTGTTGTAACAAGACAATAACTTCTGCAAGACAATTTTCTATAACATTGGTTCCGATAGTCATCATAGGATTACATTCACGGCGGTCAATATCAACGATTACAATCCCTTGGGCCTTCAATTCCACCCGCCCCACCTTGATGGTGGCCTCTTTATACCCCACTTGTGGCAATGGCTGACCATTACTGGCTATGATGGTGAAATCGTCATCGGGGCCTCGAGTAATATCGGTGTCCTCCCAATACCGTTTATAAAGCACGTAAGGCATAGTCGTCACCTGAGAACCGGTGTCCAGCAGAGCGTTCATGGGGATACCGTCGATCACAACAGAAAGAACTGGCCGCCCTCCAACGTATTTGGTTCTCCAATGCTGCGGGCCTGATCGTCCTACTCATGGGGGTTGGCCCTTTGCCCCAGGGGTTGCTCGTTTAAAGGACAGTACCTTGCCAGGTGGCCCACCTGGTGACAGCGGCGGCAGATGGGTCGTCCGTCCCGATGGAAGCGATCGTCGTCCCGGCCTCTGGTCGGCGGAGTCCTCCTCTGTCTCATCCAGGGGACATCTTCTGGTCTGGAGGCCAGCTGGATCTTCTCCTTGGGGGCCTCCTGTAGGGACTGCACCGTCCCGGCTAGGGCAGCAACGCTCTTGGTCAGCTCCTGCATCTAGAGGCGGAGTCCTGCAGGGGAGTCGTCCTCTAGGCTCTGGGCGTCGGCCTCGGCGGCGACTGGGGCATCCGGTGCCACCTTCTGGTGGTATGTGAGAGTGGGACGCCTGGGTGGTATTGCACGGCTGGGCTGTCGCTCCTGCAGTGCCTGGATAGCTTTATCCTTGAATTGTTCAAAAGTCAAGTCTGGATTCTGCATGGCCAAGAAGTGTAATTGGCCCCTTTGGTGACTGCACAGGAGCCCCTCAATGAACCGCTCTTTCAGGAGTTTATCCTCATCTTGCATGCTGTCAGGGTCACTCTGCTTAATGGCCCGCAGCGCCTCCTGGAGATTAAGGGCATAGTCCCGTAAGCTATCCTGCAGTCTCTGTTTGCATCCATAGAAAGTCAATTTAATTTCTGTAGCAGTACGGGTATCGAAGGTGGCTTTAAGCTTTGCAAAAACCTGCTGTGCCGTTCCCTTATCCGCGGCGGGCCTAGACTTCACTTCTCTCAGAGCCGCCCCAAAGAGTTGGCCGATTATCATATTAACCTTCTGAGGCTCTGTCAGGGGATAGAACTCAAGCAGGCTGCAGATCCCTTCTTTAAAGTCAGTGAACGTATGCGACTCCCCGGAGTATCGTGGGAGCCAGGCCGCTCCGGGCAGGTACGGCATAGAGAAGGGCATTCTGGCCTTTGTGGTAGCGGCAGTGTCTGACTGGCTGATGGGGGCAGCGGGTTCTGCGGCAACCGGTGGTGGTATTAGGGCCGCGGCTACGTCTGCTGCGGGGACCGGAGCTGCCCCTGTGTCCACGGCTGCGACCGCCGCCTCCGCTCCTCCCGACTCGGAGATGGCTGTCCCTTCCTCCCACTAACCTGCTGGAGGTCGGAGTTCCACTTCCAGAGTTGGCACTTTACCGCGCTTCCTCGTTCCGCGCTTCTCTTGACCGGTTCCGCCCACGAAGCTAAGGCTCCTCCCTCCGTGCGCGGCAATGGCGAATTGTGGCGGGAACTCTTGGCGGCAATTAGCAATTCACAGTCTTTGCAATAAGTCACAGTCCAAGCACAATAAATCACAGTTCCAAGGCACACATGACCTGATTCTTCAGGCTTAAGTAGATCCTGTTCGTGACGCCAAATTGAAGCGGCCCACTGCCGCAGGGCCGAGGGGCACCCGGTACCGGGCCTCTGTGTTTCAGTTCTGGGGTGGTCACGGTGGCTAGACCCGGTCCGTGACCCTGCTGAGGGGCGTCCAGCGAAGATAGAACGTGATGATGTTGGGGTGTGGGGTGCGATGAATAACGAGGACACAGAGTTGCAGTCTCTTTACCTCTTTACTGAAGGTCTCGAGGTACTCAATCCAGAGCACTGTTATCAGGGCTGTCTGAGACCGGCCGGTCCGAAGGCACATCAGGAGTCCCCTTAACAGGTGGGAATCAGCGTCTACCTTCTAGCGCCTGTGTGTTGTAGTCCTTCCCTGCTGAGCACCCCGGGATAGTCCTCACAACTGATTCTGTCTGTCTCTGATGTTAGTTCTCTCCGTCCCCCAGATGATATGGTTAGGATGCACCCGTATGACGGGGTAGGCCTGGAGTTCTTCCGGGACCCTAGAGTCGTCCCTCTCCCACAGCTGCCTCCGTTGTCTGCTTAGGTGATTTGGGTGAGACAGCCAACCTATAATTGGCTATCCTGCCTTGGTTTGCAGTAATGCTTAGAGTCTCTTACTTGCTCGGTGTTCCAGCCACCGACTGTTTGCGCCTCAGAAGGATGTTGCCTCGATCTTACAGCACGACTCCGTCTGGTCCTATCACCTCTTTGCTGTATTCCCGTTTTCTCGCTTCTTGTCCTTTCTTAGGAATCTGTCAGGATCCCATCCCTGACAGGTCCTCTCTCTAGCTCTTCCCTGTTACTTCTCCCTGTCTTCCTGTCCAACCCCCAGTTTTACCAGAGCGTGAGGAGTGGCCTACTAGATAGAACCACTCCCCCTGGTGGCCGGAGTGTGAAGTGTAGTGTGTATGTTACCTGGTCAGGTGAACTCCCTTAGTGCAATCAGACGTAACATCACTCCCCTTAGTGGCAGAGCGACGTTACTGCAGCGACCAGGACTCTGGGGCGCTGCACTTGCTCATGTAGGACCTGCTTGAGGGGAGTACTGTATCGTCCCAGGATAAATTGTTCTTGTAGAATCCGGTCGACGGATCCCATGCCGCCTACTCAGTCTGCCTCTCTTTCTTTTGCACCTCAGCTAGTACTTCCTGTAGCACCGTGGCATATTGGAAGATCTTTTCCCGCTGCAGCCGGCAAAAATACTTTGCCCTTAGATGCCCCACACTTTATATCTCCTCCAGAAATTTCACTATCTCTTTCACGATGTTACTCATGGCTTCTTGTGGTAGGAAGATGTTTCTGTGGGCCTTATCCTCCAGGGAGCAGCCAGGGCGATCTCCACTTGTAGCTCTGGGCTGACATTATAAATCTTAGCTACGCTCTGTAATTTGGTCACCCAGTTGGACAGTGGCATATTCTGGCTATCAAATTTGGGCAGCACGCTAAACAACATGCCCATAGGAATGTGGAGCGCCCCCACACCGCCGCAGGGCCGAGGGGTACCCGGAGCCGGGCCTCTGGGGTCTCAGTCCTGGGGTTGTCACGGTGGCTAGACCCGGTCCGTGGCCCTGTCTGTCAGTGGGGGACGTCCGTTGCAAATAGGTGCTGTTAACGGTGGTATAGCGGTGCAGTTGTGGGGTGCAGGTCGCGGTAAATAACGAGGACACCAGGTTGCAGTCTCTTTACCTCTTTACTGAAGATGTGGGAGACCTCAGTCCAGAGCGCTGTTAACTGGGTTTTCAGAGACCGGCCGGTCCAACGACACATCAGGAGCTCTCTTTACAGGTGGGAATCAGTATCTACCTTCTAGCGCTGTGTGTTGTAGTTCTTCCCTGCTGAGCTCCCGGGATAGTCCTCACAACTGTTTCTTTCTGTCTCTACTGTTCCTTCTCCGTCCTCCAGTTGATATGGTAGGACGCACCCGTATGACGGGGTAGGCCTGGAGTTCTTCCGGGACCCTAGAGTCGCCCCTCTCCCACAGCTGCCTCCGTTGTCTGCTTAGGTGTTAAGTGAGACAGCCAACCTGTAGTTAGCTGCCCTGCCGTGGTTTGCAATGTACTTAAAGTCTCTTACTTGCTCGGCGTTCCGGCCACCGACTGTTTGCGCCTCAGAAGGATGTTGCCTCGGTCTAACAGCAAGACCCCTTCTGGTATTTCTCCTTTTCTGTATTCCCGTTGTTTACTGGTTAGTTCTGCTCTGAGGAGTCTGCCAGGATCCCATCCCTGACAGGTCCTCTCACTAGCTCTTCCCAGCTACTTCTCCCTGTCTTCCTGTCCAACCCCCAGTTTTACCAGAGTTGTGAGGAGTGGCCTACTAGATAGGACCACCCCCCCTGGTGGCCGGAGTGTGAAGTGTGGTGTGAGTGTACCTGATCAGAGAAACTCCCTAGTGCAATCAGACGCACCATAGCTCCCCGTAGTGGCGGAGCCACAGCACTGCAACAACCAGGACTCTGGGGTGCTGCACTCCCCCCCGGTTAAATCCAGTACTCCGGGACTGGGAAAACAAGAACAATAATACATGTTAACAGAAAACACACAAATTTTTGAAATAGCATAACAATTGAACATAACAGAGCTTCCCTTTACGGGAGGTGAGGATTCTTGAACGTTGCGAAAGTTTGGTCATGCACAGTTTATGACTCTCAGTTCAGTGGTTGAAACAGCGGGGACCCCGGGTAAACAAAGGGGCCCCCCTTGTGGAAGTTTTTGAGCAATTCACCGTCCATTACTCTAGTGTCCATTTAAAAACCTGTAACAAAAGGATATGCATACAAACATTTTCAATTACATAGCAGCCCTATCAATACCTCCAAGTTTTGTAGCGGAGGGGAGTTTGATTTTGAGTGCTGCGTGTGGACCTTCGCAGCGCAGGGGTTGCTATTGGTCTAACAGGGCCCGCTATGCTTGCTACCGCTGGTGTAGTGCGCTGTTTTCTAACTACACTTCTAGTGAGTCTGGGTAGCACTGGCAGGTTGGGGCTCTCAGAGCTGCTGCTATCAACAGTGGGTACGGCAGGCTCACTGATAGCAGAGGGAGGATTTGCCGGTTCAACGGTTGGCATGGCTTCTTCAGGCAAGGCTTGTTGAGGTTGCGGGACCGGATGATCTGGTACCACCATTGTTTCTGGTGGGTCCGGCTGTGGAAACGTTAGAACAGGTACCGCGATGGCCTGATTTATCTGAGTCCAGGACTGGGGAAAGTCACCAAGGACAGTATGGAACATCTTCTCCTTTTCCACCGGCGGGGCGATTTCTGGGGCCGTGCCCCTCTCTTTCAACTTATCGGGGCAGACCTTAAGGTGATCCCTGGATACCGCTGTCAAGGTCTCCCCTCTGTCCTTGCTGATGAGACAGACCTTAGTGTTGTCGAAGTCGGATGGCAAGATGGTATACGGTTCCGCTTCCCATTGGTCATCAAGCTTGTGTAACCTCCTCTTTCGTTTAAGCACTTGCTCACCAGGTGACAGGGGAATCGCAGGAGCGTGTTGATTGTAGTCCCTTTCTTGTTTCTGCCTAGCCTGGGCGAGACTTCTCTCCACACACTCCTGTACTTCGCGGTATCTTCGCTGCCTTTCTGTATCCCAATCTGCCTCCGGCGAGGTATCTTCGGGTACTAGGACCCCCATGTCCAGATCAACGGGTAACCGACTAGACCTTCCTCGCATCAGGTACGCTGGAGTACAGTTGGTGGAACTTACTGGGATGTGGTTGTACATATCCACCAAGTCAGGCAACTTTGTCGGCCACAGGTTCCGTTCCTCCACAGGCAAGGTCTTCAATAAATCGATTACTACCTGGTTCATCTTCTCGCACATCCCGTTGGTTTGGGGGTGGTACGGTGTAGTTCTGATCTTCTTACACCCGTACAACTGGCAGAATTCTTGGAACACTTCCGCTTCGAATGCAGGCCCCTGATCGGTCAGTACTTTCTCTGGGTAGCCATGGGGTCTACAAAAGTGCTGCTGGAAGGCCCTGGCGGCAGTCCTAGCTGTTAGATCCTTGACAGGCACAACCACCAAAAACCTGGAGTAGTGGTCCACGATGGTAAGGGCATAGATATAGCCCGACCGGCTAGGCGTCAGCTTCACATGATCCAGCGCGACCAGTTCGAGCGGCCGTTTGGTGATGATAGGCCGCAGGGGAGCCCGTTAACTGTCACGGTCCTTCCTTCGCAGACTACACGGACCACACTCTCGACACCACTTCTCAATGGTTCTCTTCATGCCAATCCAATAGAACCTCCCTCGGAGCAGCTTCTCCAGCTTCCTCCATCCGAAGTGTCCGGCTCCATCATGGTAGGCTCCCAGAACCATGGGCGCATCTCGCCTTGGCACCACTATCTGCCACACCAATTCATGAGTACGTGGGTCGATGCTCCTCCTGCACAACTTGCCATCATGGATAAACAGTTTGCTTCTCCCCTTCCACAGCTGTTGAGTTTCTTGTGGATCATCTGGGCCAGGGTGCAACCCAGCCTGCGTCAAGAGTTCCTTCACCTGACGGACCGCGGGGTCACTATCCTGGGTTTCTGCCCATCCGTGGTGGGGCAGGGGATTCAGCGTGGCATCCGGTTGGTTCTTGTGCCTGTTCTTCACATGGTGAGAGTTCTGAGTGGCTTTGGGGCGATGGAAGGCAGGCAGCTCCACCTCTTCAAGTGCCTCCGGGTCTTCTCCCACTTCTGGTAGACAGGGCATTCGGGACAGAGCATCGGCATTGGCATTCTGGTGTCCTGCCCGATATTTGATGGTGAAATCATAGTTGGACAGCCGGGCCATCCACCGCTGTTCCAAAGCCCCGAGTTTGGCAGTACCCAGATGCGTTAGCGGATTGTTGTCCGTGAAGACGGTGAATTTCGCGGAGGCCAGGTAGTGCTTAAACCTCTCTGTCACTGCCCAGACGAGGGCCAGGAATTCCAGCTTAAAGGAACTATAGTTGTCAGGGTTCCTTTCCGTGGGACGGAGTTTCCTGCTGGCGTAAGCGATCACCCTTTCTTTGCCGTTCTGAACCTGGGACAGCACGGCTCCTAATCCCACATTACTGGCATCTGTGTACAGCACAAACGGTTGATCGTATTCGGGGTAAGCCAGTATCTCTTCTCCCGTCAGTGCCGACTTCAAACAGGTGAAGGATTCCTCCAGCTCTTCGTTCCAATCAAAGGGGGTTTTCCTCCCCTTGGTCTTCTTTGGTTGGCCCACCAGCAGATTTTGCAAGGGTGCGGCCTTCTTGGTGAAATCCTTAATGAATCTCCGATAGTAACCTACCAACCCGAGGAACTGCCGGACTTCGTGGAGGTCACTAGGCTTTGGCCAGTCCTTGATCACTGTGACCTTGTCGGGGTCTGGGGCCACTCCTTCAGCGCTCACCACATGGCCCAGGTACTGCACTTTAGGTTTGAGCAGATGACACTTGGACGGTTTCACCTTTAAGCCGAATTTGGACAGGGCTTCGAACACCTCGGCCAGGTGCTTCAGATGGTCTTCGTAGGTCTTAGAGAAGACAATGACATCATCCAAATACAGCAGCACAGTTTCAAAGTTCATGTGTCCTAGGCAGCACTCCATCATCCTCTGGAACGTTCCTGGAGCATTGCACAGTCCGAAGGGCATGTAGTTGAACTCGCAGAGACCCATTGGTGTCGTGAAGGCCGTCTTCTCCTTGTCCGCCTCCGCTACAGGAACCTGCCAGTACCCACTGGTGAGATCTAAGGTAGAGAAGTAGTTAGCAGATTTTAAAGCAGCCAGAGATTCCTCTACCTGGGCAGTGGGTATGCGTCCTTATGTGTAATGCGATTCAACTGCCTGTAATCAACACACATCCTCATTGTACCATCTTTCTTTTTAACGAGGACTAACGGAGCTGCCCAGGGGCTACAGCTGTCTCTCACCACCCCAGCCTCCTTCATTTCCCGCAACATGTCCTTGGCACACTGGTAATGAGCTGGGGGTACAGAGCGATATCTCTCTTTTATGGGTCGATGATCTCCCGTGGGGATGTGATGTTGGATCCCTTTCACCTGCCCAAAATCTGAGGGGTGTTTGCTGAATACCTGCTCGTACTCGTGTACCACCCTGTAAGCCCCCTGTATTTGATGAGACGGGGTGGAGTCAGTGCCCACATGCAGTTCCCGACACCAGTCTTTCGAGTGCTCTGCAGAACCTTTGTTCTCCGCCACGTTTGACGGGACCAAGGGTTCAGGTGTCTGTATTACACTATTATTGACAGTGAACAATTTGGCGAGCGTGGTATACTTGGTTAGGTGGACCTCTTCCTCCCCACAATTGAGGACACGTACGGGCACTCTCCCCTGTCGGACGTCAACCACCCCCCGGGCTGTCAGAACAGTAGGCCTATTGTCTGAATATACAGGTTCCACCAAGGCCTGGTAGTCCTTACCCCTGAGGCCTATGGCTGCTCGACACCATATTAACATTTCACTCTTGGGAGGTATCGCGATGGGGTTTGAATCACTTACAGTGACACGACCAATCTCACCACCAGTCAGCTCTACCTGCTGTCTCTGCATCAGAGCTCTGATTTCCTTCTGCAGGGCACGTTGCTCACTGTGGCCAGCGTTTTCTGCCACCTGTTGCAACAAAACAATCACTTCTGCAAGACAATTTTCTATAACATTAGTACCAAGAGTCATCATGGGATTACATTCTCGACGATCAATATCTACAATCACAATCCCTTGGGCTTTCAATTCCACCCGCCCCACTTTGATGGTGACCTCCTTATACCCCACTTGTGGCAACGGCTGACCATTACTGGCGATTATGGTGAAATCATCGTCAGGGCCACGAGTAATATCAGCGTCCTCCCAATACCGTTTGTAGAGCACGTAAGGTATAGTCGTCACCTGAGAACCGGTGTCCAGCAAAGCATTCAAGGGGATTCCATCAATCACTACAGGGAGAACTGGTCGTCCTCCAATATACTTGGTTCTCCAATGCTGCGGGCCTGACCGTCCTACTCCTGGGGGTTGGCCCTTTGCCCCAGGGGTTGCTCGTTTAAAGGACAGTACCTTGCAAGATGGCCCACCTGATGACAGCGGCGGCAGATGGGTCGTCCATCCTGGTGGAAGCGATCGTCGGGCCGGCTCCTGGTCGGCGGAGTCCTCCTCCGTCGCATCCAAGGGACATCCTCCGGGCTGGAAGCCAACTGGATCTTCTCTTTGGGGGCCTCCTGTAGGGACTGCACCGTCCGGGCCAGGGCAGCAACGCTCTTGGTTAGCTCTTGCATCTGGAGACGGAGTCCTGCAGGGGAGTCGTCCTCGAAGCTCTGGGCGTCGGCCTCCGCGGCAACTGGGGTATCCGATGCCACCTCCTGGTGGTAGGTGAGAGCGGGGCGCCTGGGTGGCACTGTGCGGCTGGGCTGCCGCTCCTGCAATGCCTGGATAGCTTTATCTTTAAACTGCGCAAAAGTCAAGTCTGGATTTTGCATGGCCAGGAAGTGCAATTGGCCCCGCTGGTGACTGCACAGGAGCCCCTCGATGAACCGCTCCTTCAGGATTTTATCCTCATCCTGCATGCTGCCGGGGTCACTCTGCTTAATGGCCCGCATCGCTTCCTGGAGATTAAGGGCATAGTCCCGTAAGCTATCCTGCGACCTCTGTTTGCATCCATAGAAAGTCAGTTTAATCTCTGTGGCAGTGCGAGTATCAAAGGTGGCTTTAAGCTTGGCAAAAATCTGTTGTGCAGTTCCTTTATCCTCAGCGGGCCAGGATTTCACTTCTCTCAGAGCCGCCCCAAAGAGTTGACCGGTTATCATATGGACCTTCTGAGGCTCGGTTAGGGGATAGAACTCGAGTAGGCTGCAGAGCCCTTCTTTAAAGTCAGTGAATGTATGCGCCTCCCCAGAGTATCGTGGGAGCCAGGTTGCTCCGGGCAGGTAGGGCATGGAGAAGGGCATTATGGCTTTTGCGTTAGCGGCGGTGTCCGACTGGCTGATGGGGGCAGCGGGCTCTGCGGCAGCCAGTGGCGGTATTAGGGCCGCGGCTTCGCCCGCTGCGGGGACCGGAGCTGCCCCTGCGTCCGCGGCTGCGACCGCCACCTCCTCTCCTCCCGACTCGGACATGGCCGTCCCTTCCTCCCACTAACCTGCTGGAGGTCGGAGTTCCTCTTCCGGGATTGGCGTCTCACCGCGCTTTCCGTTCCGCGCTTCTTTTGGCCGATCCCGCCCACGTAGCTAAGGCTCCTCCCTCCGCGCGCGGCAATGGCGAATTTTGGCAGTAACTTTCCGCGGCAAGCAGTAGCACACAGTTCTCTCAATAAAGTACAGTTCAAGCACGACAAATCACAGTCTCTAGGCACACATGACCTGATTCTTCAGGCTTAAGTAGATCCTGTTCGTGACGCCAAGATTTGGAGCGCCCCCACACCGCCGCAGGGCCGAGGGGTACCCGGAGCCGGGCCTCTGGGGTCTCAGTCCTGGGGTTGTCACGGTGGCTAGACCCGGTCCGTGGCCCTGTCTGTCAGTGGGGGACGTCCGTTGCAAATAGGTGCTGTTAACGGTGGTATAGCGGTGCAGTTGTGGGGTGCAGGTCGCGGTAAATAACGAGGACACCAGGTTGCAGTCTCTTTACCTCTTTACTGAAGATGTGGGAGACCTCAGTCCAGAGCGCTGTTAACTGGGTTTTCAGAGACCGGCCGGTCCAACGACACATCAGGAGCTCTCTTTACAGGTGGGAATCAGTATCTACCTTCTAGCGCTGTGTGTTGTAGTTCTTCCCTGCTGAGCTCCCGGGATAGTCCTCACAACTGTTTCTTTCTGTCTCTACTGTTCCTTCTCCGTCCTCCAGTTGATATGGTAGGACGCACCCGTATGACGGGGTAGGCCTGGAGTTCTTCCGGGACCCTAGAGTCGCCCCTCTCCCACAGCTGCCTCCGTTGTCTGCTTAGGTGTTAAGTGAGACAGCCAACCTGTAGTTAGCTGCCCTGCCGTGGTTTGCAATGTACTTAAAGTCTCTTACTTGCTCGGCGTTCCGGCCACCGACTGTTTGCGCCTCAGAAGGATGTTGCCTCGGTCTAACAGCAAGACCCCTTCTGGTATTTCTCCTTTTCTGTATTCCCGTTGTTTACTGGTTAGTTCTGCTCTGAGGAGTCTGCCAGGATCCCATCCCTGACAGGTCCTCTCACTAGCTCTTCCCAGCTACTTCTCCCTGTCTTCCTGTCCAACCCCCAGTTTTACCAGAGTTGAGAGGAGTGGCCTACTAGATAGGACCACCCCCCCTGGTGGCCGGAGTGTGAAGTGTGGTGTGAGTGTACCTGATCAGAGAAACTCCCTAGTGCAATCAGACGCACCATAGCTCCCCGTAGTGGCGGAGCCACAGCACTGCAACAACCAGGACTCTGGGGTGCTGCAAATGGCCTTTGCAGAGGTTTCACCATTGCCTGCCTAATTCACATTAACATTACCATTGCTGTCGGCCGCCTCCATCTCTGTGACTGTACCCTGCTCATAGCACCACTTGTAATGGTGCCTGACTGACACCGTCTGGCAGGACTCAAATACTGTACATTAGACAATGATGCATAAACAAAACACCGGCTTTATTAAAAGGCATAGGATGTTATGCCGGACAATAAGACTAATGGTTCTTGTAATAACAGCCTCTTCCTTCAAGTTAATGGTGCTTGGAGCAAACTGTATTGGCTGTGCTATGCGACTCTATCTTTCCTTCCTGCTAGCAAATCCTGTGGTAACCGGGCACTATTTTCTCCTTTAAAGCCGCTAATTCATTTAACAGTCTCTGTTTTCTAACACCCTTATTGCACTCTTTTTCTGACACAGATACCAGTCTCTCACCTCTAGATCAGACACTTCTTGTTTCTCGATCAAACCAACACACAGCAAGCTGCAGGGGGAAAAGGACTAGTCAATGTGCACACCAATCAGTGGGAAGCCTTGTCTCTTAAACTCAGTGTTATTCAGAGTCTGACCCCCTACACATATGGTAGGGTCAAGAAGCAATGGCTATCAGCCAAGTGTTCAGCAGCTATTGACGGTAGATGACCACCACAAAGAGGAACTCTCACCGGATCAAAAGTGGCTAATTTTTTATTTTATTTTATTCTCGCCGCTCTCCTGAGTATTTTTTTTTTTCTTAAAATCCGCAATAGGGTTACAGAGATAGGGGGCCTTTTTATTTAAGGTGCTCCTCTTGGGCGTGTCTTTAGACTGCTCTGCATAATTACCCTGCTAACCACACACCCCATGGTAAAGACAATAAACATCAGAAATACATAAAAAGTCTGATATCTCTGGAACCGTATGGCAAATCTGTAATAAAACAAACAAAAAATAATAATCAGGGGATCAATGGGAATCCAACAAAAGCAAAAACTGATGTTTTTGACCAGGTGACAGGTCCTTTTTAAGATTGTACCCGCTTTTTAGACAGGAGCATTGTTTTTCCTCCTACAGAGGACAGTAATGTGTTTTGCCCTGTTCTGAGCACCTATCTCACAATAAAGGGTTGTCTCATAAAGAATACTGATCACTGATCCACAGGAAAGATGATAAATGTATGATTGGTGGGAGTCTGGGTTTGGTGATTCCAGGAGAACGTTACCTGCCTGACTATAATGTGCCCGCTGTACAGATTGGTGGAGGTCGGAGAGATAATGCTATGGGTTGTTATCAGGGGTCACCCTTGGCTCCTTAGTTCCAGTGAAGTGAAATCTTAGGCTATGTGCACACATAGCGGTTTTTACCGCGGAACCGCAGCATTTCTGCAGCTGCGGGTCCGCAGCAGTTTCCATTGCGTTTACAGTTACATGTAAACCTTATGGAAACCGCAATCCGCTGTGCACATGCTGCGGGAAAAACCGCGCAGAAACGCAGCGGTTTACATTCCCCAGCATGTCACTTCTTTGTGCAGAATCGCTGCGATTCTGCACACATAGGAATGCATTGATCCGCTTACTTCCCACATGGGGCTATGCCCACGATGCGGGAAGTAAGCGGATAATGTGCAGATGGTACCCGGGGTGGAGGAGAGGAGACTCTCCTCCAGGCCCTGGGAACCATATTAGTGTAAAAAAAAAAAAATTAAAATAAAAAATAATGATATACTCACCTCTCAGCGCTGCACGCGGCCGTCCAGTTGCTGTGTGAACAGGACCTGTGGTGACGTCGCAGTCACATGACCGTGACGTCACGAAGGTCCTTCTCGCACAGCATCTTTGGAACCGGAGCGCCGCGTGCAGCGCCGAGGAGATCGGGACGTCAGAGGGTGAGTATATAAACATTTTTTATTATTTTTAACATTACTATTGATGCTGCATATTGCTGCATATGCAGCATCAATAGTATAGGAGTAAACCCGCAGCGGAAACCGCAAAACAAACCGCGATAAATCTGCAGGGATAACCGCAGCGGTTTTGCCCTGCAGATTAATCAAATCCGCTGCGGGAGAACCCGCAGGGGACCCCGCAAAGTGTGCACATAGCTTACATCCTTCAGCACAAGACATTGTGGACAATTGTAACTTCCAGCTTTGTGGGAACAGTTTGGTGAAGACCCTTTTCTGTTCCCAGTGATTGTGCCCAGTGCACAAGGTCCATACAGACATGGAGGTGGAGTTTGGTGGAAGAACATGAGAAGTCACATAGAGCCAGAACCTAAACCCCATCCAACATCTTTAGGATGAATTAGACATTCTGAGCCTGCCCTATCTCCAACATCGGGGTTTGTCCTCAAAAATGCTTTTCTGGATGAAGGGGCAAAAATTCCCACAGATTCCTCCAAAATCTTGTAAAGGAGTGGGAACCGTTATAACTTGCAAAGGGAAGCACTATAAATTAAACTGTGAGGCCACAAATGCTCCTGTTGTGAATTTTTAGGGGTATGTACTCCTTATAATGTTGTTTTGGGGACAAATCCTTTTATTAATGGTAAGTCATCACCATGTAAGTCTTGTCCCACAAGTCTCTCATTCTCCGATTTTTGGTGTTATTTTCCTTCCTTCTGGAGGACAGCTAGTTTGCATTATTTTTTTCCCCCCATGGAGCATTGTCTGTTAATAATGCTCTATCCATCATTTTGATCTCTTCAGTGGAAATCAGAACCTTCAGAACTGTAAGACTTCACAAGATTCATCGCCTGCTGGTATCTCCTGATGAAATCCAAAGTCAGAAGAACGGTGGCCGTCAGCGTTGGTGCCAGTCCTCTCCTCCGGTAATGAGGACGTCACAGTACGTCAAGCAGCATGTGAGCTTCTCGATTTTAGGGTCATCGTTGTTGGATTTTGCATGTCTTGGAAAACAATGTATGGTGTTTGTTTGTTGCTTGTTGAGTGGGGGGGCTGTTTGTTTAGTGCCGTCATCTGCGATTGATGGGGTATCTCAGCGAATTTGTCCCCCGACGCGTCTCTATGAGCGCCTGATGGATTTAGGTTTATTATCTATTAGGAACAGCGGGAGACGCGGCCACCCGCACCCATTCATCAAAGAGGGGGGGCGCATGCAGATTCCTAATCAAAACATTTTACTCTAAATGGTCTCGAACTAATTAAGTAACTGTTAATTAAAGTTCAGCAGACAGGGGATTGTTCTGAGACTCGTCACGCCTTATCCATCTACTAGTTATTGATAACATCCTTTCCGAGTGGGTTCGGAAGGGAGAGGAGACGAAGGAGGGAGGCAGAGGGATCAGTGAGGGAAACGGAGACCAAGTGGCAAAGAAAGGGTGGAGGGAAGAGCATAAGAAAGAGAAAAAGGAGAAGATGTTCATTACATCTAAAATTGATAAAGAAGGAACTTTCCTTTTTAAAGATGTTTTAGTTTGGCCAACTCCACTGATTTTGGTAGGACCACCTCACCATCTAATGGGTACCACGTATTTGAACATAGCTGTTGGTGGAACGAGTGGAAAATGTGGAGTGAATAAGACCCCATACAGTTCAGGATTCCCGTGGCTGTCACTCAGAGTTCTTCACATTGGCTATGGCCTTCAGGATTGGGGCACATTCCCTGGACACCTTATCACCTTGAAGATCTAGTTGACCCTTTCTAGATCTTACCTTCTTAAAAGTCCCAGTACTTCTGATCTAGTCTACTCAGTATTTTCTAGCTACACCTTGGTTGTCACTGTTTATACAGGTGGTGTATACCCTGCCTAACTCTTGAAACATGCACCACTTCTTTGGAAACATGCACCAATTTTTGGGGAACATGTACATGTTTGAGCATAGATTTTGGTGGAATGACTGGAAAGGGTATGACCAGTTTTCCTGACTGTATCTCAGACTTGACCACATCAATCATGGCCATCAAAGCTCTAGTATAGATAGGACACATGGGACATTTTCCATGAGGCCACCATCATCTTAAGCATCTAGATGGCCCTCATTAGATCCTCTCTTCTTTACCTAATACAGTACTTCTGATCGACTCTTCCCATCAATTTAAAGCTACACCCCTGGAAGTCACTATTTAAATGCTCACATTCCACCTTTGGGCCTTCTACTTCCTAGGAAATGATCCAATCCAGCTAAGAAGAGGAAGAGAGGTAGCCACTCATGCTGGTTCTGGTTCTGATGCAATAAAATGTGGTTATTTTATGGTTGGTCACCCAACTGAAATGTCTACCCTTAAGGATGCCGGACACATTATTAGATGAACATTGGCAACCATCTAATGTGTATGAGAGTTCCCCAAAATACTGGATTTACTGCCGTAGGGCCAGTGATGTCCACGATTGGTGATTGATTATTTATTTCTGGTTTGAGTCTTTACTAGCATCAAGGGAATTAAAGGATTTTGCAATGAGACAATGATCAGAGAAGCCCAGGATCATTTTTAGGAGTGGGGGCATAGATTAGAAGACCAAGACCGAGAAGAAGTCAACTGTTGGACCTCGTGGTGAGTAGACTCGAAAGACTGGATCAATCCCTCTCAAATAAGGCAAGTGAGTGCACCAATTCGTCACCCTACTGCAAAAATAAGATGTCACCCTATGGATTGAAATTGTCTGGATTCTCAGGGTGAAGAGGGCACAGGAGGTTCTTTTTCAGCAACGTCTTCTATGCCTGAAAATGTTGGGTGACAGTCAATATGGAAACCAGCCTAGACTCAACTCAGAGGTGTCCCTCTTGCTAAAAGGAGTACCACTGATGTCCTCAAACCCAAAGTTTGCAGTCCTCGAGAGCTGCAATCACCAATTTTTATATTGATAGCATAGCGGTAGTATTATTTATAATGTAGCATATTGTGTGGCCTTGGACACTTTACAGTGTGTTATTTTTGTAGTTTATGTTCTTTGCCCCACTGTATGACATGCGTAACGCTATTTGGTCACCATATTGTATGGTTATTTATATGTATGCCACTATATCATTGCATCAAGGCATCACCCAAGGTCACCTACCCTGGTCTCAAAGGGGTACACTTGCTGAACGGTGGTACAATAGCAATATTATTACCTTATTTATAATGTTAGATAAGCGCTGTATGGCGGTGTTTACTGTGTGGCACTGATACTTTGACATTGTGCAGTGTTTTATTTTTACAGTTCATGCTCTAGTAATAATAGTAGTATAGAAAAGTAGGAGAAAAAAAAAGCGCAAATAGGGGCTTATCCTCAGGATTGCTTCTAATCAATTATGAGAGAACTGCTCACCTGGTGGTACACAGTAAAGGCGTGTAGTTTGTCAGCAGCTGCAGATCCACAGGTCGGCGCTGCGACCTCTTAGAGACGTTATAATAGATGAATGTGGATAAAATCCGCGCTGCTGCAACAAATAATGGATCCAGATATAGTTATAAGGTGTTCGGGTGGTTTATTCAACGCGTTTCGAAGCTCATGGCTTCTTCTTCAGGAAGTTTCCACACAGAGATATCTCTATATTATTTTTGCAGTTTAGGCTCTAGTTATAATAGAAGTGTAGTAAAGCAGTATTATTATTATTGTTAGCATTGATATTATTATACAAGGTATTTATTCTAATAATAATAATACTGCTATAATACACTTCTATTATTAAATAATACACTGCACAAAGTATCAGTGCCACGCAATATCAAAGTAAATACCGCCATATAGTGCTAATAGAATAGATACATTGTATATAATAATAATAATACTGCTATACTACACTACTATTACTAGAGCCTAAACTGCAAAAATAATACCTTACACAGTGTCAAAGTATCAGTGCCACACAAAATCAAGAGCTGATAGAATATATACAGTACATTGTATATAACAATATCAGCACTATATGGCGGTATTTACTTTGCTATTGTGTGACGCTGATACTTTGTGCAGTGTATAGTAGGCACAACACTGCACTATTTATGCACGATATTGCATGGCATATAGTACACCGCACCCAGCTTTACCACATACCTGAATGGCAAGTCTGCTTAGTTATATAGCAGTATTTTTTTTCCATACATTGAAATTCATCCAGTATTACCATCCTGGGTCTTTTTGGTTCCCCAATAAAGGATCAATACGGGTTAACCCTCCCCCCTCTATACAGCGTCGCGTTCTGCGCTCTTTCTGTATGATTGAGGCAGTTCATTAACCCATCAGGGAATAGTCGGGCCCAGTCAATAGGGGGTTAAGTGCCTGCCTGGGATTGATGGGAGCTGCCGCGGGAAGGCGTTGGGAGTTAAGTGAATAGATATATAACTGTACAGGATTATTACAGCAGGCTTTAAACTAATTAAAACAAATTACCGCAGAGACCGGCTGTTGATAAGCAAAAATCTCTTGTTCTGGTTAGACACTTCCCTGATTGAAGTCAAATTATCATTATAAAGATGGGAGTAGGAGGCGGAGGAGGGGGGAGAGGAGCGACGGCACCAAAAACCGCTGCTTTATAGGATCTGGGTATATTTACTGTACCCGCGGACTATACATAGGTCATGACGTAATTATATAGCACCAACATATAGCGTAACCAGGTTACATAGAAAACTTTTTTCTCATTTTTACTATCAGTGCTTCTGGTCACCTATGACCACTGAATTAGCGTCCTGTGCCTTTTAATTATTTACCCTATATCTGTATATCAGGGTAAGGCCAAATGGAGCGGCTGCGCTGGCTTTTTAGCTGCTGCAGTTTTTGTCATGGCCACTCCAGTTGGCCTTACCCTAAATATTTTTCTGATAAGAACCAATTTTCTGCATGTGTGAGTTGGCAGTGATGGAAAATAGTAGAAACCATTTAAAAAAAAAACCCTCTCATTTACCATAAATATGTATTTTTCATTACGTTGTTGTTTTTTTGTTCCTGC
The DNA here is from genome assembly GCF_051348905.1 of Ranitomeya variabilis. Taxonomy (NCBI): domain Eukaryota; kingdom Metazoa; phylum Chordata; class Amphibia; order Anura; family Dendrobatidae; genus Ranitomeya; species Ranitomeya variabilis. The sequence goes on from NC_135235.1 coordinate 216,508,670, forward strand.
GCCTTTCTGTTCCTGAGATATGGCCCCATCTTCCCGGTATATAAATCTAGTCTTGTTAGGCAAGTGGGTGTGACTCCCAAAAGAATACGCCCATGAGTAAGGAAGGGGAGGCCATATCTCAGGAACGGAGAGGCGCAGGAAGAAAAGAAATACAACGCTGAATTCAGGGGAAGAGAGGCATTTATACCAATCAAGAGGTGGCAGCAATGGCAGTAATGCCCTGATGGCAGCACTGTCAGTCCGACCCAGAGAATAAAGAACTGCCCCATACACCAGTAAGGCAGTAATGCCCTGATGGCGGCCCTGTCAGTCTGACCCAGAGAATAAAGAACTGCCCCTTACACCAGTAATGGCAGTAATGCCCTGATGGCTGCCCTGTCAGTCCGACCCAGAGAATAAAGTACTGCCCCATACACCAGTAAGGCAGTAATGCCTTGATGGCGGCCCTGTCAGTCTGACTCAGAGAATAAAGAACTGCCCCTTACACCAGTAATGGCAGTAATGCACTGATGGCTGCCCTGTCAGTCCGACCCAGAGAATAAAGTACTGCCCCATACACCAGTAAGGCAGTAATGCCTTGATGGCGGCCCTGTCAGTCCGACCCAGAGAATAAAGAACTGCCCCATACACCAGTAAGGCAGTAATGCCTTGATGGCGGCCCTGTCAGTCTGACCCAGAGAATAAAGAACTGCCCCTTACACCAGTAATGGCAGTAATGCACTGATGGCTGCCCTGTCAGTCCGACCCAGAGAATAAAGTACTGCCACATACACCAGTAAGGCAGTAATGCCCTGATGGCGGCCCTGATAGTCCGACCCAGAGAATAAAGAACTGCCCCATACACCAGAAAGGCAGTAATGCCATGATAACGGCCCCATCAGTCCGACCCAGAGAATAAAGTACTGCCCCATACACCAGAAAGGCAGTAATGCCCTGATGGCGGCCCTGTCAGTCCAATCCAGAGAATAAAGTACTGCCCCATACACCAGTAAGGCAGTAATGCTGTGTCCTGCAGGGTTTGGATTCCTCAGTCAGTCACCAACCAGCAAGTGCTATATCACCTTTGTCTGAGCTTAGACTCCAGTTTGCTGTTAGCATCTAGTTCCCAGGTAAGGTGTTTTGTTGTTTATCACTCCCATTATTGACCCGCTTTGTCTTCTTGTCCAGTCTGATAACTTAACTCCTGACCTCTGCTACATATTCTGAACCTGCGCTGCCTGCCCTGACCCCAGACTGTCTGACTGCGCTTCTGTCTAGCCCCTCTGTGCCTCGTATACCTGCTTTGACCCATGGGTCAGCTGCTGGAAATCTGGGCACTGCCTTGGAGTGTCACCTGGTGGCTATCCTGCGGTGCAAGCCTATCCTCACCATCAGAGGCAATAGTGAAGACCAGGTAGCCACTTTGTTACACCCCTCCTGGGTAAGACCAGCCAGTCCGCCTTCCTCAGCATCAACATCGTCTCCAGGAGAGCCATCTGGAGTCCCAGTCTCTGATGGGACTTCCACTTCCGTCCCGCCTTGTTGGAGACCCCAAGGAAAGCTATGGCTTTATAAACTAGTGCCAGATCCACTTGACTCTCCACACTCATCTTTTTCCTTTGGACCAGACCAAGAGTGCATTCATGGTCTCTCTGCTGTGTGGGCAAGCCCTGGCTTTTGGCTTGGGCAAACACCTTCTGGGAACATGGTAGTCTTGAAACTCTCGACATTGGGTGATTCTTGTAGATGCTCTGGGCAGTATTTGAGGAACCTGGCTGCATCTCATCTTTTACCTCATCCCTGCTGACTCTAAGACAGGGCACGGATTCCGTGGCTCGGTAGGACTTACGCTACCACACCCTGGTGGCAGAGCTGGCCAGGAATGAAGAGGCACTGCTGGCGACCTGGCAAGGTCTGTCCGGTTGTAGTAAGGATGAGTTGGGGAGGCAGAGATCTACCATCCTCTCGGGATGCCCTTATACACTTCGCTACTAGAATTGATCTCTGTTTCCATGAACAAGGCTCAAGTGTCTTCTCTTTTCAGGGAACCTCCCAGGTCGGTTCCAACCTTTCAGTACCCTTGCTGCCGCAATCTCAACCTCCTACTATGGCGCCAATGAAGATTGTTATTATTATTATTATTTATTTATATAGCACCATTGATTCCATGGTGCTGTACATGAGAAGGGGTTACATACAAATTACAGATATCCCTGTGATGCTGTAAGAATCAGGCTGCACTCAGATGTCATCCGAGTGCAGTCCCATTTGAGAGAGTGGATTCAAACAGGGACAACGGAGAGTGGACCCACTGGACCGTGACGACGAACCCCTCTCGGACGAGCTGACCAGGTGGACCGCCCTCTATACAGGGAGCGTTAGGGGCAGGCCCGTGAGGGACTATCGCCACGGAAGCTGGAGGGTCGACTGAGATAAGAAGGGTACACTGCAGGAACACAGGGACCGAAGCAAACAGCGGAGGAAACAGAGGGAATGGCAAGGAACTACTGAGACGAGGGAGAAGATGGGAATACTACAGAGACACGGAGGCTGACGAGACAATATGGAGACACAGAGGCTGACGGGAGCAAGGAAATGGTAAAGGAGCCGGGCAGGTACCGCAGAGAAACAGGAACTGAAGGAACAAAGCAGGAACACAGGAAAATCAGGCAGGTACTGCAGAGGAAGGAGGAGTCCCAAGGTCAGAAAGCTAGGAACGCACAGAGACCACAGGTGACCAGAAGCACTTGTAAACACAAATGATCATCAGGCACAGAGGAGCAGCAGGAAGCAGCTTATATACCAGCGTGAGAGCTACTTCCGGGTTACAGTCCTCCAGGATGACGGAGAGGACAGGAAGGAGTGCCAACAGAGGAATCAGATGTGCGCACGCGCAGAGCTGAATGCGCCGCGCGCGCGCACCCGGCGAGCTGCAGAAGCCGGGGGCGAGCGCTGCATGACAATCCCTTACAGTAAGCAAACTAACAATCACAGACCGATACAGAGGGGCGAGGACAGTGCCCTTGCGGGCTTACATTCTACAGGATTATGGGGAAGGAGGCAGTAGGTTGGGGGGTTGTAGGAGCTCTGGTGTTGGTGAGGCGGTAGCTTCGGTAGTGGTGAGGAGGCAGCGGGGTCAGTGCAGGCTGTAGGCTTTCCTGAAGAGGTGGGTTTTCAGGTTCCGTCTGAAGGATCCGAATGTGGTTGATAGTCGGATGTTTTGGGGCAAAGAATTCCAGAGGATGGGGGATATTCGGGAGAAGTCTTGGAGGCGGTTGGGTGAGGAGCAAATAAGTGTGGAGGAGAGAAGGAGGTCTTGGGAGTACTGGAGATTACGTGAGGGAAGATATCGGGAGATCAGTTCAGAGATATACGGAGGAGACAGGTTATGGATGGCTTTGTAGGTCAGTATTAGTAATTTGAACTGGATACGCTGAGAGAATGGGAGCCAGTGAAGGGATTTGCGGAGGGGGGAATCGGAGGAGTAGCCAGGAGAGAGATGAATTAGTCGGGCAGCAGAGTTAAGGATGGACTGGAGAGGTGCAAGGGTATTAGCAGGGAGGCCACAGGAAAGGATGTTGCAGTAGTCAAGGCGGGAGATGATGAGGGCATGCACAAGAGGTTTAGTAGATTGACGGTTTAGGAAAGGACAAATTCTGGAGATATTTTTGAGCTCGAGTCGACAGGAGGTGGAAAGAGCTTGGATGTGCAGTTTGAAGGATAGGGCAGAGTCAAGGGTTACTTCCGAGGCAGCAGACTTCCGGTACGGGGGAAAGCGTGCTGTCCTTTACTGCGATAGATAGGTCAGGTAAGGAAGATCTATGAGATGGAGAAAGATGATGAGTTCAGATTTGTCCACATTGAGTTTTAGGAAGCGAGAAGAGAAGGAGGATATGGCTGAGTGCAGAGATAGAGTGCATCAAACTCTCTGTACAAGAGTGACAGTGAAGACTTCATGACAACGTGAGCTTGGACTGTGGTGGCAAAGGCCATTATGTTCCTTAGTGCCCAGTGAATCCTTATGAACCCCTGCATGTAGGGTTGATTGGGAGGTGACCCTAGGTAAGAGAGATTGCTCGCCAAAACAGGTGACCAAAGTTACCCTGCTCAGGAAGAAAAAGTCTCTCTCTGTGGCTGCATATCTGGATTCTGGCTCCGTGGGCAACTTCATCCATCAGGATCTGGTATCTGTACTTCTGCTTCTTGATAGTCCCTTGTTTATTTTATCTCTGTTGATGGACAATTAGTAGAACCTATTCATGATATCAGGCTGCCAGTCATCCTGCGGATCGGAACTCGGCATTCCAGAAACATTTCTTTGCACTTGCTACCTAAGTCTGTAAACTTGGTCCTCCTAGGTCTCCCATTGTTCTGTCGACATTCGACAATTGCTGACTGGTCCACCGGCCAGGTGCTTCAAGGGGGATTGTATCGTGCTACCAGTTGTCTTGCCATGATTGTGCCCAGGATTCCTCCTTCCATGCTTTCTGGCCTTTCCACTCCACCCCATGGCCTGGCGTTTCCTCTGTCCTTGCCTGAAACCCTGCTATTCTCAAAAATAGTCTGTCGATCTGGCCCAAAAATGGTGGGCTAAAGGGGTTGAGGAACTGTAACGGCAGTAACTCACATGCGTTCCTGCTGCCGTACTACTTACTGCTTTCACTGCTCTACTTTATCCTCATGTCTGGCCGCCGCTGAGTCCATGAAGCACTTCCAACTCTGCTGCATAAACCTGGAATTTAACCCTGCTGTGTCCTGCAGGTGCTATATCTGGCAGTGCCGCCCTCCTCACCTCTGCCTGAGCTTAGGTTCCAGTTTGCTGTTAGCATCTAGTTTCCAGTCAAGGGGTTTTGTTGTTTATCCCTCCCGTTATTGACCTGGTTTGTCTTCTTGTCCTGTCTGATCTCTCCTAACCTCGGCTACGTATCCTGATCCTGGGATGCCTGCCCTGATCCCGGACCATATGACTACACTTCTGTCTCTCCCATCCTGTACCTCGTATACCTGCTCTGACCTGTGGCCAGCTGCTGCAAGTCCAGGCAATGCCCTGGAATAACACTTGGTGGCTATCCATGGCCCAAGCCTATCCTCATCATCAGAGATGCTAGTGAAGACCCGGTAGCCACTTAGTCATGCCCCTCAAGGGTAAGCCCGGCCAGTGGCATTGTAGGTCCACACCCACCAGCAACGCACACTATAAATCAGTGTATTATATTGATAATAGATTTTTTTTTGCTGAATATTGTATTGTTTTTCTTTATTAGTTAGTAGATTTGTATTTTACACCCTAACACACAGGTGTATATATAGAGATGTGCTGGTATACAGGGATGTATCTCTATGTGCCAGTACAATATGCCTGTAAAGAAGAAGAATACAATTTAGATCTTTAGACAGAGAAAATCCTCCTATGCTTAGCAGTGCAACCTATAGTTCATGGCTAAATTTTCTGCCTGAGAAGTATGCAGTATATGAAGGCATCTAATGAGCAGAGACAGGTGCCCGGGGAGCCTGCCCACAACGTCCTGACTCTGGGGAAGAAATCTACAAGAGAGAGAAAAGAGAACAATCATCCTGAGAGAGAAATGTGCAATGGGGATCGGTCACTCCCTCCACATTGGCACCAAGCGGCTAAACCGACACGGGCCAATGCTGCCGATTTTTGTATTTGGGGGCCTCTCTGCTCTTAGTCGTCAGCTATTGGTGGAGAAACTGATCTGGCTGTTATGAACATTTTTGGAAACGGAGTAAAATAGCAAAACCTCCATTATTGGATAGCCTGGATCTCCTTCTTTGGTTGGATCTCCTGCATTGGTTGGATCTCCTGCATTGGTTGGATCTCCTCCATTGGTTGGATCTCCTGCACTGGTTGGATCTCCTACACTGGTTGGATCTCCTGCATTGGTTGGATCTCCTGCATTGGTTGCATTGGTGCATTGGTTGGATCTCCTGCTTTGGTTGCATTGGTTGGATCTCTTGTACTGGTTGGATCTCCTGCACTGGTTGGATCTCCTGCATTTGTTGAGGGATTTGACAAGGAGACAATGTAGCATTGTTTTGAAGCATTTTACCATGTGCTATTTACTGTATAATAAAGAGCCCCTTTGATGCCAGGAACAGGGAGTGACTGCTACGTCTGTCCCTTCTATAACCTGTGGTCTGCGGACTAATGCAAAACACCAAAAAGTAATATCAGTGCCCTCAAACTTTTTGTTTCATCCTTTGTGCAGAAATTTATTTTTGCAGATCTTTTTTACAACTTCCAAAACTCTGTATCTGGTATCACATCTATCCCAATATATATATATATTTCCACCCAAACCGCAAAATAATCATACATACTTATCTATAAAGTGACTATACATCAAGAATTACTTTGAGGCAACACGGGTGCCCAAAGTGACCCCATGGATAACTTTCTCGCCCCCTTTTCTGACACGTCTTCTGCACCCATCTATTCCTGATTGACGCGATAAGAAATATGAATCTTGAGTCTCGAGGGGTTAACCCCTCCCGCTCCTTTATTCGCACCAAATTGGGTGCCATAAATAGCCCAAGGTGCAGCGTGGAAGGGGTTGGGTGGGGGGTGCTGTTGATTGGGTGTCTCGGAAGCCGTATTCTGTGTGACCCGTGGGGTGAGAGCCCATATATCACCCACTGACAGCTGCAGAAAAGCCGCAGATTAGCAACTAAATCGGTTATTGATCAGTCAAGCGCTTGGCTGGACGGGATGCGTTAGGGACGCGTCAGCCGATCCTGGAGAGCGGACGAGTGTGCGAGAGGTGGGGGGGGGGGGCGAACTGTCATAGGGGACCTTTAACCCCTTCGATATCAACCAGGTGGGGTAAAGCGGAAGGGTTAAGTTGTCGATGGATAACAAGGCTCTGGCGGCGGGGCATCATCTTTAACCCCTTCAAATCCAGGAGAGAGCCAATGAGAAGAGATCATATTTTTATTTATTTTTATCCATGGTCTGCCATCTTTTTTCCCCCCAATATATTCTCCAGTAACCCCAATGGGAATACAGGAGCTTTTTTTCATGTTATCACCCCCCTATACTATCTCTTACATCTTCGCAGGTGTTCTATGAATTCTGTTTATTTACACAACGTTACATTTTGATACACTGTTGCACTTGGGCGTCCACACATTGGTGGCCTTGTGTTATACTCGGAGGTTACTAATTTCTTTTTTATCTTTTTTTTTTTCTCTGTTTAGCTCCAATGCATCTAGTATAAAAATAAAACTTTTTTACCTCCCAACGTTTTGTCTGTACATTTCCAATATCGACCCATGTGTCTCCCATCAAACAAATCCTCGCTCCTTCTATCCTTTATCGTTTGCTAACCTAGAGACTCCAAACAGGGCTGACTAATATTCGCTAACTATAGAGACGCATATATTTGCATTGGAGCTGTATACTCAAAACAATACAATATTTTATTTATTTATTTTTTAATTAACTTTTGCAAAGTTGCCTCATTTTTTTATTTTACGTGCACAAGAATGGCTGCAAAGGTGAACGCGTTATTTATTGTTGCTTTTTTTTTTTTAGTAGGGTGGTGGCCGATTCCTATAAGGGGGTGCAGTAAAATCCATCACGCCCAGCCTCTGCGTCTAAGGGCTCGTGCACATGACTGTATTTTCAGTCTGAAAACAAAACTTCGGATTGCGCTTGAACCGTATTCTATGGGTTATTCAGGACAGTCCAAGGAAAAAATGGCAGCACACACAAGCTGGATCTGGTTATCGTCCGTGGAATCTATCGAGCTGCACTCGGATGACATCAGAGTGCAGTCCGATTATCACGGACTCACACAATGTCGGGTCCATTCCCTTACGTGATATTTAACCATGTACATGCCATTACGTAGGAAAGTCCATACTGTTGGCTAGGTATTCTAAAAAAGTTTTTCTAACGTGGCTCGCAAGACGTGCGCTCATCTATATGCGCGGCCTCAGCCCTCGCTCTCCACGGTGCGGTATTCTCCGTCTTCTGTGTTACTTAGTTTCGTTTAGCCACAAGCAAAGTGTTCAATCAGAGAAGATTAAATGCATCACGAAAACCATCCGTCATCCAGTCGCAGGAAGGGTCCACGGCGGGCATCGCCACTAAGCCAAAGAGCTCACACCCAACTCACGCACACCGTCATGCACTTTCCCTGGACCGTCTCGTCGGCAGGAGTCATCATCATCCTCTCCTAAATGCTGCCCATACCAAAGGTCATAATGGGCAATTGCTTAAAGGTCAATTCCCTAATATACTCGTAATTGAATATTGCTTTCTAACTTTAAGAATAATTTTTTTTTGTACTGAAAATCATATTTGTAATTGGATTTCATAAAAAATTTTGCTCCGTTTGCCTTCTACAGCCACCGGGTGTCGCACTGCCTATTGCTGGCTGCAGAATGAGTTAACTGAGGATCCATCAGTGAGCTCACTTTCATGTCCAATGGGAGAGGAGGCTCATTCTGATCATTTAAGGGGAGAATTTGTAACTCTTTTATTTGTCTTTCTCCAGCTGATTATGATCACAGATGAATGTGCCGGAATCAAAGAGCGTGTAAAAGACAAACCATGCAAATAATGTTAACGGAACCCAATTGCATAAGTTATTTTTCCCCCAACTATGTGTGGAAAACGACCAAGCTTAGACATGGGGTCTGATATATACTATCAGCAAAATCCACTTATTTCTCCATGTATGAGCCACTTCTTATCCACTCTGGAAACAAAAAAACAGTTACATTTTGTATTGCTCCAAACAAGATAAATTACCAGTTTACTGAGGGATCAGGTTACAACAACCTATTCAAGTTTATGGAGATAAGAGACAAAGGAACAGAGAGGATCCAGACACCCAGACTGTGCTGCTGATTATTAAGTGTTCAATCTTAATTCAGTACTGGATTCACAGCTAGGCTGCTCAGTACTGCTGTGCAATATCATCCTCGCTGCTTCTGAGTTTGAGTATGTGCTGTTTCTCGTGTATGCAAAACAACTTTTTCTGAAATTACAGAATAAAAGGTAGGTTGTATTAATAGCACAGTATGCTGGATTCACAGTTACACGGCTGTATAATATCCTCCATACTGCTGCTGCTGCTTTTGAGAATGTGTTGTATGTAGACAAGAAATCTGTAATCCCTCATGTCAGTGTGTGCAGTTTATGGGACTCCTCATAACAGCTAGTCATGACCCACTAGCTCAGAATCAACCAAAAATTAAAGATAGAGACTGCAGTGAAGGAAAACTACAAAAAAAAATAAACTACAAAAAAAGTATTGGTCAGAAATGGTGTCATTCCTCATGTATGCCAATGACAACTTATTATGAAATGATAGGTAGGCTTTAATAGCACAATATACTGGATTCACAGCTATGCTGCACAGTGCTGCTGTATAATGCCCTTTCTGCTGCTATTCTGAACATGTGTAACACAGACACAATAAATCAGTAATCCCTCATGAAGGTGTGTGCAGTTTATGGGAGACATAATAACAGCTAGTCTCCACCAACTAGCTCAGAGATCACTGAAAATTAGAGAGCGAGCCTGCAGAGGGGAAAAGTACAAAAATAAAATACAAATTTACTGTACAGAAATAGTGTTGTTCCTTGCATATACATGGCAGTTTATTCTGAAATGACAGAAATGATAGGTAGACTTTATTACTAGCACAGTATGCTGGATTCACAGCTACATTCCTCAGTACTTCTGTATAATGTCCTCTATGCTACTGCTGCTTCTGAACATGTGCTACGTAGAGAGACAGGAGAGCAGGAGTCCCTCATGTCTTTGTGTGCAGCGTATTATAGCAGCTAGTCACCACATGTTCAGAGATAACTGAAAATCAAAAGTAGAACCTGCAGAGGGGAAAAACTACAAAAATAAAATACATTTGTTGGCTAGAAATAGTGCTTTTCCTCATACATGCACACATCAACTTATTCTAAAATGACAGGTAGGCGTTATTACTAGCAATTATGCTGGATTCACAGCTACACTGCTCAGTACTGCTGTATAATATCCTCCACTGTGCTGCTGCTTTTGAACATGTGTTACATAGAGATGGAAGAACAGGAATCTGCCATGCCTGTATGTACAGAGCCTCATAGCAGCTAGTCTCCACTATGTCAGAGACAACTGAAAATTGGAGGTAGGCAATGGGGGAAAACTACAACAATAAATTGCAAATCATGTATTGGCCACAAATAATGTTGTTCCTCATGTATACACATGACAACTTATTTTGAAATGACAGGTAGGTTTTATTACTAGCACAGCAAGCTGGATTCACAGCTACACTTCTCAGTACTGCTGTATAATGTCCTGCATACTGCTGCTGCTGCTACTGAACATGTACTACATAGAGACAGAAGAGCAAGAGTCCTTCATGTCTGTGTACAGCGGATCCTAGCTGCTAGTCTCCACCAGCTCAGAGACAACTGAAAATTAGAAGTAGAGCTTGCAGAAGGGAAAAATGCAAGATACTAGTGATATAACGTCCATGTGATGGATTATTCTGTCCAATTGTCTAAAATCTCAGGTACACCCAAAAAAAATTCCTTCTGACCTCATACCTCTTACAGGTGCGTGCTATGATGGGGATCCTTGACTATACTTAGTATATGCAACTCCATATACAATAGCTTGGGAAATGATGGTCCACCACCACGTTTCTAGAGTATGGGCTGAGATGTAGCAGAGCTGTGAATAATGCATGCGTTCCTCTAATAATGAGCCCCAGTAAACCCTGTGTGACAAATGAATCCACAATGCACACAAGTAATCACAGCGAATGATGCATGGCCCATGAGCGCAAGACAAAGGAACAAACTGTATCCATCATCTGTGGGCAAATAGGAATCTATCATCATTTTCTGTTTCTAAATGATAGTTTTTCTTGTTATTATGCGCCGGTTACAATTCTGCTGTCACATGTGGCAGAGAGGGTCACCCAGCTTCTTCAGGGACACCCAGGGGTGACTGCAACTTCTGCAAGTCCTTGGCTATGGCTCCATTCACTCCGGGGACACGGGACCCCTGTTCTTTTCAGCTATGGGGGTCCCAACAGTTGGACCTAAACCACTCCTACTCTTATCAACTCTCCTGTGGATAGGTAATAAAATATTTTTGGTAGGATAACCCCCTTATAATTGTATGTGGGTCTTCACTACTTAGAGTCCCTGTGGTGAGGACTAATCTGAGTCAGCAGCATGCTCACTGTCACATCATTGCAAGGCTATGAATGCTGAGAACTTCCGCCCCAACCTACCATCAAAGCCAAAGGTGCCGATCCAGCAGGGGAGGAGGAACACCTTCCATGTATATTGAGCTGTTTCTTTTTTCTTTTCTACCCTCTTCGTATGTGACACAAGATTCTTCCAGCTTCTTCACCCTCTATATATATATATATATATATATATATATATATATACACATATATATATATTGGGCACCCGCTTCTTCCTCTTTTTCAATACTGGGCACCCATCCTTCTCCACCCTCTTTGTATAATGGGCATTGGCTTCTTCCTCCTTCTCCACCCTCTTTGTATAATGGGCATTGGCTTCCTCCTCCTTCCTCTTTGTATAATGGGCATTGGCTTCTTCCTCCTTCTCCTCCCTCTTTGTATAATGGGCATTGGCTTCTTCCTCCTTCTCCACCCTCTTTGTATAATGGGCATTGGCTTCCTCCTCCACTCTTTGTATATTAGGCATTGGCTTCCTCCTCCTTCTCCACCCTCTTTGTATAATGGGCATTGGCTTCTTCCTCCTTCTCTACCCTCTTTGTATAATGGGCATTGGCTTCCTCCTCCTTCTCCTCCCTCTTTGTATAATGGGCATTGGCTTCTTCCTCCTTCTCCTCCCTCTTTGTATAATGGGCATTGGCTTCTTCCTCCTTCTCTACCCTCTTTGTATAATGGGCATTGGCTTCCTCCTCCTTCTCCTCCCTCTTTGTATAATGGGCATTGGCTTCTTCCTCCTTCTCCTCCCTCTTTGTATAATGGGCATTGGCTTCTTCCTCCTTCTCCACCCTCATTGTATATTGGGCACCTATTAGTGATGAGCGAGCGTGTTCACCACTGTTCGATACTCGATCAACCATCAGGGTGCTCAGGCACACTTGTTAAGTATCGCAGGTGACAGTTGACATCAACTCCAAAAATATTACCCTAACTGCCACTGGTCCAGGGCAATCGGGAAGAGCCGGGCAAAGCGCAGGAATTGATGCATCTCATGTGATGCACCAACCCTGGGTTGGCTGTGGGCTTGTATTTTTAGGCTGGGAAGGGCCAAACAACCATGGCCCTTCCCAGCCTGATAATATCAGCTCACAGCTGTCTGTTTTACCTTGGCTTGTTATTAAAAATAAGGGAGAGCCCACATTATTTTTTTTAATTTATTTAGTTCCCAGCAGTGACTTGGGAGTCATTGAACCCTGAATGAGTCCAAAGGCTCCTCATTTAGCTTCTGAACCACAGCCTGGGATGGAGATATGGTGAACAGCCTCCAACCCACTGTTCAGATGTTCACTAAAACCATCCCCTAATATGGCCTACTAACCTCTCTCAGCACTTAGTATGCTGGAGGATTTCTCCAGGTTCATAACACTGAGGCTAACATCCTCAGTAAAACATATCTCTCCTCCAGTATTTTACCATTGACCTTCTCAATATATTATATATATATATATATATATATATATATATATATATATATATATATATATATATATATAATTTATTTATAGTACAGACCAAATTTGGACACACCTTCTCATTTAAAGATTTTTCTGTGTTTTCATGACTATGAAAATTGTACATTCACACTGAAGGCATCAAAACTATGAATTTACACATGTGGAATTATATACTTAACAAAAAAGTGTGAAACAACTGAAATTATGTCTTATATTCTAGGTTCTTCAAAGTAGCCACCTTTTGCTTTGATGACTGCTTTGCACACTCTTGGCATTCTCTTGATGAGCTTCAAGAGGTAGGTGTGCTTTGGTCTGATGAGTCCAAATTTGAGATCTTTGGTTCCAACCACCATGTCTTTGTGCGATGCAAAAAAGGTGAACAGATGGACTCTACATGCCTGGTTCCCACCGTGAAGCATGGAGGAGGAGGTGTGATGGTGTGGGGGTGCTTTGCTGGTGACACTGTTGGGGATTTATTCACAATTGAAGGCGTACTGAACTAGCATGGCTACCACAGCATCTTGCAGCGGCATGCTATTCCATCCGGTTTGCGTTTAGTTGGACCATTATTTATTTTTCAACAGGACAATGACCCCAAACACATCTCCAGGCTGTGTAAGGGCTATTTGACCAAGAAGGAGAGTGATGGGGTGCTACACCAGATGACCTGTCCTCCACAGTCACCAGACCTGAACCCAATCGAGATGGTTTGGGGTGAACTGGACTTCAGAGTGAAGGCAAAAGGGCCAATAAGTGCTAAGCATCTCTGGGAACTCCTTCAAGATTGTTGGAAGACCATTTCCGGTGACTACCTCTTAAAGCTCATCAAGAGAATGCCAAGAGTGTGCAAAGCAGTCATAAAAGCAAAAGGTGGCTACTTTGAAGAACCTAGAATATAAGACATAATTTCAGTTGTTTCACACTTTTTTGTTAATTATATAACTCCACATGTGTTAATTCATAGTTTTGATGCCTTCAGTGTGAATTTACAATTTTCATAGTCATGAAAATACAGAAAAATCTTAAAATGAGAAGGTGTCCAAACTTTTAGTCTGTACTGTATATACTATTATACTCACCTGCTTCTTCCTTCTTCAGTCACTTTCTTCCTCCTTCTCCACCCTCTTTGTACATTGGTCACCTGCTCCTTCTTCCGTCTCCCCCCTATTTGTATATTGGGCACTCTCTTCTTCCTTCTTCACTGACTTTGTACTTTGGGCACCCACATTGTCCTCTTTTTCTTCCCTCTTTGTACAGGGTGGGCCATTTATATGGATACTCCTGGGTGGGCCATTTATAAAGTTACATCCAAAATGGCCAACTACAAAATGGCCGCCATGGTCACCACCCATCTTGAAAAGTTTCCCCCTCCCATATACTAATGTGCCACAAACAGGAAGTTGATATCACCAACCATTCCCATTTTATTTAGATGTATCCGTATACAAGGCACACCCAGGTTTATCCCCATACATGGCCCAACCTGTATATTGGGCACCCTCTTCTTCCTCCTTGTCCTCCCTCCTTGTTTATTGGGAACCCTCTTTTTCCTCCTTCTCCACCCTATTTGTACATTGGGCACCCTCTTCTTTCTCCTTCTCCACCCTCTGCATATTGGGCACCTTCTTCTAACTACTTGTCCTCCCTCCTTGTCTATTGGGCACCCTCTTCTTCCTCCTTGTCCTCCCTTCTTGTCTATTGGGCACCTTATTTTTCCTCCTTGTCCTCCCTCCTTGTCTATTGGGCACCCTCTTCTTCCTCCTTGTCCTCCCTCCTTGTCTATTGGGCACCCTCTTCTTCCTCCTTGTCCTCCCTCCTTGTCTATTGGGCACCCTCTTCTTCCTCCTTGTCCTCCCTCCTTGTTTATTGGGCACCCTCTTCCTCCTTGTCCTCCCTTCTTGTCTATTGGGCACCTTATTTTTCCTCCTTGTCCTCCCTCCTTGTCTATTGGGCACCCTCTTCTTCCTCCTTGTCCTCCCTCCTTGTCTATTGGGAACCCACTTCTTCCTCCTTGTTCTCCCTTCTTGTCTAGTGGGCACCCTCTTTTTCCTCCTTGTCCTCCCTTCTTGTCTATTGGGCACCTTCTTTTTCCTCCTTGTCCTCCCTTCTTGTCTATTGGGCACCCTCTTCTTCCTCCTTGTCCTCCCTCCTTGTCTATTGGGCACCCTCTTCTTCCTCCACCTCTTCCCGTCTTTCATGCTTATTCCATACCTCGGTCTTTCTTTCTGGGTTTTCTCCATCTTCTCCATATGTTCCTCTCTGCTTTGTGCCATTGATCTGTATATAATATCTTTACACCTTTCTTCCCAGCTCCGGACCTCCTACTGTTTAAGCCCTTAGGTCTCATATGTGATATAGATCCAAGCTGAGAGCGAGGCTTCCCGGTCTGGTAAAATACAATACACTTTTACTACAGGGGTTAATCTTCACAAGATTCTCGATTTCATATTCATGAAAATACAGAAAAATCTTAAAATGAGAAGGTGTCCAAACTTTTAGTCTGTACTGTATATACTATTATACTCACCTGCTTCTTCCTTATTCAGTCACTTTCTTCCTCCTTCTCCACCCTCTTTGTATATTGGTCACCTGCTCCTTCTTCCGTCTCCCCCCTCTTTGTATATTGGGCACTCTCTTCTTCCTTCTTCACTGACTTTGTACTTTGGGCACCCACATTGTCCTCTTTTTCTTCCCTCTTTGTACAGGGTGGGCCATTTATATGGATACTCCTGGGTGGGCCATTTATAAAGTTACATCCAAAATGGCCAACTACAAAATGGCCGCCATGGTCACCACCCATCTTGAAAAGTTTCCCCCTCCCATATACTAATGTGCCACAAACAGGAAGTTGATATCACCAACCATTTCCATTTTATTTAGATGTATCCGTATACAAGGCACACCCAGGTTTATCCCCATACATGGCCCAACCTGTATATTGGGCACCCTCTTCTTCCTCCTTGTCCTCCCTCATTGTCTATTGGGCACCCTCTTCTTCCTCCTTGTCCTCCCTCCTTGTTTATTGGGAACCCTCTTTTTCCTTCTTCTCCACCCTCTTTGTACATTGGGCACCCTCTTCTTCCTCCTTCTCCACCCTCTGCATATTGGGCACCTTCTTCTAACTACTTGTCCTCCCTCCTTGTCTATTGGGCACCCTCTTCTTCCTCCTTGTCCTCCCTTCTTGTCTATTGGGCACCTTCTTTTTCCTCGTTGTCCTCCCTTCTTGTCTATTGGGCACCCTATTCTTCCTCCTTGTCCTCCCTCCTTGTCTATTTGGGCACCCTCTTCTTCCTCCTTGTCCTCCCTCCTTGTCTATTGGGCACCCTCTTCTTCCTCCTTGTCCTCCCTCCTTGTCTATTGGGCACCCTCTTCCTCTTTGTCCTCCCTCCTTGTCTACTGGGCACCCTCTTCTTCCTCCTTGTCCTCCCTCCTTGTCTATTGGGCACCTTCTTTTTCCTCCTTGTCCTCCCTCCTTGTCTATTGGGCACTCTCTTCCTCTTTGTCCTCCCTCCTTGTCTATTGGGCACCCTCTTCTTCCTCCTTCTACTCCCTCCTTGTCTATTGGGCACCCTCTTCTTCCTCCTTGTCCTCCCTCCTTGTCTATTGGGCACCCTCTTCCTCCTTGTCCTCCCTTCTTGTCTATTGGGCACCTTATTTTTCCTCCTTGTCCTCCCTCCTTGTCTATTGGGCACCCTCTTCTTCCTCCTTGTCCTCCCTCCTTGTCTATTGGGAACCCACTTCTTCCTCCTTGTTCTCCCTTCTTATCTAGTGGGCACCCTCTTTTTCCTCCTTGTCCTCCCTTCTTGTCTATTGGGCACCTTCTTTTTCCTCCTTGTCCTCCCTTCTTGTCTATTGGGCACCCTCTTCTTCCTCCTTGTCCTCCCTCCTTGTCTATTGGGCACCCTCTTCTTCCTCCACCTCTTCCCGTCTTTCATGCTTATTCCATACCTCGGTCTTTCTTTCTGGGTTTTCTCCATCTTCTCCATATGTTCCTCTCTGCTTTGTGCCATTGATCTGTATATAATATCTTTACACCTTTCTTCCCAGCTCCGGACCTCCTACTGTTTAAGCCCTTAGGTCTCATATGTGATATAGATCCAAGCTGAGAGCGAGGCTTCCCGGTCTGGTAAAATACAATACACTTTTACTACAGGGGTTAATCTTCACAAGATTCTCGATTTCTTATTACAGTCTTTTTGGTATCATGGATTTGCATATCTTTAAGTTGGGACCATAGACTTTTCCCATGACGGTCATGTTATAGATTGTCAGCTCGACTGTACTCAGTGAATGGAAACATTCTTGATTGGATCCAAAAGTTTCTAATTCCTTTTTATCAAGTTCTATCAATCCAGCTGAGGGGTTGTTACAATGTGTTAGTGCAAATAAGAGGCACATATCGTGTTGCTGCTATGTTTAGTGGGATATCTTAGCTGTTAACACCGGTGTTGAAGAATATGATGTTTGGGTCACATTCCTATTTAAAGAGTTATTTCTCATTTTCATTAATAGGTAATTTTGGATAGAGCTCGTAAATATAAGCAAATTTGCAACTTACTGCTTGTTAAAATTTGCAGCCGTTTTTGAAATATGGACACCTTTTCTTTTATTTACTTCTCGTTGTCTTGGAGACCGACCACCACTGCTTGACAGCAGAACATGTACATAATTTACAAACTGTTTTCTGCCGAGCTTGTCAGCACTGTTGTGAAGCTGGGCAGGTCCCCCAGAGCACGCTGCTACCTCCTAAACTCCAATAGGTTGAGCGCATGGCCTACCAAGTAGGCAGCAGCGGTGGTCAGTTTCCTAGGCAACGAGCTGTAATTAAAAGTGCTAATATCTCAAGAACGGCTCCAAATTTTAATAAGCCATAAATTGCAAAAGTGCTTGTTTCTGATTGTATCTGGTGCAATCTTTATGGAAAAAAGTTATATTAATTAGTGTTATAAAATCTCCTCTATTTTAATGAACCCTCAGCTGTGTGAGCAGGACATGATCCTGATGAGTTGTCAGCTTTTAAAATATACATTTGTTGTCAGCAAGCAGACATCTTGAAAACTGTAAGACATGGAGTCTGGTGCAATCTTTATGGAAAAAGTTATATTAATTAGTGTTATGAAATCTCCATTTTAACGAACCCTCAGCTATGTGAGCAGGACTTGATTCTGATGGGTTGTCAGCTTTTAAAATATACATTTGCTGTCAGCAGGCAGAGATTTTGAAAACTTTATAGAAATTGAATCTAGTGCACTCATATTCCTTAGTGTTATAAAATCTCCTGACAGGTTGTCAGTCTTAATAATACACATTTACTGTCAGCAAGGAGAGATCTTAAAAACTATAAGAAATTGAATCTGGAGCAATCTTTATGGTAAAAGTTATATTAATTAGTGTTATAAAATCTCTATTTTAATAAACCCTCAGCTGTGTGAGCAGGACTTGATCTTGATGGGTTGTCAGCTTTAAAAATATACATTTGTTGTCCGCAAGCAGAGGTCTTGAAACTATAAGAAATTGAATCTGGGGCAATCTTTCTGGAAAAAAGTTATATTAATTAGTGTTCTAAAATCTGTATTTTAACAGACCCTCAGCTGTGTGAGCAGGACTTGAACCTGATGGGTTGTCAGTCTTAATAATACAAAATCACTGTCAGCAAGCGGAGATCTTGAAAACTACAGTATAAGAAATTGATTCTGATCTTTATGGAAAAAAGTTTAGTGTTGTAAAATCTCCGTTTTTAATAAACCCTCAGCTGTGTGAGCAGGACTTGATCCTGATGGGTTGTCAGTCTTAAAAAAGTATACATTCACATTCACTGTCAGCAAGCAGAGATCTTGAAAATGAAAAAGAAAATGAAGCGCAAAGTAAATTTGTTATAGTAGTGTAGGTTTTAAGCCTCTAAGTGAAAATAAGAATGTTTCAATTCACTGACAGGTAGCAGAGATGTTGATAAAGGAGGATACACAGAGGATGAGAGAGCGTTGATTGTATCTCTGGTTATCACAGGTGACAGTGTCCAGTTACAATCAGTCGTAATGGTAATAGGCAGCCGATAACTGCGTCCCTTGCCTCCCGTCCTCTCCTCCCCGCCATCAATATTAATTCTTATTTTATAAACAAGGATAAGAGTTAATTAGTTACCTAACAGAAATAATACAAAGCATGACAGAGATTTATCTGATTGCTGAAGACGGAGAATGTGAGTAGGCGGGAGAATGAATGAGCGCAGAGCGAGCAGAGACAGGGAAGACAGAGACTGACGGAAAAAGAGACCGCCAGGAGGAAAGGGGCGAGGGAAGACATTGGGCATCTGAGACTGGCCAGCGCCAAAAGCAAGAGTGATGGGCGACCATTATATAGGGATTTTTCACATTTTTAAAGCCCCCTTTTCTCTTTTCGCTATTTCTTGCGCCAAATTCTTCCTTTTTTGTGACTTTTTAGCACAAAAACTGCTAAAAATGGTAAAAGATAACAGCAAAAATGTCAGAGATTTATAAAATCAGTAAAAACTGGGTAACATTTGTGCAAAACGTTAGCAACTTTTTAAAAAGTTACAACCTAAAATATATGGGAACCCCAAACCGCAATGATTAACAAACAAAAAAGAACGTATATACAGTAAATAAACTTTAAAAAATGTCGTGAGTTAAAAAAAAAAAGAATAAGGCGCCAATGGAAAACTGGAGAAAAACGCCAAAAATTGGACAAAAAAAAGGCGCAAATAACTGGAATATTATTTTTATTTTGTTTTAAATTGCGGCATTTGTATACTGAATATTTTCAAGTATTTTGAAGAATTATACTGAAGCCTATAGGAAAAATTCCAAAAAAAACACCATTCCCAGCATGCACACCAAAAAAACCTGCAAAAAATGCCCTTTAAAACAGCTCAAACTATGAGCATGAATACAGCATAATATTTGTTTAAATACGGATAAGGATATGGTCACCTTTTGGAGGAAATTTTATTTTTACTAAAATGCATGAATTTTTGGCTAAAAAGTTTTGGGTTTTTTTTTGTAACAGAGCTTCATTAAAAATGTAGGACTATTTGGTTTCTTCAGCTTTTATGTATCACAGTACTTAGCAGACTGCAGAATGAGCCAATGGCAGCTCCGACAGTAAGCTCATTTTGACGGCAGTGTCTGTAATCCTTATCTTGTTTCTCCTGAGTCATCTTCTGAGCTCATTTCTGACCACATCAAAGTTTAACTCAGTAAATAGCAGACTGCAGAATGAGCCAATGGTGATTTGGACAGCCAACAGTAAGCTCATTTTGACAGCAGCGCCTCTTACTCTTATTTTGTTTCTCCTGAGCCATCTTCTGAGCTGAGTTATGACCACAGCAAAGTTCAGCTTAGGGCATAACAGACTGCAGAATGAGCCAAAGATGACTCAGACAGTAAGCTCATTTTGACAGCAGTGCCAGTAACCATTATCTCGTTTCTCTTGAGACATCTTCATAGTTGATTTCTGACCAGATCAAAGTTCAGTTTAGGGTATAACAGGCTAAAGAATGACCCCATCATCTCTCCTGCGCTAAGCTCATTTTTTTGACAGCAGTGTCTGTAACCCTTATCTAGATTCTCCTGAGCCATCTCTAAGCTGATTTCTGACCACATCAAAGTTCAACTCAGTACATAGCAGACCTCCGAATGAGCCAACGGTGATTCGGACAGCCGACCGTAAGCTCATTTTGACAGCAGCATCTCTAACCCTTAACTTATTTCTCCTGAACCATCTCTAAGCTGATTTATGACCACATCAAATTTCATCTCTGTGCTTTGCAGAATGAGCCAACAATGACTCCGACAGTAAAATAATTTGACGGTATCATCTCTAATGCTCATCTTGTTTCTCCTGAGCCATCTTCTAGGCTGATTTATGACCACATCAAAGTTCAGTTTAGGGCATAGCAGACTGCAGAATGAGTCAATGATGATTCGGACAGCCGACAGTAAGCTAATTTTGACAGCTGCATCTCTATCCCTTATCTCGTTTCTCCTGAGCTGATTTATGACCACATTAAAGTTCAGTTAAGGGCATAGCAGACTGCAGAATGAGCCAAAGGTAACTCCGACGCTAAGCTTATTTTGACAGCAGTGCCAGTAACCATTATCTAGTTTCTCCTGAGCCATCTTCTAAGCTGATTTATGACCACATGAAAGTCCAGCTTAAGGCATGGCAGACTAAACAATAACCCCATGATCTCTCCTGCACTAGTGTCATGAATCCCCAATGGCTAGGGATAGCACAGGACAAGTAAAGTAAAACAAAATATCGGACGAGCTCTAGGGTGATGGAACCTGGGCTGACCGCTGCCCTACGCCTGACAAACGCAACTAGAGATAGCCAGGGAGCGTGCCTACGTTGGTTCTAGACGCCACGCACCAGCCTAAGAGCTAACTAGTACTGC
Organism: Ranitomeya variabilis; assembly: GCF_051348905.1. Taxonomy (NCBI): domain Eukaryota; kingdom Metazoa; phylum Chordata; class Amphibia; order Anura; family Dendrobatidae; genus Ranitomeya; species Ranitomeya variabilis. The sequence continues at coordinate 216,529,768 of NC_135235.1, forward strand.
AGAGAAAACAAGACCTCACTTGCCTCCAGAGGAATTAACCCCAAAGGTATAGTTGCCCCCCACATGTATTGACGGTGAAATGAGAGGAAGGCACAGACATAGAGATGATGTATATAGCTTTAGCAAATAGAGGCCCGCTAAAAACTAGAAAGCAGAATGACACAAAAGGGGACTGAGCGGTCAGCAAAAAACCCTAATCAAAAAAACCATCCTGAGATTACAAGAACCCATGTGCCAACTCATGGCACATGGGGAGAACCTCAGTCCACTAGAGCAACCAGCTAGCATAGAGACATTCTAAGCAAGCTGGACCAAAAACCAAACAACTGAAAATCAGCACTTAGCTTATCCTGAAAGATCTGGGAGCAGGTAGGCAGGAACCAAACAGAGCACATCTGAACACATTGTTAGCCGGCAAGGGAAATGACAGAAAGGCCAGGTAAAATAGGAAACACCCAGCCTCTGATGGACAGGTGGAAACCAAAGGCCGCAACCCACCAAAGTCACCCAGTACCAGCAGTAACCACCAGAGGGAGCCCACCAACAGAATCCACAACAGTACCCCCCCCTTGAGGAGGGGTCACCGAACCCTCACGAGAACCCCCAGGGCGATCAGGGTGAGCTCTATGGAAGGCGCGGACCAAATCAGTCGCGTGAACATCGGAGGCGACCACCCAGGAATTATCCTCCTGACCATAACCCTTCCACTTAACCAAATACTGGAGTTTGCGTCTGGAAACACGAGAATCCAAGATCTTTTCAACAACATACTCCAATTCTCCCTCCACCAGCACCGGAGCAGGAGGCTCGACCGAAGGAACAACGGGCACCTCATACCTCCGCAACAACGACCGATGGAACACATTATGAATAGCAAACGATGCTGGGAGATCCAAACGAAAAGATACAGGGTTAAGAATCTCCGAGATCCTATAAGGACCGATGAACCGAGGCTTGAATTTAGGAGAAGAGACCTTCATAGGGACAAAACGAGAAGACAACCACACCAAGTCCCCAACAAGAAGTCGGGGACCCACGCGGCGACGGCGATTAGCAAACTGCTGAGTCTTCTCCTGAGATAACTTCAAATTGTCCACCACCTGATTCCAAATCTGATGTAGCCTGTCCACCACCACGTCTACTCCAGGACAATCCGAAGATTCCCCCTGACCAGAGGAAAAACGAGGATGAAACCCCGAATTACAAAAAAAAGGAGAGACCAACGTGGCAGAACTAGCCCGATTATTAAGAGCAAATTCGGCCAGTGGCAAAAAAGCAACCCAGTCATCCTGATCAGCAGAAACAAAACACCTCAAATAAGTTTCCAAGGTCTGATTAGTTCGCTCCGTCTGGCCATTCGTCTGCGGATGGAATGCAGACGAGAAAGACAAATCAATGCCCATCTTGGCACAAAACGTCCGCCAAAATCTAGACACAAACTGGGATCCCTGTCAGAAACGATATTCTCCGGAATCCCATGCAAACGAACCACGTTCTGAAAAAACAAAGGAACCAACTCAGAGGAGGAGGGTAACTTAGGCAAGGGCACCAAATGAACCATCTTAGAAAAGCGGTCACACACAACCCAGATAACGGACATTTTCTGTGAAACCGGGAGATCAGAAATAAAATCCATGGAAATGTGCGTCCAAGGCCTCTTCGGAATGGGCAAAGATAACAACAACCCACTAGCCCGTGAACAGCAAGGCTTAGCTCGAGCACACACTTCACAAGACTGCACAAAGGTACGCACATCCCTAGACAAGGAAGGCCACCAAAAAGACCTGGCCACCAAATCTCTTGTACCAAATATTCAAGGATGACCAGCCAACACAGAAGAATGGACCTCGGAGATGACTCTACTGGTCCAATCATCCGGAACAAACAATCTTTCTGGTGGACATCGATCCGGTTTATCCACCTGAAACTCCTGCAATGCGCGTCGCAAGTCTGGGGATACGGCGGACAATATTACCCCATCCCTAAGGATACCTCAGGCCCAGTGTCTCCAGGAGAATCAGGCACAAAACTCCTGGAAAGAGCATCTGCCTTCACATTCTTTGAACCTGGCAGGTATGAAACCACGAAATTGAAACGAGAAAAAAATAATGACCAACGAGCCTGTCTAGGATTCAAACGCCTGGCAGACTCAAGGTAAATGAGATTCTTGTGATCAGTCAAGACCACCACGCGATGTTTAGCACCCTCAAGCCAATGACGCCACTCCTCAAATGCCCACTTCATGGCCAAAAGCTCCCGATTACCCACATCATAATTGCGCTCGGCGGGCGAGAATTTTCTAGAGAAGAAAGCACATGGCTTTGTCACCGAGCCATTAGAACTTCTCTGTGACAAAACTGCCCCCGCTCCAATCTCGGAAGCATCAATCTCCACCTGAAAAGGAAGTGACACATCTGGTTGACACAACACAGGAGCAGAAGAAAACCGGCGCTTAAGTTCCCGAAAGGCCTCCACGGCCGCAGGAGACCAATCAGCAACATCAGCACCCTTTTTAGTCAAATCAGTCAAGGGTTTAACAATACTGGAAAAATTAGCAATGAACCGACGATAAAAATTAGCAAACCCCAAGAACTTCTGAAGGCTCTTAACAGATGTAGGTTGTGTCCAGTCACAAATAGCCTGAACCTTAACGGGATCCATCTCAATAGTAGAAGGAGAAAAAATGTACCCCAAAAAAGAAATCTTCAGGACTCCGAAGAGACACTTTGAGCCCTTCACAAACAGAGAATTGGCCCGCAAAACCTGAAACACCTTCCTGACCTGTAGAACATGAGACTCCCAGTCATCAGAAAACACCAAAATATCATCCAAATACACAATCATAAACTTATCCAGATATTCACGGAAAATATTGTGCATAAAGGACTGAAAGACTGACGGAGCATTGGAGAGTCCAAAAGGCATTACCAAATACTCAAAATGGCCCTCAGGCGTATTAAATGCGGTTTTCCACTCATCACCCTGTTTTATCCGCACCAGATTATACGCACCACGAAGATCTATTTTAGTGAACCACCTAGCCCCCTTAATGCGAGCAAACAAATCAGTAAATAATGGCAATGGATACTGGTATTTGACTGTAATCTTATTCAGAAGGCGATAATCTATACAAGGCCTCAGGGAACCATCTTTTTTTGCCACGAAAAAAAAACCTGCTCCCAGAGGGGACGAAGATGGACGAATATGTCCCTTTTCCAAGGACTCCTTAATATAATTCCGCATAGCAGTATGCTCTGGCAGTGACAGATTAAATAAACGACCCTTAGGGAACTTACTGCCAGGAATCAATTCTATAGCACAGTCACACTCTCTATGAGGAGGGAGCGAATTGAGCTTAGGCTCCTCAAAAACATCCTTATAATCTGACAAAAATGCAGGGATCTCCGAAGGAGTCGATGAAGCGATTGAAATCGGAGGTGCATCATCATGAACCCCCTGACATCCCCAGCTTAGCACAGACATTGTTTTCCAGTCCAGGACAGGATTATGAGTTTGTAACCATGGCAGACCAAGCACTAGTACATCATGTAAATTATACAGTACAAGGAAGCGAATCACCTCCTGATGAACGGGAGTCATGCGCATGGTCACTTGTGTCCAATACTGCGGTTTATTCATAGCCAATGGTGTAGAATCAATTCCCTTCAGAGGAATAGGAACTTCCAGAGGCTCTAGACTAAAACCGCAGCGTTTAGCAAATGACCAATCCATAAGACTCAGGGCAGCGCCTGAATCCACATAGGCATCGACGGAAATGGAAGACAGTGAAAAAATCAGAGTCACAGACAAAATGAACTTAGACTGCAGAGTATCAATGGCAAAAGATTTATCAACCCTTTTTGTGCGTTTAGAGCATGCTGATATAACATGAGCTGAATCACCACAATAAAAACACAAACCATTTTTCCGCCTATAATTTTGCCGTTCACTTCTGGACAGAATTCTATCACATTGCATAGTCTCAGGTGCCTGTTCAGAAGACACCGCCAACTGGTGCACGGGTTTGCGCTCCCGTAAACGCCGATCAATCTGAATGGCCATAGCCATAGACTCATTCAGACCTGTAGGCGCAGGGAACCCCACCATAATATCCTTAATGGCCTCAGAAAGACCATTTCTGAAGTTTGCAGCCAGGGCGCACTCATTCCACTGAGTAAGCACCGACCATTTCCGAAATTTCTGACAATATATTTCCGCTTCATCATGCCCCTGAGAGAGGGCTAATAAAGCCTTTTCAGCCTGAATCTCTAGGTTAGGTTCCTCATAGAGCAATCCCAATACCAGAAAAAACGCATCCACACTGAGCAACGCAGGATCCCCTGGTGCCAATGCAAATGCCCAATTCTGAGGGTCGCCCCGTAGGAACGATATAACAATCTTGACCTGTTGAGCAGGGTCTCCAGAGGAGCGAGATTTCAAAGAGAGAAACAATTTACAATTGTTCCTGAAATTCAGGAAGGTAGATCTATCTCCAGAAAAAAACTCTGGAATAGGAATTCTAGGTTCAGACATGGGAGTGTGAACAACGAAATCCTGAATGTTTTGAACCTTTGCCGCGAGATTACTCAGGCTGGAAGCCAAACTCTGGACATCCATGATAAACAGCTAAGATCAGAGCCATTCAAGGGTTAAGAGGAGGTAAGAAGCAGCTAGACAGCAATTAAGGGCTAGGCAGCAAAACTTTGAAGGAAAAAAAAAATAATAATTTTTCCTTGAACACTTCTTTTCCTCCTGCTTCAGCCCAAACAATTAACACTTTGTGGGCCGGCTATACTGTCATGAATCCCCAATGGCTAGGGATAGCACAGGACAAGTAAAGTAAAACAAAATATCGGACGAGCTCTAGGGTGATGGAACCTGGGCTGACCGCTGCCCTACGCCTGACAAACGCAACTAGAGATAGCCAGGGAGCGTGCCTACGTTGGTTCTAGACGCCACGCACCAGCCTAAGAGCTAACTAGTACTGCAGAGAAAACAAGACCTCACTTGCCTCCAGAGGAATTAACCCCAAAGGTATAGTTGCCCCCCACATGTATTGACGGTGAAATGAGAGGAAGGCACAGACATAGAGATGATGTATATAGCTTTAGCAAATAGAGGCCCGCTAAAAACTAGAAAGCAGAATGACACAAAAGAGGACTGAGCGGTCAGCAAAAAACCCTAATCAAAAAAAACCATCCTGAGATTACAAGAACCCATGTGCCAACTCATGGCACATGGGGAGAACCTCAGTCCACTAGAGCAACCAGCTAGCATAGAGACATTCTAAGCAAGCTGGACCAAAAACCAAACAACTGAAAATCAGCACTTAGCTTATCCTGAAAGATCTGGGAGCAGGTAGGCAGGAACCAAACAGAGCACATCTGAACACATTGTTAGCCGGCAAGGGAAATGACAGAAAGGCCAGGTAAAATAGGAAACACCCAGCCTCTGATGGACAGGTGGAAACCAAAGGCCGCAACCCACCAAAGTCACCCAGTACCAGCAGTAACCACCAGAGGGAGCCCACCAACAGAATCCACAACACACTAGGCTCATTTTGACAGCAGTGTCAGTAACCTTTATCTAGATTCTCCTGAGCCATCTTCTAAGCTGATTTCTGACCACATCAAAGTTCAACTCAGTACATAGCAGACCTCCGAATGAGCCAATGGTGATTCGGATAGCCAACAGTAAGCTCATTTTGACAGCAGCATCTCTAACACTTATCTCGTTTCTCCTGAGCTGATTTATGACCACATCAAAGTTCAGCTCAGTGCTTTGCAGAATGCAGAATGATCCAACGATGACTCCAACAGTAACATAATTTGACGGTAGCGTATCTCATGCTTATTTTGTTTCTCTAGAGCCATCTTCTAAGCTGATTTATGACCACATCAAAGTTAAACTTTCAATCAGATGGTTCAGGAGATTAGGGGATCCCGTGTTTTCTTAAAAGAGCAGATTCACTGGTATCTCATTCTGCAGTCTGCTATGTACTTTGATATATAGAGGCTGTAGAATCCTAACAATTCAAAAAATTGTAATGAAACCCAGTTGCAAAAATTATTTTTAGTAAAAAATGTGATTTTTTTTATTTTATTTTTTACACTTTGTATCTGCAGTTTTCTTCCTCGACTTTCAACAAAAAATAAGAGGAGATGGACCAGCAGCCTTTGATCTGTACAAATATTACTCGTGGTTTTCTTTCCATCTTAATGGTCGGGTACAAAGATGGTAAATGACATTTGGTGTAGAAAATCCACTTATAAAAGTTGTGATTTTTAGTAAATCTGGTCACGAAAGGTGATTTCTACTAGACGGGGCCAAATGTAATAGGGGCAACTTCATAAAAAATAAATCTTAAAGGATAGTGTGCCCCCGGACCACGATGTCCAATCAGACATCTTATGAGAGCAAGAGACTTATTATCGGGGTCCAGGTTGTGATTAGACAATCGTTCAAGTTATTTTATAAATCTAATAATTAAAATTAAAAGTGATCCTCCTATATAGGACATTTATATTATATCCATGTGATAATACCACAATACAAAGCTTAAAAAATAAAGTAGATATGGGGGTAATTCCCTCCTATTGTCAGATAGTGTAATTTTGTAATTTACTGCTAATTAAAACGTTAAGCCGTTTTTGAGATATTAACACTTTTTTATTTTTATTTACAGCTCGTTTCCTTGGAAACCGACCACCGCTGCTAAACAGTAGAACATGTGCAGTATTTACCAGCTCCTTTCAATTGAGCTTGTAAGCACTATTTTGATTCTGGTCAGGTTCGCTGGAGACCGTGGTTACCTCCTGATCTTGGTCAGTTTTAGCGTAGTGCTTACAAGCTGGACCGCAGCGGTGGTCGGTCTCCTAGGTAACAAGCTGTAAACAAAATTGTTAATATCTAAAGAACTGCTGCAAATTTTTATAAGCAGTAAATTGCAAAAGTGCTTGATTTTACAAGCTCTATCTGACAATATCCATCTGTGAAGATGTTAGTTTTTATCATCCTAGGTCCTTGATGTCCAGTCTTTGAGGTCACTGTGCAATGGCCCAGTTTGTCTCCCCCCTAAATGGGCTCCTGTTCGAGAGAAGAGGTCAAGTCAAGGATGTATATTTTGTAATTGCCGAGACCCTATGTCTGATATCGGCGTGTCTTACATGATTTGCAAATCTTACCAAGAGTGACAGCCTCACTCGAACACGAGCCGGTCTCAGGCCGGAGCGAAAGAATCAATATGAAAAATTAGAAAACAGATGTGAGTGATAGAGAAACGGTGGTAGACAAAGCATTGAGGGGAGGGCGGTGTAATAAAGATGAATAGGAGTGCTAAAGGTTAAACCAAGCAGACAGGGAGAGATGGATTGGGGAGCAGCGCACAGTGTCTGCTGCGATAGAGTCCTCTCTGCTCCACTTGTGACACATGACCCGACCTGCTGTCCTCTCCTGACCTATGACCCATAACCAAACTCTTCTAAGCATCTGAGCTGTGGGCACAGGTACTCGCGGACAACACTGGGTGGCACTGCGGCATTCACCGAGGCAGACCGGAGCTCTGAAACTCATTGCATCGCACCTGACTACATAATGCACAGTTCACAATCAATGACAACGTGACCGGAACCTCTACCTCTTATTGTGACGCCCAGGGTCCTATATTTGAACATACATTCAGTTTTTCATGATCAGCTACATATAAAATGTTTCAGTTTCATCGAATATCTGCCAATCGTCGAATTGTATTTTTTAAATTGGATAATAAGAGGTTAAGCTGATCCTCATGGGAGGGGTTGGTGTTGAAGTTCAGCCCATGCTCATATCATGTGATAACCATATTACTCTGACTTATTTGAAATTGTTATAGGACTTACAGTTTAGTTTTTAACCGACTATCCGTATGTAAATCTTTAAGTAGCTGGCAAACAATGAAGATTAACTTAAGTTTAGACAATCAAAAGTTTGAGCTGATCCTTGTGGGAGGGGTTGGTGTTGAAGTCCCACCCATGCTTATCTGTTCTTAGCAAGAGTGATTCATTGCAGACCTATTCTCTACACACAATTACCAATTGTTTTACTCACGCTCGGACTGTTAGCGCCAGTGGGGATCGCCACACACCGGATTTACCCCTGAGGGGCGTGACTAAGCAGCTACCTTGGTGTTTGCTGGAGCCTCTAGTGGTGAGGTCAGACTTGTGCGGCAGATGGCTGCCAGGTACTACCCCAGGGTGGTATCCAGCAGTAGCAACTGACCACCAAAGGGAAAAGACACTGTAATGGCAGGTACTGAAGGTATACTGTCTGGCATAGTACTGGCAACCACTGCTGGTAACGAGACAGATTGGTGCAGGCACGACTAATATACAGGCAAATGCAGGCGGGCACGGCTGACACACTGGCACAGGCAGAACCCACCTCAGAGCGGACGAACAGCAACACCTTCAGGAAGAACTGGGTCACTGGCTGGACTCAGTTTAGACTGAACAGACAGGAACAGATTTGGGGAGGACTGGGTCAGTGACAGGGACGACTGGAATTCAGGAACAGGCAGGACCCAGTTCACACTGAACAGACAAGGATCCGCAGGGGTGGACAGGAAGGTATAAGTAATGTACGTACACAGTGACTGCACCAGCAGAATAGTGAGTGCAGCTCTGGGGTATAATACAGGATGTAACTCAGGATCAGTAATGTATATACACAGTGACTGCACCAGCAGAATAGTGAGTGCAGCTCTGGGGTATAATACAGGATGTAACTCAGGATCAGTAATGTATATACACAGTGACTGCACCAGCAGAATAGTGAGTGCAGCTCTGGAGTATAATACAGGATGTAACTCAGGATCAGTAATGTAATGTATGTACACAGTGACTCCACCAGCAGAATAGTGAGTGCAGCTCTGGGGTATAATAAAGGATGTAACCCAGGATCAGTAATGTAATGTATGTATATAGTGACTGCACCAGCAGAATAGTGAGTGCAGCTCTGGGGTATAATACAGGATGTAACTCAGGATCAGTAATGTTATGTATGTACACAGTGACTGCACCAGCAAAACAGTGAGGGCAGCTCTGGGGTATAATACACTATTAATCCTGACCAAATCACCATCTCCAGTCTTGCACACAGTTCCAAAGTTGCTGGACCCTCCACCATGCTTTACTGTTGCTGCAGACGCTCCTTATCGTGCCGCTCTCCAGCCATTAAGCAAATAAAATGCCTTCTGTTACAGGCCAATATTTCACATTTAGACTCATCATTCCAGGGCACCTGCTGACATTTTTATATACTCCTTTTTCTATGTTTTTGCACTTAGACCAGTTACTTGGCCTTGTTTCTATTTTGAATTTGAGTTTTTGACCACAATTCTTCCATATAAACCACTTTTGGCCAGACTTCTCCATACAGTAGATGCATGTAGCTGGATCCCACTGGTTGCTGCCAGTTCTGAGTTAATGACACTGCTGGACATCTTCTCATTTAAATAGGAAGTAAGCATGATGTGTTAGTCAGTTTCCTTGGCCGACTATTATAGTCTTCAATGTTGCCCATTTTTGGTGCTTCTTTAAGATCTTCAACAGCACATCTTGAAAACCCCAGTCTGCTTTGAAATCTTTTCCTGGGAGACACCTGGCTGATGCAGTATAACTACCTTGCACCTTCCTATGCTGTATAACCTGCGACATGAAACTGTCTTTCCCAACCTCACCTTTGTAGTAGAGTTTGTCTAATCCTCACCCAGGTTTAAGCCTCCAACACATCGGTTTCAGTTAATGACCTATATATGGAAATCAGTTAATGACCTATATATGGAAATAATGATCGTTATCACCTATTTGGTATAATTGGTTAATCACACTCCGGACTATAATCCAGCAAAATCCTTAATTTTGTACAAATGTAGAAGAATTGATCCCTTATTTGGAGGCAAAAGACGGTCGCACCAATTATTGGTTTGGTTTAGACTTTTTTCATTAATTTTGCTAATTGATGTTCTATTATCAGTTTTATTTTTGATAGCAGTGTCACTTTGCAGCATTTTTTTTCTACATTTTTGTACAGTGTGGTATAAATGTGTTTTGGGAAAGTATTCAATACCCTCCATGTGGGGTCCGCTCTCCGCAGAGCGACTGCCAGCTGGTGGGAAATCGTATCACAGAAAAGCGATCTTCTCTCCGCTGCTCCTCTGATCATCCCCGTGTCTGCTATTCCCAGCTACATGCAGAAATATTAGCTGCAAATATAAATCACCTGTCTACATTCCGTTCCCCTGATATGTGGTTTGATCAGAGGAAATTTATAACAACTCCTTCTGCATAAATATACACTACAGGAGAGAGATTGAGCTCGGGTACTGGAGAAGAAAAACATTGTAAAGGGCTCTATGAACTGGGACATAAGAAAGAAATTGGGGGAAAAAAATCCTAAAAATAATCATATCTGACGCAATTCTTCAAATATATTCAAAAACATAATCCCAGGGCTTCTCCACTTAGGATGACCCTTTTTTTTTATATCCATTGATCACAGAGTGACTTCCTTTGATCATCTGTAAACCTAAAAGCAAGTATTCAATTTTCCTGCAGCGCCCCCAGAGGATGAAATGAGTATTTCACATTCTGCAATGATATCAATGTGCTGGGTCCTCCAGAGGGAGTTAATCTCTGCTTGATAAGGGTCTTTTATGGAGGATGTGTGTATTTTTATTGTTTTTTTTTTCTCTTTAAATAAAGATATTTTGCTTTATTATAGAAGATAAATTAATATAAAATGGAATTTCAACATAAAAAAAAGTTAATGTAGAAAAAAAAAAAAAAAAATGAGAGGTAGATAAAATACTGATGGGCATGTGATGATAACGTTCCGGTTACAGGTTCAGCTGCAATAAAATATAGGTTTGTGTTAAAAGCAAAAACACTTAAAAGGAACATGTGCGGGAGAAATGAAATGGTTCTCCGCTAGTTCCAGGGTAGGTCAGCGGATAAACTATTAAGGGCAGATAATAGCAATCTGTGCGGTGTCTGGATCTCACCTCCTCAACAATTTCATTATGTGACCAAGCTCTGCCTGGCACGTTCTCCGCCATACACATAGCGGGCGGCAGATACCGCTCTGGTACAGCAGGGGGCAGTAGTGCAGGTTGGAGGATTTGTATGGAAGTTTCTCTAGGTGCGGACCCCTTTTTACTTCTCATCCAGATTACTATGTTTATGACTCTATATTAAAAAATGACAACATGGATACTAGGTAGTTCAAGATAAAAATATCAAACAGTGCTATACAGTGTCCCAGTTCTAAATAGTGCCTAAAATAATCGCATACAGTGGTCTGATGAATATATTTTCCCATAGCGCTCCAATACATAGTACAACAATTACCCAATAAACAGTGCCATACAGTGCCTAATAAATACTGTCATACAGTCAGGGGTGGATTAAGGGTAGCCAGGGCCCCGGGCTGTTCAGACACTGTGCCCCCCCCCCCCGCCGGTCATGTGACGGGGGTCATGTGACGGGGGTCATGATATACCTGAACCAGATTATTCCAGAAAAATGGCCGGGCCCTACTCTACTGTAACTTATTAAATATTTGTTAAAATATGCAATACAATTTAGGTATATTTTGACCAATATCACATACAAGGAGCAAATACCACCGCACCATGACCAGACCACAAATTACAACCACAGTGATCGAATAATATCACATACAAGGAACAAATACCACCGCACCATGTCAAGACCACATATTACCACCACTTGGTGACCAAATAGCACATTCAAGGGACAAACACCGCAACACCATTTCCAGACCACATATTACCACCACATAGTGACTGAATACTACAATACTGATCAGTAATTAAAAAAAAAAACAATACTATCACCATAAGTGCCAGTATTCACAGGAGATCTGTACTTAGTATGCAGTGTCTGTGTAGAGGTAATACAGAGATCACTGGTGACATTATACACAGGAGCTCTGTATATAATGTATAGGTAATACAGTGATTACTGGTGACATTGTACACAGGACCGCTGTATATAGTATACAGTGTATAGTGTCAGTGTATAGGTAACACTGACTCACCAGTGACGTCTCTAGGTGAAGTCCTTCATCTTTCATCCAGCACAGACTGCCATCATTTCTTCCAGCCAGGACTCGTTTCTGCAGGAAATAACAGTTATCTCGAGCTCTGCTTGCAGAACACATTACTTAATTTTTCACAACTTCTACATTACACCACATGAAGAAAAAAAGGCGATATAGTGTCACTCTGCACAGTAACAGGACCGCCCCACCCCCCCCCATTTAAAACAGTATACTCAATAAATAAAATAAATACATCACTGCAGTAATAATATCCCTTAATTAGCCCCTATGGTAATAATATTCCCCATCCTGGCCCCGTTTATCTCATTCCTGGCTCCAGCCATATGTTCTCGCATCCTGCCCTCATGAGTATCCATTCTACACCATATGATCTCCCCATCCTGCCCCATCTGTCTCCATCGTATCCATCCTGCCCCATGATCCAATCCTGCCCCATGTCTTTCATTCTGCCCCGTGTCTCCAATCATGCCCCGTATCTACATTCTGCCCATGCCTCCAGTCCTGCCCCCAGTGTGTCCAGCAATCTGCCCCAGTGTGTCCAGCATATTACCCCCAGTGTGTCCAGCATATTACCCCCAGTATGTCCAGCATATTGCCCCAGTATCCAGCAATCTGCCCCAGTGTGTCCAGCATTGCCCCCAGACAGTGTGTACAGCAATCTGCCCCAGTGTGTCCAGCATATTACCCCCAGTGTCAAGCATATTACCCCCAGTGTCCAGCAATCTGCCCCAGTATGTCCAGCATATTGCCCCAGTGTGTCCAGCATTGCCTCCAGACAGTGTGTCCAGCAATCTGCCCCAGTGTGTCCAGCATATTACCCCCAGTGTGTCCAGCAATCTGCCCCAGTGTGTCCAGCAATCTTCCCCAGTATGTCCAGCATTGCCCCCAGACAGTGTGTCCAGCAATCTGCCCCAGTGTGTCCAGCATATTACCCCCAGTGTGTCCAGCAATCTGCCCCAGTGTGTCCAGCAATCTTCCCCAGTATGTCCAGCATTGCCCCCAGACAGTGTGTCCAGCAATCTGCCCCAGTGTGTCCAGCATATTACCCCCAGTGTGTCCAGCAATCTGCCCCAGTATGTCCAGCATATTGCCCCAGAGTGTCCAGCATTGCCCCCAGACAGTGTGTCCAGCAATCTGCCCCAGTGTGTCCAGCATATTACCCCCAGTGTGTCCAGCAATCTGCCCCAGTATGTCCAGCATATTGCCCCAGAGTGTCCAGCATTGCACCCAGACAGTGTGTCCAGCAATCTTCCCCAGTGTCTCCAGCATTGCCCTAGTGTCTCCAGCATTGCCCCAGTGTGTCCAGCAATAATCTGCCCCAGTGTGTCCTCCAGTATTGCCCCCAGTGTCTCCAGCATTGCCCCAGTGTGTCCAGCATTGCCCCAGTGTGTCCAGCATTGCCCCAGTGTGTCCAGCATTGCCATAGTGTGTCCAGCAATCATCTGTCCCAGTGTGTCCAGCATTGCCCCAGTGTGTCCAGCAATCATCTGCCCCAGTGTGTCCAGCATTGCCCCAGTGTCTCCAGCATTGCCCCAGTGTCTCCAGCAATCATCTGCCCCAGTGTGTCCTCCAGCATTGCCCCCAGTGTGTCTAGCAATCTGCACCAGTGTCTCCAGCATTGCCCCAGTGTGTCCAGCATTGCCCCAGTGTGTCCAGCAATCTTCCCTAGTGTGTCCAGCATTGCCCCAGTGTCTCCAGCATTGCCCCAGTGTTTCCAGCAATCATCTGCCCCAGTGTGTCCAGCAATCATCTGCCCCAGTGTGTCCAGCAATCATCTGCCCCAGTGTGTCCAGCATTGCCCCAGTGTGTCCAGCAATCATCTGCCCCAGTGTGTCCTCCAGCATTGCCCCCAGTGTCTCCAGCATTGCCCCAGTGTGTCCAGCAATCATCTGCCCCAGTGTGTCCTCCAGCATTGCCCCCAGTGTGTCCAGCAATCTGCCCCAGTGTCTCCAGAATTGCCCCAGTGTGTCCAGCTATCATCTGTCCCAGTGTGTCCTCCGGCTGCAGCATATTGCCCCCAGTCAGACCGTGTCACTGACTGTCCAGCATTCTGGCCCACCCGGATTGCCGTTAGGTTAGCAAAAAAACAAAACAAAAAAAACAAAAAAACAAACCGAGTTCTCCTCACCTGACCAGCGCTCCAGGCGGTGAGCTCCCTCCAGCAGAGCGCACTCGCCAGCGACTGACAATGACGTCAGACGCCGGCGACGTGTGCGCTGCGCCTGCGGCTGACTTCAGCTGCCAGCCTCCAATTGGCTGGCGGCTGTTGTTAACTATTGACGTGCAGGCGCGTGACCGCACGTCAATAGGAAACCGCCGCAGCGCCGGTAGGGGCCCGGTGAGCAGATGAGACTGGGCCCAAAGCGGGCCCCCTCTCTCTGCCCACCGGGCCCATAAATGATACGCCAGTCAGGGCACGGGCAGTAATGCCCTGATGGCGGCGGGCAATCTGTGCGGTAGCCCAGGGCCCCCCCACACCACTGGGCCCTGGGCTACCACCCATATTGACCCTCTTATAATCCGCCCCTGCATACAGTGACAATATAAACAGTGCCATACAGTTACCTAATGAATACCGTCATACAGTGACAATATATATAGTGCCATACAGTGCATCAATAAACAGTGCCATACAGTTACCTAATGAATTGTGCCAGTTACCTAATAAATACTGTCATATAGTGATCTAATAAATACTGTCATACAGTGAACATACAAACAGTCCTATACAGTGCCTCAATAAACAGTGCCATACAGTTACCTAATGAATATTGCTATACAGAGATCTAATAAATACTGTCATACAGTGACCATATAAACAGTGCCATATAGTGCATCAATAAACAGTGCCATACAGTTACTTAATGAACAGTGCTATACAGTGATCTAATAAATACTGTTATACAGTGACCACATAAACAGTGCCATATAGTGCATCAATAGACAGTGCCATAGTTACCTAATGAACAGTGCCATACAGTGATGTAATAAATGCTGTCATACAGTGACATATAAACAGTGCCATATAGTACCCCAATGAACAGTGCCACACAGTGCATCAATAAACAGCGCCAGGTAGTTATCTAACAGCGCCATGCACTGTCCCAATAAATAGTACCAGATAGTTATCCAACAAACAGGGTTATATAGTGTCCCAATAAATATTGCCATACAGTGCTAATATAAATAGTGTCATGCAGTTTCTCAGTAACTAGTGCTATATAGTACCCATAAAAACCATGCCATGCACTTGTCCAATAATCGGTGCTATATAGTACCTATATAAAGTGTCACGCAGTTTACCAATATAATCAGTGCCATACAGTTATACTGTGTCTCAATAAATAGTACCCTGTTCAGTTACAATAAAAACAATGCCATACAGTGCCATAATAAAAATGTCATACCATGCCATGCAGCACCCCTATAGTGCCATACAGTTACCCTATAAATAGTGCCATATTGTTCTCCAGTTAACAGTGCCATAAAGATGTCCAAAAAACGTTTCTTTAAAAGTAGTGATAATAGGGGTCATCCAGGTTTCCCAGAAGCAGAAGACATCATGAGGCATCCGGACTTTCCCCCCCGCAGTCTCAGGTTATTATTGGCTCTTCCTCTAGGATTGATCATTTCCAGCAGTTTTGCCTCCTGGGGGATTTCAGTGAGACCTTGATGATACAATAACCGTTTTCCTGTATCTCGCACCTCCCGGTGCTCCGCCAGGTCTCCATTGTTGTCATTTTTCACTCTTCTTTATCTGGATTCAGGTATTAATCAAACTTCACAACAACAATAATCCCAGGAGGCAAACGGGTGCAGTGAGCAAAAAGGCTGTAATGACACCCGTGGCGTAGCGTGGGTTCCCAGCACCTGAGGCAATGCAAGTATTTTTCACCCCCCCCATTAGATAAACTATTTAAAAAATATTGGGTTTTTTTACGTTATTTTTATTACATTTCTGAATTTTTTATGTAACTAGATTACCCTAACCTTATCCCTAGATCTATCTATAACCCTATCCCTCTTTAACCCTAGACCTGTTCCTAACCCTAGACCTATTTCTAATGATATCCCTATCTCTAAACCTATCCCTAAAGGTACCGTCACACTAAGCAACGTCGCCAGCGATCTGTGACGTTGCAGCGTCCTAGGGAGCGATATCGCTGTATTTGACACGCAGCAGCGATCAGAATCCCGCTGTGAAATTGCTGGTCGCTGCTAGAAGGTCTGCACATTATTTGGTCGCTAGGTCGCCGTGTATCGCCGTGTTTGACAGCAAAAGCGACGATACCAGCGATATTTTACACTGGTAACCAGGGTAAACATCGGGTTACTAAGCGCAGGGCCGCGCTTAGTAACCCGATGTTTACCCTGGTTACCAGCGTAAAAGTTAAAAAAACAAACAGCACATACTCACCAGCGCGTCCCCCAGCCTCTGCTTCCTGACACTGACTGAGCGCCGGCCCTAAACTGAAAGTGAAAGCACAGCGGTGACGTCACCGCTGTGCTGTTAGGGCCGGAGCTCAGTCAGTGTCAGGAAGCAGAGGCTGGGGGACGCGCTGGTGAGTATGTACTGTTTGTTTTTTTAACTTTTACGCTGGTAACCAGGGTAAACATCGGGTTACTAAGCGCGGCTCTGCGCTTAGCAACCCGATGCTTACCCTGGTTACCCGGGGACCTCGGCATCGTTGGTCGCTGGAGAGCGGTCTGTGTGACAGCTCTCCAGCGACCAAACAGCGACGCTGCAGCGATCGGCATCGCTGTCGCTATCGCTGCAGCGTCGCTTAATGTGACGGTACCTTAAACGCAGACCTATTGCTAACACTATCTTTATCTCCTTCCCTCTGGCCATCTCCGTCCCTCTAGCCATCTCCAACCCTATTTAGATATACAAAAAGAATGCAAAAGCTGTTTTACATTTGGGACAGCTCTATCCAGTAGCGTAGCTACCAGGGGGGGGGGGCAGAGGGTGCCCGGTGCTCTGAGGGGGCCCACCTGGAGCTACGCTACTGTAATGTATCGGCGCGCGCAGTTACCTACTGCGGCAGAGCAGGGAGAATCGATCTCCCTGCTCTGCCGCCGGCCGCTATGGGGCCCCTGAGCAGGTGCCGGCAGTGGGCCCCCTCCTGTCATCGCATTTAGCCGGTACAGCTGACCGCAATGATGAAGGAAGGAGGGCTGCGCTCCTTCCCCAATCATCCCCTGTCAGCGTCTGACGTCGGCGACGCTAACAGTGGGCGCAATGAGTCACTGCCCGGCGCCATGCAGGAACGAGGAAGAAGAGAGGTGAGTATTTTTTTAAGGGGTACTGCCTTATACTACAGAAATCTGCCTATGGGGGTGCTGTGTTATACTACAGGGTCTGCCTATAGGGGGTCTGGCTAATACTACAGGGTCTGCCTAATACTACAGGGTCTGCCTAATACTACAGGGTCTGCCTATGAGGGGGTCTGCCTAATACTACAGGGTCTGCCTATGGGGGGTCTGCCTAATACTACAGGGTCTGCCTATGGGGGTATGCCTAATACTACAGGGTCTGCGTAATACTACAGAGTCTGCCTATAGTGGGTTCTGCATTATACTACAGAGTCTGCCTGTGGGGGGATCTGCCTTATACTACAGGGTCTGCCTATGGGGGGTCTGCCTAATACTACAGGGTCTGCCTTATACTACAGGGTCTGCCTATGGGGGTCTGCCTAATAATGCAGGGTCTGCCTAATACTACAGGGTCTGCCTATGGGGGGTCTGCCTAATACTACAGGGTCTGCCTGTGGGGGGGTCTGCCTTATACTACAGGGTCTGCCTATGGGGGAGTATGCCTAATACTACAGGGTCTGTCTAATACTACAGGGTCTGCCTAAGGGGGTCTGCATAATACTACAGGGTCTGCCTATGGGGGTCTGCCTAATACTACAGGGTCTGCCTAATACTACAGGGTCTTCGTATGGGGGGTCTGCATAATACTACAGGATCTGCCTATGGGGGGTCTACCTATAAGGGTCTGCCTTATACTACAGGGTCTGCCTATGGGGGGGTCTGCCTAATACTACAGGGTCTGCCTGTGGGGGGGTCTGCCTTATACTACAGGGTCTGCCTATGGGGGTTTGCCTAATACTACAGGGTCTGCCTATGGGGGGTCTGCCTAATACTACAGGGTCTGCCTATGGGGGGTCTGCCTAATACTACAGGGTCTGTCTATAGGGGTGCCGCTTTATACTACAGGATCTGCCTGCGGGGTGCTGTCTTATACTACAGGGTCTGCCTATAGGGGTGCTGCTTTATACTACAGGATCTGCCTGCGGGGTGCTACCTTATATTACAGGGTCTGCCTATAGGGGTGCTGCTTTATATTGCAGGATCTGCCTGCGGGGTGCTGTCTTATACTACAGGGTCTGCCTATAGGGGTGCATTATACAATATAGATTAGGCCTATGGGGAGTGCATTATACTACATTGAGGAGTATCTGGTGCATTATACTATATGGTGGCCATCTAGAGGGGCATCATACAGTGTGGGGATTACAGTGTTGGAGCCATCAAACAGTTTGGAGGCTACTAAGGCGCCAGTATACTGTGTATAAGAGAGCATCATACTGTGTATAGGGGAGCTGTACAGGGGGACAGATTCGGGACATTAAATGTAAAATGGGCACTTATTGTTATAGGGGAACTCAGGTTACTGTGACTATCAAAGGGGCACACAGGCAATATCACTTTCTAGGGAGCAAAATATGGGCAATGTTTTCTAGGGCATTTGCACCCGGCATTACTGTATTATAGAAGGGTGCCTTAGAATTTAGAGAGCACACAGAACCACACAGCAG
Organism: Ranitomeya variabilis; assembly: GCF_051348905.1. Taxonomy (NCBI): domain Eukaryota; kingdom Metazoa; phylum Chordata; class Amphibia; order Anura; family Dendrobatidae; genus Ranitomeya; species Ranitomeya variabilis. The sequence continues at coordinate 216,548,712 of NC_135235.1, forward strand.
GGGCAGTAATAGGGACACATACGGCAGCAGCGGCTCAGTATTGGGGTATCAGGGGCAGTAATAGGGACACATACGGCAGCAGCGGCTCAGTATTGGAGTATCAGGGGCAGTAATAGGGACACATACAGCAGCAGCGGCTCAGTATTGGGGTATTAGGTGCAGTAATAGGGACACATAAGGCAGCAGCAGCTCAGTATTGGGGTATCAGGGGCAATAATAGGAACACATACGGCAGCAGAGGCTCAGTATCGGGGTATCAGGGGCAGTAATAAGGACACATACGGCAGCAGCGGCTCAGCATTGGGGTATCAGGAGCAGTAATAGGGACACATACGGCAGCAGCGGCTCAGTATCGGGGTATCAGGGGCAGTAATAAGGACACATACGGCAGCGGCTCAGTATTGGGGTATCAGGAGCAGTAATAGGGACACATATGGTAGCAGCGACTCAGTATTGAGGTATCAGGTGCAGTAATAGGGGCACATACGGCAGCAGCGGCTCAGTATTGGGGTATCAGGTGCAGTAATAGGGACACATACGGCAGCAGCGGCTCAGTATTGGGGTATCAGGTGTAGTAATAGGGACACATACGGCAGCAGCGGCTCAGTATTGGGGTATCAGGTGCAGTAATAGGGACACATACAGCAGCAGCGGCTCATCATTGGGGTATGAGGTGTAGTAATAGGGACACATACGGAAGCAGCGGCTCATCATTGGGGTATCAGGTGCAGTAATAGGGACACATACGGCAGCAGCGGCTCAGTATTGGGGTATCAGGTGCAGTAATAGGGACACATAAGGCAGCAGCAGCTCAGTATTGGGGTATCAGGGGCAATAATAGGAACACATACGGCAGCAGAGGCTCAGTATTGGGGGATCAGGGGCAGTAATAGGGACACATACGGCAGCAGCGGCTCAGTATCGGGGTATCAGGGGCAGTAATAAGGACACATACGGCAGCAGCGGCTCAGTATTGGGGTATCAGGAGCAGTAATAGGGACACATACGGCAGCAGCGGCTCAGTATCGGGGTATCAGGGGCAGTAATAAGGACACATACGGCAGCGGCTCAGTATTGGGGTATCAGGAGCAGTAATAGGGACACATATGGTAGCAGCGACTCAGTATTGAGGTATCAGGTGCAGTAATAGGGGCACATACGGCAGCAGCGGCTCAGTATTGGGGTATCAGGTGCAGTAATAGGGACACATACGGCAGCAGCGGCTCAGTATTGGGGTATCAGGTGTAGTAATAGGGACACATACGGCAGCAGCGGCTCAGTATTGGGGTATCAGGTGCAGTAATAGGGACACATACAGCAGCAGCGGCTCATCATTGGGGTATGAGGTGTAGTAATAGGGACACATACGGAAGCAGCGGCTCATCATTGGGGTATCAGGTGCAGTAATAGGGACACATACGGCAGCAGCGGCTCAGTATTGGGGTATCAGGTGCAGTAATAGGGACACATACGGCAGCAGCGGCTCAGTATTGGGGTATCAGGTGCAGTAATAGGGACACATAAGGCAGCAGCGGCTCAGTATTGGGGTATCGGGCAATAATAGGGACACATACAGCAGCAGAGGCTCAGTATTGGGGTACCAGGGGCAGTAATAAGGACACATATGGCAGCAGCGGCTCAGTATTGGGGTATCAGGTGCAGTAATAGGGACACATACGGCAGCAGCGGCTCAGTATTGGGGTATCAGGTGCAGTAATAGGGACACATATGGCAGCAGCAGCTCAGTATTGGGGTATCAGGGGCAGTAATAGGGACACATATGGCAGCAGCGGCTCAGTATTGGGGTATCAGGAGCAGTAATAGGGACACATACGGCAGCAGCTGCTCAGTATTGGGGTATCAGGGGCAGTAATAGGGACACAAAAGGCAGCAGCGGCTCAGTATTAGGGTATCAGGGGCAGTAATAGGGACACAAACGGCAGCAGCGGTTCAGTATTGGGGTATCAGGGGCAGTAATAGGGACACATACGGCAGCAGCGGCTCAGTATTGGGGTATCAGGAGCAGTAATAGGGAAACATACGGCAGCAGCGGCTCAGTATTGAGGTATCAGGAGAGTAATAGGGACACATACGGCAGCTGCGGCTCAGTATTGGGGTATCAGGGGCAGTAATAGGGACACATGCGGCAGCAGCGGCTCAGTATTGGGGTATCAGGAGCAGTAATAGGGAAACATACGGCAGCAGCGGCTCAGTATTGGGGTATCAGGAGCAGTAATAGTGACACATACGGCAGCAGCGGCTCAGTATTGGGGTATCAGGGGCAGTAATAGGGACACATACGGCAGCAGCGGCTCAGTATTGAGGTATCAGGAACAGTAATAGGGACACATACGGCAGCTGCGGCTCAGTATTGGGGTATCAGGGGAAGTAATAGGGACACATACGGCAGCTGCGGCTCAGTATTGGGGTATCAGGAGCAGTAATAGGGACACATACGGCAGCTGCGGCTCAGTATTGGGGTATCAGGGGCAGTAATAGGGACACATACAGCAGCAGCGGCTCAGTATTGGGGTGTCAGGAGCAGTAATAGGGACACAAACGGCAGCAGCGGCTCAGTATTGGGGTATCAGGAGCAGTAATAGGGAAACATACGGCAGCAGCGGCTCAGTATTGAGGTATCAGGAGCAGTAATAGGGACACATATGGCAGCAGTGGCTCAGTATTGGGGTATCAGGGGCAGTAATAGGGACACATACGGCAGCAGCGGCTCAGTATTGGGGTATCAGGAGCAGTAATAGGGACACAAATGGCTGCAGCGGCTCAGTATTGGGGTATCAGGTGCAGTAATAGGGAAACATACGGCAGCAGCGGCTCAGTATTGGGGTATCAGGGGCAGTAATAGGGACACATACGGCAGCAGCGGCTCAGTATTGAGGTATCATGAGCAGTAATAGGGACACATACGACAGCAGCGGCTCAGTATTGGGGTATCAGGTGCAGTAATAGGGACACATATGGCAGCAGCGGCTCAGTATTGGGGTATCAGGGGCAGTAATAGGGACACATACGGCAGCAGCGGCTCAGTATCGGGGTATCAGGGGCAGTAATAGGGACACAAAAGGCAGCAGCGGCTCAGTATTGGGGTATCAGGAGCAGTAATAGGGACACATACGGCAGCAGCGGCTCAGTATTGGGGTATCAGGGGCAGTAATAGGGACACATACGGCAGCAGCGGCTCAGTATTGAGGTATCATGAGCAGTAATAGGGACACATACGGCAGCAGTGGCTCAGTATTGGGGTATCAGGGGCAGTAATAGGGACACATAGGGCAGCAGCGGCTCAGTATTGGAGTATCAGGGGCAGTAATAGGGACACATACAGCAGCAGCGGCTCAGTATTGGAGTATCAGGTGCAGTAATAGGGACACATACGGCAGCAGCGGCTCAGTATTGGGGTATCAGGTGCAGTAATAAGGACACATACGGCAGCAGCGGCTCAGTATTGGGGTATCAGGTGCAGTAATAGGGACACATATGGCAGCAGCGGCTCAGTATTGGGGTATCAGGGGCTGTAATAGGGACTCATATGGCAGCAGCGGCTCAGTATTGGGGTATCAGGAGCAGTAATAGGGACACATACGGCAGCTGCGGCTCAGTATTGGGGTATCAGGGGCAGTAATAGGGACACATACGGCAGCAGCGGCTCAGTATTGGGGTATCATTAGCAGTAATAGGGACACATACGGCAGCAGCGGCTCAGTATTGGGGTATCAGGTGCAGTAATAGGGACACATACGGCAGCAGCGGCTCAGTATTGGGGTATCAGGGGCAGTAATAGGGACACATACGGCAGCAGCGGCTCAGTATTGGGGTATCAGGAGCAGTAATAGGGAAACATACGGCAGCAGCGGCTCAGTATTGAGGTATCAGGAGCAGTAATAGGGACACATACGGCAGCTGCGGCTCAGTATTGGGGTATCAGGGGCAGTAATAGGGACACATACGGCAGCAGCGGCTCAGTATTGGGGTATCAGGAGCAGTAATAGGGACACATACGGCAGCAGCGGCTCAGTATTGGGGTATCAGGTGCAGTAATAGGGACACATACGGCAGCAGCGGCTCAGTATTGCGGTATCAGGGGCAGTAATAGGGACACATACGGCAGCAGCGGCTCAGTATTGGGGTATCAGGAGCAGTAATAGGGAAACATACGGCAGCAGCGGCTCAGTATTGAGGTATCAGGAGCAGTAATAGGGACACATACGGCAGCAGAGGCTCAGTATTGGGGTATCAGGGGCAGTAATAGGGACACATACGGCAGCAGCGGCTCAGTATTGGGGTATCAGGAGCAGTAATAGGGACACATACGGCAGCAGCGGCTCAGTATTGGGATATCAGGTGCAGTAATAGGGACACATACGGCAGCAGCGGCTCAGTATTGAGGTATCAGGAGCAGTAATAGGGACACATACGGCAGCTGCGGCTCAGTATTGAGGTATCAGGAGCAGTAATAGGGACACATATGGCAGCAGTGGCTCAGTATTGGGGTATCAGGGGTCGTAATAGGGACACATATGGCAGCAGCGGCTCAGTATTGGGGTATCAGGAGCAGTAATAGGGAAACATACGGCAGCAGCGGCTCAGTATTCAGGTATCAGGAGCAGTAATAGGGAAACACGGCAGCAGCGGCTCAGTATTGGGGTATCAGGGGCAGTAATGGGGACACATACGGCAGCAGCGGCTCAGTATTGGGGTATCAGGGGCTGTAATAGGGACACATACGGCAGCAGCGGCTCAGTATCGGGGTATCAGGTGCAGTAATAGGGACACATACGGCAGCAGCGGCTCAGTATTGAGGTATCAGGAGCAGTAATAGGGAAACATACGGCAGCAGCGGCTCAGTATTGGGGTATCAGGGGCAGTAATAGGGACACATACGGCAGCAGCGGCTCAGTATCGGGGTATCAGGTGCAGTAATATGGACACATACGGCAGCAGCGGCTCAGTATTGAGGTATCAGGAGCAGTAATAGGGACACATACGACAGCTGCGGCTCAGTATTGGGGTATCAGGGGCAGTAATAGGGACACATACAGCAGCAGCGACTCAGTATTGGGGTATCAGGGGCAGTAATAGGGACACATACAGCAGCAGCGGCTCAGTATTAGGGTATCAGGTGCAGTAATAGGGACACATACGGCAGCAGCGGCTCAGTATTAGGGTATCAGGTGCAGTAATAGGGACACATACGGCAGCAGCGGCTCAGTATTAGGGTATCAGGTGCAGTAATAGGGACACATATGGCAGAGGCTCAGTATTGGGGTATCAGGTACAGTAATAGGGACACATATGGCAGCAAAGGCTCAGTATTGGGGTATCAGGGGCAGTAATAGGGACACATACGGCAGCAGCGGCTCAGTATTGGGGTATCAGGGGCAGTAATAGGGACACATACAGCAGCAGCGGCTCAGTATTGGGGTATCAGGGGCAGTAATAGGGACACATACGGCAGCAGCGGCTCAGTATTGGGGTATCAGGGGCAGTAATAGGGACACATACGGCAGCAGCGGCTCAGTATTGGGGTATCAGGGGCAGTAATAGGGACGCATACGGCAGCAGCGGCTCAGTATTAGGGTATCAGGTGCAGTAATAGGGACACATACGGCAGCAGCGGCTCAGTATTAGGGTATCAGGTGCAGTAATAGGGACACATACGGCAGCAGCGGCTCAGTATTACGGTATCAGGTGCAGTAATAGGGACACATATGGCAGCAAAGGCTCAGTATTGGGGTATCAGGGGCAGTAATAGGGACACATACGGCAGCAGCGGCTCAGTATTGGGGTATCAGGGGCAGTAATAGGGACACATACAGCAGCAGCGGCTCAGTATTGGGGTATCAGCAGGGTGAGGAGATTATGCAGGTTGGGAATAGATGGTGATGGGGCTGGAATATGAGAAGTGAAATGTGTCTTTGCTGTATTCTCTGCAGCCGAGTCATTGCTGGAAGAAGTTGTCACGTCGGTCTGGGCCAGATGGAAAAGATGGGAAAAGTGACGACTCCATCATAAAGAACGTCAGCGGTAAGACGTTATCTGTAACTGTGCTGTGATCTATGTTCTGTAGGGCTGGTATCTACCACTGACCATATGGCGGTAATATCCATGTTGGTCTTTATATAGAGATTATCTTCAGTAACAGCGCGGTCATCTGCTGAGGTTCTCCTCCACTATTAGGGCGCATCACCGAGTTGTAATCAAGGTTACCTGGTTAGGGGCCCACTCAGAAGCTTCGCCCCCCTGGACCAAAACCCTAGCTACGCCTCTGGCTCTCTCATTTTGTCTCAGCCTTTTTGATAAAGTTGCAAGCTTAAAGGAGGATCTGGGGGAGAGCACAGTACAGCCTCTGTCATTTTAGTTGCTGCCTATGAAGAGTACAGCACTTAAGGTAAGTTTGTCATAGGCTGCTACATAGGCAGCAACCAAAATGACACCTCTCACTTAACCATATTGAGAGCATTGTTCTGTCAGTCACTGCTTATACAGAGTGCAGCAGTCAATTACAAACTGATCTCAACTGTAGCACTCTGCATAGGCAGCAGTGACATCAACGTAGATGTCCAAGTTCACCGGTCACTGTAGACACTATTTGGAGCTGTGCCGATCCAGGTCTGTAAACTATGTACTGCACATGTTTGCATTGGGAGCTGGAAACATCTGATCGTGGGGGTCCCGAGAGTCATATCATAAGGATAGGTCATCAATAGATCAACCCTGGACCAGCCCTTTAAAAAATCAGACAGACATGCATATACTGTATGTTCTTCCTCCTGTATACTCTATTGCTGATTCAACTTTTTACCATATTTCCCTTTGCTCCCTTCTGTATTAATACTTTATGTACAGATGCTGGGTTTTCTGCTGATGCTTTAAAATCCTGTTTGTAAATGGGAAACTTTGACGTAAAGAGCCAACTTTTCTGTTGTTTAGAAAAAAAATCATCGACTTAACTTCCATACATTAGAATATTATCCTGTGTATTATACTCCAGAGCTGCACTCACTGTTCTTCTGGTGCAGTCACTGTGTGCATACATTACATTACTGATCCTGAGTTACATCCTGTATTATACCCCAGAGCTGCACTCACTATTCTGCTGGTGCAGTCACTGTGTACATACATTACATTACTGATCCTGAGTTACATCCTGTATTATACCCCAGAGCTGCACTCACTATTCTGCTGGTGCAGTCACTGTGTACATACATTACATTACTGATCCTGAGTTACCTCCTGTATTATACTCCAGAGCTGCACTTGGAGCGCCCCCACGTCAGGGCAATGGGGTACTCGGTACCGGGTCCTTCTCAGTTCAGGGGAGGTCACGGTGGCCTGACCCGGTCCGTGGCCCTTTGAGGGTTTGTGACGCCACCTGTGGTATTCGGTCAGGCTGACCGACGCTGCTTAGGGGTCCGCTGGGGTGATGTTATGGCAGCTAGATGGTATACCTTCCCACAGGGGAAGTGTATCCCCAGGGCTTCCCAGAGGTGTAGGCGGTGATAGTGGACGATGTAAGGCACAGTGAATAACGAGGACACAAGGTTGCAGTCTCTTTACCTTTTACTGGAAGCTTCAGCATCCACAGTCCAGGGTACGGACCACAGGGTAGGCAGAGTCCGGCCGGTCCGATGGAAAATCCAGAGTTCCCTTATCCAGGTGGAAATCAGTAGCCTTCCTACTAGCGCCTGTGGGTTGTAGTACTTCCCTGCTGAGCAACTCGGTAAGGTCCTCACAACTTTCGTGGATGTTCTAGATGTTATTTCTTCCTCTCTGTCCCCCAGATGGTGTGGATAGGACAACCCGTATAACTGATGGCCTGAGGCTTGTTTATAGGGACCCTAGAGATGCCCCGACCCCCACAATTTGCCACTGTGTCTTCATAGGTATTTAGGTCGGGCAGCCAGCTTGGAATTGACTGTCCTGCCGGTCTCTGAAGTAAAGCGTAGAGTCAATTACTTCCTCGGTGTTCCGGCCACCGGCTACGCGCCTCAGGAGGAGGCAGCCTTTACAGGGCAGAACTCCTTCTGGTGTTATCTCCTTGTGCTGTGACTTCGTTTCTCACTCTCTACAACACAGTTCTCTTTGTGTCCTTTCTTAGGATGCTGCCGCACGTGGGGCAGGCGCAGCTCCGTAGCTTTCTATCCCGCTAGGCCTCTGTCAGGATCCCACTCCTGACAGGGACCCTCTGTCTGCAGCTCCAATGTTCCTCCTTTTCCCCGTCTGCCTGACAGGTGTTGTCTGGGCAAAGCCCAGCCAGCGTCTCTCTAACTTTCTATCCAAACCACCAGTTTTACCCTTCTGTGAGGAGTGCCCTAGTAGATAGGAGCATAGCTCCCCCTGGTGGATTGGAGTGTGAAGTGTGGTGTATGTTTGGTGATACCTGGAAAGATGAACTCCTTTATTACCTTCAGACGTAATATCACTCCCTCTGGAGGAAGAATAATATTACTGCAGCAACCAGGACTCTGGGGCGCTGCACACTCACTATTCTGCTGGTGCAGTCACTGTGTACATACATTACATTACTGATCCTGAGTTACATCCTGTGTTATACTCCAGAGCTGCACTCACTGTTCTGCTGGTGCAGTCACTGTGTACATACATTACATTACTGATCCTGAGTTACATCCTGTATCTCATTTTTATTATAAAAGTACAAAACAAAACTTACAGGCAAAGCTTACAGACAAACTCAATAACAAAACAAATTATTCACAATACCCAAAAGTCCAATGTCCAGCAGATTTATAAAAAAAAAAAAATGTTCCTCCATTTCATTAATACCCCCCAGCAAGGGAAGAGACCTCAACCTATATCCTTTTTTCACTTCCCTTGTACCTTTTTCCCCTCATACACACATACCCATGCATTCACCCCTAGAAAAATAAACAAAAGTCGGCCATATTTTTATATATAAATATTTTTTTATATATATATATTTTTTATTTTATATATTTTTTTATTTTTTTTATTTTTTATTTTTCCCTCCTAAACTAAATCACCACCATTCCCCCAAAGGTCCCACGAACGTTTGTGGCCTATCACACCAGGTCCCACGAGAGTTTGTGGCCTATCACACCAGGTCCCACGAGAGTTTGTGGCCTTTACTATACAGCAAGGTCTATAAAAGTTTATGGCCTTTTTTTTCCTTCTTGGCATCCCGCCGGACGTCCATTCTCCAAAACCCATCCCCACACAAGTCCAAGAAACCCCCCACCCCACCTAAACTAAATCCCCCCTACACGCATCATAGTACACATGTAACATATATATACAACCTTATAATAACATATAATCAATAATAACATAATAATAACCAGTACACACCATAACCATGACCAAAGAACAGGCCCAAGTTTAATGCTTGCAAGCCCTATACCCTGGTTACCAATTACAAAACAAAAATCTATAAGTGAGGGTTACAGCCCACCACCAGGAACTGGAGACCATAGAGGCTCTCACCCTAATCTACCGCACATCACCCTGACCCTCCCTAACAACACAAAAGAGAAAATCCTGTCCCTATAGCCCTACCAATCTCTCCCTACCTGCCCCTACCTGTCCCTCACTGACCCTCACTACCAACCTAATACTAACTACCTGTCCCTAAAGACTGTCCCTATCTGTCCCTTCCTGTCCCTACACATCTATCTGAACCTACAAAATAAAAATAAAAAGATAAAAAAGACTAAGGGTACTGTCACACAGTGCAATTTTGATCGCTACGACGCCACGATCCGTGACGTCGCAGCGTCGTATGATTATCGCTCCAGCGTCGTAGACTGCGGTCACACGTTGCAATCACGGCGCTGGAGCGATGCCGAAGTCCCCGGGTAACCAGGGTAAACATCGGGTTACTAAGCGCAGGGCCGCGCTTAGTAACCCGATGTTTACCCTGGTTACCAGCGTAAACGTAAAAAAACCAAACAGTACATACTTACATTCCGGTGTCTGTCCTCCGGCGTTCTGCTTCTCTCCACTGTGTAAGCACCATAGCCGGAAAGCATAGCGGTGACGTCAGACGTCACCGCTGTGCTCGCTTTCCGGCCGGCAGGCGCTCACAGTGCAGAGAAGCTGAGACGCCGGAGGACAGACACCGGAATGTAAGTATGTACTGTTTGTTTTTTTTACGTTTACGCTGGTAACCAGGGTAAACATCGGGTTACTAAGCGCGGCCCTGCGCTTAGTTACCCGATGTTTATGCAGCGCCCCAGAGTCCTGGTCGTTGCAGTACTGTGGCTCCGCCACTAAGGGGAGCTATGGTACGTCTGATGGCACTGAAGGAGTTCATCTGATCAGGTATCACAGACACCAATACATTTCACAGTCGGGCCTCCGGGGGGAGCTAAGGGTTCTATTCACTAGGCCACTCCCCACCATAGTGGGTAAACTGGGGGTCAAGCAGGAAGTTAGATCAGAAAGCTGACTGGGTTGGAACCAGGCAACACCTTGTGGCAGAGGGTGTTGTGGGGGAAGATACAGTAGGGTCTCTGTCAGGGGTGGGATCCTGACAGAGGCTTGGCAACTAGAGCGAACGTAACGGGACCGCGCCTGCTCAGGATAGCGGCGGTGCCCAAGGAAGGATCAGAAGCGAGATAGATTGTGCTGAGTGAGAAACGAGATCAAGCAATAAGGAGAATACCAGTAGGAGTCGTGCTGTAAGACCGAGGCAACATCCTACTGAGGCGCAAAACCGGTGGCCGGAACACCGAGGGAGTATTATAATATTCAGCTTCAAGCAATACTCCAAACAGCGGCAGGACAGTCAGTCTAAGGCGGGCTGTCTCACTTAAATCACCTATGCAGTCTTGGGGGGCAACTTGTGGAGAGGGGCGACTCTAGGGTCCCGGAAGAGCTCCGAGCCTACCCGTCAAACGGGTGCCGTCCTAACCGTAACATCAGGGAGGGACGGAGGATTAGCAGAACATCATCTAATCGAGTTGTGAGGGAACTTAAGAAACAGACACAACAGTTGTGGGGACTTTCCGTAAGAACAGCAGGGAAGGACCGCAACACATAGCGCTAGAGGGAAGGCACAGATTTCCACCTGTGAAGAGAACTCTGGAGGTGCCATTGGACCGGCCGGACTTGCGCAGCTTGGTGAACCGTATTCCGGACTGAGGACCCAGAGATCTTCAGTAAAGAGGTAAAGAGACTGCAACCTGGTGTCCTCGTTATTTACTGCACCGCACCACTACAGCCTCACCACCACTATCATCATCTATCCACATCTTTCACCGTGCGCCCCTCGGCAGGGTCACGGACCGGGGCCTAGCCACCGTGACAACCCCAGAGCAGAGACTCAGAGGCCCGGTACCGGGTACCCCTCGGCCCTGCGGCAGTGGGGGCGCTGCAAAATTTAGTGCAGCGCTGCATATCCCGGGCCCACCAGCCGCTCCCCTTTAGGTGCCGGCGGTATGTGACCACGTCCCCCGGCTTCAGGAAGGACTTGGCGCCGTCCCCACACAGGCAGGGCTCCACTTCTCCACTGCCGCAGGGCCGAGGGGTACCAGGTACCGGGCCTCTGAGTCTCTGCTCTGGGGTTGTCACGGTGGCTAGGCCCCGGTCCGTGACCCTGCCGAGGGGCGCACGGTGAAAGATGTGGATAGATGATGATAGTGGTGGTGAGGCTGTAGTGGTGCGGTGCAGTAAATAACGAGGACACCAGGTTGCAGTCTCTTTACCTCTTTACTGAAGATCTCTGGGTCCTCAGTCCGGAATACGGTTCACCAAGCTGCGCAAGTCCGGCCGGTCCAATGGCACCTCCAGAGTTCTCTTCACAGGTGGAAATCTGTGCCTTCCCTCTAGCGCTATGTGTTGCGGTCCTTCCCTGCTGTGCTTACGGAAAGTCCCCACAACTGTTGTGTCTGTTTCTTAAGTTCCCTCACAACTCGATTAGATGATGTTCTGCTAATCCTCTGTCCCTCCCTGATGTTACGGTTAGGACGGCACCCGTTTGACGGGTAGGCTCGGAGCTCTTCCGGGACCCTAGAGTCGCCCCTCTCCACAAGTTGCCCCCCAAGACTGCATAGGTGATTTAAGTGAGACAGCCCGCCTTAGACTGACTGTCCTGCCGCTGTTTGGAGTATTGCTTGAAGCTGAATATTATAATACTCCCTCGGCGTTCCGGCCACCGGTTTTGCGCCTCAGTAGGATGTTGCCTCGGTCTTACAGCACGACTCCTACTGGTATTCTCCTTATTGCTTGATCTCGTTTCTCACTCAGCACAATCTATCTCGCTTCTGATCCTTCCTTGGGCACCGCCGCTATCCTGAGCAGGCGCGGTCCCGTTACGTTCGCTCTAGTTGCCAAGCCTCTGTCAGGATCCCACCCCTGACAGAGACCCTACTGTATCTTCCCCCACAACACCCTCTGCCACAAGGTGTTGCCTGGTTCCAACCCAGTCAGCTTTCTGATCTAACTTCCTGCCTGACCCCCAGTTTACCCACTATGGTGGGGAGTGGCCTAGTGAATAGAACCCTTAGCTCCCCCCGGAGGCCCGACTGTGAAATGTATTGGTGTCTGTGATACCTGATCAGATGAACTCCTTCAGTGCCATCAGACGTACCATAGCTCCCCTTAGTGGCGGAGCCACAGTACTGCAACGACCAGGACTCTGGGGCGCTGCATTTACCCTGGTTACAAGCGAACACATCGCTGGATCGCTGTCACACACAACGATCCAGCGATGTCAGCGGGTGATCAAGCGACGAAAGAAAGTTCCAAACGATCTGCTACGACGTACGATTCTCAGCAGGATCCCTGATCGCTGCTGCGTGTCAGACACTGCGATATCGTAACGATATCGCTAGAACGTCACGAATCGTACCGTCGTAGCGATCAAAATTGCACTGTGTGACAGTACCCTAACTCAGCCCTATCACAGGCACACAGAACCTAACTCTCCCTAGGGCACATTAAAGGAGAAACCCCTCCAAAGAACAGAGGCCCTCCCTGCACCCAGCCTCTCAAACTCCAGCAAGCGCACTTTTGCCAGGTCACCCAGGATGTTACTAATCACCTCTTCCCTGGGGAGGACTTTCCGCTGAGTAGACACTAGACACCGTGCATTCCAAGTGTGGAACCTAATTACTAAACTAACTAAGAAAACAGTGCTCCGATCTCGGCCACCAAGGGACCTGAATGCCCCATAGGCCCACTCCGCATAGAAAAGGCCTGCCAGCCTGGGCCAGCCAATGGAAGCACCCACCCTGCTGTAGACCTCTGTATTAAAGGGACACTGAAGCAGGAAATGCTCCATGCTTTCAAGCATACAGACACACTCCTCGCGGGGACAATCCCGTTCATCAGAGCATCTGCACTTCAGGTTGTCCCTCACATACAGCTTCCCATGGAAGCAGCGCCAAGCCAAGTCCCAAAACTTCAAGGGGATCTGCTTAGAGTTTAATAACCCGAGCCCCACCTCCAGATCCCGGCTTTGGCAATCCCTGAGCGCCAGGGGCTTCTGAAAGTGGGTCAACAGGACCCTATTGTCAAGAAACCTTCTCGACATGGTCCTGATCTCCCACACTCCCAGACCCCACCGACGGATCACCTTCAGAACCGGGGTAGCATAAGCCGGAAGATGCCCATGAGGTGTACGAAGGTCCTTTACCTGCCCTCCTGTCTCCCATTCCTGGAAGAAAGGCCAAAACCACCCCCTACAGGAGAATACCCACTGAGGAGCCCTCTCTAACCAGAGGTTGGCGATGTTTGCCTTAAGAAAGGTGTTTACTAGAAACACCACTGGGTTGACCATACCCAACCCTCCTAGTCTCCTCGTGCGGTACGTGACCTCCCTCTTGATTAGGTTCAGCCTATTTCCCCATAATAATTGGAAAAACAGGCTGTAGACCCGTGTCCAAAGAGGCTCTGGCAAGATGCAGACGCTGCCCAAATATATTAGCAAAGGAAGCAAATAGCCCTTGGCAAGACTTACCCTTTCCCTTAGGGTCAAAGACCAACCCTTCCACTGATCCACCTTCTGGGCGGCAATCTTAAGTCTGCCCTCCCAGTTTTTCTGGGGATAGTCCCCCGGGCCAAAACTGATGCCTAATATTTTTGCTGTGGCCTGAGGCCCTGGAAGGGTGTCCGGGAGATCAAAACTTGGATCTCCACCTCCCAGCCAGAGACTCTCACACTTGTCCCGGTTGATCATGGACCCGGATGCCACCGAGTAGCGTTCAACCTCAGACATCACCCAATCTGCCTCCTCTCTCGAGGATACAAAAAAGGGAAACATCGTCAGCGTATGCCACTACCCTCAAGGCGGCCCCTGGCTCCGCCCGGTCCATCCCGACTCCCACCAACGGTCCACGCTCCACCCTCCTTAAAAGGGGGTCGATCGCAAACACATAACAGTGGGCTCAGAGGACAGCCCTGGCGGACACCAGACCTCACCTCAAAAGGGTGTCCGACCCAACCGTTCACGAGCGGAAAAGTCTCTGCCCCATTGTATAAAACTCTCAACCAATCAACAAACCTCCCAGGCAGACCATACCTCAGAAGGACGGACCAGAGGTACTCATGGTTAACCCGGTCAAAGGCCTTCTCCTGGTCTAAGGACAGCAAGTACCCCTTCCAGTGACCTGCCCTGGCCTGCTCCACTGCCTCCCGGACACCGAGCACAGCACAAAATGTACTGCGGCCTGGAACAGAGCAATGCTGGGCCCCCGAAAGGAGTCGGGGCGCAAACTGCACCAACCGATTAAAAAGCACCTTTGCCAGAACCTTCCGGTCCGTATTGAGAAGCGCTATGGGATGCCAATTCTCAATACGGGACGAGTCTTTACCCTTTGACAGGATAATCAGGGCTGACTTCCTCATTGAACTGGGCAGAATGTCCGAGGAGAGGCACTCATTAAACACCTCAGTCAAGAGGGGGACCAAAGATTCCCTAAAAGTCTTGTAGAACTCGGATGTTAAGCCATCCGGACCGGGTGACTTTTTGGGCCAGAGCCCATCAATTGCCCGTCTCACTTCCTCTTCCCTGATTGCTTCTGCCAAAACATGAAGAGAGGGGTCATCCCCTGGCTCAGGGATGGTTTCAGTCAGGAAAGCCGACATCTCATCCCGATCAGGATCCCTCCTCCCCAAGAGGTGTAAGTAGAAGGATCTGACCACCTCCAGGATCCCTGATTTGGATCTGTTCAGGGACCCCGTACTGTCAATCAGTCCTCTCACCATCTTACAATTCACTGACAACCTGCAGTTTCTGTAAGGGTCGGGTGAGCGGTACCTCCCGAAATCCCTCTCAAAAACCAAGGATGTGTGTCTATCATACTGGCACCCCTTGAGCAAGGTCTTCACCCTGGAGATTTCCTCTCGGCCCCCTCCAGTCGAGACGAGCTGCTCGAGTTTCCTCCCCAGCTCCCGATACAGGCGGTACCTGTTCAGGCCCCTGAGGCTCGAGAGCTGACGGAAGAACCTCGCAACCCTTCTTTTGAAGATCTCCCACCACTCAGACTTACTGCTACAAAGACCCAAGAAAGGTACCTGGCTCTGAAGAAATTCCTCAAAGGACTGTCTTACTTCCGACTCTTCCAGAAGGGACGAATTCAGCTTCCATAGGCCTCTCCCCATCCGGGGGGTCTCTGTAACATTCAAAGTAAAGAAAATGAAACAGTGATCGGAGAACTCCACCTCAACAGCGGACACTGCAGAAGAGACGGCTTCCTCCTTTAAAAAAAACCTATCTATCCTAGACCTACTGCTTCCCCTAAAAAAGGTGAAACCCCCGTGACCTGGGGTGTGCCGGATGTGGACATCCACCAGGCGAGCTTCGCTTACTATGCTATTCAAGGCTACGCTATCATAAGCCAGCCGGTCTCCGGGGCCTCCCCTATCACGGAGTCTGGTTACAGTATTAAAATCCCCACCGAAGACCACCTACCGGCTCGTAAAAAGATAGGGCTTGATCCTCAGGAAGAGACATTTACGGTCCCACTTGGATTGCGGGCCATAGATATTGATGAGCCGAAGCTCCTGTCCCCTCATGAAGACGTCAAGGACCAAACATCTCCCCATTTCTACCTCAATCACCCGTCTGCATTCCACCTCCGCGGTCTTAAAAAGGACCGCTACCCCGCTATACGGCTCGGCCGCAAGAGACCAGTATGAGAGCCCACTCCTCCATTCCCTCTTTGCTTTGTAGATGGACCCCAGGTCCGTTAGTCTGGTCTCCTGCAAAAATAAAATATCAGCCTCAACCCAGGTGAAAAAATCAAAGGCCGTAAATCTAGCCGTATCTGACTTTATGCTGGCGACATTAATCGACGCCAGAGTCAATGGGGTAGGTTCCGCCATCATGGGTGATTGAGTTAGATGGCCTGTTTTTTAACCGTACCCCCTGATTTCCTCTCCCCCTCTGAGGAGGAGCCCGACTCACCCCTGCTCTTTAAAGATACCGAGGTGTCCATATCCTCCTTTACAGCACTGGACCCCAGAAATAGATTCCTCGCCCCTGGACCCCGAGGTAGTCCCCCCTCCAGAGGAGTGTAAATCCCCCGGAGGACAGACCTCACCACTCCCCCGAAGGCACCCCAAATGTTGTGTCCGGCCCCTCACCCCCGACCTCCGACACAGCAGAGTCATCGACGGCTTGGAACCGATTGGAGAGGGGGATCAGAGGGGAGTCGGTGAGCCCTTCCGTAGGCACCCTAGTGGCCAGGGAGGGCTTAGATTTTTTAGCCTTGTTCTTCCTCTTCTTCCGACTCTTACCGGTATGATTGTCACCCGTTTTTTTAGGCTGCTCCACCACCTCTTCATCCAGACTTTTATACTGGGAAGAGTTATCAGAAGCAGCCAACTCCTCCCTCTCCATCCTCTGGATCTCCTCGCTCACCGCCTTCTCCCCCAGGGCCTCAGAGGCTTCGACTGCCGTCTCCAGGGTGGGGGCAGTCATCACCCCAGTTGCCTGAGGCTTATCCTGCCCCCTGCCCTTACGGTGCCTCACCTGTTGCCACTGGTGGGCAGAGGTACCAGCCTCGCCTTTCCTCACCGACCCCTCAGCTCCCCTCACACCTCCACCCTCAGCCCCAGCAGAAGTTGCACCACCGGGGACCCCCCCTTGGCTCCCCCCTGCCGGGCCAGAGATGGTGCTGGAAAAGGAACAGGGGCAGCGGCTATACGGGTGACCTAGGTCACCACACAGGTGACACCTAATGTCACCACAGGCCGCGGCAAGATGGCCTACCCCGCCACACAAGGCACATTTCTGCACCTTGCAGCCTGCACTGAAGTAGCGGGGATCACCGCACCTGTGGCAGACCTTCGGTTGCCCCTGGTAGAAGATCTGGATTCTGTCCCTCCCCAGAAATGCTGAGGAGGGGATGTGGGTGACCGTACCTCCTGAAACCTTCAACTTTACCATGAAGGTCCAGCCCCCTGACCAAATGCCAAACTCGTCCCTATTTTTTTTAGGGACCTCGGTGACTTCCCCATAACGGGAAAGCCACGTCATTATGTCGACCCCAGAGAGTGACTCGTTACTTGTCAGAACGGTCACCCTCTTTACACTATTTTGGCGAGACACCGCCTGCACGGCAAAGTCTCGCCAGCCGGGCTCCCCCTTTGCCAGTTCAAAATTCGACCAGAAAAGCTCCAAGCCCTCTGGCCGAACAAAACTGACATCGAAGAAGGAGGTGCCAAATGGATGAATCAGGGCAAAGATGTCCGTCGCCCTGAAGTCCATCTTCAGAAGGAGCTCCACAACCCTCGCCCTTGGCGGGCACGCTTCACTGCCCCTCCACCGAAGACGGACCACATTCCGCCTGGCCACCCCCTGCCCGGCTGTCGGGAGGGACCAAACCGTATCCCCTTCCCTTTTATCTTGGAAGGCAGCCTGGCCGTGTCTATCCAGCCAAAAGGCCAAGTCCACCACTCTTCCCTCTACTTCGATCGTCCGTTCTCCCTTTTTGAGGGCCTCCAGGAAATGGCACCGCAAGACGCTATCCCTGAGGTCCAGAGGCGAGGAAACCCCCTGACTAGACCCCGAGGCTCCAGCCACCACCCCCGAATAACTCAGAGAACCTGTGGCTGGGGGGGCAGATGGACCGGCCCCCTTCCCCCTTCTCCCACCACCATCAGACACCGTACTCACACTTGCCACCTTAGACGCACTGCCACTCGCATTCTCAACCATAGACACTTCCATACCCGCACCCTCCTCATCCACTCCATCAGTCACCCCACTCTCACTCACATGCACACTGGGCTCAATATTATTTTGCCTCACCTTTTGGGTATTTCCAGGTTCTGTTTCCCCTCTGCTACCGCCACCTACTGGTGGCATCTTCCCTGCTGGGGGGTTTGGCACACACAGCGCTTGTGTCCCTTTAAGGGTCGCGCTGCCACAGCCTGACTTTCCACCAAAGCAGGCGCAGAGCCTCCTCCCTCACTGGCAGGTAGGAAGCCAGGAGCAGACCCGCCTCCAGCTCCATCCTGCCTTGTCACCGGAGCCCCCACCGCAGGTAAGCCCCCAGACTCAGGGGACCCCGCCAGGCAGGCGCCATTGCTGCTGTCTGCTGCAGTCCCTGCTCCATTGCTGACAGTAGCTAAGTTAATTTTTTTTCCTTTGCTTGGGAAGCCATGCCCCAGGCCCCCAGCCGCACAGCACAGCTATCCAAAGCTGCTCCTACATGGGCAGCAGGTGCCGAGGAGGCCACGCCCCCTGAGACCGGCTGCAGCGGGACCCCCAGAGCCGACCCAGAGCTGGATCCACCCCCAGGAATCCCCCCGGCGGTACCAGTCCCCTGAGGCACAGCGCCCCCCACCACCACACCTTGGGCCACAAACAGCCTGGCCACAGCAACTCCAGCAGCCGGCCGCAGGCTAGGCCACTCCCCCTCAGCCATACCTCCCAACCGTCCCGGATCCCGTGGGACTGTCCTGATTTTGACAGTCAGCCCCGGGATCCCAGGCGGGACACTAATGTCCCGCACTACGTGCCTAGGGCGGGGACAATGCAGGGGGCGGCACCTGAGTAACTTAGGTTTGTGGCTGTTTTTTTTTTCTTATACATGCTGGGTCTCCTCCCGACCGATCCCGCCCCCCCCCTGTGTGTGCGGCGCTGCCACGCTGAGGCAGAGAGCCAGCAGCGATCAAGATGAGAGGTCAGCAACTCACTACCTCCTGTGTGTGCACGGAGCTCCGGCTTCTCCTGCTCTTAGCTGCTATCCCGGCAGAGAAGGAGAGACAGGGGAGGTGCCGGGACAGTGCAGAGCTGTGAGCAGCCGGAGAAACTGAAGAGCTGCACATGGACAGATCAGCCGCCCCTGCACCACAGAGGAGATTGTGTGTGTGTGTGATGTGTGTGTGTGATGTGTGTGTGTGATGTGTGTGTGTGATGTGTGTGTGTGTGTGAGATGTGTGTGTGTGTCTGATGCTGCATGTGTGTGTCATTGTGTGTGTGTGATGCTGCATTTGTGTGTGTGTCATGTGTGTATGAGGTATCTGGTGTGTGTGATGGCTGGGTGTGTGTGTGATGGCTGGGTGTGTGTGTGATGGCTGGGTGTGTGTGATGGCTGGGTGTGTGTGTGATGGCTGGGTGTGTGTGTGTGATGGCTGTGTGTGTGTGTGTGATGCCTGCATGTGTGTGTGTGTGATGGCTGCATGTGTGTGTGTGATGGCTGTGTGTGTGTGTGTGATGGCTGCGTGTGTGTGTGATGGCTGCGTGTGTGTGTGTGATGGCTGCGTGTGTGTGATGGCTGCGTGTGTGTGTGTGTGATGACTGCGTGTGTGTGTGATGGCTGTGTGTGTGTGTGATGCATTTGTGTCAAAGCTGCATGTGTTTGTGAGCTGCGTTTGTAATGCTGCGTGTGTATGTGTGATACTGTGTGTGTGATGCTGCATGTGTGTGAGCTGCGTGCGTGTGTGAGCTGTGTGTGCTGCGTGTGAGCCGTGTGTGTGAGCTGTGTGCGTGTGCGTGTGTGTGAGAGCTGCGTGCCTGTATGTCATTATACAGTATGGAGAACTGTGGCCATTATACAGTATGGAGCATCATGTGCGGTCATTATACAGTATGGAGCATCATGTGCGGTCATTATACAGTATGCAGCATCATGTGCAGCCAGCATACAGTATGGAGCATCATGTGCGGTCATTATACAGTATGGAGCATCATGTGCGGCCAGTATACAATATGGAGCATCATGTGCGGTCATTATACAGTATGGAGCATCATGTGCGTTCATTATACAGTATGGAGCATCATGTGCGGCCATTATACAGTATGCATGCGGTCATTATACAGTATGGAGCATCATGTGCGGTCATTATACAGTATGGAGCATCATGTGCGGCCATTATACAGTATGCATGCGGTCATTATACAGTATGGAGGGTCATGTGTGTTCATTATACAGTATGGAGCGTCATGTGTGGCCATTATACAGTATGGGGCATCATGTGCGGTCATTATACAGTATGGAGCATCATGTGCGGTCATTATACAGTATGGAGCATGTGCAGTCATTATACAGTATGAAGCATCATGTGCAGCCAGTATACAGTATGGATCATCATGTGCGGTCATTATACAGTATGGAGCATCATGTGCAGTCATTATACAGTATGGAGCATCATGTGCGGCCAGTATACAGTATGGAGCATCATGTGCGTTCATTATACAGTATGGAGCATCATGTGCGGCCATTATACAGTATGCATGCGGTCATTATACAGTATGGAGCGTCATGTGTGTTCATTATACAGTATGGAGCATCATGTGCGGCCATTATACAGTATGGAGCATCATGTGCGGTCATTATACAGTATGGAGCATCATGTGTGGTCATTATACAATATGGAGCATCATGTGCAGCCAGTATACAGTATGGATCATCATGTGCGGTCATTATACAGTATGGAGCATCATGAGCGGTCATTATACAATATGGAGCATCATGTGCGGTCATTATACAGTATGGAGCATCATGTGCGTTCATTATACAGTATGGAGCATCATGTGCGGCCATTATACAGTATGCATGCAGTAAATTATACAGTATGGAGCATCATGTGCGGTCATTATACAGTATGGGGCATCATGTGTGTTCATTATACAGTATGGAGCGTCATGTGTGGTCATTATACAGTATGGGGCATCATGTGTGGTCATTATACAGTATGGAGCACTGTGTGGCCATATTTTTTTGTTTATAACTATTGTATATGAAACAGTGTGATCGGCAGTGCTAAATGGGTGTGGTTGGGACGTGGATATGGGTGTGACTAATTATGAATGGGTGTGGTCAGAGGCGTGGCCTAAAATTTGCCCTCTTTCCCCCAATGCAGGAGACCCCGACTTCATCGCAGACCCCGCCAGGGGAGCCCCCACCAGTTCTGCCGGAACCGCAGGCCCCTCCCCCTTTACTTTACTAGGTGCCTGGGTCCCCAGAAGCAATCCAGCTTTAGCGGATCCGTAAGTGGGGGACCCGGACACCCCAGCGATCACCGCCGGAGATGCGGTCCCGGCTGCCACTCTCTTGCCCACCTCTGGGCCACCTTCCACACCATGCTCCATATCAGACACATCACTACCCCCTCCGTTACCACAAACAGAGGCAGCGCCCTGCGTGTCATGGCCTGTAATCTCCCCGCTCCCTCGCTGCGGACCCACAACAGAGCCCGAGCCGGGGTGGGTAGCGGGTGCCGCACAGCGGGATCGGGGGGCCCCAGAGAGGGGGACATACACATATTTCTCCACAGTAGATGTTTTCTTCTTCTTACTTTTCTTTGCCTTTCTCTTCATCCCCCTCCTGGTTGCCTCGTCCTCGCAGATCTCATCCCCAAACCTCAGCTGGTTAAAACGGACCGGGGACTCGATCTGCCGGATCTGCTGCATGACAAGGCAGCCCCCCTCGCTGCTACTACCACCATCCTCATCCTCCCCCTCGCTCCCGCTGTCCCTTGAAGGGCCAGAATCTGACGGGAGAGCCACCTGCTCGGGGGCTATCCCGCTATGCGACGCCTGGAGATCTCTTACCAGGCCACCAGGCGGTGGGTAGGGCGCAACCTCCTCCTCGCATTCCTCTTCCTCATCATCCTCCTCCACCACCTGGCCGGAGCTCCGTGACCCCTCCGGAGCCCCACCGGTCATGGCTCTGAACTGGTCGTCATTTTCCAACTTTTCACGGAAGGGCCCGCTGCCATCCAGGATCTCACACCTCCGGCTTTCCAGGTCTTGTATGGATTTTTTATCTTCTTGACCGCGGCGGATAGCTTGGCCTTCTTATTGCCGGAGGCCCTGTCAGGCCTCTCCTTAGCTACCCTCAACTCCCCCCAGAGGGATTTTAGCTTCCTTGAGGCGTCCTCATACTCGCAGAGGTGCGCATGGATGCGTGAACCATAGCCCACGACGGATTCTCTAGCCGCCTTAGTACCCCAACCAAGGGGCACCGCTGCAGCACCCCTGCTCGTACTAGGCCTACCTCCGGGGGAAGGAGCCGCCGCGGCCTCAGGGGTCCTACGGGTCTTCATACTGGATCCCTTGCCTGATCCTTGGCCAGATCTTGTGGCCCTAGCCGGAGTTGGAGTCCTCCCACCCCCCGCCGGCTTGGACCGGGAGGTGGGAGCCGGGGGCCCAGCCCCGGAGGCCAGTCCCAAAATGAGCCTTCTTTCCTGGGAAGGGGGCAGACAAAAAGTCCTGGATGAAAAACTACCTCCCTTCCCAGGAGCTCTCTCTAGGCAGCACACAGAGCACATGGCAAGCAGGCTCCGCCTCTTCCTGTATGGCACTCCAGAGCTGCACTCACTATTCTGCTGGTGCAGTCACTGTGTACATACATTACCGATCCTGTGTACATACATTACCGATCCTGAGTTACATCCTGTATTATACTCCAGAGCTGCACTCACTATTCTGCTGGTGCAGTCACTGTGTACATACATTACATTACCGATCCTGAGTTACCTCCTGTATTATACTCCAGAGCTGCACTCACTATTCTGATGGTGCAGTCACTGTGTACATACATTACATTATTGATCCTTGGTCTGGGTCCCTGCAGCCCCTCTGTTCTCGGTGTTTTGGTGAAGTCACATTGGCAGAACACATCACTGCTTCAACCAATCTCTAAGCTAAGAGGCTAATGCCATCTGTATCAGCACAGCTACTGAGCTCAGTGATCGGCTGCAGTGTTGATGTGAGCTGTTGATGTGACATCACTAATGCAACCCAAAAATGCATTGCCTAGTGGCAATGGGGACCCGACACTGAACCCAGTGATGGGACTGTTTAGTATTTTAGGAATTCAAGAGATTTTAGGGTCCATTTTCCTTACTGTGGAAACCTCTTTACGTCTCTGCTTATGAAACGTTCTGCGATCATATCTGTAGCAATACGTCTTAAAGTATAATGTTAATGTAATAAACAACACGACTTTTCTCCTTCAGGTCCATCACAGGTGCAGGAGCAGTGTCATTGTTCCAGAGAAAGGCTACAATCCTTCCAAGATCCTGTTTAATTATCCCTTTTTAATGCTCCATTAAAACTTATCGGTCTGATGTATCGAGTGTGTAGTGAGCATGCATGAGGGGGGAGGAGAGGAGTAGGTGGACAGATGTCTTCAATGACAAGTAGGAAATCTGGAGAGAAATGCTGATAGTTACATAAACCTGTATAAACTAAGGGACAGAAGTCACTAACAGGCAAGGAGCTGTTCTTACATAGCAGACCTCCATACTGGCTCATAGAGAGGGCTCATGTGCAGTAGAATCCTTCTTTATAACAGCTATGTGCCCTAATAGGGCTTGTAGACAGGGCTAACTCTCATGGGACATCTAGTAGGTCAGATATATTGTTAAAATTTGCTTTAATAGGGGAATCTCGTAAACCACGTCAGTGGAGGTGGTCATACAGAATGACCTCAGTGCTTTACGTAGAGGATGCCGATGATTCTGCTGAAAAATGAAATCTGCAACGGTCACCCAATAGCAAAGAAGGTAAGATCAATCAGGACTTGGTTCCGTCTCTCCGAATGTCCCCAAAAGGTTTCCTGTTTTGGATCAGGGTTCAAGTCTGCAGTCATTCTCCGATGCCTACATCGGGACTACAAGTATGCGATTTGCATACATACAGTCACATGCTGACTAGACGTGTGTTGACCCACTCAATACAAGTGAAACAAGCAAGGCTACACATGTCTAGTTGGAATGTGGCCAGAAGTATGCAAATGATATGACTAGTGGTCATATCATCCCCAGCTTTTGCCACCAACACTGGAGAATCCTGATGGCATGCTCTGTGACAATTCCCAGGTCTGCAGTCCGATAAAGAACCCCAAAACTGACCAATTTGCTGACCAATTTGAATTCCAGTAAAATAATACATCAAGCAGGACAAGCTTATCAGTGACTAATTGCAGCCAATCAGTGACTTATGTTGACCGGCTGCAATGTTTACTTTTTCGGAATATTGCTGATCAGCTACCGCTAATGACGCATCAATATCACATCACCCACTGGAAATAGCAGCGCCGACATTGCTGAAATAATGACTGGCAGCTGCAGCTTGTGGAGCGCCCCCAAGGGCAGCGGGGTACTCGGAACCAGGTCCTTCGGTTCTCAAGGGAGATGTCACGGTGGCTGACCCAGTCCGTGGCCCTAGGGACGTCCGAGCTAAAGGGCAAAGGTCTTTAAAGGGGAAATGTTCGTGACGCCACCTGTGGTATTCGGTCAGGGTGACCGACGCTGCTAAGGGGTCCGCTGGGGTGATGTTATGGCAGCTAGATGGTATACCTTCCCACAGGTGAAGTATGTCCCCAGGGCTTCCCAGTGTGTAGATGGTGGCTGGTGAGAGGCGCAGAGAAGAACGAGGACACAAGGTTGCAGTCTCTTTACATTTACTGAAGACTTCAGCATCCACAGTCCAGAGCACTAGAGCACAGGGCAGGCAGAGTCCGGATGGTTTGGAGGCAAATCCAAATCCTTGTACAAGTGGAAATCAGTAGCCTTCCTCTAGCGTCTGGGTGTTGTAGCCCCTTACTGCTAAGCTTCTCATAAGGTCCTCACAGATGTTCTAGATGTTCTCTCTCTCTCTGTCCCCCAGATGGATAGGACAAACCCATATAACTGGTGGCTTGAGGCTGTTTGTAGGGACTCTAGCACACCCCTGCCTCTGAGGGGTGCCACCGTGCCTCCTGGGTGTAGGTGCAGACAGGTAACCTGCAATTAGCTGTCCTGCCGGTCTCTGAAGTAAAGCATAAAGGTCCTTACTCCCTCAGTGTTCTGGCTACCAGGATCCTGCGCCTCAGAAGGAGGCAGCCTGTGCAGGGCAGAACTCCTTCTGGTATCCACTGCTTTGCTATGACTTCTTCTCACTCTGTACAATACAATTCTCTTTTTGTGTCCTTTCTTAGGAACTGCCGTATGTGGGGCAGGCGCAGCTCCGTGACCCTCTGTGTAGGCCTCTGACAGGATCCCACCTGTTATGACCCCAATGGCAAAGGGTCTCAAAAATAAATACCAAGTCTGCAAACACAAAAAACCAGCTCATAGGGCAGTGGTAACTGGGCTGACCATATATCTAATCCTAGCACCACAAATAGAAGCAGCCGGGGAACGTGCCTACGTTGGTTCTAGACGTCTCGCGCCAGCCGGAGAACTAACTAACCCTAGAAGGGAAAAGATAGACCTTTCTTGCCTCCAGAGAAAAGACCCCAAAAGTTGGATACAAGCCCCCAACAAATAATAACGGTGAGGTAAGAAGAAAAGACAAACGTAAGAATGAACTAGGTATTTAGCAAAGAGAGGCCCACTGACTAATAGCAGAATATAGTAAGATGACTTATACGGTCAGCAAAAACCCTATCAAAAATATCCACGCTGGATATTCAAGAACCCCCGAACCGTCTAACGGCCCGGGGGGAGAATACCAGCCCCCTAGAGCTTCCAGCAAAATCAGGAATCACATTTAGTACAAGCTGGACAAAAAATAAGAGCAATACAAATAACCAAAATACAAGGAAGCAGGACTTAGCTTAATTTTGCAAGAGCCAGGACCAGCAGACAGGAGCAAACAGAAAGGACTGATTACAACGATGCCAGGCACCAGACTGAGAATTCAGGAAGTTCATATAGCAACACCCCTGGACTAACAACCCAGGTGTGTGCCAAACTGAGGAAAGACAATCCCAGAGTCATATCACTAGTGACCACAAGAGGGAGCCAAAAAAGTCTAATTCACAACAGTACCCCCCCTTTAAGGAGGGGTCACCGAACCCTCACCAAGACCACCAGGGCGATCAGGATGAGCAGCGTGAAAGGCACGAACTAAATCGGCCGCATGCACATCAGAGGCAACCACCCAGGAATTATCCTCCTGACCATAGCCCTTCCACTTGACCAGATACTGAAGCCTCCGCCTGGAGAGACGAGAACAGGGCCGGCCTTTGCCCTGTGCGACCTGTGCGGCCGCACAGGGCGCCAAGGCTTACTAGAAGGCATAGGGCGCCGATTTGAGCCTTTGATTTAATTAGCAGTTAATCATCGGCTGGCCCGAGGGCGCTCGCACCTATTGTGGCGCCCGCCGCCGCTGTCCCACTCCCAGCGGGCGCTCGGCTTTGTGCATGTGACGTTATGTCACACGCACAAGCCTTTCTCCCCGCCGGGCAGGGACAGCACGTAGGGAACTTTAGTTCCGCCTACTGCTGTCCCCAGCGGGGAGAGATTGGCTGTGTGCACAGCGTGTGACATGACGTCACACGTCCCTGGGCGCCGCCGCTCTGTTCCCGGAAAGGAAGAAGAGAACAGAGCAGAGGAGGACCGAAGAGCTGAGCTGCGCCTGTGTTCCGTATGGCTGCCCGCCTGCTTTCTGTGCACAGGACCTGTGATGAGGTCACAGGAGGGGAGGAGTCAGGGGTCACATGATCGTGACCTCCGAAGTTGTGCTGGTTGGCAACTTGCCGCTGCAGGATGAGGTAAGTAATGGCTGTGTGTGGGGTCAGGAGGTGTACAGTGTGGATGTAGCAGAGCCGTGTGTGTGCGAGGTGTACGGAGCGGAGCCGTGTGTGCGAGGTGTACGGAGCGGAGCCGTGTGTGCGAGGTGTGCAGAGCGGAGCCGTGTGTGTGCGAGGTGTACGGAGCGGAGCCGTGTGTGCGAGGTGTACGGAGCGGAGCCGTGTGTGCGAGGTGTGCAGAGCGGAGCCGTGTGTGTGCGAGGTGTACGGAGCGGAGCCGTGTGTGCGAGGTGTACGGAGCGGAGCCGTGTGTGTGCGAGGTGTACGGAGCGGAGCCGTGTGTGCGAGGTGTGCGGAGCGGAGCCGTGTGTGTGCGAGGTGTACGGAGCGGAGCCGTGTGTGTGCGAGGTGTGCGGAGCAGTGTGTGTGCGAGGTGTGCGGAGCGGAGCAGTGTGTGTGCGAGGTGTGCGGAGCGGAGCAGTGTGTGCAAGGTGTGCGGAGCGGAGCAGTGTGTGTGCGAGGTGTGCGGAGCGGAGCCGTGTGTGCGAGGTGAGCGGAGCCGTGTGTGTGCGAGGTGTACGGAGCGGAGCCGTGTGTGCGAGGTGTGCGGAGCGGAGCCGTGTGTGTGCGAGGTGTACGGAGCGGAGCCGTGTGTGTGCGAGGTGTGCGGAGCAGTGTGTGTGCGAGGTGTGCGGAGCGGAGCAGTGTGTGTGCGAGGTGTGCGGAGCGGAGCAGTGTGTGCAAGGTGTGCGGAGCGGAGCAGTGTGTGTGCGAGGTGTGCGGAGCGGAGCCGTGTGTGCGAGGTGAGCGGAGCCGTGTGTGTGCGAGGTGTACGGAGTGGAGCCGTGTGTGCGAGGTGTGCGGAGCGGAGCCGTGTGTGTGCGAGGTGTACGGAGCGGAGCCGTGTGTGTGCGAGGTGTGCGGAGCAGTGTGTGTGCGAGGTGTGCGGAGCGGAGCAGTGTGTGTGCGAGGTGTGCGGAGCGGAGCCGTGTGTGCGAGGTGTGCGGAGCAGTGTGTGTGCGAGGTGTGCGGAGCGGAGCAGTGTGTGCAAGGTGTGCGGAGCGGAGCAGTGTGTGTGCGAGGTGTGCGGAGCGGAGCCGTGTGTGCGAGGTGTACGGAGCGGAGCCGTGTGTGTGCGAGGTGTGCGGAGCGGAGCCGTGTGTGCGAGGTGAGCGGAGCCGTGTGTGTGCGAGGTGAGCGGAGCAGTGTGTGCAAGGTGTGCGGAGCGGAGCAGAGCAGTGTGTGTGCGAGGTGAGCGGAGCCGTGTGTGCGAGGTGTACGGAGCGGAGCCGTGTGTGTGCGAGGTGTACGGAGCGGAGCCGTGTGTATGAGGTGTACGGAGTGGAGCTGAATGTGTACGAGGTGTATGGAGCGCAGCCGCGTGTGTAGGAGTAGCTATGTGTGGCCATTATATGGTACGAAGTATCATGTGCGGCCAATATACGGTACGGAGCATCATGTGCAGCCAGTATACAGTATGGAGCCTCATGTGCAGTCATTATACAGTATGGAGCATCATGTGCGGTCATTATACAGTATGGAGCATCATGTGGGGTCATTATACAGTATAGAGCATCATGTGGGGTCATTATACAGTATGGAGCATCATGTGCGGTCATTATACAGTATGGAGCATCATGTGCGGTCATTATACAGTATGGAGCGTCATGTGTGGCCATTGTACACTATGGAGCGTCGTGTGTGGCCATTGTACACTATGGAGCGTCGTGTGTGGCCATTGTACACTATAGAGCGTCGTGTGTGGCCATTGTACACTATGGAGCATCGTGTGTGGTCATTATACAGTATGGAGCGTCGTGTGTGGCCATTGTACACTATGAAGCGTCGTGTGTGGCCATTGTACAGTATGGAGCGTCGTGTGTGGCCATTGTACACTATGGAGCGTCGTGTGTGGCCATTGTACACTATGGAGCGTCGTGTGTGGCCATTGTACAGTATAGAGCGTCGTGTGTGGCCATTGTATAGTATGGAGCGTCGTGTGTGGCCATTGTACAGTATGGAGCGTCGTGTGTGGCCATTGTACACTATGGAGCGTCGTGTGTGGCCATTGTACACTATGGAGCGTCATGTGTGGCCATTGTACAGCATGGAGCGTCGTGTGTGGCCATTGTACACTATGGAGCGTCGTGTGTGGCCATTGTACACTATGGAGCGTCGTGTGTGGCCATTGTACAGTATGAAGCGTCGTGTGTGGCCATTGTACAGTATGGAGCGTCGTGTGTGGCCATTATACAGTATGGAGCATCGTGTGTGGTCATTATACAGTATGGAGCGTCGTGTGTGGCCATTGTACAGTATGGAGCGTCGTGTGTGGCCATTGTACACTATGGAGCGTCGTGTGTGGCCATTGTACAGTATGGAGCGTCGTGTGTGGCCATTGTACAGTATGGAGCGTCGTGTGTGGCCATTGTACAATATGGAGCGTCGTGTGTGGCCATTGTACACTATGGAGCGTCGTGTGTGGCCATTGTACACTATGGAGCGTCGTGTGTGGCCATATTTTTTTTGTTCATAATTATTGTTTACGAAACATTGTGATCAGAAGTGCTAAATGGGGTTGGGGCGTGGCTAGTTGTGAAATGGGTGTGGTCAGAGGTGTGGCCTAAAATTTGCAGCGGCGCGCTATGCGCGCCGCTGACTTTGTCCCTCTTTCCCTTCCTCAAAAGTTGGGAGGTATGAATTTACAAAGCTGCCAATTGTCCGGGGGGGGGGGGGGGGGGGGGGGGGAATGGGGGGATTCATTTGTGGAATTTACAAAGTCTTACATGTTTCTAGTTACTTATCACCTGCTCACCTCTGCCACCCTAGGTTTAAATGAGTAGATAGATGGTGATAGATAGTAGCCTGTGGACTGCACTAATAAGACCTTTGGTCCACACCTAACCTTTCCAGGGAGGAATAGCATTTGTCAGGCAAGATGAGCCCTAAGAAAGCGTCTGGTGCACAGAACAGGAAGCGAAAGGCCTTAGCAGAGCAGGCAATTCAAAAGCAAGCAGGGGCTTTAAAAAGACTGTTTGTAAAATCTTCTGAACATGGTGGTGGCACCAATGTACCGAGCACTGCTGAGGAATCGACTTCAGATGTTCCGCAGCAAGAATGTGAAATAAGGAGTGGTATGGACACAATTCCATTGGAGCCAGGAGAACCGTCAACGTCATTGCAAATTGCACACGGCACCTGACCTGCTGCCACCCATCCGGAACGCCTCTCCATTCTGGCCGTCATCTCTGCGCTCCGATTGGCTGTGAGCGTCAGGCAGACAGCCAATCAGAGTGCAGGGGTGACTGCCAGCGAGGAGAGGCGTTGCAGACGGACGGCAGCAGGTGGGGTGCGATGCGGACCGGAAGTAAGTGAGCGGCAGGTATGCCGTTCGGGGGTTTGCGAGGACACCCAGATGGTGGGGAAACCCTTAATGGGATGCCCCTGACTCGATAGGGCTGTAGACCGAGAGTCATTTTTTAAACTTTTGGACCGCTTTAAAGCACTTTATAACTCCCGTTATTGCAGTATTAGTGTATTTGGATATTCTTGAAGTGTTTTGCAGGGAAACACAAGTTTTCTAAGTAAACGTGTTGTCAATACTAAAGCGTTATTGTTTTCTTTCAAAGTTTGGGGGGGGGGGGGGCGCCGTCTTGCAGTCTCGCACAGGGCGCCTTTTGGGCTAAGTCCGGCCCTGGACGAGAATCCAAGATCTTCTCCACCACGTACTCCAACTCGCCTTCAACCAACACCGGAGCAGGAGGCTCAACAGAAGGAACCACAGGTACAACGTACCGCCGCAACAAAGACCTATGGAACACGTTGTGAATGGCAAACGACACCGGAAGATCCAAGCGAAAGGACACAGGATTAAGGATTTCCAATATCTTGTAAGGACCGATGAAGCGAGGCTTAAATTTAGGAGAGGAGACCTTCATAGGAACAAATCGAGAAGACAGCCATACCAAATCCCCAACACGAAGTCGGGGACCCACACCGCGGCGGCGGTTGGCAAAACGCTGAGCCTTCTCCTGTGACAACTTTAAGTTGTCCACCACATGATTCCAAATCTGCTGCAACCTATCCACCACAGAATCTACCCCAGGACAGTCAGAAGGCTCCACATGTCCCGAGGAAAAACGAGGATGGAAACCAGAGTTGCAGAAAAATGGCGAAACCAAAGTAGCGGAACTAGCCCGATTATTAAGGGCAAACTCAGCCAACGGCAAGAAGGTCACCCAATCATCCTGATCTGCAGAAACAAAACACCTCAAATAAGCCTCCAGAGTCTGATTAGATCGCTCCGTTTGTCCATTAGTCTGAGGATGAAAGGCAGACTAAAACGACAAATCAATGCCCATCTTAGCACAAAAGGATCGCCAGAACCTGGAAACAAACTGGGATCCTCTGTCAGACACGATATTCTCAGGAATGCCGTGCAAACGAACCACATTCTGAAAGAACAAAGGAACCAGATCGGAAGAGGAAGGCAGCTTAGGCAAAGATACCAAATGGACCATCTTGGAAAAGCGATCACATACCACCCAGATGACAGACATGCCCTGAGACACCGGAAGATCTGAAATGAAATCCATGGAAATGTGTGTCCAAGGCCTCTTCGGGACAGGCAAGGGCAAGAGCAACCCGCTGGCACGAGAAGAGCAAGGCTTAGCTCGAGCACAAGTCCCACAGGACTGCACAAATGACCGCACATCCCGTGACAAGGAAGGCCACCAAAAGGACCTAGCCACCAAATCTCTGGTGCCAAAAATTCCCGGATGCCCTGCCAACACCGAGGAATGAACCTCGGAAATGACTCTGCTGGTCCACTTATCAGGAACAAACAGTCTGTCAGGTGGACAAGAGTCAGGTCTACCAGCCTGAAATCTCTGCAACACACGTCGCAAATCCGGAGAAATGGCTGACAAGATTACTCCCTCTTTAAGAATACCAACTGGTTCTGCGACTCCAGGAGAGTCAGGCACAAAGCTCCTTGAAAGAGCATCAGCCTTCACATTCTTTGAACCTGGTAAATACGAGACCACAAAGTCAAAACGGGAGAAAAACAATGACCAACGGGCCTGTCTAGGATTCAGGCGTTTAGCAGACTCGAGATACATCAGATTTTTGTGATCAGTCAAGACCACCACACGATGCTTAGCACCCTCGAGCCAATGACGCCACTCCTCAAATGCCCACTTCATGGCCAGCAACTCCCGATTGCCAACATCATAATTCCGCTCAGCAGGCGAAAACTTCCTAGAGAAAAAAGCACATGGTCTCATTACAGAGCAACCAGGGCCTCTCTGCGACAAAACGGCCCCTGCCCCAATCTCAGAAGCATCCACTTCAACCTGAAAGGGAAGTGAGACATCAGGCTGGCACAAAACAGGCGCTGAAGTAAACCGGCGCTTCAACTCTTGGAAAGCCTCCACGGCTGCAGGAGCCCAGTTAGCAACATCAGAACCTTTCTTGGTCATATCCGTCAAAGGTTAAACAACGCTAGAAAAATTAGCGATAAAACGACGGTAGAAGTTAGCAAAGCCCAAGAACTTCTGAAGACTCTTAACTGACGTGGGTTGAGTCCAATCATGAATAGCTCGGACCTTGACTGGGTCCATCTCCACCGCAGAAGGGGAAAAAATAAAACCCAAAAAGGGAACCTTCTGTACTCCAAAGAGACACTTTGAGCCCTTAACAAACAAAGCATTCTCACGCAAAACCTGAAACACCATCCTGACCTGCTCTACATGCGAGTCCCAATCATCAGAAAAAACCAGAATATCATCCAGATAAACAATCATAAATTTATCCAGATACTTCCGGAAAATATCATGCATAAAGGACTGAAACACTGAAGGAGCATTAGAGAGCCCAAAAGGCATCACCAAGTACTCAAAATGACCTTCGGGCGTATTAAATGCAGTTTTCCATTCATCTCCTTGCTTAATGCGCACAAGGTTGTACGCACCACGAAGATCTATCTTGGTGAACCACTTGGCACCTTTAATCCGGGCAAACAAGTCCGACAACAGAGGCAAAGGATACTGAAATTTAACAGTGATTTTATTCAGAAGCCGATAGTCTATACAAGGTCTCAAAGATCCGTCCTTCTTGGCCACAAAAAAGAATCCCGCACCAAGAGGGGAAGAGGATGGACGGATATGCCCCTTCTAAAGAGATTCCTTGATATACGAACGCATTGCGGTATGCTCAGGTACAGAGAGATTAAATAGTCTTCCCTTAGGAAATTTACTACCTGGAATCAAATCTATAGCGCAGTCACAGTCCCTATGAGGAGGCAGAGCACTGGACCTGGACTCGCTGAATACATCCTGAAAATCAGACAAATACTCAGGAACTTCCGAAGGAATAGAGGAAGCAATAGACACCGGCGGGGAATCACCATGAATTCCCTGACAGCCCCAACTTGACACAGACATTGCCTTCCAATCCAAGACTGGATTATGGGTCTGTAACCATGGCAGACCCAAAATGACCAAATCATGCATTTTATGCAGAACAAGAAAACGAATCACCTCCCGATGTTCAGGAGTCATGCACATGGTTACCTGTGTCCAAAACTGCGGTTTATTTTCCGCCAATGGTGTAGCATCAATACCTCTAAGAGGGATAGGATTTACCAACGGCTCAAGAACAAAACCACAGCGCTTGGCAAATGACAGATCCATAAGACTCAGGGCAGCACCTGAATCCACAAACGCCATAACAGGGTAGGAAGACAATGAGCAAATTAAAGTCACAGACAAAATAAATTTAGGTTGCAAATTACCAATGGCGACAGGACTAACAACCCTTGTTAGGCGTTTAGAGCATGCTGATATAACATGTGTGGAATCACCACAGTAAAAACACAACCCATTCTGACGTCTATGATTTTTCCGTTCATTTCTAGTCTGAATTATACCACATTGCATTAAATCAGGTGTTTGTTCAGACAACACCACAAGAGGATTAGCGGCTTTGCGCTCCCGCAAACGCCGGTCAATTTGAATAGCCAGCGCCATGGAATCATTCAGACTTGTAGGAATGGAGAAACCCACCATCACATTCTTAATGGCTTCAGAAAGGCCATTTCTGAAATTTGCGGCCAGAGCACACTCATTCCACTGAGTAAGCACGGACCATTTCCGAAATTTTTGGCAATACACTTCAGCTTCATCCTGGCCCTGAGAAATAGCCAGCAAGGCTTTTTCTGCCTGAATTTCAAGATTGGGTTCCTCGTAAAGCAATCCGAGCGCCAGAAAAAACGCATCAATATTTGCCAATGCCGGATCTCCTGGCGCTAGCGAGAAGGCCCAATCCTGAGGGTCGCCCCGTAAGAAAGAGATAACAATTTTAACTTGCTGAGCTGAGTCTCCAGACGAACGGGGTCTCAGAGATAGAAACAATTTACAATTATTCCTGAAATTCCTAAACTTAAATCGGTCTCCAGAGAACAGTTCAGGAATAGGTATTTTAGGTTCAGACATAGGACTACTGGTAACAAAATCTTGTATGCCCTGCACACGAGCAGCAAGCTGGTCCACACTTGTAATCAAGGTCTGGACATTCATGTCTGCAGCAAGCTCAACCCACTCAGAGGTAAAGGGGAGGAAGAAAGAGAGGAAAAAAAAAAAAAACTCAGAATTTCCTTTCTTATTATCCCACTTCTGCAATGCATTAAACATTCAACTTTGGCCTGGCATACTGTTATGACCCCAATGGCAAAGGGTCTCAAAAATAAATACCAAGTCTGCAAACACAAAAAACCAGCTCATAGGGCAGTGGTAACTGGGCTGACCGTATATCTAATCCTAGCACCACAAATAGCAGCAGCCGGGGAACGTGCCTACGTTGGTTCTAGACGTCTCGCGCCAGCCAGAGAACTAACTAACCCTAGAAGGGAAAAGATAGACCTTTCTTGCCTCCAGAGAAAAGACCCCAAAAGTTGGATACAAGCCCCCAACAAATAATAACGGTGAGGTAAGAAGAAAAGACAAACGTAAGAAAGAATGAACTAGGTATTTAGCAAAGAGAGGCCCACTGACTAATAGCAGAATATAGTAAGATGACTTATACGGTCAGCAAAAACCCTATCAAAAATATCCACGCTGGATATTCAAGAACCCCCGAACCGTCTAACGGCCCGGGGGGAGAATACCAGCCCCCTAGAGCTTCCAGCAAAATCAGGAATCACATTTAGTACAAGCTGGACAAAAAGTAAGAGCAATACAAATAACCAAAATACAAGGAAGCAGGACTTAGCTTAATTTTGCAAGAGCCAGGACCAGCAGACAGGAGCAAACAGAAAGGACTGATTACAACGATGCCAGGCACCAGACTGAGAATTCAGGAAGTTCATATAGCAACACCCCTGGACTAACGACCCAGGTAGGTGCCAAACTGAGGAAAGACAATCCCAGAGTCATATCACTAGTGACCACAAGAGGGAGCCAAAAAAGTCTAATTCACAACACCCACCCCTGTCAGGGACCAACTACCTGAGCGAAGCTCAGCCAGCAACTGCCTAACTTCCTCTCCAGGCCACCAGTTTTACCTAATTGTGAAGAGTGCCCTAATAAATAGGAGCATAGCTCCCCCTGGTGGCCTGGAGTATGAAATGTGTTGTATGTTTGTGGTACCTGGTAAAGAGATCTCCTTTATTGCCTCCAAACGTAACATCACTCCTCCCTAGAGGAGAATGACATTACTGCAATGACCAGGTCCCTGGGGCGCTGCACTTGTATTCAACATTGTGAGATTTCAGCAGCAGGGAGGAGACCCAGGAGCTGTCAATCAGTCTAGATGGGCAGAGATTCTGCAGCAGCAGGGAGGAGGCCCAGAAGCTGTCAATCAGGCTAGATGGGCAGAGATTCTGCAGCAGCAGCGAGGAGACCCAGGAGCTGACAATCAGGCTAGATGGGCAGAGATTCTGCAGCAGCAGAGAGGAGACCCAGGAGCTGTCAATCAGGCTAGATGGGCAGAGATTCTGCAGCAGGGAGGAGGAACACTGAGGATCTGCCAATCAGGCTAAGGGAGCAGAGATTACATTTAAACTTTCACAAAGAATTGTACAGCAATTCTGACATGGATTCTCAAAATAAGTACACCAGTTTCATCAGGTATGGAAGATCTATTTAATAATTGATGGTGTTTGCATTGGAAAAGGCAGGTGAGGTGTTTAACCAACTTTTCAAAAGGTAATATGACGTCCATGACACTTGTACACTTGTTCATGTCGGTTTTATTGTTAGGATGCAGAAGGGGGAATGAGAGGCAAAGTACAAACACTGCCGGATTTCATGTTATACTTAGTGTTCTTCTTGTACCTGATGACTGGTACTCCTGGCCTGTAATGTATCGGCATCTTTATGAAAGGGAATGCTCTTGTCAATTCGGCAACATAAAACGTCAAACCAATATTTTCCTCTCTGTTCTATTGATTGGAATCGGCCACACTTACAGTCAGTCACGGGGGCCGGACACGGACGGAGCCATAGACAACACTCCGCACTTAATTAGTGGTAACTACAATTCCTATTGTTTCACAGCATGAAGAAAAGTGACAGAAAACAACGGCGCAAAGAGGATCTCTCCGCAGACCTGGGATGTGCATAAAAGAGCGGAGAATTAGAATAACATGGCTGCTTTCTGTTAACAGCGCCACCCCTTTCCATAGGCGATGTGTGGTATTGCAGCTCTGCCCCATTCACTTCAATACAGCTGAAGAGCAGTTTCATCCCATGGGCCAAAACTGAACCGGTCCCCACTTCCACCAGCTCCACCACCACTTGGGTCCCAGCAGCGTTGATAATCTGTGTGCACGATACCAAGATCATCATACCAATAATACCACATCCCAGAAACCAAGACTGCCACACTGTGACCTTATATTACCACCACAAAGTGACCAAATAGCAGGACCGCATAATGTCACCCTACAGCATGTGGCCCCCATACATATTGTGCCTCTATGTGGCCCCCATACCTTAGTGATATCTCTCTGTGACCCCCATACATAATGTCCCTCTATGTGGCCCCATACATTGATGATGTCTATCTGTGGCCCCCTTATACTAAAAATATCCCTCTATGTGGCTCATACATTATTAATGACCCCCTATGTGGCCCCCATAAATTAGCAATGTCCGCCTATGTGGCCGCCATAAATTAGTAATGTCCCCCTATGTGGTCCCCATATATTAATAATGTCCCTCTATGTGGCCCCCATAAATTAATGATGTCCCCCTATGTGGCCCCCCATAAATTAGTAATTTCCACCTATGTGGCCGCCGTATAGTAATAATGTCCCCTACGTGGCCCCCATTTTATCAGAATGTCCCCCTATGTGACTTTATATAGTAATGATGTCCCTCTATGTGACCCCCATACATACATAGATTATCTATATACAGTATATCTATCATCTATCTTAATATGAGATAGATTGAAAGACAAACAGAGACTTCACCCAATACATATATACAATATATAAATCCAGTATATATTTAGTAAATCCAATAACTATCCCTTGAATCCCTTCTATACTTCTCTGCGCTGTCACTGTCCAGTAGTCACGATGAAGTTACTGAAGACCATTTGCCAGTCATTACCGGTCATCCTCCTGGGACCATATAGCGGTGATCTCAGAAGCTCTTATTTGTAGTTTGTATATGCCTAAAATTACAATTAGGAAAATGGTGTGCTGTGGAGAGCAGGTCGCATAGGGGCAGCCCATAGGAGTGCTTTATTTTTGGTAAATAACGTTTAGGGGAACTGGTGCAACCAGTACATAAAAGCAATTGACTACAACACCCATCATCTCTGTTTTATTGGAAATACCTCATGAAAGAACACAAAGTTTAATCGGTCTGACATTATATGCCAGTGTGACTCCAAAGTGTTGTGCAACAGTTGTATAAACATAGTACCAAAGTAATAATTGTCATAGTTACAAAGCATTATAGTGTCATAGTAACAAAGCACCATTACAACATAGTATCAAAGTAATACATTGTCATAGTGGCATAGCATTATAGTGTCATAGTAACAAAGCATCATTACAACATAGTATCAAAGTAATACATTGTCATTGTGACATAGCATTATCATGTCATAGTAACAAAGCACCATTGCAACATAGTATCAAATTAATACATTGTCATTGTGACAAAGCACCATTGCAACATAGTATCAAAGTAATACATTGTCATTGTGACAAAGCATTATCATGTCATAGTAACAAAGCACCATTGCAACATAGTATCAAATTAATACATTGTCATTGTGACAAAGCACCATTACAACATAGTATCAAAGTAATACATTGTCATAGTGGCATAGCATTACAGTGTCACATTAACAAAGCACCATTACAACATAGTATCAAAGTAATACATCGTCATTGTGACAATGCATTATCGTATCATAGTAACAAAGCACCATTACAACATAGTATCAAATTAATACATTGTCATTGTAACAAAGCACCATTACAACATAGTATCAAAATAATACATTGTCATAGTGGCATAGCATTATAGTGTCATAGTAACAAAGCATCATTACAACATAGTATCAAAGTAATACATTGTCATTGTGACATAGCATTATCATGTCATAGTAACAAAGCACCATTGCAACATAGTATCAAATTAATACATTGTCATTGTAACAAAGCACCACTACAACATAGTATCAAAGTAATACATTGTCATAGTGGCATAGCATTATAGTGTCATAGTAACAAAGCATCATTACAACATAGTATCAAAGTAATACATTGTCATTGTGACATAGCATTATCGTATCATAGTAACAAAGCACCATTACAACATAGTATCAAATTAATACATTGTCGTAACAAAGCACCATTACAACATAGTATCAAAGTAATACATTGTCATAGTGGCATAGCATTACAGTGTCACATTAACAAAGCACCATTACAACATAGTATCAAAGTAATACATTGTCATTGTGACAATGCATTATCGTATCATAGTAACAAAGCACCATTACAACATAGTATCAAATTAATACATTGTCATTGTAACAAAGCACCATTACAACATAGTATCAAAATAATACATTGTCATAGTGACAAAGCATTATTGTGTCATAGTAACAAAGCACCATTACAACATAGTATCAAATTAATACATTGTCATTGTAACAAAGCACCATTACAACATAGTATCAAATTAGTACATTGTCATTGTGACAAAGCACCATTACGACATAGTATCAAAGTAACACATTGTCATAGTGGCATAGCATTATAGTAACAAAGCACCATTACAACATAGTATCAAAGTAATAAATTGTCATAGTGACATAGCATTACAGTGTCACATTAAAAAAGCACCATTACAACATATTATCGAAGTAATACATTGTCATTATGACAAAGCATTATCGTGTCATAGTAACACAGCACCATTACAACATAGTATCAAAGTAATACATTGTCATTGTGACAAAGCATTATCGTGTCATAGTAACAAAGCACCATTACAGCATAGTATTGGAGTCATACATAGTATCAAAGCAAGATTGTGCCATAGAACCTAGTATTATAGTTATATAATATCATATGGTGTCATAGTAATGTAGTATAGTAACAGAATATCAAAGTAACAAAGTTCACGAGCTTGAAAAAAACATACATTGTCTAAAAATTCTGTTATAATTGAACATGCATGGTCATTTTGCACAACTGTTATTGCCAATATCTACTAAAATGTGCAGTATACAAAAGCATTGGACGAACGATTGTTAAGTAGCGAATGTTCATTTAATACTTGTTCCATCAGTAACCAACTTCTTTGGTCATGTACAATTTTCCGTAAAGAGTTATTCCCATCTCATCCTTACATTTCTAAAGTTGGTGATTCTCATATGAAAGCTGTAAACTGAGTAGACCGCTATCCCCCCATATTCCTCTATGCCGAGCCAAATGTTCATGTGTTTTCAATGGGGAGAGACGAGTTATGAGGCATCACCTCTATAAGGAAAAGGATCAGGTGTTGCAATTCAACCGGTTTGATCATTCTTTCCTCTGCCATCATATATAGGAGAGACACTGGGAGGCCCCAATACACATCAGATGGTCAACTGGTCCCATTGAAATTGACAGGTTAGACATAATGGGTATAGGGGTCTTAAAAGAGGATTAACTCTGTCCAACTCTGACCACAGGGAGGGGGAATTATGAAAAACATTGAGGGCTGTTGAGTGTGATCCAACTTATTGGGATGTGGAGAATAAAAAAGTGTCTCCATCTTCTCCATTCAGTCTGTCCGTGAAAATCAGATGCACTCAGATGTCATCTGAGTGCAGTCTGATTTTTTTCATGGATCCATAGACTTGAATGGCCAAGTGAATTCCGATTATAGGAGGCAAATTGTGCATGCTTCAATTCTTTTTCCTTGCTAGAAAAAAATTGGACATGTGCACTTCTCCATAGAATAACATAGATATGAGTGCTGTCCATCAAAATGCCTTATGCATGAGCCCTTACTCAGAAGTTTGCTGTATTAGGTTAGGGTCAGACAGTCGTAGAGAATCCGGCCGATGATGCAAATAACACTGAGGAGAAGATGGATAACAACATATCTCCATCTTCTCCACTGTGTCAGTGTGCAGAAATTGGACTGCACTCGGATGCCATCTGAGTGAAATCTGATGGTTTCCACAGACTTATTCCCCTTCATGGCTGAATATTGGATCCAACTTGGACATGCAGTGATTTTTTTTTCCAGCCTCGATTCGAGGAAAATAATAGGACCTGTGCGCGGCCCCATAGAAATTACGTTGGCGTGAGAACTTCTCATTTCTGACTGTGAAAATCGGAAGTCATCCCAGTGCGGTGTGATTTTTTTTTATTTCACAGACCCATCGACTTACACTGTCGATTTCGATCCGACTATTGAATCAAAATTAGACGTGTTTTCTGCCGACCACTCGGTCCGTGAAAAATCACGGATAGCACTTGTACGCAAAAAGCGGACATCTGAACGAGTCCTTATTCTTAGGAGTTTCATAGCCATATTGGTTAGTAAGGTTTCTGAGACTTGTAGTGCCTCGGTGCCCAGCTCACCCCCATAGCCCCCAATTGATAGGGCTGTAGTTTGCCATAACTTTGGCGTAACTTCCCAATCACTTGTCTATGGATAGAATTAGGGACTTTTTTTTTTGCCCTTCATCCATATTAGGGACTAACTTAAAAGTTGCAGCTGAAAGTCTTCTTCTCTTCCTTAAGTTGTCCTTGAAGAACATGAGAAGCCAAGTCACCTGACTTCAGAACTTCTGTGTTGTTTATGTAAACAAGGAAGTAAATGTAACAAGAAATGAATAAACAAACAAATATTGCTACAAAAATAAACAAACCTGAGGGTATAGTGTTGCCCCCTTGTAGGAGGCTGCTGGGGTCTGGGCTGCTGTGACTTTCTGTCCATTGCCTTGAGATCAGTTTTCCCTCTTCTCTCCCTTTGTCTCACCCTATCTATCCATCTCCCTGGATCCCTGTCCCCCACCCCCTCCATCCCTTTGTCTTCCCAGCTCCTCTCCCTCTCTCTCCTCTCTCAAGTGTTTTCAATTTTATTCTGAGTGGAATTAACTACCCCTGATGTCAAATTGCCGCCGAAATCGATAATAATATCTTTACAAAAGAGGATATTCTTCTCTCTCCGAACGGCTTCTGAAAAATGGAAAATTTAGTCGAAATTGATTCATTACTTGACACTTTATAGGCCGGCCTGGGTATTGATCGCGTCTTGTCATGTCCCATCTCCCTTAATCGAAGCTGAAGTCCAATGTCGATGCTGGTATTTTTCATAATTCCAAGAGTGCAGACAGACACAAAAACAGACACAGCCCCCTCCCTTCCCTGTGCCCCCAGCTGCCAACGCTGCTGCTGGTGCCCCCTCACCCTGCCTCATTATGGGGGTACACACACAACCGCCTGTCCTGGTGCCCCCCAAATGTCTCTGCTGCTCCTGGTGCCCCTCACCTTGTACAGCACTTATATACTACTGTCATGGTGCCCCCTCACCATGCATCTTTATAGGATTATACACAACCCCCCACCTTCCCTGGTGCCCCCCAAATGTCACTTCTGCTCCTGATGCCCCCTCACCTTGTATAGCTCTTATATGCTACTGCCATCGTGCCCCTCAGCTGCTCCTGGTGCCCCCTCACCATGCATCTTTATACGAATACACCCCCATCTGCCCTGATGCCCCCCAAATGTCCCTGCTGCTCCTGGTGCCTCCTCACCCTGCATCTTTATGCATCTTTATAGGAATACACCCCCATCTGCCCTGGTGCCCCCTAAATGTCCCTGCTGCTCCTGGTACCCCCTTACCTTCTATAGCTCTTATATACTACTGTCATCGTGCCCCTCAACTGCTCCTGCTGCCCCCTCACCCTGCATCTTTATAGGACTGTACATCCCCCCCCCCACCTTCCTGGTGCCCCCCAAATGTCACTTCTGCTCCTGGTGCCCCCTTACCTTGTATAGCTCTTATATACTGCTTTTATGTTGCCCCCTTATCCTGCTTCTTTATAGGACTACACCCCCCCCCCACCTGCCCTGGTGAACCCCAAATGTCCCTGCTGCTCCTGGTGCCCCCTTACCTTGTATAGCTCTTATATACTACTTTTATGGTGCCCCCTCACCCTGCATCTTTATAGGACTATACACAACCCCCCACCTGCCCTGGTGCCCCCTAAATGTCACTGCAACTCCTGGTACCCCCTTACTTTCTATAGCTCTTATATACTACTGTCATCGTGCCCCTCAGCTGCTCCTGCTGCCCCCTCACCCTGCATCTTTATAGGACTGTACACAACCCCCCACCTGCCCTGGTGCCCCCCAAATGTCACTTCTGCTCCTGGTACCCCCTTACCTTGTATAGCTCTTATATACTACTTTTATGGTGCTCCCTTATCCTGCATCTTTATAGGACTATACACCCCCCCCCCACACACACCTGCCCTGGTGAACCCCAAATGTCCCTGCTGCTCCTGGTGCCCCCTTACCTTGTATAGCACATATCATCGTGCCCCTCAGCTGAAAATCCCCCTCACCTTGTATAGCACTTATACACTACTGTCATGGTGACCCTTATCTGCTCCTGCTGCCCCCTCACCCTGCACCTTTATAATAATGCATACATCCCCCCTATCTGTCCTGGTGCCCCCCAAATGTCAATCCATCACCCGGTGCCCACTCACCTTTTATAGCACATATCATCGTGCCCCTCAGCTGCAAATCCCCTTCAGTCTCCTTTATTATTAGGGTACACACATCCCCCCAATAGCCCTGGTGTCCCCCAAATATCACTGCTGCTCCTGGCGCCCCTTTACTTTCTGTCGCACTTATCTACTGCTTTCAGCTGCCAGTGCCCCTCACCTTGCCCCCTCGCCATGCTTCTTTACAGGAATACACACATCCCCCCCATCTGCCCTAGTGCCCCCCAATTGTCAACGCTGCACCCGGTGCCCCCTCACCTATCACATATATCTATTACTATCATTGTGCCCCTCAGTCTGCTTCATTATAAGGGCACACACATCTCCCTACCTGCCCTGGTGCCCCCTAAATGTCACTGCTGCTCCTGGTGCCCCCTCACCTTTCTATAGCACATATCTACTATTATTGTGCCCCTCAGCTGCTGGTGGTGCCCCCTCACTCTGCTTTATTTATAAGGGTACACTCATCCCTCCACCTCCTGCTCTGTTGCCCCCCGAAATGTCAATGCTGCACCTAATGCCCCCTCACCCTGGATAGTTATATAGACATGCATACCTGCTCCCATCATGGTGCCCCTAATAATGCCCCCTCATCCTGTATCGCACATATCTACTACTATCATTGGGCCCCTATCTGCCAATTTCGCTCCTGATCCCCCTTTTCCTACTTTATTATATACGTGTACCCCCAATTGAC
The DNA here is from genome assembly GCF_051348905.1 of Ranitomeya variabilis. NCBI lineage: Eukaryota > Metazoa > Chordata > Amphibia > Anura > Dendrobatidae > Ranitomeya > Ranitomeya variabilis. The sequence continues at coordinate 216,592,584 of NC_135235.1, forward strand.
AGTGCCCCCTCAGTGTGTGTGAGTGTGTGTGTGTGTGTGTGTGTGTGTGTGTGTGTGTGTGTGTGTGTGTGTGTGTGTGTGTGTGTGTGTGTGTGTGTGTGTGTGTGTGTGTGTGTGTGTGTGTGTGTGTGTGTGTGTGTGTGTGTGTGTGTGTGTGTGTGTGTGTGTGTGTGTTCAGAATTTGATCCATCTCATGAAAACAAGATTTTGTGATTTTTATATCAATCATTAAAATTTTGAGATCCAAAAATTCAGCCAAATGTAAAACCCCAACCACCTACTTATCCCCATTTTCCCATGTGGTACCAAATACCCCCATAGTCCACAACCGACCCCTGAATAGAAAACCTATATACCCAGTAATTCATGACAGTAGGCTTCTTATTTCCGTAAATGAAATTATTTGCATCATATTTATTATTATTAGTGTTATCATTAATTCTTCTCCTGATTCTTGTATTTCGTTCCTCTGCTCCTCCTATCATTGCAGCATAAGGCGGTATAGGCAGATTTCTCCATGTGCAGCTGATAATATTCCAGGCTCCAGCAGGGACCTCAAATGGAGAGGTGGAGGAGCAATTAGAGAGGAAATTAATAGTGCGATAATCAGTCAATAACTCAGTGTTCAGGGCGCACCGGCCTCCATGGTGTGGACGGGGCTGTCAGGGCTGGAGCTCTCCAAGGTGCTGAAATCAACTAGGCAGCTGCATAGGGCCACAGGGACCAGAGGGAGAAGTGTAATATTATGGACAGTGCTTAGGGGCAGGGATTGTGATGGGGAGAGGAGGACTTTGGGGATATTTGGGTGTTGGAGGAGAGTGAGAAAGGAGAAACAAAATGAGGGAAAGGGATGGTAAGGGGCACAGGTATTTTAGAGAGAGAAAAGGGTGGAGAAGAGGGAGGATGTAAGGGGGCAGAGGTGTGTACAGAAGAGAAAAAAGGAGCAAAATAGGAAAGGTTGACTTGGAGAAAGCGCAAGAGAGGTCTGAGATACAGAAAGGCAAGAGAAAGTGGGGAAAGGGTGGCAATGGAGGGAGAAACTAATTTTTTTATTTTTTTTAATAAAAACTGGGAAAGAGATGATATAAGGGTCAGATGTGGGGAAAGAGGAGAGGTAAGGAGCAAGATAGGAAAGGTTGACTTGGATAGGTCAGAGCAAGAGAAAGTGGGGAAGAAAGAAAAGGGTAGCAATTGGAAGGGGAAACTGAGTTTTGAAAGAGAAAGGGGTATAAAAAGTGGGAAAGAGAGGATATAAGGGGGCAGATGTGGGGAAAGAGGAGAGAAAAGGAGCAAGATAGGAAAAGGTGACTTGGATAGGTCAGAGAGGTCACAGCAAGAGAAAGTGGGGAAGAAAGAGAAGGGTAGCAATTGGAGGGGGAAACTGAATTTTGAAAGAGAAAATGGTATAAAAAGTGGGAGAGGGAGAGATGATGTAAGAGGGCAGATGTGGGGAAGGAGGAGAGATAAAGGAGCAAAATAGGAAAGGTTGACTTGGAGAAAGCGCAAGAGAAAGTGGGGAAGAAAGAGAAGGGTAGCAATTGGAGGTGGAAACTGATTTTTGAAATAGAAGGGGGTATAAAAAGGAAAAGGAGAGATGATGTAAGGGGGCAGATGTGGGGAACGAGGAGAGATATAAAGGAGCAAAATAGGAAAGGTCGATTTGGAGAAAGTGCAAGAGAGAGCAGGGCAAGAGAAAGTGAGGAAGAAAGAGAAGGGTAGCAATTAGAGAGGGAAACTGAATTTTGAAAGAGAAAGTGGTATAAAAAGTGGGAGAGGGAGAGATGATGTAAGGGGGCAGATGTGGGGAAGGAGGAGAGATATAAAGGAGCAAAATAGGAAAGGTCGACTTGGAGAAAGCGCAAGAGAAAGTGGGGAAGAAAGAGAAGGGTAGCAATTGGAGACTGAAACTGAATTTTGAAAGGGGAAGTGGTATAAAAAGTGGAAAAAGGTGAGATGATGTAAGGGGAAGGAGGAGAGATAAAAAGGAGCAAAATAGGAAAGGTCGACTTGGAGAAAGTGCAAGAGAGTTAGGGCAAGAGAAAGTGAAGAGGAAAGAGAAGGGTAGCAATTGGAGGGGCAAACAGAGTTTTTAAAGAGAAAGGGGTTTAGAAAGTGGTAAAATGAGCAAGGATGAAAAGAGGACGATGTGGGGGAAGAGGGAGGAAGGAGAAGAGGAAAAGGAAGCAAAAGAGGAAAGGAAGACTTGGAGAGAACACAATGGAGGTCAGAGACAGGGCAAGAGAAAGTGGGGTAAAAAGAGAAAGGCAGCAGAGGGATGGAGAGCAAGAAGGAAATAGGTTTGAGAACATAAATTAGAGAGGGGCAAAATTAGAGGAAAGGTGGCAAAAGAGGGGCATAAAGAGGGTAACATGGTGGTAGGGTATGTTTCCACGTTCAGGAAACGCGGCGTTTTTGACGCTGCGTTTTTCTGCAGCGTCAAAAACGCAGCGTCCAGATGTTACAGCATAGTGGAGGGGATTTTATGAAATCCAGACTCCACTATGCGTTAAAAAACGCATGCGTTTTTGCCGCGAAAACGCATGCGTGGTGTGTTTTTTCGAAACGCAGCATGTTGCTACTATGAGCAAAACACGCAGGTACACCGCAGGTGACCTGCCAGTGACCTCAGGTGCAGTTTTGGTCAGGATTTTACCTGCATAAAATCCTGACCAAAGACTGAAGCAAAACTGAACGTGGAAACATACCCGTAGAGGGCAATGAGAAGGGTAGAGAGATGGAAGAGGAAAGTGTAGGACACAGGAAAGAGATAGGGAGAGACGGTGATGAAGTTTGGAGGGGTATAAAGTAGGAAGAAAAAGAAAAAGGGAGAATTCTGAGAAGACAGAATGGGGCTAGGGTTAGGGGGGTTTATTGTAAGTAAAGTTTGTGGCTGAGGCCAGGCGTGGAGGGGTCACTGCCCGCGTGGAGGGGTCGCTCGGGAAAGTTTGCCTCTAACTTTCCTCCTCCTCCTCGGCGCCGCACGCACACACTTCGCTCCCGAGAATGTACTCTCCGCACTTTGTGATGATGAATCTGTGTCCCGGAGCCGGAGCGTCTTCCCAGTGCGTGTTCCCCCCTCAGGTCTCCTCCACCGTCCTCCTCCTCCTCCTCCTTCATCCCATGCAGTCCCGGCTTTAATAAATAAATAAGGAGGCTGCAGGAGAAATACCTCGGGTGCTTTTTTGGCTGCCTCCAGTCCCCACCTCTGGAGTGAGGAGCGGTCGATAAGTAATTGTTATTGCGGGCAGGGAATGCAGAGAGAGGGGTCCTGCCGGTGCAAGTCTCATTTATCTGGTCGCTTTCTTTTTATTGGTGGCATCTGTCCCCCTCTCTCTCCCCTCCACTGAGCCCAGGGGGTGACATTCATCCATCTCACTTTAGGGGTCTCTAAAAAAAACACCAAACCATACACTCCCCAAACTAAATCTAGGGAAGAGGAGGAGGAGGAAGGGGGGATGGGAAAGGAAAAGATGGTGGTGCTGGGAGGGGGGCACTTGGGGGGTGGATGGTAAAAAAAAAAAAAAAAAGCCATTTTCAGCAAAACAAGTTTTTTTTTTTTTATCTCCACTCCCTAACAACCCTGTGTAAATGAAATCACTCATTCTCATCAAGTGGCAGGCCAAATATTATCTACAGTGCATTGAGAGGGATCGAATCCTATTTAGAATCGCGATTCGACATCTGTTTTCAAATTTGATCATCTATGAACTTTATTTTCCGAGTTTGGGGAAAATTATATTCTATCGATCCCAGACACTGGCTGCCTGTACATATATTTTCTGCTGCAGCTTGAAGCCAGGAGTGCGCAGGAAAGGAGTTTAGCCGGCACTGCAGAGCGCACACACATTTCCTTTCTCCTCCTCTTCGCCTTTCTATCCATCCCTCCTTCTCCTTCATCATTATTATCTGGGATCTCTCCTTCCTTTTCTGTCATCTTGTTCTTCTTGGCTTTTATTTCCTTCCACCTTTCTTTTTATTTTCCTTCTCCTCTTCCACCCAACTTCTTACTCTCCTACTCTTCTTCCACTACCTCTTCTCCCTTCCTGACACTTTAAGTCACTTCTTCCAACCTTCTTTCTTCTACTTCCATTGGCTTCCTGGCTTGGAGGGAGAGTTACTTTAAAGGACACTCACTTTTTTTTTTTTCTTTTCTGAGTTTCATTATTTTATTCAAGTCTTCAAGGAGCCAACTGAGGTCTTCTGTAAAGGATATTGGATGCCAAGGAAAATGTGAGTACTCCAAGACTTGACTTTTCTTGTTGATTTCTTGTTGATGGGGGTAGGTGCATTAATATAAGTTGGACACATGTATAGACTGTAGTGTAAGGAGAGGAGAAAAGTCACCTCTCTACTCCAGACACAGGGGTAACTCTGCTACATCGTGGCAAGTACATGGGATCAGAAGGATAACTCTAAGACTACACTACTGGTGCTGTCCAGTCCTGCTCAGCCTGTAAATAGTCACCTAAAAGGTCCAGATCAGATGGAGTAATCTGGCTGTCAGGACCTAGAAGCAAATGGTTATCTAAGAAAATTCTAAGACTACACTACTGGTGCAGAGAAGTCCTGCTGAGCCTGGAAATAGTCACCTAAAAGGTCCAGATCCGATGGAGTGATCTGGCCGTCAGGACCTAGAAGCAAAAGGTTATCGAAGACAATTCTAAGACTACACTACTGGTGCAGACAAGTCCTGCTCAGCCTGGAAATAGTCACCTAAAAGGTCCATATAAGATGGTGAATTGGCATTCAGGACCTAGAAGCAAATGGTTGTCTAAGACTACACTACTGGTGCAGTCCAGTCCTGCTTAGCCTGGAAATAGTCACCTAAAAGGTCCAGATCAGATGTAGTGATCTGGCCATCAGGACCTAGAAGCAAAGGTCATCTAAGACAACTCTAAGACTACACTACTGGTGCTGTCCAGTCCTGTTCAGCCTGGAAATAGTCACCTAAAAGGTCCAGATCAGATGTAGTGATCTGACATTCAGGACCTAGAAGCCAAAGGTTGTCTAAGACTACACTACTGGTGCAGTACAGACCTGCTCAACCTGGAAATAGTTACCTAAAAGGTCCTTATAGGATGTAGTGATCGGTCCGTCAGGACCTAGAAGCAAAAGGTTGTCTAAGACAATTCTAAGACTACACTACTGGTGCAGTCCAGTCCTGCTCAACCTGGAAATAGTCACCTAAAAGGTCCATATAAGATATAGTGATCTGGCACTCAAGACGTAGAAGCAAATGGTGTAGTGCAGGCTCATAATCTGAATTAAGACAAGGAATTAGATCTTTTGTAGATGTAGCAGAGCTGAAAGTGTTTGAGATCTAATTTTTTTATTTTTTTTTTATAAATCACCTAAAACAAACAGACTTGTGTCAAAAGTCCAACTCGGCTCTGCTATAGCTACATACAGTTCTGGGCAACTTTTAGCAAAGTGGGAAAAGCTCTACTGTAAAGTTTCCACCCATCTTCCTCCTCTTGGCTGGAGACTTCCCTGGAGTTTCCATCCCCCCCGGCTGTTTTTCAGAGCTGAGTTGGTCATTTAATCGTTCTCTAATGCTCTACATTAAGATAACGCAGTTCTATGTAAAACCACAAACGGGGCGAAACGACAAACTTAGCAGCGGCTGCACTGCTACAATTGACAAATTCAGTCCGTCCTTAAGTTTTTCGGTTAACTTTAAGGTCTTTTTGTGGAGTTTTTTTGTTTAGCAAAAACTTCAAGTTTTTTGAGGAATTTGGAGAAAAATAAAAACTCCTCAAAAAGACTCGGTGTGAACGCGCGCTTACACTTTGGCACATTACTAGAGATAACGAGCTCTTTATAATTTTGCCGCCTTTCTAGTAAGGGTAAAACCCCCCGGTATTCTGGAATTTTTATAAATTTTTCGCAATTTATGTCTGCGTCCGCCATTCGCCTGTTTACCGTTTTCCGCGGCCGTACCTCAATCTCTTTATCCTCTCCCCCTCTCTCACGTCTCTTCCCCTCTCTGCAGCTAACTGGGGCCAGTTTCCGTTTAGATTAAGCCAGGGAACCTAATTCCAGGGCAAGGATCGAATTTTCTGGCAACAAAGGGAAATAGCGTATTGATCAGGAGCTCCGGAGATTAAGAGACAAGTGTGTGTATCCATCAGAGCTAAACTGCCTCTCTCTGCCCTCTGTGGGGCTGCCTGCGGACGCTGCTTGCATGCCAAGCGCCTGCTACACTTAACCCTCCACTTACCCCGGTAAGACCCCAAAAAGCCTTCTACGAAGACCTCCGACCACCTCTCTCATATGGCCATCGACGCAGGAGCTCTCGCCAAATCCTTCCATGTAGCAGAGCCCAATTTACATAGTTGCATAGTTGATAAGGATGGAAAAAAAGAAGACACCGGTCCCATCAAGTCCAACCCATAACCCTACCGGGCGATGTAGCAGAGCCGAATTTACATAGCTGTGTCGTTAATAATCCATCAAGTCCAACCGATCGCCCTACTGGGGAAATGCCTTTTTTTTTTTTTTTACTTTTAATGGTGTCTGATGACCTACAGGTTTATGTAAAACTCCATGAGTTGAGTTGTGCCAAATGGCAAACTCCGCTTTACCACACGCGACAAACTTGGCACTGCTACTTGTACATTTCTGGGTGTCATATCCTTTTACCCTATAATCTTGCACAATTTCAAGGGGTGGGGGCATATTTGGGGTGTCCTAATTTACCCGCTCATACTTTTTTTTCCCCATTTCCATGTGTCAGATCTAGTAGAGATGAGTTTGTGAAATGTTCTCGCCATGGTAAATGTGTAACCTATGGTTTTACATAGGACTGCAAGGGAATCCATTAAATGACACATTCAGCTCTGCTATATCTGTATACCACATAATGCCCACCAGTATGTTGCATGCAGGTATATACGTCCCGATAAAGCTCAGCTTTGAATCTGATGTAGCAGAGCTAGGCTTGTGAGATTTATCTATCTGTAGACCACTCATTATTGTGTTGTGCAGTCAGTTGTTTTGTCGTTTAGACCATAATAAAGCAAAAAGTACAATAACCCTTTCAGCTCTGCTACATCTACGTTTAATATTCAGTATAATTTCCCAGTATCACACCATATACTTCCCATAACTCCCAATACACCTGTTGCTTTCTGATGTTCATGGCACTCGCTGACTTTTCCTTCCTTCATGGACTCGTCGTAGAGCGAACATGCGAGAGGTAAAATCAGCGATCTCCAACCTGTGGCTGTAAAACTACAACTCCTATCATGTCCTAACAGCTTTGCGCTGACTTGTGTTCCATTTTATCAAATGACCGACCCAAAAATAAATGAGACAAAAACATAAAAAAAACTCAGATCGGTAGAGATAATCTTAAATTCTGTATCAGATGTAGCAGAGCCGAGTTTGTCATCAGCCTTGTTTTAATAGTATGTGTTACTTGTGTGTTTGCATAGGACTGCAGATGTCCCTACTTCGTCATCTAAACTCTGTGACCTCAAAAATGTGCAAAAGATGCTATGACAAACAAAGCTCTGCAATGACAAATACAGCTCTGCAATAGATGCTATGACAAACACAGCTCTGCAATGACAAACACAGCACTGCAATGACAAACACAGCTCTGCCATGACAAACACAGCTCTGCGATGACAAACACAGTTCTGCGATGACCAACACAGCTCTGCCATGACAAACACAGCTCTGCGATGACAAACACAGTTCTGCGATGACCAACACAGCTCTGCGATGACAAACACAGCTCTGCAATAGATGCTATGACAAATACAGCTCTGCAATGACAAACACAGCTCTGCCATGACAAACACAGTCCTGCGATGACAAACACAGCTCTGCAATAACAAACAGTCCTGCGATGACAAACACAGCTCTGCAATAGATGCTATGACAAATACAACTCTGCTATGACAAATACAACTCTGCAATGGCAAACACAGCTCTGACATAACAAACACAGCTCTGACATGGCAAACACAGCTCTGCAATGGCAAACACAGCTCTGCAATGGCAAACACAGCTCTGCGATGGCAAACACAGCTCTGCCATGACAAACACAGCTCTGCCATGACAAACACAGCTCTGCGATGGCAAACACAGCTCTGCGATGGCAAACACAGCTCTGCCATGACAAACACAGCTCTGCCATGACAAACACAGCTCTGCGATGGCAAACACAGCTCTGCCATGACAAACACAGCTCTGCCATGACAAACACAGCTCTGCGATGGCAAACACAGCTCTGCCATGACAAACACAGCTCTGCGATGACCAACACAGCTCTGCCATGACAAACACAGCTCTGCGATGGCAAACACAGCTCTGCCATGACAAACACAGCTCTCTGATGACCAACACAGCTCTGCGATGACAAACACAGCTCTGCGATGACCAACACAGCTCTGTGATGACACACAGCTGTGCCATGACAAACACAGCTCTGCGATGAATGCTATGACAAACACAGCTCTGCATCATCTGTTTATGTATCCTAAAGTATGTAGGAAGTACTGTGCAGTATGAATATATAATATGATATAAGAAACTACTATGTCGGGGCGTTGGGATGTGGCCGGTGTGAAAATAGGAGATAATTTGTCTTTTCTGCCGCCATCTTTTATTTACACTGGAATTCACTGACACTTTGACCCTCCATTAAATGTAATTGAATAGAACAGCGGCCCAGGCCGGCGACGTCTGTAACTGAATTCACCGTGTTCTTCTTTTATCTAAAGAGAGAGGGATTCATGTAAGGCTGAGATGGGATTCCGGCGGACTGCGGCGTCCCAAGAGCTTACAATCTACGACGGCGGCAGCCATAGTCCCATTCATCCAAAACACACATGGATCATTGTCATTATGAACCCTAAAAATAAAAAATTCTGGTGTAAGTCACCTATACTTTACACAGGTGTAGCAGAGCAGAGTTTGTCATTTACTAATACAAGCATTGCGGCTCATTTTAAGTCATCTTACACAGGACTAAAGCAAAACCGATAATTCCGACAGGTATTCTGATAGAACTCCATAGCAAATCTAGCTCTGCTACATAAATAGAACTCTGCATATTCAGAATGCTGACGTCCTTCGTTGCCTCAAGTCTCCCACACGCCGACCCCTGTGAAAGTATCGATTCATCAGAATTCATTTTTTTATTCCTTTTTTTTTTTGCAAGATGAAGAAGACATGTTTGTGTGTTATCCCGCAGATCAGATTCATCAGTGTCTGGGATAGTTCACTGATTGATAAATTCACCCGTTACAGTTACATAGGGACTCATTTCACATGAGATTAATAACAGGGGGTCTGATAGATAGAGGGGGGATACAAGTGATGCCAGCGCTGTGATGTGTGTGTGTGCGGTTATTAAAGCAGTCTGTTTAGGGGTTAATTGGGCAGTGTGATATCTAAATTGCAAGAAGATGAAAAGGAGACAAAAATGTATGGAGGTTATATGGATAAATCTGAGATAGATAATAAATATACAGCGGGATAGATAGATAGATAGATAGATAGATAGATAGATAGATAGATAGATAGATAGATAGATAAATGATAGATGGATAGACTAGGAATTGGAAACATTGATAATTGAAAGAAAAGTAAATTAGATAGACGATAGGTACAGAAATGTAAAGATGGACAGATGGATAAAGATGGGCAGGTGATAGGTTGAGAAGTAAATAGATACAAACAAAGACAGAATGATAGATAAGAGAAAAATAGATAATAGATAGATGATAGATAGATAGATGGATAATAGATAGATGATAGACAGATAATAGATAGATAATAGATAGGTGATAGAAAGATAGATAGATGGATAACAGATATATAATAGATAGATCATAGATAAATAGATAATAGATAGATGATAGATAGATAGATAGATAGATAGATAGATAGATAGATAAACAGAAGTAAAAAAAAAATACCAATTATACAATATAACAGTAGATGCTATAAAAATCCACAAGAAAACATAAACCGTCCATAATGGAAGAAATTGTGTTTTCCTTCCGCATTTTACATCAGAACCAGGAGAAAAGTAGAAGAAGATTCCGTACATAGATAAGAGTGATGAGCGGAGTGTGCAGGAGACGTCTTTCCACCACAGTCCTGTAACATTTGCACTTTTTGTTCGTGGTTTCCTATCATTTCATACCCTGTACGTGAAGCAGAGCTGAATTTGTCATAGGACTTTTGTTGTTGGGCTCCACGATACCTCACTGATCAGTAGCCGTACCCACAGGCGTCCTCAGGAGCTGCGCCGTATGACAAACTCCTCTCTGCTTACCAGACCCGTAGAATAAGTCACGCTCGAGATCTTCCGATTTTTCCATTTCTGCATGAAAATCATGACCATCAGAAATGAAATAATTCTCCTCCTTTTTGGCTCAGAAAGGATGAGATGTAGCAGTGCTGAGTTTGTCGGACTTAGGGTGGAAGTTCAAACGTGAATGGCTTAAAAGATATTAAGATTTTTATTTCGTCTTATTTTTTAAATTATAATTATTATTTTTTTTTTTTCTAATAAAGTGACAAATGTTGATTAGAACGTGTCGCGACGGTTTGTCGCCCGCATCCATTTCGATTTGGTGGCAGTGGGGGAAAATAGCGGTATTGTTGATTTTCATTCCGCCAGCGTTAAGCTGCCGAAGGACGGGACTTAAAATGATGAAGGCATTCGAGACAAAGTCCTATCATCAAGATCCGAACTCCCCCCCCCCTCCCGCCACGCCACCCAATGTCTGCACCTGACCCCTCTCCCAAAATGGGCCGGAGACAGTGGACAGCTGTGGGAATCTCAGCCAACGTGTCACAGAAGAGGCCAAATCAGGGACATTTTATTAAGGTTCCTAATACCTTCCAGCGCTGTCGAAAGGAAAATGACATGTTTTTTCGGTTTTGAGATCTCCCGAGAGGATAAGCGGCGGAATTGGCTCCGGGGCCTTGTAATCTTAACAGGTGACAGCAACACAGTCAGCTACAGCCATGTTGTTGTTTCTGGGCCAAATTTTTATATATTTCAATTTTTTTATTATTTTTTTTTCTAAGTTTATAAAAATGATACATTTATTTTAATTTTCTTTCGGAATTAATTTTGGAAAATATTTATGATTAATGTTTAATTTTAGAGGTCAAGTATAAGCCCAGCGCTCTTACCTTGTTCCAGAAAATAAAAAAAATATTTATTTTTTAAATAGTCAAAGTGAAATATTTTAGAGAATTTACTAAAATCTGACAGATATTTTTTTCTTGGGTTCATTGAGTACCTTATCCGAAAAAGGGTATTCATCAGATATGATTGTATCAAAAAAATTCATTTTTTTTTTTAAATTAATTTTTATTTTTGGGGATATTAAAAAAAAAAAAAAAAAATAGGGGGAGTTATCAACTAACTTTTCTGTGATCTGTTAAAATTTGCAAATGTTTTGGCCAAAAACTGTCCATCCAAAAAAGTGCACGGCGCTCGGTAAGCGTATATAATCCACCGTGTACCATCCCAAACTTGTGGACTCACTTAGTTTTTTTTATTCTTTTTTAAGCATTTTTTTTGTAAATATTTACACATTTGATCAAATTATTTTGCTGTTCAGAAATTAACATTTAAAAAACCCCATAAAAAATGACTGAAAATCTTAGAAGTTATTTTTTTCCTTAATTTTTGATATAAAAAAAAATATAAAATCAATCTAATATGCTATCGTTTGTCATACTAGAAGTATTTTCTGCCGCGTTTGGTTTTTTGGATGTTTTGCAAGCGTTTCATTCTACGAGATTGCTTTTTTCGATATATTTTTGTCAAATTCTTTTTCATTTTTTTTTATTTTTTTATTTTCTAGTTATCCCAAATAAAGTGATGATACCACATTTTGCAAAATGAAAAACTTAGATATTATTTTATCATTATTCTTTTTTTTAAAAACAATCTTTTATTTTTTGCTTTATTTTTTCTTTTTAAATAATTTTTTTTCTTTTTTTCTTTTCCTAATTTTTTTTTTTACAGCAGCCAAAAAAATGAACATTTTTTGATGGTTATATTTTGGAGCTTTTCTGTGGCCTAGCCGGTGCCAATCAATAAGTGAGCAGTTACCGCCTTGGTTTTAATTAGATATTAATAGATACTGATGAAGACTTGATGAGCCAAGGACCAATAACCCGTTCAGAATTATAGACTTTAATATCATACAGAACATATATTGCGGTCTTTCAGGATTGAAAAAGACTTGCACTGATGCATTTTTCACTGAGTTTGTCATTGGGGCAACTAATTGTAACATATGATATCTGTGGTTTTACATAGGACTGCAGCTAATCTTACCCATATCCTAATAATATAATGACGAGACTCTGTAGATTTACTCTTTCAGCCCTGCTACATCTGTAACCCACAATGATGCCATTCATTGTCTATGAGTTTGGGAAATAAAAATTTGCATACAGTTTTAGATTTTGTCCCCCTTGTTCATCCCCCTGTGATAATTACGGAGTGTCCGGTAGAGTTGGGAATGGCCGACGGGGATCTGACACCTCAGAGTTCAAGCAGCTAGAAAAAAATTGAAATATAATTTGATGATATAATTCAACTTTTTATAGAATAAAGCAGATTTTCATGAATTTAACCCCTATGAGAAATAAGAGATGGCGGTGCGGGGAATTGAAAGAGGTGAGCATTACCCTCATACATATCCATTGCTACTACACATCACCTTACCATGGCAATCACGTCATCAGCAACTATAACCGCCATCACCATCATCCACCAGCTATGAATAAACATCTACCCCTCTCCATTAACCACCCACCATAAAATCTACCTTTACCACTCATGATGCTCTCACACACCTTCATCCCACAACCACCAACATCCATCACCCCATCATCGATATTACCTATCGCTCCACATCTGTCAACCATTAACCCACATTTACCATCACAACCACCCACCACACCACCACAACCAGATGGTGAGTTTACATCACTGCACCCCACCTTCTCCCCACAACCACCACCCACATCTACCACCACCCATCACCCCACCACACCACATCCTACCATTGATATCGCCTATAGTCCACCATCACTCCACATCTGTCACCCATTACCTCACATCTATATATCACTCGTAATCTTTACCTCTCATCATTTCATATTCACAACCCCATCACACAGCCACAACATTTCCCATCATCACCCCAACACACATCATCTTACCATTATTATCACCCAACTTCTCCCCACAACTACTACGCATATTTACTACAACCATCACCCCACCACATATCATCCTACCATCACTATCATCAACTTTCTCCCCACGAACATCACCCATATTTACCACAACCATCACCCCACTACAACTACAAATCAGTCCACAACCACCAGCACCCATAACCCATCTTGACCCCACAACCACCATCCGTCACCCCTCCACAACAACACATCATCACTATCATTAACCTTCACCCCAAAAACATCACCCACATTTTCCACAACCATCACCTCTCCACAGCCACACATCATCCTACCATCAATGTCACCAACAAGAAACCTTCACCCCTTACCTCTCACCTACTAACCAACATTTACAACAACCGTCACCCCACCACAACTACAAATGAACCCACAATCACTAACACCCATAACCCATCTTCACCTCACAACCGTCATCCGTCACCTCATCACAACCACACATCATTCAACCATCACTATCATCATCCTTTACCCCACAAACATCACCCCACCACAACCACACAAGGAATCTTCACCTCATATCTGAGACCTATTTACCACAACCATCACCCCATCACAACTACAAATCACCTCACAATCACTAGCACCCATAACCTATCTTCACTCCACAACCACCACCCATCTCCCCACCACAACCAGATGTAAACTCACCATCACTGCACCCCACCTTCTCCCCACAACCACCACCCACATCTACCACCACCCATCACCCCACAACAACCACATCCTACCATTGATATTGCCTATGGCCAACCATCACTCCACATCTGTCACCCATTACCCCACATCTATATATCACTCGTAATCTTTACCTCTCGTCATTTCATATTCACAACCCCATCACACAGCCACAACTTTTCCCATAATCACCCCAACACACATCATCTTACCATCATTATCACCCACCTTCTCCCCAAAACTACTATGCACATTCACTACAACCGTCACCCCACCACAACCACATATCATGCTACCATCACTATCATCAACCTTCTCCCCACAAACATCACACAAGTTTACCGCAACCGTGACCGCACATCATCCTTCCATCACTATCATCAACCTTCACCCCACAAACATCATCCACATTTACCACAACCATCACCCCACTGCGACCTCATATCATGCTACCATCACTTTCATGAAATTTTACCCCTCAAACATCACCGATATTTACCACAATCATGACCTCACCAGAACCACACATCAACCTACCATCACTCTCATAATCCTTCTCTCCACAAACATCACCCACATTTACCACAACAATCACCCCACCCTGACCACACATCATTCAACCATCATTATCATCAACCATCACCCCACTACAACTACAAATCAATCCACAACCACCAGCACCCATAACCCATCTTCACCCCACAACCACCATCTGTCACCCCTCCACAATGACACATCATCCTATAATTACTATCATTAACCTTCACCCCAAAAACATCACCCACATTTTCCACAACCATCACCCCTCCACACCCACACATCATCCCACCATCAATGTTACCAACAACCAACCTTTACCTCATATCTCTCACCTACTAACCAACATTTACAGCAACCATCACCCCAGCACAACTACAAATGAACCCACAATCACTAACACCCATAACCCATCTTCACCTCACAACCGTCATCCGTCACCCCACCAGAACCACACATCATCCAGCCACCACTGTCATTATCCTTTACCCCACAAACATCTCCCCACCACAACCACCCATGATCCAACCATCAATGACACCAACATGGAACCTTCACCTCATATCTGGTAACTATTTGCCAACATTTACCACAACCATTACCCCATCACAACTGGAAATCACCTCAATCACCAGCACCCATCACCTATCTTCAATCCACAACCACCACCCATCTCCCCACCACAACCACACATCTTCCTATCATCAATGATAACTTCAACATCTCTTAATTTTACCACCCCAGCACCCCATAATCACCATCTATTAATCCACCACTTCCATCAGCCTACCATTCACCCAATCACTACCACACCCAAACCGCAATCCTTTTCCCACCCACCATCTTGCACTCCTCACTATCTCCATCCAAAGCCACCACAGAACCCCACAATCATTGAACCACCTACCATCACCACCATTACATGTACAAACCACTCATTATCTCCTACCATCTATCACCCCATCACCAGCTTTTAACCGAGAACTACCATCACTATTGCCTCTACCCCAGCTGCTGCCGTCATCTCACATGCACAACCATCCGATATCTTTCCACAACCACCACCCATTACCATTCAACCACCCATGATCACACAATTTCCAACAACCTCTAAAAAAGAGAAGTGTACAGTAGCTGTAAGTGGCCACGTTATGGGCTTAGAAGAGCATCAAGATTATTACTTTCCATAGATCCCACAGAAGTCACAAGACCCTTCCCGTATGAGAGCCGCCGCTGATCCTACATAAACATATGGAACGATCTCTACTTGTTTGTTATTCCTCATAGAAAATCAACCATGCCTTTCACCAGCCTCCGACGTAATGAGCGTCAACGGCTAACATGGTCTACAGAGCGACCCCCATTACCAGGGATTGCCTCAGAAATGATATTAATGGGAGCCCAGGCCGTACAGATGCTTCTAGTCGTAGGCGCGACAACAATCCATACCGGCAGACAGACAAGCGTATATAGAGACGGATGATCTGCGGGCGAGAAGGAGGCAGCGACGTTACGGGACCGATATGGGATTTATAAGCAACCGAATAAAATAATAATAATAAAAAAAGTGGAAAACAGAGACATCACGTAGCGGTGGCAGGAATTATGGCTGCGGAGTGCTGAAAACGAGGCAATAAAAAGATGGGGATTAATATGGAGGACGTACGGCTGGAGGGAGACAAGAAGACGACGGCCGCGAAGAAAGAGGGGAAAAGATGGGAGAGGGAGCTGAGGAGGGAGAGGCAGGTGAGGGGGATAGGTGATTGGGCATAGACAGGGTTAGGTGCCTCTAGCTTAAACTGCAGCAAGTGGAGAGAAAATCAATATGTGGATAGGAGCGGCTGAGAAGGAATGTATCTTGTCAAAATAATGTATTACCCTCATCCCGTCTGATCGATGCTCTGAATTAGCAGAGCTGCAGCTTTAATATTTACCTCCGCGCAACACTTCCAATCTAAATTTTAATTGATTTCGACACCACTAGGGTGGGAGTGAGCGAGGGGAAGAGGCCTGCACAGGAGGGACTAACATACAAGAGGCCAGTGCGCCAGGGGGCACAGCACATCGTACGTGTGGTGGAACACGGCGCTTCCAGTAGGAGGTTGCTCAGTGACTGGCGCTGCCAACATTGGTGAGGTTACCCCTGATAATCAATCCATATTCGTGCTGGGTATTCATGGACTTATATGTTGTGGATTTTAAAATACCAGCAATTCGGATGAGATTTTGCATTAAAAAAAAAACCCACTGCAAATCCGCAGCATTTATCCAATTAAATTTGCAACAAAATTCACACTAAGTTTTGTAGCAATTTAGTGGTACGTATGCTTAAAAAAAAACAAGTTATCCTCGTTAGAATGGAGAGGCAGTGCGCATACCCAACCATCATCCAGTTGCCTAGGTGGAAATCAGCTTAAAATCTAGCAAAAATCCCAGAACCCTGACTGCCATGGTGCATGCACGGAAATTGCTGTAAAAGGATCTGACCAACAGCTCCAGAAGCTCGGTATGACATTTACATAAAGTCTCTGACCCCTGACTTCCATGGCGCAGAAGTTGGTCATAAAAGAGTCCAACCAACAGCTCCAGGGACTTAGTATGACATATACATAAAGTCTCGAACCCCTGACTTCCACAGTGCAGGCTTGATAGTTGCGAGAAAAGGGTCCAACCAACAGCTCCCGAGGCTCGGTATGACATATACATAAAGTCTGGTCCCCTGACTTCAATGGCAAAGGCAAGGGAGTTGCCGTAAAAGGCTCCAACCAAGAGTTCCAGGGGCTTAGCATGACATTTACATAAAGTCTCGGACCCCTGACTTCCACAGTGTAGGCTTGATAGTTGCCACAAAAGGGTCCAACCAACAGCTCCAGAGGCTCGGTTTGACATATACATAAAGTCTCGTCCCCTGACTTCAATGGCAAAGGCGCAGGAGTTGCGGTAAAAGGCTCCAACTAAGAGTTCCAGGGGCTTAGTATGACATTTACATAAAGTCTCAGACCCCTGACATTCATGGTGTAGGCGCTGGAGTTGGTTGTAAAAGGGTCTAACCAAGAGCTCCAGAGGCTTGGTATGACATTTACATAACGTTTTAGACCCCTGACATTCATGGTGTAGGCGCTGGAGTTGGTTGTAAAAGGCTCCAACCAACAGCTCCAGAGGCTCGGTATGAAATGTATATAACGTCTCGGAACCCCTGACTACCATGTTGCTGGTGCGGGAGCTGCCTGTAAGATGGTCCGATCAAGAGCTTCAGAGGGTCATTATGAAAAAAAAAATGGAAAAAGCCAAGCCCAGTGCTCAATAGCCCTATAGGGAAAGAGTGGAGCTACAGTCGAGCATGCGCACTGCCGCTCCATTCTAACAGGGATAAAAATGCCCCGTTCTGTGGATAGGTACTGGCACCAGCGGTTGGGTCGACTATGGATAGGTAAATACTTGTTCCACTTTACAACGCCTTTAATTTAAGGCTACATGTCAACTTTTCTTGCACAAAATCAAGCCCTAGATAAATCACATAAGCAAAAACATGTGGAATTTAGTGCCCACAACTATGTGTGAGTCCCAGTTAAGCTGTAAAAAAATCAACTCCTAGTCAGGTCTCAAGTAAGGTACAGTAACAACACATGCAACATGTGACCTACGACCAAAAATCTTCCAGGCTTGTTTTTTGGCTCGTCGTCCGTGTACTGTCCGTAATGGGTAGGAGAAACTAAAAAGTTTATGAGAAGAATGGATGCTTCAAGGGTTGTAAAAACTGACTAACGGACTAACTGAATTGATGCAGACTGAAAAAAACAGAACCCTTTTTCACTTATGAGAAAAAAAAGCTGAGGTGTGAAATCGGTCTTGGGTTGCGTTGAGGAGGCCGTTGTACAACTTGGCCGGTCACGTCCATAAATTGGCCAAACGCCGGAACCACCGGATGTTTGGTCCGCAAATCAGACCGAATACAGAATGCTGCTAATTTTTTCACGCGTACATAAGCTCCATTTGAAAAATAGCCCTTGTGAACTAGCGCTTAGTCTAACATTGGGTCTGGGTGCTATCCGTTTTTCATTTTTAGTCTGGACCTTACCCATTTTGTAATAAAGGGAGTATCCTAATAAGGACTTCTTCCAGCCTCATGCTTGAGCCATTTGCATTACTGGCGTAAACACCCTTAATATGACTCGGCTAACAGCAGAACGGAGAGATTTTTAATTCTATAAGGTACAGGCTCTTTCTTCTTTTGCAGTCTCAGAGTGGCTGGTTACCTAGGTAAAGAGCATGTGCTTCCACCCTGCTTGCACCACTCTTAAATTGGATGGATTGCTGGATCCAACCAGCCTCAGCGCCTTGCGCTTCATCATTGTTGCAGAGGCAACGTTACCTCTGCAAACGAACAATCAGTTCGGAACATGCCGCTGTTCGGAACTGTCAAAACTTCGCTTCTTAGAAAGCAGGAAGCGCAGGGCTGGTGAGTGGAAGAAAACAAGAAGAGACAAACCCTTTAAAGGGTTTCATTCCCTTTATAACTAAAGCGTGGCTGGATATGCTCAGGGCCCCTTTTATTTTCAGTTCCCGCTTCCACTGTCACTTTTTACTAACATGGGTGACAGTGAAGAGGCATCTGCAGAAATGTAGTAAATAGGGGACCATGAATGGACTAAGTGGGGCTCCTAATCAGGGGTCCCGTACTACGCAATCTATCATATATCACAATATATCATATGGCATCAAATCGTGATCATGCCGTACAGTGTCACAATATGGCGGTTACATGAAATTGGACTTAAATGTGCAACTTCACGTCCAGCGGAGGGGGCCATAATAGACTCCGGTAATAATCATCTGGAGCGCTGGTGAAACGCTCTGCTGCCCTGAAATGTTACATCTGCTGAGACAAGAGGCATGAAATAATAACAGGGGGTAATGTTCATGAGATATGCGGTGTTTGTTAGGGGAGGGGGACATGTTTTTTTATTGTCAGCTCTGACTGAGTGGGAGAGGTGGCACATAGGCGGCGGTGGTACTAAAGGGTTGCTCCGGGCACAGGACCTGGCATAGAGATGTGTGAGAGGTTGCCCTGCTGAGCATCATGCAGAGAGCAGGAATGTCAAGCCGCGTCTCTCTGCACTGTGTAAATGTATGTATCTGTGACATGTACGCCGCGTGCAGGTGTGTGCGCTTTTCGCCCGCGGCCCGCACGTAGCGTAGATGTATGTTGTTTTGTTTTTTTTAGTGTACGCACCTTTAATTATGAGCTGACTTGTCGATATTTACTGCAAACAAACTGATGCTGTCAGAAATATACATATATATATATATATATATATATATATATATACATAAGGTGCTATGACGCGAGAAAATCTTTATTAATTTTTCTATTACCGAGCCTTCGTAATAAAGAAACAAATGCTCAACAAATGGCCACTGCTCCGTTCCCCATGTGAATGTTTACGTGCTGTGACCTGTCTGTTTAAATGTGTCGGTCTTCACCGTGGTTCTGGAATCGGGTTTATGAATCAGGTAGAGCAGGATGAACGCTTTTTAAACTGCATGGATGAGTGACGTCAGGGGTAAGATTAATGTATGTACGTATGCTTTCTAACTCTGAAGGACCGGAAACAGGGACAGATACAGCATAGCCATACTTCATATCCTTGGCACCGAAATAGTGCCCTTAGTAAACCACCCTGGTGGTCCTACACATTATAATAGCCCTATTATGGCCCCCACATAATATGGTGATATCTACAATGCCCTTCTACAAAGTGTGATGCCTAGAAGATGATCCTCCACACATTGATGCACCAGAGTGTCCCTTGCATACACAATATGCTGTCCCCACAGTGCCCCCTACACACAGCATAATAACCCAGACACAGTATGATGCCCCCACACACAGAATAATAACCCACACATATTATGATGCCCCAACAGTGTTCTCCCAAACACAGTGCCTCTCTAAGTTTCATGCCACCAGAGCCCACACAGTCTATTTACTTGAAGATGCCTCCTACACAATGATGCCTCAGAGTGCCCACTTGCATGCACAATACCGGCATACTCTCACAGTGCTCCGTACACAATGATGCCATATTATACATTTTAATGCACCCCAGTGCTCTTCCTACACAATGATGCCACCACAGTGCCCCCACACGCAGCATGATACTCTCGACACATGAAGTCTCACCAATACCCCACACACAGTATGATGCCCCCACACACAGCAGGATACTCTCAACACATGAAGTCTCACCAATACCCCACACACAGTATGATGCCCCCACACACAGCAGGATACTCTCAACACATGAAGTCTCACCAATACCCCACACACAGTATGATGCCCCCCACACACATGATACTCCTGACACATAAAATCTCACTAAATACCCCACACACAGTATGATGGCCCATATAATGCCCCCCACACACAGCATGATACTCTCGACACATGATGTCTCACCAATACCCCACACACAGTATGATGCCCCCCACACACATGATACTCCTGACACATGAAATCTCACCAATACCCCACACACAGTATGATGGCCCATATAATGCCCCCCACAAACAGCATGATACTCTTGACACATGAAGTTTCACCAATACCCCACACACAGTATGATGGCCCATAAATACTCCCAACACATGATGTCTCACCAATACCCCGAACACTGTAAAATAACCTCACATTGTCCTCCCATACTTGATGTCCCCATGGTGCCTCTCTTTAAAATTGTTTCCCCCTGTGCACCCATTATGATGGTGCCACAGTGCCCCCATACAGTATGATGGTGCCGCAGTGCCCCCATACAGTATGATGATGCCGCAGTGCCCCCACCCAGTATGATGGTGTCGCAGTGCCCCCACCCAGTATGATGGTGCCACAGTGCCCCTACACAGTATGATGGTGCCGCAGTGCCCCCACCCAGTATGATGGTGTCGCAGTGCCCCCACACAGTATGATGGTGCCGCAGTGCCCCCACACAGTATGATGGTGCCGCAGTGCCCAAACACAGTATGATGGTACCGCAGTGCCCCCACACAGTATGATGGTGCCGCTGTGCCCCCACACAGTATGATGGTACCGCAGTGCCCCCACACAGTATGATGGTGCCGCAGTGCCCCCACACAGTATGATGGTGCCGCAGTGCCTCCACACAGTATGTTGGTGCAGCAGTGCCCCCACACAGTATGATGGTGCCACAGTGCCCCCACACAGTATGATTGTGCCGCAGTGCCCCCACACAGTATGATGGTGCCGCAGTGCCCCCACACAGTATGATGGTGCCACAGTGCCCCCACACAGTATGATGGTGCTGCAATGCCCCCACACAGTATGATGGTGCCGCTGTGCCCCCACACAGTATGATGGTGCCGCAGTGCCCCCACACAGTATGATGGTGCCGCTGTGCCCCCACACAGTATGATGGTGTCGCAGTACCCCCACACAGTATGATGGTGTCGCAGTGTCCCCACACAGTATGATGGTGCCGCTGTGCCCCCACACAGTATGATGGTGCTTCTGCGCCCCCACACAGTTTGATGGTGCAGCAGTGCCCCCACACAGTATGGAGGTGCCGCAGTGCCTCCACACAGTATGATGGTGCCGCAGTGCCCCCACACAGTATGATGGTGCCGCTGTGCCCCCACACAGTATGATGGTTTCACAGTGCCCCCACACAGTATGATGGTGTCACAGTGCCCCCACACAGTATGATGGTGTTGCTGTGCCCCCACACAGTAATGTGGTGCCGCAGTGCCTCCACACAGTATGATGGTGCAGCAGTGCCCCCACACAGTATGATGGTGCCGCTGTGCCCCCACACAGTATGATGGTTTCACAGTGCCCCCACACAGTATGATGGTGTCACAGTGCCCCCACACAGTATGATGGTACTGCAATGCCCCCTCACAGTATGATGGTTTCGCAGTGCCCCCACACAGTATGATGGTGTCGCTGTGCCCCCACACAGTATGGTGGTGCCGCAGTGCCCCCACGCAGTATGATTCCCCATATACATTTTGATGCTCCACAGTGCCCTTCCCATAGAGTGTGAAGATATCCCCAACATGATGCCTCCAGTGCCCCTTCACACAGTATAATGCCCCTCCACCTCCCCAGAAAATTAAAAAAAGAACCCTCATTCCCGTTCCCATGAGTGGAGCAGATCTCCCTCATTATATTTCCAAATATCTGCACTCTAATGACACAGATAACATTGGAAGCAGGACAGCTCCCCAAAATCTGGGACTATGACTGGGTCTGTGACGGTTGGTAGTCATTGTGTGTAAAGCCCTATGAATGGAAGTTACACACACGAGGGGTCTGCAATGAGTTATTACGTACAAATGATTTATGTAGTTGTATCTAAGAAAGCACCATATCTATTGTACTTAGCAACCAATCACAGAGCAGCTTTTATTTGAACAGAGCAGCTTATGAAATGAGAACTGAGCTGTCATTGGTTACTATGGGCAACAAAGTCAGTTTTAGTTTCAGTTTCCTAAATCTCCCCGTTCAGCGGCCTAGGAATCCAGAATCTGAAAGTCTTGTACCGTCAGACAAAAGTAATCACAATTCTTAACATTTAACCAAGAAATTTAACAATAATATATCAGTTCCCGGTGAAATTGTTGTGGAACTGGGGCAGGACAAAAATGGCCCTAAATTTCCAATACAAAAATTAGAAACCACCTTAAAGCCGAAGTGTTTTCCTACAGTTCTTAAAAAAAAAGGCGTTTTCCACTATGAATCCATTCCATATGGGGCAGCTATATAAAAAAAAAAAACACACCTGGGAATCTTTTTAAGTGTTTTGTAAGCAGTTTTTAAAACTAAAAATGTAGAAAAAGAACATGTGAGGTTTCTCCTCAAAAACATTCAAAAAATGCTAAAAAAAAAGTTCAAAAACATCCACAGAAAATGCCCAAGAAAAACATTTGCAAAATGTTCAGGAATAAAAAAAAAAAACAGAGAAATCACCAGCGTTTCTGCAAGCGGTCCCTTCTTGAAAAATTCACTGTTTTTTACTGTTCAAGCTGAGTTTTTCGGGAGTTTTCCGCTCAAAAATCCTTCTTAAAGAAAAAAAAAAATGCCCCAAAAAACACTTTGGATGCCTTTCCTCTTTATTTTTTATCGGAAATTCACTTTGTTGTTTGTATATAGACCTTTTCGATTTTTTTTTTTTTTTCAAGGAAAATATTTTGAAAATTGAAGATTTTGTAAAAAAAGCTGCACAAGGGAAAAAAAAACGCATCTAACAAAAAAAGTTTCTAAAAAAAGCGCTAAAAATCTCTTAAATACTTCAGGAACTGAAAAAACTGTTCCAAAAATTCCGCTGAAAAATAAATAATTAAAAACTTTTTTTCTTTAATTAAAGTAAATAAAAACTCGATAACCTCAAGGATTATTTTTTTCCCCCTTCGCCGTCGAGCATGAATTTAGCTACAACTCCCATTCTCCTCTGCAGTGGAATGCCGCTGATGGCTGCATATATTAAGAGTCAATTAAAGCTTATTTGAATATTTAATGGCATGCACATGATAAGCAAAGGGCAAATGAATATGCAATTGCTCATTAGTGACGGGTTGTGTAATCTCTGCCGAGACGGAACAGCTTTTTTTATGGCCTCCTGGTTATTAGTCCTGTTATCTCTACAAAGGGACGACGGCCATTGATTAGTTCTGCCACTTATCACCTGTCAATAGTCAGAGCTGACGCTTCTCATTGTCTCCCTCATCCATGGGATCGTGAGCGGGGCCCCTGTGTAGCACGGCTTATAGTCTTACGCGATGCTCCCCGTGTACATATGATTGTGTGCGTCCTGTTAATTAGTTTGTGTGTAAGTACCCCTAATTCCTCTTCCATTAATGTCCGAGGTGTGAATCCGCCCTTAAGAGAGCCTGTCCATGTAGCGGTAATATATATGATTAGCTCCCAAGTTTAAAGGATAAAAAGAGGGGCACCTACTGTAGAGAGTGCGGTAGCATTTTTGCCCCATACAGTGTAATGCCCCCAAGGAACATTCCCCTACAGCCTTCCACACACAATATGTCCCCAGTGTCCCACACACACTGTATGATATTCCCACAGTACATTTCCAGCAACCCACTATTATGACCCCACAGAACTTTCCCTGCATACACAATATGATGTCCCAACACTACATTCCTCCCACACACAGTATGATGTCCCAACAGTCATGGTATGATGCCCCCACAGTACATTCCCTCCATACAGTATGATGTAGCCACAGTACATTCCCTCACACACATTATGATGAACCCACAGTACATTCCTACCAACACAGTATGATGTCTCCACAGTACATTCCCCCCACAAAGTATGATGTCACAACAGTCATGGTATGATGCCCCCACAGTACATTCCCCCCGCACACAGTATGAAATCCTCACGGTACATTCTCCCCCCATACAGTATGATGTCTCCACAGTACATTTCCCCACACAGTATGATGTCCCCACAGTACATTCCCCCACACACACAGTATGAAGACCCCACAATACATTCCTCCACACACAGTATGATGTAGCCACAGTACATTCCCCACTTACAGTATGATGCCCCCACAGTACTTTCCTCCATACACAGTATATCTCCACAGTACATTCCCCCATATAGTATGAAGACCCCACAGTACATTCCTACCACACACAGTATGATGCCCCCACAGTCATGGTATGATGCCCCAGTACATTCCCCCCGCACACAGTATGATGTCCCCACAGTACATTCCCCCACCCACAGAATGATGTCCCCACAGTACATTCACCCACACACAGTATGATGTCCCCACAGTACATTCCCCCACACACAGTATGATGTCCCAACAGTACATTCACCCACACACAGTATGATGTCCCCACAGTACATTCACCAACACACAGTATGATATACCCACAGTACATTCTCCACACACAGTATGATGTCTCCACAGTACATTCTCCCACACACAGTATGATGTCCCTACAGTACATTCCCCCACCCAAAGTATGATGTCCCCACAGTACATTCCCCTACACACAGTATGATGCCCCCACAGTCATGGTATGATGCCCCTACAGTACATTCCCCCCCACACACACAGATGAAATCCCCACAGTACATTCCCCCTACACACAGTATGAAATCCCCATAGTACATTCCCCCACACACAGTGTGAAATCCCCATAGTACATTTATTCCCCCACCCAAAGTATGATGTCCCCACAGTACATTCCCCACACACAATATGATGTCCCCACAGTACATTCCCCCACACACAGTATGATGTCCCCACAGTACATTCCCCCACACACAGTATGATGTCCCCACAGTACATTCCCCACACACAATATGGTGACCCCACAGTATATTCCCCCATACACAGTATGAAGTCCCCACAGTACATTCCCCACACACAATATGATGACCCCACAATACATTCCCCTATACACAGTATCATGTCCACACAGTACATCTCCCCACACCGTATGATGCCCCAGTACATTCCCCCCACACAGTATGATGCCCCCAATACATTTCCCCCACACAGTATGATGCCCCCAGTACATTCCCCCACACACAATATGACCCCACAGTACATTCCCCCACACATAGTATGATGTCTCCACAGTACATTCCCCCACACACAGTATGTCTCCACAGTACATTCCCCCACACACAGTATGATGTCCCCACAGTACATTCCCCCACAAACAGTATGATGCCCCCAGTACATTCCCCCACACACAATGACCCCACAGTACATTCCTCACACACAGTATGATGTCCCCACTGTACATTCCCCCACACACACAGTATGATGTCTCCACAGTACATTCCCCCACACAGTATGATGTCCACACAGTAGATCTCCCCACACAGTATGATGCCCCCAGTACATTCCTCCCACACGGTATGATGCCCCCAGTACATTCCCCCCACATGGTATGATACCCCCAGTACATTCCCCCCGCATGGTATGATACCCCTAGTACATTCCCCCACAGAGTATGATACCCCCACAGTACATTCTTTCCAGATACTAGATGATGTCACATCAGTCATCCACACATAGTATGATTCCCTCACAGAACATTTACTCCACACACAGTATGAGGACAAAGATACAGTTGAAGTTGGGACATATCCCTGACCTCCCGGGGCACCGGGACCACTGCCCAAATTCGGAACTGTCCTGCTGGATCCGGAACGATTGGGAGATGAGTATATATCAGTAACCAAAGTAGCACTCTCCAATCTACTGCATTAGCCTTGTAGCTATGAGGGGTGCAGTGATAGCAGCGGCACTCAGGCTTTGGAGCCTTAGGGGGCTCAAAGATCCATCTCCCTCCGCCACATAGGGAAGCACCTTTATTTTGCATTGGGCTGGGAAGGCATTGGCTTTGGAAGATGTTGCAGCTATCTAGGCCTTGATTTAGGGTTTGGGGGGGAACGGAGTGTTGTAGCCATAAGACCATGTTGAGAGGAGCGTGTATAAAATTATAAATTTTTCATCCCAGAAAAATTGACAATTTTTCATTCATACATCCGTTTTATATAAATATACAACTACAAATATAGAGTTTTGTATGTTAATAATTGCAATATATACATTAAATGCAGATGCCATACGGATGGTGGCTGCACAGCATTTTTTAATATTTTTTTTTAATTGACCTATTCAATTAAATTCTTGAAAAATAAAAATTGAGGGTACGACTGTGCCATTCATGTGCTGTATGATTTTTATTTTTCAAATCATAGAATCTTGAAATCTTTTTTTTTCTTTCCAAGAGAGAAAAACGTCTGCCACATTAACAGCAAAAACGGACACACACGGCGCAATGAATTATTGTCAAATTTTTCTCCCACGCCAAAAAAAAATGAATGTTGAATAAGGCCTTTCCTATCGCTCATCAGAGCCCATCGTGCAAGTACAAGCTAAATCAATAACCCATTTCCAATGATCTCCTCCTCCACAATGAGTTTAGTTCTTTCTATCATTCCGTCTATTAAGAATCCTATAGGGCGATGCGATGTGATACTAGTTTATATTCTGCATTCCCAGGAGATTTGGGAGCCCTGAGAAGGTCACTTTGGACCTGCTGGATCTGGTATTGTAGCTCATCTCAATCATTTTTTGGGGGAGAATTTTTGTTTTCTAATTTTGGGCAACCCATTTAACCCTCATGTAAGTTTAGCTCCATAGGTGCGCGTGGGTATTATATGGGCAAATTGACCTATCTTTGGAAACCCTTAACTGAGGATTTCTTCAGGTCAGTCATCTTCTTCTCGGCCCTTAGCCTCGAATGATATTCCGCATCGTTTGTGTGATTTCCATTGATTTTTCTTTTGCTCTACCTGATCTACGGCTTATCTCCCTTTAAAAAAAATAAAATAAAATAAAATAAATTGGCACGTGTAAAAAGAGATGCGTCAGTGAAGGGGTTAAGGCGGCAGCAGAAGGCAGGGGGATATACATATTGTTTAAAACCTCTCAGAAATGAGGGTGCCGATTGAGTGGGCCGCGAGGAGGAGGTGGGGGGGGGAGCGCGTCTGCCATTTAGATGGCTGAAATTATCCAGGTGTATGATTGGGATCGAGCCGCTGTTTATATCTCTAATGACAAATTCTTTTTTAGAAGTGTCTCCGTGATGTGTTCCAAAGCTTTATCTAAACACAGATCTATACGGCACGAAATTACCTCCAAGGAAAACACGCTCGCCCGTCGGCACTCAGCCCGGCTCATTGTATGCCGAGGTCAAAGGCACAATGAGAGCATTTATACTGCGCACCTAATGCCTTTAGGCAGCAAGAAGGCCAACCCGACACACCTACCCCTCCGTATACCCATTCCGGGGCCAAGCACTTCTTCCCTTTTGTCACTTGGCTCGACCCTAGGCCCATTGGAGCTTTTACATTGGGACACCTGAGTTGTAAGTTGCTGGACGGTGGTCCAGCAACTTAAAGCTCAGGTACCCCAATGCAAAAGCTCCAATGGTCCATCAACTTAAAGCTCTGGTGCCCCAATGCAAAAGCTCCAACGGTCCAGCAACTTAATGCTCAGGTGCCTCAATGCAAAAGCTCCAATGGTCTAGCAACGTAAAGCTCTGGTGCCCCAATGCAAAAGCTCCAATGGTCCATCAACTTAAAGCTCAGGTGCCCCAATATAAAAGCTCCAATGGTCCACCAATTTAAAGTTCAGGTGCCACAATGCAAAAGCTCCAATGGTCCAGCAACTTAAAGCTCAGGTGCCCCGATACAATCGCTCCAATGGTCCATCAACGTAAAGCTCAGGTGCCCCAATTCAAAAGCTCCAATGGTCCATCAACTTAAAGCTCTGGTGCCCTAATGGAAAAGCTCCAATGATCCAGCAACTTAAAGCTCAGGTGCCCCAATGCAAAAGCTCCAATGGTCCAGCAACTTAAAGCTCAGGTGCCCCAATGCAAAAGCTCCAATGGTCCAGCCACGTAAAGCTCAGGTGCCCCAATGCAAAAGCTCCAATGGTCCAGCAACTTAAAGCTCAGGTGCCCCAATGCAAAAGCTTCAATGGGGCCCCCAATTATTGCAAATCTTTAATAGTGTTGGTCTCTTTTTGGACCAGGATGCAATTGCAACCCCGGCACCAATTATCATTATACCCCTGCCATCATCTCTGGATTTACACAGGACTGCAGGTAAAGCCTCCTACGTTCGATTTGATTTTTCATTCGTTTTTTCCCATCACATCCATTTTTCTAGCTTCCAAGCTTCTCCTGACCACTAAATGGCAAAAGACAGACACACTATTTATTTCACAGAAGTAGTGATTGGAATCGGGTCAAATTCAGATATTTCTCCATTTTTTTCTGAGTTCAGCTCTGAAGACTATAATGGGAGTGTGTCCTATCTGTGAAAAACATGGAAGGAAGACATATGGGAAACACGGACGTCTGAATGTCTTCTAAGGCTGTGATCATATAGATAGCGTATTAAGATACTTAGCACATACTTTGACCAATTCATGAGTGCCTAGCAGCCACGAGAAGACAACCTTCTTTGCCAGGAACCGAACCTATCTTTTGAAATACATTAGGATAGGTTCCCAGAAAGGAAGTCGCCTAGTTGTAGCTGCTGGGCACTTATTACTATGTGCTAAGTATCTTCATGATTCCAATTTCATATATTTCATGTTTGCATGCTATAGCGCTACAGAGTGCAACTTTATTTGTTAGTTATGTATAGAGATTGTTCCTCTGAGTAAGCACCTGTACATACCAGTTTTCTGTTTGGAATTTGATACTCATGCGCATACAGGTTGTTTAATTTGGAAACTCCATTTTCTGGAGAAAAAGTAGAAAGAGAGGGTCATGTCTGGACATCGCACCGATATGCCATTAATTACTGTGTAATACTTAATTTCTCCTGCGGGAGTGCTGCAGGGAAAGTGAACACTTACTGCCAGGTTTCCCCACAGATTAGTTTGGAATCAAGTAGCAGGATACTTTGTCAATTAAGTTATGTGGGAGTATTATTTGCAGTCCTATGCAAAATCCCCAAATCCCAAGCATTATATTTGCAGCACTGAAATATTTTTAATGCAGCGCATCGTTGCGGAGACCCCACTTTCCTCCACAGCTCTGCTGCGCCCCTATCCCGGCCTATGAGCTACTGATTTATGTCTTACATTTTGTCTTATCCTAAAAATCTTGTTGCGAGAAGCTCCCATCAAGTGCTCGGCCCGGAGTTTATGGGAAGGAAGGTGTTCAATGACTGGAGTCAGCCGCACCGGTGAAGGGGACTGCCCTGACAGGAGGAACAAATGATGCTGAGTCTGAGAAGCCGCGAGTTCAATTAGTGAACACACTGAGTGAGTCGTCGGTGTAAGTGACCTTACACGTTTAATTAACATCCTATCATTATGAAAGATGGGAATCAAAGTTCCGTCACTTTGATAAATTAACAAATTATGTGGGACTCCTGATCTCAGACGCTTGTGTCCAGCGCCGCTCCTCTTCCCTATCACCACCCCCACCTTCCTCCAAGAAATCAGAGACAAGGGATTTCCACCTTATATCTCAATATTATAAGGCAGATATATAATTACTGGATATTACTACCTCTCTGTACCAGCAGCGTCTCTGTCTTACGTCCAATCCTATTAAATAACCGTACCCAGAAAATGCCGCATATTCAAGAAAAAAAGCCACTGACCCTAAATATGGCCCTAAACGTCATTTTTACTCCTCTTACCTCGCCTTTCTCGTAATTCTTTTTCTTTTACACTTCTTTGCTTTCCACTTTTTTTTCTTTCATCTTTTATTTATTTCCAGTTCTGGTCATTTAATTTCCTCTCATTTGTACTCCTTACATTTTGCTTTTTTCCTCTTTTGTTTTCCTTTCTTCGACTTTTTATTACATTTCTCTTTCCCTTGCTATCCGTCCCTTTCATTTCCCCCATGATTTTTTCTTTTTCTCTCTTCTTTTCTTCTTTATTTCCTTTTCCTCTCTTTTTTGTTGGCCTTCCCTTTCATTTCCTCTAATTTATTTTCCATTTTTTGTTTTCCAATCTTACATCTAGTTTCCGCTCCATTGTTTTCCTTTGCATTCCCTTAATTTTACTCTCTGTTCTTATTGTTTTCATCATTCTGTTTACTCTTCTGTGCTGAGCTTCCTTTTCAATTCATTGTCACTTCCTCTGCCTTCCTTTCTTTCTCTCTTCTCTTGTCTGTTTTCTTCCGTTGTTTTTCCTTTTGTTTCATTTTCTTTTTTAATCACCTGATCTCTTCTTCCATTTTCTTTCCTCTCATTTTCTTTCAGTCATCTCTTCTCTCATTTCATTTCCTTCTATTCATTTTCTCTTTTTTCCCTGACCTTCCCCTCCATTTCCTTTTTTCTTCTATTTCCTTATTCTCTTTTCTTTCTCTCATCCTTCTTCTTCTTTGCTGAGCTACTGTTTTATTTTCTCTCCATACCTTTCTTTTCTTTATTTCTTTCTATATTTTTTCTTTCTTTATTGTCTTTCTTTCTTTTTTTCCTTCCTATCTTTCTTTTTTTTCTTTCTTTCTTTCTTTCTTTCTTTCTTTCTTTCTTTCTTTCTTTCTTTCTTTCTTTCTTTCTTTCTTTCTTTCTTTTTCTTTCTTTCTTTCTTTCTTTCTTTCTTTCTTTCTTTCTTTTCCTCTGTGTCTTTCTTTTTTCCTTTCTCTCTCTTCTTTCTTTTTCTCTTTTCTTTCTTTCTTTCTTTCTTTCTTTCTTTCTTTCTTTCTTTCTTTCTTTCTTTCTTCTTTCTTTCTTTCTTTCTTTTTCTTTCTTTCTTTCTTTCTTTCTTTCTTTCTTTCTTTCTTTCTTTCTTTCTTTGTTTTCCTCTGTTATGTTTTGCTTTTCCTTATTTGTTCTTGTTCACCCCATTTCATTGTTTGCCGTTCCTCACCTCTCTTTCCTCCCTTTTTTTTTTATTTCCCCTTGGTCCTCTCATGTCCTTTCCTCTCCATTTGTTTGCCTTTCTCCACCACCTTTTTCCTTTCTTTGTCTTTTTCTTCTTCTTCCTTTTCCACATCTCTTATCACTCCACTCCCTATCTTTCCTTGTATCAGTGCCTACCCTTCATTCCTCCACTCATCCCTGCAATCAGAGGCATCGGCTCAGCTGACTTAACTACTGTAGTCTGAAGTTTACTTCCTGTTCCAGTGGCTGATCTGTCCTGCCCTCCTGCTTTACACTACAGCACTGATTAAAAGTCACTTAATAGAGATCCGTTTTCCATTAAAGCAGTGTTCCCCAACTCCGGTCCTCAAGAGCCACCAACAGGTCATGTTTTGAGGATTTCCTTAAGGTACCGTCACATTAAGCGACGCTGCAGCGATATAGGCAACGATGCCGATCGCTGCAGCGTCGCTGTTTCGTCGCTGTGTGGTCGCTGGAGAGCTGTCACACAGACAGCTCTCCAGCGACCAACGATGCCGAAGTCCCCTGGTAACCAGGGTAAACATCGGGTTACTAAGCGCAGGGCCGCGCTTAGTAACCCGATGTCTACCCTGGTTACCATTGTAAATGTAAAAAAAACAAACAGTACATACTTACATTCCGGTGTCTGTCCCCCGGCCTCAGCTTCCCTGCACTGTCTCAGCGCCGGCCGGCCGTAAAGCAGAGCGGTGACGTCACCGCTGTGCTTTACGGCCGGCCGGCGCTCACAGTCAGTGCGGGAAGCTGATAGCGAGGGGACAGACACCGGAATGTAAGTATGTACTGTTTGTTTTTTTTACATTTACAATGGTAACCAGGGTAAACATCGGGTTACTAAGCGCGGCCCTGCGCTTAGTAACCCGATGTTTACCCTGGTTACCAGTGAAGACATCGCTGGATCGGTGTCACACACACCGATCCAGCGATGTCAGCGGGTGATCCAGCGACGAAATAAAGTTCTGGCCTTTCTGCTCCGAACAGCGATGTCACAGCGGGATCCTGATCGCTGCTGCGTGTCAAACACAACGATATCGCTATCCAGGGCGCTGCAACGTCACGGATCGCTAGCGATATCGTTGTTAAGTCGCTCAGTGTGAAGGTACCTTTAATACTGCACAGGTCATTGAATGCTTGCCTGTCCAGGTGATGCAATTATCATCTGTGCAATACTAAGGAAATCCTGAAAACATGACCTGTTGGTGGCTCTTGAGGACCGGACTTGGGGAACACTGCATTAAAGCATGGATACAAGTCATAATTATAATCTAAAAGTGATTAAACCACCAGTGAAAAAAGATTAGGTAACAAGCCAACACTTATGGAAACATGAGGTCAGTAAATTTCGTGAATTAAAGGGAAACTCTTGATAAAACATATAGGATTTGTTATGCCATGGAGGAGAAGGACCACAAACCAAAGTGTCACTCTCCACCTCCTCAAAGCCTTCTCTAACCATATTCCGGTGTATCTGATTTACCTGGAAAGTTCCTTTAAGGTAGAAGCTATGTTTATCAGGTCAAGTAGTGTTCAATGCTGGCGGATTTTAATGGCAACCCAACGGCCTCCATCAGATGAAGGGATGGAGTTGCCAGCATGCTGGATGTTGTAGTTTCTCAGCCTTGACCATGAGAATATAACCTCCCCAATCTCTGCGTGAAGCTTTGCACCCGCACTCCTCTAGTTACTTATTCTCCCTCCTTTCCTGTTCATCTTTCTTCGAGTTTCTCTTGATCTTATATTTTTCTCTGACCTCTGAAAATTCCAACCCTTCACGTTTCGATGCGGAGAACATATTTTCCGACTTTCTCTAATTTACAATTTCATTAGTTCTGCTCACAATACCCTATAGATTACACTTATGTTTCATCAAAGGTAATATTACGTTCTACGCCGGAATGTAAATGAAGCCGCCATCCTTACGTGATCCTATACACCTGCCCTGCTTCTTACTGCAACTTATACACCATATTCCAGAAAGTTTCTGAGAAATTGTCCATTTGTACCTAAGGACCTTGTATTGTACCCAGCCTTCCACATTATGTGGTCCACCAGAAGACCAAACCCGACACCAGAAGACTAACTTTCGTATGGGTTGTTGGAGTGTTTTAGGCAGAGAAGCCTTGCATAAGTCTTCCACACCCATTGAAAAGAATTGTTGTGGCAAGACCTTGTGTTCCTCCTGGGCTGACTTTATAGTGTACAAGTCTTTGCTGGTCCTGGGCTCTTTGTGATGAACCATAGAGGTTCCAAATTGCATCAAAGTTCTGACATAGCCTAAGGTAGACCCCAACATCAAGGGATCTGCTTGATCTTCATGGGAATCTCACAGGCAATATCATGCCGAATATCTGGCTTACTGATGAGCCAATAATCTATCTATCTATCCTTTTCCTCCATCTTGCCACTTATTCATTCATTCATTCTTCCATCTGCTTGTTAATTTGTTTATTCATTCCTTCATTCATTCAGTAACTTATCCTATTTTTAGTTAATGCGCTCATCAATCCATCCCTTATC
Organism: Ranitomeya variabilis; assembly: GCF_051348905.1. Lineage (NCBI taxonomy): Eukaryota > Metazoa > Chordata > Amphibia > Anura > Dendrobatidae > Ranitomeya > Ranitomeya variabilis. The sequence goes on from NC_135235.1 coordinate 216,627,019, forward strand.
CATTTTTCTATACATTCATTCATCTGGTCATCTATTCCTTCATTCATTTATTAATTATTTCACCGACTGTTTAATCAATTTAACCATTCATTCATTCCCGTATATATCTGTCTACTGCTCCTCCTTCCTCCATACATGTATTCCTCTAGTCTTTCCTACAATTATTCATTCTTCTATCCATGTATCTAATCTTCTAGCCATCATCTATTCTATTCTGTCTTCTATACATCATTCCAAGCATCATCCATTTATCCATCCATTCATTTATCCATCCATCCATTAATTCATCCATCCATCCATTAATTCAATCATCCACCATCCATCCATTTATCTATCCAACCATCCATCCATTTATCCATCCATTCATTTATTCATCCATCCATTAATTCATCCATCCATCCATCCATCCGTTTATCCATCCATTTATACATCCATCTATTCATCTATCCATTTATCCATCCATCCATCTATTCATCCATCCATCTATCTATTTATCCATCCATCAATCCATCCATCCATCCATTTATCCATTCATCTATCCATCCATTCATCTATCCATCCATTCATCTATCCATCCATTCATCTATCCATCCATTTATTCATCCATCCATCTACAGTATTTATCCATCCATCAATCCATCCATCCATTTATTCAACCATCCATTTATCTATCCATCCATTCATCCATTTATCTATCCATCCATCCATCCATTTATCTATCAATTTATCTATCCATTTATCCATCTATTCCATCCATTTATTCATCCATCTATTCCATCCATCCATTTTTCCATCCATCCATTTATCCATCCATCAATTTATCCATCCATCCATTTATTCATGCATTCGTTTATCTATCCATCCTTCCTTCCATTTATCCATCCAATTTATTCCTCCATTCATCCATCCATATATCCATCCATCCATCCATCCATCCTTCCTTCCTTCCTTCCATCCTTTCATTCTTCCTACCATCCATCCTTCATATCCATTTTGAGACCTGTTCCTAGTGTACAGAATGAACATAATTATGTCCACCAGAGATTTGTCTGCTTTTGCTGCAGGGGCTAAGTCTCCTTTCCAGGTTCTCCTCTTACATTTTAGTTCAGTCTTGAAGTTGCAGAAAGTTTTTCTTCTTCCCAGTTGGCTCCTGATGACACCACTGAGGGGATTTCTCCAGAACAGACCTAATATTGTTGTTGCTTTAAATCAGTAACGAGTTAGTTACACAAACACAAAATCGCAGCATTTTCCCAGCTCCTGGGATATTGATAAAAGACCCCGGACTGTGTAGGAGTGATTTCTGGTGGGGTGGGGGGCTCCTGCCCCCTCCTTCTGCTCAGAGACCCCTTTGATTTGCTGCCTGTCTGTGATTCTGTGCCTGCAGCTCTGTCCCCCTGGCCAGCTCTTGTCTTTGAAGTGCTGGAGCCCCTCTTACTGTCCTCACTATAATCTGCTGCATATTACAGGAGCCTAATTAGAAATCGATGCCACAAGCCTTGCGGGTGTTTGCAAAGTGTTTGTGGATGTTAATAAAATTCCCAGCTCGATAGAACTCATCCTAAAGCTTCGGGAGCAGAGAAACTACTGACTATTGGAAAAGAGGGAAAGAGGGAGAGTGATGGTGGGAGACAGGGATGGGGGATTAGAGAACAAACACAAGGCTCCATATAGGATTCCACATACTCTTATCCCTGCGAATGTATCATGGGGGGCACAAACCAATGAGTGAGGAGAAGAGGACTGTGGCTTATGGAAAAATCACTACAGATCTGCTCACACTGTGGAAAGGTCATAGTCATGAATATAGATGCAGCAGAGCTGAATGTGTCTTCGAGCTGCTTGAAGTTGAAACTTTGGACCACTGCACCAACCCCGCTGCACTACATATGGTGGATAATGCGGGCAGTGTGAACTGAGGCATACCCCAAAGCCTGCTGCATATCAGTTATTAGGCCTGCAATGCTGCAGCCCAAGCCGGCCAACAAAATGGAGGAGCTGTTGAAGCAATTGGTCCTTAGTCAGCAGCAGCAGGAGTTGTACCATCAGCAGCATCAGACCAACAATTTACTTCTGCAACAGTTTGCGACCCTGCGAGAGGTGCCCTCACCCATGACCCCAATCCGTTCTGAGGCCCAGCACAAAGTGTGGTCAGCTCTGTGTTTGAGAGCACAGCAGAGCAGGAGAGCTTGCCTTTTTCCCAGTGGGCTGAAGTGGTGGCCCCCTTCCTGATGGGAGATGCCCAAAAGGCCTACTTTGACCTCAGTTGGGGCGATGTCCTGGACTATGGGAAACTGAAAGGGGCCCGACTGAGGGATAACACGTATGTATGGGCACAACGGGTGTCCTTTGTGGAGGCCCGACACACCAGGTCTTAGGCATATGACTTGCTGCAGCTAGTAAAAAATGGATTCAGCCTTAACCCCTTCTCAGATGGTAGAGAGGGTGGTGGTTGATCAACTGGTGAGAACTCTGCCAGCCGCTATCCAGCGTTGGGTGGGCCAAGGGGATCCAGGCACCCTAGACCAGGTGATCAGTCGAGCGGTATACGGCCACTTAGGGCTTCATACGGGACTTTTCTGCACTGCGGTTAGCACGCCGGGCCCTACCTGGGAAAGGGTCATGACCCTCTGCTGGGGCCAATCGGGACTGAGCCTGTACTGAGGGAGTACCCTGGAGTGAGAGTGACAAGAGAACCATTTCCCCTAAACCGGTCCTGCAGTCCAGTTGTGACGCAACTATTAGGTGTTGGTGGTGCCAAGGGCCAGGATAAGCGGCTGCCAACTGCACCCTGACAACTGAACCCATGGACTGCGGGTTTACTCGCCATATGTTGATGTATGCCCAGGCAGTTTTCAACACAGATCCGTTCATCCCAGTGGATGAACCACATCTGTGCCAGGTGCACGTCAACGGACACGAGGCAGAGGCCCTTCTGGACTCAGGGTGCCTAGTGACTCTTGTGCATGGGTCATTAATCTCGGGCTTAGAACCCACTGGGAAAAAAGTATGTATTCATGGTGAACTCCGCGAGTATCTGACAGTGGAGGTTAAATTTTTTACTCCATGTGGAGAGATTAAACATGTGGTGGGGTAATGAGGAACCTTCCTTATGGGGCTGTTCTGGGAAGGGATTTGCCCCTGTTCTGGTCTCCGTGGAAAAATAAAATTAACCCTCCCAGGGGCAAATATGTTTCCGGGCGCCGAACCCGAAAATCTCAACATAGGTATTCCTGCTATAGGAGTCACCCTCATAGGAAAAGATTGTGAACCCAATAGGTTTCCCTTAGTGATGATGGCAGGAGAGGTCGAGGAGACCCCGACAACCCAAGAGTTGTAAGTACCCTGGGGTACTTTTGAGACAGCCCAGCTGGGGAAAGAGTAATCAAGGTAAATAGAATGGCTCAGCAACCAGGTGCGGAGACGGTATTCCTACGCATGGCGGTCAACCAGGAGTTACCCTATAGTGTTGATAAAATCCCGGATGGCGTGGTAGAACAGTTGTCAGTGCCCCAATGATATCGTCGGGCAGTGCTCAAAATGGCTCACACCCACATGCTGGGGGGAGCACATAGGGGCTAAAAAGACACAGTAGCGCATATTACAACAGTTCTTTTGGCCTGGGGTCTACACCGAGGTGCAGAGGTTTTGTGAAACGTGTCCTGAGTGCCAACTGACCTCACCCACCACAAACTACCAGAGTCCACTGGTGCCTCTGCCCATTATAGAGGTACTTCTTGAGCGGATTGCAATGGATCTAGTGGGACCGATAGTAAAATCTGCCTGTGGCCACCAACATATATTAGTGGTCATAGACTGGCTTACACTGGGTACCAGGAGGCCATTCCGCTTCGGCACACCTCAGCTAAGCTTATCGCTGGGAGTTGTTTGCCATGGTCTGTCGCCTTGGGCTACTGAAGGAGATCTTCACTGATCAGGGGACGCCTTATATGTACAAGGTGACAATGGAACTGTGCAGGCTTCTCAATCTAAAACAGGTACGCAGGTGTATCAAACCCCAGAACGACAGATTAGTCGAGCGGTTCAACAAAACCCTCAAATCCATAAAAAGGGTGGTTTTTAAGGATGGAATGGATTGGGACATGTTACTGCCCTACTTAATGTTTGCCATTCGTGAGGTACCGCAGGCTTCCTCGGGGTTTTCACCCTTTGAGCTACTGTATGGCAGGCATCCTAGGGGTCTGCTGGAAGTAGCCAAAGAGATGTGGGAGCAGGAACCTACACCCCATAAGAGTGCAATATAGGCCAATATGCCAGAGCAGATTGCAGTGGTCATGCCTTTCATAAAAGAGCATTTGGTGGATGCTCAGGCAGTGCAGGGCAGCGTATATAACAAAAAGGCCATGGTGCGCTCCTTTAAAGAAGGAGATCGGGTATTAGTCTTAGTACCCACCGCCGAAAGTAAGCATACGGCCAAGTGGCAAGGGTCGTATGAAGTCTGGGAAAAGGTTGGGGAGGTGAACTACCGTTTACAAGCCCGGGAAAATAAAACCCAAACAGTTGTATCATGTCAATCTGCTAAAAATGTGTAAGGACCGGGAGTGTATGCTTACGGATGCGACTCCAAAAGTGTCATCTGGGGACCCTCAGATCTCGGACCGGATGGAGGCCGAGAGAGAGGTAAAGATAGGAGACACTCTCTCGAAACAGCAGCGTCAAGAAGTGTACAAATTAGTACACGAGATTAGTACAAGAGAATACGGATGTATACGGATGAGAATACGGATGTATTCTTGGAACTCCCCGGTGGTACCTCTGTCATCCTGCATGACATTGTTACTGAGCCTCACGTAAGAGTGCAAATGAAACCATACTGTGTGCCCGAGGCCTGGAGACAAGCCATAGCGAGTGAGGTACGACAAATGCTCCAGTTAGGAGTAATTGAGGAGTCCAGGAGTGAGTGGGCTTGCCCGATTGTACTGATTCTGAAGCTTGACGGGTCATTATGGTTCTGTAATGATTTCCATAAATTGAATGAGGTGTCAAAATTTGACCTTTATTCAGTGCCCTGGGTGGACGAGTTGATCGAGCATCTGGGTCATGCTTTAGCATGCTCGATCTGACCAGTGGGTTACTAGCAGATGCCTCTCACGGAGTCGGAAAAAGAAAAGACCGCCTTCATAACACCGGAGGGTCTGTACCACTATTTCTTCTTGCCTTTTGGACAACATGCGGCACCAGCCACATTCCAGAGGCTGATGAACATAGTGCTAGAACCCCATCGGACGTATGCGTAAGCATACTTCGATGACGTAATCATCTTTAGTACTGACTGGCATACCCACTTGTCCCAGGTACAAGCTGTAGTGAATTCGCTCAGAGCCACAGGTTTGACAGCGAATCCAAAAAAATGTGCGATAGGTCTTGAGGAAGCCCTGTACGTGATCGGCCATGGGGTTATCAAACCCCAGATAAATAAGATCGAGACCATTCAGAACTGGCCCCGGCCTGTTACTACTAAACAGGTAAGAGCGTTCCTCAGCATCATTGGGTATTACCGAAGGATCATACCTAATTTTTCTGGGAGAACAACACCCTAAACCGATCTCTTCAAGGGAAAGAAGTCGGTCATGGTCCGGTGGAACCCTGCGGTGGAGGAAACGTACTGATCTATGAAGTTGGCACTGTTCGGACAGCTCATTCTCACTATCTCCAACTTCAAAAAGAACGTCATTGTGCATATGGATGCCTCTAAGGTCGACCTAGGAGTGGTCCTGTCACAGAAGGTGAACAGAGAGGAACATCCGGTAACCTACCTGAGTAGGAAACTTACCCCGGCCGAGAAAAGTTATAGCGTAGTGGAGAAGGAGTGCCTGGCTATTAAGTGGGCCTTGGCGTCACTACGCTATTATTTACTCGGTCTACCATTTCGCTTGGTGACAGATCATTCACCCTTGGTCTGGATGAGAAATGCCAAGGAGAGTAATGCTCAGGCCACCCGATGGATCCTGTCTCTGCAAAATTTTAATTTCACTGTGGAACATTGTGCAGGGGAGGTGCAAGGGAATGCGGATGCCCTGTCACGGGCATCCTGTATAGTGACAAGTGTTCAACACCACAAGTTTGAACAGAGGGGAGGGATATGTGAGGGGGATCATATGCGAGGGTCGATATGTGTCCCCCCAGGATGCGGACGTGGTCATATTAAACCCGCTGGAGCGCCTTGTGTTCACAGCAGAACGCCTGTGAATCACAAGGCAACATAAAAGGAAGTGTGGATTGGGTCAAAGTAGTGATAGTCAGATTTTTAGGAAAATCCAGCAAGGGCTTTCATTTTTAGAGGGATTTGCAGGTTTAGTAGTGGGGCAAATCCCTCTCTCCACTCCGGGTTTTGGAAGTGGCTCTATGGCCACAATTCCATTTAAATCTTTCGATTTTGCCTTAGGTGTGTCATTTTGGAGTTTGCAGGCTGCGGAGCAGGAGGCTCTGTGCAACCCAGGACTGTGTGAAGCTAACACAAAGCCAAGGAACTCAACGCGGCTGACGCACCCGAGAGACGCAGCGGGTTTTCAACACAGACTGTATTTCTGGAAACCTGGCTGCGATCTGGAGGATGTCACTCCTGTTATTAGAGTCTGAAAAGAAATACACTGTTTGTTGAACTTTCTGTGGTCCTTGCCTATCTGCCTCACTGCACCAACCCTGCTACACTACAATATATACAGTATATATAATATAAATATATATATACTAGATTGTGGCCCGATTCTAACGCATCGGGTATTCTAGAATATGCATGTCCCCGTAGTTTATGGACAATGATGATTCCGACTGTGCCCGTCGCTGATTGGTCGAGGCAACCTTTTTGACATCGTCGCCATGGCAACCATTATGACATCTACGTCGATACTGTGCCCATCGCTGATTGGTCGAGGCCTGGCAGCCTCGACCAATCAGAGACGCGGGATTTCTACGTCGATACTGTGCCTGTCGCTGATTGGTCGAGGCCCAGGCGGCCTCGACCAATCAGCGAATGAATAAACGGGACAGACAGACAGACAGACAGACAGAAAAACCCTTAGACAATTATATATATAGATAATTAAAATTATCCCTTGTATATGCTTTTACATAGGACTGTATGCTGACCAGAAATTGAAATAATTTTCTTTTTTTAACCCCTTTCTGACCTCGGACGGGATAGTACGTCCGAGGTCAGAAGCCCCGCTTTGATGCGGGCTCCGGCGGTGAGCCCGCATCAAAGCCGGGACATGTCAGCTGTTTTGAACAGCTGACATGTGCCCGCAATAGGCGCGGGCAGAATCGCGATCTGCCCGCGCCTATTAACTAGTTAAATGCCGCTGTCAATCGCAGACAGCGGCATTTAACTAGCGCATCCGGCCGGGCAGCCGGAAATGACGGCATCGCCGACCCCCGTCACATGATCGCAGGTCGGCGATGCTTCAGTATTGTAACCATAGAGGTCCTTGAGACCTCTATGGTTACAGATCCCCGGCAGCTGTGAGCGCCACCCTGTGGTCGGCGCTCACAGCACACCTGCATTTCTGCTACATAGCAGCGAACATCAGATCGCTGCTATGTAGCAGAGGCGATCGCGCTGTGCCTATTTCTAGCCTCCCATGGAGGCTATTGAGGCATGGTAAAAGTAAAAAAAAAAAGTTAAAAAAAATATAAAAGTTTAAATCACCCCCCTTTCGCCCCAATCAAAATAAATCAATAAAAAAAAAATCAAACCTACACATATTTGGTATCGCCACTTTCAGAATCGCCCGATCTATCAATAAAAAAAAGCATTAACGTGATCGCTAAACAGCATAGCGAGAAAAAAATTTGAAATGCCAGAATTACTTTTTTTTTGGTCGCCGCGACATTGCATTATAATGCAATAACGGGCGATCAAAAGAACGTATCTGCACCAAAATGCTATCATTAAAAACGCCAGCTCGGCACGCAAAAAATAAGCCCTCAACCGACCCCAGATCATGAAAAATGGAGACGCTACGCTGGAATTTTTTTTCACCACTTAGGTAAAAAATAACCTAGTCATGTTAGGTGTCTATGAACTCGTAGTGACCTGGAGAATCATAATGGCAGGTCAGTTTTAGCATTTAGTGAACCTAGCACAAAAGCCAACCAAAAAACAAGTATGGGACTGCACTTTTTTTGCAATTTCACTGCACTTGGAATTTTTTTCCTGTTTTCTAGTACACGACATGCTGAAACCAATGATGTCATTCAAAAGTACAACTCGTCCCGCAAAAAATAAGCCCTCACATGGCCAAATTGACGGAAAAATAAAAAAGTTATGGCTCTGGGAAGGAGGGGAGTGAAAAACGAACACGGAAAACCGAAAAATCCCAAGGTCATGAAGGGGTTAATTTTATGAAACAAACTTTTAGAAAATGTATTTAAAAGGGATAAAGAGCATCTCACAACCAGAATGAGAATTGCAATAATTCCTCCCAAACAAATTAAGAAACCACAAACATAAGAGGTATATTGGATTGTATTGTGGTAGAGAAAGGGTTAACACAGACCTGACTTATGGGAAAGCAAGACCCCTATTAAAAATAGATTTGGCGCCCCTGCCAGTCCTAGGTATGGCCGCTTTATAAAGTGGTTCCAGAAGTGATTATTCTCCTGTCAGCAGGAGCAGGAAGGTGAGGGGGCACTTATTAATGACTATCCAATGAGCCCCTCTTTGGGGGTAGGTTAGGGGGCTGTTTGGGTGCCGGAGGAGGAAGGGGGGGGGGATATAAGGAAACCTAATCATGGGCCACTCACTTTACAATTCATAATCTCTAGTCTTCGGACAGCTGTTAAATGAAAAAAAAAAATAAAATCAATATTAATTCCAGGTTTGAAGATGGTTTAAATGAAAAAGAAATAAGAAGAATTGAAAATACAAGAAGTCGTCTCAAGTTCTTCTTCCTGCCCAAGTAGCAGTAATTATTCTCACATTTTCAACCTCCTTTTATTGCGGACAACATCACAAGTCAAGGACTAAATTCTATTGAGAACTATCCAAAGAGGCCAGGTGTTTACAGCCGCTTATATCTGTTTACATGAACCTTTGTCAATGGTAGATGCATGCACTTGTAGTTCTCCCATAAGACCAGACTTTATGGGAGAGACCATGAAGGTAAATAAAATCATTGCATCCAGTCTGGGTACTCAAAGTGCACAGTAATGTTACTTTGAGGTCACCTATGGAGGTAACACAAGGTCTGCTTCTGGGGTGACAGAAGGTCTGCTCCTGGGGTGACAGAAGGTCTGCTCCTGGGGTGACAGAAGGTCTGCTCCTGGGGTGACCCAAGGTCTGCTCCTGGGGTGACAGAAGGTCTGCTCCTGGGGTAATAGAAGGTCTGCTCCTGGGGTGACAGAAGGGTCTGCTCCTGGGGTGACCCAAGGTCTGCTCCTGGGGTGACAGAAGGTCTGCTCCTGGGGTAATAGAAGGTCTGCTCCTGGAGTGAAATAAGTTCTGTACCTGGGGTGATGGAAGGTCTGCTCCTCGGGTGACTCAAGTTCTGCTCCTGGGGTGATAGGTCTGCCCCTGGGGTGAAAGAAGGTCTTCTCTTTGGGTAACAAAAGGTCTGCCCTTGAGGTAACAGAAGGTTTTCTCCTGGGGTGACGCAAAGTCTGCTCCTAGGGTAACAATAGGTCTTCTCCTGGGGTAATAGAAGGTCTGCTCCTGGAGTGAAATAAGTTCTGTACCTGGGGTGACGGAAGGTCTGCTCCTCGGGGGACTCAAGTTCTGCTCCTGGGGTGATAGGTCTGCTCCTGGGGTGAAAGAAGGTCTTCTCTTTGGGTAACAAAAGGTCTGCCCTTGAGGTAACAGAAGGTTTTCTCCTGGGGTGACGCAAAGTCTGCTCCTAGGGTAACAATAGGTCTGCTCCTGGGGTAATAGAAGGTCTGCTCCTGGAGTGAAATAAGTTCTGTACCTGGGGTGATGGAAGGTCTGCTCCTCGGGTGACTCAAGTTCTGCTCCTGGGGTGATAGGTCTGCTCCTGGGGTGAAAGAAGGTCTTCTCTTTGGGTAACAAAAGGTCTGCCCTTGAGGTAACAGAAGGTTTTCTCCTGGGGTGACGCAAAGTCTGCTCCTAGGGTAACAATAGGTCTGCTCCTGGGGTGACAGAAAGTCTGCTCCTGGGGTAACACAAGGTCTGCTTCAGGGGTAACTAGAGTAATTTTTAATAAATTACAGACTGTTTTTGATGGAATACAGAGTTTAATCAAGGGGAACCTTGAGTCTCCTGGAGTTTATTAGGTCTTGTCTTGCCGCAATTCTTGGTCTGCTCCTGCAGAAACTCAAGGCTTTCTACTGCACCAGCCGAATGTCTATTTTAGGAGCAATTTTTATCTGTGTGTAACTCTGGGTACAATCTCACTGTAGGGTAAATTAATGTCTACTTGCAGGGTGCACTCTTAATTGGGGGTGGGGATTGGAGTAGACTAGTGGTAATTCGTCATCCTATATTATTATTACAAGGTCCACTCTCGCGGAAACTAGTCTTTGCGCATCTTGTAGTAATTCCTTTGGTTCCTCGGGGGAAAGGCTTACGGTAACAAAACATCTATGAAATAGGAAACTGGTGTCTCTTCTTTGAGTTACTGGAGACCTTGTCTTGCTGCCATTCTTGGTATACTGCAGGAACTGAAGGCTTACTATTGCTCTAGTTGAAGGTCTTCTTTTGGAGTAATTTAGTAATTTAACATTCAATCTGGATAAGGCATTGTCTAATCTTGCTATACTTAAAGTTCTCTTTTGGGTACATCAATCTCTACTATCAGGGTTTTCTCTTAATGGGGATGTATCTTAATTTCTAGACTAAGGTACTTTGTGGTCCTCTATTGCTATTACAAGGTCCACTCTTGAGATTCTGCATCTTGCAGTAACTTTTTTGTTTCCTCGGGCAAATCTTATGGCAAATAAGTGGAAAGCTGGAATTTTCAGAGTTCTTATCTTGCTTCAATTCTTGGTCTGCTGCTGCAGAAACTCAAGGCTTACTACTGTGCTAGCTCAAGGTCTTTTTTTTTAAGTAATCGAAGATCTAATCTGGGTGACTGAGGGTCTAATATTGCTGTATTTAAGGATCACTGTTGGGTAAACCCACGTGTACTCATAGGGTCTACTCCTAATGTGGATAGACTTTCATGATTCTCCATTGATATTACAAGGTCCACTTTTGAGGAAACCAGTCTTTGTGCATCTTGCAGTATCTATTTTGGTTCCTCGGGGACAGATCTACTCAGGAGGAATCTGGTGTTCTCCTGGAGTTACCCTAAGGTCTTGTCTTTCTGCAATTGTTGGTCTATTCCGGCGGAAACTCAAGGCTTACCGCTGCGCTAGCTCAAGGTCTACTTCAGGTCTAATTTATGATCTAACCTGGGTAACTGAAGGCCTAATCTTGATGTACTTAAAGTTGGATACCCTCGTGGTCTGCACATCTTAATGTCTAGACTAGCTGTAATTTGTGGTCCTCTATTGCTTTTATAAGGTCCACTTTTGAGGAAACCTGTTTTTGCACATCTTGCAGGAACTCTTGGTTCATCAGAGGCAAATCTTGCAATAACACACCATCTACTCAGGGAGAGGCAGGAGTACATCCCCATAGTAACTTGAGTTATTCTCTTGGGACAATTCTATATCTCCTGCATAACTCAAGGTTTACTATTACACTAGCTCGGGGTCTTCTTTTGGAGTAATTTGAGGGAATCTTGGGTTCTAAACTTTTAGTAACATAAGGTAAACTCTTGCGATAAGTCAATCTCTGTTCTCAAGTAACCCAAGGTCTTCTACTCCTAGTGGAATAGGACTTACAATTTCTACGCTTTTTATAGTAATTCAAGGTCTACTCATATAGAAGCACAAGATCTATGTCTAGGTCTACTTTTGTTGTAACTTATTTGGTAGCTCAAGACAACTTTTTCAATAACACAAGAGATACTTTTAGGATATCTGAAGCAAGAACAACTTTTTTTTTAAGGTGTAGTCCAGAATCCTGCAAGTCTTTCTGTAACACTCTGTCTCGTCTGGAGAACATTCAAGCCTAACAAGGTCATCTCTTGTCAAGTCAAAGTCTACTCTTGGATAACTAAAGGTCAACATTTAGGGTGAACTTAAGATCTCCTGGGGGTATTAGGATCCAATATTGCCTCAACACACGGTACACTAACAAGACAATATAACTCAAGTTGTCTTGAGTTATGGTGAGGGTAGACCTTGACGTACCTAGATGTACTTTTTGGACACCTTAATGTCTACTCTTGCGGCAATTCAAAGGTCCATTCTTCAGGTGAAGTTACAAAGCAACAAGATTAGTTCGTTACTTAAAAAAAAAAAAAATGATTTTTTTCTTCTGCATGTTCCAAACATTTTCATCACCTCAGAAAAGTCAACAGATCTTCAAACTACGGAACGAAAGGGATGTATTGATTCTTATTAGATCGGTGTGAGGTGGAACCGTTTTATGTCGGTCTTCAAAGACTTTGGGCAAAATATTGAGTTTTCAGACACTTTGCTCTCCGCTGCATTTTAATCAACACCAAAATAAATCGCTTCGTGGGAAGGATTTTATGTTAACCCCTTCAGTGCCAAACGCATCCCAGGTTCTCCCCTCCCCCCTCCTGCCGTAAGTTTATAGGCGCAATAATATGTCTGGAAGGATGAGAGCTGCGGAGGGAGCGATTCTTCAGTACTTTGTCTGGACACTGCAAACAAAATCTGCCCGACGAAGGCAAAAATCTGCGGAGTTCAGAGGAAAATGAAATCGCAGAACCTAAAAGAGGATAAAAACATATTTATATCTGAGATAGAAAGAGAGTGAGCGTCCAGTCTGATTTCCTTCATGCTCTCTTACACATCTTGGTGTAATTAGAAGTGACTCCTGTTTCTTTTTCACGCATTTAGCTGAAATAAGGAGTTGCTTATTTGTCTTTCGTTCTTTTATTTTCTTTATTTCTTCCCTTCCTTTTTTCTTTTTCTTTCCTTTTCTCTTTTTTCTTTTTCTCTTTTTTCTTTTTCTCTTTCTTTCTTTCTTTCTTTCTTTCTTTCTTTCTTTCTTCCCTTCCTTTTCTTTCTTTCTCTTTTTCACACAAATACATGAAAAAAGAAGCAACTGCTTATTTGCCTTCCTTCCTTCTTTACTTTTCTCACACATCTAGGTGAAATAAGAAGCAGTTGCATTTATTTATTTTTCTTTTTCTCTTTCTGTCCTAATTTTTCTTTCTTTCTTTTTCTATCAATCCTACCATTTTTATTTCCCTTTTTCACACACGTAGTTGAAATAAGAAGCAGTTGCATATTTTTTCTTTTGTTTCTCTTTTTCTCTTTCTTTTTCTTTCTTTCTTTCTTTCTTTCTTTCTTTCTTTCTTTCTTTCTTTGTTTCCATCTTAATCTCTTTCTATCTTTCTTTCTTTCTTATTTACCTTCTCTCTTTCTGTCTTTATTTCCTTCTTTCCTTTTCTCACTCTTTCTCCCTCCCTTCTTTTCCTCCACCACATTCCATAGCGCAGTACATGCAGGCCTGCAGCTCGGTGTAATCAGCAGTTGCATCTCTCCTTCTTTCCTTCCTTCTTTTCTTCCTTCCTTCTCCGCCACATACCATAGCACAGTACTGTCAGCTTGGCGTACGAGCAGTTGCATCTCTCCTTCCTTCTTTCCTTTCTTCTCCACCACATACCATAGCGCAGTACTGTCCGCTCGGTGTAATCAGCAGTTGTATCTCTCCTTCTCTCCTTCTTTCCTTCCTTCTTTTCTTCCTTCCTTCTCCGCCACATACCATAGCACAGTACTGTCAGCTCGGCGTACGAGCAGTTGCATCTCTCCTTCCTTCCTTCCTTCCTTTCTTCTCCACCACATACCATAGCGCAGTACTGTCGTACGAGCAGTCGCCCCCTGATTCCGCTGCACCCCTCTCCCCTCCCCGGTTTAGCAGGTAGTGTCTGACATCTGATCTGGGATCTCACATGAAAGCCTCTCTGTAGTTGTTAGTTAAGATCTGTCATTGATCCCCATTGATTAAGTTGGGTTTAGCGTAACAAGCTGCGTTCCTGTCGGGTGGGGTGGGGTGGGGGGCTTCTGGAGACAGTCAGGGTATCTGTGGATTTGTAGCTTTGCCGGGGGTTATAAAACAATGAGGTTATGAGTAGAAGAAAAAAAAACACTTCCCTCCTTTCAACTCTTCCAAACGACGCCGTCGGATATATAAATCGATAATTAATGACAATGAATAATTTATGCTATCGATTTTCGCTGCCACATATCCTTTCACATGGACTGTGTATCTCTATATGGAGCCGCACCGTGTGCACGGGGGTGACGGGGCGCTGTGGAGACGCCAATGCGGGGGTGCCCGGGCTGCTGCCGCCGCTTTCTGTGGGTTTTCTGTGTTTGTTCATAGTGTGGATTCTGTTTAAATAAATGCAAAGAAGAACTGAGCGACGGAGGAGGAGGAGGAGGAGGACAGGGCGAGGTGCGGATGGGGTGGAGGGTATTCCCTCAGCTGCTTGTTATAACATTTCTCCAGGAGATTTAGGCAAGTTGAAAGCTCTTGTAACTAAAATCAAAACTAACAAGGAAATGATTGGTGTCTCTCATCTGGGCAGAGCGTCCTGGGGCCCGAGAGGGGATCTCCACAACCGGCTTTGATTTCTAAAAAATGCATTACCTCCGAAATCAAACGAAACATTACTAAGAAAAGAAAGAAAGTCTGAGGACCGGGGAGGGAGGAAGATCTATCAGGACCCGAGGAGGAGGAGGAACCAGACACTCCGCTATCAGCGGATCTGGGACCTCGTCCTCTACATCCACCGCCCAAATCCCCAATTAATGTGTTACTAAGGCCTCGGCTCCCCTGGCAGCATGGCCGACTGCGCTGGGGCCGCCACTCGCTCGCCTCCATAGATGTTTCCAGTTCAGCTCCAGGCTCCGCACTCCGCACACCATGTTTGTTTTGTAGATTTGAGCTCTGCAACCTGTGGCTGCTCCGCTCTGCTACTGCTGGGACTTGTGGTGGTGTGGCAGCTGGAACAGATACAATGGCACAGAGATCTGAGGATCTGATGTAAATGTACAAATCCCTCCAAGTAGTGTCTGTTATGTGCAAGACTATCAGTTATCCATCGTTTATCTATCTATTATCTATCTATTTATTATCTATCTATTATCTGTCTATTATCTATCTGTCTATTATCTGTCTATTATATATCTATTATCTATCTATTAACTATCTATTATCTATCTATTATCTATCATCTATCTATTATCTATCTATTATCTATCATCTATATATTATCTATCTAGTATCTATTATCTATTTAGCTATTTTCTATCTATCTATATATAATCTATTATCTATCTATCTATCTATCTATCTATCTATCTATCTATCTATCTATTATCTATCTATTTTATCTATCATCTCTTATCTATCTATATATCTATCTAGGTATATATTATCTATTTATCTATTATCTATCTATTATCTATCTATCTATCTATCTATCTATCATCTATCTATTATCTATCTATCATCTATCTATTATTTATCTATTATCTATCATCTATTATCTATCTATCTACATCTATTATCTATCTATTTTATCTATCATCTCTTATCTATCTATTATCTATCTATAGACCACCCCCATAGTTAAGCCCCTTATATTGAAAAGCCCCAACTAGAGGCACCATGAATTACATGAAGATCCTTCTCTTGATCTCTTTTGATTACATGGGGTCATTGGTGTGTTTTGGTGAGTGTCACTGTGTCCCCCTCAGGCGCTGCACTCTGCAGAACACAATGGATCATCTTTGTCACTAATCTTTCTTTCATGATCTAATAAAAACCAGTTTGACTCCGGTGACAATGTATACAGGTGGTCATCAGGACCTGGTGAATACATGGATCTTAGCTGAGCAATTGCTCCTCAAGACTAAGGAGTTTTAGCTTCTTGAATCAAGAAGATAAATCTCAGGTTAAAATCAAATCTTGCAGCTTTATGACCAGCTTAGTATTGCGGGAACCTCGGAGGCAGAGATTGTCCTTTTTTTTTTTTTTGGGACTAGGAGCACTGACTAAAGTTTATGCTCCCTCAGGCTTTATAAAGTGCAAAGCTAATTCATCCAGGTCAGTCATGGAAATCAGGGATGACCCGAGTCCACCAGAATTGGAGCCACTTGCTCCGAGCAGCTGTACATTTCCTGAACAAGGACCCCCTCTATGATGTCCATATGTCCTAAGCAAGGGATGGTCTTCAGGAGACAACCTCTCCAAGCTTCCAACTATCTCTATCTGTAGGTTGGTGCACCCCTCCAGCCCACCAGCTTCCTTACCTCCTGGTGGGACCCTCATCAAAGTGATAAGGGAAATGCCCCATTTTGGGGGTATTGGACCTGGTGGCCATGCTGGATGTTCTAGTTTCGCAAAAGCTCAAAACTTAGACTGGCCTAGTAGGCCTTAGTCCCTTAGATCCTACAGTTCTGGTTGACTTCAGCACCATGGACAGTGATCCTTCCTCTGGCTATGGGGCAGGTCTTGGGTGCCACCATTTCGAAATAAATGTCATCTTGTAAAGGTATTGGAAGGGTTAATAGACATATCCTTGAAGGAATAAGACAATCGGCCTATCATTTCCATTCTTAATTTAAAGGGGCAGCAAACTTTAGGCATTTTTTTTTGGCTCCTTTTACTGTGCAGTTTGCAGTGTCGGTAATAGGGAGGGGATGGGAGTTTAGCTGTTACTTTATCATCGCTTTCACATTTGCCTGCAGTTTGCAAAATCCCTAAAGTCAAGACAAGAAAAAAAATAAGACAAAAACTTTGCAAAGTGTCAGCAGGTGAGCAGAATCCATCTCCACCATGATGAGAGTTGGGCGAGACCTGGGGATGCCGAGCTCCACTCCCCACTCAGATGGAAGTGTTTGTGGTGTCTCTCTAGGAGAGCGTTCACATGTGACGCTGGAGCTCCGCTCTCTATTTCTCTCTCTCTCCAGTGGGTTATCTATTTTCTTTCTGCCGTTTTCCATTTATCTGCCTGCCCGGACTCACATTGTCCCAGCAGTTTCCCTTCTTCTAGTTTCTGCGCGGAAAATTGAAGCTGGGAGGGAAAAGAAAAGAGAAGAAACAAACAGGAGCTTAATGAAGATAAACCGACTGGCCGAGCACATCGGGACTGCGCTCCAGTCTGCGGGAATTAACTCCAAGCCCAGAAACTCGGCACTGTGCAGATGGGAAGAAAAGAAAGAACAAAAGAAACATAGAAAGAAAGATAATAGACAGATACATAGATGATAGATATATAGATAATAGATAGATAATAGATAAGATAGATGATAGATTAATAGATAGATAATAGATAGAAGAAAGATGGAACATAGACAATAGATAGATAATAGATGATAGATAATAGACAATAAATAGATAATAGATAGAAGATGGATAATAGATAATAGACAGAAGATGGATAATAGATAGATAATAGATAGTAGATAGATAATAGATATAGATACATTTGTAATGAAAGAAAGAAAAAAAGATGCAACAGCTTCTTATTTCACCAGTAAGATGGTAGACGAGGGTCAGAAGAGATATGTCTGTGACTGGAGGAATATCATCAGTATCTCACAGAAACTGACCATGTATCGGAGTCTACAGAGAGACTACAGACTGGCCCCATATCTGGAGATACTCTCGGACCCCAGAGACTGCCAGATCCTGAGCCAGTATAGACTCAGTGGCCATCGAGGTCGGCCGGCACAGACAGTGCTACAAGCCCAGGGAGGACAGACTGTGCCTACACTGTGACCAGGAGGCCCAGGAGGATGAGACCAACTTCCTGCTACACTGCACCAAATACTCAGCAGTGAGGGACACGTACTTCAGGAGACTCTCCGATCTAATCCCAAATTTCAGTTCCATTAACGAGGAAGAGTAAACATTTATCCTACTGGGGAAAGAAGAGAGCGCGGGGGAGAGAGCAGCACAGAATGTGATCCTGGGGGAGAGAGCAGCACACGATGTGAGCGCGGGGGAGGGAGCAGCGCAGTATGTGAGTGCAGGGGAGAGAGCAGCGCAGTATGTGAGCGTGGGGGAGAGAGAAGCGCAGTATGTGAGCACGGGGGAGAGAGAAGCGAAGTATGTGAGCGCAGGGGAGAGAGCAGCTCAGTATGTGATCACGGGCGAGAGCAGCGCAGTATGTGAGCGCGGGGGAGCGAGCAGCGCAGTATGTGAGCGCTGGGGAGCGAGCAGTGCAGTATGTGAGCGCGGGGGAGAGAGCAGCGCAGTATGTGAGCGTGGGGGAAAGAGCAGCGCAGTATGTGAGCGCGGGGGATAGAGCAGCGCAGTATGTGAGCGCGGGGGAGAGAGCAGCGCAGTATGTGAGCGTAGAGGAAAGAGCAGCGCAGTATTGAGCATGGGGGAGAGAGCAGCGCAGTATGTGAGCGCGGAGGAGAGAGTAGCACAGTATGTGAGTGCAGGGGAGAGAGCAGCGCAGTATGTGAGCGCGGAGGAGAGAGTAGCACAGTATGTGCGCGGGGGAGAGAGCAGCTCAGTATGTGATCACGGGGGAGATAGTGGCACAGTATGTGAGCGCGGGGGAGAGAGCAGCGCAGTATGTGAGTGCAGGGGAGAGAGCAGCGCAGTATGTGAGTGTGGGGGAGAGAGCAGTGCAGTATGTGAGTGCGGGGGAGAGAGAAGCGAAGTATGTGAGCGCAGGGGAGAGAGCATCTCAGTATGTGATCACGGGCGAGAGCAGCGCAGTATGTGAGCACGGGGGAGCGAGCAGCGCAGTATGTGAACGCTGGAGAGCGAGCAGCGCAGTATTTGAGCGCGGGGGAGAGAGCAGCGCAGTATGTGAGCGCGGGGGAGAGAGCAGCGCAGTATGTGAGCGTGGGGGAGAGAGCAGCGTAGTATGTGAGCGTGGGGGATAGAACAGCGCAGTATGTGAGCGTGGGGGAGAGAGCAGCGCAGTATGTGAGCATAGAGGAAAGAGCAGCGCAGTATTGAGCACGGGGGAGAGAGCAGCGCAGTATGTGAGCACGGAGGAGAGAGTAGCACAGTATGTGAGTGCAGGGGAGAGAGCAGCGCAGTATGTGAGCGTGGAGGAGAGAGTAGCACAGTATGAGCGCGGGGGAGAGAGCAGCTCAGTATGTGATCACGGGGGAGATAGTGGCACAGTATGTGAGCGCGGGGGAGAGAGCAGCTCAGTATGTGAGCATGGGGAAGATAGCACAGTATGTGAGTGCAGGGGAGAGAGCTGCACAGTATGTGAGCGCGAGGGAGATAGCAGCCCAGTATGTGAGCATGGGGGAGAGAGCAGCGCAGTATGTGAGTGAGGGGGAGAGAGCAGCTCAGTATGTGAGCGTGGAAGAGAGCAGCGCAGTATGTGAGCGTGGGGGAGATAGTAGCACAGTATGTGAGCATGAGGGAGAGAGCAGCGCAGTATGTGAGCATGGGGGACAGAGCAGCGCTGTATGTGAGTGTGGGTGGGAGAGAGCAGCGCAGTATGTGAGTGCAGGGGAGAGAGCAGCACAGTATGTGAGCAGGGGGAGATAGCAGGGCAGTATGTGAGCTCAGGGGAGAGAGCAGTGGAGTATGTGAGCTCAGAGGAGAGAGCAGCGCAGTATGTGAGTATGGGAGAGAGCAGCTCAGTATGTGAGCTCAGTCAGGGGAGAGAGCAGCGCAGTATGTGAGCATGGGAGAGAGAGCAGCTCAGTATGTGAGTGCGGGGGAGAGAGCAGCGCAGTATGTGAGTGCGGGGGAGAGAGCAGCGCAGTATGTGAGTGCAGGGGAGAGAGCAGCGCAGTATGTGAGCATGGGGGAGAGCAGCGCAGTATGTGAGTGTGGGAGAGAGAGCAGTGCAGTATGTGAGTGCAGGGGAGAGAGCAGCGCAGTATGTGAGTGTGGGGGAGAGCAGCACATAATGTGAATATGGGGAAATAGGAGCGCAGTATGTGAGTGCGGGGGAGATCAGCACAGTATGTGAGCATGGGGGGGAGAGAGCAGCTCAGTATGTGAGCGCGGGGAGAGAGCAGCGCAGTATGTGAGCACGAGAGAGCTAGCAGCCCAGTATGCGAGCATCGGGGAGAGAGCAGCTCAGTATGTGAGCGTGGGGAGAGCAGCGCATAATGTGAATGTGGGGAGATAGGAGCGCTGTATGTGAGTGCGGGGCAGAGAGCAGCTCAGTATGTAAGCATGGGGGTGAGTATGTGAGCGCATGCTCTAGGCTGAGAGAAAGAGAACTATGATATGCCATGGACTTCCATAGTCCCCGTCCATCATCCCTACAGTCCTTATTCCCTAATGTACATTTTCTTTGCCATAGCTTGTGTATGGAATCCTGACAGTAAAGTGCCTTTGAATTTGAAGTTGATGGATAAAGATAGACAGGTAGACAGACATGTAGGTAGATAGGAATATAGAATGCAAAGGTTGATGGATAAAGATAAACATGACCTAGATAGATAAGTAGAAACAAACAGTGGGGAAAATAAGTATTTGATACGCTGCCGATTTTGCAAGTTTTCTCACCTACAAAGAATGGAGAGGTCTGTAATTTGTATCGTAGGTACACTTCACCTGTGAGAGACAGAATCTAAAAACAAAATCCAGAAAATCACATTCTATGATTCTTACATAATTTGCATTTTGTTGCATTAAATAAGTATTTGATACAATAGGAAAACAGAACTTAATATTTGGTACAGAAACCTTTGTTTACAATTACAGAGATCAGACGTTTCCTGAAGTTCTTAACCAAGTTTGCACACACTGCAGCAAGGATTTTGGCCCCCTCCTCCATACAGATCTTCTCCAGACCTTTCAGGTTTCAGGGCTGTCGCTGGGTAACATTGAGTTTCAGCTTCCTCCAAATATTTTCTGTTGGGTTCAGGTCTCCAAGACCTTGAAATGCTTCTTACGGTGCCACTCCTTAGTCGCCCTTGCCATGTGTTTTGGGTCATTGTCATGTTGGAAGACCCAGCCACGACCCATCTTCAATGCTCTTACTGCGGGAAGGAGATTGTTAGCCAAAATCTCACAATACATGACCCCATCCACCCTCCCTTCAATAAGGTGCAGTTGTCCTGTCACCTTTGCAGAAAAGCACCCCTAAAGTATGATGTTTCCCCCACCACGCTTCATGGTTGGGACGAGGTTCTTGAAGTTTTACTCATCCTTCTTCTTCCTCCAAACACGGCGAGTGGAGTTGATACCAATAAGTTCTATTTTGGTCTCATCTGACCACATGACCTTCTCCCATACCTCCTCTGGATCATCCAGATGGTCATTGGGGAAATTCAAACTTGCCTGGACATGTGCTGGCGTGAGCAGAGGGACCTTGCATGCCCTGCAGGATTTTAATCCATGACGGCATAGTGTGTTACTAACAGTAATGTTTGAGACTGTGGTCCCAGCTCTCTTCAGGTCATTGACCAGGTCCACCTGTGTAGTCCTGGGTTGATTCCTAACCTTTCTCAGAATCATCCTTCCCCCGCAAGGCGAGATCTTGCATGGAGCCCCAGACTGAGGAAGATTGTCAGTCATGTTGTGTTTCCAATTTCTAATAATTGCACCAACAGTTGTTGCCTTCAAGTTCTCGCCAAGCTGCTGCCTATTTTCCTGTAGCCCATACCAGCCTTGTGCAGGTCTACAGTTTTGTCCCTGGTGTCGTTAGACAGCTCTTTGGTCTTGGCCATGGTGGAGAGGTCGGAGTATGATTGTGTGTGGACAGGTGTCTTTTATACAGGTAACGAGTAGAAGCAGGTTCAATTAATACAGGTAATGAGTGCAGAGTAGGCGTCTTCTTACAGAAAAACTAACAGGTCTGTGAGAGCCAGATTTCTTGCTGGTTGGTCGGTGATCAATTACTTATTTCATACAATAAAATGAAATGTAATTATGTAAACATCATACAGTGTGATTTTCTGGATTTTTTTAAAGATTCTGTCTCACATTTGAAGTGTACCTATGATAAAAATTACAGACCTCTCCATTCTTTGTAGGTGGAAAAACTTGCCAAGTCGGCCGTGTATCAAATACTTATTTTCCCCACTGGACATTGAAAGAGAATTATAAGAAGGAAAGTTAGAAGAGAAAGACAAAGATGCATCAAGTCATATGAAAGATCTACATAAAGATAAAAGGACATAGATATAAGAGAGAAAACATGGGAATAGATGGATCGATAATAGAAAGAAAGATGATGGATACATAAAGAGCTTTGCAATATATTGCTACAGAGATTGGTACAGATAAATACATAAATAACGATATAGAAATTATATGAAGTGGATAGAGACATAGTTATGCTAGATAGATGATAGATAATAGACAGATAATATATAAAAATAAAGATTATTACTATTTATCTATTGCTAACATACTGTATTCCGCAGTGTTTTACGGTTTGCACACATTATCATCGCTGTCCCTGATGGGGCTCACAATCTATATTCCCTGTCAGTATGTCTTTGGTAATAGATAATAGATATATAAATAGATAATAGATGATATATAATAGATAGATAATAGATGATAGATAGATAATAGATAAATAGAAAGATGATAGATAGATAATAGATAAATAGAAAGATGATAGATAGTAGACAATAGTAGATAAATAATAGATAATAAATAGATGATAGAAAATAGATAGATGATAGATAGATGATAGATAATAGATCATAGATAAATAGATAATCCATAATTGATGATAGATAATAGATAGATGATTGATAATAGATAAACAGATAATAAATAGATAGTTGATAGTTAGTAGATAATAGATAATGGATAATAGATAGATAATGATAGATAATAGATAGATAATAGATGATCGATAATAGATAATAGATAGATAATAGATGATAGATAATAGATAAGATAATAGATAGATGATAGATAATAGATGATAGATAATAGATAATAAATAGAAGATAGATAATAATAGATAAATAGATAATAGATAGATAGATAATAGATGATAGATAATAGATAGATAGTAGATAAATAATGGATAATAGATGATAGATAATAGATTATCAATAATAGATAAATAGATAATCAATAATTGATGATAGATAATAGATGATAGATAATAGATAGATAAGAGATGATAGATAATAGATAAATAGATAATAGATAGTAGATAGTTAATAGATAGATAATAGATCATAGATGATAGATAATAGATAAATAGATAAGAGATTATAGATAATAGATAATGGATAATAGATAATAGATAGATGATCGTATAATAGAAGATAGATAATAGATAATAGATGATAGATAATAGATAGATAATAGATTATAGATGATAGATAATAGATAGATGATAGATAATAGATGATCAATAATAGATAGATAATAGATAGATATATAGATAGATAATAGGAAGTAGTTATAAGAGTGAAAGAGAAGACACAAATTAGAAAGTTGGTGTAAAAAAAACAAACAACAAAACGAACATATGAGATAGAGGACAGATACAAGAAAGGAGCCGCGCTCTGGATGATACATGATAGACAGATAGAGATCTGATTATTTCGAGGTGTTCTGAGTTCTGACAATAATTTTGAGGCTTTGTTGTTTCCTGTAGTTTCCTCTAGGAGGGAGAAGAAGGGTCTTACACATCTCAGCCCCCTCCCTCCCACTACACCCCCAGCTTCCATGTCACACAAGAGGCGTGAAGACGGCGCGGTCTCCGCCCGGGGCCCCACTTTCCGCTGCACCCCATCTGCTGTTCGGCTGATCATTATCTGGCTCTGGCTTGTCTCCTTGTGCCGGGGGCTGCTGGGGGGAGCAGCAGAGGACTTGGTGAAAAGATCAAGCACAGGAGGGGGTGTGAGAGGAGGGGGCTGAATTTTGCTTGTGGCTTTGATGGAGCAGGATACTTCGTTTCCCCATTATATTACCAGGTTGTTTGCACATGGAGCAGGAGCAGGTATTGTCAGTGCTGCTGTTACATGGAGCAGGTATTGTCAGTGCTGCTGTGCAGCATGCAGAGCTCTGCTGTTACATGGAGAGCTCTGCTGCTACATGGAGAGCTCTGCTGCTACATGGAGAGCTCTGCTGATACATGGAGAGCTCTGCTGCTACATGGAGAGCTCTGCTGATACATGGAGAGCTCTGTTGATACATGGAGAGCTCTGCTGATACATGGAGAGCTCTGCTGATGCAAGAAGAGCTCTGCTGATACATGGAGAGCTCTGCTGATACATGGAGAGCTCTGCTGTTACATGGAGAGCTCTGCTGATACATGGAGAGCTCTGCTGATACATGGAGAACTCTGCTGTTACATGGAGAGCTCTGCTGATACATGGAGAGCTCTGCTGATACATGGAGAGCTCTGCTGATGCAAGAAGAGCTCTGCTGATACATGGAGAGCTCTGCTGATACATGGAGAACTCTGCTGTTACATGGAGAGCTCTGCTGATACATGGAGAGCTCTGCTGATACATGGAGAGCTCTGCTGATGCAAGAAGAGCTCTGCTGATACATGGAGAGCTCTGCTGATGCAAGAAGAGCTCTGCTGATACATGGAGAGCTCTGCTGATACATGGAGAACTCTGCTGTTACATGGAGAGCTCTGCTGATACATGGAGAGCTCTGCTGATACATGGAGAGCTCTGCTGATGCAAGAAGAGCTCTGCTGATACATGGAGAGCTCTGCTGATACATGGAGAACTCTGCTGTTACATGGAGAGCTCTGCTGATACAAGAAGAGCTCTGCTGATACATGGAGAGCTCTGCTGTTACATGGAGAGCTCTGCTGATACATGGAGAGCTCTGCTGATACAGGGAGAGCTCTGCTGCTACAGGGAGAGCTCTGCTGATACAAGGGAGAACTCTGCTGATACATGGAGAGCTCTGCTGATACATGGAGAACTCTGCTGTTACATGGAGAGCTCTGCTGATACATGGAGAGCTCTGCTGATACAGGGAGAGCTCTGCTGATACATGGAGAGCTCTGCTGATACATGGAGAGCTCTGCTGATACATGGACAGCTCTGCTGTTACATGGAGAACTCTGCTGATACATGCAGAGCTCAGCTGATACATGGAGAGCTCTGCTGATACATGGAGAGCTCTGCTGATACATTGAGATCTCTGCTGATACATGGAGAGCTCTGCTGTTACATGGAGAACTCTGCTGATACATGCAGAGCTCTGCTGATACGTGGAGAGCTCTGCTGATACATGGAGAGCTCTGCTCATACACGCAGAGCTCTGCTGATACATGGAGAGTTCTGCTGATACATGGAGAGCTCTGCTGATACAAGGAGAGCTCTGCGGATACATGGAAAATTCTGCTCATACAGGAGAGCTCTGCTGATACATGGAGAACTCTGCTGTTACAATGGAGAGTTCTGCTGATACATGGAGAGCTCTGCTGATACATGGAGAGCTCTGCTCATACAGGAGAGCTCTGCTGATACATGGAGAATTCTGCTGATACATGGAGAGTTCTGCTGATACATGGAGAGCTCTGCTGATACATGAGAGCTCTGCTGATACATGGAGAGCTCTGCTGATACATGGAGAGCTCTGCTGATACATGAGAGCTCTGCTGATACATGAGAGCTCTGCTGATACATGGAGAGCTCTGCTGATACATGGAGAGCTCTGCTGATACATGGACAGCTCTGCTGTTACATGGAGAACTCTGCTGATACATGCAGAGCTTAGCTGATACATGGAGAGCTCTGCTGATACATGGAGAGCTCTGCTGATACATTGAGATCTCTGCTGATACATGGAGAGCTCTGCTGTTACATGGAGAACTCTGCTGATACATGCAGAGCTCTGCTGATACATAGAGAGCTCTGCTGTTACATGGAGAGTTCTGCTGTTACATGGAGAGTTCTGCTGTTACATGGAGAGTTCTGCTGTTACATGGAGAGTTCTGCTGGTGCATGGAGAGCTCTGCTGATGCACGGAGAGCTCTGCTGATACAAAGAGCGCTCTGTTGATGCATGGAGAGCTCTGCTGATACATGGAGAGCTCTGCTGATACATAGAGAGCTCTGCTGTTACATGGAGAGTTCTGCTGTTACATGGAGAGTTCTGCTGTTACATGGAGAGTTCTGCTGGTGCATGGAGAGCTCTGCTGATGCACGGAGAGCTCTGCTGATACAAAGAGCGCTCTGTTGATGCATGGAGAGCTCAGCTGATACATGGAGAGCTCTGCTGATACATGCAGAGCTCAGCTGATACATGGAGAGCTCTGCTGATACAAGGAGCGCTCTGTTGATGCATGGAGAGCTCAGCTGATACATGGAGCTGCTCTTCTCAGGTCACTTTCTGCAGTTCTTCAGCTTTTCCTCTGTTGCACTTGTTGATTGTCTTGAAACTTATGGAGTAGTTTCTAACCTGGATCTTCTTCAACCAGTAACTGACCAGCTGCTGTAACACTACAACACCCAGTGTAAGGCTGTCAGGACATAAGGGTTGGAGTTTTGCAACAACTTTAGATCCCCCCCATCCCCTAACTAGACAATATGTACCCGACATATCATATTTGGAGATGGAACATATATTGACATGTGTCTCTTCTTTCTTCTTCCCCTCTGCTTCCTTGTCTTCAACCTTTCACTCTTTTCTTCCTGTTTTCTTCATCTCTGGACCTTCTTTACTCTCCTTATTCCATAACTCTCCTTTTATGTTTGTTTTTTTCTTTTTATTATTTATTTTGCAACTTTTCATTATTCATTCCTTCTTCTCATCACTCTACTCTATAATCTTCTTGGATCTTCTGCTCCATCTTCATCTGGTTATTCTCGACAACTCTTGCCATCGTCTTCAACTATTTTTTTTTCTGTACCACTTCTGCATTTCCTCACTGGGTGGTCTCCTGTCTTTCTCACCTTCTTCTCATCATCTTCACCTATTAATTCAACTTCCTCCCCCATTTCCTTCCTGTCATGTTCACTTCCTCACCTGCTTAACATGTTAAACTCTCCTGGATGTTGTACCCTTGTTCTTCTCACCATCATCACTTCTTCTTCTTCACCTGTTCATGCCCCATCATCCCTGGTCCATCTGCTTGTGACATACTCGTCTCTTGCTCCTCACCTGTGTTCTCCTTCACCTCCTGCTGGCATCATCCTCACCACCTCCTGGACCTCCTGCCTGGAGAACTTTCATCTTCTCTATCTTATTACATGTATGTCATCTTCATTTCTCCTTCGCCTCCTTCTGGTCTTTGACTTTCTTCTTTCTGTGACTCCTCTTTTGTTCTTCACCTGCTTCTTCTTTGATCTTTGCTTTTTTTCTCTCATTTTATCTACAACTCCACACAACACACCTGTCTGGATCATCCTCCTTCTCCTCCTCCTCGGGGCTCTGCTCTCTTCTTCCATCTCCTCTCTTTTATTTGCTCTTTTTCTCCCACTTTCTCCCTTTCCTGTACCCCCTGTCTGCAGAATCAAGCATGGATTGCAGCTGCGTGTCTGATATTCTTCTGACTCCTTCTATGCCAGCTCTCTGGACTCCAGGTAACTTAGTGTGTGCACATGCTGTCTGTACAGACATTCAACATTGCTTTCTTTCTTTCTTTCTTTCTTTCTTTCTTTCTTTCTTTCTTTCTTTCTTTCTTTCTTTCCATTTCCTCTTTTTTTTTCTTTACGCTTTTCTCTTTCTTACCCTCTTTTGTTCTTTTTCTTTTTTTCTTTCTTCTTTCTCTCTCTCCTTTTCTATCTTTCTCTTCCTCTTTTTATTTCTCTTCCTCTTCCCTCTTTCTTTGTTTTTGTTTCTCTCCCTCTTTCTTCCTATCTTTACCTTTTCTTCCTCTGTCCTTTTTTCTTTCTTTCTCCATCTTACTTTCTCTTTCTTTCTCCCTTTCTTTCTCTTTCTTTCTCCCTTTCTTTTCTTTCTCCCTCTTTTTCTTTTTCTCTTTCTTTCTCCCTCTTTCCTTCTCTCTTTCTTTCTCCCTCTTTCTTTCTCTTTCTTTCACTTTCTTTCTCCCTCTTTCTTTCTCTTTCTTTCACTTTCTTTCTCCCTCTTTCCCTCTTTTTGTTGTTTCTTTATTTCAACTTTTTCTTTCTTTTTTTTCATATTTCTCTCTATTTCTGTTTATCTCTCTATTTCTTTCTTTCTTTCTCTCTCTCTCTCTCTCTCTGCCTTTCACAGAAAAACAAAAAAAAACTATGGCGCTATATTGAGCTTTGGAAATGATTCTAGCCTGTCGGTCGGTGACTCTTCTCTCCCTTCTCATGGGACCCCACACATGTCTTCATTGTGTTTGATTATGAAGGAGACTGGAGATTTTGCATTAATGTCGCACGATGCGGTCCTGAGTACCAGATGCTTATTGTTTTTGCAGGGGATTCAGCCGGACTCTCTGCTGTCGGCCGGTGTATGACGGTGTCGCACGCGATTGTTTGTTTCCTCGTCCGTTCATCATGTTCTCACAATATTGTATCCTGCACCTGAGACACCTGGTGATGCTGCAGGGATAGAATGTGATTACAGGGAGGTTTCACATCGCATTGTATCAGCACTGGAATATACAAGTGCAGATTGGGAATAAGGAGAGGAAAAGACAAATCAGCAGCGATCAGGAATTCAGCAAAATGGGGAGGTCGCACAAGGGCAGGGGAGAGGGGGCACCTCTTATTATTAAGATGATGTATGTAACAGGAATAGAAATGCGACAAAGGAAAAAGAGGAGGAGAAATAATAGTAAAGGAAGGAGGAAAACTAATAAGAGGAAGAGGGAGAACTAATAATAATAAGAAGAGGGAGAACTAATAATAAGAGGAAGAAGAGAGGGAGAACTAATAATAAGAGGAAGAAAAGGGAGAAATAATAATAATAATAATAAGAAGAAGAAGAAGAAGAAGAAGAAGAAGAAGAAGAAGAAGAAGAAGAAGAGGGAGAACCAATAATAAGAGGAAGAAGAGGGAGAACTAATAATAAGAGGAAGAATTAATAAGAGGAGGAAGAGGGAGAACTAATAATAAGAGTAAGAAGAGGGAGAACTAATAATAAGAGTAAGAAGAGGGAGAACTTATAATAAGAGTAAGAATTAATAATAAGAGGAGGAAGAGGGAGAACTAATAATAAGAGGAAGAATTAATAATAAGAGGAGGAAGAGGGAGAACTAATAATAAGAGGAAGAAGAGAGGGAGTACTAATAATAAGAGGAAGAAGAGAGGGAGAACTAATAATAAGAGGAAGAAGAGAGGGAGAACTAATAATAAGAGGAAGAAGAGAGGGAGAACTAATAATAAAAGGAAGAATTAATAATAAGAGGAGGAAGAGGGAGAACTAATAATAAGAGGAAGAAGAGAGGGAGAACTAATAATGAGAGGGAGAACTAATAATAAGAGGAAGAAGAGAGGGAAAACTAATAATAAGAGGAGGAAGAAAGGGAGAACTAATAATAAGAGGAGGAAGAGAGGGAGAACTAATAATAAGAGGAAGAAGAGAGGGAGAACTAATAATAAGAGGAAGAGGGAGAACTAATAATAAGAGGAGGAAGAGAGGGAGAACTAATAATAAGAGGAAGAATTAATAATAAGAGGGGGAAGAGGGAGAACTAATAATAAGAGGAGGATGAGAGGGAGAACTAATAATAAGAGGAAGAATTAATAATAAGAGGAGGAAGATAGAGAACTAATAATAAGAGGAAGAAGAGAGGGAGAACTAATAATAAGAGGAAGAAGAGAGGGAGAACTAATAATAAAAGGAAGAATTAATAATAAGAGGAGGAAGAGGGAGAACTAATAATAAGAGGAGGAAGAAAGGGAGAACTAATAATAAGAGGAGGAAGAGAGGGAGATCTAATAATAAGAGGAGGAAGAGAGGGAGAACTAATAATGAGAGGGAGAACTAATAATAAGAGGAAGCAGAGAGGGGAACTAATAAGAGGAGGAAGAAAGGGAGAACTAATAATAAGAGGAGGACGAGAGGGAGAACTAATAATGAGAGGGAGAACTAATAATAAGAGGAAGAAGAGAGGGAGAACTAATAATAAGAGGAGGAAGAGAGGGAGAACTAATAATAAGAGGAGGAAGAGAGGGAGAACTAATAATAAGAGGAAGAAGAGAGGGAGAACTAATAAGAGGAAGAAGAGAGGAAGAACTAATAATAAGAGGAGGAAGAGAGGGAGAACTAATAAGAGGAGGAAGAGGGAGAATAATAGTAAGAGGACTAATAATAAGAGGAAGAGACAGAACTAATAAGAGGAGGAAGAGGGAGAAATAATAAGATATAGAACTAATAATAAGAGGAATAGATAGAACAAATAATAAGAGGAGGAAGAGTAATAAAATAAGAGGAAGAAAAAACTAATAGGAGGAGGAAATTAATAAGAGGAAGAGAGGAATAACTAATACTAAGAGGAGGAAGAGAGAGAAATAATAATAAGAGGAGCAAGAGGGAGAAATAACAAGAGAAAGAAAAAACTAATAGGAGGAGGAAATTAATAAGAGGAAGAGAGTGATGACTAATAATAAGAGGGAGAAATAATAATAATATGAGGGCGAACTAATGAGAAGAGAAAGAAGGGGGAGAAGTAAAAAAAGGAAGAGGGAGAATTAATCAGATGAGGAAGAAAAAACTAATGATAAGGCGAGGAAGAGAACGGGATAACTAGCAATGAGAGGAGGAAGAGAGGGAGAACTAATAATAGGAGGAATATATAGAACTAATAATAAGAAGAGGAAGAGGGAGAACTAATAAAAAAGATGAGGAAGACAAAATAAGAAGGACAATTATTATTATTATTATTATTAATAATAATAAATAATAAAAGGAGGGAGAACGAATATTAAGAGGAGATAGAGAAAACTAATCAGAAGAAGAGGAAGAGAGAAAAGTAATAATATGAGGAAGAAGGAGAACTAATGATAGGAGGAGGAGGAGGAGACCTGATGGAGACTCAGCCATGTACACTATACAGGGACTGGCCGCCTGACTTCTGTAGGAGTTTACAGAATGTTTCCTGAACTTTATAGACAAAGTTTTAAAACTACAACTTCCCAGCTGCCTCCTTTTCCACTTCATCCTCTTCCATATCCTGCTCACATCCAATGAGTTTTCCAGCTTAATTATTTGTCAAAGTCAATGATTCTTCTGGAACACACGATGGAGAAATGAGAATTATTATAGGGCGGATGTGATTGTGGAGATTTCTGGTGAATGTAGCAGAGCCGAGTGTGCTGCTGTTAGTTTTCATAGGGCTGCAATGCAGTTGCATCTATCAATCTATTTCCCTTTCTTTTCTTTCTTTATCACAGTTTTATTTTCATGTTTTAATATTTTAATGTACCTACCTATTGCATTATTCCACCTTGCTGATATATTGTTGTCCATCTCCTGTAGATTTGCCCCTATGGCACAGATAAGTCGGGGGATATTACAGACATAACATCTATCATGTGTCAATGTTTAGGGCTCCGATCTGTTTTTTCCTGGTCGCCAATAATTCTCCCTGCAACGATCTC
The DNA here is from genome assembly GCF_051348905.1 of Ranitomeya variabilis. Lineage (NCBI taxonomy): Eukaryota > Metazoa > Chordata > Amphibia > Anura > Dendrobatidae > Ranitomeya > Ranitomeya variabilis. The sequence continues at coordinate 216,658,449 of NC_135235.1, forward strand.
TTCCCCGATGATGATGATGATGGAGGATGGAAGGGGCTCTGTGGGGGCTGCAGACACTGGTGGTCGAATTGCAGAAGTGAAGTTCACATCGAATAAGACAGAAATAGAGGAGAGAAAAACCGAAACATGAAAGAGAAGAGGAGAGATAGAAATGGGAATTGAAAATAAACAGTAATTGGAGCCGGGTCAGCGGCAGCAGACAGGGGAGAAAGGATGATGGAAGACTGAATTATCCCCCCGATTACTGGCAAAGTGACAGCAGCCCGGGTGTCAAGGGGTTAATCAGCGGGATAATAGTATTTATACAGCAAGAGAACAAGTAGAATTGTCTAAAAATGGTCTGAAAAATAATAGTGAACAGGGGACAGAAAAAAGCATTATATCCAGATTATATCGGCTAAAATGCAAATAATATGTTCACGTTCTATGATTGTATTCACAAGTGTTAATAAAGTCTACTAATAACATAAATATTGTAATAATAATGATCATTTTATAGACATGAAAAACATCACAGTATAATTTTAGTTCCTTGTTAATTTCAGTAATTCAGATCTTTATTATAACTATTGAATATATATCATTGATTTTATTTATATATATATATATATATATATATATATATATATATATATATATATATATATATCATTGATGATATATATGTATTTTTTGGAGTATATATATATGTATATATATATACATACATTTTATATATATATATGTGTGTGTGTGTATATAGAATTTTTTTTTATGGATAGATAATTATCCATATTATTATTATTATTTCTGGTGATTATTTACTATATTTCATTTTCCTGATTTATTTTTTTCTTATCCCCTTTCTATGGTTGATGGTGGTCTCGGGGTCCTATTCCGGTGTAACAGAAGCTCCTTCCTGTCTATTTTCCTGTCCTATATAGATAGTAGATTTCCGCTTCCCATTTTAATCTAAGCTGACACCTATCTGCGAGATCAATGGCTGATATACGCGGCTGTGCAGACTTATGTGCCTGACCTGGGACCAATACCTTGTATCACGTCCGTTTGCCTAAGGGCGCATTCACACATCACTGATTTTTTTTTCATGTGAACAAACAAAAAGAGGGACCATTTTCCGTCAATGTTGTCGTTTTTCGCATTGTTTTCTAAGTTTATGTTTCAGCATGGAAAGTTTTCTAAAACTTTTCCTTTAAAGAAAAACATTTGAATGATCCGGCACATGAAAAACATCATGTTTTTTTTTCATCAAGTCGTAGACTTGCATTGACAGGCTTGATCCACGACTCAAAAGTGGACACGTCTCCGTGTTTTTGCGCCGACCACTCGGACATGTGACCAGAAATATATATTCTCATTTGTGGAAAACTGATGTCTGAATGATCCCCAATGTGGAGCGGAAAAGTTTTAATAACTTTGTATGTTCTTCTTGTTCCTTTGATATCTGGATATTAGGTTAACCACTCATCATTATTGATGGTGCAATCAGAGGCAAGCTGTTGTTCCCTGCTATCAGCCATTTCAGACTAGGGCAGGTCAATGTTCAGTGGGATGATTGGAAATAAGTCCAGGTCTTTCCCTGACCCTTTGCATATCATCTATGTGACTGCTCTTATTTCGCTTTTTTTATTTATTTTTTAATAAGTCCCATTTTGCTCATTTTTGTTCCAGGGTTTGCCTTTCCTGACTGGGCCTATAAGCCGGAGTCCAGCCCGGGCTCCAGACAGATCCAGCTCTGGCACTTTATTCTGGAGCTTCTTCAGAAAGAGGAATATCATGATGTCATCGCCTGGCAAGGAGACTATGGAGAATTTGTCATCAAGGACCCCGATGAGGTGGCGCGGTTATGGGGTATCCGCAAATGTAAACCTCATATGAACTATGATAAGCTGAGCCGAGCACTCAGGTAAGATGGCGCCCAACCCAGGACAGTTATCTATAATATACCTGTCACAGGGGTCAATGAATGCATCCCCCAAACAGGACCCCCGTATATTATACCCACCCAAGATTGAGGCTGATCTTTGTAGGGATCATCAGGGAGTCACTAGAACGACCAGCGGCTCCAACGACACTGGCAGAGAAACATGGACTTTGCTAATTTTTATAGTATTGGATTCACATACATCTACACTGCTCAATACTCAACACTATATAATGTCCCATATGCTGTAACTATCCCAGTGATGGATACACATCTACATTGCTCAATACTGCTATATAATGTCCCCTATGCTGCTGCAACTTTCTAGTAAATGTTTTATATAATCCCAGTGATGGATACACTGCTCAATACTGCTATGTCCCCTATGCTGCTGCAAATTTCTGGTTAATGTTTTATATCACCACAGTGATGGATGCACATCTACACTGCTGTATAACGTCCTCATGCTTTTGCAGCTTTTTAGCATCCGAGAGATGGATTCACAGCTACATTGATCAGCTCTGCTGAACAATGCCCTCAATGCTGCTGCTGAGCTTGTTGTGCCATTGCCATAATTAGAATCTGATGGGTACCAGTGCAAAATTTGGATCTGGGCCCTATTCTCTATACTGGTCAGCTGTATTGACATTTGTAGTGTTCTAGATCCTATAAAGATATACGTGTTCACCCTCCTTGTAATAATGGCCCCCATCTTGACTCCTTCCTGTAAAAATGTCCCTCATACTATGTCCTGTCTGTAAAAAAGCATCTAGAAAAGCCGCGGAGACACCATCACGTGTTTCTCAACGCAAGCAATGAATAGCCAGGTCTTTCACTGGGAAGGAACAACCACGGGAAGGGCAGCATCCAATAAAGGAAAACCACCTATGCCAAAACATGGTATCCATCCACAGACAGCTGTTTCGGGGTATTTGCCCCTCATCAGTGTGGAGTAGGAAACTGGCTATTAGGAGCAGTGCCTAGTGAAAAGACTATAAACATAAGGGTGAATGACCTCGGGGAGATCAAACATCCAACACCGCGGAGACACCATCACGTGTTTCTCAACGCAGTGATCCAGAACACTGCCCCCATCCCTAAAGGGAAATATGCAAATGCATGTAGAAAAGCCGTGGAGACACCATCACGTGTTTCTCAACGCAAGCAATGAATAGCCAGGTCTTTCACCGGGAAGGAACAACCACGGGAAGGGCAGCATCTGTCTGTAAAAAAAAGTCCCCCATCCTGGCCCTTATCCTGTAACATTGTCCCTCATCATGGGCTCCTCTCTGGTATAATGTCCCTCCTCCTGTTATATTTCTTGTTGTTGGCCTCTTCCTGTTCTAATGTCCCCATCCTGAGCCCCTTCCAGTAATCATATCTCTCATCCTGGCCCCTTCCTGTAAATTTTTTTCCAATCCTAGTATTTTGTTACCCATCATTGGTTCTTCCTGGTATAATGACACCCATCCAGGGCCCCTTCTTGGTGTAATGTCCTCCAACCTGGCCCCCTTCCTTGTATAATGACCTCATCCTAGGCCCCTTCCTTGTATAATGTCCCCTACCCTGGGCACCTTCCTAGTGTCATTCTTCCTATCCAGGGCCCTTTCCTTGTATAATGTCCACCATTCTGGGCCTCTTCCCTGAATAATATTCCCCATTCTGGGTCCCTTCTTGGTATAATGTCCCCCATTCCGGGCCCCATCCTGGTATAATTTACCACCATCCGGGGCCCTTTACTGGTATAATATTCTCCTTTCTGGGAGCCTTCTTTGTATAATGTCCCCTATTCCGAGCCCCTTCCTTGTATAATGTCTCCATTCTGGGAGCCTTCTTTGTATCATGTCCCCCATCCTGGGCCCCTACTTTGTATAATGTCCCCTATCCTGAGCCCCTTCCTTGTATAATGTCCCCCATCCTTGGCCCCTTCCTTGTATAATGTCCCCCATCCTGGGTGCCTTCCTTGTATAATTTCCCTATTCTGGGCAGCATCTTTGTATAATGTCTCCTATTTTGGGCCCCTTTCTGGTATATTGTCCGTTCTGCCGCTCTTTTTATACACATTAAAAAAAAAAACACACAAAAAGACAATTCTTCTTACCTTCCTCCTCTCAGCGTCGTCCTCTGTAACCTGTAGCCGACTTCGGTGTGCCAGGCATGAGAGGCAAGTGACGTCACTACCATCTGCCGCTTATGACGGGCACGCCGATATCAACTGCTGACTTCTGATTGGCCGGTTGCATGTATTGTGGCGCAGGGAGCCAGAGGGTCTCTGCGCCACAATACACTTCAGCTGAATGTGCATCCTCTAACCATGATCTGCGTGTTACACAGAGACAGGAGAGGATGAATCCTTCACGTCAGGGTGTGCGGTATACGTAAAGCATCAGAGCATCTAATCACCATCCACCAGCTCTGAGACAACTAAAATGTAAGGGGGAAAATTTGTGGAAAATGCAAACTACAAATCATAGAACAGCCAGAAATAGTTAGTCCTTAAGTCCTGCCTAAGTTATGCATTAACCTGGCAGAGAAAATTATTATTATTTGTACAAAAATAACTCGGGCAGGACTTAAGGCCTAACACTACTGTATTTCTAAGGTATGCACTAACCTGGCAGAGAAAATTATTATTTGTACAAAAATAACTCAGAAATAGTGTTAGTCCTTAAGTCCTACCTGAGTTATTTTTGTACAAATAATAATTTTCTCTGCCAGGTTAGTGCATACCTTAGGCAGGACTTAAGGACTAGCACTATTTCTAAGGTATGCACTAACCTGGCAGAGAAAATTATTATTATTTGTCCAAAAATATCTATAAAATTCATATTAAATGACAAATTTAAATCTGAAACGGGAAGGTAAAGCGAGATCAGCCATGTACAGAGTATCCGCATCGCTCCCTGCGATATCAGATGGCTCATATATGGCTGGAGCCCAGACGGTCCCCGAGGGCCCTGCGGGGGGAAGCGAGGAGGAGGATCCTCATCCCTTTGCCGAAAAATCACTTTTGACATTTAATTTCAAAAATTCTTCCCTGGCCTAACACGTGGGTGATACGTTTGCCCTGTGAAGGCAGCGGAGTCTCTCTGGAGAGGAGGGGTGCGGCGAGATGCGCGGACGTGCTGATACCATACATCTTATTTTCTTTAATGCATACGTGATATACAACCATAGAGATCCCTTCCGTCCTAATGAAATCTGCTCCATTTTTTATTTTGCAGAAGGGTCACAATGCAAATACAGATGTGGGAAATCCAGACAGTGGGATGCAATATATTATTAATGTAATAGATTCCATCAATATTTACATTAGTTTTAATATTAATAGAACATGCAAATTATTAAAGGGATTGTCCAGTTTAAAAATTTTGTATTCATACACCCTTTAAATCTCTTTAGGACCCTCATCTCTTGACTGGAGTGGAAGGAGATAAATAAAAGAGCCCCTCGTGCGTTGGAGGACCTGTACTGTCCGTCATTACACAACCATCCCATGAACACACTGTAATACCTTTTTTTCCCTGTGGGGGAGCTATAGGGATGCTAAATTGTGCCTCGATTCCCCCCTGCAGTAGGTAGTCAATTATTATAAAAATGAGTATGAATTTTCTAAAGTGGAGAATCCCTTTTATGTAATAATTGATAATTAATGATTGACATAATAGATTAAGGTGTATCACCCTCCAAAATGCCAACAAATAAAGACCTGATTTATTATTGCATTAGCACCTTATTTTTTTGTTTAATTTTTTTTTTTTTCATTTGTTCCTTTTTTGGGTGTTTACAAAAGTTGGGTTAATTCATCAACTACAACATTTTAAGAAGTTGCTAAATTTTGTCCCAGATTTATTTTATATACGCCAGACATTTTTGAGAAAGTTTAAAGCTGTCATGTGACTTTTGTGACGGATGGGAGCTTTCTTTTTGCTCCTGCTCTCCTGTCTTACTGTAAAGAGGCCGATTTTGAGTTTGGAGCAGACGAGCCAAGGGACATTGTCATAAAGAAAGCATGTTTGAAAATGAGAGAAAGGAAGTCCCTGCTCCAATAATGCTGGAAGAATGCTAATGAAAATGGGGGTCCATTTTCAGCTTTTTATGGTGGTTTTTGAAGTAAACCACAGTCAGGAATGTTGTAGACACCGTAGTCTGGACTAATCTAGACCTTTAGGGTTACATGATGTGTAGGTAGAAAAGGTCCACAAAAGCAAAGAACCTATAATATTGCCTTTAATGATGCTTTAACCCCTTTTCTTCCAGATATTATTACAACAAGAGAATTCTACACAAGACCAAGGGCAAGAGATTCACCTACAAGTTCAACTTCAGTAAAGTTGTGCTCGTCAACTACCCTCTACTGGACATGGCCAACTCGTCCCTCCTCCTGGGGCAGAACCCCTTCCCTGGGGCCCATTCACACGACCCCTTCACTCCCGAGGTACCGTGACATTAGTCAGGTCTAGTGCTCAATCAATGCTGTTTAGATACTGGAGAATCCCTTTAAGTCCCACCAGAAGGTGTTGTGAATCTCTCAGGTTTGCTTCCTCGCATGGTCGTGCATGAAAATTGATCGGTGCCTCTTTATTTCCAGGCTTTGCAGTCTCTCTTCTCGCCCACTGGTCGGCCTCCATTATTGGATCGCCCTCTTTCTACTCCCGAGACAGAGAAGCTTCGTCTTGAAGCCGCTTTTCCTTTCCTGGGATCAGGTAAGGTTGATGGTGATGCCCTCACAACATATACTGGTGGTCCTAGAAAAGAAGAAATCCTCTGTGGACACTGATACAGGCTATGTAAATACTTAAAGGGAATCGGTCAGCAGGTTTTTGCTACCTAAGCTGATGTATGGGCGGAAACCCTGATTCCAGTGGGTTGCTTGGTGCCGTTTTGATAAAATTCCTGTTTTTTCTGCTTTAGATGCAGCCGTGCTATGAATGCTGAGCTGTGTATATCCCCGCCCACATCACTGATTGGCAGCTTCCTGTGTACTCTGTGAGCAAGCTGCCAATCAGTGGTGGGGGCGTGGTTACACAGATTAGCTGGACTCGCTTGCACGTGAGACCTAGTCAGTCAGTGATAATCTCCTGCTGATAAAACACTGATTGTATTGAAACTACATCACAAAGTCTAGTAAGTGAGACATTCCTGAAATTGGGCTCTCTGCCCCTACATTATATTGCTCTCAGATTAAATAGCCAAAACCTGCTGACAGATTAAGTCCACAAAATGCATCACAGGGATGTATCTGAAGAGGTTTTTGGTGGCGTTCCTGAATCAGGGACCCACCAGGGGAATGGACTCTAGGGGCCCACCCTACATCTATATGCAAATATCTGTCAGTCGTTATGCCCATTATAGTTGAGCGGAGGCTGTAAAACACAGGGGTCTCCTGCACATCTACTGTGCGCCCCCATAACTGGGATGTACAATTACGATAGTTTACATTAAAGGTTCTATGGTTAAAACAAGTTATCACTGATCCATGGGCTCCACAGGATAGGTGATCGCTTAGGTCCGACCATTAGGAACTGCACTGATTGGAAGAATGAGGATGTTTTCTCATTGATAGGACACTTATCCCTATTTTAAAATGGAGCGGCAGGTGGGATGTCTGGCCGCGGCTCCATTCATTCTTTTTGGGGCTTCCAGAAAAAAAATAAGTGCAACCACTGAGGAAATGAATGGATCAGTGGTCAAGTCGGACATGCCGCTCCAGTCTAATGGGGATAAAAAGTTCCATATTTTGCCGAATGGGTCCAAGCAGTCAGACCTCCATCAATCAATACATCATTACTTCTCCTATATGGGGGAGTTGGGTCAATAATTAGGGCATCAAATACAATACGTAAGAAACAATGATAAAGTGCCAAACAACAATGGACATATCTTGGGTTCAGAACAATATGGTAAAAAAATTTACACAGGAACCAATCATAATAAAAATGATAACATTTTATTGACAAGAAAAGGACCAAAAAGACAGACGAGGTTATTACAAAGTGTGAAACCCAAAAATTGACACCAGGAACCCGTCATGTAATAAAGAGGTTGTCCATGGAGATTGATAAGCTAGCACACTTCACAGGATAATGCATCCAAGAAAGAGACAAAAATTCGTAGTTAAAAAAACTTTGAAGAAGAAGTTTGCCCAGAAGAAGGCGATAGCCAAAACGTGCGTAGGGGCAGCATTGGCACCCACCAGAGGTAACCTTTGTACCATCTTGTTTTTTTCCCTTGTAGTCCTTCACACTCCTACATGATAAAGGTTTTTTCACTAAGAATTTTTGGCTCTTTCTTGGATGCATTATCCTGTGAAGTGTGCTAGCTTATCAATCTCCATGGACAACCTCTTTATAACGTGGTGGGTTCCTGGTGTCAATTTTTTGGTTCTGTAGTAGGAAGCAGTGGTCAACTGTGTCTAAGGGTACTGTCACACAGTACCATTTTGATCGCTACGACGGTACGATTCGTGACGTTCTAGCGATATCGTTACGATATCGCAGTGTCTGACACGCAGCAGCGATCAGGGATCCTGCTGAGAATCGTACGTCGTAGCAGATCGTATGGAACTTTCTTTCGTCGCTTGATCACCCGCTGACATCGCTGGATCGTTGTGTGTGACAGCGATCCAGCGATGTGTTCGCTTGTAACCAGGGTAAACATCGGGTAACTAAGCGCAGGGCCGCGCTTAGTAACCCGATGTTTACCGTGGTTACCAGCGTAAACGTAAAAAAAACAAACAGTACATACTCACATTCCGGTGTCTGTCCTCCGGCGTCTCAGCTTCTCTGCAGTGTGAGCGTCTGCCAGCCAGAAAGCGAGCACAGCAGTGACGTTTGACGTCACCGCTGTGCTTTCCGGCTATGGCGCTTACACAGTGGAGAGAAGCAGAACGCCGGGGACAGACACCGGAATGTAAGTATGTACTGTTTGTTTTTTTTACGTTTACGCTGGTAACCACGGTAAACATCGGGTTACTAAGCGCGGCCCTGCGCTTAGTTACCCGATGTTTACCCTGGTTACCGGGGACTTCGGCATCGCTCCAGCGCCGTGATTGCAACGTGTGACCGCAGTCTACGACGCTGGAGCGATAATCATACGATCGCTGCGACGTCACGGATCGTGCCGTCGTAGCGATTAAAATGGTACTGTGTGACAGTACCCTAAGGCAGAGGACAGATCTAGAAGGAGGAGCAAAGAAAATTGTCTGTTAGCTTTGGCTGTAAGTAAGTCGTTCGTAAGTTTGGTCAGGGCAGTCTCAGTGGAATGGTGGGGACGAAAGCCAGATTGTAGGTTGTCAAAGAGAGAGTTAGGCTTCTTTCACACTAGCGTCGTACTCGGCCCGTCGCAGAGCGTCGGGCCGACGTACCGATGCTAGCGTTGTTTGCGCCGCACAACGGGTGCAGCGGATGCGGTTTTTCCACGCATCCGCTGCCCCATTGTGAGGTGCGGGGAGGTGGGGGCAGAGTTCCGGCCGCGCATGCGTGGTCGGAAATGGCGGTCCGTCGGCCGCAAAAAACGTTACATGTAACGTTTTTTGCAGCCGACGGCCCGCCACAACACGGCGCAACCGTCGCAATGCGACGCTAATGCTAATCAATGGTGAAAAAACGCATCCTGCAAGCACTTTTGCAGGATGCGTTTTTGCAACCAAACGACGCATAGCGACGTGCAGTGCACGACGCGAGTGTGAAAGAAGCCTTAGATGCAAGGTGAGAGGAAAGTTCAGCGTGGACGTGCTGCTCAAGGGGTTTGGAAGCAAATGGGAGCAAAAATATGGGGCGAAAGCTGGACATAGCGCTTGGGTCAAGGGATGGCTTTTTGAGGATAGGTGTGATTGTGGCATGTTTGAAAGCAGAGGGGAAGGTACCAGAAGGTAGTGATAGGTTGAAGAGATGGGATTTGTGTAGTGGTGAGGTTGGGGTCAAGCGCACAAGTGGTTAGGTGTGATTTGGAGAGATGAGAAAGCTGTCCTTCAGTGATTTTGGAGGACGTTATGGGGTTAGGGCATTGGTCTGATATACAAAGGGGTAGTGGTGGTTGGACAACAAAGACTTACCTTGTTTGGTCAGTCTTATTTTTGAAGTGCGTGGCAAAGTCCTCGGCAACGATTAGGGAACTCGGAGGGGGCGGTGGTGGGCAGAGGAGGGAGTTAAAGGTTTTGACTAACTGTTTGGGGTTGTAGGATAGGGAAGATACGAGGGTTGTGAAGTAGGCCTGTTTAGCCGAGGTGAGAGCTGATTTGAATGCGAGTGTTGCTTGTTTGAGTGCAGTGAAATCATCTTGTGAGTTTTCTTCCAACGCTGTTCTGCAATTCTGGATACTTGCTGAAGCTAGGTGTGTGGTGGTGTTATTGTGCCAGGGTTGTCTTTTGATTTGTCGCACTCTGTGATGCCTGACATGGGTGACCGAGTCAATGGCTGAAGTGAGAGTGGCAGTGTGTGTGTCGTGAAGTTATGATGAATGGTAGAACAGAGTCAGAGAGCGTGTGGGTGTCTAGGTGTGCGAGGTTTCTGCGGGGGTGCGCATGTTGCTGGACATGGGTGACCGGTGAGGAGGACAGTGATGAGAAAGTGAGCAGATGGTGATCGGATAGGGGGAGAGGGGGGGGTGGTGAAGTTAGATAGAGAGCAGAGACGGGTGAAGACCAGGTCTAGTGTATTTCCGTCTGTGTGGGTGGCTGAGGAGGACCACTGAGTAAGTAATTCCTAAAGATGAAGTGAGTGACACGAGTTTTGAGTCTGCTGACTGGTGGGTGTCAATGGTGATGTTGAAGTCACCCATGATGGTGGCAGGAATGTCAGCAGAAAGTGAAGAAGCCAGGTGGAGAAATGGTCAATAAAGGCAGTTGTTGGGCCTTCAGGTTGGTATATGAGGGCCAATTTGAGGTTGTAGGGAGAATAGATGCGGACAGAGTGGACTTCAAAAGAGGGGAGGATAAGGGAGGGTAGAGGTGGGATTGGGTTGAAGGTGCAGTTAGTGGAAAGGAGAAGACCCACTCCTCCACCATGTCTGTTGCTGGGGTGAGGAGTGTTTGTGAAGTGTAGGCCAACGTAACACAGCGCAGCAGGGGAGGCAGTGTCTGAGTGTTTCAGCCAGGTTTCTGTGAGGCATAGAAAGGAAAACATTTTGATAGGTAATGAGGTTGTGAATCACGTGGAGTTTCTTCCAGATGGAGTGGACATTCCATAGAGCTCCAGAGAGAGGGAGCAGGGTGGTGGGCGTTAGGTGCATGGATTTTAATTGTGTCTGAATTTAGGTTTTTATATTGGGTGCGATAGGAGGGGGTAGTACTAGTAGGTGTGAATTGTGTGGATCCAGGATTGGGAGCTAGGTATCCAGCAGTGAGGAGTGTCTGAGAGAGGGCGAGCAGGTGGGTGTTGTAGAGTGTGGAGTAATGGAGGCCAAAGTGTTAGGGTGTGTGTCATTATAGTGGTATGTAATGTTGTGTAAGCGCTTGAAATGAGCCAAAGTAAGTAATTTTTCTAAGTCTTACCTTGTGTTCCCTTCTGGTCCAATTTCTGGTATTATTTCTGCTGCATACTTAAAAGACATACTTACCAAACAGACCTACAGAAAAACATTATAGCTAAGTGAACAGGAAATGCAGGCCAGGTGTCATCAGGAGGGCCAGCAGGAAGACTGCTCACACACAGGAGGGGATAATTAAGAATTAGAAAGGAAAAGACAAACAGAAAATGATCCCACCCAAATAGACAGATTAAGCTACATGTTTATTCACAACAAGGAATTAAGAAGAGAAACATGCAGGTGATTAAAAAAAATAAAAATCTTGCACTCCCAACACAATGCGGAATCCACCTCCTCCTCTTCATATCTGGCACACACATAGTAAAATGGCCACCTAAACAGCAGAGGCCATAAGTGAATGTGTGCGCCCATCACATGACACTGACGACGGGCATACATGCACCCCACCAAATCAGCTAATTAATGCTACTTGTTCACATCTGTGCACATACTCTACCTGGGCTTAGAAAGGGCCCACACCCATAAAAACCAGAATTGGTTTTGTTTTTACAATCTTCTCATTCTTACCACAGCCGAGGGCACACCAGGCCAGTCCAACCCAAGACAGAAGCTCAAAATACAAAATCAGGGAACTGTAGAGTTGATCTCGTAACAGGAATATCTAAGCTAAGCCCACCAAGCACAAACCACCCATCTTCAGTTGGTCAGCAGGGACACAGCAGAGCCCACAATTGCAGAGGTCAATTTGTAACATACTTGCATTTAGTCAGGTTCCAGATTTTAACCTCATGAGCCTCTTTCATTAGTAACAGTAAGCCTCCAACAGTTCAGGGAAAAATCAGGTTACTGGTGCCATTTAGCATTGATTTGAATGTATTAACTATGCAATAAGCTATAAAGCTCCCCCTAGTGGTGGAGGCAGAACTTTATTTAAACTATGTTTACCACTAATCTATATTATTTCTTTACAGGTTCTGCTTACACCAAGCCTCCGGCAATACTTCCCCCTTACAACCGAAACACCCCATTTCCTGATTACACCTGGGGGTTTAACCCATACCTTTCTGGTACTTTCCCTCTAACCGGCTCAAAGTTGCCCACCTCCCTGTATCCACCACAGTTTTATCCAAGTTCACTCTCCCAGCTTGCCCCTCCTGTCTCCCTGCTCCCAGGGGAGTCACTGGACAGGTCTACCAACCTCTTACCGGGGATACCACAAAGGTTGTGTGCAACCCTTAATTCTCACCCAATGCCCCTGAGAGTGAGCGGAGAATTAGGCAGCACAGGGGCGGTGAGAAGAGACAGAGTCGAGCAGCCAGAAGGGAAACCAGAGCCAGAATCTGACTCCGACCTGGAAATAACAGATGTGAGCGACTGCAGCTCTGAGGCGGACGGCTGTGGCTATAGTCCACCATGCCCAGGATCTTCCATCAGAAGGAGCCGAACAGAAGTCGAACCACCAAAAACGGCGACCACAAAAACTTCTCAAGAAAAATCAGCTGCTCCCCTCAGCTAGACTTTACGGTTATACAGAACTATCAAAATGTACAATATATATATAGATATATATAATTATACAGATATATAAGGGGGCAAAATGTGCAGTGCGTCACCAATTTCATCCTGAAAGCCACAAATATGGAGAATCTATAAGAAATAACCCATTGATGATGCAATTGTAACAAGATCTGTGTTTAATAAGTTCAATTGGCTGTCAAGGAATACTGGGAGTTGTAGTTTTGGAACTGGAGAGTTTCTGGTTGGAGAATATTGGCCCAAAACTACACAGGGCAACGAACACTGGTAGCCAAACCCCTGCAATGCTGCCACAACAGCGTAATATTCACATAACTGATGAGCAATTTTATTTCTATATTGACCTAAAAAAAAAAAGATCGTCTACGTATCAACACCATATACTGCAATAAAGACCTGTCGAAGAAAAAAAAAGATCATCTATGTAGCGTCGCAAGGTCATACAATATATCCAAAAGAAAAAAACAACACTATCACATAGATGATCGAGATACAGAGTCAAATGTGGCTTAAACACCCTAGGGGGTGATGAGCCCCCCTCCTTCACACCAGGGTAAGCCAAAATAGCAATCCCCCATTGAAAAAAAGGTGGTAAGGAAAAGTTGCTAAGTGTCTATTTTTCTATTAAAGTACTACAGAATTTGAATATTTGGGACACAGGTGAACCCTATACTTCCAGAAAAACTAAATTTATTAGACCTACTCTATGTAGTATAGTAGTGCCACCTAGTGGCTATGTGTAAAATTTCAGGTTTGAAACCAAACTTGTGTCATTAAAGGCGATCTCCAGAATCTGAATAAAATAAATGACAAGGTGAAGGATCACACTCTGTTATATTAGAATTTTTTAACAAAATTTTAAAGGTACCATACAGCAAAATGGGCCACAAAAGGGGTGAAGCTTGGGCAAATTTTGCATTTCAAAATACTTTCCCAGACTGTTAGGTCTCTCTTTCATTGAATTACATCTTATATTACACTCCATTCACATCTAGAGCTGTAATCACAATTCTGCTCCTTTCCCTCTTACAAGGGAGCATTGCATTGTTGGAGCGCATGTCTCACAGGGGGGGAAGCTATGCTGCTGTCTGTTTCCAATGGAATAAAAGGGAAAATAAAAAACTTTGATCCAATTCTCCCAAGTCCCAATCCGCCAAAACCAGTATCCCCGGCTTCACCTGTGTAACAAGTCCAGTTTATGACGTGTGTATATGTGTGAACATCAAGTATTCCCACTCCCCATCCAGTGTTCTGTCAAGATGTATGTGGTAACGTTATGGAGGGGACGATAATGGTCAGAAAAAATAAAAAAAGTCACAGATGCTTTTTTTTTCTTCTTTTTTTGTATCTGTGAGTAAAATGAACAAGCCGGAGTAATCCCACAGCAAAGCAATAAAGAAAAACAGAAACAAATCCTTTTTGACTGTTGTATTCTAAGACTGGAATAATCAATCACACACAACACACAGGGTCAAAGGAAAAAAAAACTTTATTTTTTTTGGGGTGACATTTTGGAAAACTGCAACTTTTAAAAGGAAAAAAAAAAGTTCTTTGGCATTTATATAGATTGAGAAAATATCGTATGGGATTTAGTTTTCCATCTCGAAACAGATGACCAAAATAATACAAAAATCCAAAAGCTTCACAAAATATATATATATAAATATATATAGGAATGATGTTTAAATACCCAAACGGAATAATCAAGCCACATTGGAATAAAACATAAAAACATATGTATATATATTTATAATACCCGCCCTTTACACATCTGTATACAAAGTATTTCTTTAGTTTCTAAAGAGGACCTGTCATAAGGTCAAAGTTGTCCAGTTCTTTGAGATTATTTAATTCCTGTTGCTCCACTGATTATTCAGTTTTTTCTTTTTTAAAAATCCGTCAAATGGTTCCAGAGATATTTAGGATCTTTACTATGAGGGGTGTGGCTCACATGATCCTCTAGGGCGTGACCTTGGGTTTATTTGCATAATTACTCACTGTGCCACACCCCAAAAATTGCTGAATAAAAAAAGCTCATATCTCTGGAACCGTATGGCGTATTTTAATAAAACAAAAACTGAAATACTCAGGGAAGCAGCAGGAATAACAAAAAATAGACACTTTTTAACCGATGACAGGTCCCTTTTAAAGGTCCTCTAGAGCAGAGGTAGACATTTTGTAGCTCAACAGCTTTGGTGGTCTCAAGAATTTTGACCATATTTTAATATAGCATGTAACCTTTTTATTGAGGTTGTGTGATGGTCAGGCTAACACAACAACCCTAACTAAATTATATATATTATATAAAAAGTCTGGTTTCAGAACACTTTAGCTTCTTTTACGCTCTCTAAATTTTCCTGAGCTGGATTGGTTGCTGGGGATGTTGACTTATTGAAGAGAATATAGTTGGTGGGCTTAATATCCCTAAAAACCAGCGTGGCCTAAATAACTACAATGTTTAGCTCAGTGTTGGATTGCCCCAGAGGTAAAAGGCCACCTAAAAGCCATTTTTCATCTCAACATCTATTAGTAATCAGATTTTTGGTTTAAATTAGCAATAGAACTTCCTTAAAGGATTGTTTTCTAAATGTGCATTGTTGCACATTGTTTTGCAATTTACTGCTTATTAACAATTCAAGCCGTTCCTGAGATATTATCTTTTGTTTACAGCTCGTTGCCTTGGAAACCGACCACAGCTGCTAGACACCACAACCTGCTCAGCGCTTACAAGTTCGTTCCTATTAAGCTTGCAAGCACTATTTCAAAGCTGGCCAGGATCTCTGGAGCCCACTGTTACCTCCTTATCCTGGCCTGCTTCAGCACAGTGCTTAGAATCTAGAAAGCAGCGGTGGGCGGTCTCCTAGGCAACGAGCTAAACAAAAAGAAAAATATCAATAGCTGAAAAACGGTTAGAAATTTTAACAAGCAGTCAATAGCAATAGTGCTTTGTTTTACCAGCTCTATCCGACAATATCGATCTATAAAGATGGAAATAACCCTTTTATGTCAGGTCTTTTAAGGTTAGGCTTCCACCCCAAGCACTGATATGAAGGTAGCAGAAGGTGCAAGTAATTTATAAACGATTCCTATTTATATAGAGCAGGTGCCTGGATTATAATGAGGAATTTTCCTTAAAGAGGACCTGTCCCTTGTCATATGTCTGTAACTTTTCTACTTGGCGTAATAGTCTCCAGAATTTTCTCCAGTCTTCCTGTTCCTATTTTTTCTGGAAATATGCCCCTATCTCACCTGTATATAAATCTAGCCTGGTTGACCAACTGGGTGTGGACCTCAAGAAGTCATTCATGAACCAGGTTTGAGGACCACGCCTACTTCGCTAACAAGACCAAGGAAGATGGGGGTCATATCTCAAGAACAGAGAGGCATAGGAACAGAAGAAAAAGACCGCTAGACTCGGGAGAACAGCGACAACAACATAGGGATGGTTCCTCCTTCGTTTCATACCATGATAATCGAGAGAACACATATTTTGACCATTTGTTTATCTCACG
The DNA here is from genome assembly GCF_051348905.1 of Ranitomeya variabilis. NCBI lineage: Eukaryota > Metazoa > Chordata > Amphibia > Anura > Dendrobatidae > Ranitomeya > Ranitomeya variabilis. The sequence goes on from NC_135235.1 coordinate 216,674,910, forward strand.
TACATTTATCACCTTTTCTTTAACACTATCGCGGTCAGGGTCCTTCTAGTTCCTGGTGCACTAACCTTTTCTATGGCTAGGACTAGTAGGAGACTTTAGCCAACCCATAAACCATGGACAACCGGGTATAAAGGGGATGACTATCCATTTCAATCTCCTGATTTGCCATATCAAGGATCCATCTCCAACCAGTGGCTTCCCAAATGTTACAAAATGGCAACTCCCAGATGGACATTTCTAGGAGAGTCACAGGTTGGAGTCCACGTCTGCGTCTAATCCTGGCCAAGTCTCGCTAGTAGTACCACATCTCATCATCTTCCTAATTCATCTCATAACTCCTTATATCCTAAATCTCTCCACACTTACTTCCCCCTCATTCATTTCCAGGCATCCATGCTACAACAAAAGCCCTCATGGAGTTTTGGGTTGTTTTTTATTTTACTTTTTTTTTTATATTATTTTATATAAGCTTTATTAATGTGGGAAAAAATACCATAATCCCACCCCGCCAAAAAAAAAAAAAAAAGTCTTTCTAGTAAAGCAGACCAAATAAGTTTTACTGTACAGCTACAATAAGAATTTCTATATCTGATATATATATATTTATAAAAAAACACCCAATATATATTTCAATCGCCCTCCGACAGTCCCTGAAAAAAAGATATAAAAGCGTTAAGGCACGTATGTGTTGTTCAAAAGGGTTAAAACTGGATCACCCTTTAATAACAAGGGGCCTCCCACCCACCCACGTCCTATGACTAGCAGTCCATAAAGCTCCATAACTCCCACCCTGACAATCAGACAATCATCCTTATCCTGGCAGAAGCACCACTGGAGGTCGTGTCACCATCAATCTTGGCAGGGCTTGTCGCACGGTTAACCACAAGAGGGTTCTGTAATGGAAAATATGACCTGAGGAATAAAAATAACACACACGTGAGATATTGGTCCCCACCCCAAATGTAGAAGACAGTTACAAAAAAGAGGGAGTTTCTTTCACAGGTATGTGGATTGTCAAAGATCGCACCCAGGGATGTCGTATCTCAGATCCACCCGCTGTTATCTTTGGAGCGATCAGCTCTCTGCTGCCCCGTATCGTCAGGACAATTACGCGATTGAGCGACAATCAACAGAGGAGGCTGCAGGCTGTTTCTGATATTAGGTCGGTTATCGGGAAACTAACAGTGAGCCTATGGTATATACACCTCCGATTCCAAATCATGGATTATATGTATATACCCCCGATAGAGTCACTGCGAATACCACGATAACCCCAGACTACTCACTGTCACCATCAGTCGTCTATACAGGCTGACTGGAGGCCTGGTTCTGGTAGCATATGGATTAGGGGTGCGGGTTACAGAACAAAAGGAACAGAACTATACAATTTTATATTTCATAAAAACCATAGGCATGTGCAAAATCTTTTTCACATTTTTTTATAAACAAAGGGGACAAAATAATACAGCATATACAACCACATAAAATAAAAGGGATTAACAAAAGACGTACTACGCCAATCAAAGAGATGATTCAGCTTAGTGAATGGAAGCAATCCAATTGAAATGTCTGGTTACAGGATCAAGCCTACACTGGTATGTATCTTCCTCAGCATTAAACACAGATCATAATGTGTCTTGACCTTTTATCAGTACCTGAGTTACACCCACACACCCCCTTCATGATGACATCATGTGGGCCAGATTATGGGATGTCCTCAGCTCTTCAGGATTTTATGAAATTTCCAACTTATGCGATAACTTAACTCCTCATGATCACATGATTTTTTAATCGGATTGTATCGACACCCAGAGACCAAACAGGACATGGCTGTTGTCAGTTATCTCAGGACTATTGGTTTGGGCTTATAAGCATGTGTTACGGTTATGAAAAAAAAAATGCATCTTCTTCCCGGATTAGCACTGAAGCTGAGTATGTCCCATCACCATCGGATCTAAACAAACAAATCCAATATTCAAAATTTGCTTTCAGAGACAGTAGTCTATTGGAAATGCATAACATTTCCTCTTCGGGAACCCAGGTGTCATTTAAATTCAGCATATAAAAAATAAAAGGCCCTCCACGTCTATGTGTAAACACAGGTACCTCTGAAAAGACACCTCCCTGTCTTAACCATTTGTCCAATCCGTATACCTCTGTCTCATGCACAAAATACATCCTCCTTGATAATTAGAATGGTTCACTTCACAACGATATGTAATTCTTTACTTCCTTATGTTCATGGTGTAGTCCATTCAAGAGACTCAGACAGTCAGCTAAGTGAATTGCTTACTCACTGGCAATCTGTTTGAGAAAGAAGGAGGGAGGGGAACGCGTGCCCCCTTCACTAGGACTTAAGAGATTTTTAATATTTTCGATGACATGGATGAAGACGTAAGTGTCCCCTTGATTACGTTTTCAGATCTCGCAGTCACACTCCTTTCCTTCTGTCCCAACCTACTACTTTCGGTAGCTCCATGACTATTTCACACAGCAAAGTCTGTAAGACCACACTTAAAATGTCTGGGCAGTCCACACTTTACTCTGCATTGACGTTTAAACGTCAGTGCAGAGTATGCTGCTTCTACATGATCATGCAGCTGCGAGAGTTGGGAACTGGCAATCAGACACAAGCAAACTACCAATAGAGAAAGTAGAGAGGGTTTATTACCAGAACTCTTTGTCACTATATAAAAAGCACTAAACAAGAAATGGATATACATTATAGGAAGCATTGTCAGTGCTTCCCTCTCCCAACCCAATGATTATGAGTTTGCAGGAGCTGCTGACAGTTGGCTGAATTCCTCCTGTAACTTGGGCTAATGTACCCAATGTGAGGGGCATAGTACAGGTCCTTCTCAAAAAATTAGCATATAGTGTTAAATTTCATTATTTACCATAATGTAATGATTACAATTAAACTTTCATATATTATAGATTCATTATCCACCAACTGAAATTTGTCAGGTATTTTATTGTTTTAATACTGATGATTTTGGCCTACAACTCCTGATAACCCAAAAAACCTGTCTCAATAAATTAGCATATCAAGAAAAGGTTCTCTAAACGACCTATTACCCTAATCTTCTGAATCAACTAATTAACTCTAAACACATGCAAAAGATACCTGAGGCTTTTAAAAACTCCCTGCCTGGTTCATTACTCAAAACCCCCATCATGGGTAAGACTAGCGACCTGACAGATGTCAAGGAGGCCATCATTGACACCCTCAAGCAAGAGGGTAAGACCCAGAAAGAAATTTCTCAACAAATAGGCTGTTCCCAGAGTGCTGTATCAAGGCACCTCAATGGTAAGTCTGTGACCGGACCCTGAGGAAGATTGTGGAGAAGGACCGATTCCAGACCTTGGGGAACCTGAGGAAGCAGTGGACTGAGTCTGGTGTGGAAACATCCAGAGCCACCGTGCACAGGCGTGTGCAGGAAATGGGCTACAGGTGCCGCATTCCCCAGGTAAAGCCTCTTTTGAACCATAAACAGCGGCAGAAGCGCCTGACCTGGGCTACAGAGAAGCAGCACTGGACTGTTGCTAAGTGGTCCCAAGTACTTTTTTCTGATGAAAGCAAATTTTGCATGTCATTCGGAAATCAAGGTGCCAGAGTCTGGAGGAAGACTGGGGAGAAGGAAATGCCAAAATGCCTGAAGTCCAGTGTCAAGTACCCACAGTCAGTGATGGTGTGGGGTGCCATGTCAGCTGCTGGTGTTGGTCCACTGTGTTTCATCAAGGGCAGGGTCAATGCAGCTAGCTATCAGGAGATTTTGGAGCACTTCATGCTTCCATCGGCTGAAATGCTTTATGGAGATGAAGATTTCATTTTTCAGCACGACCTGGCACCTGCTCACAGTGCCAAAACCACTGGTAAATGGTTTACTGACCATGGTATTACTGTGCTCAATTGGCCTGCCAACTCTCCTGACCTGAACCCCATAGAGAATCTGTGGGATATTGTGAAGAGAAAGTTGAGAGACGCAAGACCCAACACTCTGGATGAGCTTAAGGCCGCTATTGAAGCATCCTGGGCCTCCATAACATCTCAGCAGTGTCACAGGCTGATTGTCTCCATGCCACGCCGCATTGAAGCAGTCATTTCTGCCAAAGGATTCCCGACCAAGTATTGAGTGCATAACTGAACATTATTATTTGATGGTTTTTTTGTTTGTTATTAAAAAACACTTTTATTTGATTGGACGGGTGAAATATGCTAATTTATTGAGACAGGTTTTTTGGGTTATCAGGAGTTGTATGCCAAAATCATCAGTATTAAAACAATAAAAGACCTGACAAATTTCAGTTGGTGGATAATGAATCTATAATATATGAAAGTTTAATTGTAATCATTACATTATGGTAAATAATGAAATTTAACACTATATGCTAATTTTTTGAGAAGGACCTGTATGTAACAAAAATAGTAAAAAAAAAAATGAAAAAAATAAAAAAGAGACCCCTCCAGTCTTAATCCCTTTTTTCCTGCAGAAAAAAAGATATGTCCAATACATAAAAATACTTTCCAGGGCAAAGGGAACTTTTAATACTAGTCGGAAGCTAAATAGGAAAGGGTTCTTTACAGTTAGAGCAGCCAGACTGTGAAATGCCGACCACAATAGGTAGTAAGGGCAGATAATAAAACAGTATTTAAAAAGGACATGTAGCGCCCCCACAGGACAAAATAAACCTTACACTGATTTCAGTTCAGCACTAGGTTTACCTTTTTCATGTGAAGCTTCCGTGGGTTACAGTAAATTTGGCGACAGTCCTCTGTAGGTGGATATAATCTTCCTCTATCATCTAAGGAACGAGCAGACCAAGAATAAACATGAGAAATAAGAAGCTCCAGCACAAGTGATCCAGAAAACAAGACTTAAGTTACATTACACACTGCATTGGGGGAAGCCAGGTGAGATACTATAGCATCATCTTGTCTTACACACTTACCTTGAGCTGCTGGACCCTCTCCTCCAGTAGAAGGATCCGTCTTCTCACCTCCTCAGATTGTTCTTGGGACAATATGATCGGAGCACTTAGAGACTCCCCAACATCTCCTGGACCTAAATCATGACCTGTAGGAAGTGAGCATTGGTCAGGGTTAGGCTGCAGCCATAAGAGTGACCAAAGTCAGTGGTAATGCACTGACTTACATCACAACATCTACTTTTAAACTGGTCCCAAAAATTTAGCTGGGGGTCAAGGCCCTCAATAATCCCATAGTAATAGTTTGATGATGGTAATGCATTAGGCTAAAACCCTGGCAACTGATAGCCTCCCTATTATTACCCTGCTCTTTGTTCTCCCGGTCAGATTCTGCTGCAGCGTCTTCCTGATCGCCATTAGCGGCCTTCTCATCTTGTGCGGGTGGGGGTGCTACAGCCTCATCCTGGGGGTTGTCAGACCAGCTGTCGAGGTTTGCGAAAGACTCGACGTCCAGACTTAAACGGATATTACGTACAAGTAACCTCTTCAACACCAACACTGAAAAAAGAAGGCAGAATATACATATACATTACATTACTGATTCTGTACTGATCCTGAGTTACATCCTTTATTATACTCCAGAGCTGCACTCACTATTCTGCTGGTGCAGTCACTGTGTACATACATTACATTACTGATCCTGAGTTACATCTTGTATTATACTCCAGAGCTGCACTCACTATTCTGCTGGTGCAGTCACTGTGTACATACATTACATTACTGATCCTGAGTTACATCCTGTATTATATTCTAGAGCTGCACTCACTATTCTGCTGGTGCAGTCACTGTGTACATACATTACTGATCCTGAGTTACCTCCTGTATTATACTCCAGAGCTGCACTCACTATTCTGCTGGTGCAGTCACTGTGTACATACATTACATTACTGATCCTGAGTTACATCCTGTATTATATTCTAGAGCTGCACTCACTATTCTGCTGGTGCAGTCACTGTGTACATACATTACTGATCCTGAGTTACCTCCTGTATTATACTCCAGAGCTGCACTCACTATTCTGCTGGTGCAGTCACTGTGTACATACATTACATTATTGATCCTGAGTTACCTCCTGTATTATACCCCAGAGCTGCACTCACTATTCTGCTGGTGCAGTCACTGTGTACATACATTACATTACTGATCCTGAGTTACATCCTGTATTATACCCCAGAGATGCACTCTCTATTCTGCTGGTGCAGTCACTATGTAGATACATTACATTACTGATATTGTACTGATCCGGAGTTACCTCCTGTATTATAGTCCAGAGCTGCAGAGCAGAGCTGGTGCAGTCACTGTGTACATATATTACTGATCCTGAGTTACATCCTGTATTATACCCCAGAGCTGCGCTCACTATTCTGCTGGTGCGGTCACTGTGTACATATATTACTGATCCTGAGTTACATCCTGTATTATACCCCAGAGCTGCGCTCACTATTCTGCTGGTGCAGTCACTGTGTACGTACATTACATTACTGATCCTGAGTTACCTCCTGTATTATACTCCAGAGCTGCACTCACTATTCTGCTGGTGCAGTCACTATGTAGATACATTACATTACTGATATTGTACTGATCCTGAGTTACATCCTGTATTATACCCCAGAGCTGCGCTCACTATTCTGCTGGTGCAGTCACTGTGTACGTACATTACATTACTGATCCTGAGTTACCTCCTGTATTATACTCCAGAGCTGCACTCACTATTCTGCTGGTGCAGTCACTGTGTACATACATTACATTACTGGTCCTGTGTTACAGCCTTCACTATTCTCCAGAGCATTTCCCACTTTGCTCAGTGTCTGGACAGAACCGTCCATGGTCATCTGCGTTCTTGTATGCATAGTCTTTACAAACCGTAGAATTGTGAATGCAGCTCTGGGTTCTAAAATCTTGGGATCTTGTTATCTTCTTTCCTTCTCACCTTCCTCTAGTGCCTCACTGGCAACGTTTCCTCCTGTGCTCGTGAATGGGTTCAGCTTGTAGGCCTGAAATCCATGGTCAAGAAGATGTTCTGCAGAGTGGTCTCCAGAATTCTCTTCATTCCCTAAAACCACGTCTTCAAGAGATTCCTCCTTTTCTGCACATGCAAAAGGAAATCAAGAATGTGAATTCTGGAGATGTCAAGATGACAGGTTCTCAAATGTTCATAGGGATCATCTGCAGCATCGTGCAAGAGCCACTGCCATAGGGCCCAGGGGCTGTCAGGGACCAGGGGCTGTCAGGGCCCAAGTCAAGCACAGGAAGACATGGGGGATACAATAAGCAGAGCGGGATACAATGGGAGATACAATAAGCAGAGCGCACGCATCGCTCCTAAAGGAGTCATTTAGGAATGGTCATGTAGGTGTGGGGTCAGGACTACTTACCGTCCTTCATTACAGACTCTTTCATGGAACTGCCATTTTCGGAATTTGCCAGGAATTGATCACTAGAATTATAAAAGAAATATAATGAGGAGTGCAGGCTGCTGTATATACATATAATGCAGAGTGCAGGCTGCTGTATATAGATATAAAGCAGAGTGCAGGCTGCTGTATATAGATATAATGCAGAGTACAGGCTGCTGTATATACATATAATGCAGAGTGCAGGCTGCTGTATATAGATATAATGCAGAGTACAGGCTGCTGTATATACATATAATGCAGAGTGCAGGCTGCTGTATATAGATATAATGCAGAGTGCAGGCTGCTGTATATAGATATAAAGCAGAGTGCAGGCTGCTGTATATAGATATAATGCAGAGTACAGGCTGCTGTATATACATATAATGCAGAGTACAGGCTGCTGTATATAGATATAATGCAGAGTACAGGCTGCTGTACATACGTATAATGCAGAGTGCAGGCTGCTGTATATAGATATAATGCAGAGTGCAGGCTGCTGTATATACATATAATGCAGAGTGCAGGCTGCTGTATATAGATATAATGCAGAGTGCAGGCTGCTGTATATACATATAATGCACAGTGCAGGCTGCTGTATATACAGTGCCTACAAGTAGTATTCAACCCCCTGCAGATTTAGCAGGCTTACACATTTGGAATTAACTTGGCATTGTGACATTTGGACTGTAGATCAGCCTGGAAGTGTGAAATGCACTGCAGCAAAAAAGAATGTTATTTCTTTGTTTATTTTTTTTTTAAATTGTGAAAAGTCTTTTCAGAGGGTCATTTATTATTCAACCCCTCAACCCACCAGAATTCTGTTTGGTTCCCCTAAAGTATTAAGAAGTAGTTCAGGCACAAAGAACAATGAGCTTCACATGTTTGGATTAATTATCTCTTTTTCCAGCCTTTTCTGACTATTTAAGACCCTCCCCAAACTTGTGAACAGCACTCATACATGGTCAACATGGGAAAGACAAAGGAGCATTCCAAGGCCATCAGAGACAAGATCGTGGAGGGTCACAAGGCTGGCAAGGGGTACAAAACCCTTTCCAAGGAGTTGGGCCTACCTGTCTCCACTGTTGGGAGCATCATCCGGAAGTGGAAGGCTTATGGAACTACTGTTAGCCTTCCACGGCCTGGACAGCCTTTGAAAGTTTCCTCCCGTGCCGAGGCCAGGCTTGTCCGAAGAGTCAAGGCTAACCCAAGGACAACAAGGAAGGCGCTCCGGGAAGATCTCATGGCAGTGGGGACATTGGTTTCAGTCAATACCATAAGTAACGTACTCCACCGCAATGGTCTCCGTTCCAGACGAGCCCGTAAGGTACCTTTACTTTCAAAGCGTCATGTCAAGGCTCGTCTACAGTTTGCTCATGATCACTTGGAGGACTCTGAGACTGACTGGTTCAAGGTTCTCTGGTCTTATGAGACCAAGATCGAGACCTTTGGTGCCAACCACACACGTGACATTTGGAGACTGGATGGCACTGCATACGACCCCAAGAATACCATCCCTACAGTCAAGCATGGTGGTGGCAGCATCATGCTGTGGGGCTGTTTCTCAGCCAAGGGGCCTGGCCATCTGGTCCTCATCCATGGGAAGATGGATAGCACAGCCTACCTGGAGATTTTGGCCAAGAACCTCCGCTCCTCCATCAAGGATCTTAAGATGGGTTGTCATTTCATCTTCCAACAAGACAACGACCCAAAGCACACAGCCAAGAAAACCAAGGCCTGGTTCAAGAGGCAAAAAATCAAGGTGTTGCAGTGGCCTAGTCAGTCTCCTGACCTTAACCCAATTGAAAACTTGTGGAAGGAGCTCAAGATTAAAGTCCACATGAGACACCCAAAGAACCTAGATAACTTGGAGAAGATCTGCATGGAGGAGTGGGCCAAGATAACTCCAGAGACCTGATCAGGTCTTATAAAAGACGATTATTAGCTGTAATTGCAAACAAAGGTTATTCCACAAAATATTAAACCTAGGGGTTGAATAATAATTGACCCACACTTTTATGTTTAAAATTTATAAAAATTTAACTGAGCAACAAAACTTTTTGGTTTGTAAGATTTATGCATCTGTTAATAAATCCTGCTCTTGTTTGAAGTTTGAAGGCTCTAACTTATTTGCATCTTATTAAACCTGCTAAATCTGCAGGGGGTTGAATACTACTTGTAGGCATTGTAGATATAATGCAGAGTGCAGGCTGCTGTATATAGATATAATGCAGAGTGCAGGCTGCTGTATATAGATATAATGAAGAGTGCAGGCTGCTGTATATAGATATAATGCACAGTGCAGGCTGCTGTATATAGAGATAATGCAGAGTGCAGGCTGCTGTATATACATATAATGCAGAGTGCAAGCTGCTGTATATAGATATAATGCACAGTGCAGGCTGCTGTATATAGATATAATGCACAGTGCAGGCTGCTGTATATAGATATAATGCACAGTGCAGGCTGCTGTATATACATATAATGCAGAGTGCAGACTGCTGTATACAGATATAATGCACAGTGCAGGCTGCTGTATATAGATATAATGCAGAGTACAGGCTGCTGTATATACATATAATAATCTTTATAATAATGATAATCTTTATTTTTATATAGCGCTAACATATTACGCAGCGCTTTACAGTTTGTACACATTATCATCGCTGTCCCCAATGGGGCTCACAATCTAAATTCCATATCAGTATGTCTTTGGAATGTGGGAGGAAACCGGAGTGCCCGGAGGAAACCCACGCAAACACGGAGAGAACATACAAACTCTTTGCAGATGTTGTCCAAGGTGGGATTAGAACCCAGGACTCCAGCGCTGCAAGGCTGCTGTGCTAACCACTGCGCCACCGTGCTGCCCATATACATATACTCTACATATAATGCAGAGTGCAGACTGCTGTATATAGATATAATGCAGAGTGCAGGCTGCTGTATATACATATAATGCACAGTGCAGGCTGCTGTATATACATATAATGCACAGTTCAGGCTGCTGTATATACATATAATGCAGAGTGCAGGCTGCTGTATATAGATATAATGCAGAGTGCAGGCTGCTGTATATAGATATAATGCAGAGTGCAGGCTGCTGTATATACATATAATGCACAGTGCAGGCTGCTGTATATAGATATAATGCAGAGTGCAGGCTGCTGTATATACGTATAATGCACAGTGCAGGCTGCTGTATATACATATAATGCAGAGTGCAGGCTGCTGTATATAGATATAATGCAGAGTGCAGGCTGTTGTACATACTACAGACAGTTCATTAGCAGCATACGGATAGCTGTCATGACTACGCCATCTACTCACTAGGTTGGGCTCTGTGGAAGCATGGCTGGGCTAGTGAATGATGGCCTCGGTTTGTGAGATGCAGATGATTCCAGACGTCCAGTATTTTGACTGATGATGGAAAACCATCTTCAAAAGGAGAAAACATTGTTATAGAAAAGGTGCGAGATGAGGAATAGTCACTGACTGCACTGACAACCTACATACACAGCGCCACCCGCAGGCGCAGCTCTTTCTTCCGACAGAACGGAGCATTTTTCCATAGTTCCTTATGCAACTTTATGGCTAATGAGCCCGAAAGCTGCACAAGCGAAAGAATAAAAGACTGAAGAGCAATACCTGACACCACCCAAAGTGGCGCTGTTTCTGGGATACAAAAAAAATCCTTTCCCCCACCATTACTCTAGTAAAGGATATGTATTGTTGCAGCTGTATCGTCCCTATATTGCCCATCTGTATTCCTTGCACTTACGTTTTTTTCTCAGAGGTGGTCGGTGCCACTAGCTCATAGATCTGTGCTCTGTCCTCCCACTTGAATATGACAAAGAAGGCCTTGTTATCTGAAAGAAATGATATGTTCAATGGGATTTTGATTTTTAATGGCCGGCGTGTAATGCCTAATTTGTCCTGCGGAGGCGCTGCAGGAAAAATGAGCACTTATTGCCAGGACTTAGGGGGTTAAAGAAAAAGGAATTCTGAAAAGTAAACAAGAACATAGTTGTAGGATATAACGCCTTCCTGACGATACTCATTCATTTTTGAAGTTGGAGGGTCTGGAGCCAAGATGGAGGTACTGACCGGTAGCCACCTCCCGGGCCATAGCAGTGTTAAGCTTCACGATTGGACTCAGCATTAGCTTCCCGTCGGGAGCTGGGGTGATTGTCCGACTTTGGCACTTCAGAACTAAACGATCGTCCTGTTTTTGGAGCAGCATCAAGATGTCGTCCAAGAGAAGAACATGAACATCTGGAAAACAAGAGGAATAAGATGTTTCTCCAAGACTGGACCATGGCCCAAGACCAAAGAGTGTACACGACTCTCACCGACAGACTTGTCTTTGCTGACTCTCCACGTGAGCGCTCCTTCATAAATGAGGTTTTTTTTCGTAATGTCGATGTTCTGGCAAAATAAGTAAATGAGTATCATGGAACGCACAAAATCTATCTAACTTGGGCAAGTCTCCATTGAAGAACCCTCTTTAATCACTCAAAATGCCAAAATCTTGCACTTAAAGGGATTTTCACATTTTCGCAAGATGGATGTTACTTGATAGTGCTTGCAAAAACAAGCACTTTTGCAATTTACTGCTTTCAAAAATTGTCAGCCGTTCTTGATATATTAGCACTTTTATTTTGTTTACAGTTTGTTGCCTAGGAGACCGACCACCGCTGCTGTTTATCTTCTACGTTCTACACTGAAGGTGTCCAGAATTAGGAGAAAGCAGCACACTCAAGCGATTCTGGCCAGCTTTAATAGAAAAGAGCTTGTAAGCACTGCGTGTGTTTTGGAGTCGAGTAACAGTGGTCGGTCTCCAAGGCAACGAGCTGCAAAATAAAAATAAAAAAAAGTGTTAATATCTCAAGAACAGCGGAAAATTTTAAGACGCTGTAAATTGCAAAAATGCTTGTATTTCCAAGCACTATCCAATAATACCCCATTTATGAAAATGGGGAAAAAAACCTTTAAGGGCTGTCTACAGAAGGTCACTCCAAGGGGTTTATGCACAAAATATATCAATATGTCAATCACCAAATCACAGAATAGAGGATGAATGTCTGATTGCTAGAGACCCCTCCGAACAGGTGTACCCTCTCACTATGCATGTAATTGAGAGTGGTGGAATGGTGGAGCATGTTCACTGTGGATCCATTCATGTTTATAGGACTCCTGAAGAAGGTCGAGCGCTGCACTTGGCTACCTCCACCAGTCCTATAGATACCTAGTGGTGATAACCCACAATGATGAGAAACTGGAGATTGGGAACCCATGTTGTAGGGATTGTGAGTTCCCAATAGTGGGACATTGATCACCTGCCCTATGCATACTTGTCATTTGTGGGATAAGAGATGTCAGAATGGTAAGAAAGAACATTAAGTAGGGTCACTTCTAATTTTCTTATTTCAGATCCCCTTAAACCTAAATATGCTCCCATCATGCTTGGACTGGCCCACGGGAGAACTGGTCAATCCTCTGGTGGGCCGCCACCTTCTTATATGAGCTGTACTCTAATCACTATGTACAGACAACGGCGGAATCCTATTAATTTAACAAACTACCCAAATCATTGTTATATAAATTTGGGATTGAGGATATGTAGCTGAAAAGTGGGGCCCTGGAGTTGGCTACTGGTGGGCCCTTCGCTCCTCAGTCCGACACTGTACCCCACAAAGGCGGTTTGGGCTCTGTCATACAAGGTCAGGATCCAACAGGCCCATCACAGTACTAGAAGAATAAAGCTGGCCATAGTCTTGAGATCGGTAACTCTCGCGACCTCAGCATACACAGAAGGGCTCCGTTTTTGTGAGTGTTCGTGTGCTTTTAATGCCGGTTCAGCCAAATTCGGCATCCTTATCTAATGTGTATGGGAACCATAGGGCTCTGAGAAAATAATAGGCTCCAAAGACCAAGCAGAAGACGACCCCATTTAGTGGCTCTTTTTGGGTTTCTTCCTGCCTCTCGTGAAGTCTGAGGAACCTCAACTGAGAAATAGGCGAAATATCATTTCCCGCGCACAGTCGTCACCTTGAACTCCATGAACAGCGGATCATTGCTCTGCTTCAAGTTGGACGTGTCAAGACGTCTTTGGTAATCGAACAATTTCTGCAAAAGAAGCCAACGGTAACGATATTAAGAAGAGAATGATGAAGAGGTGTTACCCTTGATCTTCCGGATTTACCCCCACTCTACACTTCCTTGGCCATTGATTGTCTCGTACCATTTTGTTCTCCATTTCTCGCACTTCAGTGTTGACGTGATTTAGGATCTGCCGGCAGCATTCAGCCGCTTTCTGCACCCTCTGCTTCTCCTCTTCTTCCTCTGTTAGGATTCGACAAGATCACATTAATGGCGGAAAAGTCATTCCATCTCCCATATGGGAACCAAAACTATTGGACATGTTAAAATCCAACTTTCCCATCCTTTCCCAAAACATCTGACTTTAAAAAGGAGAGTCGGGACATCACCCATCACATTAGATGGTTGGCTGGTGCCACCAAAAATAAATTTGGACTATATATAAAAAAATTTGGGTCTGTCCTCACCCTCACCAGGGGCAGTGGTTAGTCTACGTTGATGCTCTTGGTGTCCAGTATTATCTGCAGTGCTCCAGCCAATCAGTGGCTTTCCTTGAGGTGCTCAGAGCCACTGAGCTTACGAATTGGCTGCAGAGCAGCAAATAATACCGCACACCAGGAGGCATGACGGGGGTCACATTGCTGGATCCGGGGAGGGTGAGTAAAGAACAGTTTGTTTATTATCATTGGATGGCTTTACGAGCACCATGAATGAGAACAGGCGCATTTTGCTTTGGCGTCACAACGAGTGAAGTGTATATGTCCTCACCCGTCAGGTTGGCGATGTTCTGCAGAAGAAGAGGATATTTGGTCAATCTCTGCATTTCAAATGGAATAATATCCTTCAGTTGGAGACGTCTACATTGCGGATTGCTTTCTGCTTCCTGGAGGAGGGTAAAATGGCAAAAGATTACGTCATGAACATTGGGATTAAGATTCGAAAAATGCTTCCTCCACCCAGAAAGAGCACCATGCTTTGCTCAGGTTGGGTCCGGTATTGCAGCTCAGCCAAAACCGACTGGAGCTGTAATAGAAGCTCTGTTGCCAGTGGCCACCAATGGAGGGTCAACTATGAGGCCTTCAAAGAAAAGAAGAGCTTCCTGCTTCCCTCCACTATGTTCTAGCCATCGGAAGGGGGCATTAGTGATCTGACCCTACTAATAGGTCATTGGAATAGGGTGGAACAATCCCTTTAATTGACCTGTAGAACACAAATTACCTGAATTAACTGTGTAAATCGAGGATCTTTCTTCTGCTTCTGTTTCAGTTGCTCCAGAGCAAATGGCTGGCGACTGCAAAACCTCGAGGAGATCTTCTGAAACCAGGATCCTTCAGTACCATCGAACTAGAAGAGACAATGACAGGCGTGAACACACAAGGTCCTCCTCCGGTCCTCACCTACTGCCTTCATATGTTTCTAGGCTGTTGCCTAGAAATCCTCCCAGGACGGACAGTCCCTGGAGGGAAATTATTGAGCATCTTCTACATAAAAGCAGAAGTGTCATGGATACACAGAGAAGGTCATTATCTAGAACCACAGAAGGAAAAACAACTCCCTCCTCAAAGAGTTCATCAGATTTTATAGGAAAGTATAAAATATAAGAATATAACCTACACAAAAATTTAAAAGGGTGTTTTTCCCCCATTTTCATATATTATATTTTTGGATAGAGCTCGTAAAAAGAAGCACTTTTGTAATTTACTACGTATTAAAATTTGCAGCCGTTTTTGAGATATTAACATTTTTTTTTTGTTTTTTTGTTTACAGCTTGTTGCCTAGGAGACCGACTACTGCTGCTTTATGGTTTTTAAGCACTGTGCTAAGGCTGGTTGGGATCAGGAAGTAGAAGCACAATCCAGCGATCCTGGCCAGTTACAAAACATTGTTTAAAAGCACAATAAAAAAAAAAAAAAAAAAAAAAAAAGATTGTGACCACTGTGCATGCTCTGTTGCCTAGCAGCAGGGGTCGGTCTCCTAGGCAATGAGCAGTAAATAAAATGAAAAGTGCTAATATTTTATAAACGGCTGGAAATTTTAATAAGCAGCAAATTGCAAAATTGCTTGTATTTAACAAGAAGTATCCAATAATACACAATTTATGAAGATGGGAATATCCCTTTAAGAAACTTTAAACATACATTACTTATCCTGTGCTGATCAGCAGGATGCAACTGTATGTACAAAAAAACACACCAATTCTAGAGATTAATTTTTTTTTTTTTAATGGTTTTTTACGGGTTAATTTCTTTATTGTTAAAGTGAGAATACAAATTTTTCAGAAATTTGAAAAAAATATATTTTTTTTTCATATTTTTACTAATAACCTGCAATTGTTTACTCCTTTTATACACTTTAATATAACAGTAGTTAAATAACTTTTTGCAATGAATCCCATCCACAGGCTAGTCTTCATAGGACTGAGACAGCAGCCATTGGGGCTTTCAGTATGGCCCTGGATGACAACCGGGGCTCCCATGATTGCACTATTTAAATACCGCTGTCAATGAGTGATGGTTAAATAGCAGAGATCAGAGGTAGTTCTAATCGCTGCTTTTTTAGGCTGTGTAATACAGCCTGCATCTTCTGGTTATGCTGCAGACTCATACCTAACCGTACTCAGTACTTGAGCCTGCTCTACACAGGCACCCTGCCCGAGCTCGGCACCTGAGCCAGCTCTATACACAGGCACCCTACATGGGCTCAGCTCCTGAGCCAGCTCTATACACAGGCACCCTACACGGGCTCAGCTCCTGAGCCAGCGCTATACACAGGCACCCTACACGGGCTCAGCTCCTGAGCCAATCTATAAACAGGCACCCTACACGGACTCAGCTCCTGAGCCTGCTCGATACATAGGCACTCTACCCAGGCTCAGCTCCTCAGCCTGCTTTATACACAGGCACCCTACACGGGCTCAGCTCCAGATCTATAAACAGACACCGTAGTTGGGCTCAACTCCTGAGACTGCTCTATACACAGGAATCATACCTGAGCTCAGCTCCAGAGACTGTTCTGTAGATCCTGAGCCTGCTTTATACACAGGCACCCTACACGGGCTCAGCCCCTGATCCTGATCTATAAACAGACACCATACTTGGGCTCAGCTCCTGAGCCTGCTCTATACACAGGCACCCTACCCAGGCTCTGCTCCTGATTCCGATCTGTAAACAGGCACCCTACTCGAGCTCAGCCGGAGCCTGCACTATACACAGGCACCCTACCCAGGCTTCTTTCCTGAACCCGATGTATAAACAGACATCCTACTCAGGATCTTCTCTTCAGACTGCTCTATACACAGGCACCCCTTCCAGATGCAGCTCCTGATCCCGAACTATAAACAGGCACCCTACCCAGGCTCAGCTCCTGAGCTTGCTCTATAAACAGGCACCCTATCCAGGCTCTGCTCCTAATTCCGATCTGTAAACAGGCACCCTACTTGGGCTCAGCCCCTGAGCCTGCTCTATACACAGGCACCCTACCCAGATGCACCTCCTGATCCCGATCTATAAACAGGCAGCTCACCAATCTTAGTGCCTCTTTTAAGGATCAATGTATGTCCAGAAACCCCCTTCAGCTACAATGGAGATGACCTGCAATATCACACACAGCCCTTGGACCCCAACCATGTTCCACTTCTGGAAGACCTCCACTCACCCGATGCAGCAGTGTGCTCCCAATCTCATGGATGATGAAGTTATTTTCTAAGCGCAGCTTCTTCAAGTTGTCCAAGAGTATAACTACAAAAGTCAGATTGGTAAGGATGTAAGACGAGGAGGAAGCAGAGAGGAAACATGTTGTATGAAGAACCCTGAGCTAACTCACCATGCGCCTCAATCAGGTCATCAAGACTGGGGAAAATGTTCTCCAGCTCCGCAATGGGGTTCCAGACATTCTTCATGGGAATATAGAAGATATCGTGTAACACATGGAGCATCCGCACGTGCGCGTGTTCAGTGAACAGCAGCTCTAAGAGGGGAAAGACCATATTTTTTGTTTACTAGCCATTTTTTTTTTTTATTCTATACAAAGCCAAATACTTGAGCAATAAAATAGGGATTCTCATACCATTGATGACCTCTTGCCGCTTGATTTCGCTTTTCTTCAGCCTGAGGAGTGTTTCAGGGGGGACGAGATCCCTCCAGTTTGGGGGGTCATTCTCGGCCTCCAAAACGCGCGGCTCAGTCTCCTCAGACTGGGGAAGCAGAAAGGACTGTTGACCTTCTCCACTCCCTCCAGGCTCAGGGCTACAATGGAAAAAGGACAAAAAAAAAAAAGATATAAAAATAAAATATAGGGTTCATCAAAGTAAACAACGAGAACCATGTCGTAGAGTCCCAGAGACGGTCACAAAAGACTGGAAATAGGTAAAAATATATGAGAAAATTACTATTTATCTAATTAATCTCCAAGCTTCAATTTTTTTTACACAACATTTTTACAAAAATTTCAAGCAATCCTTCCATTCCTTCAGGCCACCTCTTCCATTGCATTAACGCTTGATCTCTGTTTCTTGGGAAGTTGAGTGATGACCAATATGAGGACCATTACAACTTCAACATTGGTGGTCAAGCTAGACCTTCCAGGAACTGAAATGGTCAATCAACTGCGCACTACCGGATCTCCGTTGCCCCCAAATCTTTGCTTAGATAGAGAGGACAATGGCACCAGACTATAGATATTACTAGCAAACAGATGACTTTTCACAGGAGGACAAAATTAAACAAGGTTGTGAATTATCTATAAAAAGATGGCCTACAACAGGCACTTGTTCGATAGTCCTCCGGTGGTCTTCATCTCCATGCATGAATGTGACCATCACATACATCTATGGGATTACCCTAGCCATTCACTGGCTTCGACGATGATGCTCAGGGGCAGGACATGAGTCCACCATGGCCAATGATTTGCTACAGTGATCACATGGATGTGTGTGATGTCATCAATAACAGAGACATTCAGGGTCCACCAGAGCGTCAGCCAAGGATTTTTATCTTACATTTTTTATTTTTGGATCATCGCCTACAATTCATTGTAGGCCCTTTGAATGATGAACATCTGGAGATGGTTAACCTAGAAATTGAAAAGCACATTTCTTTTCCGTGACATGGCAAAACTCTACCATTGAGCCTTGACAATTAGGTAGTAATTCTGAATTATTAAGTGTCATGCAAATTTTGGTAAAATTTTGTCATGTCATTTTTTTGAAATAAAAGAGTAAAATAACTTTAGAAAATACAATCCAGACCCATCAATAACCACAATCCTAATTTCAAAACACAAGAACATAAAGAAAAATCCCAATAGACGAGGTTTATCCTCCCAACGTACGTGACGCTGCCTGATTTTGACTTGCTTGAGGAGACCTGCATGTCGTTGGCTCGGGCGGCAGCCTCCAGGTCCACATCGCTGCGAGAACGCGTCTGCTTGCCTTTGGCTGAACCTCGCTGTGAACGCTTGCGCTCGTAAACTCGTAAGCTCTCTGAGCGCCCCAGCTTACTAGAATGCCTGTCCGGTTGAAGAAGTCGAAGAAAGGGTACGATGGTGTCCCGAACATCGAGCGATGGAGAGGAGATGGGACGCGGTGAGAGTTGCCATGCAATGGAGGAGTAGATAGATTTGGTCAGGAGACATGGGAGATTAACCAAGGACATAAAAAAAGAGTAAAGAAAAGGAAGGGGCTGCAGAGAAGATCAAGGAATCTGTGGCAGGAGAAGGTGGGATGGGAAGGTTAATTGTTGGAAATGCAATAACATGAACAAAGCATGTGATGGGTCAAATCATTGACCAGTAAGGAGGCAAGGGGTGCAGCAGGAATTCGGAAGCAAAGTTTAGCTGTCAGGATCCATACAAAACTGAAGACCATTAATCTAAACGCTCCTTTGATACCTACACAATGTATGACCATCTCATAAATACCTTGAATAATCCGGAAAACCAAGCTAAAGCGAGAGGTCTTGTAACGTTACTCGTTTTTTCCTTCACAGCTGGAATCTGGTTGCAAAAAGGGTCCCATAAAATGACCAACTACACTCAGAACCATAAAATAGCCCCTATAAAATGGATATTTAATTTCAAAAACCCATTTTCCAAAATGCTTAGTTAATAGAGAGGAGTCCTTCATTCAGGATCTTCATCTTTTGACTAAATTGGAGAGACGTTTATAAACGGTGTCTCTTGTACTGGAGGACCTACCTGTCCAGAATAACTCACTGGTCTGAATGGACCTTGTGTAATGCTTCAATTTCCCTGTGGGAGTGCTGTGGGGAAACTGAGCGCTTACAGAATGATTTTCCCACAAATTATAGATGATCGCTGGGGATCTTAGAAGAGGGACACTTTTTGATCAGCTAAATCAAGGTACTTATCTAACCAATAGCGATTGTCCAAAGTAGAAAACCCTTTAAAGATGATGTCCTCCATTCATTTTGGGCACCCCAATCCTAACTGTGTCCACTAATTTACCATTGGTGGGGCATCTCTAAAATGTAAAATAAAGCTAACCTTGCTCATGAGATAGCTTTTGACCATCTCTAATGAACCTCTATCTGCCCCTATACACATGTGCGCATGACCAACCATCCAGGAGTTTTTAACGGGGAGAGGAAAGAAGAGGCTTTCAGAGTCTCTCTCCTGAAAACGAAAGGATCAGACGTGGAAATTCCAACAGCCCAAACCATCTCAATCCCGAAATCATCGGTAGGAGTACAGTAGAGTGGTCTATGGAGAAGGGCTCCAGTCACATACCCTGGACAAGAATGGCGCTGTTTCCGCAAAAGTAAAAAAAAAAAAATCTGTTGCGGCAAAAGGTAAAACGGGGGTTTGCAGATCAGCAAAGCGAAGGAGATAGAAGGAAACTGGGCAGAATGTGAAATACTTAGCCGGGCTCTATAACAAGCCTCTAGCAAATCTCCCGGGATATCAGATGACAAACATGCACTGACCTTTTCTTCCGTCTGTGAACAGAGCAGGCAAGGGTTAAATCATTCCATACAGATGCCCTAGTTTTGGCACTGAAAGCTCAGCAGACAGGGGGCGCCACATCCATGAACGGGACCATTGTGTTACTCGTCAGGGGTAACACAGAACAGAGCATATACATCCGCCAGAGCATATACATCCGCCAGAGCATATACATCCGCAAGAGCATATACTGTGTTGCCAAGCAAACAAAAGGCCCCAAGAATGGACCTGAGCTACAGCAGGATGGCACAACATCTGAAGCACGCCACAAGACATTACAGATGGAGTAAAATCAAAGTCCACTATATACGAGGAGGTTGTGAACCAAGACGATGTCAAAGGACAAGCCAAATGTGGACACAATGAAGGATGCTGGGGAGACATGGACAGCAGAGAGGACAGGCTAATATCGTTAGGACAGGTACGCAAAAAAACAAACATCCAAAGTGCAGGAAAACCAGATCTTCATGGTCACCAAGAACCAAAAGTGGTTGGTTGTAGCAGCTTTATTTTTGGCTTTCTTCAGGTAGGCCATGACAAGTGTTCTTCAGGTAGGCCATGGCAAGTGTTCTTCAGGTAGACCATGACAAGTGGAAGCTACACAAGCTTGGGGAGAAGTGCATTATGGTGGAGTATTACTGGTGAAGCATGTTCACCAAGCCGGTGAAATTTCAGCAAAGAAAAATGGGATTTGTAAGGAAACGGCAAAGTTGGAAAATTCTTCCATCCATCAACTTGGATCATCAAAGCAGCAGAAGGGGGTTTACTATCAGCAGGCAGGGATTGCATAGCGAGGCCGCAGGAACTGGGAGACATGGGGTTGCTGTTGGGAACATGTATGGGCTACCGGTAACGTCTTACCTGTCATTCTCGGCGCTGTCTTCTTGTTGTTCTGTCGGGTAAAGTTCTGTGGTCGGAGAACCTTTGGAGACGTCAGTGATATCGATAGAAGACGTTGCATCAGAAACTGGAGAGAGTAGAGGAAAGCAAAAACAAAAATGTGAGGACCTGGTGTAAGCCCCCAAACCACCCACTGACCAAGTAAGATCTACCCAGGGTCCCGCAGCTCAGATTGGTTTAACGAACAAGTGAAAAAGTAGGAGATGGATGCTGTTGTGAATTCCGTCTGGGTTCCCTCTGGTGGCCTTTAGCGATACTGCGGGTCTGGAGCTGGGCTCAGCTGCCTCATTTCCTGCTATGCTGGTTCCTATTTAACTCCACCTGGACCTTTACTTGTTGCCTGCTATCGTTGTATTCAGTACTGGTTCTGACCTCTCCTGGATTTTCCTGGTGACCTGTCTATTTCTGAGAAGCTAAGTCTTGCTAGTTCTTTTTGCTCATTGTTTCCTTGAATATGTTTCTCAGTATATGATGTGTTCAGTCCAGCTTGCTTATATGTGATTTTTCGCTTGCTGGTAGCTCTGGGGAGCAGAAGTGCGCCCCTCACATCGTGTGTCGGTGTGGGGGTTCTTGTACTTTCTGTGTGGATAGTTTTTGATAGTTTTGTACCGACCGCACAGATCCCTGCTATCTTCTGTCTATTTAGTGTAAGCGGGCCTCATTTGCTTAAACCTGTTTTTCATTCCTACGTTTGTATTTTCCCCTTAACTCACCGTTATTATTTGTGGGTGGCTGTCTAAACTTTGGGGTTATTTCTCTGAGGCAAGTGAGGCTTTGCTTTCTCTCTAGGGGTAGCTAGTTTCTCAGGCTGTGAAGAGGCGTCTAGGTTTTTAGGTAACGCTCCACGGCTGCCTTTAGTGTGTGTGGATAGGATCAGGATTGCGGTCGGTATAGTTCCACATTCCCGGAGCTTGTCCTACTATTCAGGTTTACCTATCAGGTCAGTTTGGTGATCCTACCACCGGATCATAACAGGATGCACCATAATCACTGACAACACCCGTCTAGATCCGCATGTAACTGACCGGTGTCACCTTCACTGGGTTCGCTGGGTGGTGGATGTATGGTAACCATCACGCCCGGGTCAGGACTATCTATGGAGCCCTTCGGCTTCCCAATGTTGCTGTCACTTCGATCAAAGGTCCTCTGCCCATGGCTGATTTTTCTCTCTGGAACGGCCGGCTTTTCAGCTGCAGGAGCAGAAAGAAGAACATCAAACCAACAAGAACATTCTCATAACCAAGGATCACAAAGAACCGGTCAGAAAATCCAGACGGCACCTAATCATTCATCAGTCACTAAAGTAAGAACATAAATAACGTTACAAATATTGTTAGTAGGTGAAATAAAAAGGGGGAACTCTCTGCCCACTCCGGGTGTCAGGGGATTTATTTATTTTCAAAAGCCTCAGTCCCAGCAAAACTGACCAAGCTGTAAACTACTACAACTGCGACAATTCTAGCAATCAATCAATAGTTTTACGCATATTAGTGGCAGCCATGACTTAAAGAACAGCTGGAATCTCCACTCATTTCCAGATCACAAGCTGTTCCTAGCTTCAGACTTGTGATGTGCCCCTCTCAGTAATACAGGCTGGATGTACAGTTACTAGCTCTTATGTATCAGGACAGCTTCATTCCTGTACTGACTTCCCCTTCTCCGCCTCTCTGTCGATTCTGTAGTAGGTGGTCCCTCCTCACATAGGTACTTAGCCTGCATGATTCCCACCTACCTACCCCTGTAAAGTCTGATATGGGTGCTCTTTTGTGTACACAGATATGTAGTCTTTGCCATCCCTCTACTTCTCCCTGTGAAGTCTGCCATGGATGATCTCCTGTATACACAAAATCACAGTACGCATGATTCAGCCATCCCTATCCACACAGGATCTGCCTTAAGTGCTCTGCTTTTCCACAGATGAATAGCCTGTGCAATTCCCCCTTCATCTCCAGGTAAAACTTAAAATGGATGCTTTCCTGTTTACACAGAAAAATAAACTTTTTGATTCCCACCCCCAATCCTTGCACATTCTTTCATGGGTACGACTCTCCTCATGCAGAAACATTTCCCTGTGTCTGTTTACACTCAATACAGTTCAATCTGTGCGATCTTCCATTTCTGAAGACTTGGATGCTTTCCTCCCTCTCCACAATTTAATCCACCATTTAAAGCTTCATCTTCCCTTTCTGAAGACTTGGATGCTTTCCTCCCTCTCCACAATTTAATCTGCCATTTAAATCCTCAACTTCCCTTTCAGAAGACCTGGTAGATCAAATTGTGGCGAGGGAGGAAAGTATTCAAGTCTTCAGAAAGGGAAGATGAGGCTTTACATGACACCGAGTTGTGGAGAGGGAGGAACACATCCAAGTTTTCAGAAAGAGAAGATGAGGCTTTACATTGCAGATCAAATTGTGGAGAGAGAGGAACGCATCCAAGTCTTCAGAAAGAGAAGACGAGGCTTTACATGGCAGATTGAATTGTAGAGAGAGACGAAAGCATCCAAGTCTTCAGAAAGAGAAGACAAGGCTTTACATGGCAGATCGAATTGTGGAGAGGGAGGAAAGCATCTCAGTCTTCAGAAAGGGAAGATGAGGCTTTACATGGCAGATCGAATTGTGGAGAGGGAGGAAATCATACATGTAAATTCTCATTTGAATTGCTATCCCATACACATCAGATAAAACAGTCAACCTAGTGTATGATGGCCTCCCAACTTTCCATTGAGGGAGATGATGTTGGGAAATATAAGGATCGGACTGTTTAATGCTGATCATTTATTCTTTTAGTTTTAGCTCATACTTGCTTGCCCCATAACCAACACAAAGGTTAGCCAAGCCAAACATTCATGTGTATGGGGAGCCAGGAAAGATAGCTGTCGACCAAATGAGTGATTGGTCGAGAGTTACCTAAGGTATATAAACTAACACTGAGAGAACAGATGACATCAGTCCCAACAGGAGTAGTGTGCTAGGGAAACTACATCATAAGCAACAAGGTAACCTGCCAGGAAAAGGAGTAGTACAGACTCTACAACAGCAAAAAAAAATTGAAAACTATGGAGAAAGTTGCCTTATTTTTAACTTAGGAAGCAAATGGACAAAATTTTAGTACAAAAGTGTCCACAGCGTTTACACTATGGGAACGACTTCCTTTCTTTGAAGAGACTGAAGCTCATACATTTCTCACACCTACAGCAAAGCTTGGGCAAAGTGCCAGTTTCTACACCATAATTTTGCTAAAGATGGTTGCCCAACCTCCTCAAGGGTGAGATAAGAATTTCATGACTGTTGTAAGGGTGCTTAAAGGGGGGTAGTCCATCAATAGGGAAAATTTTAGTTACTTTAAAATAATTACAATTATGGGGTAAAAATAATTTTTGTAATTGGGTTTAATTAAAAATTTTGCACCGTTTGCCTTCGAGAGCATCTGTGTTGCACAGTCTATTGGTGGCTGCAGAAGGAGTTAACTGAGGATCTGTCAGTAAACGGAGCAAAAGTTTTAATGAAATCCAATTACAAAACTGATTTTCATCCCCAAATACATGCAAATAAGAAAAAAAAAAAAATAATAAAATGTTGAAAGCCCCTTTAAATCTACTGTAAGTCAAGAGGGTCATTCTTTGCAAAATTTCAATTGTGATACTAGAAGGCAGGTTGTGGGACTGAGGCTTTAATCTGGGCATAGTCACATAGGGCTGCAATCCTAACTCGTCCTGTCACAAACAAGTTAAGTGCATTAGTCAGAAGTGGCCCCCATGCTGCAAAGCAACCCCCCACCCACCCCAGGGGTGAAGTTTTGGTACATTCCATCATGCGGTTGTTTGAATGGTGACATAAGTGAGAAGTTTGGAATTGGGGAGATAAAAAAGGAAGAATGTTGGGTCTGTATTCTGAAGATACCTTCAGCCTCAACCTTTGTCGGTCTGGTCTCAAAATCTGTGAAAAACACGGGGAGGAGCAGAGAGAAGGAAAGAAAAACAAAAAACAAGCGATGAAGATGAGCAGGGACAAGGGCGCCAACCACAACCCCTCCGCAACACTCAGGCATCCAGCGCGCCCGCTAAGGGTCCAACACATACATCACTCGCATCTCAGAACTTTGTACGGCTTCATTCTTGAGCATAGGTGAGGAGCTGGTTCTCCAAGGAAGCAGCCATGTATTTCCAATCCTGGACAACCCCTTTAAGGAAGGAACAATCATGCAAGACAAGAGAAGAAAGGTGGCTGGGAATGGAGGAAGAATGGAGGAAGAGTGGAGGAAGAAGAGAGGAAGATCGGAGGAAGATCGGAGGAAAAATGGAGGAAGATCGGAGGAAGAATGGAGGAAGAATGGAGGAAGATCGGAGGAAGATCGGAGGAAAAATGGAGGAAGAATGGAGGAAGATCAGAGGAAGAATGGAGGAAGATCGGAGGAAGAAAGGAGGAAGAAAGGAGGAAGAAAGGAGGAAGAATGGCGGAAGATCGGAGGAAAAATGGAGGAAGATCGGAGGAAGAATGGAGGAAGAAGGGAGGAAGAAGGGAGGAAGAAGGGAGGAAGAAGGGAGGAAGAAGGGAGGAAGAAGGGAGGAAGATGGGAGGAAGAATGGAAGAAGAAGGGAGGAAGATGGGAGGAAGAATGGAAGAAGAATGGATGAAGAATAGAGGAAGATCAGAGGAAGATCAGAGGAAAATCGGAGGAAGAATGGAGGAAAAATAGAGGGAGATAGGAGGAAGAGAGGAGGAAGAATAGAGGAAGATCGGAGGAAGAATGGAGGAAGATCGGAGGAAGAATGGAGGAAGATCGGAGGAAGAATGGAGGAAAAATGGAGGAAGATCGGAGGAAGAATGGAGGAAGAATGGAGGAAGAATGGAGGAAGAAGGGAGGAAGATCGGAGGAAGAATGGAGGAAGAATGGAGGAAGAAGGGAGGAAGAATGGAAGAAGAATGGATGAAGAATAGAGGAAGATCAGAGGAAGATCAGAGGAAGATCGGAGGAAGAATGGAGGAAGAATAGAGGAAGATAGGAGGAAGAATAGAGGAAGATCGGAGGAAGAATGGAGGAAGATCGGAGGAAGAATGGAGGAAGATCGGAGGAAGATCGGAGGAAGATCGGAGGAAAAATGGAGGAAGATCGGAGGAAGAATGGAGGATGATCGGAGGAAGAATGGAGGAAGATCAGAGGAAGAATGGAGGATGATCGGAGGAAGAAAGGAGGAAGATCGGAGGAAGATCGGCGGAAGAATGGAGGAAGATCAGAGCGAAACGACTGAGTGGAAAAACAGATTAATACCAAAAAATGGAAAAGAGCGAGAATGGATCAGAGATGTCCAATAGATACGTGCAGCAAGTAATAGGGAGCAAAAAGCAGAGGACGGGACAACCCAGGATCAACGCTGCAGAACAGTCACTACACACAAGTGTGCAAAATCCTCCAGAAAATGGGATTTAGTGAGTGCAGCTCTGGAGTATAATACAGGATGTAACTCAGGATCAGTAATGTATGTACACAGTGACTGCACCAGCAGAATAGTGAGTGCAGCTCTAGAGTATAAAACAGGTTGTAACTCAGGATCAGTAATGTAATGTATGTACACAGTGACTGCACCAGCAGAATAGTGAGTGCAGCTCTGGGGTATAATACAGGATGTAACTCAGGATCAGTAATGTAATGTATGT
Organism: Ranitomeya variabilis; assembly: GCF_051348905.1. Classification (NCBI taxonomy): domain Eukaryota; kingdom Metazoa; phylum Chordata; class Amphibia; order Anura; family Dendrobatidae; genus Ranitomeya; species Ranitomeya variabilis. Next base: position 216,701,905 of record NC_135235.1, read on the forward strand.
ACACAGTGACTGAATCAGCAGAATAGTGAGTGCAGCTCTGGAGTATAATACAGGAAGTAACTCAGGATCAGTAATGTAATGTATGTACACAGTGACTGCACCAGCAGAACAGTGAGTGCAGCTCTGGAATATAATACAGGATGTAACTCAGGATCAGTAATGTAATGTATGTACACAGTGACTGCACCAGCAGAATAGTGAGTGCAGCTTTGGGGTATAATACAGGATGTAACTCAGGATCAGTAATGTAATGTATGTACACAGTGACTGCACCAGCAGAATAGTGAGTGCAGCTCTGGAGTAGAGTATTATACAGGATGTAACTCAGGATCAGTAATGTAATGTATGTACACAGTGACTGCACCAGCAGAATAGTGAGTGCAGCTCTGGGGTATAATACAGGATGTAACTCAGGATCAGTAATGTAATGTATGTACACAGTGACTTCACCAGCAGAATAGTGAGTGCAGCTCTGGGGTATAATACAGGATGTAACTCAGGATCAGTAATGTAATTTTTGTACACAGTGACTGCACCAGCAGAATAGTGAGTGCAGCTCTGGAGTATAATACAGGCTGTATCTCAGGATCAGTAATGTATGTACACAGTGACTGCAACAGCAGAATAGTGAGTGCAGCTCTGGAGTATAATACAGGATGTAACTCATTATCAGTACAGGATCAGTAATGTAATGTACACAGTGACTTCGCCAGCAGAATAGTGAGTGCAGCTCTGGGGTATAATACAGGATGTAACTCAGGATCAGTAATGTAATGTATGTACACAGTGACTGCACCAGCAGAATAGTGAGTGCAGCTCTGGGGTATAATACAGGATGTAACTCAGGATCAGTAATGTAATGTATGTACACAGTGACTGCACCAGCAGAACAGTGAGTGCAGCTCTGGAATATAATACAGGATGTAACTCAGGATCAGTAATGTAATGTATGTACACAGTGACTGCACCAGCAGAATAGTGAGTGCAGCTCTGGAGTAGAGTATAATACAGGATGTAACTCAGGATCAGTAATGTAATGTATGTACACAGTGACTGCACCAGCAGAATAGTGAGTGCAGCTCTGGGGTATAATGCACGAAGTAAGAAGTTTCCCTATATGAGAAGTGATTGTCCAAACCAAATCTTTAATGGGGGCTTTATGAGACATGCACCTTTAAAGCTTGGTCACAGTGCTGCAGGACCAGGGTGGGCACTGACACGTAGCACGCAGCTCCATGTATAACCAGTAACGTCACGTATCGGCCTGTACTCACTGTGCGGAGTTTCATTGCGGTTCCAGATACTGAAGGGTTTTTTAGGTTTCAAGGTCTCGTCCGGCTTCTTTGCAGACACCTGGACACAGAGAGGACGGTAATGGCGAGACTGGATGGAAGCAATCTATTCACTGACAGCAAGCACAGATCCTAAACTTAAATCCCCTCCGCATACAGATCACTGCCCAGTCGCCATCACTCACCATTTTCCTGAAAAAGCCACTTTTGGATTTCTTGCTATCCGCCACCTTGGTCTTCACCCCGATGTGCTTCATGTAGGCAGCTATGGCGTGGACGATGGCGGAACTGCAAACAAGGAGTGCAAATTAATGAGCACACAACTGCAGCCGTCCTATAAGGCGCCCAGTGCTCAGTGCTAGATAGGCGGCTTAGACACTGCATTACAGGGCAGCTGCCTACAGGTGTCGCCAGAGACAATACTCTTCCTTCTGGATGAGAGGTTATTTGCATAATTTTCCCATGAATAATTGCTTGGAGGACTCAAACAGTAAGATCTCCAGAAGGAGAACAGCACCCGCCCAGTGTTGTAAAGAAAAATCAGAGCTAAGGAATCAGTGCCGGCTGTGAGCACTGGGGAAGAGCGTGGCAGACGTGGGGGGGGGCTCACATGGCGGCAGGGGAGACATTATATTTTCCACAGCTGGTCAGGAGGGGACGCGGGATTACCTTTTCTCCTCGTCCGTAGAGATGTTTGGGCTGAAAAAAAGAAGGAGAAGATCAGAGATCAGCGCTGGTGACCACAGTAATCAGTACATGACCCCACCGACACCGCGGGATAATCAATGAGAATAGTGAGTGCAGCTCTGGGGTATAATACAGGAGGTAACTCAGGATCAGTAATGTAATATATGTACACTGTGACTGCAACAGCAGAATAGTGAGTGCAGCTCTGGGGTATAATACAGGATGTAACTCAGGGTCAGTAATGTAATATATGTACACTGTGACTGCAACAGCAGAATAGTGAGTGCAGCTCTGGAGTATAATACAGGATGTAACTCAGGATCAGTAATGTAATGTACACAGCGAATGCACCAGCAGAATAGTGAGTGCAGCTCTGGAGTATAATACAGGATGTAACTCGGGATCAGTAATGTAATGTATGTACACAGTGACTACACCAGCAGAATAGTGAGTGCAGCTCTGGAGTATAATACAGGATGTAACTCAGGATCAGTAATGTATGTACACAGTGACTGCACCAGCAGAATAGTGAGTGCAGCTCTAGAGTATAATACAGGATGTAACTCAGGGTCAGTAATGTATGTACACAGTGACTGCACCAGCAGAATAGTGAGTGCAGCTCTGGGGTATAATACAGGATGTAACTCAGGATCAGTAATGTATGTACACAGTGACTGCACCAGCAGAATAGTGAGTGCAGCTCTGGAGTATAATACAGGATGTAACTCAGGGTCAGGAATGTAATGTATGTACACACTGACTACACCAGCAGAATAGTGAGTGCAGCTCTGGAGTATAATACAGGAGGTAACTCAGGATCAGTAATGTAATGTATGTACACAGTGACTACACCAGCAGAATAGTGAGTGCAGCTCTGGAGTATAATACAGGATGTAACTCAGGATCAGTAATGTAATGTACACAGCGAATGCACCAGCAGAATAGTGAGTGCAGCTCTGGAGTATAATACAGGATGTAACTCGGGATCAGTAATGTAATGTATGTACACAGTGACTGCACCATCAGAATAGTGAGTGCAGCTCTGGAGTATAATACAGGATGTAACTCAGGATCAGTAATGTAATGTATGTACACAGTGACTGCACCAGCAGAATAATGAGTGCAGCTCTGGAGTATAATACAGGATGTAACTCAGGATCAGTAATGTAATGTATGTACACAGTGACCGTATAAGGAGTATAAAATGTCAGCCAGACATGGAATTATTGCGGATCCATGATGGGTGCTGATTGCAGACCTGCCCATATTAGCTCCGTGCTCCGGGGTCTCTGTCGTTTACATGTCAGCACTTTGGCTGTGAGAAGCTATCTGGGTTTTCAGTAAGGACTTTGTTCACTGACAGTAAGCAGAGATCTCGGCAATGGGGATTACGGTAATTGAAATGCAAAGGAAATTAGGAAGTTGTAGAATTGTTTAGATACAGTGTAAAATAGGAAAACCAAGCAAAACCCCGCTCTCCGCGCCCACCCCCTGCCCACAGGACTCACCCACAGAATATCATGTCTAGCGAGAGTGATTTGGGCACAGGGGGTCCTGCTGATCATGGTCTGAGCGGCTCCTACAAGTGTCTCCGAGTCCAGAGTCAGTGAATGGAGACCGCGAGGACAGCGCCGGCCTTATATACCGCGCCACACAGCAGGATGACGCAACCCACAGAAAGACGGGGAGACAGATGTTCTGCGTTAGAGAGCGGAGACGGCGGATACTTCCCAAGATCGCTTCCTGGGTATTAACCCATTGGCGCTCCTACGCCCTAGGGTATGTGCGCTCTGCAAGATCGGGCTGATGCAGCAGGCAGTGACTGGGTTAAGGAGGGTGAGATGCAGAGTATGAGATATTTCCCAGGGGGCCGGGGTTAATCGAGGGTCCCAACTTTCCCAGCCTGGAGCGGAGTTATATATAGATGCCCAACTGCAGTGTGGGACAGAAGGCAGAAGAGAACGGCGCAGAAGAGAACAGCGCAGGGAAAATGGTGTAGAAGAGAACGGCGCAGAAGAGAACGGAGCAGAAGAGAACGGAGCAGAAGAGAACGGCTCAGAGGAGAACGGCGCAGAAGAGAACAGCGCAGGGAAAATGGTGCAGAAGAGAACGGTGCAGAAGAGAACGGCGCAGAAGTGAACGGCGCAGAAGAGAACGGCGCAGAAGAGAACGACGCAGGGAAAATGGTGCAGAAGAGAACGGCGCAGAAGCGAACGGCGCAGAAGAGAACGGTGCAAAAGAGAACGGCGCAGAAGAGAACGGCGCAGAGGAGAACGGCGCAGAAGAGAACGGAGCAGAAGAGAACGGCGCAGGGAAAATGGTGCAGAAGAGAACGGCGCAGAAAAGAATGGTGCAGGGAAAATGGTGCAGAAGAGAACGGCTCAGAAGAGAATGGCTCAGAAGAGAACGGCGCAGAAGAGAACGGCACAGAAGAGAACGGCACAGAAGAGAACGGCACAGAAGAGAACGGCACAGAAGAGAACAGCGCAGGGAAAATGGTGCAGAAGAGAACGGCGCAGAAGAGAACGGCGCAGGGCAAATGGTGCAGAAGAGAACAGCGCAGAAAAGAACGGCGCAGGGAAAATGGTGCAGAAGAGAATGGCTCAGAAGAGAACGGCGCAGAAGAGAACGTGCCAAAAGAGAACAGCGCAGGGAAAATGGTGCAGAAGAGAACAGCGCAGAAGAGAACGGAGCAGAAGAGAATGGAGCAGAAGAGAACGGCGCAGAAGAGAACGGCGCAGAAGAGAACGGCGCAGAAGAGAACGGCGCAGAAGAGAATGACGCAGAAGAGAACGGCGCAGAAGATAACGGCGCAGGGGAGAATGGCGCAGAGCAGAACGGCGCAGAAGAGAATGGCGCAGAAGAGAACGGCGCAGAAGAGAACGGCGCAGAAGAGAAGGCGGAAGAGAATGGCGCAGAGGAGAACGGTGCAGAAGAGAAGGCGGAAGAGAAGGGTGCAGGGGAGAACGACGCAGGGGAGAACGACGCAGGGGAGAACGAAGCAGGGGAGAATGAAGCAGGGGAGAACGAAGCAGGGGAGAACGAAGCAGGGGAGAACGACGCAGGGGAGAACGACGCAGGGGAGAACGACGCAGGGGAGAACGACGCAGGGGAGAACAGCGCAGAGGAGAACTGCCCAGCGGAATATGGCGCAGAAGAGAACAGCGCAGGGAAAATGGTGCAGAAGAGAACGGCGCAGAAGCGAACGGCGCAGAAGAGAACGGCGCAGGGAAAATGGTGCAGAAGAGAACGGCGCAGAAGCGAACGGCGCAGAAGAGAACGGTGCAGAAGATGACGGCGCAGGGGAGAATGGCGCAGGGGAGAATGGCGCAGGGGAGAATGGCGCAGAAGAGAATGGCGCAGAAGAGAACGGCGCAGAAGAGAACGGCGCAGAAGAGAACGGTGCAGAAGAGAAGGCAGAAGAGAATGGCGCAGAGGAGAACGGTGCAGAAGAGAAGGCGGAAGAGAAGGGTGCAGGGGAGAACGACGCAGGGGAGAACGACGCAGGGGAGAACGACGCAGGGGAGAACGACGCAGGGGAGAACGACGCAGGGGAGAACGACGCAGGGGAGAACGACGCAGGGGAGAACGACGCAGGGGAGAACGGAGCAGAAGAGAACGGCTCAGAGAAGAACGGCGCAGAAGAGAACAGCGCAGGGAAAATGGTGCAGAAGAGAACGGCGCAGAAGCGAACGGCGCAGAAGCGAACGGCGCAGAAGCGAACGGCGCAGAAGAGAACGGCGCAGAAGAGAACGGCGCAGAAGAGAACGGCGCAGGGAAAATGGTGCAGAAGAGAACGGCGCAGAAGCGAACGGCGCAGAAGAGAACGGTGCAAAAGAGAACGGCGCAGAAGAGAACGGCGCAGAGGAGAACAGCGCAGAAGAGAACGGAGCAGAAGAGAACGGCGCAGGGAAAATGGTGCAGAAGAGAACAGCGCAGAAAAGAATGGGAAAATGGTGCAGAAGAGAACGGCTCAGAAGAGAATGGCTCAGAAGAGAACGGCACAGAAGAGAACGGCACAGAAGAGAATGGCACAGAAGAGAACGGCACAGAAGAGAACGGCACAGAAGAGAACGGCACAGAAGAGAACAGCGCAGGGAAAATGGTGCAGAAGAGAACGGCGCAGAAGAGAACGGCGCAGGGCAAATGGTGCAGAAGAGAACAGTGCAGAAAAGAACGGCGCAGGGAAAATGGTGCAGAAGAGAATGGCTCAGAAGAGAACGGCGCAGAAGAGAACGTGCCAAAAGAGAACAGCGCAGGGAAAATGGTGCAGAAGAGAACGGCGCAGAAGAGAACGGCGCAGAAGAGAACGGCGCAGAAGAGAACGGCGCAGAAGAGAACGGCACAGAAGAGAACGGCGCAGAAGATGACGGCGCAGGGGAGAACGACGCAGAAGAGAACGGCGCAGAAGATAACGGCGCAGGGGAGAACAGCGCAGAAGAGAACGGCGCAGAAGAGAACGGCGCAGAAGAGAACGGTGCAGAAGATGACGGCGCAGGGGAGAATGGCGCAGGGGAGAATGGTGCAGAAGAGAATGGCGCAGGGGAGAATGGTGCAGAAGAGAATGGCGCAGAAGAGAATGGCGCAGAAGAGAATGGCGCAGAAGAGAATGGCGCAGAAGAGAATGGCGCAGAAGAGAACGGCGCAGAAGAGAACGGCGCAGAAGAGAACGGCGCAGAAGAGAACGGTGCAGAAGAGAAGGCGGAAGAGAATGGCGCAGAGGAGAACGGTGCAGAAGAGAAGGCGGAAGAGAACGACGCAGGGGAGAACGACGCAGGGGAGAACGACGCAGGGGAGAACGACGCAGGGGAGAACGACGCAGGGGAGAACGACGCAGGGGAGAACGACGCAGGGGAGAACGACGCAGGGGAGAACGACGCAGGGGAGAACGACGCAGGGGAGAACGACGCAGGGGAGAACGACGCAGGGGAGAACGAAGCAGGGGAGAACGAAGCAGGGGAGAACAGCGCAGAGGAGAACGGCGCAGAAGAGAACTGCCCAGCGGAATATGGCGCAGAAGAGAATGGCGCAGAAGAGAATGGCGCAGAGGAGAATGGCGCAGAAGAGAACGGCGCAGCGAAGAACAATGCAGCGGGGAACGGCGCATCGGAGAACGGCGCAGCGAAGAGCACCGTGCATCCACAATGCTCTCATTCTCCAACAGAACTACAACTCCCATCATGAGGCACAGTAAAGGGAAAGGTATAGCCGCCATAATGTGTAAAGCCGAAAAAATAAAATAAGGCAACACTACAGGGCATTGGAAAGAGAGAAGAGGTACATGGGCACAATGGGCAGTGTAAGAGGCAGCACAGACACATGGAGGGCACTGCGGCAAGCAGGAATATAACGCCATCAAGCACTGCAGCAAGTAACATGGGGCAGGACAGGCATTACAGAAAGTAAAATGGGGGCAGGATAGGTACTACAGCAAATAACATGGAGACATTTCAGGCACTACTGCAAGTAATATGGGGCAGCACAAGAACTACTCCTGCCAGTCATTATTACCAGTTTTGTACAATAGGTATTGTGGGTAAAGCTGGTGCATTGGCATAGAGTCTGTCTATGGAAAGTTTTCATCACTCAAAAGTGGGTTCATCTACCAAACCCCGGTCCTGACTCCCCCCATGGGTTTATCTACCAGCTCCCCATCACGACTCCTCCCATTGGTTCATCTACCAGCCCCCCCAGTCATGACCACCCCAAAGGTTAATCTACCAGCCCCCCACTCCCGACCCCCTTTATGGGTTCATCTACCAGAGCCCAGTCTCGACCCACCTCATGGGTTCCTCTACCAGCCCCCCATCACGACTCCCACCCTTGGGTTCATTTACCAGCCCCCAGTACTGACTCACTCCATGGGTTCATCTACCATCCCCCAGTCCAGACTCCCCTCATGGGTTCATTTACCAGCCCCCAGTGCCGACTCACTCCATGGGTTCATCTACCATCCCCCAGTCCAGACTCCCCTCATGGGTTCATCTACCAGCCCCCAGTCCAGACTCCCCTCATGGGTTCATCTACCAGCCCACAATCCAGAGCCCCCCCCCATGGTTTCATTTACAGCCCCAGTGCCAACTCCCACCATGGGTTCATCTTCCAGCCCCCAGTCCAGACCCCTCCATGGGTTCATTTACCAGCCCCCAGTGCCGACTCCCCCCATGGGTTCATCTTCCAGCCCCCAGTCCAGACCCCCCTTATGGGTTCATCTACCAGCCCCCAATCCAGACTCCCCCATTGGTTCATCTACCAGCCCCCCCTTATCCCATCCCCGCTGGTTATACTCACTGCATATCATCCAGCTTTCCCAGCAGACGCTCCGCCAGCTGTTTTTCTTTGGACTGCAGTATATATCTGTCATTTGTCCTGTAAGACTCCAGTTCTCGGAGCTCCAGCTCTCCAGGAGTCATACCAAGTACCCGTTTGGTCCTGGAGAAAGGATGCAGAGGAAATGTCAGAGGCGACAGCACGGAGTTCGGGAAGAGACGGTCACAGCACAATGTAAGAAATCTCAGATGCAGGAAAAGACAGCTCTACAATATCAAAGCACTGTAATCAGTCATGTCCAAAAGTATTGGCACCCTCGTCACTGTCCCAGAAAACGAATTAATTATCCCAAAAAATTATTGCAATTACATGTTTTGTTAGGCACGTTTATTTCCTTTCTGCATATTGGAACAACACAAAAAACAATAATGAAAACAAAAAGGCAATTTGGACATTATTTCACATAAAACCCCAAAAATGGGCAGGATAAAATTGCTGGCACCTTTCCAAAACTATCTGTCGACATTTAAATGAAATGAAAGGATATGGCAGGAGACCCAGGAGGACTCCATTGCTTACTCAAAGATATAACAAGCTACACTGCAGTTTGCCAAAATGTAAGTGAGTAAGCCAAAATCTTTCCAGGAGAGCATCTTGTGGACAGATGAGACCAAGATAGAGCTTTTTGGTAAAGCACATCATTCTACTGTTTGCCAAACATGGAATGAGGACTACAAAGAAAAGAACACAGTACCTACAGTCAGATATGGTGGAGGTTCCAAGATGTTTTGGGGTTGTTTTTCTGCCTTTGGCATTGTGTGCTTTGACTGTGTGCAAGGCATCATGAAATATGAAGATTATCTAAGGATTTTGGGTCGTAATGTAGTGTTCAGTGTCAGAAAGATGGGTTTGTGTCCTAGGTCATGGGTCTTCCAGCAGGACAATGACCCCAAATATACTTCAAGAAGACCCCAGAAATGTACGGAAAAAAGACCTGGAGAGTTCTGGAATGAGTATGGATCTAAATCCCATTGATCACCTGTGGAGACATCTTGAACAAAAGAGGAGTGTTCCAAAATTCCAGGTTGGCCGAGGCCCTTTAGTTCAGTAGCAGCAGTGTCTGACCTCACAATTGCTCTTCTGGAGAAAAGTGAAGAAATCCCCAAAATGTCTCCGAAATCTTACCTGAAATCTTCCAGCTGTCTGCAGATCTCTGGGATCTGGTAACTCTGGATCTCGGTTATATATTTCTTTAGCGTGTCATCCTGGATGAGGTCTACCCGTGTGCGATCTGTGATATGAAACACGACATGTAATCTAATTTACACCTTCCAGGACCATATCCTGAGCCATACAGGTACATGTATGGGATTTTCATCCCCTGCCTTAAAGAGAACCATTTGCCACTTTTTGACATGCAAAACTGGGCACATCGTTATAAAAAGGGCTGAAGATCTGAGCAAAATGTTTTATTTTGTATTTATTTCTCATCTCTGAAAAACCATTTGCTATTTTCCACTAAATCCAAAAGGGGCGTTAGCAGAGATTCTTTTCTGAGGGAGGTTACTTATTCTCCTGTACAAGTTTGACCAATCAGAAGACCGGTGGCATCATACAGGGGTAAAAAGAAAAACAAACATCCTCAGAGAAGGTCAAATTTGGATTTGCTTAGGCAACCATTTTTTATTAAGATCTTCAGCACCTTTATCCCAATGTGCCCAGTTTCGCATGTAATAATTGGTGAAAGGTAAATCCCAGATTCACCCAGGAATGCTATGTTAACACCAACTTGAGTTTTCGGAGCAAAAACTAAGTGGAAACCCAAGTTTTTGAAGAATTTTGAGATCTGAAGAGTTTCTGCTCCAAAAACTCACTGAAAAACTGCATGAATGTAGTCTAATATAGCGCCCTCTATTGGTAAACAGTAAGTATGCAAGCACTACTTTTTTTTAAAGAAGTAGGTATCCTCAGAAATGGGAGTTTGCAGAATTTAAAAGGGGACTTAAAGGGTTAAGTCCTCTGACGCTGATATGAAGGAAACGAATTAGAATTAATGGTAAATTGCTATGTGGCATTTTCCAAATTGCAGTACCCCATGTGGCCAGAAGATGGCTGTATCCCTGCACGGAAAACTTTTCGCCAACTCTACAAGGGGAGGAGACAGGAAAACCATGTGCGGAGTTTATCAGCTTCACGCCATCTACTCAGGAAGTGATTTGCCTTTGTGCAAAAAAGCAAAAACTATACACAAGACCGTTCCCACCGCAGAAACCCGGGGGCTTCTGAGGCTGAATTACTAGCAACAGAATAAAAAAGTTAAACAAGTTATATAAAAAGGCTAAAATGCAACTTCAGCAAGATGCAGCGAGCCGTATAACATGATCAAAGAGCGCTGACCATAAAGGAAAACTCCTAATTAGGCCTGGCCCAAAGTAGAAGACACAGATTACTGCACACATAAAGGGCAACGCCTCCCAGAATTGGTTTAAGATCTTCATGGAAAATTGCTGTAATGACTCCCCGTCAGGGCAATCTAAGTTATTATGTTCAGGATCTATTATAACCCATTATCCAGTGTGGAGAACAGCGGCAAAAGGGACTAATCCTGAGCTGCATTATATGGTATCAACAGTAACCGTGTGATACTTTATATGATCAGTGCCTGTGTGTGATCCTACGTACCAGCCTGTGTGCCATCCTGCGTACCAGCCTGTGTGCGATCCTCCGTACCGGCCTGTGTGCGATCCTACGTACCGGCCTGTGTGCGATCCTACGTACCGGCCTGTGTGCGATCCTACGTACCGGCCTGTGTGCGATCCTACGTACCGGCCTGTGTGCGATCCTACGTACCGGGCTGTGTGCGATCCTACGTACCGGCCTGTGTGCGATCCTACGTACCGGCCTGTGTGCGATCCTACGTACCGGCCTGTGTGCGATCCTACGTACCGGCCTGTGTGGGATCCTACGTACCGGCCTGTGTGCGATCCTACGTACCGGCCTGTGTGCGATCCTACGTACCGGCCTGTGTGCGATCCTACGTACCGGCCTGTGTGCGATCCTACGTACCGGCCTGTGTGCGATCCTACGCACCGGCCTGTGTGTGATCCTACGTACCGGCCTGTGTGCGATCCTACGTACCGGCCTGTGTGCAATCCTACGTACCGGCCTGTGTGCGATCCTACGTACCGGCCTGTGTGCGATCCTACGTACCGGCCTGTGTGCGATCCTACGTACCGGCCTGTGTGCGATCCTACGTACCGGCCTGTGTGCGATCCTACGTACCGGCCTGTGTGCGATCCTACGTACCGGCCTGTGTGCGATCCTACGTACCAGCCTGTGTGCGATCCTACGTACCGGCCTGTGTGCATTCCTACGTACCGGCCTGTGTGCGATCCTACGTACCGGCCTGTGTGCATTCCTACGTACCGGCCTGTGTGCAATCCTACGTCCCGGCCTGTGTGCGATCCTATGTACCAGCCTGTGTGCGATCCTATGTACCGGCCTGTGTGCGATCCTACGTACACCGCCATATACGTGGTCACCCCAATTAAAGTCTCTATCTTGTAATTACCCCACGAAGCTGCGGCCATAGGGGGCAATATATACCATCGCATTCTATAGGGGTCCGCAGCACGAACTCACCCAGTTCAAAGGACACGTTACTCGGAATTGGGACGCGTAAAACCTACAGAGGAAGAAAACAGAAGGAACGTCAGTGGTTGGAAGCGTTTCCAGCGATCCCTGATCTGCGGAGAGCTGCAGACGCTCAGGAATGTTTGAGTCACTGGTGAACAATGCAGCGAAAGATTTGCCCTCAGGCTGATGTTTGTACAAGGACTCCAATTATTACCAGAGGTACGGTCCAAAAATCACACTTAAAATATGCCCGTCACCCCCTACACCGCGGCAGCAGAATTAGCAGGAATTATACGAGAAAGTGACATCACTTTTTGTGATTTATTAATTAAAGGTGATGTCCACCTATGAGCACTGGCGTATCCAAAATTCTCACTTGCAAAACTCCTTTATGGGAATATGGGGGCTCCGTTTTTTCAGAGCTTCAAATCCCCCCTAAATAAATACAATTAAGTTATAATGCTGTGGCTGTGGTATTTTGTGGATGGTCAGTGCTTGGGGAAAAGCGACCCCTAACCTGTGACCCGCGGCGGTCCCAGAGCTACTTTCACCAGTTCAGTATTAAACCCCTTTTGCCCCAAGCACAAGTATTGTAATTTGCACTTTTACCTCCTAGGTTTTTTCTGCCAAAACTTAAAAAAGTTACTTACTTTCTGCTTTTATTATTATATTGATTTCATGTAACAGTTTTATTATCCTAGCTTTATCCGTATCCCTAGCCCCAAGGCTAACCTTACCTAATCTCTAAACCTAACCCTAGCACTAAGTTTAACCCTAGCCCTAAATCCAACCCCAGCCCTAAATCCAACCCCAGCCCTAAATCCAACCCCAGCCCTAAATCCAACCCCAGCCCTAAATCCAACCCCAGCCCTAAATCCAACCCCAGCCCTAAATCCAACCCCAACCCTAAATCCAACCCCAACCCTAAATCCAACCCCAACCCTAAATCCAACCCTAGCCCTAAATCCAACCCTAGTCCTAAATCCAACCCTAGTCCTAAATCCAACCCTAGTCCTAAATCCAACCCAAGCCTTAAATCCAACCCTAGCCCTAAATCCAACCCTAGCCCTAAGCTGAACTATAAACTTAGCCCTGTATCTAACAATAGCCCTAAACCTAAGCCTAGTCCTAAATCTAACCGTTAGTCCTAAACTTAACCCTAGTCAGGGTTAGAAAAGCTGTAAAAAATAATTATGTGCTAATCTTCTATTACACTGGTCAACAGCATTTTTGGTGCCAAAGATATCTCATCGAATTTAGGGTATTTTTGGGGTGCTGATTCTGAATATGTCATCAGTTTTGCCAGATTGGCTCAAGTTTTTGAGATTTTTGGTATCTTATTTATAGCACTTGTTGGTAAATGCGACGCATCATCTCATTAATTTCTTTGGATTAGTACTTGAACTGAGCAGTTCTCAATATAGTTTTGTGTTAATTAGTGTTCTAAAAGTTTGTTCATAGCTTGATTTTTGCACTAACTTTATGTTGTTGTCTGTTTTCCAGTGAAAAGCATGAACTCATCAAGAAGAAGTTGTCTTAACGATCCAGACTCATTCTGTTACATTTGTGGTGAATACACACTGCCAAAACATAGAAGAAACATAACAGACTTCGTAAAAAAAGTGTATTTTGCCTATTTTGGGGTTATGCTTGGGGACCAAGACAAGTTTTGGGCACCACACATAGTGTGCAAAGCATGTATCGAATTATTACGAAAATGGAGCAAAGGACAAAGAAAAAGCTTCAAATTTGGTGTTCCAATGGTGTGGAGAGAGCCAAAAAATCATCATGATGACTGTTATTTATGGTAAACACAGGTACAGGCACATCTTCACAATGAGGGACAGGCCTTCTTGCAGATTCCATGTTACTCCCATTTTCGTTTCTTATGCTTATTGAATCCTTGCACTTGCACTGCACAGAAATAACAGTCATCGTGATGATTTTTTGGCTCTCTCCACACCATTGGAACACCAAATTTGAAGCTTTTTCTTTGTCCTTTGCTCCATTTTCGTAATAATTCGATACATGCTTTGCACACTATGTGTGGTGCCCAAAACTTGTCTTGGTCCCCAAGCATAACCCCAAAATAGGCAAAATACACTTTTTTTACGAAGTCTGTTATGTTTCTTCTATGTTTTGGCAGTGTGTATTCACCACAAATGTAACAGAATGAGTCTGGATCGTTAAGACAACTTCTTCTTGATGAGTTCATGCTTTTCACTGGAAAACAGACAACAACATAAAGTTAGTGCAAAAATCAAGCTATGAACAAACTTTTAGAACACTAATTAGCACAAAACTATATTGAGAACTGCTCAGTTCAAGTACTAATCCAAAGAAATTAATGAGATGATGCGTCGCATTTACCAACAAGTGCTATAAATAAGATACCAAAAATCTCAAAAACTTGAGCCAATCTGGCAAAACTGATGACATATTCAGAATCAGCACCTCAAAAATACCCCAAATTCATTAAAATATTTTGGACACCAGAAAAAAAATTTTTTTTTGTTGACCTGTGTTATCGATGCTTAAGCAGAGAGAAGCAATGGAGAGGAGTTTGTCATTGACTGCTGCGCTCTGTATAAGTATCAAACTAATCCTAGCAAAATTGTTAAGCCTAACCGCAGTTAGGGTTAGAAAAATTGTAAAAAATGAACTACGTGCTAATAGTCTGCTAATCTTCTATTATTGATGCTTATGCAGAGCGCAGAAGTGGAGGTGAGCTTGTCATTAGCTGCTGTGCTCTGCATAAGCACCAACTGAGATGGCAAAGCTCACATCGTTATGCAGAGTGTTCTCATTTTGGTTGCTGCACATGTAGAGCGCTGCAACTGATGAGTAATTTATCTCCACTGCTGCACTCTGCATTGGCAGCTCCAGGCAAGCACTCATTTTCCGCTTGCAGGCGATGATCACAATTTTTTCGAGGATGTTTCTAAACTGACCAACGCCGACTATTATATCGGATACTCACTGCACCCTTCATCAGGAATGTGTTGTAGAAATCTGTAAAGGATTTCTTTCCCTCTTTGGCTGAAAGGCTCCTTAAAATCTCCACGTGCAAAAAGCAGAGCTGCAGATGAAACAACAACAACAAAAAAAAAGGTAAGAGCAATAAACGGAATAGAAACCACCCACGAAGCAAAAAAGAAAAATCACCCTAAAAAGCAGTGCAAAAAATGTCATGACTCCTTTTTACATGCCCCCATTATCTAGACCCCTTGAAAGTGGGTAAAAAAAATGCCACAACGCACCAGAGCAGAGATGGCAGAATTACAGATAGCCCCTCTTCGTTTTAAATTTTTCTTTTTTTCCTCGAAAATCTATAAACTTTTCATTTTTTATTTTCCGGTCCATAGATTTATATCAGATCTTTTTTATTTTTTGCAGAACAAGCTGTACATTTTATAGGTATCATTTTGGGGTCCGAAAAAGTTTCTGATCTTTTTTATTCCATTTTTTTCTTCTTGGAAGTAATAAAAACAAACAAACAAAAAACAGCAATTCTGGCATTTTTATTTGACATTCTGCTGCAAGTTCTCCTGAAACGACAGTTATATTTCAAGGTGTAACTGTCGTTTTAGGAGAACTTAAAGCAGAACATCTGTCTCTACCTTTAGAACCTACATAGATCCTTAAGAGCACCAACGGTAATCTCCTATCTCAGTAATGGGAAAAATCTGTCTTCATTGGTTTTACTATTAAATACAGAGTTTACAGAGAGAGAGAGATTAATTCAGGAAAGAAAAAAAAGGGACAATTTTGGGGGCATTACGCAGCTGAATGGGGACTTGAAAATGTCTTGCAATTTGGCTAGTAACTGCACAACTAAAAGTCTAAAAATCTAGAAGTGCGCGTATTATCACGGACAGTGCGGCAGCCGCAGAGGGTGCATTACATCACAGCAACAGTTAGTGCCCATAAAAGTCTATGGAGGTCACATACAAAACGTAGGAATCGGCTGCGAAAACTACCGAGTATAAAGCACATGGGAAATAGGGATGGGACACACCTGTAATAACCAAGATGAGCATCTGAGACCAGCATGGAGGAAAGAGAGAATAAAAAGCACAGCCATTATAGACAACATCCAGCAGAGAAGACGCCCCCGTAACTGCGCGGCTCTGACTATTTTACAACAAGATCCGTTCACCAAAAATATGGACCCAAATGTTATAAAATGAAGTTGATGACGGCACATGGAGGAGCCTTTGGCGAGGCTTTGGCGAGTTGGGCAAATATCTACTGCTTACCAGTGGGCTGGGGTCAAACTGAAGCACAACATGGTGCAAGAAGACCATAATATAAGCAGGATGATCCTTTACGAGCTCAATACTCTGGAAATAACTCTGCTGGTCATCCACATTCTGGTGAGAAAAACAGGGGGAAATATTAGTGTAAGAACAAAGACTATGGAGAGCAGACAGGTGAGTAAGAGGCAGGAGAACGTGATGGTGAGGAAAGGTGCAAAAGATGGTGGGGTGAAGGGTGGATGGGATGGAGCAGTGGAGGGTAAAGATAGGTGTACAAGATGAAAAAGTGGTGCAGAAGCTAAACACAGCAGGGATAGTCAGGGGAACAAGACGGGAGGTGGAGAGCAGAAACAGGAGAAAAAGACGGAAGGTAAAGAGCGTAGACAGGAGAATAAGATGGGAGGTGAAGAGCGTAGACAGGAGAATAAGATGGGAGGTGAAGAGCGGAGACATGAGAATAAGATGGGAGGTGAAGAGCGGAGACAGGAGAATAAGGTGGGAAGTAAAGAGCGTAGAGAGGAGAATAAGATGGGAGGTGGAGAGTAGAGACAGGAGAATAAGATGGGAGGTGAAGAGCGGAGACAGGAGAATAAGAAGGGAGGTGAAGAGCGGAGACAGGAGAATAAGAAGGGAGGTGAAGAGCGGAGACAGGAGAATAAGATGGGAGGTGAAGAGCGGAGACAGGAGAATAAGATGGGAGGTGAAGAGCGGAGACAGGAGAATAAGATGGGAGGTGAAGAGCGTTGACAGGAGAATAAAATGGGAGGTGAAGAGCATACACAGGAGAATAAGATGGGAGGTGAAGAGCAGACACAGGAGAATAAGATGAGAGGTGAAGATCGGAGACAGGAGAATAAGATGGGAGGTAAAGAGCGTAGACAGGAGAATAAGATGGGAAGAGAAGAGCAGAGACAGGACAATAAGATGGAAGGTGGAGAGCAGAGGTGTATCTAGGGTTTCTGGCACCCGGGGCAAGAATTCATTTTGGCGCCCCCCCAAGGACATATGCCCCCCGTCAGCCCCATCATTGCCCTCTCCTCCCCCACCATACCCATCATTGCCCTCTCCCCGTCAGCCCCATCATTGCCCTCTCCTCCTCCACCATCCCCATCATTGCTCTCTCCCCGTCAGCCCCATCATTGCCCTCTCTTCCTCCACCATCCGCATCATTGCTCTCTCCCCGTCAGCTCCAACATTGCCCCTTCCTCCACCATCCCCATCATTGCTCTCTCCCCGTCAGCCCCATCATTGCCCTCTCCTCCCCCACCATCCCCATCATTGCTCTCTCCCCATCAGCCCCATCATTGCCCTCTCCTCCTCCACCATCCCCATCATTGCTCTCTCCCCGTCAGCCCCATCATTGCCCTCTCCTCCCCCCACACACACACACCAATCACTTCTCTGCACATTCCCCTGCAGCGCGACACACACACACACACACATACACACACACACACACACACACACATACATACACACACACTTCTCACCTCTCCTCGCGTTCTGCCGCAGCATCTCATCGCCTTCCTCTGACACAGCCAGCCGCTTAATGATGACGTCATCCAGCGGCGCGTATGTTTGAGAGGAAGCATGAAGACAGATCGCAGGGCAGCGGAGCTGCAGGGATTTCTTTCTGCCCACCGCAGCCACCCTGCAGGGACCCCCCTCCACCTCTGCACGCGTTGGGAGCCGGCGCTCTGCAGCTTCTCTGTGCCGGCTGTCAGCTTAACAGTCGGCACAGAGAACAGCTGACTC
The DNA here is from genome assembly GCF_051348905.1 of Ranitomeya variabilis. Taxonomy (NCBI): domain Eukaryota; kingdom Metazoa; phylum Chordata; class Amphibia; order Anura; family Dendrobatidae; genus Ranitomeya; species Ranitomeya variabilis. The sequence goes on from NC_135235.1 coordinate 216,719,804, forward strand.
CCAGACCGGGGGCGGCAGAATGCAGCCGCCGGGGGAGACACTGCGGACCGCCGAATTAGGCGGCCCGACTGCGCCCCCCTGCCGGCTGTGCCCGGGGCACATGCCCCAGCTGCCCCCCCTAGTTACGCCACTGGTGGAGAGCGGAGACAGGAGAATAAGATGGGAGGTAAAGAGCATAGACAGGAGAATAAGGTGGGAGGTGAAGAGCAGAGACAGGAGACTCAGACTCTTCGTTCTTCAGATTGGAGGTCGTCCTAGAGGTCTGACCCCTTCTATGACATAACCCCCTGAGAATTATGTGATGGAATACCGACAGAGACTGAAGTAAATGACAGAAGTAAAAAGTTGCCAAAAGATTTGGATGAAGTCAGCATAGAGGAAATAGTTAAATTCTTGCCCAACACTTACTGGTTCAATGTCATTCTCAAAGTCCTCGTCCTCCGCCCCGATGATAGACATGGCCCCCATGGAATTGAAACCCTATAAAGTAGAAATATGTAAATGATAACCAGAAGCTGCAGACTATAACTCCAAAAATCACGGCTAACACTGTAATATTAACCCTCGGGGCACGCAATTCCAAAAACTCTAAAATTATGGGCATTTAAGATGGTCTTTGACCATAATACATAGCAAAATGTCCTGTAGAGGTTGTCCCATCCCATCTACAGCTATGTCCGGAGACCTGATAACACACCAGACACTTTTTTATGATCTTTTCTCTATTCCTGACAGTTTGTATCTATTTTGTCAAAAAGTTATTACGTAGAATCCATCAGCAAGCTCGTTCTAATGACAGTATGTAACTGGGTGTTAGGGAGCTTCTCCCACCGGACTTATGAACATATCAAAGTTCAACTCAACTTTGATGTGGTCTGTGGTGTTGAATTCTGGATAACCACAGATCCCATTAGAAAGTCCTCACTGGCGGATTCTCAGTTAACTCATCCTAAAGCAAAAAGCCTGTAGAAATGCAATGGTGCAAAATGTAAGGGCATTTTCTCACTCAACTAGCCAAACCCTGCTCTATACTAATGAAGAAGTCTGACTAATAGCCATTGTCATATTGCAAGGCTTGTTAAAGAGTAAAACATTAATATACATGGTGGTCACCTCCAATAGGTGGCGCTAGAACTGGGAGAAAGATAATTTGAGTATATTCTTAGTATGAGGGACGGTCATGTTATCAGTCGGTGCACAGGAAGCAGAGCATGCAGCCAGGAAACTCCCCATTATATCAACTTCTTCAGAAGTGCGCCCATTATACCAAGACACAACGCCATGCTGCTCATCTGGCAACCGAAGAACGAGGAGAAACAGAAGTTCTTCAACCCTTCAAGATAACGACTCTCAAAGCTTGGAATTTTAACGAGTGCCGGCGCATGCTTGAGAAGAACATGTGATCCCCAAATCTGAGCCCTTTGGAGGCATAGTACTATGGAAGTGGACACTTTCGCCTGACCTTAAGGTGGCTCCAACATATGTGGCTCCAAAATATCCAACACATATGTGATCCTTTTTGCCTAAATTGTCTTCTCCAGTGCCAACTGCAAGGACTCGCACAGGAATAGATGGCTACGTTCCAGTGGCTTCAGTCACATTCGAGAGCAGTGGAGGACTAAGGCTGGGTTCATAGTTCTGAAATTCAGAGTCCTTGCCCGGGCCAGCCGTGGGTCTCCTGACCTAAACTCATCAGCCTCATAGGCATAAGTGCTGGTCAGAAAAAAACCATGGCCGGTGCAGATATCCCAGTCCATACCCAGACTGTGAATGTCACCATCAGGGGTATGAAAAGTGTCTAATATAGGTCGAGGGCATTGGTACGGAAGGCATTGTTCTTTGTGGCAAAACTACCACTGAGCATCCAGACACGTCCTAAATTTTTGGGCTGGTGTTGGTGGGCTCAAGTGGAGAATTGGCATTGTAAGGAGGCATTAATACGCTGTGGAGGCAAAGAGGGGGATTACTACTTCCAGAGGAACAATAGAGATTATTACGATAGGGGGCACACGTGGGGTAATGATACTGTGGGACACAAAAAAGGAATTATTACTGCGGAAGGAAAATTTAAAAAATTGTGGGACGTAAGGGGGATTCCACTGCTACATTTATACAGCAGTCTCAGTTGGCGTGAACTGAAAGCCACAATTTTGAGAATACTCACTCCATCCTCTTGATCCATTTTAATGGTCTGTTGGATGGGGGGAGCCAGAAAGCATAAGTCACCTGCAAAGATCAAAGGAGAACATCATTAAACATTGTGAATGCACCATTATAATTCATCCTTAACCCCCAACATATTCAAGGACGGGGTGGAGCAGGACGGGGTGGAGAAGGAGAGTGCGATGCAGCAGAGTGTGATGTCGGAGAGTGCAATGCAGGAGAGCGCGGTGGAGCGGAGAACAATGCAGAAGAGCACGATGCAGAAGAGCACAGTGGAGCAGAGAGGACGATGCAGCAGAATTATCAACACACTGCACAATTCTACTAGCCAATTAGACTGTACTAAATTTTTTAATGTTGCACCAGTGTTCAAACTGCGCCACATAAAACAGCGCCGTTCATGCTAAAAATCCTTTGACTCATTTTTAAATAAAGAATCCTTTACTCTAATATGCTAATTGGGTGCAGGTTGCATCCTGGGTGTGGCCAAGCCGTTTAGTGCACCTTCCTATCTAGATGACTTCCGCCCTTCCCCTTTTCCTTGATTGACAGCGCTGTCTTCACTACAAACCTGCCGAGCTGCAGAGTACCAGTGCACGTCGCCTGGAGTCGCTCTGCCAATGCGTCAGTCAACTCAATTCAACTTTGATGCGGTCTGTGCGCATAAATCAGCACAGAAAAAGACAAAAAGAAGAGTTGCAAACTCTATGTGACTGTCATAACGAGCTCACTAATGGATTCTTGGTTAACTCATTTTTCAGAGAGGACCACAGAGGCGACAGAAAGCAAATGGTGCAATTTTTTTTTTATTTTTGCATGTGGGGGTGATGGCTGACGAGTGAGAATTAGAAAAAAAAAGGATGATCGAGCAGAATGTGCAGCGGGGATGGCCGCCTGTCAGGAGGTGGACGGAGGAATCCCAGGTATGCAAGAGATAATCCCCACACTCCATTCACCTCCCATAGTCGCCAAGCATTGAGCAATGGTGGCATCGCCCGGGACTGCCACTACTGTCAGCATCACCCACCCTCCTCCCCCAGAATACCAGCTGCTGCCCAACTGGAGGGGGGTACCGCTGGAATGTGCAGTTTAATCCCGGTCTCTTACATACAGCCAGTGCAATGCCCTCTGTGGTGCCAGCGCTAACCCTTCTTGTGCTTCGCTGGCACCACCTAGGTTAGCTCATAGAAAATCCTCGTAGTCTGGGCAAGCTCTAAAAATAATAAAAACTCCTCCTCGGCTGACGGAAAACTTAATTAAACTGATTTATACACTGAAGGAAAAACATTGTAAAACCCGTAGTACCAAAATAAACACACGTCGAGGCGCCCTAGACTGCGGCATGGTACAATCATTAAACCATTTACTATGAGAAATTATAGTATGTCGGCCTGCAGTGTAAAGAATGGAGGTTTCCACTCTTATTGCCACGGAAGTGTTTCATTTTTCTGCAGCACCTCCGCAGGTCAAATACGGTATTGCAAATTTCCTATTGAAATGTATGAACTGACTATAAAGTGCAAGGATGTGTTGTGTCCTCCAGATAGAGACTGTTCACCCTTGATTAAAGTATGAAGGTGTTCAATTGGGGGTCCCCCAACAGACAGACAGATGTGCATGCACAAGCTTGGATCAATTCACCACTGCATTCAGTTGGTCCGAATTATTGATACAGGTGCCTGTATCTATTAGGCCTAATCAAAATGTCAATCACCCATATTTCCAGTATAAAATAGCACCTTATTTAGCTAAACTAACACTCATCCAGTGCCACCTGGTTCATGAACAGAATGAAAGGACTACAGAAAATACTGAAACAACAGGGCACAAAGACAAAGGAGGATGGAAATGTTGACATTGCAGTCTCCAGTATGCAGAAAGCCATTAGCAGTTGTCATCTGGAATCTGTCACCTGTGCAGCCAACTAACAGAATATTTAAAGGGAACGTGTCTGCACGTTTTTACATATGAATGTAGTACTACGACTGAACAGGTGCTTGTCTCCCGATAAAAATGACACCTTTTTTGTAGAGATCCGATGTGCCAGTCATGAGAAAACTAGTGTAGAAATCATATGCAAATCAGCCTGGAGGTGGACTGGGGGCGTGTCAGAAAAAGGTCAAAGTGCTCTGACGGTGATGATTTGCATACGACTTCTGTGCTAGATTTCTCATGACTGGAAAAAAAGATTTTTAAAAAAATTGTATCATTTTTATCGGAAGACAAGCGCCTACAATATAGGACCGAAAACGTTAAAAAACCCCCCAAAAACCTTGAAATTTAAAGGGGAAGCTCTCTTCAATATCTGAATTAAGTAAATGATCTGAGACATAAGGTTTTTTAAGTATTTTGTTCCTTAGGGCTCTTCATAGTAAATATGCCTTATGGAAGCCATACGCAATTGCTGCTACACCCTATGCATGCACAGACACATCCCGACATACAGTCTTTTGCACACTCTGTACTTATACACACCAATTTCCTTCTGAAAGTCAAAAATATGGCAACTATGCAGCAGGCCAGCTGCAGATAAGGCTGAAATACCCAGGTATGTGCCCAGCCCCCTCCAGACTTTCTATCCCGATCCCTCCAGTCTGCTGCTCTCCTGGTGCCCCCCCCCCCCTTGACTGGCGAAGGTCCAGAGATACTCACACACTTTAAATGCACAAACATAGTCTTGGTAAGAAGACATACACAAGTGCAATGTCAGGAGGGGGCTGGGGGGCACCAAGGGGGCTGGAAACCACAACACTCCTCTGCAGTTCAAGGTGAAAAAGTCTTCGAGGGTTTTTAAGCCAGAAATTCCACCTCCATAGAAAATATTTAAAAATCGGTATTAACACAAAATATGAAATTCCTTTAATCCGGCATCCAAAAATTCAGTACAGTATTTTTTAGGAGTTTTTTTTTAGAGCAATGACATTTAAGCGTCCAAATGAACATTCGGGAAGGTGGGGAAAGTCATGGTGCGGGTTAAAGAAAAGGGTGCGATTTTCAGAAAGTTGCCGCATGCGGACACCAAAATGGGTAAAAATATTCTGGAAATTCCTCGAAAAATATTATGATTTTATATAAATACATTTTTAAGTTAAATTTCCATGGAAAATGGAATTGATGGAGTTTTATATAATTTTTTATGACCTGTCCAATAATCCAGCTGCAGGTTCCAGTTTAAGGGAATTGACGCTAAAAAAAATTAATGGGCGTGATGCATTTTTCCCATCATTCACAGAAAATCAAAATTCATATAATGAGGATTTTACTTTTTTTTTTTTTTTTTTTAAGTGGAGTTTTATATATTTTTTGGGACCTGTTCAACAATCCGTTCCCAGATTAGAGAAATTTCACTTGGATGTAAAAAAAAAAAAAATGAAAAAAAATAATGAATTGAGCGTGGTGCGTTTTCCCGTCCTTCACAGAAAATAGAAATTAATATAAGAAAGATTTTATGTTATTTTGCTTTTTTTAAGTGGTGTTTTATATAATTTTTTAGGACCTGTCCAAAAATTCGGTCCTAGATTCCAGATGAAAGGAATTTTACGTGGATGTAAAAATAAATAAATTGAGCGTGGTGCGCTTTCCCATCCTTCACAGAAAATGGAAATTAATATAAGAAGGATTTTATGTTATTTTTTTTTACGTGGTGTTTTATATATGGTAATTTTATTAGGACCTGTCCAATAATCCGGTCCCGGATTTCAGATTAAAGGAATTTTACTTGGATGTAAAAAGAAATAAATAGAGAGTGGTGCGCTTTCTCATCCTCGCAGTTATGAGGTGCAGACCCACATACCCGTCCCTGCAGGACAAGGATTGCTACTTATCGCGATGGTCGCCGTGTAATACTACATAGCAATAAGACACATTTTACGTGAATATATCACCATAGTTACGCCACCATTTTTCAGCAGGCTGCAACTATGGAGATGATGACATGTCTCCTGTTTTCTGTCTGGGGTGTCGACGTCATGGAGACCTTGTGTGGGTCCAAGTAATCTAGTTCAGGATCTACGTCCCACCACCTGGCCTGGATTATCTGTGTAGACGCGAGATCGGAGAAGTATTTGGATCTTCATGACGACACCGCACCAGACACTAAAAAGGAGGACATGTTGTCCCCATAGTCTCTCAGTCCTGCAGGCTCAGGCTTTGGGCCTGTAAATTGAAATGATCATATATGTCTGTGTAGGAGTGAGATATAGAGTCGGCCAAAAGTACCTGCTCATGGCAATGGTTTACCTTGTACTTACTGGAAGGTGGCATTGTAAATTCTGACTGAAGGCGGCAAAACCACGAAGGGACATATATGGGAATGAGGATCAAAGAAACACGTGTGAAACAAGCCAGAATGTGTGTTACACCTAAGGTTCCTCACAGTTTCCCCCTTTTCACTCTGATGATAGCATTATACCTCCTTGGTGCTCTCTCCAGCAGCTTCATCGGGTCATCACCTTGGTTGGCATATGACAATCTTGAGGTTGTTCACAAGATTTCCATCGTGAACCATCTCCATCGGATTGAGGTCAGGTGATTGTGGAGGCCATGTCATCAGACACAGCCTCCATCCCTCTCCTTCTTGGTCACATAGCCTGGAGGCATTTTAGGTCATTGTCCTGTTGCAACACCAGTGATGGTCCATACCTCCCTCTCCATGCTTCACGGTGGGCACAACACATGTAGAAACCATGTGTTCATCACTTCTGCATCTCACAAAGTCGTGGCCATTGATAATCTCAAATTTTCACTCATCAGACCTCAGTACAGATTTCCTCTGATCTAACGTCCAGTCTTTGTGTTACTTGGCCCAAACAAGTCTCAGTTTGTGGCTCTCAGTTGCAGCAATTTGGCCTTAAAGTCCGCTTCTCGTAGTCTCCACTGGAAGTAGATGTTGAGATGTGTCTGCTGTTTGTCTGTGCCTCACTTATGAAAGCTGTTTACTGGGGTGCTCTTAGTTTGTGGTTTCTGATGAACTTATCCTCTGCAGCAGAAGTCATTCGTGGTCATCCTTTCCTGGAGAACCAATTTCATCATAGCACTTGACAATTTTGCTGCCTTTAGACTGAATCTAGAATGTGCACATTCTAATGAGAACAAGGAGAACCATTGCATGGACAGGTGTGTCCAAAATATCACCGTTACACTGCTGCAACATACAGATTATATTAGGCAAGCTTCTAAATATTTACAGAGTGTAGGGGATATTCATTTTTTTAACCAGCTGTTTATTGTGCTGTATACTAGATCAGAAGCTGGAATATGTTAACATTGCATGTCACTGTCAGCACCATATGTCAGCTGTGAACAGGCGCCATACACAAGGCCTAAAAACAACATACAAAACACCACCTATCCCACAGACCGCCTGAGACACTATATACAATCACAGAGCAGCCCATGTGAACAAGAGCATATACACTGAACAAAGCGCTGCTTCACACAGCCAAGAAAGATGATAAACATTATCCAAAATGGAGAACCAAAGGTGTCCTACATTGTCAGACTGCGACTTAAGCAGAAATCAGGACAAGGGGGCATTTTGCAGATGCTGCCCCTGTGCAATTATGGAGAAGTGGGGACAATTTGCACAACCCATCCACGTGCAATGATTCTTTATGCGTGAGGGTGCATGCCCTGAAATTCTCATGCTCACCTCTATGCAGTAGGGCCTACGTTATAGAAGTGCTAAAGGGACCAAATAAAATGGAAACATAAAATGTGAAGTGATCACTTTGTATTTCTCTGTTCAGTAGAAACTCACAATTAATTATTTATGCTCAATTTTCGGCTTTTTGTCGCATGTGGTTCCAGATTACTTAACAGTTATGTGAACCAGCAGGAGCAAGAGAGGGAGCGCTCCAGCCAGTGAGGGCAAGAGAGGGAGCACGCACAAGACAGCGAGGGCAAGAGAGGGAGTGCGTGCAAGGCAGCGAGGGCAAGAGAGGTAGCACACGAGCCAGCGAGGGCAAGAGAGGGAGCACGCGCAAGACAGCGAGGGCAAGAGAGGGAGTGCGTGCAAGGCAGCAAAAGCAAGAGAGCGAGGGAAAGAGAGGGAGCGTGCGCAAGGCAGCGAGGGCAAGAGAGGGAGCACACGAGCCAGCGAGAGCAAGAGAGGGAGCACGCGCAAGACAGGGAGGGCAAGAGAGGGAGCGCGCGAGCCAGGGAGGGCAAGAGAGGGAGCGCGCGAGCCAGCGAGGGCAAGAGAGGGAGCGCGCGAGCCAGCGAGGGCAAGAGAGGGAGCGCGCGAGCCAGCGAGGGCAAGAGAGGGAGCGCGCGAGCCAGCGAGGGCAAGAGAGGGAGCATGCGAGCCAGCGAGGGCAAAAGAGGGAGCGCGTGAGCCAGCGAGGAAAAGAGAGGGAGCACGCGAGCCAGCGAGGGCAAGAGAGGGAGCGCGCGAGCCAGCGAGGGCGAGAGGGAGCGCGCGAGCCAGCGAGGGCAAGAGAGGGAGCGCGCAAGCCAGCGAAGGCAAGAGAGGGAGCACGTGAGCCAGCGAGGGCAAGAGAGGGAGCGTGCGAGCCAGCGAGGGCAAGAGAGGGAGTGCGCGAGCCAGCGAGGGCAAGAGGGAGTGCGCGAGCCAGCGAGGGCAAGAGAGGGAGCGCGCAATCCAATGAGGGCAAGAGAGGGAACACGCGAGCCAGCGAGGGCAAAAGAGGGAGCCAGAGAGGGTAAGAGAGGGAGCACGTGAGCCAGCGAGGGCAAGAGAGGGAGCACGCGAGCCAGCGAGGGCAAGAGAGGGAGCATGCGAGCCAGCGAGGGCAAAATAGGGAGCGCACGCAAGGCAGCTTGGGCAAAAGAGAAGGAGCACGCGGAAGGCAGCTTTGGCAAAAGAAATGGAGAATGCAGAAGGCAGCTTGGGCAAAAGAGATGGAGCACGTGCAAGGCAGCTTGGGCAAAAGAGAGGGAGCACGCGGAAGGCAGCTGGGGCAAAAGAGAGGTAGCACGCACAAGGCAGCTTGGGCAAAAGAGAGGGAGCACGCGGAAGGCAGCTTGGGCAAGCGGAAGGCAGCTTGGGCAAAAGAGAGGGAGCACGCACAAGGCAGCTTGGGCAAAGGAGAGGCTGCAAGCCACAGACAGTAAGAGATATTACTATCCGGGGGGGGATAAGAGAGCGTGAACCAGAGGAAAGGGTGACAAAAGAAAACACAAGCAAGGGTGCAAGAGAGCATGAAACAGACATAGGTAGAGAGAATAAACCATTTTAATAATGTGTGCGTGGTAAACACAAGAGGATTTAAGAATCTGCAGAGAGGCAATATATCAATACAAAGTAGAGGAACTTTTGAGAGAAAGCAGAGCCTCCACCAGCCGATAATACAACCTCCGGCTCATCACCAGGTGGTAAAGATGGAAAGTTAGAAGCCTCCAGGTCCGAGGATGACGTTGTGATATGAAATGCTTGCTCCGCAGCTCGGTGCGGCCATTTGCCATGGCATCACAGCACCATTCACAGCCAATAGAAAAACAGGGAAACCCCTCAGACATTAATTATCGCTCTTGGCTGCGTTCAGAACAGTTTGGAAGTGAAGCATTGTTGAAAGCAGATGTCTGGCCACCAATATATCCACCACATTAATGATTAGACAGCGCTGACAACTGCAATACACAAATTATATAAATACCTGCACACCGACAACTGCTAAAGAGACTCTAAAATTATCAAGTCCAGATTCTCCACATTTGTTCCATAGTCTGATTTTTTTTTTAGTTATTCCCAATTAGGGCCAAAAAGGGGTTAAAATAATAATAATAAAAAAAAAAAGCTTTTTAATCTCATTTGCTCAACACCTCCGAGTAAGAACAGGCAAGTATAACGTTTTTTTATAAACCCTTCTTCTCATCATTCGGGCCAAATCAATCTTGCAGTCTGAATTTGGAGAAAATTAACCCAAATCGAATTTCGGGAGATTTCCCCATCAACGTCTTCCTATTTAACAGCAGAAACCAGGTAGTATAAAATATATTAAAAAGTTCAGTTTCTTTTTTTTAATAAAGCCAGTTAACCTTTTCGAAGCTGCGGCGTAGAGATCATGATGATTCGCAAAGTTTTGCACTTGTAAATCTCTTATTACAGATGCAATTGTGAACCAGGATGCTTAACGGATTCTTTTTTCATAATCCCTTGCTGCATATATTATAATGCAAGCATTGAAAAAAAAAGATGTATATTGTACCAGGTAGAACGAAGCTGACTGGCACACAGGCACCCACACACATGGGCACAGTGACTCACAGTCCTGCCAGCACCTCTGACTGTTATTCCAGGGTCCCAGGCCCCTTCTGGCCTGGACCTCACCATGAATAACCCATCTGTAAGAACACAAAAACCTCTCAGTGACTCAAGAGGAAAGGGAAAAAGGTAATTTAAGATGCCCAAGTTGCCATTCCACCCAGTGGCTGGTGGAAAGAGGAACACCCAGCCTCGTTTCACAGGAGACAGCTCACAAAACCTCCATTCTGTAGGCTGCTGGTGAGCTGGCCGGAGCTCCACAGACGGCCACTGTTAGGAGGTTAGGGCTGTGATCACATCATCCTGGAAAGAGCCCAACATCTGAGCGCATTATTGTCCACAGCTACCTCTCAGCATACGCTCTATGTAATACAGCGTGCCATTGTTCTGACACAGCTGACGGACACATTACACAGCGGAGCGCCTCAATGCTGCAACTAGAGACTGAAATACACAGCAAAGGTCAAAAAATCCTGAAAAAAATGCAAGCAAATACATGAGAAAAAAGTAAAATAAAGTCTAGAAAAAGTTGAGAAAAAAGTAAAAAAAAATATAGCTCAGAAAACAGTAGAGAAAAATAGAGAAAAAAAGACAAGAAAATATGAGAAAAAAGTAACAAAGTCTATAAAAAGTCAGGAAAAAGTAAAAAAAAAAAAAATAGCTGAGAAAACAGTTGAGAAAACAGTCAAGAAAAATAGCAAGAAAATAGATGAGAAAAAGTCAAATAAAAAGTAGAAAAATTCAAGAAAAAAAGGCAAGAAAAAAAGTCGAGAAAAAGGTCAATAAAAAGTCTATAAAAAATTTGAGAACATAAAAAAAAGTCGAGATAAAAGTCAAAAAAATTGGTGGGAAAACAGTAAAAAAAAAAAAAAGAGAGAAAAAAGTAAAATAAAGTGAAAAAAGGACAAGAAAAAAAGTCTCGAAAAAAGTTGAGAAAGTCGAGAAAAAAGTAAAAAAGTTGAGAAATAAAGTTGAAAAAAAGCAGAGACAACGGTCGAGAAAATAGAGAAAAAAAGTCAAGACAAAATTCAGTAAGATTCAGAGCTCTACTGACCATAATAGTAACAGAAAGGGGTAATAACTTTGCATTGTAGTATTGGACAGAAATGCACAATCTGCACAAGCTGCAGATTTCTACTGGCCAATTTGCCCCAATAAACAAGGTCAGCTACATGTTGCGTAAAATATCCACAGCTTAAGGGTAGGTGCACACAGTTTCTTTCTTCGTGTGGATTCCGCCTGAAAAAGCGGGCAATAAAAAGTTAAAAATAATGCACATATGCACAACAATATCAAAACGACTTGCTGTGCAAACGTTCCATCTTTTGTAACTTTGAAAGTCGTGAAGCGCCTAGACGAAGTGACCTGACCATTCTACTTTAAATGAACATTTCTTACAAAAGACGCTGGACTTACACAGTGTCGTGCATATGGCTGTATTTGGATTTTCGGTCTGACATATCATCAGATCGCAGTCGGACCAATGTTTTTCTATGGGGAAGTGCACATCAGATTTGTTTCCTCGAACTCGGCCATGCAAGTTAATGAGTACATGGGAAACATAAGACTGCACTTGGATGACATCCGAGTGTAGACTGATTTTCATGGACTGACACAATAGAGAAGATGAAGAAACGTTTTTCTCCATCTTCTCAATGGTGAGAATGGGATCACACTGGTCAGAGTCTGATTAGCATAATCAGAGCCAAAAACGATGGTGTGACCCTAGAGATATCAGCGATCTGATCCCCACATGACAGTATACTACAGCAACATAAGACCCCTAGTTAGAATACCCCATAAATGGATCCCAAGGAGTTGTCAGACACTGCCGACTGCACATCTGTGCCATTCCCGGATTCCGGCATTTTTTGACACCTCGGTAGAGTATCTTTGAACTCATTAAGCAGTGGACATGAACCTTCCCTTTGTAATAAGGAACCGCACATTCGACAATTCCCCTAATTTGCTTCTCTTATCAGAATTGCTTCCTTTATGGCTGGGAACGGTTCTCATAGCAATAGAGCAAAAATACTGGTAGAACATGTGCCTGCCATGACGCCCTATCTAAAGAGACAGACCACAGAATTCTCAGCAGATGAGAAGCCAAAAAGTGACAGTTCTTATCTGCTGTCACTTCCCTCCATCTAATACCCCATCCCCCTTCTTCCGGAGACACTGTCATCTTCATCTCTATGAAGCAATACAGCCTCACAATATCCGCACTCGTTATCTTAAACTGCGCTGTTTATATAGGAAAACCCCTATAAAATAAAAAAAACTACAGTATATACAAGCAGAAATAGTTTACAGCAGCCATAAAGCAAGATTTCATGTTAGGAGTGCGTTCTTAGATTATTGGTAACAGGGGGGCTCTAGTGGATGACAGTCTGTATGGAAATTCAATGGGTGGGACAGCGGCTGCAGACGAAGAGTTAATGGAAGTATTAATATTACTTAGAGCTTTTTTGAAGAGCTTTTTTTTGGATCTGACTGCTCTAACTGTAAAGAACCCTTTCCTATTTAGCTGCCCAAATCGCCTTTCATCCACCCATATGAATGACCCCTGATGGAATCCATTGCGAACTAGGCACTGTCCAATCAAAAAGCTGCAAGGAAAAAATAAAAATTATTATTTTGATCTGGATCAAAATCAGACATGTCTCCGTGATTCTGAGCAGATCACTCGGTCCATGAAAAATCAGACATGTCAATGACTCCATTCACTATTATAGGTATGAGTCCTACACGGGAAGAACACAGATTTTTTTTTTTTGCAACAAATACATGTAATTTAAGCCTTAATGTTTTGTTAATTTTTCCTGAAGAATTTTATTTAGGGTACACTAACACAATATTTTTTTTTTTACCAGTGTTTGTTTTGACCGTGCACTTCAAAAAACGCCAGGAAAAGCTCTCAAAAAAAAAAAAAAACAGACAAAAGAATCGTCCTGTTTGTTCCGTAGGTTTTGTACACACAGAGCTTTCGGCTTTAGAGAGTGTCTGCTTCCTTAAAACCTCCATGTTGCCCCAAGTTTTAAGGGTTTTTTTAGTTTGTTTTTTTTTGCTTTCCTGTTGACTTCTAATGTAAAATATGGAGCATTTTCCAGGCGGAAAAAGCCTGAAAAATATACACGGCACTTATTTTAACCACCTGGTACTTTTGGAAACCTAAAGGGTCTAAAAACGAAAAAGGTAGAAAGCTGGAAGTATGAACGGCAAGTTGTTTTTATATAGAAATGTATAGGAAGAGTCTTTCCGGTGTTTTCTGAAGGCTTTTCCGGAGCTGACCTACTAAAAAAAATGCATGAAAAAAACTGCAGTGTGAACATACCCAAAAACCTTCTTAAATAAAGAGTTTTTTTCATGCTGAAAAATTCATTTTTGAACTCCTTAAAAGGTTTTGTTTGTCCATACTGAACACATAGGCACCATGAATGGGGTATAAATAACAAATTCATGTTTACGGCCTTGCCATCACCCACGTGGACCCCGTCCAAAGGGTCTGCACCAGCACCAGACACCATGATGCCACAGTCTTTCTGTCATAGAACGGAATGGCGGGTCATCACAAAAACATCCGATGATGCGCTGTTCTAGTCACCTGACCGTTCCCAGCCAATGACAGGACTCGGGCCTTATAATAGAAGAATGGTGACGTCATGCGGGTGCAGACCCTCTAAGCGGCCAGCACTGGATCAAGAGCAATGTAATATTAGGGAATTACTATTTTATTCATTGGCTAATAAGTGACGGAGGCTCCATAGATCAAAACGGTATTGTAGTAATAGAGTGTTAGTTACCCATAGCAACCAATCACAGAGCAGCTTTCATTCCACCACAGCTGTTTTAAAATTGAAAGCTGAGCTCTGATTGGTTGCTATAGGCAACAAAGGCCTTTCAAATCTCAGATAAATGAGGCCTATATTTTATATGTGAAAGAGCCTAAAAGGAGACTCACGATTACAGACGGCCGCTGCCTCAGAGGCTAACGAGTCATTATTAACCAGACTGCAGAGCAAACTTAAACATACAGTGAGGCCTAGCGAGGGAGTAATGTGCGGCCAGAAAAATTACCAGGAAGCCAAGACCTGTAACAATATCAGGAGGTGGTCAAGGCCAAACAACTGCTTTACTCTGCAGAGAGCCATTGTCTTACTGCACATGGTAAAACACGAGCACCGCTGCCAACACCAGCACGTCACATTTCATTATTAAAGGGGTATCTCAACCAGACACGAGTATGGCAGATTAAGGAAGGGAGAGTGCCCCCCCCCCCCCCCCCCCGACATAGGAAAATGAGGATATGTGGATGACAGGGTCTAATTAGCTCTAAATGGGCAGGTCTCGTGGGGCGTTCCTGGTGTACGGCGGGTCTTGTGGGGTGTTCCTGGTGTACGGCAGGTCTTGTGGGGTGTTCCTGGTGTACAGCGGGTCTTGTGGGGTGTTCCTGGTGTACAGCGGGTCTTGTGGGGTAGTCTCAGTATACCGGAGGGTATTGTGGGGTTGGTCCTGCATATGGTGGCATATACTTATCTGTGAAACTGACAGCAGCTGGATGCAACATGGGAAGAAGACAAGTTGGCAGAGGCCGTTTGATGAAGCAATATCCTGGTGGATAAGTTGGGTCCTGATATCATGTAGATGTGACAACTACCTAACATTGTACAGACCAAGCACCTCCTTAATGGCACTGAGGTTCCCTACTTACAGTGCCTCTGTCAGGAGATAATGTCGGTGAGGAACATGACAATGAGATGAAGGTGATGATTTGTCTCCACAGTTCCAGATCTGAATTCAATCGACCATCTGTCTGTTGTCCTAGAAGACCAAGTCTGATCTACGAAGGTCGCATATACAAGGATCTGCTGCTAACGTCTTGGTGCAAGATGCTACAGGATGCTTCAGAGGTCAACAGCTCAGAGCTGATTTGGTGGCAGGATGAGGAACCCACACAATATGGCAGGTGGACGCTGCTCGCTGTATATTTCATGCTCTCCTTCCTCACATCTCGTTTTTGCTAAAAGTGAATCCATATGGATGAAAACCCAGTTCCGATTTTCTCAGTTGCCAAACCTGAGAGTTTGTTACAGTGTATCAGTGCAGGTAAAATGTATCAGCCTTGAGTTCCCATAGCTCACAAAAGGAGTGTGCAGACTAGACCAGGCCTTACATGTTGGAGAATTGCAAATGACTACGAGTCAGGTTCGGGGAACAATTTAATAAAAAAAGAAAAGTAGGCAAGAAAGAGCCAAAATATCAATCTTAAGGTGATGGGGGATGTGTAAGAAGATTGAAGAAGTCCCAGGAGTCCAATGCTTTAAGAGAGGACCCCTATTAAAGGAAATCACGTTGGATGTCCTTTACGGCGTATATACACCCTACTAATTACTTCTGTAAGCCCCACAGAAGTCTATGCAACCATTACTACACTGTTGGTAAGTTTCATAGTGCAGTTTTCATGCCTCATACATCTTGAAATGCAAATATTGCAACTCCCCATGAGTGAAGCAATCACAAAAGGGCCTTTATTCTACTACCAAAAAGGACCACATTTACCAAGAACCCCTTCACGTGCAAAGCTCCTCTTCAAGGACAGGACGCTCCTTCAACATTAAGCTTTGTAGATGGAAAATATGACAATTTTGAATTGGTACAAAGAGGAAAGAAAGAAGCTACAAAGGAGTCTACGGAAAGTGAAAGCGGCAGCCCACCGACACCCCCGGAGAGGAGGATGCCAGGACCGTAGTGGTCTCTAACCAGCAGCTCTGTAGCCCTTAGGAAACAACTACTCTCAGCATGTACCCAACAGCCTGCAGCTATCAAATGCAAAATATCCTACAGCCAAGAGATGGACACTTGTCAATTTTGGTGCTTATAGGCGCAGGACCCCCCACCGATCCAGAGAACTGTCGGAAAGGAACAGTACTTGACCACTGCTCCATTCCTTCTTTTGGACAAATCCAAGTTCAATACTTAGACTTTCCCGGCAGTCCTGTAGAGAATGAATGGAGCGGTGATGCGCACGCATGCCATTGTTCCATTCCAAAGGGTCGTTTTAGAGCTCCGATCCGACCACTAAGGCCAAACATTATGTGGATAGGCGACAAGTTTGCACGATGGTAAAAACTCTTTAAAATTCAATTTCGGGTGGTTTTGTTGCAGAAAATTCTGCAATGGCCCCATTCATTAAGATACAACCATATTCAGTCACAGAAGTTTCTGCTGGGCGGGAATTCATCTGAAATTTCCGCAGCACCCCAATTTATTCTTGGATTTCACACTATGGGTAAAATGTGCAGCCTTAAAGATGCGTTTTCCTCTTCCTTCTGGTTCCAGTAGAAGATGTGCTCATAAAGACTGACAGTCGGGACTAGTGCCATGTTTGCGCCACTGGTCTGAACTGGGACCTCTTCCGTCCCGCTAGCACCGAGATGAATGTCAGAATGAGGAATCCAGAAAAAGTCACAGCGGTACCTGCAGGGTCTAAAGAATAGAAACGGCAACTGTTGCACTGCCCTTGCCGGGGTAACCGGCCACTTTGAGAATGCAGAGGTGGCCGATAACCTAGGCAATAAGTTGTAAACTGCAGAAGTAAAAACCTCTCTGTTATGGAGAATGGAGACAATTTTTGATAAAGGTGGAAATTGCAAAGTTGATTTTTTTTTAACCAATTAAAAACTTGATTAACCGCAGCATTTTCACAGGGGTAATTTCCACTGCAGATTGTACGGCAAAAATCCTGCTGCCACCCACAAGGGTTAAAATAAAAATAAGCCTCCAATGGATTTAGTTGAATGGAATAACACACTATTGGACACTTTTTTTTGGCCTCCGTCAGGCCAATGGAGTGACTTCTGTGCTGTGAATACAGCGGATCTTCAAGTCAAAAATGTATTGAAGGGTGAATACTTTTTTTCTCAGGGTCATGTCCACCGCGGAGGCGAGCTCTCATCCAAAGAGATGTCGCACAGCCCCTTTAATTGGGTTATCGCCTGCTGTAACTTTTTTCCTAAAGATGAAACTCATCGAGAGAATCCAGCAAAAAGTGCTAGGGGGCAAGCAGCATGTGGAAAGCTTTCTGCCTTATTTTCTGGACAGAATCAATAAACTAGTCTAATTCTTCAATAATTGGCAAATTCAATTAAAGTGGCCAAAACAAAATAAAAAAATAGCACTTGCAAATGTATCAATGGTGGATGGAACCATTCGGACCGTCATATCATTTCATAAAAATACGTGTCCAGCTCACTAGAAAA
Organism: Ranitomeya variabilis; assembly: GCF_051348905.1. Classification (NCBI taxonomy): domain Eukaryota; kingdom Metazoa; phylum Chordata; class Amphibia; order Anura; family Dendrobatidae; genus Ranitomeya; species Ranitomeya variabilis. The sequence goes on from NC_135235.1 coordinate 216,737,450, forward strand.
AAAAAAAATCTCGGAGGTCTCTATGGAGGGTTTATGAGACCTACAGGGTAAAAAAAAATAACTTCGTCATGACTAATGATCCATATGGAATCCAAAGAAGTTTTAATAATGTCAACAGCTGTTATCTATGGAGAAGAACGTGTTCCCCGCTGGTGTATGATGGGGTTAATACTAGATTCCCCAACTGTTGTGTAAACCAGCTGGGTCAGCTCTATTCTCCAGAGGGACTATAGAGCTTTGTGACTCGCCAAAAAGCGGAAGAAAGCGGGGGTCAATGGGGTCCAGAGAGTAGTGTAATTGCTGAGAGTGAAAATAGGGTAACAAAAAATGTATGGGTTTATTACAAGTTCCATGCCAATCATCAGGAAAGGAACGTGGGAGTGGGGAGATCGTCTCAGACAGACGTCCAAAATCCCACAATTTATGCTATATCACTGAGGGGTTTAGGTTCTGAGACCTCAATTGCTAAACAAAGGAGCAAAATGACGCTCTCCTCCATGACAGACTCTACAGAAAGACTATGAAGTCCGTCTTCACTCTTGAATGAGACAGTTGCTCTTCTGAGTGCTTCTGCTCCATCGCTGAAGAGATCAATGGGGGTCTCAGCATCCGGACACCAACTGACCAAAATTTTTGACATGCCATAAGTTTTTTAAAGTGGTTATGCATTTAGCTATCAGATGAACACAAGCCAACCCATAGCACCCCACAAACATGCACTCATCTCAGCCAATAGTACAAAAAAAGGAGAATGAGAAGAACCCTGGTCAGTATTTTATGGAGACCAGGTTTTGGAAACGTTGCGTTTGCATCACACTGCAATAATGATGTTGTGACAGGCCATCTAATCAAAATGAGATGCTGCTCAATGAACTACTGACATGTCTCCTGGACAACAGGGTCCTGGGAATCGATTCGCTCTTCTCCAGTGACAAGCAGCTGGAGGAACCGATGGCAGCAATTTGGGACCTGACAGGTTGAAAGCCGTCATGGCCTGTCAGAAGGTCACCACGGGCATTAGATTATTGACAAATTCCACTAGAAGTAATGGAATCTGCCGACTTTGAATGAGTTTGTCAACAAATCTCATGCAGTAATAGACTTGGCACAAGTTTTAAAAGTGGAAGAAACTCTACAGTGTACCACTAGGGCTAACACTAAAGACACTATCACTATGGCTAAACCTAAAAAAGAAGTCGAGAAGGGTAGCGAGAGATAATGTGAGACATCATCAGAAGATGACATGACAATGTGGCATGGAAGGGAACAGAACCAAAGATGGAATATGGCAAGTACTAGAAACAACAGTTACCAGACAATGGGAAGGTACAACTGGTAATAATGGCAAATTGGTGAGAAAACAAGTCGTAAAGTGAAAAGTAGATAAGAGATTGGAATGATCATATGGTCTTGCACTTACGATGACGCCAAAATCCTCAATTTGCCACGGCAGGACACCTCTTCAAGGAGGCAACAAAAATTCAGTGATGGAACAAGTTTTAAAAGTGGAAGAAACTCTACAGTGAACCACCAGGGATACTACTAAACCAGCTAGCACTATACAAGTCGAGCAGGGTGGTGATAAATAACTTGAGAAATTGTCAGAAGATGACATGACAATGTGGCATGTAAGGGAACAGAAACGAAGATGGAATAAGGATCAAATTGGGCCAGGTCAAGTACTAGAAACAACACTTACCAGATAATGGGAAGGTACACCTGGTAATAATGGCAAATTGGTGAGAAAACAAGTCCTATAGGAAAACGTAAAGTGAGAAGTAGATAAGAGATTGGAATGATCATATAGTATTGCACTTATGATGACGCCAAAATCCTCAATTTGCCACGGCAGGACATCTCTTCAAGGAGGCAACACAAATTCAATGATGGAACAACCGTTTACAGTGGCCATAGTACACGTGTCTAATTGCAGACCCCCAGATCACCCCCATGGCATCTCCATAAAACATCTCCAAAAATCCCAATATCTCAGTAGATACATTGTTTACCTTGCACTGTTGTGATAGTTACAAGTGTCACAACGCCGCCATAAAGTTACATTGCTATGGCCGACCATAGATAAGACATTCCAGCGTGTGTGGGTAGGTGGTGGGTTCTAAAGAGTAAAGTATATATAGAGAATATAAATATAGTATATAAAGAAGAGTCTGATAACGTCATGAAGGTAGGCGGCATAGGAAATAAACGATGACACACCAATGTACATTAGAGGAAGTGATCGTGCGAGAGGAGGCGTAGCGACAGGCACATTGAAAAGTGCCAAAATGTCACTAGATGACCAGTAAATTAATGCCCAATGCCACCAGACAACTGAATATAGGACACAATGGTGCAGTGTTCCAAATGATCAACCACGGGTCTGCAGCAAAAGCTTCCAGTCCATCCCAGTAAAGCCAGTTCACCTGCAACCACACAAATCCCAGTTCTATCACCCCCATTAGGACAGTTTCGGCCCCCTCCCCAGACAATAAGTGCTGTAAAAAAACAACAAAAAGGTGAGCAGCGCAGACTGGGACGAGTATGGGGCTACAAAAGGCTTTTCTGCCAACTTACCACTTCCTGGGCACAGGGCTCCCTGTAGCTCACCCTGACCCTTGGCACATGGGGGGGACCTGGTTTAGGGGTGTCAGACTGGGTGAGAAAGTCCCTGCACAGAGCTCCAGTTGTCATCAAAGCAGACTGCACAGAGCAGCAGAGAGGGGAGGGGAGGCAGGAAGGAGGACAGGGGGAGGGGAGCTACTGGGAAAGAGACCAGGGGAGGGCAGAGACACTGGGAGGGGCTGCATGTACAGAGTGACTGGGGTTGGGGGTGAGAAGCTGCTAGACTCATGCCGGGCTGCTGTAATGCTGGGGATTGCTCTCACTGGCTGCACAGAGAATAAACAAGGAAACAAAATATTTACAGTTAGCACTTCTGGAGAGATACATTGTATCAAGGGGTTTCCTGCATTGTATGGATGCATGGGAGTAAGAAATGTGGGCACTGCACAAGACAGGGGCATACATGGGGTCATAGGAAGGCAGCTGCTACTTAGTTGCTGCCAAAAGTTTTTCAAAACTTTTTTTTGCTACATGTAATACAATGATTGCATTGTACAGCAGAAGGAAGGCAGACAAGACAACCAAGCAGCCGTGTTCGGGTATGTTCACACTACTGAAACCGTTTCCGAAAACGCAGATGTGTATTTTTTTATCACCTTATTACATTTTTGGCCTTTTTTTTTTTTTACATCCATAAAGCAGTGAATAAAACGCTAGCTTTTTCTTATTTTTAAGCAAAATTTCTCAAAGACAAGCTCACGCGTCTTTCGAGCATTTTTGTTTTTTGCCTTCCCATTGATTTCTATTGTGAACTAGTAGAAAAAAAAACTGTTAAAGTATTTTACATGAGTTGGGTGAAAAATACACAAGTGGTGACGTGTTTCTTTTATACTTTTCTTGCTTACAAATACTGATGTAAAATACTGAACGTGTGAACGTGGCCATGAACGCTTGACGTCTTTTGAAAGCCTGAATATAAGAACAGCGTTTTTTTTTTTTTCTATAGAAATAAATAGGAATAACTTTTGGAATGTTTTATAAGTGCATTTTTCAGAGCACACATGCTCAAAACAATAGGAAGAAAATAGTGTGAACATACCCTTACTTTTGTTGAGTATTTTAGATACAAAGTTGCAGCACAAATTAGATACAAAGTTGCAGAACAAACTGAAAAACAGAAGAAGAAAAGGATTAAAGGGGATATCAGGGACTTTGTAGAAAAAAATAGTACCTAAGCACTAACAGGCAGGTAAATGCTACCTACCCACCTGCCTGTTGTGACGTCACCGTTCTTCACCACTCCTGCCAGCGATTCAGCTGCCTCTGCTGACATCAATCCAACAGAGCGGCGGCTTCTTTTCCGCTCTGCTCTGTCAACAGGGCAGGATTGTCGACGTCATTCTGGTTGAGAGCCGGCTCCCCGCTGCCTATCTGGTCATGTCATGACCATGAGGGGTGCGTATTCTACCCAAGAAAACCACGGTACGTGAATTACATTGCAAGATTGATTAGTGGTTGTAGCGTAAGATACCGGCGCCGTTTCCTTGTGCGCGCACCCAGTTTTATTCACAATTCTTTTCCATTTTTTTCACTTTTTAATATAATGAGTCTCCATTCGAAGCCATCGAGACGCCCTCATTGCAGATTTATGGACTTTTCTAAAGCTACTGTCGTTTGGAGACAGAGAAATCCGCTATCCCTCCTGCCCCGGTATTTCTATATTACCCCTGTGCCCAAGTGAAAAAATGCAAAATATTACAAGTTTAGAAATTAAAATTAATGTAAATTTTGCAAATCTGTACAAATATTGAGAAGCAATATATGATCAACCCAACAGGCAATCCCTCCATGTGTTGCACCTGTCGGACAGCCACAAGACATGCAGCCGCGGGGACTTGATCATACTTTTCGAGTGCGTTGCAGACACTCGGTTAGCACCCGAGCATGCTCAGATAACACCTTATCCCAGCACGTTCACTCATGACTAGCAGGCACCAAACAGCATAAGTGCAGACATGTTAACAAGACGACATCATTACTCTAGGTGTCCAATTCAGACCCTAAATGGACTACAGGCTCAGGTAAGTGGACCCTTACTAAGATAATTTAAAGGGGTTGTCCAGGCTTGGGGCTCAAGTGTGTAGTCAATCAATGTGCCTGCAGACTCTTGAATCTTCCCAGCATGCACAATGCGCACTGTCAGGATTTGCCAGGAACGGGAGGGCGCGTGACCACAATTATTCAATTTGCATATATTCGGTCTCATGCCAACTAGACAAATGAATTGAGCGAGGCTGGCTACGTCTGGTCTGAATGTGGCCGGAAGTGTTCAATCGTATGACAGCGGACTCCCAGCGCCGGTGACAGTCCGCATAGAGTTCTCCTTTAAGGCAGAGGCCCTTCTAATCATTGTCCCGGGGTAACCTCTGCCATATGATGAACTCTCAGTAACCTGAGCTCCTCTCCCGGATCTTATTGGCCCATAGCTCTGGCACGTTGCAGGCAGATGCTGCGCTCCGCACTGAATGCTGCTATTATGTCATTTGGTATGACGACAACATCACTGTACGACCGCACACGTATCAGATACATAGTGCCCAGGGCTCTCCGGGCGACGCTGCTACATGGCAAAATGTTTACAGATTTTTCAGGAATTAAAAGATTTTTGGAAATAAAGTCACAAATGCTCAGGATTTGTCTCGCCCCTAATCAATGCACCTGAGATGATGGGTCCTCCAGGGTGACGCCACCTCCTCCATGGCCTAAGGCCGGGCGTGCATGTGCTCTATGGTGGTTTCACCACTGGGGCGTCCACCAATGGCAAGAACAAGGTTCCTCCCTACCACATGTAAATGGAGCACTATTGCATATGCTTGGCCATTGCTGCTTCATTCACTTCTATGGGATCACATGAGCATGCTCTACCACTGCTTCATTCACTTCTATGGGATCACATGAGCATGCTTTACCACTGCTTCATTCCCTTCTATGGGAGAACATGAGCATGCTTTACCACTGCTTCATTCACTTCTATGGGAACACTTGAGCATGCTCTACCACTGCTTCATTCACTTCTATGGGAAGCCATGAGCATTCTCTACCACTGCTTCATTCACTTCTATGGGAGAACATGAGCATGTTCTACCACTGCTTCATTCACTTCTATGGGAGATCATGAGCATGCTCTACCACTGCTTCATTCACTTCTATGGGAAGCCATGAGCATGCTCTACCACTGCTTCATTCACTTCTATGGGATCACATGAGCATGCTTTACCACTGCTTCATTCACTTCTATGGGAACACATGAGCATGCTCTACCACTACTTCATTCACTTCTATGGGATCACATGAGCATGCTTTACCACTGCTTCATTCACTTTTATGGGATCACATGAGCATGCTTTACCACTGCTTCATTCACTTATATGGGAAGCCATGAGCATGCTCTACCACTGCTTCATTCACTTCTATGGGATCACATGAGCATGCTTTACCACTGCTTCATTCACTTCTATGGGAACACATGAGCATGCTCTACCACTGCTTCACTCACTTCTATGGGATCACATGAGCATACTTTACCACTGCTTCATTCACTTCTATGGGATCACATGAGCATGCTTTACCACTGCTTCATTCACTTCTATGGGAACACATGAGCATGCTTTACCACTTCTTCAGTCACTTCTATAGGAGTGGTTGTAAAGCATGCACATCAACGCTCCATTCACATGAGTGACATGGGACCTCTGTTCTCAGGATCTTTAGAGGTCCCACCAATCATGCATTAATATCTGAGTGGTGGTGCGATACGCGACATCCCCACCACCGCCAATCAGGTGTTACTGGCGCCTGCAGCCTGAAGTTCTTGGAGGGTCAATAGGAAGTGGATCTGCAATACCCAGCCTATCAATCTATTATCTATCTATCTATCTATCTATCTATCTATCTATCTATCTATCTATCTATCTATCTATCTATCTATTGTATATTATCTATTTATCTATTTATCTATTATTTATTTATTTATCTATTATCTATCTATCTATTATCTATCTTTCTATTATCTATCTATTACACAGGTCAACAAAAAAAAAATTTTTTTTTGTTGTCCAAAATATTTTAATGAATTTGGGGTATTTTTGGGGTGCTGATTCTGAATATGTCATCAGTTTTGCCAGATTGGCTCAAGTTTTTGACATTTTTGGTATCTTATTTATAGCACTTGTTGGTAAATGCGACGCATCATCTCATTAATTTCTTTGGATTAGTACTTGAACTGAGCAGTTCTCAATATAGTTTTGTGTTAATTAGTGTTCTAAAAGTTTGTTCATAGCTTGATTTTTGCACTAACTTTATGTTGTTGTCTGTTTTCCAGTGAAAAGCATGAACTCATCAAGAAGAAGTTGTCTTAACGATCCAGACTCATTCTGTTACATTTGTGGTGAATACACACTGCCAAAACATAGAAGAAACATAACAGACTTCGTAAAAAAAGTGTATTTTGCCTATTTTGGGGTTATGCTTGGGGACCAAGACAAGTTTTGGGCACCACACATAGTGTGCAAAGCATGTATCGAATTATTACGAAAATGGAGCAAAGGACAAAGAAAAAGCTTCAAATTTGGTGTTCCAATGGTGTGGAGAGAGCCAAAAAATCATCATGATGACTGTTATTTCTGTGCAGTGCAAGGATTCAATAAGCATAAGAAACGAAAATGGGAGTAACATGGAATCTGCAAGAAGGCCTGTCCCTCATTGTGAAGATGTGCCTGTACCTGTGTTTACCATAAATAACAGTCATCATGATGATTTTTTGGCTCTCTCCACACCATTGGAACACCAAATTTGAAGCTTTTTCTTTGTCCTTTGCTCCATTTTCGTAATAATTCGATACATGCTTTGCACACTATGCGTGGTGCCCAAAACTTGTCTTGGTCCCCAAGCATAACCCCAAAATAGGCAAAATACACTTTTTTTTACGAAGTCTGTTATGTTTCTTCTATGTTTTGGCAGTGTGTATTCACCACAAATGTAACAGAATGAGTCTGGATCGTTAAGACAACTTCTTGATGAGTTCATGCTTTTCACTGGAAAACAGACAACAACATAAAGTTAGTGCAAAAATCAAGCTATGAACAAACTTTTAGAACACTAATTAACACAAAACTATATTGAGAACTGCTCAGTTCAAGTACTAATCCAAAGAAATTAATGAGATGATGCGTCGCATTTACCAACAAGTGCTATAAATAAGATACCAAAAATCTCAAAAACTTGAGCCAATCTGGCAAAACTGATGACATATTCAGAATCAGCACCCCAAAAATACCCTAAATTCGATGAAATATCTTTGGCACCAAAAATGCTGTTGACCAGTGTTATCTTTCTATTGATCTATTATCTGTCTATTATCTATCTGTTATCTATCTATTATCTATCTATTATCGATCTATTATCGATCTATTATATGTCTATTATCTATCTATCTATTTATCTATCTATTATCTATCTATCTATTTATCTATTATCTATCTATCTATTATCTGTCTATCTATTATCTATCTATTATCTATCTTTCTATCTATTATCTATCTATCTATCATCTATCTATTGTCTATCTATTATCTATCTGTATCTATCTATATATTATCTATCTATTATCTATTATCTTTCATCTATCTATTATCTATCTATCTATTATCTATCTATTATCTGTCTATTTATTATCTATCTATTATCTATCTATCATCTATCTATTATCTATCTATCTGTCTATTATCTATCTATTTTCTTTCATCTATCTATTATCTATCTATCTATCTATCTATTATCTGTCTATCTATTATCTATCTATCTATTATCTATCTATCTATTATCTATCTATCTATTATCTGTCTGTCTATCTGTCTATCTATCACAATACCATTATGCGGCTGCCAACTTTACCAATTTTGGATTCCATACATTTTTGGCCATGCTCCACCCAGAACCACTAAAACCACAATCGTTATCGATAAAGTCCTCCCCCGGCTTCTGGCAATTGAGGCCCAGTAAATATTGGGGTGACACGGGCCTATGGGATGGCTGCAGCGGCTGCACCAAATGACCCCACGTCACTCATTTTCTGCGCGGTGCAGCACAGTAATTAGGAACTATATAAACATTTTTCATTGAGGAATTGCACTTTAAGCAGTTTTCTTAGAACATTTTGCTATATCAATTCCTTTGGCATGCAGTCACACAGGCTGCCATCAATGCTGCTTGTCTAGGAAGTGAGTGCTCCCTCCCCAGTTTACCCCCTCTTGCCCAGTAATCTCTCCCAGAATGCACTGGCACAGTCCTCGTATCCTTTGGTTTATTTGCGCAGCTCTTGCAGAATAATATTTGCTCAAAGTCAGGGACTAATTGTGACATTTTACTTCTAGATGCCTCACTATATAACGTTGCTTATATTTACAAATGGGGAATTGCACTATAAGCAATTGTCCAATTGTCCAATTCTCCTTTTTTAGAATAAATGATTTGCTTGTACTAGACAGACACTTCAGGTTGTCAGGAAATCCTGACATTTGTGACTTTGTAACAGCTAATGAGCCCCAGGATGGGAAAAAACCTGCATTAGGGAATTGCTTTTTAAGCAATTGTCTTATAGGGATTGTTAACCAAATCACTGCCAGGAGCAATTCCCTGCAGATTTCCCCCCTCTTTGCAACTCAATGACCTTTAGTCTGTCAATAGAAAGGGGTTAAAGGGTAACTAAACGTACAAATAAGTTTCATATGTTCTCGCCCTATAGATTCTGAGACCCCCACCGATCGCTCAGATCTAGGGGCAGTATCGCTCCCCTTATCCTCAACTGTGCCCAGTAGGAAGCCCAGACCCATATATGAAAAGAAGCTGAGAAATTCCTCCCCCTTGGTTTGGGAAATCTATGGGGGGTCTCAGGATTTGGTCCCCCACCAACAAACACTCCTTTGTGCCAAACATTAAAAGTATAATACCGTAAGTTTAAATGGGTTGTCCAGAATAAGAAAAAAAGGGCTTTTTCTTTTTTTTCCTTCCAGAAACAGCGCCACCCCTAACAAAAGGTTCTGTCTGGTATTGCAGCTCAACTCCATTCACTTCTACGGGGCTAAGCTGCAATTCCATTTCTTTATATATATGGATGTGGATTCATAGTCACATCGTTTTCTTCTAGATGGCGTTTTTTGGCTTTTGCAGTGTATGTAGAGCCCTCTGCAGAAGCAGCAGGCGCTATACGTGGGGTCCGGGCCCACGCTGTATACAGCGTCTTAAGATGTTTACTTTCTCCGTACTGTGTCTGAAAGATACGAGCACATTTTATATGTTTAGGAGCCTCCAAAGGACATAACATAGGGATGTGAGGAGGAGGAAGAGGAGGACTAGTGATGGCTCCTAATCCCAAGCACGAGGCAGAAAACCAACTGCAGAACGCTAATTCAATGAGACAGACCCAAATCCCAGAGAGGGTGATGGCAGAGGTATCACTGATCCCATCGGCTCAATGAGCACTGAGCACTAAACATTTAAATTCCTACTTATCCTTTAATTCAGACCCGAAATGAGACATTTTCTTCATGTTTCCCAGAGATCAGATGTAATTTTTAGAAAAATCAGGCGTCAAGGGTTACCTTTCCTTGAAGCGCCCTCAAAGGAGAAATGAAGTATTACACTCTGCCTGTGTACAATGACTGATAACACCTCTATATACAGTGGATAACACAGGATCCACCATTCACAATAGGTGATGTCACAGCTCACCTCCTCCTCCTGTACAATGGCTGATCACACCTCTATATACAGTAGATAACACAGGATCCATAATTCACAATAGGGGATGTCACAGCTCACCTCCTCCTGTACAATGACTGATAACACCTTTATATACAGTACATAACATAGGATCCACCATTCACAATAGGTGATGTTACAGCTCACCTCCTCCTCCTGTTCAATGACTGATAACACCTCTATATACAGTAGATAACACAGGATCCACCACTCACAATAGATGATGTCACAGCTCACCTTCTCCTCCTGTACAATGACTGATAACACCTCTATATACAGTAGATAACACAGGATCCACCACTCACAATAGGTGATGTCACAGCTCACCTCCTCCTCCTGTACAATGACTGATAACACCTCTATATACAGTGGATAACACAGGATCCACCATTCACAATAGGTGATGTCACAGCTCACCTCCTCCTGTACAATGACTGATAACACCTCTATATACAGTAGATAACACATGATCCACCATTCACAATAGGTGATATCAAAGCTCACCTCCTCCTGTATGATGACTGATAACACCTCTATATACAGCAGATAACACAGGATCCACCATTCACAATAGGTGATGTCACAGCTCACCTCCTGCTCCTGTACAATGAATGATAACACCTCTATATACAGTAGATAACACATGATCCACCATTCACAATAGGTGATATCACAGCTCACCTCCTCTTCCTGTACAATGACTGATAACACCTCTATATACAGCAGATAACAGGGTCCTCCATTCACAATAGGTGATGTCACAGCTCACCTCCTCCTCCTGTACAATGACTGATAACACCTCTATATACAGCAGATAACAGGATCCACCATTCACAATAGGTGATGTCACAGCTCACCTCCTCCTCCTGTACAATGACTGATTACACCTCTGTATAAGGTAGATAACACAGGATCCACCATTCACAATAGGTGATGTCACAGCTCACCTCCTCCTCCTATACAATGACTGATAACACCTCTATATACAGTAGACAGCACAGGATCCACCATTCACAATAGATGATGTCACAGCTCACCTCCTCCTATACAATGACAGATAACACCTCTATATACAGTAGATAACACAGGATCAACCATTCACAATAGGTGATGTCACATCTCACCTCCTCCTCCTGTACAATGACTGATTACACCTCTGTATACGGTAGATAACACAGGATCCACCATTCACAATAGGTGATGTCACAGCTCACCTCCTCCTCCTATACAATGACTGATAACACCTCTATATACAGTAGATAGCACAGGATCCACCATTCACAATAGATGTCACAGCTCACCTCCTCCTATACAATGACAGATAACACCTCTATATACAGTAGATAACACAGGATCCACCATCCACAATAGGTGATATCACAGCTCACCTCCTCCTCCTGTACAATGACTGATAACACCTCTATATACCGTAGCTTCATCACAATTACCTTTTTACACGCTCACTAGATGCTTTGATGTGAAAGATATTGCTGTTCATTGTTGCTAATGTTCATGTGTTGTTTCCTGAAACTACAGGACTTTAGAATCTAAAAAAAGCCCCTGTGGCCGATGTGAGAATTGCAAGATTTCTAATTTTTAATAGAAAAATATTAAGATCAGAGAGTCCTCAGTGGTTGATACCTCTTAATGGCTAACTGAACAGATAGTAACAAGTTGCAGCTTTCGAGACTACTCAGGTCCCATCATCATGCAGAGATTAACACAAATTCTGAAGAGTCTCATATTTATACATAAGAGGGCACAGGAATAATGCAATAGATTAGACAGGCGACGTGAAGCAGAGCTATCAGTTTGGGAAGGGGAGAAACAGTTGTGGCTGAAATATTTACATGGCCTTGGAGACCGACAACCGCAGCTAGACAGCAGAACATGTGCAGCTCTTTATTGTTGATCTTGTAAGCACTGTTTAAAGGGAACCTGTCACCCCGTTTTTTCTGTATGAGATAAAAATACTGTTAAATAGGGCCTGAGCTGTGCGTTACAATAGTGTATTTTGTGGATCCCGATTCCCCACCTATGCTGCCGAAATACGTTACCAAAGTAGCCGTTTTCGCCTGTCAATCAGGCTGGTCTGGTCAGATGGGCGTGGTGTCTTCCCCCAGATCTTGCTTATTTTTCCGTTGGTGGCGTAGTGGTTTGCGCATGCCCAAGGTCCCGAATCCACTGCACAGGGGAGGGAAAAGAGCGCGATCTGCGCTATTCCCCTGGTGATCGGTGGGGGCGGCCATCTTCCTGTGGCCGCGCGTGTGCAGATGGAGCGCTCTGCTGCCCGGGGCTTCAGGAAAATGGCCGCGGGATGCCGCGCGTGCGCAGATGGAGATCGCGGCGGCCATTTTCCTGAAGAAGAGTTCGCATCTCGGCTTCAGGAAAATGGCCGCCGCGATCTCCATCTGCGCACGCGCGGCATTCCGCGGCCATTTTCCTGAAGCCCCGGGCAGCAGAGCGCTCCATCTGCGCACGCGCAGCCACAGGAAGATGGCCGCCCCCACCGATCACCAGGGGAATAGCGCAGATCGCGCTCTTTTCCCTCCCCTGTGCAGTGGATTCTGGACTTGGGCATGCGCAAACCACTACGCCACCAACGGAAAAATAAGCAAGATCTGGGGGAAGACACCACGCCCATCTGACCAGACCAGCGTGACTGACAGGCGAAAACGGCTACTTTGGTAACGTATTTCGGCAGCATAGGTGGGGAATCGGGGTCCACAAAATACACTATTGTAATGCACAGCTCAGGCCCTATTTAACAGTATTTTTATCTCATACGGAAAAAACGGGGTGACAGGTTCCCTTTAAAAGCTTTTCCAGGATAGTTGGACAGCGTTGTTACCTCCTAGTTTTGGACAGCATCAGGGTAATCCATAGAGGCTTGACATCAGCAGTGGTCGGTTTCCAAGGCAACAAGTTGTAAACAAAAGCAAAGTGTTGATATCTCAAAAACGGCTGAAAATTGTAATAAGCCGTAAATTGCAAAAGTGCTTGTTTTTACAAGATCTATCCGACAACACTCGTTTTTGAAGATGGAAAAGACATCTTGAATATAAAAACAACTAACAAAATTCAATAAGATCCTAAATAAAGCAACATTTTAAATGAAGATCGAAGGTCAGAAGTTCTTATTCTGCCAGCTAGGCACCGGAGCAGTCACAAGGCAGCCATGGCTTTCGTTACGCCCTTGGCTTCTGCTCAGGTTTCCAATAAATGTCCAAAATTTATGTTTCAGAAATCCTGCCAACACAGCACAAAATCACAAAGAAAACACTGGGAGAACAGGGAGGGATTGACTCCAGGCTAATGATTTTTTGGACAGTCACCCTTTCTTGGCACAGACTTCCTGCTGACCCTGCTTGTCCGTCAGTCATCTCATTACTGCGCCAGCCATGGGCGTACACCATAGAAGACCGCCGATCCAGAGGTCATATATACATTGTGCTGCATTATGTGCCCCCAAAGAACCTGGAAAGACCCCAAAAGAATCAAAGATTCCCAAGAGGATTTGCTAACTTCATGCTTGGCAACTTTCTGGCAAACTTGCTCAAGAGGGTAAAGTGTAAACTCCCAAGAGATTTCCGGAGGCAATTTACCAAACCCTTCCACCAGAAGCCTGGGAGGTCTCACCAATTTTGGGAGTATACCCTACCTTCCGAAAAGTTGTTCAGTATGTATTACATAAGTCTTCGACCGGTAAAATTTCTCCTTAAGGAGAGCGTCAAGTTGGCATAGGATGACTTATAGACTATGCTCCCTGGGAAAAGGTATAGCCTTTCCATGGAGGAGGAGAACAACTATTGAAGGTAACATCTCGAAGTGACCACACATGACCAAACCATGGTCTTGTCCAAAAGGAAAATAGCTCCATTTGCAGGCAACTGTTTCAGGGTTGTCACCCATCATCAGGGCAAAGTAGAAGACTCGTCAGCTGAGTGAACGTGCCTTCGATGAAGGTCTGGTCAGTAAAGTTTCTAACTGAGGAGAACGTCAACTAGAGACTTTGCTTTCTTCCTATGTGAAGAAGCTTTGTGCACAACTTTTTTTTTTTCCAGGGAGCATTGCCAGGCTTATAAACCTCCTTACACCTAACAAAGAGAGTCTCTAGACCTCCATCATAGCCTTACCAGCATCTTACTTTGCACTGATGAGGGGAAAGAACCCTGAAACAGCTGTCTACAAATAGAGGTCTTTTTCTTTCGAAGAAAGTCTTGGCTTGTAGTGATGGACAGTCCAGCTCTTTTTGGAGAAGCAGCTTTAAAGGCAATCCTAGTAAATATGTGTTCACAAGCTGGTAATATCTCTTCCATCCCGATGCCGCTGAAACCCTGCATCAATAGCCGGACTGTGAAATTTTACCCCCAAGGTGCTTACCCCTTTCACTTCAAGATTCAATTAAAGGTATGTTCATATCCTCTACCTCCCAGCTTCCTACTACTGATGATTGACAATTCGGACCATTGGTGTGGTTGATCCACTGGTCTGAACTATGTGCCCTCCAGAGTTGCTTGCAGAGGTAACATTACCTCTGCAGCACCAGAGAAGCTCAGGGACAATGCTGCTGGCTGGGATTCAAGGACCAGTACCGCTGCAGAGTAGCGCTTACAAGCAAAATAGCAAAGAGGTTGTAAGCGCTGTGCTCCTTTCCTAGGAGACCGGCCACCACTGATAGACTGCAGAAGTGGACAGTGACATATTTAATGAGTGGTACACAATAGAATTAAAAATCCCTGTGTTCTTGAGACCAGAGAAGATTTTTAATAAGAGGTAAATTGCCGAGTTATTGGGAGCAGCACATGGGAATCTGCATGTTAGCTCCACAGTGCGTTCGCTCCGCGCACACTTAGGTAAGAGAACGCGGCCTGATTTCTGGTGTCGCCTCTGTTGTTGCTAGCTTTAGTCATAGGCTCCGCTGATAAAAGGGGCTATTTCTGGATCCTCCTGGGACCCCCACAGCCTGAAAACAGAAAAGGGAAGTGAAGGCTGTAACAGAGCACAGTGAGAGGGGAAGACACACGGGGACGGGCAGAAATGGGAGCGCTGGGGGGGAGGAAAGGCGCGGAGTGAGGGCCGAGTGACATGGACTCCGGGGTTTCTCCTGTGGAAAAGTTTCGTCTCAGTTTGGAGTAAAGTGAAATGGGATAAAAAAGGGAAAAATGCCAGAAGCTGAGAGAGCAGGCGAGCGAGCACTGATTACAGGGGCAGACCGCCCAAGACAGATACTGCAAATATGTCTCCCCCCAGGATTACAGGGCAGGGGGACGGCCCAGAACAATTTCACATGACTATTTATAGCCGGCACCAAAATGAAAAACTTCACTCATTACACAAAGGAATCACAGAAATGTTCACACATAATGGAGCGGGACGGGAGGGCAGAGGCTCACGACACCCTACACCCTGCACCTTACACCCTACACTGTGCACCCCACATCCTGCACCTTACACCCTACACCGTGCACCCTACACCCTGCACCCTACACCCTGCACCCTACACTGTGAACCTTACACTCTACACCATGAACCCTGCACCCTACACCATCAACCCTACACCCTGTACCCTACACCCTGCTCCATACACTCTGCACCTTACACCATCAACCCTACACCCTGTACCGTACACCCTGCTCCTTACACCATCAACCCTACACCCTGTACCCTACACCCTGCTCCATACACCATGCACCCTACACCATGAACCCTACACCCTGCACCCTACACCATGAACACTGCACCATGCACCCTACACCATCAACCCTACACCCTACACTGTGCACCATACATCCTGCACCCTACACCCTACCACTACAGCCTGCACCCAGCACCCTACACTGTGCACCTTACATCCTGTACACTACACACTGCTCACTACACACTACACCCTAAACCCTGCACGCAGTATGACACCCACTTAGACCCCACAAGCTGTACAATGCAATCTTAAAGCTCCAATACAGGACAACGTCTCCTCGATGCCCCCACACCATACGATGCCCCCTTGTGCACAGTCCTCCTTGTCCCCTATGATGCCACCACACATTATAATGCCCCTTAGTGTCCTGCATACAATACCATGCACAATTTGACTATTCAAACATCCGATGGTGCACAGGCTACCCTAGTCACTTGACCACTGCCGCCAATCACAGGCAGCAGCGGTCCTCTTCTTGTGTCAGTGCAGGCCACAGAGCCTCCTGCACTTGATCCAGGCGGCTCCCGCTTCTTTTTACAGCCAATCCCCTGAGGAACTTTTTTGTTTACCGGGACGACCCCATTAGTTTTAGCTGGTTAAATTCCACACGCCGATAACTCCCACTATGGAAATAGACATGTGTGAATTATTTATTTTATTTAATTAATACATCAATAATAAATAATACAAAATAAACAATACATTATATACAATAAACACAAAACAAATTATAAATGTTATACAATAAATAATACAAAATAAATAGATCTAAAATAAATAATAAATAATATGTAATAAGCGATCAAAATAAATAAATCTAAATAAATAATACATTATATGTAATAAAAAATGCTAAATAAATGCATTATATGTAATAAATAATATAAAATAAATTATATGCGATAAATGCAAAATAAATAATAAATGTTATGTAATAAATAATATTAAATAAATAATGCTTTCAATGTAATAAATAATGCAAAATGGATAATAAATGATATGTAATAAGTAATACAAAATAAATAATTAACAAATAATTCTAAACAAATAATATATTATATGCAATAAATACTACATAAATAATTTGATATAATTAATAATGCTGAATAAATCTATAGGGTAACAGATGCTATAAATACAGTAGTAAGAGGCATTATCAGTGCAGCTGCCTAATATAATATTGACTGCAGTCAGGAATGCGGTTTATTCTGCAGCTAATTGCTTGCTGCGCCCTCTGGTGGTAATACCATAGAATGCACTCTGATTATGTAACTTTTTTTTTTTAATTTAACTACTTTCCAGAAAGTCACTCAGCATTATTTCCTAGTCTTGAATTTAACTTATTTTGGCTTCTTCCACCATCCTGCTGATTTTACCTTTAACTATCGTGTTTAATTATCACATCATCTAAATCATACATTTCTGCTGCTCACTTCCAGAAGAAAAACAGCGATCCACCTAGTCCAACGTATTGGAGGTACTTTATAAGGCTGTGTTCACACTTGATGCGTTTTTTTTCCTCCAGTGATTAGTTTTAAATGTGGGACATTCTTAGCTATCTCCAGTAGGTGGCACTAAAGAGCTTTCTTTCTTTTTTTTCTGAAGGAAGCAATGCAGCCTTACATAGCTATATGCTGACATCTACTGGTCATGCTGCAAACTGTGTTTTGCTCTTTCCTCAAAGTTTTCTTTTTGTAGAATTACTCTAAATTACAGATATATATATATATATACTGCCCATTTATTAAAGCCATGCAACATATTTCCCCTCCTGCATCACCCGATCGCCCGGGCAGCTTCATTCTGATAAGGGATAACCCCTTTAATACTATGACTTCAGCGTCATCATCAGGTGGATGAATAGTTTATGTAGAGCTCCACAATGATTACCGAGAAGTGAGAATAAAGTTACCGGGTTGGATTATTAATTCTTTCACTTCCTTTTTTTCTGAATCTATTCGACGCTCAGGCAATACATTTCAGCTAAATGCAAAGTATTGAACTTTTTTTTTACTAAAATGAATCTCCATATTTTATTGTTTTTTGTTTGTTTTTTTACTACCTGCAACCACCACTAGAGGGAGCCTGCTGTAATTATTGAGGCTAATGGGCATTGTATACGATTGTATGCAGTGAGCTCCCTCTAGTGGAGGATGCAGATGGCTCTAAATAATTTTTAGAAACTTTTCACGAAGTCACAGTGACATGTCAGAAGGATTTTTCAGTGGAGGTCAGGCTGCCGCGACCCCTCAGTCATTGCTAAAAAGCAGTATATCGCCGGGCTGGCCTCTCACTATGTGCTCTGCGGGCAGGATATCACCAGGTCGGCCTCTCACTATGGGCTCTGCGGGCAGGATATCGCCAGGTCGGCCTCTCACTATGGGCTCTGCGGGCAGGATATCACCAGGTCGGCCTCTCACTATGGGCTCTGCGGGCAGTATATCGCCAGGTCGGCCTCTCACTATGGGCTCTGCGGGCAGGATATCGCCAGGTCGGCCTCTCACTATGGGCTCTGCGGGCAGGATATTGCCAGGTCGGCCTCTCACTATGGGCTCTGCGGGCAGGATATCGCCAGGTCGGCCTCTCACTATGGGCTCTGCGGGCAGGATATCGCCAGGTCGGCCTCTCACTATGGGCTCTGCGGGCAGGATATCGCCAGGTCGGCCTCTCACTATGGGCTCTGCGGGCAGGATATCGCCAGGTCGGCCTCTCACTATGGGCTCTACGGGTAGGATATCGCCAGGTCGGCCTCTCACTATGGGCTCTGCGGGCAGGATATCGCCAGGTCGGCCTCTCACTATGGGCTCTGCGGGCAGGATATCGCCAGGTCGGCCTCTCACTATGGGCTCTGCGGGCAGGATATCGCCAGGTCGGCCTCTCACTATGGGCTCTGCGGGCAGGATATCGCCAGGTCGGCCTCTCACTATGGGCTCTGCGGGCAGGATATCGCCAGGTCGGCCTCTCACTATGGGCTCTGCGGGCAGGATATCGCCAGGTCGGCCTCTCACTATGGGCTCTGCGGGCAGGATATCGCCAGGTCGGCCTCTCACTATGGGCTCTGCGGGAAGGATATCGCCAGGTCGGCCTCTCACTATGGGCTTTGTGGGCAGGATATCGCCAGGTCGGCCTCTCACCATGGGCTCTGCGGGCAGGATATCGCCAGGTCGGCCTCTCACTTTGGGCTCTGCGGGCAGGATATCGCCAGGTCAGCCACTCACTATGGGCTCTGCGGGCAGGATATCGCCAGGTGAGCCTCTCACTATGGGCTCTGCGGGCAGGATATCGCCACGTCGGCCTCTCACTATGGGCTCTGCGGGCAGGATATCGCCAGGTCGGCCTCTCACTATGGGCTCTGCGGGCAGGATATCGCCAGGTCGGCCTCTCACTATGGGCTCTGCGGGCAGGATATCGCCAGGTCGGCCTCTCACTATGGGCTCTGCGGGCAGGATATCGCCAGGTCGGCCTCTCACTATGGGCTCTGCGGGCAGGATATCGCCAGGTCGGCCTCTCACTATGGGCTCTGCGGGCAGGATATCGCCAGGTCGGCCTCTCACTATGGGCTCTGCGGGCAGGAAATCGCCAGGTCGGCCTCTCACTATGGGCTCTGCGGGCAGGATATCGCCAGGTCGGCCTCTCACTATGGGCTCTGCGGGCAGGATATCGCCAGGTCGGCCTCTCACTATGGGCTCTGCGGGCAGGATATCGCCAGGTCGGCCTCTCACTATGGGCTCTGCGGGCAGGATATCGCCAGGTCGGCCTCTCACTATGGGCTCTGCGGGAAGGATATCGCCAGGTCGGCCTCTCACTATGGGCTTTGTGGGCAGGATATCGCCAGGTCGGCCTCTCACCATGGGCTCTGCGGGCAGGATATCGCCAGGTCGGCCTCTCACTTTGGGCTCTGCGGGAAGGATATCGCCAGGTCGGCCTCTCACTATGGGCTTTGTGGGCAGGATATCGCCAGGTCGGCCTCTCACCATGGGCTCTGCGGGCAGGATATCGCCAGGTCGGCCTCTCACTTTGGGCTCTGCGGGCAGGATATCGCCAGGTCGGCCACTCACTATGGGCTCTGCGGGCAGGATATCGCCAGGTGAGCCTCTCACTATGGGCTCTGCGGGCAGGATATCGCCACGTCGGCCTCTCACTATGGGCTCTGCGGGCAGGATATCGCCAGGTCGGCCTCTCACTATGGGCTCTGCGGGCAGGATATCGCCAGGTCGGCCTCTCACTATGGGCTCTACGGGTAGGATATCGCCAGGTCGGCCTCTCACTATGGGCTCTGCGGGCAGGATATCGCCAGGTCGGCCTCTCACTATGGGCTCTGCGGGCAGGATATCGCCAGGTCGGCCTCTCACTATGGGCTCTGCGGGCAGGATATCGCCAGGTCGGCCTCTCACTATGGGCTCTGCGGGCAGGATATCGCCAGGTCGGCCTCTCACTATGGGCTCTGCGGGCAGGATATCGCCAGGTCGGCCTCTCACTATGGGCTCTGCGGGCAGGATATCGCCAGGTCGGCCTCTCACTATGGGCTCTGCGGGCAGGATATCGCCAGGTCGGCCTCTCACTATGGGCTCTGCGGGCAGGATATCGCCAGGTCGGCCTCTCACTATGGGCTCTGCGGGCAGGATATCGCCAGGTCGGCCTCTCACTATGGGCTCTGCGGGAAGGATATCGCCAGGTCGGCCTCTCACTATGGGCTTTGTGGGCAGGATATCGCCAGGTCGGCCTCTCACCATGGGCTCTGCGGGCAGGATATCGCCAGGTCGGCCTCTCACTATCGGCTCTGTGGGCAGGATATCGCCAGGTCGGCCTCTCACTATGGGCTCTAAGGACAGGATATCGCCAGGTCGGCCTCTCACTATGGGCTCTAAGGACAGGATATCGCCAGGTCGGCCTCTCACTATGGGCTCTAAGGACAGGATATCGCCAAGTCGGCCTCTCACTATGGGCTCTGCGGGCAGGATATCGCCAGGTCGGCCTCTCACTATGGGCTCTGCGGGCAGGATATCACCAGGTCGGCCTCTCACTATGGGCTCTGCGGGCAGTATATCGCCAGGTCGGCCTCTCACTATGGGCTCTGCGGGCAGGATATCGCCAGGTCGGCCTCTCACTATGGGCTCTGCGGGCAGGATATCGCCAGGTCGGCCTCTCACTATGGGCTCTGCGGCAGGATATCGCCAGGTCGGCCTCTCACTATGGGCTCTGCGGGCAGGATATCGCCAGGTCGGCCTCTCACTATGGGCTCTGCGGGCAGGATATCGCCAGGTCGGCCTCTCACTATGGGCTCTGCGGGCAGGATATCGCCAGGTCGGCCTCTCACTATGGGCTCTGCGGGCAGGATATCGCCAGGTCGGCCTCTCACTATGGGCTCTGCGGGCAGGATATCGCCAGGTCGGCCTCTCACTATGGGCTCTGCGGGCAGGATATCGCCAGGTCGGGCCTCTCACTATGGGCTCTGCGGGCAGGATATCGCCAGGTCGGCCTCTCACTATGGGCTCTGCGGGCAGGATATCGCCAGGTCGGCCTCTCACTATGGGCTTTGTGGGCAGGATATCGCCAGGTCGGCCTCTCACCATGGGCTCTGCGGGCAGGATATCGCCAGGTCGGCCTCTCACTTTGGGCTCTGCGGGCAGGATATCGCCAGGTCGGCCACTCACTATGGGCTCTGCGGGCAGGATATCGCCAGGTCGGCCTCTCACTATGGGCTCTGCGGGCAGGATATCGCCACGTCGGCCTCTCACTATGGGCTCTGCGGGCAGGATATCGCCAAGTCGGCCTCTCACTATGGGCTCTGCGGGCAGGATATCGCCAGGTCGGCCTCTCACTATGGGCTCTGCGGGCAGGATATCGCCAGGTCGGCCTCTCACTATGGGCTCTACGGGTAGGATATCGCCAGGTCGGCCTCTCACTATGGGCTCTGCGGGCAGGATATCGCCAGGTCGGCCTCTGACTATGGGCTCTGCGGGCAGGATATCGCCAGGTCGGCCTCTCACTATCGGCTCTGTGGGCAGGATATCGCCAGGTCGGCCTCTCACTATGGGCTCTAAGGACAGGATATCGCCAGGTCGGCCTCTCACTATGGGCTCTAAGGACAGGATATCGCCAAGTCGGCCTCTCACTATGGGCTCTGCGGGCAGGATATCGCCAGGTCGGCCTCTCACTATGGGCTCTGCGGGCAGGATATCGCCAGGTCGGCCTCTCACTATGGGCTCTGTGGGCAGGATATCGCCAGGTCGGCCTCTCACTATGGGCTCTGTGGGCAGGATATCACCAGGTCGGCCTCTCACTATGGGCTCTGTGGGCAGGATATCGCCAGGTCGGCCTCTCACTATGGGCTCTAAGGACAGGATATCGCCAGGTCGGCCTCTCACTATGGGATCTGCGGGCAGGATATCGCCAGGGCTCACCGGCTGCTTTTGTGCAATGATGTCTGAGTATGACTGCGTGTACGGTATACATGTGTACCTTTGTGTATGTGCTCAGAGATGTACATTGCCTGCATATGTGCGCTCTGTGTATGTGTTGTGCATACAGTGAAGGTTTTTGCTTACATGCATTTTAATTGTACAGTATAGTGGTATTTTTTAGGTGGGTAACCTGGTTTCATTGTTTAGTTGCACAGGTTGGTATCATTATTTAATCTGGTGCCATTGTTTAGGTGTATACTTTGGAAGCATTATTTAGGTGTGAAGTTTGCAATTTTTTTTTAGATGCACAGTTTGGCAGCATGGTTTAGGTTTCTAGTCTGATACAATTATTTAGGTGCACAGGTTGGTGTCTTCATTTAGGTGCACTGTTTAGTGTCATTGTTTATGTGCACTGTTTGGCGGCATTGTTTATGTGCACTGTTTGGCGGCATTGTTTATGTGCACTGTTTGGTGGTATTGCTTAGGTGTACTGTTTGGTGGTATTGTTTATGTGCACTGTTTGGCGGCATTGTTTAGGTGCAAAGTTTGGCGGCATTGTTTAGGTACACTGGTGTTTTTGTTTAGGTGCACTGTTTGGCAGCATTGTTTAGGTACACTGTTTGATGGTTTTGTTTAGGTGCACTGTTTGGCGGCATTGTTTAGGTGCACTGTTTGGTGGTATTGTTTAGGTGCACTGTTTGGTGGTATTAATTAGGTACACTGTTTGGTGGTATTGTTTTGGTGCATTGTTGGGTGTTTTTGGTTAGGTGCACTGTTTGGTGGCATTGTTTAGGTGCACTGTTTAGCGGCATTGTTTAGGTGCACTATTTGGCGGCATTGTTTATGTGCACTGTTTGGCGGCATTGTTTATGTGGACTGTTTGGTGGTATTGTTTATGTCCACCATTTGGTGGTATTGTTTAGGTGCACTGTTTGGTTGTATTGCTTAGGTGCACTGTTTGGTGATATTGTTTATGTCCACCGTTTAGTGGTATTGTTTAGGTGCACTGTTTGGTTGTATTGCTTAGGTGCACTGTTTGGTGGTTTTGTTTAGGTGCACTGTTTGGTGGTTTTGTTTAGGTGCACTGTTTGGTGGCATTGTTTAGGTACGCTGTTTGGTGGTTTTGTTTAGGTGCACTGTTTGGCGGCATTGTTTAGATGCACTGTTTGGTGGTATTGTTTAGGTGCACTGTTTGGTGGTATTGTTTATGCGCACTGCTTGGTGGTATTGTTTAGGTACACTGGTGGTATTGCTTAGGTGCACTGTTTGGTGGTATTGCTTAGGTGCACTGTTTGGTGGTATTGTTTAGATACACTGTTTGGTGGTATTGCTTAGGTACACTGGTGTTTTTGTTTAGGTGCACTGTTTGGCAGCATTGTTTAGGTGCACTGTTTGGCGGCATTGTTTAGGTGCACTGTTTGGTGGTATTGTTTAGGTGCACTGTTTGGTGGTATTGTTTAGGTGCACTGTTTGGTGGTATTGTTTAGGTGCACTGTTTGGTGGTATTGTTTTGGTGCATTGTTGGGTGTTTTTGGTTAGGTGCACTGTTTGGTGGCATTGTTTAGGTGCACTGTTTGGCGGCATTGTTTAGGTGCACTGTTTGGCGGCATTGTTTAGGTGCATTATTTGGCGGCATTGTTTATGTGCACTGTTTGGCGGCATTGTTTATGTGCACTGTTTGGTGGTATTGTTTAGGTGCACTGTTTGGTTGTATTGCTTAGGTGCACTGTTTAGTGATATTGTTTATGTCCACCGTTTAGTGGTATTGTTTAGGTGCACTGTTTTGTTGTATTGCTTAGGTGCACTGTTTGGTGGTTTTGTTTAGGTGCACTGTTTGGTGGTTTTGTTTAGGTGCACTGTTTGGCGGCATTGTTTAGGTACGCTGTTTGGTGGTTTTGTTTAGGTGCACTGTTTGGTGGTATTGTTTAGGTGCACTGTTTGGTGGTATTGTTTATGCGCACTGTTTGGTGGTATTGTTTAGGTACACTGTTTGGTGGTATTAGGGTTGAACAATTAATATAAATGTTCAATTCTCTAGTTGCCTACTCCTGGCCTAATGGATATTGATCATGTGCACTAAAGAAATACACCAGACACAGTCAGCTGTAACTCTCCTTGATCAATGTGTGGCTCAGCTCCAAGAAGGAATTTATTAGTCAAACACAATGTTATATATCTCCTGTAAGGGGGCTCGGTTAGCTCTAAAATGGGAGTGATCGGATGTATTCCATTGGTTAGTGGGTTGGGCATGAGCAAGTCCATGGGCGGATCCATGAGGTCATCAGGGTGGGTTGGTCCGTGAGGTCATCAGGGTGGGCGTCACTGTGGGTGGATCCATGAGGTCATCAGGGTGGGCGTCATCTTGGATACCAGACCACACGGCATGCTGAAACAGGAAATGGCGGCCATCTTCAGTGTCTTCATTGTTCATCTTGGATACCAGAGCACACGGCTCTGGTAGAGGAGATGGCAGCCATCTTAAGTGTCTTACTTTGTCTGAGGAAAACTTATGTAAGGTTAAACAATACATGTTATGGGTTGCTTCCCTCAATTACCTTATGTGTTGAGGTTAATTAAGTATTTGATCTTATGGCTCTCCTCAACAGTCCCCCCTAAATACTTTATTAACCTTTTCTTTTATCTTGATCCCACCGTGGTTCCCTAACCCACCAATGTTAAGTGTTATTATGACATCAGAAGCTTCATGACAATATGGATGCTACTGACACCAGATAATGTGTGACCAATTATGGGTATACTGCGGAGGTATATTGGTGCGCGTTACCCATGTCCTCGGGACTTCCCTACCTGTTGGATCTATTACTCTCCAATCTCCCATCTCCATGGTTACATAAAATACACATGTGCGACTAACCCTGATGTACATATCCTAGATCTGACCGTCTTGCCCGGGAGGGGGGAATTGGAGTTTTCACCAGTTTGAGACAAGTTTTCCCTTGTGGAAAACCTCCCTTTGTAGCTGGACTTTGACAAGCAGGTCAGATCCTACTCTGTCCCTACCTTTCTAAGAAGTTTACAATGTGTGTGATGGATCCAGGAGGCGCTCAGCAATCCTGACCGAAGTAGGAGTAGTCAGGAGCACTTGGTAGGGACCCTTAAATCTCGACTCCAGGAATGTCTTTTCTGATGAACTTCTTTACAAGCACGTAGTCACCAGGTTGGAAAGCATGGGTACCTTCACTGGAATCTGGACCTGGAATGGATGATAAAACTCGTACATGTGTTACTGACAGTTCTTTAGTAACAACAATTACAGAATTTACAAGAGTATCACTTCCCAAGGCTAGCTGTTGTGGAAAATATTGACCCAATCTTGGAGGCCCCCCAAAAAGAATCTCGTATGGTGTGAGTTTAGTGGGACCCCTTGGAGTGTTTCTGACTGAGTATAAGGCAACGTGCAAAATGTCTGTCCAAGTCTGACCTCCTAACTGGCTTTCAGTATTTTATTTTTGAAGGTGCCATTCAGTGTTTCTACTTTCCCACTGCTGTGTAGGTGATATGGAGTATGTAAACCCAAATCAGCTCCCCCCAATGTCCATAGTTCCTTAGTCAGTGCTGCAGTGAACGCAGGTACTTGGTCACTCTCAATTACCTCTGGGACCCCATATCTGCATACTACTCCAGTCACCAGTCTCTTAACAGTCACTCTGGCAGTCATGTTGGTTACTGGATAGGCTTCGGGCCATCCTGAGAATATGTCAGTCACTACCAGTACATACTCGCACTTCCCTACTTTTGGCATTTGAATACGATCGATCTGAACTCTCTGAAAGGGATAGTGGTTTAGCCAAATGTTTCTGAGTAACTTTCTGAGGCGGTGCTGGATTGCACGTTGCACACACAAGGCAGGACTTGAAATATTTTTGGGTGACAGTAGAAATCCCAGGTGCCATGTAGGTCTTCCAAATCGGGTCATTCATCTGATTCTTGCTTCTGTGGGTGATACCGTGTGCCCATTCTGTCACCAAGGGGTACAGATTACGGAGTAGACCTTTGTGTTCACCCTCCAGACTCCATCTTCATCCTTTTTTAGCTCCTCCTTTCTGCCATGAGTTCTTTTCATCATCTGATGTCTTGTCTTGATGTAGATGGATGATCCTCATAAGAGAGCCTCTAGTCCCTTCTTCAGTGTCTTGTGTCACGTACACCGCTGCTTTCTCTTTCCCAAATGGATCCACAGCATAGGTTTTTGCTGTTTTGTCAGCAAAGAAGGTCCCCCTTGCTTCTGGAGAATCCAGTCTCCGGTGAGCTTTGATCTTGATCACTGCAACCTTTGAAGGTAGATCCAGAGTGACCACAAGTTCTTGCATGGTAGCAGCATGTTTTAGATGAGTTCCACTGGACGTTAGGTATCCTCTGGCTGCCCAGATACTGCCGAAGTCATGAGCCACTCCAAAAGCGTATCTTGAATCCGTGTAGATGTTGACCACCTTCTCCATCGCTTCCTGACAAGCCAACGTCAAAGCCTTAAGTTCCACTTCTTGTGCAGACGTGCGGTGGTAGGGATCCGGCTGAGATGACCTGGTCATGTGTAACCACGGCATATCCCGTATGGAACCTTCCTGTTTCATCTGCAAATCTGGAACCATCAGTGAAGAACATCAGGTCAGCATGTGGCAATGGGTCTTCAGACACGTTTTTCTTGGAGGCTACTTCTTCCTTCATTTGTTCAAGACAGTCAGGATCCTCTGAGTGTGTAGAGACATCTTCTCTGAGAGCATCAGTATCATCCACATCCCCCCTGGAAAGAGGAAGCAGCGTGGACAGTTTGAAGATGCTGCAGCGGACAAGAGTGACATTGTCCGGAACCAAGAGCAAACATTGGAGTCTCATATGATGCTGCACCAACAGATGTTTAGGTTCCAACAATAGCAATTATGTCGTGTGGAGCCATTAAGAGAACTGGATGTCCTCAGATGATATCAGGATTTGGGATTCAAAGAGCTGGTGCAGACTGTATGGCCTGTTTGAGAGCGTAGAAAGCTTCCACGGATTTAGTACATAGTGGAAACGCTGACGTCTTGAGGTCATCGTACAATGGCTGCATCAGCTTTGAGGCATCTGGAAACCTTTGGCAACAATAATAATTGATAGGTCAGCCAACTCATCCGAGGCCCTTGTCTTAGGTTCTTGGCAGAACTCAACACCAGAGTCCCATGTCTCGTCATGCTCCTGTAGAAAGGCATCGGCTGTTTTTCTGGATCTAGAACTTGGTTCAACAGAGTAGCAGCTTGCTGGGGTGTAAACTTGACATAGATGGTGGGCTCCTCAGACATGAGCATTGGCACTGTTGGCGGTGGCACCTGAGGCGGGAGTAGAGATGGCACCGGGAGTGCAGATGTAGTCCCTTGTGTATGAGGAGCCGGAGGAGGTAACAGTCCTGGAATGAGGGGCTCTATTTGGGCAGCTCCAGTATCATGGTGTGGGCTCCAGGTGACGCAGGCAGTCTTAAAAGCTTTAACAGTCCTGTCCTCATTAATGCGAGTTATTGCTGCATGAAGTTGTTGAGCACTAACGTTTGGATGAATAGGGTCATAAGTAGGGGTCACAGTGTGTATGATCATTCTACACAGGAGATTGCCAGCTTTAGTCACCGCTATGTCCCCAACAGCTATCTGACCACGTGACTCAACAATGATTCGACTGTCAGCTTGAATAGTCGCCCCTCCTGCTTCCACTATAGCTCTAGCTACACCTCCATTGTGTTCTAACCGAGAATTGGCAGCATTAACAATAGCGTCTGTCTCCATTGTTGTTATGTCACCCTTTCCCACCACTAACAAGGGTCCCTCAGGAAGTTCTTTTTCAAAAATAGGTTGCCAACATTCCCTCCCCTTTGTGCTTCCTGTGCTATTGGTATCCCCCTCCCACATTGAGCCCCCCTTGATACAGTCGCCACCGTCCCATTCAGGTGTGCGCTTGGCTGCGAGACAGCCTGTGAGGTACTGGGCATAGGGTTATGTAGGCTGCGTGAGAGTGCTGTTGTGGAAGCATTGGGAGGAGAGGCCGCTGCTTGGAGCATCTCATGTGGGTGTGCGGCTAAATTGGCAGTGGAAGTGACAGTAGAAAGGGTAGGTGCTGGGGACGATCCAG
Organism: Ranitomeya variabilis; assembly: GCF_051348905.1. NCBI lineage: Eukaryota > Metazoa > Chordata > Amphibia > Anura > Dendrobatidae > Ranitomeya > Ranitomeya variabilis. The sequence goes on from NC_135235.1 coordinate 216,766,049, forward strand.
GTGGGAGGACTGCTGGATTCACAACAGGAGTGATAGGGGAAAGGGTTGGTGCCCCATTGGAAACAACTGAGATAGGAAACATGGGTAAAGCCTGTTCACTTCCCGAAGGAATATAGTATTGGCCGTTAGTGGTCATTACTGGGTAACAAGGATTTGGTGATGTGGTGTGTAGCCTTAATCTGAGATGTTCACCACCAGGAGCAGCACATTCGCCATCCACAACATGGCTGCCGTCAGAATTACATTTGCCATCCACGAAATGGCCGCCGTCAGCATTAACACCTTTGCCATCAACAAAATGGCCGCCGTTAGAATTATATTTAGCACCTGGCTCTGGGCCACCATTTTGGCTGCTATTACATTTAACACATTCGCCATCAACAAAATGGCCACCATTACATTTAGCACATGGCTCTGGGCCACCATTTTGGCTGCTATTACATTTAACACATTCGCCATCAACAAAATGGCCACCATTACATTTAGCACATGGCTCTGGGCCACCATTTTGGCTGCTATTACATTTAACACATTCGCCATTAACAAAATGGCCGCTATTACATTTATCACATGGCTCTGGGCCACCATTATACGGTGGTGGCCGCTCACAAGATATATTTTTGTAATACACAACTCAAAACTCTATTCTTTCTATTCCTTTTCTCTTCTACCCAATTTCCAATTTTTCCTTTTTTTTTTTTTTTTTTTTATATACAGACTTTCAGAGACTCTTTCTCCTGCCCTAGCAATAGACAACAATCCATTATCTTCTAGGATACCTTTTCTTTCTTTCAAGACAAGCTTCCAGTCCAGGGGCTGTAATCATCCCCCCTTCTGGCATTCCACACAATTTCCACTAATGTGCATGAGTCTAACTTGCCATCTGAATTTGGCTTAGTGCCCATACGGCAGACCTGCATTAATTTCTCCATCTTTCTATAGATATACAGTATATATATCTATCTATCAAGATAACAAACACCAAACAAACAATAAGACGGGGGAGATGACTCAAACCTGAGATTCTAAAGGGAACTGAGTCTGCAGTACTCAGTTCCTATTGCTTCTTGTCACGTGGTCCCTGTCTGACTTCCGTGCTCCGTACTTTACAAACCAATTATTCCCTACTTTGTCAAATTGCTCCCTAACTTACCGGTCCCCGTGCAGAGTCACTCACTCGATGTCACGGGGCAAAAAAAAGGAAAACTATAAATTTAATTGGCTCAAACTGAGTCAATCACTCCAAGCTTTGATGAGCCGCTACACAATTTATTATGCCCGAACTGAGCCAATTCGCTCCAAGATTTACCGGGCCCCCCTAGGCCGAGTCAATCACTCCAGGCCCTAGTCTCTCTTGTACAGAACTGAAAATCTTATCACAGGCGACAACCGTATACCACAGACAAAAATTATTATTATTTTTTTTCTACACTTGCTTGCTTATCCTTCTCTATAAAAACCTGCTTATCCCGTTCTCCACATGCTTTTCTTGCTCATCCTGTTCCAAACACAATGCTTCTCCTTCTGTAAACACTTGCTTATTCTTTCCTAGAAACCTGCTAATCCTGTTCCAAACACAATGCTTTTCCTAACTACCAGTCATCTCCTTCTGTAAAAACCTGTTTTTCATGTTTTATCACACATTGCTTATCCCTCTGTAGAGAAAAAAAACTTGCATCTTTTAACCTACTAGTCATCTCCCCTCTTCACAACATGTAACAGGCAGTAGGCAACTAAAACGTGACGGTTCTTGCAATTAAATGACCAGCAGCGGAGAGACCCTTCTGCCGTCTTACAGATACCAAGGAAACCGGACACGGTCAGGCAATCTGCACAGGATACCCCGAAGGACACAGGTAAAGACTACAGATTATAAAAATCAGCAGACTTACCGTGTTCTGTTAAGGAGTTGATCAGTCTCCAGGTTCGGGGTACTCAATGCGTCCAGCCGTTCCACTCGCCGGTTTTCAGGGTTCAGGGCTCTCCTCTGCTGGCCCCAGGTTGGGCGGCCAAATATTAGGGTTGAACAATTAATATAAATGTTCAATTCTCTAGTTGCCTACTCCTGGCCTAATGGATATTGATCATATGCACTAAAGAAATACACCAGACACAGTCAGCTGTAACTCTCCTTGATCAATGTGTGGCTCAGCTCCAAGAAGGAATTTATTAGTCAAACACAATGTTATATATCTCCTGTAAGGGGGCTCAGTTAGCTCTAAAATGGGAGTGATCGGATGTATTCCATTGGTTAGTGGGTTGGGCATGAGCAAGTCCATGGGCGGATCCATGAGGTCATCAGGGTGGGTTGGTCCGTGAGGTCATCAGGGTGGGCGTCACTGTGGGTGGATCCATGAGGTCATCAGGGTGGGCGTCATCTTGGATACCAGACCACACGGCATGCTGAAACAGGAAATGGCGGCCATCTTCAGTGTCTTCATTGTTCATCTTGGATACCAGAGCACACGGCTCTGGTAGAGGAGATGGCAGCCATCTTAAGTGTCTTACTTTGTCTGAGGAAAACTTATGTAAGGTTAAACAATACATGTTATGGGTTGCTTCCCTCAATTACCTTATGTGTTGAGGTTAATTAAGTATTTGATCTTATGGCTCTCCTCAACAGTGGTATTGCTTAGGTGCACTGTTTGGTGGTATTGTTTAGATACACTGTTTGGTGGTATTGCTTAGGTACACTGGTGGTATTGTTTAGGTGCACTGTTTGGTGGTATTGTTTAGGTGCACTGTTTGGTGGTATTGTTTTGGTGCAATATTTGGCGGTATTGTTTTGGTTCAATATTTGGCGGTATTGTTTTGGTGCAATGGTGTTTTTTTTGTTTAGGTGCACTGTTTGGTGGCATTGTTTAGGTGCACTGTTTGGTGGCATTGTTTAGGTGCACTGTTTGGTGGTATTGTTTTGGTGCAATATTTGGCGGTATTGTTTTGGTGCAATATTTGGCGGTATTGTTTTGGTGCATTGGTGGGTGTTTTTTGTTTAGGTGCACTGTTTGGTGGCATTGTTTAGGTGCAATGTTTGGCGGCATTGTTTAGGTGCACTGTTTGGTGGTATTGTTTAGGTGCACTGTTTGGTGGCATTGCTTAGGTGCACTGTTTGGTGTTATTGTTTAGGTGCACTGTTTGGCGGCATTGTATAATTGATTAGTTTGTCTGCATTGAAGTTGTGTTTTTGTTTATGAGGATTCCGTCTATCCGGCACCTGTGTGTACGCCAATGTGTATTTGTGTGCACTTTCATACCCGTGGTTGTCAATCTTCTTGGCTAAATTCAGCATTTGCCCGACTATATCAGTCAGACCATCATTTGTCAGTCATATTTTGTTACAAAAATCACACGTCTAAGGGCCTATGTATTAATTAGTTTTATTTGTAGTGCCTCTTTTGACCTCCCCGTCTTTTTTGGGGCTGTGCATATATTTCGGTACGATGTAAGGCATAAGTTTTTTGGCTATTTTCTTTTGAAGCAATGGAGCTGATCTCCTGCTCACATCCTGCCTCCCACTGATCAGCTGCTTAACTACATAGAAATAACACACACACAGCCAGCAGCAGTCTGGTACAGGCTCTCGGGGTGACTTCTGCAGGTCGTTGAGGGTGAAACATAACATCGGAGAAGATGCCACTAAATGCACTGCACCTGACATGGACAACACCTAAAGTCATGTTCTTCATACTTCTCTCAGGTATGTTGCAAATATAACTGGTATTAACTAATATAGGAAAAGAGGACATGAGCAAGAATCATCATAGGATAGGAGAACAAGAGCAGGGGCCTTCAGAGGATAGGAGGCTAGGAGTAGAACCAACATATTACAAGCGAATATCAGCAGGAACCATCAGAGGATAGGAAAACGGGCAGGAACCATCATAGGATAGGACAACAGGAGCATGAACCATCGGAGGATAGGAAAACAGGAGCAGGAACCATCACAGGATAGGAGAACAGGAGCATGAACCATCGGAGGATAGGAAAACAGGAGCAGGAACCATCACAGGATAGGAGAACAGGAGCATGAACCATTGGAGGATAGGAAAACAGGAGCAGGAATCAACATATTACAGAGATATATGGGCAGGAACCTTCAGAGGATAGGAAAATGGGAGCAGGAACCAGCATAGGATATGAGAACAGAAGCAGAACCAACATATGAAAGAAACTAATTATCAGGGGATAGGAGGACAAGAGCAGGAGCCAACATAAGAATAGAGGGCAAGAGTCTGAACCAAAATAGGATAGGAGGAAAAAAGCAGGTACCATCAGAAATACAGAGCAAGAGCCTGAACCAACATAGGATAGGAGAAAAAGAGCTGGAACCAACATAAGAAAAGAGAACAAGATCCTGAATGAATATATGATAGGAGGAAAGGAGCAGGAACCAATGTCAGAAAAGAGGACAAGAGAAGGAAGCAACATAGGATAGGAGGACAAGTTAATCGAGCCATCAGCGGATAGGATGACAGGAATAGGGTTGAGAATATAAAATAGAAGCACAGGAGAAGTTCCTATATATATATATATGTATATATATATATATATATATATGTATATATATATATATATATATATATATATATATATATATATATATATATATATATATATATAATAACCATGAGCAGGAACTTATATAATTTAGGAGGAAAACAGTAGGAATCATCACAGGGTAGGAGAACAGGAGCAGAAACCAACATATGAAAGGAGAAAATTAGCAGAAAGCACCAGGAATAGAGCACAAGAGCTTGAACCAATATAGGATGGGCGGAAAGGAGCAGGAACCAGCATAGGTTAGGAGGACAGGCGCAAGAACCAACATATGTTATGAGAACAGGAAGAGTAACCATCAGAGGATAGGAGAACAGTAGCCGGAACCAACATAGGATAGGAGAACAGGAGCAGTAACCATCAGAGGATAGAAGAACAGCATCAGGAACCAACATAGGATAGAAGAAAAGGAGCAGTAACCAGCAGAGGAAAGGTGAACAGGAGCAGGAACCAACATAGGTTAGAAGTACAGGAACAGTAATCATCAGAGGATAAGAGAACAGAAGCAGGAACCAACATATGGTAGGAGAACAGGAGCAGTTACCAGCATAGGATAGGAGAACAGGAGCAGGAACCAGCATAGGATAGGAGAACAGGAGCAGTAACCAGCAGAGGATAGGAGAACAGGAGCAGGAACCAGCATAGGATAGGAGATCAGGAGCAGTAACCATCAGAGGACAACAGGAGCAGGGACCAATATAGGATAAGAGAACAGGATCAGTAACCATTAAAGGATAGATATACAGGAGCAGGGACTAGCATAGGATGGGAGGACATGAGTAACTATTAACAAGAATAGGAGGACAGTCACAAATTAAAACATTTAAGTCCAAAAACTCTGCTATGGTTAATTTCTTAATACATCTTTAGGCTATGTTCACACTTTGCGTTTTTTGCTGCGGATCCGCTGCAGATTTGACGCTGTGGATCCGCAGCAGTTTTCCATGCAGGGTACAGTACAATGTTACCCTATGGAAAACAAAAACCGCTGTCCCCACTTTGCGGAAAATCCCTTTAAAAACCGCGCGGAATTGCTGCGGAAAAAAAGAAGGAGCATGTCACTTCTTTCTGCGGATTCCGCAGCGGTTTTCAACATGCACCAATAGGAAAGTGCTGTTGAAAACCCGCAGAGGAATCCGCAGAAGAAACCGCAGGAAAATCAGCAGGGAAAACCGCTGCGGTTTTTCCATGCGGTTTTTCCAAATCCGCTGCGGAAAAATCTGCAAAGTGTGAACATGCCCTTATAGTTGGAACGCTAATTTTCTGATACAGAACTCCAAATCCACTGCTTGACTTCACACAGGAAACAGGAATAGCTTTATATTATTATTTTCAAAGTATAAACCTATGGCAAATTGCTTGGATATGCCGTCACTCCAATCCTTAGAATGAATGGGCTGCAGCTGTGATTTTGTCCTGCATCGCTTCGCTACTTGCTGTAAATAATCCTATTTTTTGCATCTACAGTCAGCCACCACTAGAGGGAGCCAACTGCATATATAGTAAATCATATAGTTAAGTGTAAGCTGCGTAGGTTTGTATGTAGTGAGCTCCCCCTAGTGGTGTCAGGAAGCAGATACACTTTTTCTGTTAAAGCTGTGGGACGGGAAAAGGGGAATCTGGAGCTCTGTATTAGGAAAATAAATTCTTGTAATGATGAATTATGCAATCGATTAGTGAAGAATTACGAATTTCTAGTATTCTGATACATCTCCCCAATTTTGGTTGGAGATGAGGCTTGAGAGTGTCACTTTACTCCAGCTCCTTCACTATGATATATTAGGGAATTGTTATTTTAGCAGATTGTATCTGTTGTAATTTGCAGAATACAGGGACTATATGGTAGTTTGCATTTTTCTCATAGATCCACAAGGTATTGGGTGAAAATTTACAAAGAGCAATTTTTAGATCAGTTGTATTTAGATGTCAGAATTGCTGTTTGTGCAATTCTCTTATATATTTAATGGTGCAGACCTGACCTTGATATCAGAGTGTTAGAAAACTTTAGATAATATCTTCTTTTGTCAAGAACATAATGGAAAGAGGAACCGGAAGCACCTGCCGCCAGTGTTGTTATCATATGAACCTCCCTAGAGAGCAGAACGTAAGACAGAATTAGAACCCAGCGAGCTCTCGTTTCACGCACAACTTTTTTTTTTAACCTAAATTTTGGTTGATGCAAAAACTTATTGTAATCCATCTTTTAATAAGATCTTCTAAATAACTGATCCGACAATCTCCAGAAATAGTAAATGTCCTCTATGGACGTCCATAGTCTCTTGGCCAACAAAGTCCTCTTCGCTTGTCTTCTACAAGCTCTACCTTGTTATTTTTTTCTGTGAATAGTAGAGTTAAGCGACTTTTACTTTTTTCGGATCGAGTCGGGTTTCGCGAAACCCGACTTTGTGAAAAGTCGGGTTGGGTGAAATCGGCCGATTATTGCGAAAAGTCGGGGGCCGACTGAAACACAAAAACCAATGCAAGTCAATGGGGAATCAAAGTCGGCAGAGAGTGGACGACAGGAAAACACCTACAGTGCCTATTTTAATGCCAAAAACATCAATTCTTATTACTGAAGCTTGTCAATCTAATAATAATAATAATCTTTATTTATATAGCGCCAACATATTCCGCAGCGCTTTACAGTTTAACAGTTTCAAACACAACAGTCATAGGTAACAATCTTAGCAATACAGTAATAAAGCAAAATAAGATAAAATAAGACGACCCTGCTCGTGAGAGCTTACAATCTACAATGAGGTGGGGAGATACAAAGTACAGGTGTGTATTTACAATGATGTATTTACAATGATGGTCCAGCCATCTTCAGGGGGTGGGGGATAGATGGAGATAGTGAGTGGGCTACACACACCCACAAACATAAAATGAGTTTAATTAGGGAACGTGATAGGCCGTTCTGAACAAATGAGTTTTGAGCGAGCGCCTAAAACTATGCAAGTTGTGGATGGTCCTAATATCTTGGGGTAGAGCATTCCAGAGGATTGGCGCAGCACGGGAGAAGTCTTGGAGTCGGGAGTGGGAGGTACGGATTAGTGCAGAGGTTAGTCGAAAGTCGTTTGCAGAGCGTAGTGGTCGGCTAGGATGATAGACAGGAATGAGGGAGGAGATGTAAGGGGGTGCCGCAATGTGGAGAGCTTTGTGGGTGAGAACAAGTACTTTGAATTGTATCCTGTAATGAATGGGCAGCCAGTGTAACGACTGGCGAATCTTAATTTACTTTATAATAATAGTTAGGCATTGAAAACTGGGGGTCATTTGGCTAAAGTTGTGGGGGGTAGAGCTGGCTCAAGATTTTCGTGGGCCCAGGAAACGCGGAATACGTCACGACGGTGGAGCAGGGAGAGGTAAGTATTTCAACTTTGGAAGTGCTGTGATCCTGAGCAAGCAGTGGGGGCCCACTCGTTGGCATTGGCACTGGCACAGGGCCCCTCATAGTACGGCGGTGTGTTTGACGGCGGGTGGCGCCTCCCACCGGCAGAGACACTTTTGCGTACTATGAGCGGCCCTGTGCCAGTGACGTCACCAACGAGTATGCCCCCCCACCTGATGAAGGAACCTGCACTTTCATCTGCACCTTCCTCAATGTCCCCGTGTAAGGTGGTATAGTATGCGGGAAGGGGAACCTGACTTTCAGCAGGGTCAGATTCTGGCTGTGTAGAGTGCAAGGGGAATGTAGTGGTCTGGGTCAATGTACCAGCAGACTCATCTAGCATTGGCTGGGCAATGGGCAGGATGAGGAGGAAACACAGATATAGGCCCAAATAATAAAGTGGGCTAAATGCAGTTCAAAATTGGTAACAGGACTAACCAGGCGGCATTGCTTTGTCCAGCGGAGGACAATTGTAAGGAGTGGCTGACACAGTGAGTAGGCCCAAATAAGTAAGTAGGCTAAAAGCAGTTCAAAATTGGTAACAGGACTAACCAGGCGGCATTGCTTTGTTCAGCGGAGGACAATTGTAAGGAGTGGCTGACACAGTGAGTAGGCTCAAATAAGTAAGTAGGCTAAAAGCAGTTCAAAATTGGTAACAGGACTAACCAGGCGGCATTGCTTTGTTCAGCGGAGGACAATTGTAAGGAGTGGCTGACACAGTGAGTAGGCCCAAATAAGTAAGGCCTAATGCAGTTCAAAATTGGTAACAGGACTAACCAGGCGGCATTGCTTTGTTCAGCGGAGGACAATTGTAAGGACTGGCTGACACAGTGAGTAGGCCCAAATAAGCAAGTAGGCTAAATGCAGTTCAAAATTGGTAACCGGACTAACCAGGCGGCATTGCTTTGTTCAGTGGAGGACAATTGTAAGGAGTGGCTGACACAGTGAGTAGGCCCAAATAAGCAAGTAGGCTAAATGCAGTTCAAAATTGGTAACAGGACTAACCAGGCAGCATTGCTTTGCTCAGCGGAGGACAATTGTAAGGAGTGGCTGACACAGTGAGTAGGCCCAAATAAGTAAGTAGGCTAAAAGCAGTTCAAAATTGGTAACAGGACTAACCAGGCGGCATTGCTTTGTTCAGCGGAGGACAATTGTCAGGAATGGCTGACACAGTGAGTAGGCCCAAATAAGCAAGTAGGCTAAATGCAGTTCAAAATTGGTAACAGGACTAACCAGGCAGCATTGCTTTGCTCAGCGGAGGACAATTGTAAGGAGTGGCAGACACAGTGAGTAGGCCCTAATAATAAAGTAGGCTAAATGTCTGCCAAAATTTTTTTCATAAATAACCAGGTGGCATAGCTAGGTACAGGGGTGGGCTCCTCTGCTGAGTAGCAGACAGTGGCAGTAGGCGCAAAGTATTGACCGGTCTAAATGGAGGCCAGGGCCCCTGTATATTTTAACTGTCATCTATCATTTCAACAAATTTGTATTGGCAGTGCCATTGAAGGATTTAACAGCACAGACTACACAGTGGTGGAGCAGGGAGAGGTAAGTATTGCAAGTGGTAGAGCACTGTTCGAGCTGGGGGGAACACTCTCTCGTGGGCTGTGGTACTAGCACAGGGCCCCTCATATTACGACGGTGTGTCTGACGTTGGTTGTGCACCACCACCGTCAGAGACACTTCATTGTACTATGAGGGACCCTGTGCCAGTGCCGTCGCCCAAGAGTGGGCACACCCACCTGTCCAGGCAAACGGCACTCGCACAGGTGCTTGCGCCAGGTGGTGACCACGGCCCTGTGGGGGGAGTCAGCCCATTTAGGGAGGTATAAAAATGGCCTATGGTGGACATTCAGCAGCTGCAAATGGAGGAATAGGAGCAGTCAGTAAGAGGAGGCCAAAAGCAAGACATTTTTCAGGCAAGCTACGTGTCAGCAGGGGAAGGTGGGGCCAAATAATTAGAAATCCATGATTGGTTCATTTTAATGAAAGTTAGATCATCAACATTTCGGGTAGCCAGACGTGTCCTTTTTTCGGTCAGTATTGAACCAGCAGCACTGAATACTGTTTCTGATAGCACACTAGCAGCAGGGCATGCGAGCTCCTGTAATGCATAGTCTGCCAATTCAGGCCAGGTGTCTATTTTAGATGCCCAGTAGTCAAAGAGGAATGACCTGTGAGGGAGAACATCGATAAGGGCGGAAAAGTAGTTCGTAACCATACTGGAAAAATGCTGTCTCCTGTCACTTTGAATCGATGCAGCAGTACCTGTCGTGTCAGCGGTCGTTGCGAAATCACTCCACAACCTGGTCATAAAACCCCTCTGTCCAACGCCACTTCGGATTTGTGCACCTCTAACACCTCTGCCATGTTACCCACTATGGCTCGTGTGAGAACCATCACCGCCACTGTGTGCTGGGAATGCCTGAACCAAACGGTCTACAAGAGTTGCTTGTTTGGTAGCCAAAATTTGTTCAAGGTTCTCATGTGGCATGATATTTTGTAATTTTCCTTTATATCGTGGATCCAGGAGGCAGGCCAACCAGTAATCGTCATCAGTCATCATTTTGATAATGCGGGGGTCCCTTTTTAGGATACGCAAGGCATGCTCAGCCATGTGGGCCAATGTTCCAGGTGTCAATTCACTGCTTGTGCTGGGTTGAGGAGCACTTTCTTACAAATCAAGATCACTTGTGTCCCGCAAAAACCCTGTACCTGACCTTGCAACGCCACCAGTTTCTATTGCCCCCTGAGAAGCATCCTCCTCCCATAAATATTCATCCCCATCATCCTCCGCCTCCTCGTCCAGGAGAGTTCCCTGAGCTGACAATGGCTGGCTGTCATCAAGGCTTCCCTCCTCTTCGGCTGCAGACGCCTGCTCCTTAATGTGCGTCAAACTTTGCATCAGCAGACGCATTAGTTGGATGCTTATGATGGCGCCGTCTGCACTTACCAGGCTTGTGCATTCCTCAAAACACTGAAGGACTTGACAGAGGTCTTGTAGCTTCGACCACTGCACACTAGAGTTGAGCGACTTTTACTTTTTTAGGATCGAGTCGAGTTTCGCGAAACCCGACTTTCTCAAAAGTCGGGTCGGGTGAAATCGGCCGATTATTGCGAAAAGTTGGGGATCCGACTGAAACACGAAACCCAATGCAAGTCAATGGGGAAGCAAAGTCGGCAGTGAGTGGAGGACAGGAAAACACCTACAGTGCCCATTTTAATGCCAAAAACATCAATTCTTGTTACTTAACCTTTTCAATCTTAATTTACCTTGTAATAATAGTTCGGCATTGAAAATTGGGGGTCATTTGGCTAAAGTTGTGGGGGGGTAGGGCTGGTTCAAGTTTTTCGTGGGCCCAGGAAACGCGGACTATGTCACGGCGGTGGACCAGGGAGAGGTAAGTATTTCAACTTTGCAAGTGCTGTGATCCTGAGCAAGCAGGGGGGGCCCACTTGTTCGCTCTGGCACTGGCACAGGGCCCCTCAAAGTACGGCGGTGTGTTTGACGGTGGGGGCGCCTCCCACCGGCAGAGATACTTGGGCGTACTATGAGGGGCCCTGTGCCAGTGACGTCGTCAACGAGTATGCCCCCCCACCTGATGAAGGAGCCTGCACTTTCATCTGCACCTTCCTCTTAGTCCCCGTGTAAGGTGGTATAGTATGCGGGAAGGGGAACCTGACTTTCAGCAGGGTCAGATTCTGGCTGTGTAGAGTGCAAGGGGAATGTAGTGGTCTGGGTCAATGTACCAGCAGACTCATCTAGCAGTGGCTGGGCAATGGGCAGGATGAGGAGGAAACACAGTTATAGGCCCAAAGAATAAAGTAGGCTACATGCAGTTCAAAATTGGTAACAGGACAAAACAGGCGGCATTGCTTTGTTCAGTGGAGGAAAACTGTAATGAGTGGCAGACACAGTTAGTAGGCCCAAATAATAAAGTGGGCCAAATGCAGTTCAAAATTGGTAACAGGAGTAAACAGGCGGCACTGCTTTGTTCAGTGGAGTAGAACATCAAGGAGCGTCAGACACCGTTAGTAGGCCCAACCAAACAAGTAGGCCAAATGCATTTTCATATTTTACGTAGGGCGAAAGCCTGAAAATTGAAGCTCAGCTTTGTTCAGTGGAGGAGAACACCAAGGAGCGGCAGACACCATTAGTAGGCCCAACCAAACAAGTAGGCCAAATGCAGTTTCATATCTGATCTAGGCCGAAAGCCTGAAAATTGAAGCTCAGCTATATTCAGTGGAGGAGAACAAGATGGAGCGGCAGACACCGTTAGTAGGCCCAAACAAACAAGTAGGCCAAATGCAGTTCAACATTTTATACAGGCCGAAAGCCTGAAAATTGAAGCTCAGCTTTGTTCGGTGGAGGAGATTACCAAGGAGCGGCAGACACCGTTAGTAGGCCCAACCAAACAAGTAGGCCAAATGCAGTTTCATATCTGATCTAGGCCGAAAGCCTGAAAATTGAAGCTCAGCTATATTCAGTGGAGGAGACAAGCAAGGAGCGGCAGACACGTTAGTAGGGCCCAACCAAACAAGTAGGCCAAATGCAGTTTCATATTTTCTGCAGGCCGAAAGCCTGAAAATTGAAGCTCAGCTTTGTTCAGTGGAGGAGAACACCAAGGAGCAGCAGACACCGTTAGTAGGTCCAACCAAACAAGTAGGCCAAATGCAGTTTCATATGTGATCTAGGCCGAAAGCCTGAAAATTGAAGCTCAGCTATATTCAGTGGAGGAGAACAAGAAGGAGCGGCAGACACCGTTAGTAGGCCCAAACAAACAAGTAGGCCAAATGCAGTTCAATATTTTATACAGGCCGAAAGCCTGAAAATTGAAGCTCAGCTTTGTAAAGTGGAGGAGAACACCAAGGAGTGGCAGACACCGTTAGTAGGCCCAACCAAACAAGTAGGCCAAAAGCATTTTCATATTTTACGCAGGGTGAAAGCCTGAAAATTGAAGCTCAGCTTTGTTCAGTGGAGGAGAAAAGCAAGGAGCGTCAGACACCGTTAGTAGGGCCCAACCAAACAAGTAGGCCAAATGCAGTTTCATATTTTACGTAGGGCGAAAGCCTGAAAATTGAAGCTCAGCTTTGTTCAGTGGAGGAGAACACCAAGGAGCGGCAGACACCGTTAGTAGGTCCAACCAAACAAGTAGGCCAAATGCAGTTTCATATGTGATCTAGGCCGAAAACCTGAAAATTGAAGCTCAGCTATATTCAGTGGAGGAGAACAAGAAGGAGCGGCAGACACCGTTAGTAGGCCCAAACAAACAAGTAGGCCAAATGCAGTTCAATATTTTATACAGGCTGAAAGCCTGAAAATTGAAGCTCAGCTTTGTAAAGTGGAGGAGAACACCAAGGAGTGGCAGACACCGTTAGTAGGCCCAACCAAACAAGTAGGCCAAAAGCATTTTCATATTTTACGCAGGGTGAAAGCCTGAAAATTGAAGCTCAGCTTTGTTCAGTGGAGGAGAAAAGCAAGGAGCGTCAGACACCGTTAGTAGGGCCCAACCAAACAAGTAGGCCAAATGCAGTTTCATATTTTACGTAGGGCGAAAGCCTGAAAATTGAAGCTCAGCTTTGCTCAGTGGAGGAGAACACCAAGGAGCGGCAGACACCGTTAGTAGGCCCAAACAAACAAGTAGGCCAAATGCAGTTTCATATTTTACGTAGGGCGAAAGCCTGAAAATTGATGCTCAGCTTTGTTCAGTGGAGGAGAACACCAAGGAACGGCAGACACCGTTAGTAGGCCCAACCAAACAAGTAGGCCAAATGCAGTTTCATATCTGATCTAGGCCGAAAGCTTGAAAATTGAAGCTCAGCTATATTCAGTGGAGGAGAACAAGAAGGAGGGGCAGACACCGTTAGTAGGCCCAAACAAAAAAGTAGGCCAAATGCAGTTCAACATTTTATACAGGCCGAAAGCCTGAAAATTGAAGCTCAGCTTTGTTCAGTGGAGGAGAACACCAAGGAGCGGCAGACACCGTTAGTAGGCCCAACCAAACAAGTAGGCCAAATGCGGTTTCATATCTGATCTAGGCCGGAAGCCTGAAAATTGAAGCTCAGCTATATTCAGTGGAAGAGAACAAGAAGGAGCGGCAGACATTGTTAGTAGGCCCAAACAAACAAGTAGGCCAAATGCAGTTCAACATTTTATACAGGCCGAAAGCCTGAAAATTGAAGCTCAGCTTTGTTCAGTGGAGGAGAAAAGCAAGGAGCGGCAGACACCGTTAGTAGGGCCCAACCAAACAAGTAGGCCAAATGCAGTTTCATATTTTACGTAGGGCGAAAGCCTGAAAATTGAAGCTCCGCTTTCTTCAGTGGAGGAGAAAAGCAAGGAGCGGCAGACACCGTTAGCAGGGCCCAACCAAACAAATAGGCCAAATGCAGTTTCAAATTTTACGTAGGGCGAAAGCCTGAAAATTGAAGCTAAGCTTTGTTCAGTGGAGGAGAACACCAAGAAGTGGCAGACACCATTAGTAGGGCCCAACCAAACAAGTACGCCAAATGCAGTTTAATATTTTCTGCAGGCCGAAAGCCTGAAAATTGAAGCTCAGCTTTGTTCAGTGGAGGAGAACACCAAGGAGCGTCAGACACCGTTAGTAGGCCTAACCAAACAAGTAGGCCAAATGCAGTTCAACATTTTATACAGGCCGAAAGCCTGAAAATTGAAGCTCAGCTTTGTTCAGTGGAGGAGAACACCAAGGAGCCGCAGACACCGTTAGTAGGCCCAACCAAACAAGTAGGCCAAATGCTGTTTCATATCTGATCTAGGCCAAAAGCCTGAAAATTGAAGCTCAGCTATATTCAGTGGAAGAGAACAAGAAGGAGCGGCAGACACCCTTAGTAGGCCCAAACAAACAAGTAGGCCAAATGCAGTTCAACATTTTATACAGGCCGAAAGCCTGAAAATTGAAGCTCAGCTTTTTTCAGTGGAGGAGAACACCAAGAAGCGGCAGACACCGTTAGTAGGCCCAACCAAATAAGTAGGCCAAATGCAGTTTCCTATTTTACGTAGGGCGAAAGCCTGAAAATTGAAGCTCAGCTTTGTTCAGTGGAGGAGAACACCAAGGAGCGGCAGACACCGTTAGTAGGGCCCAACCAAAGAAGTAGGCCAAATGCAGTTTCATATTTTCTTCAGGCCGAAAGCCTGAAAATTGAAGCTCAGCTTTGTTCAGTGGAGGACAGCTGTGTTGAGTGGCGCTGACAGACACAAGTAGTAGGCCTAAAATAAAAAAGTAGTCTCAATGCAGTTTAAATTTGGTTACAGGGGTACACAGGCAGCATTGGTTTGTTCAGCGGAGGACAATTGTAAGGAGTGGCTCAGACAAACTTAATAGGCCTCAAATAAAAAAGTAGGCTCAATGCAGTTTAAATTTGGTTACAGGGGTACACAGGCAACATTGGTTTGTTCAGTGGAGGACGATTGTAAGGAGTGGCGCGGACAGACTTAGTAGGCCTAAAATAAAAAAGTAGGCTCAATGCAGTTTAAATTTGGTTACAGGGGTACACAGGCAGCATTGGTTTGTTCAGCGGAGGACGATTGTAAGGAGTGGCGCAGACAGACTTAGTAGGCCTAAAATAAAAAAGAAGGCTCAATGCAGTTCAAAACTGGTAACAGGAGTAAACTGGCGGCATAGGTTTGTTCAGTGGAGGATAACTGTAAGGAGTGGATGACACAGTTAGTAGGCCAAAACAATAAAGTGAGGTAAATGTCTGCCAAACAAATTTTCATAAATAAACAGGTGGCATAGCTACGTACAGGGGTGGGCTCCTCTGCTGAGAAGCAGACAGTGGTAGTTGGCGCAAAGTATTAACTGGTCTAAATGGAGGCCAGGGCCCCTGTATATTTTTACTATCATCTATCATTTCAACACATTTTTATTAACAGTGCCATTGAAGGATTTAACAGCACAGACTACACAGTGGTGGAGCCGGGAGAGGTAAGTTTTGCAAGTGGTAGAGAGCTGTTCGAGCTGGGGGGGACACTCTCTCGTGGGCGGCGGTACTGGCCCAGGGCCCTTCATATTACGACGGAGTGTCTGACGTTGGTTGTGCACCACCACCGTCAGAGACACTTCATTGTACTATGAGGGACCCTGTGCCAGTGCCGTCGCCCAAGAGTGGGCACATCCACCTGTCCAGGCAAACGGCACTCGCACGGGTGCTTGCGCTAGGTGGTGACCACGGCCCTGTGGGGGGAGTCAGCCCATTTATGGAGGTAAAAAAATGGCCTATGGTGGACATTCAGCAGCTGCAAATGGAGGAATTGGAGCAGTCAGTACGAGGAGTCCAAAAGCAAGACATTTTTCAGGCAAACTACGTGTCAGCAGGGGAAGGTGGGGCAAAATAATTAGAAATCCATGATTGGTTAATTTTAATGAAGGTTAGATCATCAACATTTTGGGTAGCCAGATCAGTCCTTTTTTCGGTCAGTATTGAACCAGCAGCACTGAAGACTCTTTCTGATAGCGCACTAGCAGCTGGGCAAGCGAGCTCCTGTAATGCATATTCTGCCAATTCAGGGCAGGTGTCTATTTTAGATTCCTAGTAATCAAAGGGGAATGACCTGTGAGGAAGAACATCGAAAAGGGAGGAAAAATAATTTGCAACCATACTGGACAAAAGTTGTCTCCTGTCACTTTGAATTGATGCAGCAGTACCTGTCGTGTCTGCAGTCATTGTGAAATCACTCCACAACCTGGTCATTAAACCCCTCTGTCCAACGCCACTTCTGATTTGTGCACCTCTAACACCTCTGCCATGTTGCCCCCTGCAGCTCATGTGAGAACCATCACTGCCGCTGTGTGCTGGGAATGCCTGAACCAAACGGTCTACAAGAGTTGCTTGTTTGGTAGCCAATATTTGCTCAAGGTTCTCATGTGGCATGATATTTAGCAATTTTCCTTTATATCGTGGATCCAGGAGGCAGGCCAACCAGTAATCGTCATCGGTCATCATTTTGATAATGTGGGGGTCCCTTTTTAGGATACGCAAGGCATAATCAGCCATGTGGGCCAATGTTCCAGGTGTCAATTCACTGCTTGTGCTGGGTTGAGGAGCACTTTCTGGCAAATCAACATCACTTGTCTCCCGCAAAAACCCTGTGCCTGACCTTGCAACGCCACCAGTTTCTATTGCCCCCTGAGAAGCTTCCTCCTCCCATAAATATTCATCCCCATCATCATCCTCCTCCTCCTCTTCGTCCGCCACCTCGTCCAGGAGAGTTCCCTGAGCAGACAATGGCTGACTGTCATCAAGGCTTCCCTCCTCCTCGGCTGCAGACGCCTGCTCCTTAATGTGCGTCAAACTTTGCATCAGCAGACGCATTAGTGGGATGCTCATGCTTATGATGGCGTCGTCTGCACTTACCAGCCGTGTGCATTCCTCAAAACACTGAAGTACTTGACAGAGGTCTTGTAGCTTCGACCACTGCACACCTGAAAACTCCATGTCTGCCATCCAACTGCCTGCCCGTGTATGTGTATCCTCCCACAAATACATAACAGCACGCCTCTGTTCGCACAGCCTCTGAAGCATGTGCAGTTGGAGTTCCACCTTGTTGCAACGTCGATTATTAGTCGGTGCTGGGGAAGCTTCAGCGATCGCTGATGGTTCTCCATACATCTGGAGTGTACGGGGGCGACCGGCGGATGTGCGAGCAAAGTCTTCGCACCTTCAGGAGCAGGGCTGGTAACCCCGGATAACTTTTCAGGAAGCACTGCACAACCAGGTTCAAAGTGTGAGCCAGGCAAGGTATGTGTTTCAGTTCTGAAAGGGCTATGGCTGCCATAAAATTCCTTCCGTTATCACTGACTACCTTGCCTGCCTCAAGATGTACACTGCCCAGCAAGGACTGAGTTTCTTGCTGCAAGAACTCGGCCAGAAATTCCGCGGTGTGTCTGCTGTCGCCCAAACACTTCATTTCCAACACAGCCTGCTGACACTTACCACTAGCTGATCCATAATGGGACTCCTCGTGTGCAACACTGGCAGCTGCAGATGGAGTGGTTGTGCGACTGCGCTCTGTGGACGAGCTTTCGCTTCTGCTGGAGGGGGAGGGGTGGCAAACGCCTACAGCCAACTGTTTCCTAGACCGTGGGCTAGGCAGAACTGTCCCACTATGGCTGTCCCCAGTGGACCCTGCATCCACCACATTAACCCAGTGTGCCATGATGGACACGTAACGTCCCTGGCCATGCCTACTGGTCCATGCATCTGTTGTGAGGTGCACCTTTCTACTGACAGATTACCTGAGTGCATGGACAATGCGGTCTTTGACATGCTGGTGGAGGGCTGGGATGGCTTTTCTCGCAAAGAAGTGTCGACTGGGTAGATCATAGTGTGGTACTGCGTAGGCCATCAAGGCTTTGAAAGCTTCGCTTTCAACCAACCAGTAGGACATCATCTCTAACGAGATTAGTCTAGCAATGTGGGTGTTCAAACCCTGTGTATGCGGATGAGAGGATGAGTACTTCCTTTTCCTAACAAGAGTCTCTTTTAGGGTGAGCTGGACTGGAGAGCTGCATATGGTGGAACTAGCGGGGGTGGTGGTGGACATGGCAGATTGAGAGAGGGTTGGCGATGGTATTCTTGAAGTTGGCCTACATACAGTGTTTCCAAGAACCTGGTGATTCCCTGACTGCTTTGGCCCTGCGACGATACCTCCGCATTTGCTGCAGGTGGTGTCCTAAACGGTGGGCTTACAGTGAGGGAAGCAATGTAGCGTTGCTGACTACCTTCATTCTGAGCAGGTGCACCAACGGTACAGGACGTTTGGTAGTTAGCCAGGCTTGCAAGTGCATGCTGGTTAAATGTCTACGCATGCACGTTGTATTTAAATTTTGGGGTTTCTGCCCTCTGCTAAAGGTCTTTGCGCATTACTTACAGATAACTTTGCACTGATCATTCGGATCTTGGTTAAAAAATTGGCACACTCCACTCTTCCTACTATGCAATACCTTTTCAGGCATTGCACGCTGTGCTACTTTCACCAGATGGCCACGCTGTCCTAAATGTGTTTTTGGTTTTGTCAAACTTTTTTGACCAGATACGGGCCTGCCAGATGAAAGCTTTTGCGATGTTGATGCCTGCTGCGTATCATCCTCCTCCGCTTCTGAGCTACTGCCAGCGGCACCCTGCTCCCCCAGTGGCTGCCAATCTGGGTCAACAACTGGGTCACCTATCACCTCCTCTTCAATGTCCTGTGCACCTTCCTCTGTGTCACCGTGTAAGGTGCTATAGCGTTCGGGACGGGGCACCATAGTCTCATCAGGGTCAGATTCTGGCTCAGTACACTGCGAGGGCAATGTAGTGATCTGAGTCAATGGAACAGCATAATAATCTAGCTGTGGCTGTGCATCTGTGCACTCCATGTCCGATTCATCTTGTAATGGGCTGTTAACTATTTCCCTTTCTAACCATGGCACGGTATGTATTAAGAGCTCCATGGAGTAAACTGTAGTGTCGCCTGCCGCATCCTTCACTTTTGCTTTGGGTGAAGGACACAAGGAAGCGACTTGTTCCTGACCGTGAGTATCCACTGACGACTCACTGCTTTTAAATTTGGAACTTTCGGAAGAGGAGGCGAAAGAGCTAGAGGCTGAGTCAGCAAGGAAAGCCAAAACTTTTTCCTGCTGCTCCGGCTTTAAAAGTGGTTTTCCTACTCCCAGAAAAGGGAGCCTTCAAGGTCTTGTGTAGCCAGACAATGACGCTGGCTCAACAACTCGAGCCTTAGGTGCTATTTTGCTTTTCCCACTACCACCAGATGCTCTACCACCAGATGCTCCACCACCACCACCACCATCATTAACAGCTGGCAATGACCGCCCACGGCCTCTTCCACCAGACTTCCTCATTCTTGGGAAAATGTAACCAAACTAACAACCGTTATATGGTACTGTAAAGCAAGGTAGAATGTGTATGTAAACTTGTTGAGAATTTAAATCTCCCTTTTTATGTGTGGGAGACTGCTGCAAAAATCAGGCCCACTGTATTACACTACACAGTGTACGTGGCAGAAAGGGGCTGGCAGATATATGACAAACATAACTGACGCAGATGCACTTAGCGGCAATTTAAATCTCCTTTTTATGTGTGGGAGACTACTGCAAAAATCAGGCCCACTGTATTACACTACACAGTGTACGTGGCAGAAAGGGGCTGGCAGATATACGACAAACAGAACTGACGCAGATGCACTTAGCGGCAATTTAAATCTCCCTTTTTATGTGTGGGAGACTACTGCAAAAATCAGGCCCACTGTATTACACTACACAGTGTACGTGGCAGAAAGGGGCTGGCAGATATACGACAAACAGAACTGACGCAGATGCACTTAGCGGCAATTTAAATCTCCCTTTTTATGTGTGGGAGACTACTGCAAAAATCAGGCCCACTGTATTACACTACACAATGTACGTGGCAGAAAGTGGCTGGCAGATATACGACAAACAGAACTGACGCAGATGCACTTAGCGGCAATTTAAATCTCCCTTTTTATGTGTGGGAGACTACTGCAAAAATCAGGCCCACTGTATTACACTACACAGTGTACGTGGCAGAAAGGGGCTGGCAGATATACGACAAACAGAATTGACGCAGATGCACTTAGCGGCAATTTAAATCTCCCTTTTTATGTGTGGGAGACTACTGCAAAAATCAGGCCCACTGTATTACACTACACAGTGTACGTGGCAGAACGTGGCTGGAAGATATATATATAAAAAGGGACTGTACTACAATAACAATCTCCCTACAATGATCTCAGGAAAAGTATGGCAGCCAGCAATAAAAAGGACTGCTGCACACAAAAGTGTGGACAAATAAACAATAGAACTGTGCAGAAAGGAGCAACAGGATTTTTGCTTTTAAAAAAGCAGTTGGTTTGCACAGCGGCGTACAAACAGCAATGCAGCTATCAGGGAGCCTTATAAGCTACAGAGCTGTTGCACACAAATATAGCCTCCACTGTCCCTGCAAAGAAAAGGTGGTGTTGGTCAGTGGAAATCGCTACAGCACAAGCGGTTTGGGGGTTAATCTTTCCTCCCTAACAATATCCCTGCTTCTGACGAAGCTGCAGCAACCTCTCCCTATGCTCAGATCGGCAGAAGTAAGATGGCGGTCGGCGTGCACGCCCCTTTATACCCCCTGTGATGCCGCAGAAAGCAAGCCAATCACTGTCCTGCCCTTCTCTAAGATGGTGGGGACCGAGACCTATGTCATCACGCTGCCCAAACTCTGCGTCCTCCTTCATTGGCTGAGAAATATCGCTGAATGCGTCATACCAAACGCGACTTTGGCGCGAAGATCGCCGACAGCATGGCCGATCCCACGCTGGGATCGGGTCGGGTTTCACGAAACCCGACTTTGCCGAAAGTTGGCGATTTTTTAAATTGACCGATCCGTTTCGCTCAACCCTACTGCACACCAAGTCAACATGTCTGCCATCCAAGTGCCTGCCCGTGTATGTGTATCCTCCCACAAATAAATTACAGCACGCCTCTGTTCGCACAGCCTCTGAAACATGTGCAGTGTGGAGTTCCACCTTGTTGCAACGTCGATTATTATTCGGTGCTGGGGAAGCTTCAGCGATCGCTGATGGTTCTGCATACGGCTGGAGTGTAAGGGCGACCGGCGGATGTGCGAGCAAAGTCTTCACACCTTCAGGAGCAGGGCTGGTAACCCTGGATAACTTTTCAGGAAGCACTGCACCACCAGGTTCAAGGTGTGAGCCAGGCAAGGTATGTGTTTCAGTTCTGAAAGGGCTATGGCAGCCATAAAATTCCTTCCGTTATCACTGACTACCTTGCCTGCCTCAAGATGTACACTGCCCAGCCAGGACTGAGTTTCTTGCTGCAAGAACTCGGCCAGAACTTCCGCGGTGTGTCTGCTGTCGCCCAAACACTTCATTTCCAACACAGCCTGCTGACGCTTACCACTAGCTGTTCCATAATGGGACACCTTGTGTGCAACACTGGCAGCTGCGGATGGAGTGGTTGTGCGACTGCGCTCTGTGGACGAGCTTTCGCTTATGGAGGAGGAAGAGGAGGAGGGGTGGCGAACGCCTACAGCCAATTGTTTCCTAGACCGTGGGCTAGGCAGAACTGTCCCACTATGGCTGTCCCCAGTGGACCCTGCATCCACCACATTAACCCAGTGCGCCTTGATGGACACGTAACGTCGCTGGCCATGCCTACTGGTCCATGCATCTGTTGTGAGGTGCACCTTTCCACTGACTGATTGCCTCAGTGCATGGACAATGCGGTCTTTGACATGCTGGTGGAGGGCTGGGATGGCTTTTCTCGCAAAGAAGTGCCGACTGGGTAGGTCATAGCGTGGTACTGTGTAGGCCATCAGGTATTTGAAAGCTTCGCTTTCAACCAACCGGTAGGGCATCATCTCTAACGAGATTAGTCTAGCAATGTGGGCGTTCAAACCCTGTGTACGCAGATGAGAGGATGAGTACTTTCTTTTCCTAAAGAGAGTCTCTTGTAGGGTGAGCTGGACTGGAGAGCTGCATATGGTGGATCTAGTGGTGGTGGTGGTGGTGGTGGTGGACATGGCGGATAGAGAGAGGGTTGGTGATGGCATTCTTGATGTTGGCCTACATACAGTGTTTCCTACCAATAACCTTGTGATTCCCTGACTGCTTTGGCCTTGCGATGATACCTCCACATTTGCTGCTGGTGGTGTCCTAACCGGTGGGCTTACAGTGAGGGAAGCAATGTGGCGTTGCTGACTACCTTCATTCTGAGCAGGTGCAGCAACGGTACGGGACGTTTGGTAGTTAGTCCAGGCTTGCAAGTGCATGCTGGTTAAATGTCTACGCATGCACGTTGTATTTACAGTGGTGTTCAAAAGTCCTGCATAGGCGTGAAGAAAACTATATGTTTCATACTTCTGCAGCTCTACAGTGAAACTGGTGGAACATATATGTTTTTGTAATCCCTCATTGTTTGCCATACTCATTTTTGAATGTCCCAAGTGTATTAATTTTATGGCATGCGCATTTTTGATAATTTTTTTTACAGCATAAGCATACCTACACCAGTACAGTGTGTAGAATGGTGAACAGGTTTCTAAGTTCATAATCTTCCAATGCAAGTTCACACAGACTTAAATTTTACTTTTTAAGATTTATTATTTTTTATTTAAGTCCTGAAAAGGGCCTTTTGAGTGCATCTTAAGCTTCTAATACTTTATTGGCCAGCCTTTGCTCTTGAGCACCAGCTTGCATCTCTGTGGCATTGAGTGAACAAGCTTCTGCAGATGTTCACGAGTGATGATGTGGTTCCAGGCCTGTATCAGAGCCTCAATCAACTCACTCTTGGTCCTTGGCTGTTTTCTAGATATCTCTAGTGATACCTTGTGCCACAAATTTTCAATTGGATTGAGGTCCGGGGACTGAGCTGGCCAGTCAATAGTAGCCACCTTGTTCTTCCAACACCATTGGCTGCCATACAGCCCCAGACCATTACTTTCATTACATGCTTCACAGAGAAGCTCAAACACTCTGGCTTGTACTCTTCATGTGGGAACCTTCTCACATAAGACTTGCCATCATTTCCTAAAATGCAAAAAGTGCTTTCACCACTAATTAGCACTTTTTCCCACTCCTCCTTCCTCCATTTTAAATATTTCAATGCCCACAGTTTTTTCCTTTGTCTTTGTATGGCTGTCATCAATGGCTTCTTTCGGGCCTTGCACCCTTTCAATCCTGCTTCCAAACATCTCTTCCTAAGAGTTGATGTTGCTACCTCAATATTGCACTTTTCTTGCCATTCTCGCAGAAGCTGAGGAGAGGTGAGCTTTCGATTGGCAAGGGATGTTCTTATCAGTACTCTATCCTCCCTTTTAGTTGACTTTCTGGGCCGACCAGATCTGGGCCTGTCCTGGGTAATTCCAAGCTGCTTATGTTTCTGCAAAATTCTTACGACTATACTCTGATTACAGCCGACCTTCCTTGCGATCTGGGGGCCAGTATAACCCTCTTCATGTAGCACCACAACTCGCACACGATCCTCTGCTGACAAAAATCTGAAGACTCCCATCATAAAACTCTACAGTATGATTCACTAGATAGACCAACAGATAAAACAAACAAACAAAGCAGCAGATGTGATGCAATGTAATGCAATGTGATTGGCTGCCATATCCAGGTTATGATTGGTCACAAGAACCTCATCTGTGATTGGCTAATTTTGGATCTGAAGCTGTACAATATATAGTTGTGCTTTCAATTCCCATATTGTTGCAATAATTTCAGGCAAAACTGCTTCAAAAGCTAAAAATATTACAGGGAGAGAATGCAAAATTGTATTCTAAACAAAACCATATATAATATGTCATATTAGCATCGAAGATATTCGACAGAAAACGTTTAAAACTTGAAAAATCAATTTATCCTATGCAGGACTTTTGAACACCACTGTAAATTTTGAAGATTCTTCCCTCTGCTAAAGGTCTTTGAGCATTTCTTACAGATAACTTTGCACTGATCATTCGGATCTTGGTTAAAATATTGCCACACTGCACTCTTCCTACTATCGAATTCCTTTTCAGGCATTGCATGCTGTGCTACTTTCACCGGATGGCCACGGTGTCCAAAAACTGTTTTTGTTTTTGACACACGTTTTTGGCCTGATACAGGCCTGCCAGATGACAGTTGTTGTGATGTAGATGGCTGCTGCGGATCATACTCCTCCGCTTCGATGCTATTGGCAGCGGCACCCTCTTCCTCCAATGGCTGCCAATCTGGGTCAACAACTGGGTCATCTATCACCTCCTCTTCAATGTCATGTGTACCTTCCTCTGTGTCACCGTGTAAGGTGCTATAGCGTTCGGAACAGGGCACCATAGTCTCATCAGGGTCAGATTCTGGCTCAGTACACTGCGAGGGCAATGTAGTGATCTGAGTCAATGGAACAGCATAATAATCTAGCTGTGGCTGTGCATCTGTGCACTCCATGTCCGATTCATCTTGTAACGGGCAGTTAACAATTTCCCTTTCTAACCCAGGCACGGTATGTGTAAAGAGCTCCATGGAGTAACCTGTAGTGTCGCCTGACGCATCCTTCACTTTTGGTTTGGGTGAGGGACACAAGGAAACGTCTTGTTCCTGACCGGGAGCATCCACTGACGACTCGTTGCTTTTATATTTGGAACTTTCTGAAGAGGAGGCGAAAGAGCTAGAGGCTGAGTCAGCAAGGAAAGCCAAAACTTTTTCCTGCTGCTTCGGCTTTAAAAGCTGTTTTCCTACTCCCAGATAAGGGAGCCTTCGAGGCCTTGTGTAGCCAGACGATGACGCTGGCTCAACACCTCCAGCCTTAGGTGCTATTTTGCTTTTCCCACTACCACCAGATGCTCCACCACCACCATCAGTACCAGCTGGCAACGACCGCCCACGGCCTCTTCCACCAGACTTCCTCATTTTTGGGAAAATGTAACCAAAATAACAACCGTTATATGGTACTGTAAAACAAGGTAGAAGGTGTATATACACTTTGTGAGAATTTAAATCTCCCTTTTTATTTTGGTGAGACTGAACCCAAACTCAGGTCCAGTGTATTTTACAACGCAATGTGAGTGGCAGCAAGTGGCTGGCTGATATACGACAAACTAAGAGGACTGAGGTATATCCACTTTCTGAGAATTTAAATCTCCCTTTTTATTTTGGGGACACTGAACCCAAACTCAGGCCCAGTGTATAAAACAACGCAATATGAGTGGCAGCAAGTGGCTGGAAGATATATGAAAAAATACAAGGACTATAGTACAATTTCAATCTCCCTACAATGATCTCAGGACAAGTATGGCAGCAACAAAAAGGATTGCTGCACACAAAAGTGTGGACAAATAAACAAGATAACTGTGCAGAAAGGAGCAACAGGATTTTTGCTTTCAAAAAAGCAGTTGGTTTGCACAGCAGCGGTGCAAACAGCAATGCAGCTATCAGGGAGCCTTATAAGGCAGCCTAATAAGCTACAGAGCTGATGCACAAAGATATAGCCTCCACTGTCCCTGTAAAAAAAGGTGGTGTTGGGCAGTGGAAATCGCTACAGCACAAGCGGTTTGGGGGTTAATCTTCCTTCCCTAACTATGTCCCTTCTTCTGATGAAGCTGCAGCAACCTCTCCCTATGCTAAGATCAGCAGAAGTAAGATGGCGGTCGGCGTGCACGCCCCTTTATAGCCCCTGTGACGCCGCAGAAAGCAAGCCAATCCGTGTCATGCCCTTCTCTAAGATGGTGGGGACCGAGACCTATGTCATCACGCTGCCCACACTCCTTCATTGGCTGAAAAATGGCGGTGAAAGCATCATACGAAACACGACTTTGGCACGAAGATCGCCGACCTCATGGCCGAACCCACACTAGGATCGGGTCGGGTTTCATGAAACCTGACTTTGCCGAAAGTTGGCGATTTTTTAATTTGTCCGATCCGTTTCGCTCAACCCTAGTGAATAGAGTTGTACTAGGATGTGTTTTTTTTTTCTCGTTTGCTGTATAAGCTGCATTTTTTATCATCACCATTTTGTGTCACATGCGACTTTTTAATCTCTTGTTATTCCATTGTTTTGGTGGAAAAGTGACATAAAAAACAGCAATTCTGCCAGGTAGATTTTTTTTTGTTTTGTCTTTGAAAATTGTGCATTCACACTGAAGGCATCAAAACTATGAATTAACACATGTGGAATTATATACCGTACTTAACAAAAAAAGTGTGAAACAACTGAAATTATGTCTTATATTCTAGGTTCTTCAAAGTAGCCACCTTTTGCTTTGATGACTGCTTTGCACACTCTTGGCATTCTCTTGATGAGCTTCAAGAGGGAGTCACCGGGAATGGTCTTCCAACAATCTTGAAGGAGTTCCCAGAGATGCTTAGCACTTGTTGGCCCTTTTGCCTTCACTCTGCGGTCCAGCTCACCCCAAACCATCTCGATTGGGTTCAGGTCTGATGACTGTGGAGGCCAGGTCATTTGGCGTAGCACCCCATCACTCTCCTTCTTGGTCAAATAGCCCTTACACAGCCTGGAGGTGTGTTTGGGGTCATTGTCCTGTTGAAAAAGAAATGATGGTCCAACTAAACGCTAACCGGATGGAATAGCATGCCTCTGCAAGATGCTGTGGTAGCCATGCTGGTTCAGTATGCCTTCAATTTTGAATAAATCCCCAACAGTGTCACCAGCAAAGCACCTCCTCCTCCATGCTTCACGGTGGGAACCAGGCATGTAGAGTTCATCCATTCACCTTTTCTGCATCGCACAAAGACAAGGTGGTTGGAACCAAAGATCTCAAATTTGGACTCATCAGATCGAAGCACAGATTTCCACTGGTCTAATGTCCATTCCTTGTGTTCTTTGGCCCAAACAATTCTCTTCTGCTTGTTGCCTGTCCTTAGCAGTGGCTTCCTAGCAGCTATTTTACCATGAAGGCCTGCTGCACAAAGTCTCCTATTAACAGTTGTTGTAGAGATGTGTCTGCTGCTAGAACTCTGTGTGGCATTGACCTGGTCTCTAATCTGAGCTGCTGTTAACCTGCGATTTCTGAGGCTGGTGACTCGGATAAACTTATCCTCAGAAGCAGAGGTGACTCTTGGTCTTCCTTTCCTGGGGCGGTGCTCATGTGAGCCAGTTTCTTTGTAGTGCTTGATGGTTTTTGCTACTGCACTTGGGGACACTTTCAAAGTTTTCCCAATTTTTCGGACTGACTGACCTTCATTTCTCAAATAATGATGGCCGCTCGTTTTTTTTTACTTAGCTGCTTTTCTCTTGCCATAATCAAATTCTAACATTCTATTCAGTAGAACTATCAGCTGTGTATCCACCAGACTTCTGCACAACACAACTGATGGTTCCAACCCCATTTATAAGGCAAGAAATTCCACTTATTAAACCTGACAGGGCACACTCGTGAAGTGAAAACTATTCCCGGTGACTACCTCTTGAAGCTCATCAAGAGAATGCCAAGAGTGTGCAAAGCAGTCATCAAAGCAAAAGGTGGCTACTTTGAAGAACCTAGAATATAAGACATAATTTCAGATGTTTCACACTTTTTTGTTAAGTATATAATTCCACATGTGTTAATTCATAGTTTTGATGCCTACAGTGTGAATGTACAATTTTCATAGTCATGAAAATCCAGAAAAATCTTCAAATGAGAAGGTGTGTCCAAACTTTTAGTCTGTACTGTGTGTGTATATATATATATATATATATATATATATATATATATATATATATATATATAATTTTATCATTTATTGCTTTTATTTTACTATTTTATTTTTACATTTTATTTAGGGGGTAATATGAGTGTTTTATATATTTGATCATTTATTATTAATTATTTTATTTTTAGATTTCATTTGCGGCGTAATATGATTGTTTTGATATATTTTATATATATAATTTTAGAATGTATTATTATTATTATTTATTTTATCATATAAATAATAAGGAAAATAAAAATTATTTCTCTTTTATTAATGTATTATTATCATTTACCGTAGTTTATATTTTATTTTTGCATTTTATTTAGGGGTAATATGAACCTCTTTATACATTTTATATATTTATATATATAATTTTATATTTTATTATTCATTTTAATATATATATATATATAACTGAAAAATTATAATATTTCAAATACTTTTATTCCTGTATTATTATTATTTATTTAAATTTTTTTATTTTCAAATTTAATTGAGGGGGTAATATGAATGTTTTTATATATTTTATACATATATACTGTCTATCTATCTATCTAATATATGTAGTCGTATTGTTATTATTTATTGCATATATATCTATAAATATAGATACATATGTGTATTTTTTTATTAATTTGTAATTTTCTTAGATTTTTCTAAGTGGGGCCTCTAGTAGCTTTCAGCAGCCATGACAATGTCTTTGACACTCTATCATGATATGGGACAGGGAAGGTTGGAGGGCATCATAAGGGCCATCTTCATCCGGTTTCCTCTTATATACCACTATCATGAAGTTTTTCTATTGGAGCTAACTCCAATAGCAGCAGTTTGACTTGGATGTCGGCTGTATAACACAACTGGCACTCAAGCTGTATGGAGCAGGTCCATCTTTTGAGCCTGGAGGAGGTCCACCTTCTGAGCCTGGAGCAGGTTCACCTCCTGTGCCTGGAGCAGGTCCACCTCTTGAGTCTGGGGCAGGTCCACCTCCTGAGCCTGGAGCAGGTCCATCTTTTGAGCCTGGAGCAGGTCCACCTCCTGAGCCTGGAGCATGTCCACCTCCTGAGCCTGGAGCATGTCCACCTCCTGAGCCTGGACCAGGTCCACCTTCTGAGCCTGGACCAGGTCCACCTTCTGAGCCTGGACCAGGTCCACCTTCTGAGCCTGGAGCAGATCCACCTTCTGAGCCTGGAGCAGATCCACCTTCTGAGCCTGAAGCTGGTCCCCCTCCTCAGCCTGGAGCAGGTCGACCTCCTGAGTCTGGAGCAGGTCCACCTTCTGAGCTGGACCAGGTCCACCATCTGAGCCTGGACCAGGTCCACCTTCTGAGCCTGGACAAGGTCCACCTTCTGAGCCTGGAGCAGATCCACCTTCTGAGCCTGGAGCAGATCCACCTTCTGAGCCTGGAGCAGATCCACCTTCTGAGCCTGGAGCAGATCCACCTTCTGAGTCTGGAGCAGATCCACCTTCTGAGCCTGGAGCTGGTCCCCCTCCTGAGCCTGGAGCAGGTCCACCTTCTGAGCCTGGAGCAGGTCCACCTCCTTAGTCTGGAGCAGGTCCACCTTCTGAGCCTGGACCAGGTCCACAATCTGAGCCCGGATCAGGTCCACCTTCTGGACCTAGAGCAGGTCTACCTCCCGAGCCTGTTCCATACATGCAGTGGGCACATATACTGTATGGTGGAAGTCATCAATTGAAGTCTGGGCAGAATGAGACTCCCAGGGCACCATAGGATCTGGCACTTGCCTGGGTTTGCTGAGTACCGGAGCTAGCACTGGTCCTGTTCATGCACACAAACCATGTGGATGTCCAGTTATACAGGCACATGGAGTTTTTCTGATCCCGTCATAGTATATAGAGTGGCCCTAAATACAGATATATATAGTTATTCCGTATATGTATCCATAACAGAGTCTTTTTTTCCACAGTTCCATGCTGGAGTTTGGAGATGCTTTGGGTGCCCACCTCAATATCCATATTATTTGGGGAGGACACTAAGATTCCATGCAACTATGAGAGTAAGCAGAATGAGAATGTATCAGTCTCCTGGGTCCAGATCTACAAATTAGTGAAGAAGATAAACAACGTGCCATTCCAGGAAACCATAACCAAGAACTTGTCATCTACGTCCCGGATCCTGAACATCTACAATGCAAGGAAAAATGATAGCGGGATCTACCTGTGCAAAGTCACTGCAGGATCTAAGATGTATACGTCTTGTGGAACCTACCTAAGAGTGAGGGGTGAGTAGGAGCAAGGGGCAACAACAAGAAATGGTCCACTTCCTATATATAGTTTTACCTCCCTCGTTTTACGTTTCAGAACCTCCTGTTTACCTGTTCTTCAATATTGCGGAAGCTACAAAAAACAGATTAATCACCGCTGAGGGGATTATTCTGCTCCTCTGTGCTATTATCCCCGGGACCTTCCTCCTGTATAAGGTGAGCATATCACTACAGTTTTTGGTTATTATTATCTCTCTATAGACACATATATTATATGTTAGCATCAAGGTCTTGATTTATCAGATAACAACCCATTGTTTAAATCTTTGTTAAAAAAAAACATTTTGCCAATTTTGTTTTTCTAATTACCATCTTTATGAAACAAACAAAAAAAAAACAACAAAATGAGTAATCTTGCAATCTTCACACTGGCCACCAGGGCTATTTTAAACTCTTAATTCCTGTACTTTCAGGGTGAGTTTTCTGCAGGTTCATTATCATCAGAGGCAGGATGACAATGACAAATACACAGCTGATAACAAAGGATCCACCAATCACAATAGACAATGTCACAGCTCCCCCCTCCCATTACAATGAACTTTGCACACGCTCATTAGTTGCATCAGTACAAAAGATAGGATCAAAGTCTGTTCATTGCAGCTAATGTACGTGTGAATTTCCAAATTTTTTTTATATAGTTTGAGATATGGAAAAAAAATTTAAATATTTTTATAAAAAAAAACTTCAGACCTATAAAATGTTAGAAAAATCTACCAAAAGCTACAACTATTAAAATAAAAAAAACATAAAGTTGTAGCATACATAGTACATATAGGGAAAATCATGATATGTAATATATACAAGTAATATACTCTCCTAAATATGTATGTCACGGACAATAGGGACATCTGCCAAAACAGAAATCCTAAATCACCACAAGACCACAGTTATATCCCATAAAAAATCACTTTTATTAATATACCTTTAAAAACAGTATAAATATGTAGGCACAAATGACAAAGGTAAGGGTGGTGGAACACTAAACCACAGTACACTGTAAACATAGGGGCCTGTGGTACCCCCCATAGCTGACACACACAACAGCACTCAGTAATAATAAGATACCAGCCCATATAAATAGGGGAAGTAGTTAATAAAGTAGAACAGGCCTGATATCAAACACCTAAATAGGCGCAGACAGAAGTATATGTACCATACCTGGTGTGTGCAGCAACTGGGGGACCCAGGACCCACCCCGACGCGCGTTTCAGAGCGGCAACGCTGCTCCTTCCTCAGGGGGCGACTATTAAAATAGAATTGTTTATACTGAATATTTTTGGTCATAAGAAGACTACTGTATCATCATATACATGGAGAAAAAAAATGGCGCTCAAACTTCAAAAATTGGACTATGTATGATCTGATGAACTTAACAAATGGGACATAAGCCTCTAATGACACAAGGTTTGGATGTTAGACTTCTTGAGACCCTCTTTAGACAGCTGAACATTCCTCAGGGGTGAGACATAAAGTTTTGGAGCCTCAATACAAGCCTGTGACAGGTCGTCTTCTTGACATGTTCATTTCTCATTACGGTGTCACCTTGTGTGGTCAATGGCCTTCCTCAGGAACAAAAGTCTGGGTGCAACCATTACATCTGCCTCATTTTAGCTATACACAAGTATGTCCTAATGGAGGAGAACTAAAAAGCAGCCAATAATACAGATAATATACCGCTGCTAACTATCACTCAGGGAGTACATAGTATTCATATGTCATTTTAGGACCATACTTGAAGCCCTCTGACTTTCCATATGCTTCCACATTTGATTGCAGAAAAAAGTACATCTAGAATCTTATTTAATCGGATCATGATTGTGTTGCCTTAGATTTTCCGTGAGCCATCATATACCACGGGTTTATCCAAATAATCATTTTTGTATAAAAAAAGTCCTGAATAGCAGTTAAAACTTTATTTGTAGCTTTTCTAGCCTAGAAAATGTGTAATTCATCAAAGTTTTGCTTCCATGTATCTTCCTCGGTTCTGCTGAGAGCAGATCTCTGATCAAAATGAGTCTCCTTCCCCTTCTGGAAGCTGACAATGTAGTTGCTTCCTACTTTCAGTAGACTTGAGTCTTCTCACCTACACTGTCCTGCTACTGTAGAAGCTTTGATCCTTCTCTGACCAGCAGGTCAGAAAGCTAAATTAATTGGCTGCTCTTTAGTGGACTAATAGGCACAATGTAGAGACCTGGCAGGGAGAGTAACTGAGCATGTGTGATCGCTACCACTTAGCACATTAGATGGATGTTCAAATTATGTTTTTTTTTATTATGGTTATACATCAGCAACTAATATATTTAAATTTAAAATACGGACTTTAAAACAGACGATTTACCGAATTCATAAAAAATTTTATATTCGGTACTTTTTTTTATATTTAACCCATTAGGGAAAACTGGCAATTCCTAATCTGAAACTCTCCAAATATTGTTGCTTACATAAAATAAAATAAATAAAAAAATATTCACAGAAAGATTTATGTTAGTAGTGTATACTTTGCCCCCATCGCTGTCCCTGTCATCTGTTATATACTGCTTCCTTAGTCTATAAGCTTAACATTGTAGAGGGTCTATTGACCTAGGCTCCTATGCCTGGTCTTGACTGCTACCTCTGCACCTTCTATATCTTTCCCCCCACTCAACTTGAAATCTTAACCTTTGAGCTGTTTTGAGTTTGGTGTTCTATTATCTTTGTGGTTTACACCACACAAAAAAATTGATGTATGTAGGGGTATATTTTGCCCCCATCGCTATCCCTGTCCTTTATTGTATACTGCTTCATAAGTGTATAAGCTTAACATTGTGCTGCCTTAAATAGGGTCATTTACCATGCGCCATTTATAATACTGTTGTCGTCTAATATGGCAGAGGGTCTGTTTGACCTTAGGCTCCAAAGTCTGGTCGTGACTGCTACCTCTGCACCTTCTATGTCTTTCCTTCCACCCGACTTAAAATCTTAACCTTTGAGCTGTTTTGAGCTACCATTAAACACATTTTTTTTTTTTACATTTTTGGTCTTATTTTTAACATCTCTAAAATCCTAAAATAATCCACTTCTTTAGAGATTACATCTCAGTAGTTATTCTGTTAGTTTCACAGGCAGGATTGTGATACCTATCTATATCTATAACACAGGATCTGCCATTCACAATAGTTTATATTCACCTCCTCTTCCTCCCTGCGCAGCGACCTCTGCACAGGTCACAGAGCATGCCCACAAGACTCATATAGAAAGTTGTCTATGGTCCATGCAGCTGGCTTAAAGCATATGTCTAAATGTTACATTATATGAGAAAAATTATAAATTTCCCCTCTTTAGTTTTTTCATGGTGTTAAGAAAATTCTCCCCATTCCTGTCTTGTAGCGATGTCATCAAGCTGAGGCGCACAAGCGTTTATGGGAAGCGTACTCCACGGCGGGCAAAGCCAGCAGTAATGATTACACCTCCCTGTCTGCTGTAGAGCTATTGACCATCCAAGGGGCACATAAAGCGATGTAGAGCAGCGCAGGAGCATTATAGCGGCATTATCGGCTTTCTACCTGACAGTCTGCATCATTGACTCCTTCTCTCCGGCCTACAAATGCTTTCATCACTTAACACATTGCTTAAAAGACTTAAAAGTCAGAAGTCAAGGAACCACCGAAAGGTTCGTAGGGGGCAGCCTGGATTATAAATTCCACTTTCAAATTTTCTATTAAAGGGGATGTCCACCTATTAAGACAATTTTTCTTCCATGTAAACGTGTATTTTTGGCTAAAAATCTATTTTGTAATTGAGTTTCATTAAAAATTTGGCATTGTTTTCCTTCTATAGCAGCTGTGTTGCATTGTTTATTGCCGGCTGCAGAATGAGTTAACTGAGAATCCACCAGTGAGTTCAATTTCAAAGTCCAATAGAGAGTAAATAATGCTTTTATCTTTCCTTTCTGAGCTCTCAGCTGATTTATGTCCACAGACAAATTAAAGTTGAATGTGCAGTGACACAAAGAGTGATGTCACAGCTCACCTCCTCCTTCTGTGCAATATCTGATATCTCCTCTATATACAGTAGATAACACAGGATCCTACATTCACAATAGGTGATGTCACAGCTCACCTCTTCCTCCTGTACAATGACTGATAACACCTCTATATACAGTAGATATCACAGGATCCACCATTCACAATAGGTGATGTCACAGCTCACCTCCTCCTCCTGTACAATGACTGATAACACCTCTATATACAGCAGATAACACAGGATCCACCATTCACAATAGGTGGTCACAGCTCACCTCCTCCTCCTGTACAATGACTGATAACACCTTTATATACAGTAGATAACACAGGATCCACCATTCACAATAGGTGATGTCACAGCTCACCTCCTCCTCCTGTACAATGACTGATAACACCTCTATATACAGATATACAGATGTAGATAACACAGGATCCACCATTCACAATAGGTGATGTCACAGCTCACCTCCTCCTCCTGTACAATGACTGATAACACCTCTATATACAGATATACAGATGTAGATAACACAGGATCCACCATTCACAATAGGTGATGTCACAGCTCATCTCCTCCTCCTGTACAATGACTGATAACACCTCTATATACAGCAGATAACACAGGATCCACCATTCACAATAGGTGGTCACAGCTCACCTCCTCCTCCTGTACAATGACTGATAACACCTTTATATACAGTAGATAACACAGGATCCACCATTCACAATAGGTGATGTCACAGCTCACCTCCTCCTCCTGTACAATGACTGATAACACCTCTATATACAGATATACAGATGTAGATAACACAGGATCCACCATTCACAATAGGTGATGTCACAGCTCACCTCCTCCTCCTGTACAATGACTGATAACACCTCTATATACAGCAGATAACACAGGATCCACCATTCACAATAGGTGGTCACAGCTCACCTCCTCCTCCTGTACAATGACTGATAACACCTCTATATACAGATATACAGATGTAGATAACACAGGATCCACCATTCACAATAGGTGATGTCACAGCTCACCTCCTCCTCCTGTACAATGACTGATAACACCTCTATATACAGATATACAGATGTAGATAACACAGGATCCACCATTCACAATAGGTGATGTCACAGCTCATCTCCTCCTCCTGTACAATGACTGATAACACCTCTATATACAGTAGATATCACAGGATCCACCATTCACAATAGGTGATGTGCAGCGTCCCAGAGTCCTGGTCGTTGCAGTAATGTCGTTCTTCCACCAGGGGGAGTGATATTACGTCTGGAGGCAATAAAGGAGATCTTCTGTCCAGGTATCACAGCCACACCACACACTTCACACTCCAGCCACCAGAGGGAGCAAAGGTTCTATCTATTAGGCCACTCCTCACAGTTAGGTAAAACTGGGAGTTGGAGGGAAAGTTAGTCAGAGAGTTCCTGGCTGGAGACTGAGAGAGAAAGGTCTCCAGGCCGAGCTGTCTGGAGTGATCTCCAGCAGATCCAGACTTCGGTCTGAGGAAGACGAGGGTCCACGGACCTGCACCTGCCCCACGTGCGGCAGCATCCAAAGAAAGAGCCATTGAAAGGAAGCGTGTTTTAGTGAGTGAGAAACGAAGGCATAGCAACAAGTGGATACCAGAGAGGATAGTAGACGTGAGGAGCTGCATCCTTCTGGTGCGCGTTCCGGTAGCCAGGACACCGAGGGAGTAAAGTGCTCTACGCCATTGCTTCAGAGACTGGCAGGACAGTCAATTCCAAGTTGGCTGCCCGACCTTAATACCTAAGAAGACACGGTGGCAAATTGTGGGGTCAGGGCGTCTCTAGGGTCCCTATAAACAAGCCTCAGGCCATCAGTCTATCCGACCACGGGGAACAGTGAGAGGAGTAATAACAGTGAGGACCTTATTAGAGCTTAAGCAAGTGGGAACCTACTGTGTTACTGTGCGCATAGGAAGGCTATTGCATTCCACCTGGACGAGGAGACTCTGGATTTGCCTTCAGACCGGCCGGACTCTGCTTACCCTGTGATCCGGTGCCCTGGACTGTGGACACTGAAGCCTTCAGTAAAGGTAAAGAGACTGCAACCTTGTGTCCTCGTTCTTTACTGTGCCTCTCACCATCCACCATCTACACTTTGGGAAGCCCTGGGGATACACTTCACCTGTGGGAAGGTATACCATCTAGCTGCCATAACATCACCCCAGCGGACCCCTAAGCAGCGTCGGTCACCCTGACCAAATACCACAGGTGGCGTCACGAACATCATATAAACTTTTCCTTTCATTGGACGGCCCTCAAAGGGCCACGGACCGGATCGGGCCTCCATGATATTCCCCGAACCGAAGGACCCGCTGCCGAGTACCCCATTGCCCTTAACGTGGGGGCGCTCCATGATGTCACAGCTCACCTCCTCCTCCTGTACAATGACTGATATCACCTCTATACACAGTAGATAACACAGGATCCACCATTCACAATAGGTGATGTCACAGCTCACCTCCTCCTCCTCCTGTACAATGACTTATGACACCTCTATATACAGTAGATAACACAGGATCCACCATTCACAATAGGTGATGTCACAGCTCACCTCCTCCTCCTCCTGTACAATGACTGATAACACCTCTATATACAGTAGATAACACAGGATCCACCATTCACAATAGGTGATGTCACAGCTCACCTCCCCCTCCTGTACAATGACTGATAACACCTCTATTTACAGTAGATAACATAGCATCTACCAAACACAATAATCAATGTCACAGCTAACCCTGCTCCGTCACTATGACATTTGCACATGCTTATTAGATGCTGCAATGTAAAAGATATGGTCTGTTCATTGCTGCTAATGTACATGTATTATTTCCTGAAACATCAGGAAGTTAGAGTCTAAAAGAGCCCAGGTGGCCGGTGTGAGAATTGCAAGATTTCTATTTTGTTTTAACACAGATTTTCATATAGAAAGAAACAAAAATTACCAAAAATCATTAAAAAATAGATGTAACATAAAGACCTAATTTAAAGAATTGATAATTTTCTGATGATCTACTAAGGGTCTCAGCAGCAGGTCAGCTTATCAGTGAGGGATCCTTCCAAGTATCTTAGTTCTGCATTTCACCTACCGGTGTGAACAAGCCATGTGCTGCCGACAGTGAACCGTTGCAGAGCGCAGGTCAATGTCCTATAGGATCGATTGTCGGGTGTTGTTGGCGTTGTATTGAGCCAATCAGATTACAGATAATGTGGGTCATCCTTCCCTATTAAGTGGTTCCTGACTTGTGTGAATATACAGTATATACCTTTATTGCTTCCTTTATATTTACACCTAGATATTTCTTTAGATATCTAGATTTGTAACCAATGATAAAGAAATAAAAAAATTATGTTTGTGTTGTGTTTTTCCTGAGTGGTTTTTTTTTGTGAAGAAAGCTAACAATAAAACCTTTTCTCTTCCATGGTGTCTCACTGTGTCATTTCTATCAACATAGAAGCAAAACCCATCAGGTCTATTAGGTGGAGTTCGAAGTTCATCTCAATCAAATCACATCTTAAATCAGCATGCTTTGGAATTTTTAACTTTTTTTTTACACTTAATACAATAACTTTTGCACATGCTCTTTAGATGCTTCAATACAAAAGATAGGGGAGGAGTCTGTTCACTGCTGCTAATGTTCATGTAAATTTACTGGAGATTTCAATCTTTACATTTTTTTTTTTTAGATATGGAAAAGAATATATTTTTATATAAAAAAAGATGACCTTTAAAATCTAAGAAACCATAAAAAAGTAAAGGCACACAGGACTCATACGAGCACTGTGAGTCACAGTTCTGCTTATCAGTATGTGTGGAAGAAGTGAGTGACAGTTCAGCTGTAAAATCAAGGGCAGGGGCATGCCGGTATCGTACTGGACAGCTCAGCCATCCAATATGAGGCTGGCACGTGCTGAGCTGTCAGTGTGACAGTTCAGCTATCCAATCAGGTCAGGGCCGAGAAGTGCCGGGGCTACCTCCATGTTTCTGCTATACGAGTGATTACCTGGCTATTTAACTGGCTCTCTGCCTCCAATTAATGCCAGTTGTAACTTTGCTCAAATGGTGTGTTCTTGTTCCATCCTCTGTGTTCCTGTCTTTGATCTTTGATGTCCAAACCTTAGACCTTGCCTTTGACCATCTATTTGTCTTGCCCCTTTGTCTTGATCCACTACCTTCCTGGAATTCTGACCTCGGACTGTGACCTGACTACGCCTTTGTCATACCTCTTTGTATATGACGAGCCCTCTTGGTATTTGACCTCATGGCTTGTGCGTGAGTAGCGACTAGTGTCACATCATGGCTCTCCTTAAAAAGCTGTTCAATGGGGGTGCCGAGAGTCGGACCTCAATCTACTTAATATTAATGGATGGCCTGTCTTAAAAATTCCAAGTTGGAAATCCCTTAAATGTATTTTTGGGGTGGCATTAATAAACATCGGGCACCACCTGGGGCATTTCTAAGGTACTTTTATTTGGACACTATATGGTAGTATTATTTTTGCACTGCATGGTGGTTTTAGGGTGGGATTATTTTGGCACTATTTGCTATTTATAATATTTAGGCATGGTTTTACATTATTTTTTATTTGTTTTATATCAACACTTCCCCAAAAATCAATGCATTTACTCGTAAATATGGAACTTGACCGAGCCCCATGGGCAATTAATCATATTGCAGTTTTTCTTTTTTTGCTCTACAAATGAGAAACCGACGTTTGTCTGAGCAGCGCATGGTCCAATTTTTTTCCTTATTGTCTCAATGTCTCGCATGTTCTGCCAACAGAAACGTTTCGAAAATCTGAACTCAATGTCTTTGAAAGAAGCCGAAGGAGAAAATCTTTATGAGGTAAGAATGTGTCGGTTGGTAATTATTGGTTGATGGATCAGGACTGAACATCGAAAATTTACCTGGCACCTAAGGACTGTTTTAATCTCCCGATTGTTGGGACCACACTGTGATCTTTGCTGCAAGATGGGACATTCAAAATTCTCATACCCTAAATATGTTTGTCCTGAGAGTTCAGTTACTGATATTTCTTGGTTGGAGAAGATAGGGCCAACTTTAACTCAAAGGAGTTGTCCAGTGGGACCCAAACCAATGGGGGTATGACTATGCAAAACGGTGCACTTGTTTCGCTGTTAGAGTGACGGTGCACTTGTTTCGCTGTTAGAGTGACAGTGCACTCGGTTGATTGCTACTCATTCCGAATGGGGCTTGATTTTTCCCCGCAGTCTTATGGTTACGGAAAGGAGTGATTGTAGGGCATATTGGGGATAAAAGTGCCCCCTCCAGGATACAAATTCCCCATTCTTTCAAGCCGGTCCTGGTGGCCGGACCCTCACTGACCAATCCTGTGGATAGATAATTTGCTTTCACAGGACAACTCAAGTCAAACCTGGGCAGACTATTAATTATTTATTGATACATTTTTAGTAGATACATGAAAATCGGCTGATACATGTTTGACGGGAGTATATCGCTTTATATATCTAGACAGAGATTGTTCTTCGAGGAAACTCCGTTACTGATGATTTCTCTGACTTTTAAAGGGGCTAAACTTGGAGGACTGTTCCTTGTATGAAGACATCTCCCGTGGTCTACAAGCCACCTATGAAGATGTGGGCACCTTCCGGGCAGCAAACATTCAACTGGAGAAACCTTGAGATGGGTGTTAAGAGAAATTTGTCCCACATGGAAAAAAAAAATAATGGAGGAACCACCAAAACCATCAGTTGGGTTTTTATCACCAAGGTCATCTCATCGCGTAGAATCGTCACAAACATCTGATCTCCACCTCAACTTTTGTATTGATCTACTTATTATATCCTCTTGTCCGGTTTGAAGTATTTGTAAAATTTTTGGCGAAGTCTCATCATAGTGGATTCAGCCAAAATGGCAGCTTTAAGGGCTTGTCCAAATATGAAAAATTAGTGTTGTAAAATCACTTGGTTAATAGGTGGGTGGAGGGGATTTTCATCTCTTGGTAGGAGTTGATCAAATCTGGAGGACCCGTCCTTGTCCTGCATTACTCACCGTATTAATTTGATATATTTTGTGTAATACTTCATTTCTCCTGCGGAGGCACTGCAGAAAAATGAAATACTTACTGCCAAGATCCCCTTATAAGTTACAGCTGATTTGCTGGTGATCTGAGCAGAGGGTAAGGCTTCAACAACTAACTGCATGTTTGTTAATTTTAGTTGTGTCTTTAGTGAATAAAACTGTGTTTTTGCATTTTATGGGTGAAAAAAAAGTTGCAAAATTGACTTGCAGCAGATTTTTAAAAAAACACAGCAGTTTTTTTTTTATTCAGGAAAAATAAAGGGTGCGCATGAGATTTCTGAAATCTTTGTTGCCCGACCTTGGATCATCCATTTGCCTAGCCCCTTTTGTCTTGATTCCTGAATTCTTACCTGTTGCAAAACCGCACAGAAAAAAAAATGAAAAAAAAATGCAGCAAATACTTAGGCTACGTTCACACCTTGCGTTTTTGCAGTGTTTATTTTTTCATCTTTTTTTTAAGCAAATTAGAAGCTGCTTTTTATAGTACCAGGAAAAATACGAGTTTTCAGAAATCTCATGCACACACTTGCAGCGTTTTTGAAATCTGGAGCCTGACAATTCTTTCAATGTTTTTTCCAGCATTTTTTCACCCATGGAAAGCAATGCGTAAGTGTAAAAATGCTGTAAAAAAATGTTTCGAATGTAATAAAACCAAGAGATATTGAAAATAACAGCTGACAACCTTCCCTAGTGTCGACAGGTTTAGTATTGAGCATAAGGGAACATCTGTATACACCTCTCTTTGGTGAGCTCCCCCTAGTGGTGGCTTTGACTACAGTTTTTTTTTCATATGATTATTTTCTGATCAGCAGATAGCACCTTATCCCAGCACGCTCGCTCATCACTCCTCCCTATCTACCGGTGTCATTTACCATACTGAGATCTCCTATAGAATATGGACATTTCTTTTTCATTTAGAGGCATGTATTTTGGGCTACGGATATTTTTTTGCTATTAAGTTCAATTAAACATTTTGCAGTTTTGGCTTCTACTTAGGCTACTTTCACACTAGCGTCGGGAACAACCCGTCGCTGCGCGTCGGGCCGACGTTCCCGACGCTAGTGTGGTCTCCGCCGCACAACGGGGGCAGCGGATGCATATTTTCCACGCATCCGCTGCCCCATTGTGAGGTGCGGGGATGTGCGGGGAGGTGGGGGCGGAGTTCCGACTGCGCATGCGCGGTCGGAAAAAGCGGACCGTCGGGAGCAAAAAACGTTACATGTAGCGTTCTGTTTTCCCGACGGACCGCTACCATACGCCCAAACGCCGCCAAACGCATTCACCGTTTGGAAATGCGTCGCAAATGCGTCGCAAATGCGTCGCTAATGTTACTCTATGACGAAACAACGTATCCAGCAAAAACTTTTGCTGGATGCGGCGTTTCGCAAAAACGACGCATTTGCGACGTATTGCAGTTAACGCTAGTGTGAAAGTAGCCTTACTCTTATGTTTTCATACATCTTGTTCAGCATAAAAATGAGTTAACTGGGAATCTGTCAGTGAGCTAGTTTGTAATTCTTTTTTTTTTCTGATCTTTTCTGTGATGATTTATAGCCACAGACCACATCAAAGTAGATCTGAACTTTGATGAGGTCACGAAAAAGTTCAGTGGAAATTTTAAGAGAAATAATGATGCCTTCTGGAAGGCAGTTTTCATAGACCACCTTGACATTTAATCTCCACCTGATGATTCCACCTGATATTAGCAATAGGGGGCAACTGATGAATATGCCGTACTGTTTTGGGGAGGAAACCCCTTTAAGTGTATTGCTGTTTCTATGTGATGCGTTTAGTAAGAGAAAACAATCATTTTTTATCTGAAACTTTATTGAAATTTACTGAAAGCTTTTTTTTTTTTTTTTTAAAAAGAAGATATTTGAACACGGAATTCTATTTGATAAAAAAATAAGAGTGGATTTTTTTAGGTCTTCAGTTTTATGGGGGTCGATTTAGTTTTCATTATAGCACCTATGAATGACTCCGGTCTCAGTCAGAAGCCACAGGAGTCCGGCATCGTAAGTGACATGCTTGTATTTAAAAGAGAAATGTAGAGCACTCCATGATGTGCCAGTTGGGGTCACGGCAGAGATGCCTTCCCTAGAAGAAAGAAGATTGTCAATGGTAAAGATATGGAGCAAAACGGTCCAATGAAACAGGAAACAAATATTCTAGGGCAGGGGTGGGCAATTAATTTCCCCCCACATAGCCTCCTATATACAATATTAGCCCCACATAGCCTCTTATATACAGTATGAGCTCCACATAGCCTCCTATATACAGTATTAGCCCCACATAGCCTCCTATATACAGTATTAGCCCCACATAGCCTCCTATATACAGTATGAGTCCCACATAGCCTCCTATATATAGTATGAGCCTTCACATAGCCTCTTATATACAGTATGAGCTCCACATAGCCTCCTATATACAGTATTAGCCCCACATAGCCTCCTATATACAGTATTAGCCCCACATAGCCTCTTATATACAGTATGAGCTCCACATAGCCTCCTATATACAGTATTAGCCCCACATAGCCTCCTTTATACAGTATTAGCCCCACATAGCCTCCTATATATAGTATGAGCCCCACATAGCCTCCTATATATAGTATGAGCCTTCACATAGCCTCCTATATACAGTATGAGCCCCACATAGCCTCTCTATACACAGTATGAGCCTCACATAGCCTCCTATATACAGTACAAGGTCCACATAGCCTTCTATATACAGTATTAGCCCCACATAGCCTCCTATATACAGTATTAGCCCCACATAGCCTCCTATATACAGTATTAGCCCCACATAGCCTCCTATATACAGTATGAGCTCCACATAGCCTCCTATACACAGTATGAGCCCCACATAGCCTCCTATATACAGTATTAGGCCCACATAGCCTCCTATATGCAGTATGAGCTCCACATAGCCTCCTAGATACAGTATGAGCTCCACATAGCCTTCTATATATACAGTATTAGCCCCACATAGCCTCCTATATACAGTATTAGCCCCACATAGCCTCCTATATACAGTATGAGCCCTCACATAGCCACTCTATACACAGTATGAGCCCCACATAGCCTCCTATATACAGTATGAGCCCCACATAGCCTTATATATACAGTATGAGCCTCATATAGCCTCCTATACACAGCATGAACCCCACATAGCCTCCTATACACAGTATGAGCCCCACATAGCCTCCTATATACAGTATGAGCTCCACATAGCCTCCTA
Organism: Ranitomeya variabilis; assembly: GCF_051348905.1. Taxonomy (NCBI): domain Eukaryota; kingdom Metazoa; phylum Chordata; class Amphibia; order Anura; family Dendrobatidae; genus Ranitomeya; species Ranitomeya variabilis. Next base: position 216,809,835 of record NC_135235.1, read on the forward strand.
TGTACAGTATGAGCCCCACATAGCCTTATATATACAGTATGAGCCTCATATAGCCTCCTATACACAGCATGAGCCCCACATAGCCTCCTATACACAGTATGAGCCCCACATAGCCTCCTATATACAGTATGAGCCCCACATAGCCTTATATATACAGTATGAGCCTCATATAGCCTCCTATACACAGCATGAGCCCCACATAGCCTCCTATACACAGTATGAGCCCCACATAGCCTCCTATATACAGTATGAGCTCCACATAGCCTCCTATATACAGTATTAGCCCCACATAGCCTCCTATATACAGTATGAGCCCCAAATAGCCTCCTATATACAGTATGAGCCCCACTAGCCTCCTTTATACAGTATGAGCTCCATATAGCCTCCTATACACAGTATTAGCCCCACATAGCCTCCTATATACAGTATTAGCCCCACATAGCCTCCTATATACAGTATTAGCCCCACATAGCCTCCTATGTACAGTATGAGCCCCACATAGCCTCCTATATACAGTATTAGCCCCACATAGCTTCCTATATACAGTATAAGCTCCACATAGCCTCCTATATACAGTATTAGCCCCACATAGCCCCCCTATATACAGTATGAGCTCCACATAGCCTTCTATATACAGTATTAGCCCCACATAGCCTCCTATACAGTATTAGCCCCACATAGCCTCCTATATACAGTATGAGCCCCACATAGCCATATACAGTATGAGCTCCACTTAGCCTCCTATATACAGTATTAGCCACACATAGCCTCCTATATACAGTATTAGCTCCACATAGCCTCCTAAATACAGTATTAGCCCCACATAGCCCCCTATATACAGTATGAGCTCCACATAGCCTCCTATATACAGTATTAGCCCCACATAGCCTCCTATATACAGTATGAGCCCTCACATAGCCTCTCTATACACAGTATGAGCCCCACATAGCCTCCTATATACAGTATGAGCCCCACATAGCCTTATATATACAGTATGAGCCTCATATAGCCTCCTATACACAGCATGAACCCCACATAGCCTCCTATACACAGTATGAGCCCCACATAGCCTCCTATATACAGTATGAGCTCCACATAGCCTCCTATGTACAGTATGAGCCCCACATAGCCTTATATATACAGTATGAGCCTCATATAGCCTCCTATACACAGCATGAGCCCCACATAGCCTCCTATACACAGTATGAGCCCCACATAGCCTCCTATATACAGTATGAGCCCCACATAGCCTTATATATACAGTATGAGCCTCATATAGCCTCCTATACACAGCATGAGCCCCACATAGCCTCCTATACACAGTATGAGCCCCACATAGCCTCCTATATACAGTATGAGCTCCACATAGCCTCCTATATACAGTATTAGCCCCACATAGCCTCCTATATACAGTATGAGCCCCAAATAGCCTCCTATATACAGTATGAGCCCCACTAGCCTCCTTTATACAGTATGAGCTCCATATAGCCTCCTATACACAGTATTAGCCCCACATAGCCTCCTATATACAGTATTAGCCCCACATAGCCTCCTATATACAGTATTAGCCCCACATAGCCTCCTATGTACAGTATGAGCCCCACATAGCCTCCTATATACAGTATTAGCCCCACATAGCTTCCTATATACAGTATAAGCTCCACATAGCCTCCTATATACAGTATTAGCCCCACATAGCCCCCCTATATACAGTATGAGCTCCACATAGCCTTCTATATACAGTATTAGCCCCACATAGCCTCCTATATACAGTATTAGCCCCACATAGCCTCCTATATACAGTATGAGCCCCACATAGCCTATATACAGTATGAGCTCCACTTAGCCTCCTATATATAGTATTAGCCACACATAGCCTCCTATATACAGTATTAGCTCCACATAGCCTCCTAAATACAGTATTAGCCCCACATAGCCCCTATATACAGTATGAGCTCCACATAGCCTCCTATATACAATATTAGCCCCACATAGCATCCTATATACAGTATGAGCCCTCACATAGCCTCTCTATACACAGTATGAGCCCCACATAGCCTCCTATATACAGTATGAGCCCCACATAGCCTTATATATACAGTATGAGCCTCATATAGCCTCCTATACACAGCATGAGCCCCACATAGCCTCCTATACACAGTGAGCCCCACATAGCCTCCTATATACAGTATTAGCCCCACATAGCCCCCCTATATACAGTATGAGATCCACATAGCCTTCTATATACAGTACTAGCCCCACAGAGCCTCCTATATACAGTATTAGCCCCACATAGCCTCCTATATACAGTATGAGCCCACACATAGCCTCTCTATACACAGTATGAGCCCCACATAGCCTCCTATATACAGTATGAGCCTCACATAGCCTCCTATACACAGTATGAGCCCCACATAGCCTCCTATACACAGTATGACCCCACATAGCCTCCTATATACAGTATGAGCTCCACATAGCCTCCTATATACAGTATGAGCTCCACATAGCCTCCTATATACAGTATTAGCCCCAGATAGCCTCCTATATACAGTATGAGCCCCACTAGCCTCCTATATACAGTTTGAGCTCCATATAGCCTCCTATATACAGTATTAGCCCCACATAGCCTCCTATATACAGTATTAGCCCCACATCGCCTCCTATATACAGTATGAGCTCCATATAGCCTCCTATATACAGTATTTGCCCCACATAGCCTCCTATATACAGTATTAGCTCCACATAGCCTCCTATATACAGTATTAGCCCCACATAGCCTCCTATACACAGTATGAGCCCTCACATAGCCTCTGTATACACAGTATGAGCCCCACATAGCCTCCTATGGACAGTATGAGCCCCACATAGCCTTATATATACAGTATGAGCCTCATATAGCCTCCTATACACAGCATGAGCCCCACATAGCCTCCTATATACAGTATGAGCTCCACATAGCCTCCTATATACAGTCTGAGCTCCACATAGCCTTCTATATACAGTATTAGCTCACATAGCCTCCTATATACAGTATTAGCCCCACATAGCCTCCTATATACAATATGAGCCCCACTAGCCTCCTATATACAGTATGAGCTCCATATAGCCTCCTATATACAGTATTAGCCCCACATAGCCTCCTATATACAGTATGAGCCCCACATAGCCTCTTATATACAGTATGAGCTCCACTTAGCCTCCTATATACAGTATTAGCCCCACATAGCCTCCTATATACAGTATTAGCTCCACGTAGCCTCCTATATACAGTATTAGCCCCACATAGCTTCCTATACACAGTATAAGCTCCACATAGCCTCCTATATACAGTATTAGCCCCACATAGCCTCCTAGATACAGTATGAGCTCCACATAGCCTTCTATATACAGTATTAGCCCCACATAGCCTCCTATATACAGTATGAGCCCCACATAGCCTCCTATATACAGTATGAGCCCCACATAGCCTTATATATACAGTATGAGCCTCATATAGCCTCCTATACACAGCATGAGCCCCACATAGCCTCCTATACACAGTATGAGCCCCACATAGCCTCCTATATACAGTATGAGCTCCACATAGCCTCCTATATACAGTATTAGCCCCACATAGCCTCCTATATACAGTATGAGCCCCAAATAGCCTCCTATATACAGTATGAGCCCCACTAGCCTCCTTTATACAGTATGAGCTCCATATAGCCTCCTATACACAGTATTAGCCCCACATAGCCTCCTATATACAGTATTAGCCCCACATAGCCTCCTATATACAGTATTAGCCCCACATAGCCTCCTATATACAGTATTAGCTCCACGTAGCCTCCTATATACAGTATTAGCCCCACATAGCTTCCTATACACAGTATAAGCTCCACATAGCCTCCTATATACAGTATTAGCCCCACATAGCCTCCTAGATACAGTATGAGCTCCACATAGCCTTCTATATACAGTATTAGCCCCACATAGCCTCCTATATACAGTATGAGCCCCACATAGCCTCCTATATACAGTATGAGCCCCACATAGCCTTATATATACAGTATGAGCCTCATATAGCCTCCTATACACAGCATGAGCCCCACATAGCCTCCTATACACAGTATGAGCCCCACATAGCCTCCTATATACAGTATGAGCTCCACATAGCCTCCTATATACAGTATTAGCCCCACATAGCCTCCTATATACAGTATGAGCCCCAAATAGCCTCCTATATACAGTATGAGCCCCACTAGCCTCCTTTATACAGTATGAGCTCCATATAGCCTCCTATACACAGTATTAGCCCCACATAGCCTCCTATATACAGTATTAGCCCCACATAGCCTCCTAGATACAGTATGAGCTCCACATAGCCTTCTATATACAGTATTAGCCCCACATAGCCTCCTATATACAGTATGAGCCCCACATAGCCTCCTATATACAGTATGAGCCCCACATAGCCTTATATATACAGTATGAGCCTCATATAGCCTCCTATACACAGCATGAGCCCCACATAGCCTCCTATACACAGTATGAGCCCCACATAGCCTCCTATATACAGTATGAGCTCCACATAGCCTCCTATATACAGTATTAGCCCCACATAGCCTCCTATATACAGTATGAGCCCCAAATAGCCTCCTATATACAGTATGAGCCCCACTAGCCTCCTTTATACAGTATGAGCTCCATATAGCCTCCTATACACAGTATTAGCCCCACATAGCCTCCTATGTACAGTATAAGCTCCACATAGCCTCCTATATACAGTATTAGCCCCACATAGCCCCCCTATATACAGTATGAGCTCCACATAGCCTTCTATATACAGTATTAGCCCCACATAGCCTCCTATATACAGTATTAGCCCCACATAGCCTCCTATATACAGTATGAGCCCCACATAGCCTATATACAGTATGAGCTCCACTTAGCCTCCTATATACAGTATTAGCCATACATAGCCTCCTATATACAGTATTAGCTCCACATAGCCTCCTAAATACAGTATTAGCCCCACATAGCCCCCTATATACAGTATGAGCTCCACATAGCCTCCTATATACAATATTAGCCCCACATAGCCTCCTATATACAGTATGAGCCCTCACATAGCCTCTCTATACACAGTATGAGCCCCACATAGCCTCCTATATACAGTATGAGCCCCACATAGCCTTATATATACAGTATGAGCCTCATATAGCCTCCTATACACAGCATGAGCCCCACATAGCCTCCTATACACAGTGAGCCCCACATAGCCTCCTATATACAGTATTAGCCCCACATAGCCCCCCTATATACAGTATGAGCTCCACATAGCCTTCTATATACAGTACTAGCCCCACAGAGCCTCCTATATACAGTATTAGCCCCACATAGCCTCCTATATACAGTATGAGCCCACACATAGCCTCTCTATACACAGTATGAGCCCCACATAGCCTCCTATATACAGTATGAGCCTCACATAGCCTCCTATACACAGTATGAGCCCCACATAGCCTCCTATACACAGTATGACCCCACATAGCCTCCTATATACAGTATGAGCTCCACATAGCCTCCTATATACAGTATGAGCTCCACATAGCCTTCTATATACAGTATTAGCCCCACATAGCCTCCTATATACAGTATTAGCCCCAGATAGCCTCCTATATACAGTATGAGCCCCACTAGCCTCCTATATACAGTTTGAGCTCCATATAGCCTCCTATATACAGTATTAGCCCCACATAGCCTCCTATATACAGTATTAGCCCCACATCGCCTCCTATATACAGTATGAGCTCCATATAGCCTCCTATATACAGTATTTGCCCCACATAGCCTCCTATATACAGTATTAGCTCCACATAGCCTCCTATATACAGTATTAGCCCCACATAGCCTCCTATACACAGTATGAGCCCTCACATAGCCTCTGTATACACAGTATGAGCCCCACATAGCCTCCTATGGACAGTATGAGCCCCACATAGCCTTATATATACAGTATGAGCCTCATATAGCCTCCTATACACAGCATGAGCCCCACATAGCCTCCTATATACAGTATGAGCTCCACATAGCCTCCTATATACAGTCTGAGCTCCACATAGCCTTCTATATACAGTATTAGCTCACATAGCCTCCTATATACAGTATTAGCCCCACATAGCCTCCTATATACAATATGAGCCCCACTAGCCTCCTATATACAGTATGAGCTCCATATAGCCTCCTATATACAGTATTAGCCCCACATAGCCTCCTATATACAGTATGAGCCCCACATAGCCTCTTATATACAGTATGAGCTCCACTTAGCCTCCTATATACAGTGTTAGCCCCACATAGCCTCCTATATACAGTATTAGTATTAGCTCCACGTAGCCTCCTATATACAGTATTAGCCCCACATAGCTTCCTATACACAGTATAAGCTCCACATAGCCTCCTATATACAGTATTAGCCCCACATAGTCTCCTAGATACAGTATGAGCTCCACATAGCCTTCTATATACAGTATTAGCCCCACATAGCCTCCTATATACAGTATGAGCCCCACATAGCCTTATATATACAGCATGAGCCTCATATAGCCTCCTATACACAGCATGAGCCCCACATAGCCTCCCATACACAGTATGAGCCCCACATAGCCTCCTATATACAGTATGAGCTCCACATAGCCTTCCATATACAGTATTAACCCCACATAGCCTCCTATATACAGTATGAGCTCCACATAGCCTCTCTATATACAGTATAAGCCCCACATAGCCTCCTATATACAGTATGAGCCCTCACATAGCCTCCCTATATACAGTATGAGCTCCCACATAGCCTCCTATATACACTATGAGCCCCACATGGTTTCCTATATACAGTATGAGCTCCCACAGACTCTTAAATACAATATGAGCCGCCATATAACCTTTCTATACACAGTATGAGCCCCACATAACCTCTATACACAGTATGAGCCACCAAATAGCCTCATAAATACAATATGAGCCACCACATAGCCTCCTAAATACAGTATGAGCCTCCACATAACCTCTCTATATACAGTATGGACCCTCACATAGCCTCCTATATACAAGTGCACATCCCATACACAAACAAATCATCTCTCTTCCGCTCCCCTGGTGTTCTGCTCCAGTCTCAGTCTCCAGTCTCTGCTGTACCGAAGCGATGTAGTGACACCATTGCACCTGCTGTCTCAGTCGCACATGCTGATTGGTGGAAGAAGGAACCTGCGGCTCCATCCTCCACCAACATATTCGCCAATATCTGCACATAGCACAGATATTTGAATGTTGCAGTGGACGGGCATGGTGCAGCCACTGTATTGGTGGTGTCAGTCAGTGGCCTAGACTGGATCAGAAAGAGGTTAATGACCATAAACCCTCTAAAACAAACCTGGGCAAAATGCAGCCTACACGTATGGCCCTTCGACTTTTCCACTCCGGGCTTCAGGCCACACTTTGCCCAGGTTTGTTTTAAAGGGTTTATGGTCATTAACTAGCTCCCCTAGGGCACAACATATTTGTGTGACCAATGGGCGACTTTATGGTTGTCCCCTTCTCGACTCCCGTTTAGAAAATCTACCACCCATTGCTTTGATGAGCAAGTTTTGGGTTCCCTTACGAATCATCCATATGAGCTAATAATGGGAAGACCATTTTAAAATGTTAAATCTAGAAAAATAGAAATAGAAGCTGCAGCAGCTCAGTGCGGTCTAATGGGGCGAAGCATGCTACTCAAAAATTAACGCGTCAAGGACTTACCTTCTGAAAGCCGTTCCTAGATGATTGACTCCATAGACCGATCCATCTGTGCCGACCTCCAACTTTACGAGTTTGCCGTCAATCTGCTGCCATTGACTTCCTTCGCATACATCGGGGGTCACATTTTGGCGGAAAAAGATATTGTTTCCGCTATTAACACCCCAACAACCGAAAGGTCCACAGCTGTAATATTTCAGGCTGCCATCCAGCTTGGTGAATGTCACCATTGAAGCCTTTGAAGATGTACAACTCTGCCTCAAGCAAAAGACGCAATTCTGGTTGTCCACTCCACTCAGAAATATATTACCGCCGGCGTCCACCTGCTTCAAGAGTCCTGAATATATCAACAATGGAAGAAAGCAGAAATTATAGAGGCTATAGGACAACTATATATATGTACAGCATTGTTACGCTCGGATGTGGCAGGAGGTTGAGACTTGTTGACTTGAAGACGTCATCCAGTCACCCTACCCACCAACAAGGAGCTGGTAACATAGGTGCCTGGGTATAGGAATAGAAGGTTCCTCAACCCCAAAGCTTCAGCCTACAGGCCCTTTTTCACATGAATTTGCTGTTGGCTGGAGATGCCAATTTTGCTGGGACCAGCTGATCATCTAATATGTACAGAAGGCCACCAAAGAAGATGTTTGGGGAAAAGAATTGAGCATGATTGAGTTTCACTACCCGATTCTTGGCAGATTGGCCTAAGGCACTTTAGGCATCTTGACAATTGACTGAACCCCAAATGTACCTGTTACAGACTTCCACTGATTGTTTTGAAATCTGAAGACGATACTGGCATTATTGACTCCCCAGACTCCGGCGGGTCCCACCGACACATGGACGAGCTGCCCGGGAACTTGTTGCCAGATGTTATTAACAAAGGAGAAGATGTTTCCAGCATCATTCACACCATAAACTTGACCAGCACCGGCATCGATCTGTTTCAGAGTTCCAGGAACTCGAATACACTGAAATTCTGGAGCAAAATAAAAATAAGAAAAAAAGTTTAAAAAAATACTTTTGCATTATGATTTATGATTTTAGTCCAAATATAACACTACGGGTCAGATTTATTATTGAGGGGTTTTTTTTAAGGATTTTTTCTTTTTAATGTCTTGTGTTACTCATTGATTTCTTTTTGCACCAAATTTTTCAAAATGGTGTATGCCGTTTGTGAATTTTGCACCAAATCAAAAATGCTCATTTTGTCTTTAATCTTTTTCGTGCCTTTCTAGTGCAAAAATTTACATGTTCCGCTAAAAAGTTGCAAAACATTTCATTCCTCCAGGGTTGGATCGGAGGGAAAAAAAATGTATCACTTTTTAAAAGTCATAATTGATTAATCAAAAGTTGAAATTAAGTGGGAACCCCAAATTCCCCATCAACAATGGCGAAAATAATATAACAAATGTGAAATTGGAATAGGGCAAACATGAAAAATGGGGGAAAAACACAAAAAAGTTAAAAAAAAAAAGGTGCAAATGGAATTGAAACAAGAATATAGAAAGTGCAAAAAATTTTGGATAAAGTTTTCAAAAACTCTTAATGTCTACACCCCCCCATAAAACTAGGACAAGTCTACTTGGATGAAGGTAGATATATGATAGAAGAAGAAGGTCTTACTGGCATTTAGGCCATGTGCACACGTTCAGTATTTTTCGCGTTTTTTTCGCGTTTTTTCGCTATAAAAACGTGATAAAAATGCGAAAAAAACGCTAACATATGCCTCCCATTATTTTCAGTGTATTCCGCATTTCTTGTGCAAATGTAGCCTTTTTTTCCGCGGAAAAATCGCATCGCGGAAAAAAAAGCAACATGTTCATTAAAATGCGGAATTGCAGGGGATTCCGCACACCTAGGAGTGCATTGATCTGCTTACTTCCCGCACGGGGCTGTGCACACCATGCGGGAAGTAAGCAGATTATGTGCGGTTGGTACCCAGGGTGGAGGAGAGGAGACTCTCCTCCACGGACTGGGCACCATATAAGTGGTCAAAAAATAAGAATTAAAATAAAAAATAGTGATATACTCACCTTCGATGTCTTCCCGCCTCTCAGCTGCATGCTGCCGCTTCGGTTCCTGTAGCTGGTGTGCGGTGAAGGACCTGCCGATGACGTCACTGTCTTGTGATTGGTCGTGAGCGGTCATGTGACCGCTCACGTGACCGCGACGTCATGGAAGGTCCTGCGCGCACACACCATCTATACGGAACGGACGCCGGTGAGGAGATCGGCTGTCTGCGGGTGAGTATAAGCATTTTTTTTATTTTTTTTATTATTTTTAAACATTCTATCTTTTACTATAGATGCTGCATAAGCAGCATCTATAGTAAAAAGTTGGTCACACTTGTCAAACGCTATCAGTCAGTTTTCCAAGCGATGCTACAGATCGCTTGGAAAACTTTAGCATTCTGCAAGCTAATTACGCTTGCAGAATGCTAAAAAAACGCGAAAAAAAACAGAAAAAAAACGCAAAAAAAGAAATGCGGATTTCTTGCAGAAAATTTCCGGTTTTCTTCAGGAAATTTCTGCAAGAAATCCTGACGTGTGCACATACCCTTACAGCGGAGGCTCCTGCACACAACAGGATCAGACCGAGGATGAAGCTCATGGTGACCAGAGATGGAGTCAGGGAATGTCCAAGCTACAAAACTCCTTACAATTTATATAAGACCCCTCCTTACACTGCAATCCCCTCACTATAGGTCAGAAGGACAAGGAAGGAGATAACGATCGTCTTTGTTGGCCCTTTCTGATTTCTAGGTAAATAAAGACTATTTAGCCCGGGGTCATATGTAGGCTACGTTCACATTTGCGTTGTGCGCCGCTGCGTCGGCGACGCAACGCACAACGCAAACAAAAACGCTGCGTTTTGCGACGCATGCGTCCTTTTTCGCCGAAAGTTGGACGCAAAAAAAATGCAACTTGCTGCGTTCTCTGCGCCCAACGCTTGCGGCCAAAAAAAACACATGCGTCGCACAACGCAGCACAACGCATGTCCATGTGCCCCCATGTTAAATATAGGGGCGCATGACGCATGCGGCGACGCTGCGGCGCCCGACGCTGCGGCGCCGAATGCTAATGTGAACGTAGACGTAGAGTCAAAAGAGCCTCCTGTGATATCTACTTTATACTGTTCGGGCGGAGAATTCCTTTCTACCCACAACTGCGGAGAAGGCTGAGTTTTAGCTAAATAACACCAAGGGCCAAAACAAGGCACAAAAAGGAAAAATAATTAAGGTTCATCTGGCCCACCTAAATAAGAGAGGTTTCACATTGCGTTCGGTGGACCCGTTGGGCCATACGTCTAAACCCCCCGCTAACGGGGCTATAGATTGTAATGACGCCGACAGAGCGAACGTGCACACTGATGTGCATGATTTTAGGGAGTATACGCCTAAAGGAGACGATACGCAGCCTACTACGCAGTCCGACGGGGCCACCAAACGCATTGTGAAAGCACCCTAAGGGTCTAATCACACTGCGTCCTTTATTTACACACACTGCATCCTTTATTTACGCACGCTGTGTCCTTTATTCATGCACACTGCGTCCTTTATTTACGCACACTGCATCCTTTATTTACGCACACTGCTACCTTTATTTACCCACACTGCATCCTTTATTTACACACACTGTGCCCCTAATTTACGCACACTGCGGCCTTTATTCACCCACACTGCGTTCCTTACCTATATAAACTGCATCCTTTATTTACGCACACTGCGTCCTTTATTTACGCACACTGCGTCCTTTATTTACACACACTGCATCCCTAATTTACGCACACTGCGTCCTTTATTCATGCACACTGCGTTCCTTATTTATATATACTGCATCATTTATTTACGCACACTGCTTCCTTTATTTACGCACACTGCATCCTTTACGCACACAGCTACCTTTATTTACACACACTGCGTCCCTAATTTACGCACACTGCGGCCTTTATTCACGCACACTGCGTTCCTTACCTATATAAACTGCATCCTTTATTTAGACACACTGCATCCTTTATTTACGCACACTGCGTCCTTTATTTACACACACTGCGTCCCTTATTTACGCACACTGCGTCCTTTATTTACACACACTGTGTCCCTTATTTATGCACACTGCTTTCTTTATTTACGCACACTGCATCCTTTATTTACACACACTGCATCCTATATTTATGCATGCTGTGTCCTTTATTTACACACACTGCATCCTTTATGCACACTGCGTCCTTTATTTACACACACTGCATCCTATATTTATGCACACTGCGTCCTTTATTTACACACAGTGCTTCCTTTATGTATACACACTACTGCCTTTATGCACACTGTGTCCTTTATTTACACACACTGCATCCTTTATTTACACACACTGCGTCCTTTATTTGCACACACTACCTCATATGTACAGGCCTGGTCAGGCTATCTTCACAAGTCCCGTAATCATCTCCTGAAATGGATCCAACATCAACAACTGTAGCTAATCTATCTGGATGTGGACAGCAGAGAAAAAATGATGAAAGGTTGCAACGCCGGATAGTCCGGATGGTAGATAAGCAGCTCTAAGCAAGTTCCAAAGAAATGCAAGCTGTCCTGCAGGCTCAGGGTGCATCAGTGTCAGTGTGAGCTATCTGTCGACATTTCAGTGAAATGAATTGCTATGGCAGGAGACCCAGGAGGACCACAATGCTAGCACAGAGAAATAAAAAAGCCAGACTGAAGTTTGCTAAAATGTACATGAGTAAGCCAAAATCCTTCTAGGAGAGCATCTTGTGGACAGATGAGACCAAGTTAGAGCTTTTTGGTAAAGCACATCTTTTCATTCTACTGTTTACTGAAAACAGAATGAGGCCTACAAAAAAGAATGCAGTACCTACAGTCAAATATGGTGGAGGTTCAAAGATGTTTTGGGGTTGTTTTGCTGCTTCTGACACTGGGTGCCTTGACTGTATGCCAAGGCATCATGAAATCTTAAGATTACCAAAGGAGGTTGGTTCACAATGTAGTGCCCAGCGTAAAAAAGCTGGGCTTATGTCCTAGGTCATGGGTCTTCCAGCAGGACAAAGACCACAAACATACTTCACGAAGCATCCAGAAATGGAAGGAAACAAAGCACTGGAGAATTTTGAAGTGGCAGCGGTCAGTCATGATTAGTGATGAGCGAGTATGCTCGTTACTCGAGTTTTCCGAGCATGCTCGGGTGTTCTCCGAGTTTCTTGGGCGTGCTCGTAGATTATGTTTGAGTCCCCTCAGCTGCATGATTTGCGGCTGCTAGACAGCCTGAATACATGTGGGGATTCCCTAACAAACAGGCAATCCCTGCATGTGTTCAGGTTGTCTAACAGCAGCAAATCATGCAGCTGCGGAGTGACAAACAATCTATGAACACGCTCCAAGATACTCGGAGAACACCCGAGCATGCTCGAAAAACTTGAGTAACAAGCACACTCGCTCATCACTAGTCCTGATCTAAATCCCATTGATCACCTTGTGAGAGATCTTAAAATTACTGTTTGGAGAAGGCGCCTTCACATATGAGAGACCTGAAGAAGTTTACAAAAGAAGAGTGGTCAAAAATTCAGGCTGAGAGGTGTAAGAAGCTTGTTGATGGTTATTAGAAATGATTGATCACAGTTATTTATTCAATAGGGTGCAACCAAATGTTAAGTTGATGGTGCCAACAATTTTGTCTGGACCGTTTTGGGATTTTGTGTGAAATATTGTCCAATTTGCATTTTTTTCTCTGTTTTTTTGTGTTCTTTCAATACACACAAAGGAAAGAAACGTGTGTATAACAAAAACATGGGGAATTACAATAATTTTCTTGGTGAAATACTTCATTTTCTGGAACAATTTCAAGGGTGCCAACACATGATTGTATTTGTACACATATTATCATCTTGTCATCTATAAGGTGTACCTGTCTCCACAAAAACCTGAATATATCACTGGGTTTTGTGTTGTATTAGATTTTATCATGAAGACATTATGGTCAATTTCGGAGTCTCCGAAGTGTCTGCGAGAGTCGGGGATCTATCAGTTCTCCTTTGTGTTCAGTACATGATTACCATTGATGGTTATCTCAAAGCTTCACAAACTTTTATCTGGCATCTTGGCCGCCCAAATTCTCAGGTCTCCCGCCTTATTCCTCTTCTCAGGCTTTGTTCACATGTCCAGTGGGTATTTCCATGTTTGGAACAATTGTGGGATGACAGAATTGGTAATAAAACGATCCAGTATGGGATCGATTCACTTGTATGGGGACGGAAACATCCTAAAATGTCTTCCATAATTCAAAGAACGCAGTTTGGGCAAATTTTTTGAAACTGTATCCGTCTTTTTTAACATTGAGGTCTATGGGAGATGGATCATAATGGACGGTCACCGGCTAAGTCATCCATTAACGGATCCTTTTACTTAAGTCCTGCGCATGACCAGAACACAAGATGGATTAAGAAACTCCTCTAGTGAAAACGGATCCTCCACAAATGGAAGAAAAACTCCTGCAAAATACACTGTGTTCCAAATTATTATGCAAATAATATTTCCTCATATTTTCTCTAAATTACCTATCTGAATTGCAGTCATAGTTATTTTCCAGTCATCTACTATTCTAGTATAATTGCAATGTTTTGGAACAAACTGCCTATGAAAAACAGTATCTTTTTAAAAAAAATAAACACTCAAAATGCATGTTCCAAATTATTATGCACAGCAGAGTTTTCAACCTTTTTTATTTTATTTTGAACAAAAAAATGGTCAATTGTGAAGTTATAAGCATTATCAGCTTATTACAAAATGAAATCAAACAGTTTTCAAGTGAAAACTTAATTCTAGGTGATGTTACATTTGCACATAGGACCCCTTGTTCGAAAGAAGCTTCTGAACTCTCTCGTCCATTGAATTTGTCAGTTTTTGGATGGTTTCTGCTTCAATTGTTTTGCATGTGGACAGAATACCCTCCCAGAGCTGTTGCTTAGATGTGAACTGCCTCCCGCCATCATAGACACTCCTTTTGATGATGCTCCAGAGGTTCTCAATGGGGTTGAGGTCAGGGGAAGATGGTGGCCACACCATAAGTTTGTCCTCTTTTATGCCCATAGCAGCCAGAGATGCAGATGTGTTTTTTTGCAGCATGAGACGGTGCATTATCATGCATGAAAATGATCTTGCTGCGGAAAGCACGGTTCTTCCTCTTGAACCATGGAAGGAAGTATTGTTTTAGAAACTCCACATAGATTATGGAGTTCATCTACCCCTTCAGGGATCATAAAGGGGCCAACAATCTCTCTCCCCATGATTCCAGCCCAAAACATTACTCCACCTCCTCCTTGTTGGCGCCTTAGCCGTGTTTTCATGGGGTGTCCATCAACCAGCCATCCTCCACTCCATCCATCTGGACCATCGAGCGTTGCACGGCACTCATCGGTGAACAAAACAGTTTGGAAGTCAGTCTTGTGTCGTTTAACGGCCCACTGGAGCCGTTTCTGCTTGTGTGCAGTGGATAGAGGTGGTCGACAGGATGGCTTACGCACAGCTGCAAACCTCTGAAGGACCCTGCATCTTGTTGTTCTGGGGACGTTGGAGGCACCAGCAGCTTCAAAAACTTGTCTGCTGCTATGACAAGGCATTTTTGCAGCTGCTCTTTTAACCTTACGCAATTGCCTGTCCTCAATTTTTCCTTATCAGCACGCACACGTGTGTGCTGGGAATCAGCTACATACTTCTTGATTGTGCGATGATCACGATGAAGTGTCTTGGCAATGTTGATTGTAGTCATGCCTTGACCTAAATACTCCACAATTTGTTGCTTCTCAGCAGCCGACACATCCTTTTTCTTTCCCATTTTGGCAAAAAATGTAGGCTGCTTAATAATGTGGAACAGCCTTCTTAAGTAGTCTTGCCTTTATTTGGACACACCTGCCAAACTAATTTGCACAGGTATCTGCAATTGCTTTCAGTGATATAAAGAGCCCTGACACACATCACCATCAATGAGTTTAAATGACAAACAAAAAAATTCTAACCTTATCACTCCTAAACTCTTTGTGCATAATAATTTGGAACACATTGTAGAAACAGGAGTTTCTGTCTCTGAAATAATAATTAAAAAATGGATGAAAAATGGACATTTTGCAGTTGTTTCTGTTTCGGGTTATGTGCAGTGTTAAAAAATGGATGCCTTAATGTATCACTGTCTGTTATTATCCATTTCTCATGAAATCTATTTTTCCATTGGACATGGCCGGAGCCTCATTGGAATATAACGTGTCCATGGAAAAAACTACCTGCAGAGATGTGTGAATAAGACCTAAGGCTTCATCTAGACAGCATTTTTCAGTTTTTCATAGTAACCACTCATCTTTCTGTAGTAATGACTCAGCTTTCCTTAGTAACCACTCAGTTTTCCCAAGTAGCCACTTAGCTATATCCCTAGTAACCACTCAGTTTTCCCTAGTAACCATTTAGATTTCCATAGTAACCACTCAACTATCCCTAGTAACCACTCAGCTCTTTACCTAGTAACCTTTCAGCTTTTCATAGTAACCTCTGTTTTCCCTAGTAACCACTCAGCTCTGTCCTAGCACTCAGCTTTCCCTAGAAATCACTTAGTTTCCCTAGTAACCGCTCAGTTTTCCCTAATAACCACTGAGCTCCCCAGGATGAGCTTTCCCTACTAACTACTCAGCTTTCCTTAGCAAGCAAAAATCCAAAGAAGTCCATTGTGTAATGAAAAGATCCATAAGCACCAACAAACCAATATGAAGAAAGGACCCTTCAGCAATGTGTATAATAAAAGTAGAAAAGCTTTATTTAACACAACAATTACATAGGATAAAATTGGGAAATAGTCGTGATCGTGATACAAGAACGTAAGATAGCCTGACAAGCGAACTGAGAGACAAATCCTTCATGGTAAACAGTATGGTGACCTCACCACCCCCATACAGGTAAGCAATTAATACAATTGAAACTTTTTTTGAAAAAATATGAAAAAAAATAAAAAAATAGACATCGGAGCTTGCAACAGGGGTAGGCACACGCCTAAGGCGCTACCTCTTGCCTACCCAAGTTGGCGCGCTTTGAAAACAAAATTGCTGAATGCCTGTGGCCACCCAGCACCTTCTTCTAGCTGCAGGCATTCAGCACAATGACGTCCGGGGAGCGGGCACACAGGGGAGCAGCATCAGTCACTGACACCGCTCACCTCTCTGCCTGCGCCCATGCCTTCGCTCTCTCTCCGCACTCACAAGAGCAGAGGTGATCTCCAGCAAGACAAAGGCTACTTCTGGCCTGCGTGTTCTTGGAGAAGGCACACTCAGGGGACATCAGATGGCGTCATGCAGTGATGTCAATGTGCCGTCAAGTGCCCATTGCTGCACAGAGGAGACAGTGGACGGGAGCTTGGATTAGGTGAGTATATATTTTTTTTATTATAATACTTGGCCATGAAAAGAAGGGCTGTGCAGGGAGTCATAAAATGAAGGGCTGTGCAGGGGTCATAAAATGAGGAGCTGTGCAGGGAGTCATAAAATGAGGGGCTGTGCAGGGGTCATAAAATGAGGGGCTGTGCAGGGAGTCATAAAATGAGGAGATGTGCAGGGGGTCATAAAATGAGGGGCTGTGCAGGGAGTCATAAAATAAGGAGCTGTGCAGGGAGTAATAAAATGAGGGGCTGTGCGGGGGGGGTGTGTCATAAAATGAGGAGCTGTGCAGGGGGTCATAAAATGAGGGGCTATTCAAGGGGGCATAAAATGAGGGGCTATGCAAGGGGGCATAAAATGAGGGGCTTGCAGGGGGGCATAAAATGAGAGACTGTGGAGGACATTAAACTGGGGGGCTGTGGTGAATATTTGGGGGCCATAATACTGAAAGGGGTGCTGTGGTAGCCATGATAGTATACATTGGGGCCTGTTTTGGACATCATACTATTTAAGTGGGTCTGTGGTGGACATCATACTATATATGGGGGGCTGTGGTAGCGACCATACTACAGTGCAGGCAAAAAAATCTTGACATAAAATAATCCACGTCATGATTTCGGTTCTTAAAAGTGCACACAAAGGGGGAGATAATCAAAAAGTGTCTAATAGCAAAACTGGCTAAGTTTCCAGTAAGGGTGACCTGACGAAATATTAATTGTACTGAAATATCCACAATAAAACACTTCTATGTTAAGATTTTGTGAATTCATTGAACTTGTAAAGATTATTTTTGATGGCAGTGTATATATTGGGGGTTGTTGTGGATTTCACACCGTATGGGCAGCAGTGGTGAGTGGGACCATCATCCTGTGTAGGGGTGAGGAGTGCTTACATTTGGAAGAGGGCTGTATGTTGGGCAATATGAGGGCATATTGTGAAGAGGGGGCACAGATTGAATGTGGAGAGGGGACAGTGTGAAAAGGGGGCACAATCTGGACAGTGGGTAGCATCGTGGGGGGACACTGTGGAGATATAGAAAGTGTAATGGAAAATTTGAGAAAATTAGAAAGTCCATGGTTGATAAGGGCAGATGGTGTGGCAGTTATAGCTGATAATGATAGACAGTGTGGAGGACATATACCATAGGAGGCTTATTTAGGGTCTTAATATGGACAGATACTTTCATGCAGAGGGCATTTTAATAACACTCTTATTTTTAAGGGTGCTGTGTCGGGATGTGCTACAAAAGATCGGAGAAGAGGAAGGTCTGCAGAGACTAGCTGTGGATGTGAAAAGTCATCATGGCATCTAGACAAGATGGAGATGAGAAGAAAGAGATGACTCCAGAGAAGATGTAATCTATAAGGTACCTTGATGTAAATGTTTATTTGTGATACTGACTGTGTCTCATCAGTGCTGTGGTTCATGTATAGTCAGCAGTCTGATAATAGTTGTTAATGACTTTACAATTGCTAAAACATGCTGGGAGCTGTAGGGTAGTAGGTTCATGAGATACAATTGTTTATGGGGCTGACTTGACATTACAATTGATTGTTATGCTAAGTTTGGTTCTTTTATTCAAGTACTTTTGGTTCTGGTTATATATTCAGGTTCTTATGTTGTTTCTGGTGATGTATTCATGTACTGATGGTGATTCTGGTGATGTTTTTATTTACTGAAAAAAAAACAAAAAAAAAACAATCAGGTTCCTCCCATCATGTTCTCATACACTTTATGAAGTTAATAGCCCTCTGTGTCTGTACTGCTACACACTTAGGCAGTTAACTGGTTCAACCCGAGCCTTACACTATGGCTGGTCCAAATAATTAAAGCAATTGTTACCATCCACCTCTCGTGTCTCCCCTTTTCCTCATAGTTTGTAAGCTTGCGAGCAGGGCCCTCATTCCTCCTGGTATCTATTTTGAACTGTGATTTCTGTTATGCTGTAATGTCTATTGTCTGTACAAGTCCCCTCTATAATTTGTAAAGCGCTGCGGAATATGTTGGCGCTATATAAATAAAAATTATTATTATTATTATTACTGATAATGTGTCTGGTGCCACATTAATAAACAACTGATGGCTCTGGAGCTCTAATTGTGTACTGATGATGATTTTTATTTCATATTCATGTACTGATAATGTTTCTGGTGGTGAATATATCACCAAAATCATCATCACTACATGAATACAGCACCAGAACAACCATCACTATGAATCCCCTCTGTGCCATGATCCGCGGATATGTATGGCACTCTTCTTTTGGAACAGCGGGTTCTAGTTCCATTCCATTGAGTCCCTCCCTTTTCTTCTTTTTTCTTTTTTCTTATTTACTGTAGTTGCTACATCCAATATATATTTTTCTTATGATACGAAAAAGAAATGAAAATGATATTAATGCCATACAAGTAACATATTTTTGAAATATTTGTTATATACACTGTGAATACATCTTTGACATTGGTATGTCAGGTGATTGTTTTTCCCACTGAAATTTGAACAGTATATGTATTTAAAGTCCCGAAATGTCCGTACATGTATATTGTGGTGTTCCTGATGAAGAAGTCTTGTACTTTAAAACGCGTTGAATAAATCCACAGGTTAGTGGCGATATATTCTGGACCTTGAATCATTTGGCAGCCCAGATTAAATCCACGTTTAACCCATTTTTTTTTTCTCTGGATGGTCACAAGCGGACCGGTTGATCTGCTGCAGCTGGATGTCTCTATGAGCCTGTCTTTCTGCTAAAATCGGTGAGTAGGATCTGATCATTCTAATCAATTGTATCCCAGATAAGACCCTATTGCGCTCTTTCCTCCAAACAGCATATATTGTTTAATTTCATGAAGGAAGACGGAGTGCCGGTCTCTTTTTCTCAGTGGATTTCTTGCCTTTGCTCTCAGCTACAAGTATGGAGGATGAAGACTTGGTGGTGTGGGGAGCTGTAATTCATGTCTGCATACTTCTCATCGTAGTCACCCATACACATTAGATAGCTGTCGGCGATCGATTGTTTGGCCGGCACCTATCTATCCTCATTCTTCTTTACACGAACAGTTGACTTGTCCGAGCACGCCTGTGACAGAGCCGCAGCTGTACTCCATCTCCCGGAGAACAAAAAGTTTAACTGTTGAAATGTAACAGGCAGGATCCTTCTCTGCCCCCAACATTATCTTTTTGGGGACAATTGAGAGGCCCCCATACACATTAGACTGTCAACTGATCCTTCCAATATGATGTGTATGGGACTCTACCGACTGTTGTGAACTCTGTTTTCAGGCTCCCTCTTGTGGTCACTGGTGGTATGGTGTGACTTTTGCTTTGGGCTCCCCCTGGTGGCTTTGTTTGTTATCCTGCTGGTCTCTGGCTATCAGCTGGTTCGTTATCCTCTGGTAGGTTCCTATATAGCTCTGTTTTACTTCCACTGGTTGCCGGCTGTCGATGTAATCAGTGCTACTCAGATTCCTTCTGACTACCTTGCTCCCAGTCCATCCAGGACAAGCTAAGTTTTCTTTGCTCATTTTTTGATCAGCAGTGTTTATCATATCAAGACAGAGTGCCGGTCTCTTTTTCTCAGTGGATTTCTTGCCTTTGCTCTCAGCTACAAGTATGGAGGATGAAGACTTGGTGGTGTGGGGAGCTGTAATTTATGTCTGCATACTTCTCATCGTAGTCACCCATACACATTAGATAGCTGTCGGCGATCGATCGTTTGGCCGGCACCTATCTATCCTCATTCTTCTTTACACGAACAGTTGACTTGTCCGAGCACGCCTGTGACAGAGCCGCAGCTGTACTCCATCTCCCGGAGAACAAAAAGTTTAACTGTTGAAATGTAACAGGCAGGATCCTTCTCTGCCCCCAACATTATCTTTTTGGGGACAATTGAGAGGCCCCCATACACATTAGACTGTCAACTGATCCTTCCAATATGATGTGTATGGGACTCTACCGACTGTTGTGAACTCTGTTTTCAGGCTCCCTCTTGTGGTCACTGGTGGTATGGTGTGACTTTTGCTTTGGGCTCCCCCTGGTGGCTTTGTTTGTTATCCTGCTGGTCTCTGGCTATCAGCTGGTTCGTTATCCTCTGGTAGGTTCCTATATAGCTCTGTTTTACTTCCACTGGTTGCTGGCTGTCGATGTAATCAGTGCTACTCAGATTCCTTCTGACTACCTTGCTCCCAGTCCATCCAGGACAAGCTAAGCTTTCTTTGCTCATTTTTTGATCAGCAGTGTTTATCATGTTTTCTTGTCCAGCTTGCTAAAATGTGATTCCCTCGCTTGCTGGATGCTCTAGTGGACTGAGTTTCTCCCCACACACCATTAGTTGGTGCGTGGGTTCTTGAAATCTCAGGATAGATATTTTGTAAGGGTTTTTTATTGATCGCATAGACCCCTGCTCTATTTTCTGCTTTCTAGTACTAGTGGGCCTCTTTTGCTGAATCTAATTTCATCCCTACGTATGTGCCTTCTTCTTACTTCACCGTTAATACTTGTTGGGGGCTTCTATATCTTTGGGGATTATTTCTCTGGAGGCAAGCGAGGTCTTTCTTTCTCTTTAGGGGTAGCTAGTTCCTCAGGCTGGCTCGAGACGTCTAGGAATTATTTAGGTACGTTCACCGGCTACCTCTAGTTGTGTTGGATAGGTTCAGATTTGCGATCAGTCCAGTTACCATCTCCCTAGAGCTTGTCCTTAGTTTATTCACTTGCTGGTCTATTCGTGATCCTCAGCCACTAAGGATCATAACAGTACAGCCGGCCATAAAGTGTTAATTGCATGGCAGAAGCAGGAGAAAAGAAGCCTTGAGAAATTTTTTTTTTGTTTTTTTGTTGTTGCCGTGTGTCTAGCTGCTGTGGCTAGCTTCTCTCCTCCTCTTAATCTTGGTGTGGCTCTGAGTTCAGCTGCTGACATGGATGTCCAGAGCTTGGCTTCCAGTCTGGATCATCTTGCTGCTAGGGTTCAAAGTATTCAGGATTTTGTTGTTCACAGTCCTATGTCAGAGCCTAGAATACCTATTCCGGAGTTGTTTTCTGGAGATAGATCTAGGTTCCTGAATTTTAGGAACAATTGTAAGTTGTTTCTTTCTTTGAAACCTCGTTCCTCTGGTGATGCCGTTCAGCAAGTTAAGATTATCATTTCCTTTTTGCGCGGTGACCCTCAAGATTGGGCCTTCGCATTGGCGCCAGGGGATCCTGCATTGCTTAGTGTAGATGCGTTTTTTCTAGCCCTTGGATTGCTCTATGAGGAACCTAATCTTGAGAACCAGGCTGAAAAAACGTTATTGGCCCTCTCGCAGGGGCAAGATGAAGCAGAGGTGTACTGCCAGAAATTTCGGAAATGGTCGGTGCTTACTCAGTGGAATGAGTGTGCCCTGGCTGCAAATTTCAGAGAAGGTCTTTCTGAAGCCATTAAGAATGTCATGGTGGGGTTCCCTACGCCTGCAGGTCTGAATGAGTCAATGACTCTGGCCATTCAGATTGATCGGCGTTTGCGGGAGCGCAAACCTGTGCACCATTTGGCGGTGTCTTCTGAACAGACACCTGAATCTATGCAATGTGACAGAATTCTGACCAGAAGTGAACGGCAAAATTATAGACGGCAAAATGGGTTGTGCTTTTACTGTGGTGACTCAGCTCATGTTATCTCAGCATGCTCTAAGCGGAAAAAAAAAGGTTGATAAATCTGTCACCATTGGTACTTTACAGCCTAAGTTCATTTTGTCTGTTACCCTGATTTGTTCCCTGTCATCTTACCCGGTTAATGCTTTTGTAGATTCAGGTGCCGCCTTGAGTCTGATGGATTGGTCATTTGCCAGGCGCTGTGGTTTTGATTTGGAGCCTTTAAAATTCCCTATTCCACTGAGGGGAATTGATTCTACACCATTGGCTACGAATAGACCTCAGTACTGGACACAAGTGACCATGTGCATGACTCCTGTTCATCAGGAGGTGATTCGCTTTCTTGTACTGCATAATTTGCATGATGTCGTCGTGTTGGGTCTACCATGGTTGCAGACTCATAATCCAGTCCTGGATTGGAAAGCTATGTCGGTGTCAAGTTGGGGTTGTCAGGGAATTCATGGTGACGCTCCTGTGGTGTCAATTGCTTCGTCCACTCCTTCTGAAGTCCCTACGTTTTTGTCAGACTACCAGGATGTATTTGAGGAGCCCAAACTCAATTCTCTACCTCCTTATAGGGACTGTGATTGTGCTATAAATTTGATTCCTGGTAGTAAGTTTCCTAAGGGACGACTTTTCAATTTATCTGTGCCGGAGCATGCTGCCATGCGGAGTTATATAAAGGAGTCTTTAGAGAAGGGACATATTCGTCCGTCCTCATCTTCTCTTGGTGCAGGATTCTTTTTTGTGGCTAAAAAGGATGGTTCCCTGAGACCCTGTATTGATTATCGCCTTTTGAATAAAATCACGGTCAAATTTCAGTATCCTTTGCCATTGTTAACTGATTTGTTTGCTCGCATTAGGGGGTCTAGTTGGTTCACCAAGATAGATCTTCGTGGTGCGTATAACCTTGTGCGTATAAAACAGGGTGATGAATGGAAAACTGCATTTAATACGCCTGAAGGCCATTTTGAGTACTTGGTGATGCCTTTTGGACTTTCTAATGCTCCTTCAGTCTTTCAGTCCTTTATGCATGACATCTTCCGTGAATATCTGGATAAGTTTATGATTGTGTATCTGGATGATATTCTGTTTTTTTTCGGATGATTGGGAGTCTCATGTTAAGCAGGTCAGGATGGTCTTTCAGGTCCTGCGTGACAATGCTTTATTTGTGAAGGGCTCAAAATGTCTTTTTGGAGTCCAGAAGATTTCTTTTTTGGGTTTCATTTTTTCTCCTTCTACTATTGAGATGGACCCAGTCAAGGTTCAGGTTATTCATGACTGGACGCAGCCTACATCTGTTAAGAGTCTTCAGAAGTTCTTGGGTTTTGCTAATTTTTACCGTCGCTTCATAGCTAATTTTTCTGGCGTTGTTAAGCCTTTGACGGATTTGACCAAGAAGGGTTCTGATGTGACTAATTGGTCTTCTGCGGCTGTGGAGGCCTTTCGGGAGCTGAAGCGTCGGTTTTCTGCGGCTCCGGTCTTATGTCAGCCAGATGTCTCACTTCCCTTCCAGGTGGAGGTTGATGCTTCCGAGATTGGAGCGGGGGCTGTTTTGTCGCAGAGAAGCCCCGATGGCTCTGTGATGAAGCCATGTGCTTTCTTTTCAAGAAAGTTTTCGCCTGCCGAGCGGAATTATGATGTCGGTAATCGGGAGCTGTTGGCTATGAAGTGGGCATTTGAGGAGTGGCGACATTGGCTCGAGGGAGCTAAACATCGTGTGGTGGTCTTGACTGATCACAAGAATTTGATTTATCTCGAGTCGGCCAAGCGGCTGAATCCCAGACAGGCTCGTTGGTCGTTGTTTTTCTCTCGTTTTGATTTCTGGTCTCGTACCTGCCGGGTTCGAAGAATGTGAAGGCTGATGCTCTTTCTAGGAGTTTTGTGCCTGACTCTCCTGGAGATTCAGAGCCGGCTGGTATCCTTAGAGAAGGGGTGATTTTGTCTGCCATCTCCCCAGATTTGCGACGTGTGCTGCAAAAGTTTCAGGCGGATAGACCTGACCGCTGTCCATCGGAGAGACTGTTTGTCCTGGATAGATGGACCAACAGAGTCATCTCCGAGGTTCATTCTTCGGTGTTGGCGGGCCATCCTGGAATATTTGGTACCAGACACTTGGTGGCCAGGTCTTTTTGGTGGCCTTCCTTGTCGCGGGATGTGCGTGCCTTTGTGCAGTCTTGTGGAATTTGTGCTCGGGCGAAGCCTTGCTGTTCTCGTGCCAGTGGTTTGCTGTTACCTTTGCCTGTCCCGAAGAGGCCTTGGATGCACATTTCCATGGATTTTATTTCAGATCTCCCTGTCTCTCAGAGAATGTCTGTCATCTGGGTGGTGTGTGATCGTTTTTCTAAGATGGTCCATTTGGTGCCCTTGCCTAAGTTGCCTTCCTCCTCCGAGTTGGTTCCACTGTTTTATCAAAATGTGGTTCGTTTGCACGGGATTCCTGAGAACATTGTTTCTGACAGAGGATCCCAGTTTGTGTCTAGATTTTGGCGGACCTTTTGTGCTAAGTTGGGCATTGAATTGTCTTTTTCGTCGGCCTTCCATCCTCAGACGAATGGCCAAACCGAGCGAACTAATCAGACCTTGGAGACTTATTTAAGATGTTTTGTTTCTGCTGACCAGGACGACTGGGTTACTTTTTTGCCGTTGGCCGAGTTTGCCCTTAATAATCGGGCTAGTTCTGCTACTTTGGTTTCTCCTTTTTTTTGTAATTCGGGGTTTCATCCTCGTGTTTCCTCGGGTCAGGTGGAGCCTTCTGACTGTCCTGGAGTGGATGTTGTGGTGGATAGGTTGCATCAGATTTGGAATCATGTGGTGGACAATTTGAAGTTGTCACAAGAGAAGGCTCAGCTCTTTGCCAACCGCCGTCGCTGTGTGGGTCCCCGACTTCGCGTTAGGGACTTGGTGTGGTTGTCTTCTCGCTTCGTTCCTATGAAGGTCTCCTCTCCTAAGTTCAAGCCTCGGTTTATCGGTCCTTATAAGATTCTGGAAGTCCTTGGCCCTGTGTCATTCCGTCTGGACCTCCCGGCATCATTTGCTATTCATAATGTGTTCCATCGCTCGTTGTTGCGGAGGTATGTGGTACCTGTGGTTCCTCCGGTTGAGCCTCCTGCCCCGGTGCTGGTTGAGGGAGAATTGGAATACGTGGTGGAGAAGATCTTGGATTCTCGTGTTTCTAGACGGAGGCTCCAGTATTTGGTCAAGTGGAAGGGCTATGGTCAGGAGGATAATTCTTGGGTTGTCGCCTCTGATGTTCATGCGGCCGATTTGGTTCGTGCCTTCCATGTGGCTCATCCTGATCGCCCTGGGGGTTTTCATGAGGGTTCGGTGACCCCTCCTTAAGGGGGGGGGTACTGTTGTGAACTCTGTTTTCAGGCTCCCTCTTGTGGTCACTGGTGGTATGGTGTGACTTTTGCTTTGGGCTCCCCCTGGTGGCTTTGTTTGTTATCCTGCTGGTCTCTGGCTATCAGCTGATTCGTTATCCTCTGGGAGGTTCCTATATAGCTCTGTTTTACTTCCACTTGTTGCCGGCTGTCGATGTAATCAGTGCTACTCAGATTCCTTCTGACTACCTTGCTCCCAGTCCATCCAGGACAAGCTAAGTTTTCTTTGCTCATTTTTTGATCAGCAGTGTTTATCATGTTTTCTTGTCCAGCTTGCTAAAATGTGATTCCCTCGCTTGCTGGATGCTCTAGTGGACTGAGTTTCTCCCCACACACCATTAGTTGGTGCGTGGGTTCTTGAAATCTCAGGATGGATATTTTTTAAGGGTTTTTTATTGATCGCATAGACCCCTGCTCTATTTTCTGCTTTCTAGTACTAGTGGGCCTCTTTTGCTGAATCTGATTTCATCCCTACGTATGTGCCTTCTTCTTACTTCACCGTTAATATTTGTTGGGGGCTTCTATATCTTTGGGGATTATTTCTCTGGAGGCAAGCGAGGTCTTTCTTTCTCTTTAGGGGTAGCTAGTTCTTCAGGCTGGCTCGAGACGTCTAGGAATTATTTAGGTACGTTCACCGGCTACCTCTAGTTGTGTTGGATAGGTTCAGATTTGCGATCAGTCCAGTTACCATCTCCCTAGAGCTTGTCCTTAGTTTATTCACTTGCTGGTCTATTCGTGATCCTCAGCCACTAAGGATCATAACAACCGACTCTCTCCCGACAGATGATGTTGAGAAAAAAGACTCACATGTCCAATTTTGGACCTTTGATCCTTTTGTTCTCTCGTAGATAAGCTGCCGCCAGAATAGTCTGGTTGCGTATCTGTGATAGACAGGGCCGGGACAAGGTGCCCTAGGCAAATGAAGCAGATGACACCCCCACACATGAACCCTCAGCCCCCATGTAAAGGATTGGGTCAGAGACTAACAGTACCCCTAACGCACCCCTCTCCCTCTCCAATGGATCAGGTAACAGGATGTGGCAACCAATTCTACTAGAATTGTTACCTGTTTCACCAAAAACTATCATTACTTAACTATAATGGGGGCCATTTGGTTTCAGTTATGGTGTGCATCATTTGGCGGATACCCCAATGGAAGCTAAATGGACCCCATTATAAAGGGACATGTATGATGGTTTTTATATCTGTCATGCAACAAATACAGTTTGCAACTAAGCTAATGGTGGTTCTGGTGCCACATTCCTGTATGAATAATGGTTCTGGTGACATATTCATGTACTGATAGTGGTTCTGGTCTTTAGTTCCTATACTAATGGTGGTTGTGGTGAAATCTTCATGTAGTGATGGTTGTTCTGGTGCTATATTCATGTACTATTGATGGCTCTGGTGATGTATTCACATAGTGGTGATGGTTCTGGTGCTGTATTCATCACTAGAACCATCATCAGTACATGACTACGAAACCAAAATAATAATTAGTACATGAAAACATAATCTCAGCCATCAACAGTACATAAAATGGCACCAGAAATATCATCAGTAAATTAATAGGTCACCAGAACCACTATCAGTACATTAATGCATCACCAGGACCTCCATCAGTACATGAATACATCACAAGAACCACTGTAAGTAAATAAAGCAAAACCAGAACCACCATCAATATATGAATACATCACCAGCATCACCATAAGTTCATGAATACATCACCAAGCTTAGTACAGCAATCAATTTTAATGTCAAGTCAGGCCCATTTACATTTATATCTCATGAACCTACAACTCCCTTTATGTCCTTAACAAAAGTCAGGAGATGCTGGGAGTTGTTATCAATCATTATCAGGCTGTGGACCATACAGGAACCAAAGTACTGTTAAGGCGTAGTCAGTATCAACAAGTAAACATTTACGTCCAGATGCCATGATGACTTTTCACATCCACAGCTCTTCTCTGAAGACTTCCCTCTTCTCCGGTCTTTTGCAGCACATCCTGACATGGTGGCCATAAAAATAAGAGTGTTATTAAAATGCCCTCTGCATAACATATCTGTCCATATTATGACTTAAATAAGCCTCTTAGGCCATGTGCACACGTTCAGGATTCGCGTTTTTTTCGCCATTTTTCGCTATAAAAACGTGATAAAAATGCGAAAAAAAACACTTACATATGCCTCCTATTATTTACAGGGTATTCTGCATTTTTTGTGCAAATGTTGCATTTTTTTCTGCAAAAAAATCGCATCGCGGAAAAAAAAGCAACATGTTTATTAAAAATGCGGAATTGTGGGGATTCCGCACACCTAGGAGTCCATTGATCTGCTTACTTCCCACACGGGGCTGTGCACACCATGCGGGAAGTAAGCAGATTATGTGCGGTTGGTACCCAGGGTGGAGGAGAGGAGACTCTCCTCCACGGACTGGGCACCATATAATTGGTAAAAAAAAAAAAGAATTAAAATAAAAAATAGTCATATACTCACCCTCTGATGGCCCCCGAAGTGGTCCCGCCTCTCCGGTGCATGCTCTCTCTTCTGTTCCTGTAGATGGTGTGGTTCAGGACCTGTGATGACGTCGCTGTCTTGTGATTGGTCGCGTGACCGTTCATGTGACTCACGCGACCAATCACAAGCCGCGACGTCATCGAAGGTCCTGAACCACACCGGCATCTATAGGAACGGACGCCGCTCAGGATATCGGCTGTCTGCAGAGGGTGAGTATAACCATTTTTTAATTTTTTTTATTATTTTTAAACATTCTATCTTTTACTATAGATGCTGCTTATGCAACAGTATGTTTGACAAGTGTGACCAACTTGTCAGTCAGTTTTCCAAGCGATGCTACAGATCGCTTGGAAAACTTTAGCATTCTGCAAGCTAATTACGCTTGCAGAATGCTAAAAAAACCGCGAAAAAAACGGAAAAAAAACGCAAAAAAAAAATGCGGATTTCTTGCAGAAAATTTCCGGTTTTCTTCAGGAAATTTCTGCAAGAAATCCGGACGTGTGCACATACCCTTAGGGTATTTTGCCTCCACACTGTCTGTCCTTATGTAATACACCTGCCATACTATCCGCCTTAATGAGGTATAACTGCCCCACTGTCTGCCATTATCAGCTATAACCACCGCACCATCTGCCTCTTGGAACCACGCCCTATATGATGGCTGTCCCCTCTCCACTGTTTTCCCTTACAATCAATAGCTCCACACTGTGCCCCCGCCATGCTAACCACTCTCCATACTGTGCCCCCCTTTCATGCTGCCCCCTCTCCATATTCATACTATACCCCTTTTTAACGCTATGTTATCATCCTGCCCACCACGTTGTCCTCTCCAAATTGTACCTCCTCCTCACGCTGTCCTCTTACAGAGTATGATGTCCATCACAGCCCCCAATGCAGTATGATGTCTACCATAGCCTCTCCTTATATAGTATGATAGTCCCCACAGCACCCCATACAGTATTATGGCCCCCTAGTCAACAATACAGTATAATGGCCCCATTGCCCTTTATATACAGTATAATGTCCCCCACAGCACCCCACACAGTATGACATCAACCACAGCCCCCCAATATACAGTATAATGTTCTGCACAGTATCATCACTACAGCCCCCAAGATAAGGTCACCAACAGCACCCAATACAGTATGGTCACCCTCTTGTTATGTCCCCTAAGGCAGTTCCTCTTGTAAAGTCCCCATAGCCAGCCCCCTCTTCTAATAACCCCACAGCCAGACCTTCTTCTCATGTTCCCACAGCCAATCCCTCTTGTAATGTCCCTATAACCAGCCCCTTATGTCCCCATAGCTAGCCCCTCTTGTAATGTCCCAAACGTACCTGATGCTAGAGGGTCCTTACCAGCACCATGATTGTTCTCCTGACTTCTATGTGCATATGATGTTGATCTTGGCATATATGCTGGGGCTCCCATTGGTTGCAACCATATCCCATACTAGGCTCTGACTATCCTTGTATGTTTTCATGTTTCTCACCTTATTAGACCTTGATATTGTATATTGCTGAGATTTTCTCATTTTTACATACTCTCAATAAACCTGCCTACCCCTTGACCCAGCCCTGGTCACAGAGGACACAAAGATTATGATCAGCTGAAAAGCTGTCTATTGTGTGTAGAGGGCTTTAACCTAGACTAGGTCCCAAGTCACAGCAGACATCGATCAATTATTTTGTCTTCTAACGACTCATCAGTCCATCTGAATGGCCATCTTTAGGTGATAAGGGACTTGGCCATATAATAGGGACTATATTTGCCTATTAGACACAAAGGAGATCTGTAAAGGTACCGTCACATTAAGCGACGCTGCAGCAATATAGACAACAATGCCGATCGCTGCAGCGTCGCTGTTTCGTCGCTGTGTGGTCGCTGGAGAGCTGTCACACAGACAGCTCTCCAGTGACCAACGATGCCGAAGTCCCCTGGTAACCAGGGTAAACATCGGGTTACTAAGCGCAGGGCCGCGATTAGTAACCCGATGTTTACCCTGGTTACCAGTGTAAATGTAAAAAAAACCAAACACTACATACTTACATTCCGGTGTCTGTCCCCCGACGCTGTGCTTTCCTGCACTGACTGTGAGCGCCGGCCGGAAAGCACAGCGATGACGTCACCGCTGTGCTTTACGGCCGGCCGGCGCTCACAGTCAGTGCGGGAAGCTGACGGCAAGGGGACAGACACCGGAATGTGAGTATGTACTGTTTGTTTTTTTTTTACATTTACAATGGTAACCAGGGTAAATATCGGGTTACTAAGCGCGGCCCTGCGCTTAGTAACCCGATGTTTACCCTGGTTACCAGTGAAGACATCGCTGGATCGGTGTCACACACACCAATCCAGCGATGTCAGCGGGTGATCCAGCGACGAAATAAGGTGCTGGTCTTCTAGCTCTGACCAGCGATATCACAGTGGGATCCAGATCGCTGCTGCGTGTCAAACACAACGATATCGCTATCCAGGACGCTGCAACGTCACGGATCGCTAGCGATATCATTGTTAAGTCGCTCAGTGTGAAGGTACCTTAATTGCAGAGTGACAATGCCATCCTTAGATAGGAGCCTAAGAACACTGATAAGGATCCCACCACCAAAGACCTCTTAAATGCTACATGCATGTCATTAGTCTGAGTCTCCTAGAGTCAATCAGAAGATTTCACGTCACGTAGTCACATATGTTTGGATTATAAACAAGTAGGTACAAAGAACTGTAAATTCCTTTAATCCAAAATCAGTAGGAACCGGTGGTTGTCAGATAATCAATTATTGGGCTGTCATTGAAAGTCAACCAGTAGAGTTCCCCATAGACATTAGACCAATGCCAATATCGACAAGTTCGGCTAACACTCTAATGTGTACGGTGATGTCGACCAACCGATGGTGGGGGAAGATGTCGATCAGTAACGTCTGATATCGGACTGCCGAACGCTTTGCTCTAACAGAGATAAGACAAAAATATCTGTTGGCTTCCTCGTAAAGAACACAGGATCGCTCCTGCATCGTTGTGGAGCTGCTGTGTTTGACGTCTCTACAGCGACCTAGACAGCGACGCTGCAGCGATCGGCTCGTTGTCTATATCGCTGCAGCGTCGCTGAGTGTGACAGTACCTTAAGTTTCACCGGCCTACCCCTATAAGTAACATTTACTTAGAGGGAAAAAAACACCAAATCAAGGAGCAGATCGTTATCTCCTTCCCTGTCCTTTGGACCAATAGTGAGGGGATTACTGCACAAGGAGAGGGCTTGTATAAATAGGTTGGTGTTTGCACTTTGGGACATTCCCTGACACCAACTCCGGTCACCATGAGCTTCACTCTCAGCCTGATCCTGTTGTGTGCAGGAGCCTCTTTTGTAGCTTCCGGTAAGACTTTATTCTCCTTCTTCTTCCATCTTTTTTCTACTTTTTGGTTACTTTTATCATTCTTTTGTGTTTTTGTTTTGTAGTTTTTGCCTTTTTGCCACTAAAATTGTTTGGAACATTTCCAGTGGGTGAATAGTAAACGCAAAACCTCAAAATCTAAATATGTATAGGAGACTGCAGTTATCCCCAATAGTCCCCTTTGTCCATGTTACTTTTCCAATAGCTTGGGATGCTGAGATATGGTAATATGAAGGTTTAGTTTTTCCTTCAGTACTAGGACAACCCCAGTAAACAGCTCCCCATATCTCAGCTTTTAAAATGCGCTTAATATATGTAGAAATATATGTAGATGAATATATTACATTTTTATGACTATTATTTTTCTAGTTATATTTCTGTAGTTTTTTATTTTAATTTTATTATTATGCTAGATACACATATTTCTATATTATTATTTTTATTGATATACCGGTATTTTAATATTATTTTAATCAAAATTTTATTTATTTTTATTTTTTAAGGCTTTTTAGATATTAGTTGCGTTTTGGTACCAGGAAACCTGAGACAGATCGACGCCGGTGCTGGACAAGTATGGGGAGTTGATTATCAAGATCAGATCTTCCAATTGGTCGGTGACAGCTGGCAGCAAGTTCCCGGGCAGCTCCTTCATGTGTCGGTCGGACCTGCTGGAGTCTGGGGGGTCAATAGGGCAAATACCATCTTTAATCTTCAGAACAACGTGTGGACGGTTGTGCCAGGTAAAGTAAGGTTTCATGTAGACTACATGATTGCAGCCGATCGGTTACGCACAGGTCGCTTAATAATAATATGCATTGATTAGCAATAGATCATCCTTTGTGCCTAGACTGTCATTGTTCTCGGCAGCACATACTGTTTACACAGGACGTTGAGCTGCCGAGAAGTATGATATATAATCATTCCAGCCAACAAACATGAGTTTTGCCAATATCAACATCAGAATAGAACCAAGATGCCCCAACAGTCATTAGGCTGTTAGCAGTGGCGTAACTATAGTCTGATGGGTCCCAATTATGTAGCAATGTCCCCCATTTCTGTTCTAATGTCCCCCATCCTGGGCTCTTTAAGGTATACATGTACCCTATCCTGGGTCCTTTACTGATATACATGTTCCCCATACTGGGCTTCTTTCTGGCATAAATGTTCATCATCCTGATATATATATCCTGCTTCTTGGCAAATATGTCCCCATTCTGATATATATGTCCCTATCCTGGTATATATATGTCCCCATCCGGGCATATATGTCCCATCCTGGTATATATCCCCCATCCTGGTATATATGTTCCCCATCCTGGTATATATGTCCCCATCCTGCTATATATGTCCCCCATCCTTATATATATATCCCCCATCCTGATATATATGGGAAATGGGGTCATACTTGATTCCGAGCATTCATTCACCCCCCACATCCAATCACTGGCTCGCACTTCTTATCTGCATCTCAAAAACATTTCTAGAATTCACCCTTTTCTTACTTTTGACTCTGCAAAAACTCTTACTGTTTCACTTATTCATTCTCGTCTGGACTATTGTGACTGTCTACTAATCGGCCTCCCTCTTACCAAACTCCCCAATCGAATCTGTCCTGAATGCTGCTGCCAGGATCATATTCCTCACCAACCGTTACACCGATGCCTCTACCTTGTGCCAGTCATTACACTGGCTACCCATCCACTCCAGAATCCAGTACAAAACTATTACCCTCATCCATAAAGCACTCCATGGCTCAGTACCACCCTACATTTCCTCTCTGGTCTCAGTCTACCAACCTACCCGCGCCCTCCGCTCCGCAAATGATCTCAGGTTAGCATCCGCAATAATCAGAACCTCCCACTCCCGTCTCCAAGACTTTACACGTGCTGCGCTGATTCTTTGGAATGCACTACCTAGGTTAATATGATTAATCCCCAATCCCCACAGTTTTAAGCGTGCCCTAAAAACTCATTTGTTCAGATTGGCCTACCGCCGCAACGTATTTTCCTAACTATCCCTGTGTGGCCCATTCAAAAAAAAAGAAAAAAAAAAACCATAATCAGGTTCCGCGCATCATGTTCTCATACACTTTATGCAGTTAATAGCCTCTGTGTCTGTACTGCTACATACTTAGGCAGTGAACTGGTTCATGCAGCTTTACACAAACACCCGAGCCTTACACTATGGCTGGTCCAAATAACTAAAGCAATTGTTACCATCCACCTCTCGTGTCTCCCATTTTTCCTCATAGTTTGTAAGCTTCCGAGCAGGGCCCTCACTCCTCCTTGTATCTATTTTGAACTGTGATTTCTGTTATGCTGTAATGTCTATTGTCTGTACAAGTCCCCTCTATAAGTTTAAAGCGCTGCGGAATATGTTGGCGCTATATAAATAAAATTATTATATGTCTCCCATCCTGGTATATATGTCCCCCATCCTGGTATATATGTTCCCCGTATTAGCATATATGTCTCCCATCCTGGTATATATGTCTCCCATCCTGGTATATATGTCCCCCATCCTGATATATATGTCCACCATCCTGGTATATATGTCCCCCATCCTGGTATATATGTCTCCCATCCTGGTGTATATGTCTCCCATCCTGGTATATATGTCTCCCATCCTTGTATATATGTCCCCCATCCTGGTATATATGTCTCCCATCCTAGTATATATGTCTCCCATCCTGGTATAAATGTCTCCCATCCTGGTATATATGTCCCCCATCCTGATATATATGTCCCCCATTCTGGTATATATATCCCCCATCCTGGTATATGTCTCCCATCCTGGTATATATGTCTCCCATCCTAGTATAATTGTTCCCCATCCTGGTAAATATGTCTCCCATCCTGGTATATATCCCCCATCCTGGTATATATGTCCCCCATCCTGGTATATATGTTCCCCATCCTGGTATATATGTCCCCCATCCCGGTATATATATTCCCCATATCAGCATATATGTCTCCCATCCTGGTATATATATTCCCCATCCTGGAATGTATGCCCCCCATCCTGGTATATATATCCCCCATCCTGGTATATATATTCCCCATATTAGCATATATGTCTCCCATCCTGGTATATATGTCTCCCATCCTGGTATATAGTTCCCCCTCCCAGTATATATATTCCCCATATTAGCATATATGTCTCCCATCCTGGTATATATGTCCCCCATCCCAGTATATATATTCCCCATATTAGCATATATGTCTCCCATCCTGGTATATATGTCTCCCATCCTGGTATATAGTTCCCCCTCCCAGTATATATATTCCCCATATTAGCATATATGTCTCCCATCCTGGTATATATGTCCCCCATCCCAGTATATATATTCCCCATATTAGCATATATGTCTCCCATCCTGGTATATATATCCTCCATCCTGGTATATATGTCCCCCATCCTGGTATATATGTCTCCCATCCTGGAATATATGTCCCCCATCCTGGTATATATGTCCCCCATCCCGGTATATATATTCCCCATATTAGCATATATGTCTCCCATCCTGGTATATATGTCCCCCATCCCAGTATATATATTCCCCATATTAGCATATATGTCTCCCATCCTGGTATATATATCCTCCATCCTGGTATATATATCCCCCATCCTGGTATATGTCTCCCATCCTGGTATATATGTCTCCCATCCTAGTATAATTGTTCCCCATCCTGGTAAATATGTCTCCCATCCTTGTATATATCCCCCATCCTGGTATATATGTCCCCCATCCTGGTATATATGTTCCCCATCCTGGTATATATGTCCCCCATCCCGGTATATATATTCCCCATATCAGCATATATGTCTCCCATCCTGGTATATATATTCCCCATCCTGGAATGTATGCCCCCCATCCTGGTATATATATCCCCCATCCTGGTATATATATTCCCCATATTAGCATATATATAGCATATATGTCTCCCATCCTGGTATATATGTCTCCCATCCTGGTATATAGTTCCCCCTCCCAGTATATATATTCCCCATATTAGCATATATGTCTCCCATCCCAGTATATATATTCCCCATATTTGCATATATGTCTCCCATCCTGGTATATATATCCTCCATCCTGGTATATATGTCCCACATCCTGGTATATATGTCTCCCATCCTGGAATATATGTCCCCCATCCTGGTATATATGTCCCCCATCCCGGTATATATATTCCCCATATTAGCATATATGTCCCCCATCCTGGTATATATGTCTCCCATCCTCGTATATATGTCTCCCGGACTGCCTGTTTTGCCAGATCCCAGAGTATAACAAACATAATATTTAAAAAATATATAAAAATTATGAAAAATACTCGCACTCACCCTCTGCTTACCTCTCTGGACCCTCCGCTCCTCCCCGTCACCTGTCCAGTCCTCATCGCATCTTCATATCGCCGCTGCTTGCATTGAATTTCCTGGCCTCTCGCACAGGACCGGGGTTTCCGGGTCTGATGAGGCCTCGGAGGGTTCTGTGCAAGCGTGCGCCAACGGTCATGTGATTATGGCACGTGCATAACCCTCCCGGGGAATTCAATATATGAAGATGTGACTAGGACAGGACAGGTGCTGATGAGCAGAGGGGGAGGAAATGTAAGCGGTAAGGCAATTATAAGAATTTCTTTTACATTTTGATGGTCTTTTATGGTTCAGAAAAATAGCACTCAATTTTGATTAATCCATGTAGAATCAGATTACAAGAAACCAGCATGTTGGTGAAAGCAGATTTTTGGAAAATTTGAGTAGAATTCGATTCCACTCAAATTTATTGACTCATCTCTACAGGCGGTGCAATCGGAAGAGTTCCTATAATTTTTTTTTACCAATGGTAGTCATAAAGGGATATACATGATGGGTCTTTGCAAGGGTCAGAATGATTTTCTCAATTCAATCCCTGTGTCATACACTGCCTCTAGTGGCCAACTTTAGGCATTACCCAATGTAACTTCTAATTCTACTATTTCTCTGCCTACAGGTAGCCTTAACCAGGTGGATGCCGGTGGTGCTATCTACGTGGCTGGTGTGGACGCCCAGAACCATGTGTTTTGCTCACCATCTTCATACACGCCATTTAGTCTTATTGAGGGATCTCTGATATATTACAGCTGTGGACTATATGGTTGCTGGGGAGTCAACAGCGCCAATAATATATTTTACCGTGAGTTTGTGACCCCACAAGCATGCCAGGGAGTTAAATGGCAGCCGTTGGCGGGCAGCCTGAGCATGCTTGAGGTCGGCACAGATGGCTCCGTCTATGGTGTCAACGCAGCTGGACAGGTCTTCAAGAGGTAAGGAAAGAATCAAATTCTAGAATTTGTGCCAATGGATTGGGATGATAGTCTATTCTTCGAAAAGTCCAGGAAGCTGAGATATAGGAGGCTCTTTGAAGAGGTTCTCACATTGTAGAATCACTTTTTAGCATCTCAAAAAAAACCATTATAACATTGTCCTTCAGATCCAGTGAGAAGAACCTCCTTCGTGTCGCATGGGTTAAATTTTTGTCAAAATTGAATTTTAGCAATGACCTTTTTTTAAAAAAAACATTGTTCTAATGATTTGTTTTTCTTCTTTCTTCCAGGCTTGATATCTTTGATAAAGCGCCCTATGGTACAGGATGGTACCGTTTCGAATCCTGCAGCAGCATCAAACATGTCACTTACGATGCCGGATTTCTGTGGCTTCTATCTCAAACCGGAGACATTTATAAATGCAAAGAGATTACTTCTAGTACCTATTAGGGAACTTGCCGAAATTTCTAAAAAGTTCCTTTTTTTCAGTAGTTGAGGAGGAGAGCAGTTACATTTCTTAAGAGAGTGAATTTTTAATTCAAGAACGCGTGGAATAAAAAATTTGAATTAAAATGTAAAAATTTCATTAAAATTGAATTTGAATTAAAAATTTCTGCTTTGTTTATTGTCATTGTACAAGTGATTTTCCTGGGTCTTGTCTGGGGTCTGTATTTGGGGGGAGGGGGGTTCTAGACAAATAGTCCAGTAATAAATGAAAAAATGTTGACAGCTATAGTATTGTAGTAAAGTACACACAACATGTGCTACGTCACCAGATAAAGGGTTTTTGCATCCCAGAAAGTGATAGAATATTTATTTTTTTGATCGGTTGTGGTCAGGAACCATAGCAAAGTGTCATCCTCAATCGCCACAGCCTATTTATTCCCCAGTTTGGTGGGAGTCCCGACTGTCTAGCTATATGATATCACTTTCATGACTGCAAAACATCTTATATCTATTCTAGGGATTCACAATCTCAGGTAGGCATTAGGTAGCGCTCACACAGGCAATGCGGTTTGGTCCAAACCGGTGCAGTTTTTTGGCTTCCAAGGGATTCAAAACCAAAACCAGCCTTTTCGGGTCACAAAGGTATCACAGCAAATAAACAGTTAATTCAGCAAGTACATATATATCAATGTGGGCTCACCCGAACAGATTACAGTCGTTTCTCCTAAAGCAAAATTTACACAAAGAAGAGGTACAGTTCTAGAAATCTCTGTATCCCCTTCATCCTGATCTCCAATAGCTTCCAGCACCAAACAGAACTGTTCAACTCTGGACGCAATTCACACTGAACAAGTTGCAGCTTCCGCATGTTTACTTCAACTCCAACACAGACTGCTCAGCTTTCCTAGCTGAGCTAAGCAGTCTCCATTCACTTCTCTCTCTTCCAGCTACAGCTCACATTTTGGCTGGTCAGTGTGGTCACTCATCAGCAGCACACTCGACTCTGCTCCATCCAGGAGACTGACACACCTAGTGAACACAGGCCGTGGTTCTTAGTTAAAGCTAGTTAGGTACGTCTAATTAAGACCTGCAATGCTTGGATTTAACCCAGTACTACCTTGCCTTGCTTCACATTGAAGTCAGTAGGGAAAAGAAAAAAGTTGAAAAACTATAAGAATAAAAAAAAATGTTAAAACACAATGGGATAAAAAAAAACAACAAACCATTGAAAAACATAAAATGTTCAAAATCACAGCAAACAAGGTGATATTTGAAGTAGAATATGTGCCTTAAAAAAACTCACACCAAGTATTTCCTAAAAATTCTTATTCGGTGAATATTTTTCTAGAAATTCAAGTTCAACAAAGGCCAAATACTAACTGTGATGATCTCCAGTGCAATCACATTGCTTATATAATTGAGAATGAGCATTCCTAGGCTACAGATCTAAACAGGCTGCCAATCATCAGGACAAAACGCTCTTATGCCTGTTACAATGAGTTTTAAGCTTGGTTAAAAAATCATCGTTAACGGCAGCACAAAGTCCAGTGTGAACAAGACCTGGGCTGCCAAGAACTGAGATATTGTATGAGCACAGAACGATCATGCTATCGTTTGTTCTGTGAACATGGAAGTGCAGTCTTCCAATTATTAAGCAGGTGCCGAACAACTTGCATTTTGCCAATTGACGGTCTTTTAATGGACTGTGTAAATGATGCATTTTTTCTGTTTTTTATGTTGTTCCAATACATAAAAAGGAAATAAACACGTGTATAACAAAACTTGTAATAACTTTGGTCTACAATCCCCACAGCCCCTCCTCATAGCCACTTAGCCCTCCTCTTCCAAAACCAGCTTCTCTGCCATTACAGAAGATCAACTTTCCGCTCTACTGTCAAGATCACATCTCACCACCTGCACACTCGACCCGATTCCATCCCACCTCATCCCAAACCTAACCATAGGCTTCATCCCAACCCTAACCCATCTCTTCAACCTGTCACTAGCAACTGGTGTTTTCTCCTCATGCTCTGAACATGCCTCTATCACACCCAATCTCAAAAATCCCTCCTTCAACTCATCCTCTATGTCTAGCTATCGCCCCATATCACTTCTCCCCTATGCCCCCAAACTACTGGAACAATAAGTCCATTTTGAACTGTCGTCCCTCCTCTCCTCTTGCTCCCTCTTCAAGCGCTTACAATATGGCTTCCGGCTGCCCCATTCCACTGAAACTGCCCTGACTAAAGTCACCAATGTCTCTATTAACTGCTAAATCCAAGCAGCACCACTCTGTCCTCCTCCTCCTGGACCTGTCATCTGCCTTCAACACAGAAGATCATTCCCTCTTACTACAGACCCTCTCATCTCTTGGCGTCAGAGACTTGGCCCTATCTTGGATCTTGTCATACCTAACAGACCGGACATTCAAGATCTCCCACTCACACACCACCTCCTCATCTCGCCCCTATCTGTCAGTGGCCCACAAGGATCAGTCCTAGGACCCCTGCTCTTCTACATTTACACCTTCGGCCTGGGACAGTTCATGGAGTCTCAGTATCACCTCTATGCTGATGACACACAGATATACCTATGTGAACCCAATATAATTTCCCTACTAACCAGAATCCCTCAATGTCTGTCCGCTATTTCATCCTTCTTCTCCGCTAGATTTCTAAAACTTAACATGGACAAAACAGAATTCATCATCTTTCCATCATCTCACTCAAAGTCCATGGCTGCTCACTCTTTCCCATCTTGCAAGCTCACTGCCTCGGGTAAATCTGGACTCTGATCTCTCCTTCAAACCACATATCCAAGTCCTTTCTCAAAAATATCTCCGCACATTCCTCAACCATCCTCAATCCACTCCCCCCAAAGTCAGTCCTCTATTTCATTTTTCTTCTCTGCTAGATTTCTAAAACTTAACATGGATAAAACCGAATTCTTCATCTTTCCACCATCTCATTCAACCCCCGCAACTGACCTATCCATGAAAATCAATGGCTTGACTCTGATCTCTCCTTCAAATCTGAGATCCAAGCCCTTTGCACTTCCTACCAACTCCAACTCAAAAATATCTCCCGGATCAGCATATTCCTAAACAAGACTCTGCAAAAACACTAGTAGATGCCCTCATCATCTCCCACCTCGACTACTGCAACCTCCTGCTCTGTGGCCTCCCTTCTAACACTCTCGCACCCCTCCAATCTATTCTAAACTCTGCTGCCTGACTAATCCTCCTGTCCCCCCACTATTCCCCCGCCTCTTCCTTCTGTCAATCTCTTCAATAGCTCAATAGCTCCCCATTGCCCAGAGACTCCTGTTCAAAACCCTAACCATGGCACACAAAGCCATGCAAAACCTGTGTCCTCCATACATCTGTGACCTTGTTTCCCGGTAGTTACTTCCACACAACCTCCGATCCTCACAAGATCTCCTTCTCTACTCCCCTCTTATCTCCTCTTTCCAAAATTGCATACTAGATTTCCCCCCCCGCATCCCCCCTACTCTGGAACTCTCTACCCCAACATATCAGACTCTCGCATACCATGGAAATCTTCAAAAAGAACCTGAAGACCTACCTCTTCCGGCAAGCCTACAACCGGCAGTAACCACCGATCGACCAAACCACTGCATGACCAGCTCTACCCTCGCCAATTGTATCCTCACCCATCCATTGTAGATTGTGAGCCCTCACAGGCAGGGTCCTCTCTCCTCCTGGACCAGTCGTAACTTGAGTTGTTTAAGATTATTGTACTTGTTTTTTATTATGTACACCCCTTTCACATGTAAAGCGCTGTGGAATAAATGGAGTTATAATAATTAAAAATAATAATAATTGCAACTAGAGTTGAGCGACTTTTACTTTTTTCGGTTTCGTGAAACCCGACTTTGTCAAAAGTCGGGTCGGGTGAAATCGGCCGATTATTGCGAAAAGTCGGGGTCCGACTGAAACACGAAACCCAATGCAAGTCAATGGGGAATCAAAGTCGGCAGTGAGTGGAGGACAGGAAAACACCTACAGTGCCCATTTTAATGCCAAAAACATCAATTCTTATTACTGAAGCTTGTCAATCTTAGTTTACTTTATAATAGTAGTTAGGCATTGAAAACTGGGGGATATTTGGCTAAAGTTGTGGGGGGGTAGGGCTGGCTCAAGTTTTTAGTTGGCCCAGGAAACGCGGAATACGTCACGGCGGTGGAGCAGGAAAAGGTAAGTATTTCAACTTTGCAAGTGCTGTGATCCTGAGCAAGCAGTGGGGGCCCACTCGTTGGCATTGGCACTGGCACAGAGCCCCTCATAGTACGGCGGTGTGTTTGACGGCGGGTGGCGCTCTCCACCGGCAGAGACACTTTTGCGTACTATGAGGGGCCCTGTGCCAGTGACATCGCCAACGAGTATGCCCCCCCACCTGATGAAGGAACCTGCACTTTCATCTGCACCTTCCTCTTTGTCCCCGTGTAAGGTGGTATAGTATGGGAAAGGGGAACCTGACTTTTAGCAGGGTCAGATTCTGGCTGTGTAGAGTGCAAGGGGAATGTAGAGGTCTGGGTCAATGTACCAGCAGACTCATCTAGCAGTGGCTGGGCAATGGGCAGGATGAGGAGGAAACACAGATATAGGCCGAAATAAGTAAGTAGGCTAAAAGCAGTTCAAAATTGGTAACAGGACTAACCAGGTGGCATTGCTTTGTTCAGTGGAGGACAACTGTAATGAGAGGCTGACACAGTGAGTAGGCCCAAATAAGTAAGAAGGCTAAATGCAGTTCAAAATTGCTAACAGGACTAAACTGGCGATGTTGCTTTGTTCAGCGGAGGACAATTGTAAGGAGTGGCTGACACAGTGAGTAGGCCCAAATAAGTAAGTAGGCTAAAAGCAGTTCAAAATTGGTAACAGGAATAACCAGGCAGCATTGCTTTGTTCAGTGGAGGACAACTGTAATGAGAGGCTGACACAGTGAGTAGGCCCAAATAAGTAAGAAGGCTAAATTCAGTTCAAAATTGGTAACAGGACTAAGCAGGCGGCATTGCTTTGTTCAGCGGAGGACAACTGTAATGAGAGGCTGACACAGTGAGAAGGCCCAAATAAGTAAGAAGGCTAAATGCAGTTCAAAATTGGTAACAGTACTAAACTGGCGGCGTTGCTTTGTTCAGCGGAGGACAATTGTAAGGAGTGGCTGACACAGTGAGTAGGCCCAAATAAGCAAGTAGGCTAAAAGCAGTTCAAAATTGGTAACAGGACTAAACTGGCGGCATTGCTTTGTTCAGTGGAGGAGAATTGTGAGGAGTGGCTGACACAGTGAGTAGGCCCAAATAAGCAAGTAGGCTAAAAGCAGTTCAAAATTGGTAACAGGACTAACCAGGCGGCATTGCTTTGTTCAGTGGAGGACAACTGTAATGAGAGGCTGACACAGTGAGTAGGCCCAAATAAGTAAGAAGGCTAAATGCAGTTCAAAATTGGTAACAGGACTAAACAGCCTAAAAGTAGGCTAAATGTCTGCCAATTTTTTTTTCAGAAATAACCAGGTGGCATAGCTAGGTACAGGGGTGGGCTCCTCTGCTGAGTAACAGACAGTGGTAGTAGGCGCAACGTATTAACTGGTCTAAATAGAGGACAGGGCCCCTGTATATTTTAACTATCATCTATCATTTCAACAAATTTGTGTTGGCAGTGTCATTGAAGGATTTAACAGAGGTAAGTATTGCAAGTGGTAGAGCACTGTTCGAGCTGGGGGGGAACACTCTCTCATGAGCTGCGGTACTGGCACAGGGCCCCTCATATTACGACGGTGTGTCTGACGTTCGTTGTGCACCACCACCGTCAGAGATACTTCATTGTACTATGAGGGACCCTGTGCCAGTGCCGTCGCCCAAGAGTGGGCACACCCACCTGTCCAGGCAAACGGCACTCGCACGGGTGCTTGCGCCAGGTGGTGACCACAGCCCTGTGGGGGGAGTCAGCCCAATTAGGGAGGTATATAAATGGCCTATGGTGGACATTCAGCAGCTGCAAATGGAGGAACTGGAGCAGTCAGTAAGAGGAGGCCAAAAGCAAGACATTTTTCAGACAAGCTACGTGTCAGCAGGGGAAGGTGGGGCCAAATAATCTGAAATCCATGATTGGTTCATTTTAATGAAGGTTAGATCATCAACATTTCGGGTAGCCAGACGTGTCCTTTTTTCAGTCAGTATTGAACCAGCAGCACTGAAGACTCTTGCTGATAGCACACTAGCAGCAGGGCATGCGAGCTCCTGTAATGCATATTCTGCCAATTCAGGCCAGGTGTCTATTTTAGA
Source organism: Ranitomeya variabilis (assembly GCF_051348905.1). Taxonomy (NCBI): domain Eukaryota; kingdom Metazoa; phylum Chordata; class Amphibia; order Anura; family Dendrobatidae; genus Ranitomeya; species Ranitomeya variabilis. The sequence goes on from NC_135235.1 coordinate 216,854,005, forward strand.
TGCCCAGTAATCAAAGGGGAATTACCTGTGAGGGAGAACATCGATAAGGGCGGAAAAGTAGTTCGTAACCATACTGGACAAATGCTGTCTCTTGTCACTTTGAATTGATGCAGCAGTACCTGTTGTTCTGTCCTTTCTAAAAGAAGGACACAAGGTTTAGCACTAGTTCTGGTTTTGCTGTGTTATAGCACCACCCAGTGGTGGATAAATTTATAACCTGTGTTTTTCATGTAATAATAGAGTGTTGCATTGTGGGTTTCAGCAAGGCATTCTGGGATGGGGAAATTCCCATTCTCTCTCTGTGCATCTCCCTGGACACACGCGTTATCTGCTGTTGGAACTACCTCACTTACTTCTAATCCTTGTTAAGTTTATCCGGTAAGGTCATTACCCCTGTTCCTACAATGTAGTGTAGTACAGTGTGTGATTAACTGTATAGCAGCCAGTACACAGGAAATGTGGTTACCAGGAATCTGCTGTATGTAGTTATGTAGAAGTTGCACCATACTGTATGTTTCCCTGTTAGTTGTAGTTGTGTTATCGTTTAGCCCAATACTTATACATATCATTTGTATTATTCTAGTTTTACCGCGCTCATGTTTACCAATAAACAAGTTAGACTACAGAGAACAGTCCGCTTATTTGGGAGACAGAAGTGGTTTATGCCGTATGTCGGATCACACACCGTATCAACGTGTATGAAGACAGAACAGTAAAACGGAAGCTGGGCGCCGGGATTACAGTAAAGGGAGGCTAGACGCCAGCGAAAGCAAATACCACCTACGCAGCCGCTTGTACCACACCGCACTACCTGCAGATACCGCAGCGGCCGCCATACAGTCACAAGTACCGAGAGTGCAGCCCACCAAGCACCACACGTCTCAGTCCACGCCGAAGTCACCCCTACCCGCTCTGAGACGTCCTACAGCCTGCAAACGGACATAAAATGTCTGCAAGTCAAACATCTTCACTCAAGACGAGATCCCAAACAAGCCGCTCTAGCAAGTCTTCCTCGAAAAGGTCTGCCACCCTCGCCCGAGCAGAAGCTGAGGCGGCGAAAGTGAGATCCTCCTTCGCTGCACAAGAGATGCAGTTAAAGTTAAGACAAGCAGACCAAGAAGCAGAAAGAGCCCGCCAAGAAGCAGAAAGAGCCCGCCTGCAAGCAGAGCAAGAAGCAGAAAGAGCCCGCCAAGAAGCAGAGCAAGAAGCAGAAAGAGCCCGCCTGCAAGCGACCTTAGAAAGGCTTTCCGCTGAAAAAGAAGCAGCAGCCGCAATAGCCAAAGCTGAGTTTTTAGAAGCCGTGGAGTTTCCTGAATCCGAGCGAGGCAGCGACATACGCGGACCAGACCTTGATCATCAGGACCCTGCTCAACGCGTCTCAGAATATGTCCGCCAACATTCCAAAGTGGAAGACAACTCTGATCCGTTACACCAACCAGCCTATACAGATTACCAGAGATCCTTCCTCCGAACACCGTACTGGAAGCAGGAAAGTATACTGCGAAACGACATTGATCACCACTACCGTCCTACGGAACAGAAGGTACGGCCTCCGCCCAGACTGACAGGGACACCCTTCGCCACTGAACGGGTTTATACAGACTTTCCTATGCCAGAAGCTCCTACCAGGTATGAGGATGCACCACAAACACCGCATAAGGCTACGTTCACATTTGCGTTGTGCGCCGCAGCGTCGGCGCCGCAGCGCACAACGCAAACGAAAACGCGGCAAAACGCACGCTAAAACGCTGCGTTTTGCGCCGCATGCGTCGTTTTTGGCCGCAAGTTGGACGCAAAAAAAATGCAACTTGATGCGTTTCTTGCGTCCAACGCTTGCGGCCATGCGGCGCTAAACGCAGCACAACGCATGTCCATGCGCCCCCATGTTAAATATAGGGGCGCATGACGCATGCGGCGCCGCTGCGGCGCCCGACGCTGCGGCGCTGACCGCAAATGTGAACGTAGCCTAACAACAGCACACCAGCTCACGTCGGCACAGACTCAGCCACTATGAACTTTGCAAGGTTCTTTACCCGCCGGGAGCTGGTGACCAAGGGACTTGTAAAGTTCACTGATCGAGCTGAAAGCTACAGAGCATGGCGAGCCTCTTTTCAGAATGCCATCAGAGACTTGCATCTTTCCAGTAGTGAAGAGTTAGATCTACTGGTTAAGTGGCTTGGGAGCGAGTCAGCTGAACATGCCAAAAGAATCAGGAACATTAACATAAAGTACCCACACACAGGACTTCGTATGGTGTGGGAGAGACTCGAAGAATGTTATGGGTCAATAGAAGCTATAGAAAATGCTTTGTATAAAAGAATTGATGATTTCCCCAAGATAGCAAATAAGGGTTATCAAAAGCTCAGGGAACTGAGCGACTTGTTAATGGAGGTACATGCTGCTCAGGCAGAAGGTGATCTACCAGGGTTGGCATTCCTGGACACTGCCAGAGGTGTCAACCCGATTGTCCAAAAGCTCCCTTACAACTTACAAGAAAAGTGGGTCAGTCACGGGTCCCGTTACAAACAGGCTCATAAGGTACCATTTCCTCCCTTTGGGGTGTTTGTAGACTTTGTCGCTCAGCAGGCTAAAGTTAGAAATGACCCTAGTTTTGATTTCACTATGTCATGTACCGCTGCCTCTGGTGTAAAACCCAGTAAAACACCAGTGGCAGTCCACAAAACTAATGTTACCTCCACAGGTTTTCCTTACAGGGCAAGTAAGTCCTCTCCAGAAGAGGACAAACCGCAGGATCTCAGCAAATACTGCCCCCTACACAAGAAACCTCATCCTCTACTAAAATGTAGAGCCTTCAGGGAGAAGTCTCTAGAAGACCGTAAGAGTTTCCTAAAGGAAAACAAGATATGCTTCAGATGCTGCGCGACAACCTCACACTTCGCCAAGAACTGTGAAACCAGTGTGAAATGCACAGAATGTAGTAGTGTGGAGCACAACACGGCCTTACATCCTGGACCACCCTCAGGGGTATCGTCGCAAGTAGAAGAGTCTGCCGAAAAACAGATGGACACTGACATGGACACCCCAGTGGTCACTTCTCGGTGCACAGAGATCTGCAAGGAACTCGTAGCAGGAAGATCCTGCTCAAAGATCTGTCTTGTCAGAGTATTCCCAGCGAGCCAACGGGATAAGGCGATCAAGGTATATGCAATCTTGGATGATCAGAGCAACAGGTCTCTAGCTAAGTCCTTTCTCTTCGACACCTTCAACATTGCTGGTCCCGGCTCTCCGTACTCCTTGAAGACATGTGCAGGTACTGTCGAGACGGCGGGGAGGAGAGCAACTGGATTCAAAGTAGAGTCTATAGACGGTCAAACCTGCTTATCCTTGCCATCAATACTGGAGTGCAACCAGATTCCAGACAACAGGTCTGAGATACCTACACCAGAGGTAGCAGCTCATCACACCCACTTGAGATGTATAGCTCACCTGATACCAGAGCTTGACCAAGGAGCTCCTATCGTCTTACTTCTCGGAAGAGACATACTACGGGTCCACAAGGCTAGAGGGCAGATCAACGGCCCACAAAACGCCCCATATGCTCAGAGACTTGACCTAGGATGGGTCATTGTGGGAGATGTCTGTTTGGGTGGAGCACACAGGCCGACATCAGTCAATAGCATGCTCACCAATACCCTCGAGAATGGACGCCCATCTCTCTTCCAGCCATGCGAGAACAGTTTCCTGATTAAAGAATTGCCACATCACACCCCTCCACCTTGTCCGTTAGCTGATCCTTCCTGTGAAGACCATGCGTGCGACGGTGAGCAAGATCATATAGGGTGCACAGTTTTCCACAGAACAAGAGAAGACAACCAGGTAGCAATGTCCATAGAGGACAGACTGTTCTTGGATATCATGGAGCGAGAGATAGTAAGAGATGAATCAAAGAGTTGGGTCGCACCTTTACCATTCAAACCACAGAGGCAACGCTTACCCAACAACAGAGAACTTGTCTACAGTCGATTTGTCTCCCTTACGCGCAAACTGCAGAAGGCACCAGAAACAAAACAACACTTCTTTACCTTCATGGAGAGAATATTCCAGAGTGGCCACGCGGAAATTGCACCTATACTTCAAGATTCCGAGGAATGTTGGTACTTACCTATTTTCGGCGTGTATCATCCGAAGAAACCAGGTCAGATAAGAGTGGTATTTGACTCAAGTGCCAGATACGAAGGTGTTTCTTTAAACGACGTCTTCCTGTCCTGTCCAGACCTCAACAACAGACTTCTGGGAGTACTTCTTCGTTTCCGCAAAGACGCAGTAGCATTTATGGCTGACATACAACAGATGTTTCACTGCTTCCTTGTTAAAGAAGAACACAGAAACTACTTGAGGTTCTTCTGGTACCACAATAATGACCCCTACAAGGACATCGTGGAATATCGTATGAAGGTTCACATTTTCGGGAACAGCCCTTCCCCTGCTGTCGCTATCTATGGCCTTAGACATTCAGCCAGAGAAGGTGAAGCGAAGTATGGATCGGATGTAAGATCTTTTGTGGAAAAGGATTTCTACGTAGATGACTGCCTGAAATCCACACCCACAGAGGAGTCGGCAGTCAGCCTCCTGAAAAGGGCACAAGAAATGCTCGCTTCATCCAATTTGAGGTTGCACAAAATTGCTTCCAACAGCCAGAAACTAATGGCAGCTTTTCCCTCTCAAGATTACTCAACCGATTTAAAAGACTTGGATTTAAGCACGGATTCCCTTCCCATGCAGCGGAGCCTGGGTCTACTCTGGGATTTAAAAAAGGATGCATTCACCTTCCAGATCAGCGAAGAAGAGAAACCCTTCACGCGTAGAGGCGTCCTGTCCGTTGTGAACAGCTTGTACGATCCTCTGGGATTTGTAACCCCTGTAACTATCCAAGGTAAAATGATGTTGAGAGACTTCACCCAAGAGACATCCGATTGGGACGATCCGCTTCCCAGCGATAAAAGAGAACTGTGGGAAAGATGGAAAAATTCTTTAGAAGCCCTGTCGAGTCTCTACGTGGCACGGCCATATGCTTCTGTGCCTTCATCAGAAATCGAGGTGCAAAGGCTTTGTATCTTCTGCGATGCTTCAACCAAGGCAATTGCAGCAGTGGCGTATTTGAAAACAACTGACATCAACGTACAATGCCACGTAAGGCTTGTTATGAGCCGGACAAAATTGGCCCCACTCCGTGAACACACAGTACCCAGACTGGAACTCTGTGCAGCTGTGCTGGCAGTAGAGTTAGCTGAGCTTATCTCAACAGAAATGGACCTGGAAATCAAAGAAGTTGAGTTCTACACTGACAGCAAGGTAGTGCTGGGGTACATTTGTAATGAAACTCGTCGCTTCTATGTCTATGTCAGCAATCGGGTGCTAAGGATCAGGAGATCCACCGAACCTAAACAGTGGCACTATGTGTCCACGCACCACAATCCGGCGGACCACGCAACCAGATCCGTTGAAGCAAGACAACTTAAGGACACAACCTGGTTCACCGGTCCTACATTCTTATACCGTTCGACGCCATATGTGGACGAGTCAAACATCTTTGAATTGGTGGATCCAGAGGCAGATGAGGAAATCCGTCCTCAGGTATCCGTTCTACGTACGGTGACTAAAGACAATCACCTCAAATCCCACCGCTTCAACAGGTTCTCAACTTGGGACTCACTTGTTCGTGCCCTTGTTTGTTTAATTCATGTGGCTCGATCCTACAAGTCAACGTCACCCGCCATCCAGAAACCTTGCAAAGGTTGGCACCACTGCAAGTGTGCCTTTACCGTTCCAAGCATGGAAAATGCCAAGAACGTCATAATTCGTACCATACAACGTGAATGTTACGCCAAAGAAATAGATAACCTCAATAAAAGCCAACCCGTTTCCAGAGATAGTGTCTTGAAGAAGCTTGATCCAATCATTGACCAGGATGGGCTGTTAAGAATTGGAGGTCGTCTTCAAGAAGCTGAAGTGGAATTTGGGGAGAAGCACCCTATAATAATTCCTGGACATCATCATGTCACGACCCTACTTGTGCAACACCACCACGTCTTGGTGAAACATCAGGGACGACTGTTTACTGAAGGAAATCTACGAACTGCTGGACTATGGATAGTCGGAGCAAAGCGATGCGTGAGTAAACTCATTTACAATTGCGTGATTTGTCGCAAACTCCGTGGCGGGACTCAAAAGCCGAAGATGGCCAATCTCCCACCAGACAGACTTAGTACAGAACCTCCCTTTACCAACGTCGGACTGGACGTATTCGGACCATGGTCTGTGGTTGCACGGAACACTAGAAGAGTCCAGGCCAATGCCAAACGTTGGGCTGTTATGTTCACCTGTATGTCCATTAGAGCAGTCCACATTGAAGTAATTGAGTCCATGGACACTTCAGGGTTTATAAATGCACTCCGACGTTTCATCGCCATCAGAGGTCCCGTGAAGCACATACGCTCCGATAGAGGTACCAACTTTGTAGGAGCAGTGAAAGAACTTCAAATTCCTTCCAACCTAGACACCACCGGTGTGGAAAGATACCTGAGTGAGCAGGGATGTACCTGGACTTTCAATCTACCACACTCTTCTCACATGGGAGGTGCTTGGGAGAGGATGATAGGAATAGCACGCAGAATCCTTGACTCCATTTTCTTGCAGGCAGGTAGTGCAAGACTCACACATGAAAGTTTGACCACATTCCTAGCAGAAGTTTCGGCCATCATTAATGCCAGACCGTTGACTTCACTTTCTAGTGACTCTGAGGATCCGACCATTCTCACTCCTGCCATGTTACTTACTCAGAAAGCCAGCGTTCTCAGCGCTCCACCTGGAGAATTTAGCAACAAGGACCTCTACAGACGACAATGGAGACAAGTCCAAAGTCTCTCCAATACCTTCTGGGACAGATGGAGGAAGCAGTACCTCTCCACCTTACAACCAAGGAAGAAGTGGCAGACCGACAAACCAAACATCAAAACTGGTGATGTCGTTCTCATGAAAGACAGCCAGTCACACCGTAATGAGTGGCCACTAGGCCTCATCACTAAAGTATTCCCAAGCAAAGATGGGAAGATCCGCAAGGTCGAGGTCAAAGTAGACAAGTCTGGGGAAAGTAAACTATTCCTCAGACCAGTGGCGGAACTTGTCTTACTGTTTTCGCCAAAAGAACCTGTAGGTGGCATCGGTTGATGCCAAGCGGGGAGTGCTCTGTCCTTTCTAAAAGAAGGACACAAGGTTTAGCACTAGTTCTGGTTTTGCTGTGTTATAGCACCACCCAGTGGTGGATAAATTTATAACCTGTGTTTTTCATGTAATAATAGAGTGTTGCATTGTGGGTTTCAGCAAGGCATTCTGGGATGGGGAAATTCCCATTCTCTCTCTGTGCATCTCCCTGGACACACGCGTTATCTGCTGTTGGAACTACCTCACTTACTTCTAATCCTTGTTAAGTTTATCCGGTAAGGTCATTACCCCTGTTCCTACAATGTAGTGTAGTACAGTGTGTGATTAACTGTATAGCAGCCAGTACACAGGAAATGTGGTTACCAGGAATCTGCTGTATGTAGTTATGTAGAAGTTGCACCATACTGTATGTTTCCCTGTTAGTTGTAGTTGTGTTATCGTTTAGCCCAATACTTATACATATCATTTGTATTATTCTAGTTTTACCGCGCTCATGTTTACCAATAAACAAGTTAGACTACAGAGAACAGTCCGCTTATTTGGGAGACAGAAGTGGTTTATGCCGTATGTCGGATCACACACCGTATCAACGTGTATGAAGACAGAACACCTGTCGTGTCAGCGGTCGTTGCGAAATCACTCCACAACCTGGTCATAAAACCCCTCTGTCCAATGCCACTTCGGATTTGTGCACCTCTAACACCTCTGCCATGTTGCCCACTACGGCTCGTGTGAGAACCATCACCGCCGCTGTGTGCTGGGAATGCCTGAACCAAACGGTCTACAAGAGTTGCTTGTTTGGTAGCCAATATTTGCTCAAGGTTCTCATGTGGCATGATATTTTGTAATTTTCCTTTTTATCGTGGATCCAGGAGGCAGGCCAACAGGTAATCGTCATCGGTCATCATTTTGATAATGTGGGGGTCCCTTTTTAGGATACGCAAGGCATACTCAGCCATGTGGGCCAATGTTCCAGGTGTCAATTCACTGCTTGTGCTGGTTTGAGGAGCACTTCCTTGCAAATCAACATCACTTGAGTCCCGCAAAAACCCTGTACCTGACCTTGCAATGCCACCAGTTTCTATTGCCCCCTGAGAAGCATCCTCCTCCCATAAATATTCATCCCCATCATCCTCCTCCTCTTCGTCCGCCACCTCGTCCAGGAGAGTTCCCTGAACTGACAATGGCTGACTGTCATCAAGGCTTCCCTCCTCTTCGGCTGCAGATGCCTGCTCCTTAATGTGCGTCAAACTTTGCATCAGCAGATGCATTAGTGGGATGCTCATGCTTATGATGGCGTCGTCTGCACTTACCAGCCATGTGCATTCCTCAAAACACTGAAGGACTTGACAGAGGTCTTGTAGCTTCGACCACTGCACACCTGACAACTCCATGTCTGCCATCCAACTGCCTGCCCGTGTATGTGTATCCTCCCGCAAATAAATTACAGCACGCCTCTGTTCGCACAGCCTCTGAAGCATGTGCAGTGTGGAGTTCCACCTTGTTGCAACGTCGATTATTAGGCGGTGCTGGGGAAGATTCAGCGATCGCTGATGGTTCAGCATACGGCTGGAGTGTACGGGCGACCGGCGGATGTGCGAGCAAAGTCTTCGCACCTTCAGGAGCAGGGCTGGTAACCCCAGATAGTTTTTCAGGAAGCACTGCACCTCCAGGTTCAAGGTGTGAGCCAGGCAAGGTATGTGTTTCAGTTCTGAAAAGGCTATGGCAGCCATAAAATTCCTTCCGTTATCACTGACTACCTTGCCTGCCTCAAGATGTACACTGCCCAGCCATGACTGAGTTTCTTGCTGCAAGTACTCGGCCAGTACTTCCGCGGTGTGTCTGTTGTCGCCCAAACACTTCATTTGTAACAGCCCGCTGACGCTTACCACTAGCTGTTAGATAATGGGACACCTCGTGTGCAACACTGGCAGCTGCGGATGGAGTGGTTGTGCGACTACGCTCTGTGGACAAGCTTTCGCTTATGGAGGAGGAGGGGTGGCGAACGCCTACAGCCAATTGTTTCCTAGACCGTGGGCTAGGCAGAACTGTCCCACTATGGCTGTCCCCAGTGGACCCTGCATCCACCACATTAACCCAGTGCGCCGTGATGGACACGTAATGTCCCTGGCCATGCCTACTGGTCCATGCATCTGTTGTGAGGTGCACCTTTCCACTGACTGATTGCCTCAGTGCATGGACAATGCGGTCTTTGACATGCTGGTGGAGGGCTGGGATGGCTTTTCTCGCAAAGAAGTGCTGACTGGGTAGGTCATAGCGTGGTACTGCGTAGGCCATCAGGTCTTTGAAAGCTTTGCTTTCAACCAACCGGTAGGGCATCATCTCTAACGAGATTAGTCTAGCAATGTGGGCATTCAAACCCTGTGTACGCGGATGAGAGGATGAGTACTTTCTTTTCCTAAAGAGAGTCTCTTGTAGGGTGAGCTGGACTGGAGAGCTGCATATGGTGGAACTAGCGGTGGTGGTGGTGGTGGACATGGCGTATTGAGAGAGGGTTGGTGATGGTATTCTTGATGTTGGCCTACATACAGTGTTTCCTACCAAAAACCTTGTGATTCCCTGACTGCTTTGGCCTTGCGACGATCCCTCCACATTTGCTGCAGGTGGTGTCCTAACCGGTGGGCTTCCAGTGAGGGAAGCAATGTGTCGTTGCTGACTACCTTCATTCTGAGCAGGTGCACCAACGGTACGGGACGTTTGGTAGTTAGTCCAGGCTTGCAAGTGCATGCTGGTTAAATGTCTAAGCATGCAAGTTGTATTTAAATTTTGGAGATTCTTCCCTCTGCTAAAGGTCTTTCAGCATTTCTTACAGATAACTTTGCACTGATCATTCGGATCTTGATTAAAAAATTGCCACACTACACTCTTCCTACTATGGAATACCTTTTCAGGCATTGCACGCTATGCTACTTTCACCAGATGGCCACGCTGTCCTAAAACTGTTTTTGTTTTTGACAAACGTTTTAGGCCAGATACGGGCCTGCCAGATGAACGCTGTTGCGATGTAGATGGCTGCTGTGGATCATCCTCCTCCGCTTCTGAGCTACTGGCAGCGGCACCCTCTTCCCCCAATGGCTGCCAATCTGGGTCAACAACTGGGTCATCTATCACCTCCTCTTCAATGTCATGTGCACCTTCCTCTGTGTCACCGTGTAAGGTGCTATAGCGTTTGGGACGGGGCACCAAAGTCTCATCAGGGTCAGATTCTGGCTCAGTACACTGCGAGGGCAATGTAGTGATCTGAGTCAATGGAACAGCATAATAATCTAGCTGTGGCTGTGCATCAGTGCACTCCATGTCCGATTCATCTTGTAATGGGCAGTTAACAATTTCCCTTTCTAACCCAGGCATGGTATGTGTAAAGAGCTCCATGGAGTAACCTGTAGTGTCGCCTGACACATCCATCACTTTTGGTTTGGGTGAAGGACACAAGGAAACGTCTTGTTCCAGACCGGGGCCGTCCACTGACGACTCGCTGCTTTCATATTTGGAACTTTCTGAAGAGGAGGCGAAAGAGCTAGAGGCTGAGTCAGCAAGGAAAGCCAAAACTTTTTCCTGCTGCTCCGGCTTTAAAACTTGTTTTCCTACTCCCAGATAAGGGAGCCTTCGAGGCCTTGTGTAGCCAGACGATGATGCTGGGTCAACACCTCCAGCCTTAGGTGCTATTGTGCTTTAACCACTACCACCAGATGCACCACCACCTCTACCACCATCAGTACCAGCTGGCAACCTACGCCCACGGCCTCTTCCATCAGACTTCCTAATTTTTTGGAAAATCTAACCAAAATAACAACCGCTATATGGTACTGTAAAACAAAGTAGAAGGTGTATAAAAACTTGTTGAGAATTTAAATCTCCCTTTTTATTTTGGGGAGACTGAACCACAACTCAGGCCCTGTGTATTTTACAATGCAATGTGAGTGGCAGCAAGTGGCTGGCTGATACACGACAAACTAAGAGGACTGAGGTATATACACTTTGTGAGAATTTGAATCTCACTTTTTTTGGGGGGAGACTGAACCCAAACTCAGGCCCTGTGTATTTTACAACGCAATGTGAGTGGCAGCAAGTGGCTGGCTGATACACGACAAACTAAGAGGACTGAGGTATATCCACTTTGTGAGAATTTGAATCTCACTTTTTTGGGGGGAGACTGAACCCAAACCCGGGCCCTGTGTATTTTACAACGCAATGTGAGTGGCAGCAAGTAGCTGGCTGATACACGACAAACTAAGAGGACTGAGGTATATCCACTTTGTGAGAATTTGAATCTCACTTTTTTGGGGGGAGACTGAACCCAAACTCGGGCCCTGTGTATTTTACAACGCAATGTGAGTGGCAGCAAGTGGCTGGCTGATACACGACAAACTAAGAGGACTGAGGTATATCCACTTTGTGAGAATTTGAATCTCTTTTTTTTTGGGGGGAGACTGAACCCAAACTCAGGCCCAGTGTATTTTGCACCTAATGTGAGTGGCAGCAAGTGGCTGGCTGATACACGACAAACTAAGAGGACTGAGGTATATCCACTTTGTGAGAATTTGAATCTCACTTTTTTTGGGGGGGGAGAATGATCCCAAACTCAGGCCCAGTGTATTTTACAACACAATGTGAGTGGCAGCAAGTGGCTGGCTGATACACGACAAACTAAGAGGACTGTGGTATATCCACTTTGTGAGAATTTGTATCTCACTTTTTTTGGGGGGGGAGACTGAACCCAAACTCAGGCCCTGTGTATTTTACAACGCAATGTGAGTGGCAGCAAGTGGCTGGCTGATACACAACAAACTAAGAGGACTGAGGTATATCCACTTTGTGAGAATTAGAATCTCACTTTTTTGGGGGGGAGACTGAACCCAAACTCAGGCCCTGTGTATTTTACAATGCAATGTGAGTGGCAGCAAGTGGCTGGCTGATACACGACAAACTAAGAGGACTGAGGTATATCCACTTTGTGAGAATTTGAATCTCACTTTTTTGGGGGGGAGACTGAACCCAAACTCAGGCCCTGTGTATTTTACAACGCAATGTGAGTGGCAGCAAGTGGCTGGCTGATACACGACAAACTAAGAGGACTGAGGTATATCCACTTTGTGAGAATTTGAATCTCACTTTTTTTGGGGGGGAGACTGAACCCAAACTCAGGCCCTGTGTATTTTACAACACAATGTGAGTGGCAGCAAGTGGCTGGCTGATACACGATAAACTAAGAGGACTGAGGTATATCCACTTTGTGAGAATTTGAATCTCACTTTTTTGGGGGGAGACTGATCCCAAAATCAGGCCCAGTGTATTTTACAACGCAATGTGAGTGGCAGCAAGTGGCTGGCTGATACATGACAAACTAAGAGGACTGAGGTATATCCACTTTGTGAGAATTTGAATCTCACTTTTTTGGGGGGGAGACTGAAACCATATTCAGGCCCAGTGTATTTTACAACGCAATGTGAGTGGCAGCAAGTGGCTGGCTGATACACGACAAACTAAGAGGACTGAGGTATATCCTGTTTGTGAGAATTTGAATCTCACTTTTCTTGGGGGGAGACTGAACCCAAACTCAGGCCCTGTGTATTATACAACGCAATGTGAGTGGCAGCAAGTGGCTGGCTGATACATGACAAACTAAGAGGAGTGAGGTATATCCACTTTGTGAGAATTAGAATCTCCCTTTTTTGGGGGGAGACTGAACCCAAACTCAGGCCCAGTGTATTTTACAACGCAATGTGAGTGGCAGCAAGTGGCTGGCTGATACACGACAAACTAAGAGGAGTGAGGTATATCCACTTTGTGAGAATTTGAATCTCACTTTTTTTTTGGGGGGGGAGACTGAACCCAAACTCAGGCCCAGTGTATTTTACAACACAATGTGAGTGGCAGCAAGTGGCTGGCTGATACATGACAAACTAAGAGGACTGAGGTATATCCACTTTGTGAGAATTTGAATCTCACTTTTTTGGGGGGGAGACTGAAACCATATTCAGGCCCAGTGTATTTTACAACGCAATGTGAGTGGCAGCAAGTGGCTGGCTGATACACGACAAACTAAGAGGACTGAGGTATATCCTGTTTGTGAGAATTTGAATCTCACTTTTCTTGGGGGGAGACTGAACCCAAATTCAGGCCCTGTGTATTATACAACGCAATGTGAGTGGCAGCAAGTGGCTGGCTGATACATGACAAACTAAGAGGACTGAGGTATATCCACTTTGTGAGAATTAGAATCTCCCTTTTTTGGGGGGAGACTGAACCCAATCTCATGTCCAGTGTATTTTACAATGCAATGTGAGTTGCAGCAAGTGGCTGGCTGATACACGACAAACTAAGAGGACTGAGGTATATCCACTTTGTGAGAATTTGAATCTCACTTTTTTGGGGGGGAGACTGAACCCAAACTCAGGCCCTGTGTATTATACAACGCAATGTGGGTGGCAGCAAGTGGCTGGCTGATACACGACAAACTAAGAGGACTGAGGTACATCTGCAGCGCCCCAGAGTCCTGGTCGTTGCAGTACTGATGCTCCGCCACTAAGGGGAGTGATGGTACGTCTGATGGCACTGAAGGAGTTCACCTGACCAGGTATCACAGACACCAATGCACTTCACAGTCTGGCCTTCAGGGGGAGCTAAGGGCGCTATGTATTAGGCCACTCCTCACAGTCTGGTAAAACTGGGGGTTAGATAGGAAGTTAGACAGAAGCTGACTGGGAATCGAACAGGCAACATCCTGTGACAGAGGGTGTTGCGGGGAGAGACTCAGAGGGGGTCCTTGTCAGGAGTGGGATCCTGGCAGAGACCTAGCGAACTAGAGAGAACGTAAAGGGACCGCGCCTGCACTTCCTTGCAGCGGTGCCCGGAGAAAGGATAAGAAGCGAGGTGTATTGAGGAGGGTGAGAAACGAGATCGACGCAACAAGGAGAAACGCCAGTAGGAGTCGTGCTGTAAGACCGAGGCAACATCCTACTGAGGCGCGCAGCCGGTGGCCGGAAACGCCGAGGAAGTATAGAGCTCCAGGCCTAACTTCAAACCTACAGCAGGACAGTCAGTTATAGGCGGGCTGTCTCACCCTAATCACCTAAGAAGACATAGGGGGCAACATTTGGAGAGGGGCGACTCTAGGGTCCCGGAAGAACTCCGAGCCTACCCGTCATACGGGTGCGTCCTAGCCATATAATCTGGGGGACGAAGCAGAACATCTTGATCGAGTTGTGAGGGAACTTCAGAAACAGACACAACAGTTGTGGGGACTATCCCGTAAGCATCGCAGGGGAGGACCGCAACACACAAGCGCTAGAAGGTAGGCACAGATTTCCACCTGCAAAGGGAGCTCTGGAGGTGCCATCGGACCAGTCGGACTCTCACCGCCCGGTTAACCGTATTCCAGACTGAGGATCCTGAGCCTTCAGTAAAGAGGTAAAGAGACTGCAACCTGGTGTCTTCGTTAATTACTGCGACCGGCACCGCACCACATCATCACCACCACCCACACATTGAACTGTTATTCCTTTATTGGATCCCCCTTAACAGGGTCACAGGCCGGGGTCTAGCCACCGTGACATCGCCAGAGCAGAAGGGAGACCCAGTACTTAGGACTCGGTGGCCCTGTGGCAGGGGGTGCTCCAAACTTGGCGTCACGAACAGGATGTACTTAAGCCTGAAGAATCAGGTCATGTGTGCCTTGGAACTGTGATTGAATTGTGCCTGGACTGTGACTTATTGCAAAGACTGTGTATTACCGCCAAAACCGCCGCCATTGTAGTGCCATGTGGCGTGCAGGAAGAGTGGGGCGTGTCATCGTGGGTGTAGCCTGGAAAAGTGGCGTGAAGGTGGAACCAGCCCCTCACAGATACTATTATGTCCGGGAGATATGTCCCTCAACGAGAAAGGTCCGCCTCCTAGTGTGGGATGGTGAGGTAGAGAGAGGCCGCCCTCCGGACGGGGAGGAGCAAGAACCCCTGGATGCCACAAGGCAGAATCTGGTTGGCAGCATGGCGAGCGGAAGTGACCCAGGAGAGGGGGAGAAGACCCGTACCAGTCCCCGCCAATGGGAGCCGAGGGAGCTCCTACCAGGCTGCGCAGACCAGGAAATCCTCGGAGCGGAGGTGGAAGAGCTGTGCCGACAGTTCCGGAGTCTGTGCCAGCGAGCGGCCATCGCAGGTGAGGGACCGCGTCATCACCAGGCACTGGTACCGCAACCGGCAGCAGAGGAGGCCGGCGCCGGAGATGCTCCGGAAGCAGGTAAGAGCGCCGACCCTGCCGCGGCGACTGAAGAGTCCTTGCTGGTGGATGTGGACTCACCTCCACCACGACCACCCGGACGGGTGTGTAGTCGCATTGAATGCGAGAGGCCCTGGGAAACCCTGCAGACGGCCGACCACCCCCTGCAACCCACCAAGCAGCCCGTAAATTTTCAGGGAGAATGGGTGACCTTCAAGTGGACCCGTGCGGCCACCATCGATCTGATTGGGTTCCCAGGGGACGTCCATGAGAAGGGGGAGAGTATCGAGGTCATCCGCCAGAGGGAATATCGCTAGCAGCTGCGCCAGCAGGAAGAGGAGTGGGCCCGCAAGAAAGAGCTCCGGCGTCAGGCAGAGCGGGAGAAGGACCTTCAGGCTAAAGCCCGGGTTAGGCAAGCTGCTGAGGAGGACTGGGGCTCGCAGCGCTGTGGGGTCATCAGCGATTTCCGCCTGCAAGGGGGTTGGGGCTTCATTAAAGAGCCCGGTCTCGCCTTAGAAGTGTTCGTCAACCAGCGGGATGTGGAAGCGCATCTCATCGAGGGACACCCAGGTCGGGATCTCTATCTGGGGGACCGTGTTCGGTACACCCGGCATTGGGGAGAGAAAGGGTGGTATGCCCTGCATGTACGCAGATACCGACCAGAGGTGACTGTACCATCGCATGCCTCCCCACCAGCGGCTTTCCCATCGATTACCCTGTGTGCCAAGTGCCTGAGGACCATCACACCAAGGCGGACTGTGAGTACACAGACTCCTATCCAGGGTGCAGACGCCCTCTATGTTGTGGCAGGTGAGGGCCAACACTCAAGGGGGCCATCACTGGAATCCAACTAAACCTCAAAAAGCCGCAAATGTAAATAGTTAACTGTCCGTTTTTATGTGTTTTTGCTGATAATACCCGTCTAGGGTTAACTCTTAAAGGGATCCCTTTGTTTACCCGGGATCCCTATTATTGCTTTTTTTGGTTTTGTTTCTCGTTCATCATTGTTGAAAAGAACTGCTGGATCATGAACACTGCATGATTACAAACTCACTGTAAATAGTTTGCACCTTCTTAAAGGTGCCCTCTACTGGTTTTACAAAAGAAAGGACTCTTTGCAAAGAAACTGTTCCTGGAAACAGTACCGGAGCCCTAGCTGTATACGGACTTGCAGCTTGAGAAGTTGCACTACCTCTTAGAGACTTGGTTCTCTCTTAAAGGGAACGTTCACCAATAGCACTTAAGGGTGTAATGATGTTTTGAAAGAAGAAGTAATAATGCTGATATGTAAAAGTTATATGTAGTAAGCTAGTTAATTGTAAGAAATGGTTAATGATGTTGCTAGAAGAATGGGGACAGGAAGTGAGCCCGTATGGGGTTAGTCGGTGAGTCCTCCTAGGAGCCATACAGAGATGGCTTGGTGATCTTGAACTGAGAGAAGGTTGATAAGTTCTATACTGTGAGTAGTAGCAGAAAGGCAGTAGGCCCGGATGAGAGATGGGGCGGTCCTGCAACAGAGCGAGAGGCAGCAGGCCTGGGGCAGATAGACAGGCGGTCCTGCAGATGTAAAGAAGGAAAATGAAGAAAGATTGATTAGCCTTATAATGTTTTATAAGAAGGTCTTTAGTGGATTTCGTGTGTACGTCCTTAAAGGCAATGTTAAATTATTGTTCGGAAATTGCACTTAGTAGGATACCCGGTTGGGTAAGAGAAGTTAGTTATAGTATGTTATTTAAAAGTATTTAACCATGTTTGCAACGTTCAAGTGTCCTCACCTCCCCTAAAGGGAAGCTCTGTTAAAAATTTACTTGTTTATTGCATTTCAAAAATTGTATGTCTTTTTGCTGACATGTATTGTTGTTTCTTCCCAGTCCAGGAGTACTGGATTTAGCCGGGGGGGAGTGCAGCGCCCCAGAGTCCTGGTCGTTGCAGTACTGATGCTCCGCCACTAAGGGGAGTGATGGTACGTCTGATGGCACTGAAGGAGTTCACCTGACCAGGTATCACAGACACCAATGCACTTCACAGTCTGGCCTTCAGGGGGAGCTAAGGGCGCTATGTATTAGGCCACTCTTCACAGTCTGGTAAAACTGGGGGTTAGATAGGAAGTTAGACAGAAGCTGACTGGGAATCGAACAGGCAACATCCTGTGGCAGAGGGTGTTGCGGGGAGAGACTCAGGGGGGTCCTTGTCAGGAGTGGGATCCTGGCAGAGACCTAGCGAACTAGAGAGAACATAAAGGGACCGCGCCTGCACTTCCTTGCGGCGGTGCCCGGAGAAAGGATAAGAAGCGAGGTGTATTGAGGAGGGTGAGAAACGAGATCGACGCAACAAGGAGAAACGCCAGTAGGAGTCGTGCTGTAAGACCGAGGCAACATCCTACTGAGGCGCGCAGCCGGTGGCCGGAAACGCCGAGGAAGTATAGAGCTCCAGGCCTAACTTCAAACCTATGGCAGGACAGTCAGTTATAGGCGGGCTGTCTCACCCTAATCACCTAAGAAGACATAGGGGGCAACATTTGGAGAGGGGCGACTCTAGGGTCCCGGAAGAACTCCGAGCCTACCCGTCATACGGGTGCGTCCTAGCCATATAATCTGGGGGACGAAGCAGAACATCTTGATCGAGTTGTGAGGGAACTTCAGAAACAGACACAACAGTTGTGGGGACTATCCCGTAAGCATCGCAGGGGAGGACCGCAACACACAAGCGCTAGAAGGTAGGCACAGATTTCCACCTGCAAAGGGAGCTCTGGAGGTGCCATCGGACCAGCCGGACTCTCACCGCCCGGTTAACCGTATTCCAGACTGAGGATCCTGAGCCTTCAGTAAAGAGGTAAAGAGACTGCAACCTGGTGTCTTCGTTAATTACTGCGACCGGCACCGCACCACATCATCACCACCACCCACACATTGAACTGTTATTCCTTTATTGGATCCCCCTTAACAGGGTCACAGGCCGGGGTCTAGCCACTGTGACATCGCCAGAGCAGAAGAGAGACCCGGTACTTAGGACTCGGTGGCCCTGTGGCAGGGGGTGCTCCATATCCACTTTGTGAGAATTAGAATCTCCCTTTTTTTGGATGGAGACTGAACCCAAACTCAGGCCCAGTGTATTTTACAACGCAATGTGAGTGGCAGCAAGTGGCTGGCTGATATACGACAAATTTAGAGGAGTGAGGTATATCCACTTTGTGAAAATTAGAATCTCCCTTTTTTTGGGGGAGACTGAACCCAAACTCAGGCCCAGTGTATTTTGCAATGCAATGTGAGTGGCTGCAAGTGGCTGGCTGATACACGACAAACTAAGAGGATTGAGGTATATCCACTTTGTGAGAATTTGAATCTCCCTTTTTTGGGGGGAGACTGAACCCAATCTCAGGCCCAGTGTATTTTACAACGCAATGTGAGTGGCAGCAAGTGGCTGGCCGATACACGACAAACTAAGAGGACTGAGGAATATCCACTTTGTGAGAATTAGAATCTCCCTTTTTTGGGGGGAGACTGAACCCAAACTCAGGCCCAGTGTATTTTACAACGCAATGTGAGTGGCAGCAAGTGGCTGGCTGATACACGACAAACTAAGAGGACTGAGGTATATCCACTTTGTGAGAATTTGAATCTCACTTTTTTTGGGGGGAGACTGAACCCAAACTCAGGCCCAGTGTATTGTACAATGCAATGTGAGTGGCAGCAAGTGGCTGACTGATACACTACAAACTAAGAGGACTGAGGTATATCCACTTTGTGAGAATTTGAATCTCACTTTTTTGGGGGGGAGACTGAACCCAAACTCAGGCCCAGTGTATTTTACAACGCAATGTGAGTGGCAGCAAGTGGCTGGCTGATACACGACAAACTAAGAGGAGTGAGGTATATCCACTTTGTGAGAATTAGAATCTCCCTTTTTTGGGGGGAGACTGAACCCAAACTCAGGCCCATTGTATGTTAGAACGCAATGTGAGTGGCAGCAAGTGGCTGGCTGATACACGACAAACTAAGAGGACTGAGGTATATCCACTATGTGAGAATTTGAATCTCACTTTCTTTGGGGGAGACTGAACCCAAACTCAGGCCCAGTGTATTTTACAACTCAATGTGAGTGGCAGCAAGTGGCTGGCTGATTCACGACAAACTAAGAGGACTGAGGTATATCCACTTTGTGAGAATTTGAATCTCACTTTTTTGGGGGGGAGACTGAACCCAAACTCAGGACCTGTGTATTTTGCAATGCAATGTGAGTGGCAGCAAGTGGCTGGCTGATACACGACAAACTAAGAGGACTGAGGTATATCCACTTTGTGAGAATTTGAATCTCACTTTCTTGGGGGAGACTGAACCCAAACTCAGGCCCTGTGTATTTTACAACGCAATGTGAGTGGCAGCAAGTGACTGGCTGATACACAACAAACTAAGAGGACTGAGGTATATCCACTTTGCGAGAATTTGAATCTCACTTTTTTGAGAGGTGACTGAACCCAAACTCAGGCCCAGTGTATTTTACAACGCAATGTGAGTGGCAGCAAGTGGCTGGCTGATACACGACAAACTAAGAGGACTGAGGTATATTTACTTTGTGAGAATTTGAATCTCACTTTTTGGGGGGGGAGACTGAACCCAAACTCAGGCCCAGTGTATTTTACAACGCAATGTGAGTGGCAGCAAGTGACTGGCTGATACACAACAAACTAAGAGGACTGAGGTATATCCACTTTGCGAGAATTTGAATCTCACTTTTTTGAGAGGTGACTGAACCCAAACTCAGGCCCAGTGTATTTTACAACGCAATGTGAGTGGCAGCAAGTGGCTGGCTGATACACGACAAACTAAGAGGACTGAGGTATATCCACTTTGTGAGAATTTGAATCTCACTTTTTGGGGGGGGAGACTGAACCCAAACTCAGGCCCAGTGTATTTTACAACGCAATGTGAGTGGCAGCAAGTGACTGGCTGATACACAACAAACTAAGAGGACTGAGGTATATCCACTTTGCGAGAATTTGAATCTCACTTTTTTGAGAGGTGACTGAACCCAAACTCAGGCCCAGTGTATTTTACAACGCAATGTGAGTGGCAGCAAGTGGCTGGCTGATACACGACAAACTAAGAGGACTGAGGTATATCCACTTTGTGAGAACTTGAATCTCACTTTTTTGGGGGGAGACTGAACCCAAACTCAGGCCCAGTGTATTTTACAACGCAATGTGAGTGGCAGCAAGTGACTGGCTGATACACGACAAACTAAGAGGACTGAGGTATATCCACTTTGTGAGAATTCGAATCTCACTTTTTTTGCGGCGAGACTGAAGCCATACTCATGCCCAGTGTATTTTACAACGCAATGTGAGTGGCAGCAAGTGGCTGGAAGATATATGAAAAAATACAATGACTGTAGTACAATTTCAATCTCCCTACAATTATCTCAGGACAAGTATGGCAGCAATAAAAAGGACTGCTGCACACAAAAGTGTGGACAAATAAACAAGATAACTGTGCAGAAAGGAGCAACAGGATTTTTGCTTTTAAAAAAGCAGTTGGTTTGCACAGCAGCGGTGCAAACAGCAATGCAGCTATCAGGGAGCCTTATAAGGCACTATGTACTACCACATATTGTGTGTATTATGCGATATGTAGTTGTAACCTGATCTATATCGGACTTACATCCCGTGAATTACGAGTGAGAACTCGCGAGCACGTTCGAGAAATTGAGGCCGCCCGTGATGCTGAGGAAGTGGATGCTCTCAAAACGTTACCAAGACACTTTCGTTTGAAACATGATTGCAATTCAAAAGAATTGTGAGTTTGGGGAATAGATTGTGTCCACATGGGAACTCGAGGTGGTGACTACCTGCGTATTTTAATGCAGAAAGAATGCAGATGGATAATTAATGTGGACACAATGTCCCTCCGTGGGCTTAATGAACAGCTGAGTTTCTCTTCTTTCCTTTAGACTCTTGTTGTCTCTGGATTTCGGATCATATTGTTATTTGTGATTTTAATTGTCTTTGTCCTTTTTTTCTTTTTATATTTAGTGCTATGACTTTCAAAAATTCAAGATTGACGTTTCCATCTGAAAATTAATATGGATGTGACATCTAATAACCCATATTTTGATATATATGCTACTGTGGATATCACCCTGGAATATGATTCATGCCTTATTTATTATGTTGTCTGGTTGTGTTTTCACTATTTTTATTATATTTTTTGACACAGTTTCATGTATCATATGTGTTTTTATATATACAGTATGTGTATTTAATTTTATATATACAGTATGTATATGTACCCATGTTCACCTATTATGTAATGAGTATTTATTGTCTATGTAGTAGGGCACGTATTTTATATATAATAATATTATGTATTTGATAATAATTTTTACATGCGTATATATTTTTTCTTCACAATATATTTAAATTTAGTGCACATCATATGTATCTATATAAATATATGCTTGGTTGGGTCCTATTTCAGGGGGTTGGTTCCAGAGGTAAAATATCATAAACTATGGGTTTAATTGTGGGATGGTTACGTCATCTTGTCATATCTTAGCATTTTTGTTGGACCGGATGTTTTTTGTATTCTTCCTTACCATATTGCTGTGTCAGAGGGACGCTCCATGGTTTTGCCATGGAAACACCAGATATTATATGCAGGCACAGTTCCCTAAACAAAGATGGCGGCCGGGTTACTTCTTAGCGCCTCTAGTGCGCATGTCCGTGACCCAGGCATCACCGCACATCATATTGGGCGTCTTCTAACATGGATTGTGGGTAATTGACGTCATGGGGGATTTTCCCTTACCCGCAGCCCTATGTTGACGCCGGATGTGATGGAATAGCGGCGCCTGGTGAGTCGCACGCATGCGCCATCATCTAACAAGGCGGGGAGGATGATATAAAAACCGGGTATTGGGACAGTTAGATCATGTTGCCCCCCGAGGAAGCCGAGGGCGAAACGCGCGTTGGGGCGCGTGTGCTTGCACGTGGACTGAAGCATGGGTAAGGAGTCACTCTTGATGGGAACACTGTTTCTTGTGGGATACCGTGGTGCTCGCTTGGAGAGTGAGCTTGATTGCAGGTGATCACTAACCCGATTATATATTAGACAAGGGAGGATTCTACATTTATTATGGCACTTTATGCATTAGCACTTTGGCTGTCTATTGATTAGTTGTGATTTATCCGGTACCCTCCATCTAAATACCCATGCTGTTCCATGGTGCTGCACATTTTAGTGGGTGCACCTTCTCCTTATCAAATTTGCTTTGTTTGTGTTAACATCTAATTTATTGATTGTCAAAATTGACCTGGCATTGCTCTTGTGTATTTTTAATCAATTAATATTAATAAAGGTATATATAATTTTATTTTTACCTGGTGTGATTATATGCTTCAATGCTGTGTGTGAATAAAGCCTTATAAGGCAGCCTAATAAGCTACAAAGCTGATGCACAAAGATATAGCCTCCACTGTCCCTGCAAAAAAAGGTGGTGTTGGACAGTGGAAATCGCTACAGCACAAGCAGTTTGGGGGTTAATCTTCCCTCCCTAACTATGTCCCTTCTTCTGCTGCAGCAACCTCTCCCTATGCTAAGATCGGCAGAAGTAAGATGGCGGTCGGCGTGCACGCCCCTTTATAGCCCCTGTGACGCCGCAGAAAGCAAGCCAATCACTGTCATGCCCTTCTCTAAGATGGTGGGGACCGAGACCTATGTCATCACGCTGCCCACACTCTGCGTCCTCCTTCATTGGCTGAGAAATGGCGCTGAACGCGTCATACGAAATGCGACTTTGGCGCGATGATCGCCGACCTCATAGCCGATCCCACACTAGGATCGGGTCGGGTTTCATGAAACCTGACTTTGCCGAAAGTCGGCGATTTTTTAATTAGTCCGATCCGTTTCACTCAACCCTAATTGCAACAATTTTTTGGAAGAAATACTTCATTTTCTGGAACAATCTCAGGGGTGCCAACACTTTCGGCCATGACTATAAGAATAGAACAATATCTAACTTACTTTGATAAGTCTGATCTGAACTGCTTAAAATTAGCACAGGGAAATACTATCAATAAAACCATAAGTAGTGGGATTAATGGATCACTTGGCTGACAGCTATCTCCTCCTGCCCATTGCACAAGAAGCCGTAAAGCCCACCAAACAGGTTACTCTAACTTTGGCCGAAACTCATCAATAGCCATGGGTTTGGCAGACAGTCGGGGTCTCCTAACAAGTGTCTGGGAGGATAAGGACATTTTTCAGACTTGCAGACTTTGAGACTTGAGATAAGCCTCCAGAGATATGGAGTAACAGGTCCCTCAGAGAACAGGAACGACCGGTTGGGCACTAATGCGTAAGGGAGAGCCTACGAGATAACCGCAAGCCAAATGATCGATCAAACCTTGCTGAAAGTGACGTTTTAACTGCCTAAGGGTACCGTTACACTAAACGATTTACCAACGATCACGACCAGCGATACGACCTGGCCATGATCGTTGGTAAGTCGTTGTGTGGTCGCTGGGGAGCTGTCACACAGACAGCTCTCCAGCGACCAACGATGCCGAAGTCCCCGGGTAACCAGGGTAATCATCGGGTTACTAAGCGCAGGGCCGCGCTTAGTAACCCGATGTTTACCCTGGTTACCATCGTAAATGTAAAAAAAAAAAAAGTACATACTCACATTCCGGTGTCACGTCCCTCGCCGTCTGCTTCCCGCACTGACTGTGAGTGCCGGCCGTAAAGTACAGCACAGCGGTGACGTCACCGCTGTGCTCTGGTTTTATTTTACGGCCGGCACTCACAGTCAGTGTGGGAAGCAGACGGCGAGGGACGTGACACCGGAATGTGAGTATGTACTGTTTGGTTTTTTTTACATTTACGATGGTATCATACAACGATCCAGTGATGACAGCGGGAGATCCAGCGACGAAATAAAGTTCCAAACGATCTGCTACGACGTACGATTCTCAGCGGGGTCCCTGATCGCTGCTGCGTGTCAGACACAGCGATATCGTATGGATATCGCTGGAATGTCACGGATCGTGCCGTCGTAGCGACCAAAGTGGCACTGTGAGACTGTACCCTAATTCTAACTCTTTTTGAAGTTCCCTTGCCTTGCAGATTTTTTTAAATTAAATTATTGTTCTGACTTTGCAAAGTTATTAATATTTTTGCCTAGTTCATGCTCTTTTAGAAGATGCTTTGAGCTGCTGCTCTAGCAAGAATCCATATTTAAACAGCATTTACAAACACTCTCCCTGCGCTCCCTTCTTCGCTCCCTTCTGTAAGTTCACATGTTCACACGTTCACACGGGGAGAGTGTTTGTAAATACTGTTTGAGTAAGGATATGTTTACATGTGCGTTTTTGCTGTGCTTTTTATGCAAATTTTCAGCTGTGTTTTACAGTACCAGCAAAGTCTATGAGATTTCAGAAATCTCATGCACACACATTGATTTTTTTTTTGTCCTCAATATTTTGTGCTTTGCTTGTTTTTTGCAGAATATAGGATGTCACTTCTTTCAGCGTTTCTGAATAAATGCAGTTATCAGGTTTTGCTGCATTTTTTTGTGCCAAAACCTTATGAAGAAGAATGATTTTTTTTATGTCACTAAACTTTATAAGCATGCACAAGAGACAAATGAAATATGACAAAAACACGGCAAAACAAAACCCCAAAAGCCAAATAACGCAAGAAAAATACAAACAAAAACTGTTTTTTTCTGCCTTTTCTTTACTGCCAAGAGAGCAGGTTTTGGTGCAGAAAAAAAACCGCAGCATAAACGCCACGTGTGAACATACCCTAAAGATTCTTGTTAGAGCAGCAGCTCAAAGCAGCTTCTAAAAGAGCATGAACTAGGCAGAAAGATTCCTAACTTTGCAAAGATGGAAAAATAATAAAAAATAAAGTAAGAAAGAATTGCAAAGTGCTGCGGAATATGTTGGCGCTATATAAATAAAATGTATTATTATTAAGCTATTCTTCAAAAAAAATTACAATAATTGAAATAAAAGTTTAGGAGAACTTCAAAATTCATACCAGAAAGATCAGACAAGTGCAAAAAAAAAAAATGTTTTATTTTTTTATTTCTAAAGGATTTGTTTTCAGAGACTTGACTAACAGCGGCAAATTAGAAAAAAATAACCAATTTTCCCAGGTGAATGATAGATGCATCGTCATCACAGAACAAAATATGTGTTTATAAATGATGTTTAATCGTCCCTTCCTGCAGTCAGCAAACTAGTCCAGGACTAATCCTGGCCTCCTGTCAATCAACGCTACTGTGGGAGCACAGTATAGTGTTTAGGGTAATTCTGGCATCATTATAGTGGTAATTAGGGGGCAGATAAACCGCGGCTTGTGGTGTAAAATCATGATGTCAGGTTCCATTCAGCTGATGAAAAATGTGGGAAATTTGTAACACAAAAATTTCCTTTTTTATGAGAACCCGAATAGTTTCATTTTTCTGTAGATGGAGCTGTGTAAGGGCTCATTGTTTGAGTGGTGAGATGACGTTTTTATTGATACTGTTATTGATTGAATAAGATGTTTTGATGTCTTTTTAGTGCATTCACTTTGCGATCTGTTGTGATCAAAAACATTTTAGAGTCTTTTTTTTCTCTTCACAGCGTTTTCTGGCAACATTTTTTTTCTTATTTTAGCAGATCTATTAATCTAGAATATGTATGTAGTTTATTTATGAAGATTTCAGAATAATGCAATGAATACACAGGATTCGGCCGGCTGGGCGTGACCAATCAGCGAAGCGTGGTTCAAATCCCTCGCCAATTCGTGGCCGGACTGCGCCTGTCGCTGATTGTTCGTGGCCGGCCGTAGTATATAGCACAGCCACGTAATATATAGCACAGCCACGTAGTATATAGCACAGGCCATGCAGTATACTACACAGCCCACGTAGTATATAGCATAGCCACGTAGTATATAGCACAGCCACGTAGTATATAGCACAGTGACGTAGTATATAACACAGCCCATGTAGTATATAACACAGCCCACGTAGTATATAGCACAGCCCACGAAGTATATAACACAGCCCACGTAGTATATAACAAAGCCCACATAGTATATAACACAGCCCACGCAGTATATAACACTGCCCACGCAGTATATAACACGGCCCACGCAGTATATAACACTGCCCACGCAGTATATAACACAGCCCACGCAGTATATAACACAGCCCACGTAGTATATAGCCCAGCCCATGCAGAATATAACACAGCCCATGCAGTATATAACACAGCCCACGTAGTATATAGCACAGCCACATAGTATATTGCACAGCTACGTAGTATATAGCACAGCCATGTAGTATATAGCACAGCCATGTAGTATATAACACAGTGACATAGTATATAGCACAGCCCACGCAGTATATAACACAGCCCACGTAGTATATAACACAGCCCATGCAGTATATAACACTGCCCACGCAGTATATAACACAGCCCACGCAGTATATAACACAGCCCACGTAGTATATAGCCCAGCCCATGCAGAATATAACACAGCCCACGCAGTATATAACACAGCCCACGTAGTATATAGCACAGCCATGTAGTATATTGCACAGGTACGTAGTATATAGCACAGCCTACATAGTATATAGCACAGCGACGTAGTATATAGCACAGCCCACGCAGTATATAACACAGCCCACGTAGTATATAACACAGCCCACGTAGTATATAACACAGCCCACGCAGTATATAACACAGCCCACGCAGTACATAACACGGCTCGCGTAGTATATAACGCAGCCATGTAGTATATAACACAGCCCATGCAGTATATAACACAGCCCACGCAGTATATAACACAGCCCACATAGTATATAACACAGCCACGTAGTATATAACACAACCCACACAGTATATAACACAGCCCACGCAGTATATAATACAGCCCACGCAGTATATAACACAGCTCACGCAGTATATAACACAGCCCATGTAGTATATAACACAGCCCACGTAGTATTTAGCACAGCCAACGCAGTATATAACACAACCCACGTAGTATATAACACAGCCCACGTAGTATATAGCACAGCCCACGCAGTATATAACACAGCCCATGAAGTATATTAACACAGCCCACGTAGTATATAGCACAGCCCATGCTGAATATAACACAGCCCGTGCAGTATATAACACAGCCCACGTAGTATATAGCACAGCCACGTAGTATCTTGCACAGCTAAGTAGTATATACCACAGCCTACGTAGTATCAGTCTGTCATTGTTAGTTTGTTTACTGTAAGTGATATCTGTAACTTTTATGTAACCCCTTCTCATGTACAGCACCATGGAATCAATGGTGCTGTATAAATAAATAATAATAATATATAGCACAGCGACGTAGTATATAGCACAGCCCACACAGTATATAACACAGCCCATGCAGTATATAACACAGCCCACATAGTATATAACACAGCCCACGTAGTATATTGCACAGCCACGTAGTATATAACACACCCAACGTAGTATATAGCACAGCGACGTAGTATATAACACAGCCCACACAGTCTAAAACACAGCCCACGCAGTATATAACACAGCCCACGTAGTATATAGCACAGCAACGTAGTATATAACACAGCCCACGTAGTATATAACACAGCCCACGCAGTATATAACACAGCCCATGCAGTATATAACACAGCCCACGTAGTATATAACACAGCCCACGTAGTATATTGCACAGCCACGTAGTATATAACACACCCAACGTAGTATATAGCACAGCGACGTAGTATATAACACAGCCCACACAGTCTAAAACACAGCCCATGCAGTATATAACACAGCCCACGTAGTATATAGCACAGCAACGTAGTATATAACACAGCCCACGTAGTATATAACACAGCCCACGCAGTATATAACACAGCCCACGTAGTATATAGCACAGCGACGTAGTATATAAGACAGCCCAAGTAGTATATAACACAGCCCACGCAATATATAACACAGCCCACATAGTATATAGCACCGCCCAAGTAGTATATAACACAGCCCACGCAGTATATAACACAGCCCACGCAGTATATAACACAACCCACGCAGTATATAACACAGCCCACACAGTATATAACACAGCCCACACAGTATATAGCAGTGTGGGCACCATATCCCTGTTAAAAAACAATTGAAATAAAAAATTGTTACATACTCACGTTCCGGCAGCCTCCGGATCGAGCCCAGGCGTTTAGCGATGCTCCTCGCAACGCTCTGCTCCCAGTAATGCCTTGCGGCAATAACCCGTGATCATGTAGCGGTCTCGCGAGACCGCTAAGTGATCTCGAGTCATTGCCGCAATGTATTCTTGGGACCAGAGCATCGCGAGGAGCGGGAAAGGAGCCGCGGGTGCCAGAAGGTGAGAATATAATCAAATGGAGTGAAAGAAAAATGCGGCACTCACCCTGTAGTTGCTGTGCTTACGTGTTCTTTATTGGATAAGAAAAAATTAATATCAAACGTCCATTAGGACTGCAGATGAGCGAGAGGGTGCGGGAGTGTGGACAACACTCCCGCACCCTCTCGCTCATCTGCAGTCCTAATGGACGTTTGATATTAATTTTTTCTTATCCAATAAAGAACACGTAAGCACAGCAACTACAGGGTGAGTGCCGCATTTTTCTTTCACTCCATTTGAATATCTAGTCTATTATTCTATGCTGAGCACCATATACCCTATCAGCTTGTGTTCCCTGCACAACAGTGGTTAATTTACTCAAGACTGAGAAATTTCACACACCTCTAGTGCCGTCTGACTTTTGTCTCATGGACTGGGTGAGAATATAATGTTTTGGTATTTTTTATTATTTTTAACATTATATGTTTTTACTATTGATGCTGCATAGGCAGCATCAATAGTAAAAAGTGAAGCGCTATTTAAATCCCGACCCAATATCGCTGACTGGTCGCGGCCGGCCGCGACCAATCGGCGACCCGAAATTTCCGCGACAGACAGACAGACGGAAGTTACAGACAAACAGACGGAAGTACCCCTTCGACAATTATATATATAGATATATAAATATCCTGTGTGTGTATATATATATATATATATATATATATATATATATATATTATAAAAACATAGAAATATATAGAAATATAAATAAATATAATTATATAATTATAAATATATCAAATATATAATATATTATAAATATATTCAATATATATATATATGTGTGTGTGTGTGTGTGTGTGTGTGTGTGTGTGTGTGTGTGTGTGTATATATATATATATACGTGTATATATATATATATATATATATATATATATATATATATACAGTATATATTTCTTTATTTTTAATTGGAAAAGAGGGTTATTTGAATTTTTATGCTTTTACATTTTAGAAAACTTTTATTTTTCACATTCTTATTTGGTGACTTAAGTGACTTGAATTTGCGATGGTCTGTTCTGTACACTGCAATGCTATAATATTGTAATATATAGACAAAAATGACGTTCTCGTATATAGCCCAGCCATAGCATGTACCAATCTGGTCTGTTCTATAGGCTAGTGTATGTCATTAGTCGGCTGCCGCCGTTCTCCTCCTTTGCTGTATGCACACAGAGACTGTCACGTATGCAATATGCGGACACGACTGGCTCTTCTGACCAGACTTGTCCATTGTCTTCTTCTGGAATTTCTTGCTCCAGATGTGACTCCAGGGCACAGGAGACACTTGTCCTTTGTCCCTTTGTAAGCAGGTTGTGGGATGCAGTGACGCAAGGGAGGCAGTGCAGGGGTTAACAATATAACAGTTTAATTAACACAAAGGAGAAAACTCATCGCAGGGAGATAAACAGCTAAATCTGAAAAAAAATAGCAAATGTAAGATGACAGCAGCCCAATTATCAAACTTATCGTGTCCTTATGGTCCTCCACCGCAGATGATCCGTTGGGGGTTGTAGTACTGGCAGCGGCCGGAGTAGTGTCCACAGATGGGGTCCCACAGAGGGCAATCCAGCTTCTGGCGGCAACGGGCGGTCTCCAGTTGTACCCGTTGAGCCCCTAGTCCATGAGCCTGTGCAGCCAAAGCAATGAGGGCTGCACCAATCCCAGAATCAAGCGTGAGCTCAGGTGTGCTGTCCAGCATATGGTACCGCGGCCTAATGTCCCGCAATCAGCCCACACTTCTTTGCACGTGCGCGGCCTTAACTGCCTGTGGGCGCACAGCGCTCACTACACACACTGTCTCACTGATGTTAGCCAGAGGTGCCGGCTGCCGTGCGTCCCAGTGCCGGGGCTCGGGGTGCGGAGCGTGCTTCTCACCCTGCTGCACGCTCTCTGATGGCGGGAAACTGCTCACTACTTTGCGCGCTTTTCCATTAATCACCGGTTCACATGCACCCTCCCTTTCCGGGTCAAGGAACCTGTTCGGTCCCCTATTCCTTCCCCCGGGCAACATGGGACGCAACCTCGACAGTTCCGGAGCTGGTTCACTGCAGGTACCCACAGCCCGGTCTTCCTCCTTACACTTTGACAGCCAATTATAGATGTGCTCATAATGCAGAGTCTATGATTGGCAGAGTATATAAAAAAGGTTGCCGCACTGAAAGGCACTTACAGAGTGAAGTGTAATCCTGTGCAAGAAATGTCCACTTGCATTATGGTATCTTCATCCACAGTCCCGTAGTGTTGAGCAATGGGAGCGTCCTCCCTAGGGTAGCAATCCCCTGACCTTGAGGAACAGGGACGTTTCCCTCGAAACGCGTTGGGATTGGCCCCTACACACGTCCGTCACAAACTGACAGGTGACGTCACCATCTTACCACGCCCCCCGCTCACCTCGCTACGCTGACAGCGGCGCCATCGGCCGTGGCTACCGCTGAATTACGGCGGCGGGTTTCTACGGGGGATTGCTACCCTAGGGAGGACGCTCCCATTGCTCAACACTACGGGACTGTGGATGAAGATACCATAATGCAAGTGGACATTTCTTGCACAGGATTACACTTCACTCTGTAAGTGCCTTTCAGCGCGGCAACCTTTTTTATATACTCTGCTTATCTGTTGACAGTTATACACACCACACTGGTTGGTTTGCCTGCTGCTGTTCTTTTAGGCACACGTGTTCAGCGCCATTGTGATCTATAGTTATACTATTTTGCAGAGTCTGTGATTGGCTGACAGGATGAGACCCCAAGGTGTGCTGTGCCTGTTACTGCATAAGCAATGGCATACCACCAATGGTGGCAGGCCACCCGGCCTCTATGTGGCCCGTGAGATTCAGGGCCCCGCCACATGTCCTTGCACATTCAACTGTATTGGCATCCTGGATTCTGATACAGTTGATATAAATGATGGAGGAGGGAACATCAGCTGACACTTCTTCCTCCATCATTCTTCCTCGGCATCTGACTCCTCAGCGCAGCGGGCGTGATGACGTCTCTACATGGTGTCTGTTGCGCTGAAAATGCAGAACTTCAGAACAAGGAGGAGAGGTGAGTGTTGTATTTTTTTTAAAAAAAGAACATTGTTGTTGCCAGAATACTATATTCAGGACTATGGGGAGTGCAGCATACTGTATGGAGGACTATGGGGAGGACAGTATACTGTATGGAGGACTATGGGGAGTGCAGTATTCTATATCGAGGAATATGGGGAGTGCAGTATACTATATGGAGGACTATGGGGAGTGCAGTGTACTGTACAGATGACTATTGGGAGTGCAGTATACTATATGGATTACTATGGGGAGTACAGTATACTGTATGGTGGGCTATTGGGAGTGAAGTATACTATATGGAGGACTGTGGGGCATGCAGCGTACTGTATGGAGGACTATTGGGAGTGCAGTATACTGTATGGAGGACTATGGGGAGTACAGTATGCTGTATGGAGGACTATGGTAAATACAGAATACTGTATGGATGACTATTGGGAATGCACTATACTATATGGAGTTTTATGGGGAGTACAGTAAACTGTATGGAGGACTATGGGAAGGACAGTATTCTGTATGGATGACTATTGGGAGTGAAGTATACTTTATGGAGGACTATGGGGAGTACAGTATACTGTATGGAGGGCTATGGACAGTTCAGTGTACTGTATGGAGGACTAATGGGAGGGCAGTATACTGTATGGAGGACTATGGGGAGTGTATTATACTATATGGAAGACTATGGGGTGCAATATATTTTATGGAATACTATGGGGTGCATTATACTATATGGAGGACTATGGGTGCATTATACTATATGGTGGACTATGGGGTGCATTATGCTATATGGAGGATATGGGGTGCGTGCATTACACTATATGGAAGGCAATATGGTGCCCAGTACACTTTATCCATGGCTATGTGGGGCCCATTGTGCTATATAGAAGGCTATGTGGACCCATTATAATATTTAAACGCCTATGAAAGGCCATTATAATATTTGGAAAGCTATGTGAAAGCCTTTATACTTTATGGAGGGCCATGTGAGGGCAATTAAACTATATGCAAGCAGTGTGAAGGTTTGTTTGGGGTTCATCATATTGTGTTGAAGGCTTTGTGGGGGCGATTATACTATTTGGAGGGATAATGTGGCCCATTATACAGTGTGGGGAGAGGTGTGAGACCATTATACTGTATGTAGGCCCATTATATTGAATGGAGCACTGAGTGCAGGTCATACGGATTTGGGGTCACCATACTTTGCTGAGGGAGTTAAGGGGGTATAGTAGGGTTATCATACTGTGCGTGTGGAGAATACTGTGGAGAAATTCACTGTGGGGGTAACATACAGTGTTTGTGGGGCACTTTAGTTGGCATTACACTTTATGGATGCAATGAAAGAGGAATTTATTGGCTTCAGTAGGAGGAAAATTACTTTGTAAGGCTATGTGTGCACGTTGAGTATTTGCTTGTAGAACTTTCTGCAAGGTTCCTGCGTTCTCTTGGCAGGCATTTTTGCTGCGTTCTTGCATGCGTTTTTGTACAGAACTGAAGGCTTTTTTGAGCTAAATAAAGATATTTTTGAAAAAGTTTTATAATGTAATTTTTTTGGTTCAAGATCACCTTTTTCATGCTAATGCACTGACATCAGGGTAATGGGATTAGGTCTTGGTGTCAGCAGCTGTCATTGACACCAAGCCCCAGGCTAAAGGTACCGTTACACTAAATGACTTACCAACGATCACGACCAGCGATATGACCTGGCCGTGATCGTTGGTAAGTCGCTGTGTGGTCGCTGGGGAGCTGTCACACAGACAGCTCTCTCCAGCGACCAACGATCAGGGGAACGACTTCGGCATCGTTGAAACTGTCTTCAACGATGCCGAAGTCCCCCTGCAGCACCCGCGTAACCAGTGTAAATATCGGGTTACTAAGCGCAGGGCCGCACTTAGTAACCCGATATTTACCCTGGTTACCATTGTAAAAGTTAAAAAAAAAAAAACAGTACATACTCACATTCTGATGTCTGTCACGTCCCCCGGCGTCCACAGGGCCGCACCGCTACAGAAATTAAGTTGACTTTCTATGGGTGCAAACAGAGGCCGCAGGATAGCTTACGGGACTATGCCCTTAACCTCCAGGAGGCGCTGCGGGCCATCAAGCAGAGTGACCCCGGCAGCATGCAAAATGAAGATTAACTCCTGAAAGAGCGGTTCATTGAGGGGCTCCTGTGCAGCCACCAAAGGGGTCAACTGCACTTCCTGGCCATGCAGAATCCAGACCTGACTTTTGCGCAATTCAAGGATAAAGCCATCCAGGCGCTACAAGAGCGACAACCCAGCCGTGCAGTGCCTCCCAGGCGTCAAGCTCTCACATACCACCAGGAGGTGGCGTCGGATGCCCCAGTCGCCGCCGAGGCCGATGCCCAGATCCTAGAGGACGATTCCCCCGCGGGACTCCGCCTCCAGATGCAGGAGCTGACCAAGAGCGTTGCTGCCCTAGCCCGGACTGTGCAGTCCCTACAGGAGGCCCCCAAGGAGAAGATACAGCTGGACTCCAGAACAGAGGATGTCCCCTGGATGCGACAGAGGAGACTCCGCCGACCAGAGGCAGGGACGACGATCGCTTTCATCGGGACGGACGACCTATCTGCCGCCGCTGTCATCAGGTGGGCCACCTTGCAAGGTACTGTCATTTAAATGAGCAACCCCTGGGACAGAGGGCCAACCCCCAGGAGTAGGACGATCAGGCCCGCAGCATTGGAGAGCCAAATACATTGGAGGGCGACCAGTTCTTCCTATTGTGATCGACGGTATCCCCATGAACGCTTTGCTGGACACCGGTTCTCAGGTGACGACTATGCCTTACGTGCTTTATAAACGGTATTGGGAGGACACCGATATTACTCGTGGCCCCGATGACGATTTCACCATAATAGCCAGTAATGGTCAGCCATTGCCACAAGTGGGGTATAAAGAGGTCACCATCAAAGTGGGGCGGGTGGAATTGAAGGCCCAAGGGATTGTAATTGTTGATATTGACCGCCGTGAATGTAATCCCATGATGACCATTGGTACTAATGTTATAGAAAATTGTCTTGCAGAAGTTATTGTCCTATTACAACAGGTAGCAGAAACAGCTGGCTACAGTGAACAACGTGCCCTGCAAAAATAAATCAGGGCCCTGATGCAAAGACAGCAGGTGGAGCTGACTGGTGGTGAAATTGGTCGTGTCACAGTGAGTGATTCAAACCCCATTGCGATACCCCCCAGGAGTGAAATGTTAATATGGTGTCGGGCAGCCATAGGCCTCAGGGGTAAAGACTATCAGGCCCTGGTAGAACCCGTATATTCGGATAATAGGCCTACCCTCCTGACAGCCAGAGGGGTGGTTGATGTCCGCAAGGGGAGGGTGCCAGTACGTGTTCTCAATTGCGGGGAGGAAGAAGTCCAGCTAGCCAAATATGCCACACTTGCCAAACTGTTTACTGTTAATAGTAGTGTGATACAGGCACCTGGGCCCTTGGTCCAGTCCAATCCGGCAGAGAACAACGGTTCTGCAGGGCAACCGAAGGATTGGTGTCGGGAATTACATGTGGGCACTGACTCTACCCCACCTCACCAGAAACAGGGGGCCTACAGGGTGGTTCATGAGTACGAGCGGGTCTTTAGCAATCACCCCCTAGATTTTGGACAGGTAAAAGGGATCCAACATCATATCCCCACAGGGGATCACCGACCCATAAAAGAGAGATACCGTCCTGTGCCCCCAGCTCATTATCAGTGTGCCAAGGACATGTTGCGAGAGATGAAGGAGGCTGGGGTAGTGAGGGACAGTTGTAGCCCCTGGGCAGCTCCATTAGTCCTTGTTAAGAAGAAAGATGGCACAATGAGAATGTGTGTGGATTATAGACATTTAAATCGCATTACACATAAAGATGCATATCCACTGCCCAGGATAGAGGAGTCCCTGGCTGCTTTAAAATCTGCTAACTACTTCTCTACCTTGGATCTCACCAGTGGGTACTGGCAGGTTCCCGTGGCGGAGGCAGACAAGGAGAAGACGGCCTTCACGACACCAATGGGTCTCTGTGAATTCAACTACATGCCCTTCGGATTGTGCAACGCCCCGGGGACGTTCCAGAGGATGATGGAGTGCTGTCTGGGGCACAAGAACTTTGAAACTGTACTGCTGTATCTGGACGATGTCATTGTCTTCTCTAAGACCTATGAAGACCATCTGAAGCACCTGGCCGAGGTGTTTGAAGCCCTGTCCATCATTGGCTTAAAGGTGAAACCATCCAAATGCCACCTGCTGAAACCCAAAGTACAGTATCTAGGCCATGTGGTGAGTGCCGAAGGAGTGGCCCCAGACCCCGACAAGGTTACGGTGATTAAGGACTGGCCGAAACCCAGCAACCTCCATGAAGTCCGGCAGTTCCTCGGGTTGGTAGGCTATTACAGGAGGTTCATCAAGGACTTCACCAAGAAGGCCGCGCCATTGCAAGGTCTATTGGTGGGCCAATCCAAGAAGACCAAGGGGAAGAATACCCCATTTGATTGGAACGAAGGACTGTCTCCTTGTCTGCCTCATTCACTTGCTTGAAGATGGCGCTGACGGGAGAAGAGGTACTGGCCTACCCAGAATATGATCAACCGTTTGTGCTGTATACGGATGCCAGCAATGTAGGACTGGGAGCTTTGTTGTCCCAGGTCCAGAAAAGCAAGGAGAGGGTAATTGCTTACGCCAGCAGGAAACTTCGTCCCACGGAAAGGAACCCTGATAACTACAGTTCCTTCAAGCTGGAATTCCTCGCCATCGTTTGGGCAGTGACGGAGAGGTTCAAGCACTACCTGGCTTCTGCAAAATTCACCGTCTTCACGGATAACAATCCACTAACGCACTTGGACACCGCCAAACTCGGGGCCTTGGAACAGCAGTGGATGGCCCGGCTGTCCAATTATGACTTCACCATCAAGTACCGGGCAGGACGCAAGAATGCAAATGCCGATGCCTTGTCCCGGATGCCCAATTTGCCAGAAATGGGGGAGGACCCGGAGGCACTTGAAGAAGTAGAGCTGCCCACTTTCCATCGCCCCAAAGCCACTCAGTGCTCCCATCATGTGAAGAACAGGCACAGAAACAACCAGGATGCCACACTGAATCCCCTGCCCCACCACGGGTGGGCAGAGACCCAGGATGGTGACCCTGCGGTCCGTCGGGTGAAAGAGCTCCTGACGCAGGCAGGTTTGCATCCCGGCCCGGATGATCCACAAGAAACCCAACAGCTGTGGAAGGGGAGAAGTAAACTGTTTATTCACGATGGTAAACTGTGCCGAAGAAGTATCGACCCCCGAACTCAGGAATTGGTGTGGCAGATAGTGGTTCCCATGCAAGATGCGCCAATGGTTCTGGGAGCATACCACGATGGGACTGGACAGTTCGGGTGGAGGAAGTTGGAGAGACTACTCCGAGGGAGATTCTATTGGATTGGCATGAAAAGAGCCATCGAGAAGTGGTGTCGGGAGTGTGGCCCGTGCAGCCTACGCAGGAAGGACCGTGACAGCCAACGGGC
This sequence comes from Ranitomeya variabilis, assembly GCF_051348905.1. NCBI lineage: Eukaryota > Metazoa > Chordata > Amphibia > Anura > Dendrobatidae > Ranitomeya > Ranitomeya variabilis. The sequence goes on from NC_135235.1 coordinate 216,891,428, forward strand.
TCCTTTGCAGCCCATCATCACCAAACGGCCGCTAGAATTGGTCGCGCTAGACCACGTGAAGCTGACGCCTAGCCGGTCGGGCTATATTTATGCTCTCACCATCGTGGATCATTACTCCAGTTTCCTGGTGGTTGTACCTGTCAAGGATCTAACGGCCAGGACGGCCGCCAAAACCTTCCAGCAGTATTTCTGTAGGCCCCATGGGTACCCGGAGAAGGTACTGACCGATCAGGGGCCAACATTTGAGGCGGAGGTGTTCCAGGAGTTCTGCAATCTGTACGGGTGTAAGAAGATCAGAACTACACCGTACCACCCACAAACCAACGGGATGTGTGAAAAGATGAACCAAGTGGTGATCGACTTATTGAAAACCTTGCCTGTAGAGGAACGGAACTTGTGGCCAACAAAGTTGCCCGACCTGGTAGAGATGTACAACCACATCCCAGTGAATTCTACCAACTGCACTCCGGCGTACCTGATGCGAGGAAGGTCTAGTAAATTGCCCGTTGATCTGGACATGGGGGATCTAACCCCCAAAGATACCTCGCCGGATGTCGATTGGGATACGGAGAGGCAGCAAAGGTACCGCAAAGTACAGGAATGCATGGAAAGAAGTCTCGCTCAGGCCAGGCAAAAACAGGAAAGGGACTACAACCAGCATGCTCCTGCGATTCCCTTGCCGCCTGGTGAGCAGGTACTCAAGCGGAAGAGAAGGCTACACAAACTTGACGACCAATGGGAAGCGGAACCGTATACCATCCTGCCGTCCGATTTCGGCAATACTAAAGTCTGTCTCATCAGCAAAGATGGAGGGGAAACCTCAACGGCAATATCCAGAGACCACCTTAAGGTATGCCCCGATAAGTTGAGGGAGAAGGAAACAGGTCCAAGAGCCTCTCCACCTGTAGAAGAGGAGAAAATGGACTCAAATAAATCAGGCCATTGTGGTACCTGTCTTAACGTTTCGTCAACCGAACCCGCCTGAACTAGACGTGGTGCCAGCTCCTCCGGACCCGCCATCACCACAGACCTCGCCGGACGATGCCATGCCCACCGTCGGACCGGCGGAGCCTCCCTCTGCTATCGGCGAATCTGCCGTACCCACTGTTGGTAGCAGCAGCTCTGAGAGATCCAGCATGCCAGTGCTACCCAGACTCACTAGAAGCGTAGCTAGAAGGCAGTGCACTACATCAGTGGTAGCAAGCATAGCGAGCCCTGCTAGGCCAATAGCAACCCCCGCACTACGGAGGTCTACACGTAGCACCAAGAATCAGACTCCCCTTCGCTACAAAACTTGGAGGTATTAACTAAAGTTGCTAATTGTGTTTGTGTAAATATCTTTGTTACAAGTTTAAAAATGGACAACGGAGCAGTGGACAGTGAATTGCTCCAAAACTTTCAAAAGGGACCCCTTTGTTTACCCGGGGTCCCTGCTGTTTTAAAGTTACAACCCCTGGACTGGGAGTCATGAACTGTGCATGACCAAAACTTTTGCAACGTTCAAGAGTCCTCACCTCCCATAAAGGGAAGCACTGTTATGTTTAATTGTTTATGATATTTAAAAATTTTATGTGTTTTCTGTTAACACGTATCGTTGTTCTTATTTTCCCAGTCCGGGAGAACTGGATTTAACCGGGGGGGAGTGCAGCGCCCCAGAGTCCTGGTCGTTGCAGTAATGTCGCTCTGCCACTAAGGGGAGTGATGTTACGTCTGATTGCACTAAAGGAGTTCACCTGACCAGGTATCACACACACACACTACACTTCACACTCCGGCCACCAGGGGGAGTGGTTCTATCTAGTAGGCCACTCCTCACGCTCTGGTAAAACTGGGGGTTGGACAGGAAGTTAGGGAGAAAGTAGCTGGGAAGAGCTAGGGAGAGGACCTGTCAGGGGTGGGATCCTGGCAGAGTCCTAGAAAGAGACAGATCGTTACGGAGTTGTGCCTGTGCCTTACAGCGGCAGACTCCTAAGAAAGGACAAGAAGCGAGGTTTATTGTGGAGAAGTGAGGAACGGAAATACAGCAAAAAGGAGATAATACCAGAAGGAGTCGTGCCTCAAGATCAGTAACATCCTTCTGAGGCGCGTAGCCGGTGGCCGGAACGCCGAGAAAGTAAGAGACTCTACGCATTACTTTAAACTACGGCCGGGCAGTTAACCATAGGTTGGCTGTCTCACCATTACACCTAACGAAGACAACGGAGGCAAACTGTGGGAGAGGGGCGTCCCTAGGGTCCCTAAAAAATAGCTCCAGGCCTACCCCGTCATACGGGTGCGTCCCATCCATATCATCTGGGGGACGGAGAGAGAGAGACCAGAAATATACACGACAGTTGTGAGGACTATCCCGTGGTGCTCAGCAGGGAAGTACTACAACACACAGGCGCTAGAAGGTAGACACTGATTTCCACCTGCAAAGGGAACTCTGGATGTGCCTTCGGACCAGCCGGTCTCAGCCAGCACTGTTAACAGTACTCTGGATTGCGGACCCTGAAGCCTTCAGTAAAGAGGTAAAGAGACTGCAACCCTGTGTCCTCGTTATTCACCGCGACCTACACCACGCACCATTATCTCATCTTTCATTGGACGCCCCTTAACAGGGTCACGGACCGGGTCTAGCCACTGTGACGACCCCAGAACTGAGACAGAGAGGCCCGGTACCGAGTACCCCGCGGCCCTGCGTCTGGGGGCGCTCCAAATTTGGTGTCACGAACAGGATCTACTCTGTCTCACCCTAATCACCTAAGAAGACATAGGGGGCAACATTTGGAGAGGGGCGACTCTAGGGTCCCGGAAGAACTCCGAGCCTACCCGTCATACGGGTGCGTCCTAGCCATATAATCTGGGGGACGAAGCAGAACATCTTGATCGAGTTGTGAGGGAACTTCAGAAACAGACACAACAGTTGTGGGGACTATCCCGTAAGCATCGCAGGGGAGGACCGCAACACACAAGCGCTAGAAGGTAGGCACAGATTTCCACCTGCAAAGGGAGCTCTGGAGGTGCCATCGGACCAGTCGGACTCTCACCGCCCGGTTAACCGTATTCCAGACTGAGGATCCTGAGCCTTCAGTAAAGAGGTAAAGAGACTGCAACCTGGTGTCTTCGTTAATTACTGCGACTGGCACCGCACCACATCATCACCACCACCCACACATTGAACTGTTATTCCTTTATTGGATCCCCCTTAACAGGGTCACAGGCCGGGGTCTAGCCACCGTGACATCGCCAGAGCAGAAGGGAGACCCGGTACTTAGGACTCGGTGGCCCTGTGGCAAGGGGTGCTCCAAACTTGGCGTCACGAACAGGATGTACTTAAGCCTGAAGAATCAGGTCATGTGTGCCTTGGAACTGTGATTGAACTGTGCTTGAACCATGATTTATTGCAAAGACTGCGTGTTGCTATTTGCCGCCAAAATCCGCCTTCGCCACGCACGAAGGGAGGAGCTATAGCTTCGTGGGCGGAGCTGGTCAAAAAGAGCACGGAACCAGAAGACGCGGTAAAGCGACGATCGAAGAGGAACACCAACTTCCAGCAGGTTAGCAGGGGGAAGGAGCGGCCATGTCTGAGTCGGGGGGAGCAGAGGCGGCGGTCGCAGCCGTAGACCCAGAGGCACCTTCGGTCCCCGCGGTAGATGCAGCTGCGGGCCTTGTACCACAGCCGGCTGCCGCAGAGCTCGCCGCCCCTATCCGCCAGCCGGAGGCTGCTGCGGCTACAACAGCCATAATGCCCTTCTCCATGCCGTACCTACCTGGAGCAGCCTGGCTCCCGCGATACTCTGGAGAGTCACATACATTAACTGACTTTAAAGAGGGGATCTGCAGCCTGCTCGAGTTCTATCCCTTGACAGAGCCTCAGAAAGTTCATATGATAACAGGCCAACTCTTTGGGGCGGCTCTGAGAGGGGGATGAAGCCCTGGCCCGCCGCCGATAAGGGAACTGCACAGCAGGTCTTTGCAAAGCTTAAAGCCACCTTTGACACCTGCACCCAGAGGCGCTGCTATCATGAAGCAAGTTGAGCACTTTGCTTCAGGCGGCAGCTCATCCCTCAAGCCAAGGGGTGGCAGAGCGGCGGTCAGAACACGTGGTGCTGTTGCCGACTCTCCCTGTAATCCCTGCAGACCCTTGCCTTGCTGGCACTCAGAACCTAACGTGACTGCTACCTTACCAGCAGCAGTGCCCTGTCTCCCGACCCTGGGGACACACATTGCTGATTGCTGGGACTCGCAGAGCAGTAAGTAAACATCTCCTGACTCCTGCCCACGCTCTGCTGCACGCTCTGCTGCACCAGGAGTCCGTGACTCCGTCATAGTTCACCGCTTCCCTCCATCAGACTCCTCAGCCTTGTCTCTGCCTGTGTGCACACAGCAGGCAATGTTTGCTCCCACTGGCATCCTGCCCAGCATCTCTATATGCTGCTGCACTGTGTATGTATGTGTATGTAATGTATAGCGCTGTTCACATGCACAGGATTGGATCTCGGAGTTGCACACTACTTATACAATTGTGTAGTGATACAGCAGCTGTGGGTCTGCCCCCTAGTATATAGTCCTATAAGTCTGTATTCTGTTGCACACTTGAGCACTATAAAAAACTGTGTCTATGGTGATAATAACTACACCCAAGTAATTGTGCCACATCCACAGCAGTGTGTCTGTATTGTCTTGCACACTTGAGCCCTGTGTGTGTGTGTGTGTGTGTATGTATAAGGGTATGTGTCCACGTTCAGGATTGCATCAGGATTTGGTCAGGATTTTTCATCAGTATTTGTAAGCCAAAACCAGGAGTGGGTGATAAATGCAGAAGTGGAGCATATGTTTCTATTATACTTTTCCTCTAATTATTCCACTCCTGGTTTTGGCTTACAAATACTGATGAAAAATTCTGACCAAATCCTGACCCGGACATCATTTTTTCTATTTCTCTAAATTCAAATGACCACTATTGCACAAATGTTTACAGGATAGAAAGAAATCTGTATGAACCAGATTAATTTCTACCGATTTAAAAAATTTACTACGGGGGGGCGCCGTTTTGCAGTTCGCCTCAGGCGGCAGAGAGGCTAGGTTCACCCCTGGGTTACGCGCTGCTGCTCAGAGCTTCCTGCACTGATTGTGTCAGCGCCTGCAGTAAAGCAGAGCACAGCGGTGACGTCACCGCTGTGCTCTGCTTTACGGCCGGCGCTGACACAGTCAGTGCAGGAAGCTCTGAGCAGCAGCGCATAACCCTGTGGACGCCGGGGGACGTGACAGACATCAGAATGTGAGTATGTACTGTTTTTTTTTTTTACTTTTACCATGGTAACCAGGGTAAATATCGGGTTACTAAGCGCGGCCCTGCGCTTAGTAACCCGATATTTACCCTGGTTACAAGTGAACACATCGCTTCACACACGCCGATCCAGTGATGACAGCGGGTGATCTAGCGACGAAATAAAGTTCTGGACTTCTAGCTCCGACCAGCGATATCACAGCGGGATCCAGATCGCTGCTGCGTGTCAAACACAACGAGATCGCTATCCAGGACGCTCCAACGTCACGGATCGTCGTCATTCTCGCTGCAAAGTCGCTTAGTGTGAAGGTACCTTTAGTAATGAAAAGGTGTCAACCCGACACCCTCATTACGAAGTCGGTAAGTAAATGCAAACACACACACAAACACACAAACCTACACACACATTGTCACCAGCTTATGTAGGAGAGTTAACAGAACAAACGTACACAGGCTGTAAGCAAACCACAACTGTTAATTTTATTAAAAAAAAAAATGTTGTTGGCTCCCACATAATTTTAATAACCAGCAGAGGTGAAGCCGATGGCTGAGGGCTGATGTTAATATTCTGGAAAGGAGCCAATAGCCATAAAGTTTCCCAGGCTATTAATATCAGCTCACAGCTGTTTGCTTAGCCTTTACTGGCTAGTTTACAGGGGGACCCTAGAAAAAAATTGACATAGGGTCCCCCTATAAATTCTAACCAATAAAGGCTAGGCAGAGAGCTGTGGGATGATATTAATAGCCTAGGAAGGGGCCATGAATATTAGCCACCTCTCATACTAAAAACATCAGCTCTCATCTGCCCAGAAAAGGCATATCTATAAGATGCATCAAATATGGCACTTAGCCTCGCTCTTTCCACTTGCCCTGTAGTGGTGGAAAGTGGGGTGATAGTCTATAGACGTCTATAAGACCCCTATCCATTAGTAACCCCATAATGATATTATATAAAAAACACCCAGCCACCCAGAAAAAGTCCTTTATTTGAAATAATGACACAGACTCCTTTAACATTTAATCCCATCACAGAAGAAGAAGTCTCCAGGCCCCTCTCCTCTTCTTGTCCGACTACATGCACTACCGACCTCATTCCCTCACAACTCCTCCAGTCGCACTCTCCAGTCATCACAACTCACTTAACTACAATCTTTAATCTCTCCCTCTCCTCTGGCATTTTCCATCCTCCTATCATTACTCCACTACTAAAAAAACCCTCACTTGATCCATCCTGCACAAATAACTGCAGACCAGTCTCCAACCTCCCCTTCATCTCTAAACTCTTGGAGCGCTTGGTTTACTCCCACCTTACCCGTTACATCTCCACTCACTCCCTCCTAGACCCTTCACAGTCCGGCTTCCGCCCCCTACACTCGACAGAAACTGCACTCATCAAAGTGACCAATGACCTTCTGACAGCAAAATGTAACGGTGACCACTCTCTGCTCATTCTTCTCGACCTCTCTGCAGCTTTTGACAATGTTGACCACCATCTCCTACTCTCTAGGCTCCAGTCACGAGGCATTAAGGACACTGCTCTCTCCTGGTTCTCCTCCTATCTTTCTTACCGCTCCTTCAGTGTATCGTTTGTTGGCTCCACTTCGTCCCCTCTTCCTCTCACTGTCGGGGTACCTCAGGACTCAGTCCTTGGCCCACTTTTCTTCTTTCTCTACACGGCCCCAATTAGACAGACCATCCGCAGATTTAGCTTTCAGTACCATCTTTATGCCAATGACACACAACTATATATGTCATCCCCTGACCTTACTCCCGCTGTACTACAGAACGCCAGTGACTGTCTGTCCGCAGTCTCCGACATCATGTCCGCCCTCTATCTGAAACTCAACCTCTCCAAAACTGAACTTCTTCTGCTCCCAACATCTAGTAACCTCCCTAAACCTGACATTTCCCTCTCTGTGAGTGGCACCATAATAACACCCCGGCAACAGGCGCGCTGTCTGGGTGTTATGTTTGACACCAATCTCTCCTTCACTTCCCATATACAGGTCCTTCTCAAAAAATTAGCATATAGTGTTAAATTTCATTATTTACCATAATGTAATGATTACAATTAAACTTTCATATATTATAGATTCATTATCCACCAACTGAAATTTGTCAGGTCTTTTATTGTTTTAATACTGATGATTTTGGCATACAACTCCTGATAACCCAAAAAACCTGTCTCAATAAATTAGCATATTTCACCCGACCAATCAAATAAAAGTGTTTTTTAATACCAAACAAAAAAACCATCAAATAATAATGTTCAGTTATGCACTCAATACTTGGTCGGGAATCCTTTGGCAGAAATGACTGCTTCAATGCGGTGTGGCATGGAGGCAATCAGCCTGTGACACTGCTGAGATGTTATGGAGGCCCAGGATGCTTCAATAGCGGCCTTAAGCTCATCCAGAGTGTTGGGTCTTGCGTCTCTCAACTTTCTCTTCACAATATCCCACAGATTCTCTATGGGGTTCAGGTCAGGAGAGTTGGCAGGCCAATTGAGCACAGTAATACCATGGTCAGTAAACCATTTACCAGTGGTTTTGGCACTGTGAGCAGGTGCCAGGTCGTGCTGAAAAATGAAATCTTCATCTCCATAAAGCATTTCAGCCGATGGAAGCATGAAGTGCTCCAAAATCTCCTGATAGCTAGCTGCATTGACCCTGCCATTGATGAAACACAGTGGACCAACACCAGCAGCTGACATGGCACCCCACACCATCACTGACTGTGGGTACTTGACACTGGACTTCAGGCATTTTGGCATTTCCTTCTCCCCAGTCTTCCTCCAGACTCTGGCACCTTGATTTTCGAATGACATGCAAAATTTGCTTTCATCAGAAAAAAGTACTTGGGACCACTTAGCAACAGTCCAGTGCTGCTTCTCTGTAGCCCAGGTCAGGCGCTTCTGCCGCTGTTTATGGTTCAAAAGTGGCTTTACCTGGGGAATGCGGCACCTGTAGCCCATTTCCTGCACACGCCTGTGCACGGTGGCTCTGGATGTTTCCACACCAGACTCAGTCCACTGCTTCCTCAGGTTCCCCAAGCGTTTTCTGCCACATTGTTTCCTTCCAACAGACTTACCATTGAGGTGCCTTGATACAGCACTCTGGGAACAGCCTATTTGTTGAGAAATTTCTTTCTGGGTCTTACCCTCTTGCTTGAGGGTGTCAATGATGGCCTTCTTGACATCTGTCAGGTCGCTAGTCTTACCCATGATGGGGGTTTTGAGTAATGAACCAGGCAGGGAGTTTTTAAAAGCCTCAGGTATCTTTTGCATGTGTTTAGAGTTAATTATTTGATTCAGAAGATTAGGGTAATAGGTCATTTAGAGAACCTTTTCTTGATATGCTAATTTATTGAGACAGGTTTTTTGGGTTATCAGGAGTTGTATGCCAAAATCATCAGTATTAAAACAATAAAAGACCTGACAAATTTCAGTTGGTGGATAATGAATCTATAATATATGAAAGTTTAATTGTAATCATTACATTATGGTAAATAATGAAATTTAACACTATATGCTAATTTTTTGAGAAGGACCTGTACAATCCCTTGTCTGCTCTTGCTGTTTACACCTAAAGAACATCTCTAGAATCCACCCTTTTCTCACCATGGAAACAACAAAAACCCTAGCTGTTGCCCTGGACTACTGTAACGCTCTATTAATTGGCCTCCCCGTTACTCGACTTTCCCCTCTTCAGTCTATCCTTAATGCAGCAGCCAGGGTCATCTACCTGGCTAATTGGTATTCAGATGCAGCTGCTCTTCGCAGGCATGTACTCCGGAGGACAGAGAATGAACTTCAATCCAATATTGCGGCCAGCATGCAGCCAGCGGGTAAGGAACGGGTGAATCAAACACCCGAAACCCCGCCCCTATGACCCAAAACTGGTCCCGCCAAATTCAGGTGACAGGTTCCCTTTAAACCATACTCACCGAAAGCCTAATCCACCGACGCCAACATCTCCTGCAACAAAAACAAAATAATAAGCCATAATATTCCTCACCTGTCCGCAAATAAGATAATCCATAATGTCCCACAACGATCCTGATAACTTTGAGAGCAGTCACTGATGTGAGTGCTCTCAAAGACAGCTGGCGATACACTGACAGGAGGTAATCGCTCCCACAGTGTATAGCACCGAGGTGCAATGAGAAAGTTCTCACGCAGCGGTGCTGTAAGTGAGAGTGGAGCGCCCCCACGTAAGGGCAATGGGGCACTCGGTACCGGGTCCTTCAGTTCGGGGGATGTCACGTTGGCCTGACCCGGTCCGTGGCCCTTTGAGGGACGTCCAATAAAGAAAAGAGTTTTTATAGTTTTGGGAAAGGTCTTTAAAGGGGAAATGTTTGTGCCGCCACCTGTCATGGTTCCCAATGGCAAGGGAACGTAAGAAACATATAAATAACGAACGAGCTCTCGGGTGATGGAAACTCGAGTTGACCGTGAGCTAAATCTACCACACAACTAATAGTAGCCAGGGAGCATACCTACGGCTTCCTAGATGCCACGCGCCAGCCGGAGAACTAACTACGCCTGGTAGAGGAAGGAACAGACCTGGCTTACCTCTAGTGAAATTCCCCAAAGATGATAGCAGCCCCCACATATATTAACGGTGATTTCAGGGGAAAAGACATACACAGTATGAAAGTAGATTTAGCAAAGAGAGGTCCACTTACTAGATAGCAGAAGGATACAAAAGAGGACTTCACGGTCAACTGAAAACCCTTTCAAAAACCATCCTGAAATTACTTTAAGACTCCTGTGTCAACTCATCACACAGGAGTGGCAATATCAGCCCACAAGAGCTTCCAGCAACAGAAAATGACAAAACTGTACACTGGACAAAAATACAAAAACGATAAGGACAATGAGTCCACTTAGCTGATCAGCAGACTAGTAGCAGGAACATGCAACCGAAAGACTCTGGTTACAATGATGACCGGCAAGGAAATGACTGGAGAGCAAGGCTAAATAGGAAACTCCCAAACACTGATGGAAGCAGGTGAACAGAAGCAGCAAAGTGCAAACAAGTCACCAGTACCACCAGCAACCACCAGGGGAGCCCAAAAAGCGGATACACAACAGTACCCTCCCCTTAAGGAGGGGGCACCGAACCCTCACAAGAACCGCCAGGGCGATCTGGATGAGCCCTATGAAAGGCACGAACCAAATCCGAGGCATGAACATCAGAGGCAGTTACCCAAGAATTATCTTCCTGACCATAGCCTTTCCATTTAACCAGATATTGAAGTCTCCATCTGGAAATACGGGAGTCCAAGATCTTCTCTACGACGTACTCCAATTCACCCTCCACCAGCACAGGAGCAGGAGGTTCAGTAGAAGGAACCACCGGTACCACATATCTCCGCAACAACGACCGATGGAACACATTATGGATAGTGAAAGATGCCGGGAGGTCCAAACGAAAGGAAACAGGGTTAAGAATCTCCAAAATCCTATAAGGACCGATGAACCGAGGCTTAAATTTGGGAGAAGAAACCCTCATAGGGACAAAACGGGAAGACAACCACACCAAGTCCCCAACGCGAAGGTGGGGACCAACACGACGACGACGGTTAGCAAACTGCTGAGTCCTCTCCTGGGACAATTCCAAATTATCCACCACTTGTCCCCAAATCCGATGCAACCGATCCACTACCGCATCCACTCCAGGACAATCCAAAGATTCAACCTGACCAGATGAAAAACGCGGATGAAACCCTGAATTGCAAAAGAAAGGAGAAACCAAAGTGGCAGAACTAGCCCGATTATTAAGAGCAAACTCCGCCAACGGCAGAAAGGCAACCCAATCATCCTGATCCGCAGACACAAAACACCTCAAATAAGTCTCCAAAGTTTGATTAGTTCGCTCCGTCTGGCCATTGGTCTGAGGATGGAATGCAGACGAAAAGGACAAATCAATGCCCAACCTGGCACAGACTGCCCGCCAAAATCTAGACACGAACTGGGTACCCCTGTCAGAAACGAAGTTTTCCGGAATACCATGCAAGCGAACCACATTTTGAAAAAACAGAGGGACCAACTCAGATGAGGAAGGCAACTTAGGCAATGGCACCAAATGAACCATTTTAGAAAAACGGTCACACACCACCCAGATGACAGACATCTTCTGAGAAACAGGGAGATCCGAGATAAAGTCCATAGAGATGTGCGTCCAAGGCCTCTTAGGAATAGGCAAGGGCAACAACAACCCACTAGCCCTAGAACAACAAGGCTTGGCCCGAGCACACACATCGCAAGACTGCACAAAAACACGCACATCTCGAGACAGGAAAGGCCACCAGAAGGATCTAGCCACCAAATCTCTGGTGCCAACAATTCCCGGATGACCTGCCAGAGTAGAAGAATGAACTTCCGAGATGACTCTAGTGGTCCAATCGTCAGGAACAAACAGTCTACCAGACGGACAACGATCAGGTCTATCCGCCTGAAATTCTTGCAAAGCACGTCGCAGATCTGGAGAGACAGCAGACAAAACCACCCCATCCTTAAGGACACCAGCAGGTTCAGAATTCCCAGGAGAGTCAGGCTCAAAACTCCTAGAAAGAGCATCTGCCTTCACATTCCTAGAACCCGGTAAGTACGAGACCACAAAATTAAACCGGGAAAAGAACAACGACCAACGTGCCTGTCTAGGATTCAGGCGCCTGGCAGACTCCAAATAAATTAAATTCTTGTGATCAGTCAAAACTACCACCTGATGTCTGGCACCCTCAAGCCAATGACGCCACTCCTCAAATGCCCACTTCATGGCCAAAAGCTCCCGATTACCAACATCATAGTTTCGCTCGGCGGCCGAAAATTTTCGCGAAAAGAACGCACAAGGTCTCATCACTGAGCAGTCGGAACTTTTCTGCGACAAAACCGCCCCCGCTCCGATCTCGGAAGCATCGACCTCAACCTGAAAGGGAAGAGAAACATCAGGCTGGCGCAACACAGGGGCAGACAAAAAGCGGCGCTTAAGCTCCCGAAAGGCCTCCACAGCAGCAGGGGACCAATTGGCAACATCAGCACCCTTCTTAGTCAAATCCGTCAGAGGTTTAGCAACGCCAGAAAAACCAGCTATAAATCGACGATAAAAATTAGCAAAGCCCAAGAATTTCTGAAGACTCTTCAGAGAAGTAGGCTGCGTCCAGTCGTAAATAGCCCGAACCTTGACAGGGTCCATCTCAATAGAAGAAGGGGAAAAAATGTACCCCAAAAAGGAAATTTTTTGAACCCCAAAAACACACTTTGAACCCTTTACACACAAAGAATTCTCCCGCAAAACCTGAAAAACCCTCCTGACCTGCTGAACATGAGACTCCCAGTCATCAGAAAAAATCAAAATATCATCCAAGTACACAATCATAAATTTATCCAAATATTCACGGAAAATATCATGCATTAAGGACTGAAAGACCGAAGGTGCATTAGAAAGGCCGAAAGGCATTACCAAATACTCAAAATGGCCCTCAGGCGTATTAAATGCGGTTTTCCACTCATCCCCCTGCTTAATTCGCACCAAATTATACGCCCCACGAAGATCAATCTTAGAGAACCACTTAGCCCCCCTTATGCGAGCAAACAAATCAGTCAGCAAAGGCAACGGATACTGATATTTGACTGTAATTTTATTCAGGAGTCGATAATCAATACAAGGCCTCAGAGAGCCATCCTTTTTAGAGACAAAGAAAAAACCGGCTCCTAAAGGTGATGAAAAAGGACGAATATGTCCCTTTTCCAGGGACTCCTTAATATACTCGCGCATAGCAGCATGTATAGGGACAGATAGGTTAAACAAACGACCCTTTGGAAATTTACTGCCAGGAATCAGATCTATGGCGCAATCACAATCCCTGTGAGGAGGGAGTGAACCAATTTTAGGCTCTTCAAAAATATCACGATAATCAGACAAAAATGCCGGAATCTCAGATGGAATAGATGACGAAATGGACACCAAAGGAGTGTCCCCATGAGCCCCCCGACATCCCCAGCTTAACACAGACATAGCTTTCCAGTCAAGGACTGGGTTATGAGACTGTAACCATGGTAATCCAAGCACCAAAACATCACGTAAATTGTACAACACAAGGAAGCGAATCACCTCCTGATGGTCTGGAGTCATACGCATAGTCACTTGCGTCCAGAACTGTGGTTTATTACAAGCCAAAGGTGTAGAATCAATACCCTTCAGAGGTATAGGGACTTCCAGAGGCTCTAAATCAAACCCACAGCGCCTGGCAAAGGACCAGTCCATAAGACTCAGAGCGGCGCCAGAGTCCACATAGGCATCCACGGTAATAACTGATAATGAACAAATCAAGGTTACAGACAAAATAAATTTGGACTGTAAAGTGCCAATTGAAATAGACTTGTCAACCTTCCTAGTACGTTTAGACCATGCCGATATAACATGAGCAGAATCACCACAATAGAAGCATAACCCATTTTTACGCCTATAATTCTGCCGCTCACTTCTGGACATAATTCTGTCACATTGCATTTTCTCTGGCGTCTCTTCAGAAGATACCGCCAAATGGTGCACGGGTTTGCGCTCCCGCAAATGCCGATCAATCTGAATTGCCATTGTCATGGACTCATTCAGACCTGTAGGCGCAGGGAACCCGACCATAACATCTTTAACGGCATCAGAAAGGCCCTCTCTGAAATTTGCCGCTAAGGCGCACTCATTCCACTGAGTAAGCACAGACCATTTACGAAATTTTTGGCAGTATATCTCAGCTTCATCTTGCCCTTGAGATAGGGCTATCAAAGCTTTTTCAGCTTGAATCTCCAAATTAGGTTCCTCATAAAGCAACCCTAAAGCCAGGAAAAACGCATCCACATTGAGCAACGCAGGATCCCCTGGTGCCAATGAAAATGCCCAATTTTGAGGGTCACCTCGCAGCAAAGAAATTACAATCTTAACCTGCTGGACAGGATCTCCTGAGGAGTGAGGTCTGAGAGAAAGGAATAATTTACAATTATATTTGAAATTCAGAAACCGAGATCTATCTCCGGAAAACACCTCTGGTGTAGGGATTTTAGGTTCAGAAATAGGAGTATGCATAACAAAATCTTGTAAATTTTGAACCTTCGTAGCAAGATTATTTAAACCTGCAGCCAAACTCTGAGGATCCATCTTTAAACAGGTGAGCTCAGAGCCATTCAAGGATTATAAGGAGAGAAAGGCAAAGGCTGCAATTAGAGCTGAAATACAACTGATCCAACTATGGAGCAAGCATAGGTAAAAAGAAAAAAAAAAATTTTTACAGACTTCTTTTTTCTCTCCTTTCTTCTGCCAATAAGTTTAACACGGGCCGGTCATACTGTCATGGTTCCCAATGGCAAGGGAACGTAAGAAACATATAAATAACGAACGAGCTCTCGGGTGATGGAAACTCGAGTTGACCGTGAGCTAAATCTACCACACAACTAATAGTAGCCAGGGAGCATACCTACGGCTTCCTAGATGCCACGCGCCAGCCGGAGAACTAACTACGCCTGGTAGAGGAAGGAACAGACCTGGCTTACCTCTAGTGAAATTCCCCAAAGATGATAGCAGCCCCCACATATATTAACGGTGATTTCAGGGGAAAAGACATACACAGTATGAAAGTAGATTTAGCAAAGAGAGGTCCACTTACTAGATAGCAGAAGGATACAAAAGAGGACTTCACGGTCAACTGAAAACCCTTTCAAAAACCATCCTGAAATTACTTTAAGACTCCTGTGTCAACTCATCACACAGGAGTGGCAATATCAGCCCACAAGAGCTTCCAGCAACAGAAAATGACAAAACTGTACACTGGACAAAAATACAAAAACGATAAGGACAATGAGTCCACTTAGCTCATCAGCAGACTAGTAGCAGGAACATGCAACCAAAAGACTCTGGTTACAATGATGACCGGCAAGGAAATGACTGGAGAGCAAGGCTAAATAGGAAACTCCCAAACACTGATGGAAGCAGGTGAACAGAAGCAGCAAAGTGCAAACAAGTCACCAGTACCACCAGCAACCACCAGGGGAGCCCAAAAAGCGGATACACAACAGCCACCTGTGGTATTCGGTCAGGGTGACCGACGCTGCTTAGGTGTCTGCTGGGGTGATGTTATGGCAGCAAGATGGTATACCATCCCACAGGTGAAGTGTATCGGTATACCTTCCCACAGGTGAAGTGTATCCCCAGGGCTTCCTAGAAGTGTAGATGGTGGATGGTGTGAGGCGCGATGAATAACGAGGACACAAGGTTGCAGTCTCTTTACCTTTTACTGAAGGCTTCAGCATCCACAGTCCAGGGCACCGAATCACAGGGTCGGCATAGTCCGGCCGGTCTGAAGGCAAATCCAGAGTCTCCTTGTCCAGGTGGAATGCAATAGCCTTCCTATGTGCACAGTAACACAGTAGGTTCCCACTTGCATAAGCTCTAATGAGGTCCTCACTGTTATTACCATTATCACTGTTCCCCGTGGTCGGATAGAACAAAACCCGTATGACTGATGGCCTGAGGCTTGTTTATAGGGACCCTAGAGACGCCCCAACCCCCACAAGTTGCCACCGTGTCTTCTTAGGTATTAAGGTCTGGCAGCCAACTTGGAATTGACTGTCCTGCCAGTCTCTGAAGCAATGGCGTAGAGCACTTTACTCCCTCGGTATTCTGGCTACCGGATCGCACACCAGAAGGATGCCGCTTCTCTCGGCTACTATCCTCTCTGGTATCCACTTGTTGCTATGCCTTAATTTCTCACTCACTACAACACGCTTCCTTTCAATGTCTCTTTCTTTGGATGCTGCTGCACGTGGGGCAGGCGCAGCTCCGTGGACTCTAGTCCTCCGCAGACCGCAGTCTGGATCTGGCTGGAGATCACTCCAGCCAGCTTCTGCCAAACTCCGTCGGGCTCTCTGACTGTCTGTGCGAAGCCCAGTCAGCTTCTGTCTAACTTCCTAACCAACCCACCAGTTTTACCTATGTGTGAGGAGTGGCCTAGTAGATAGAACCTTTGCTCCCCCTAGTGGTCTGGAGTGTGAAGTGTGTGTGTGGCTGTGATACCTGGATGGAAGATCTCATTTATTGCCATCAGACATAATATCACTTCCCCTGGTGGAAGAACAACATTACTGCAACGACCAGGACTCTGGGGCGCTGCAAGAGCACCGGGGATGACGAACTCTGGTGAACTCTCTCACGGCAGCTCGGTACACTGTGGGAGCGATTACCTCCTGTCAGTGTATCGCCAGCGGCCAGGTAGAGCAGTCACACCACCTGGGACACTCGGGATTACATGGACTACGACGCACAGGTGAGTATATGTTAGTTTATTATTTTACATTTTTTCTAGGAGACGAGGGCATCGGGGATTTCGTGTTAGGTGAACATGTATGTGTGTTATCAGTGACAGCAGACGTAACCCGATGGGAGCAGTAGTCTCATCAGCCCACGTCTGCTGAGCTGTGTTAAACTTTTTACTGCACGTCAGTCACATCTGCAGGTCACAGTCACAGCTGCAGGGTCACGCTGACATCTGACAGCATACTCCTGCAGCGCTCTGACCGACAGTCTTACTGGCGGTAGGTTACCGCGGGTCACAGTCACAGCTGCAGGGTCACGCTGAAATCTGACAGCAAGGTCCTGCAGCGTTCTGACCAACAGTCTTACGGGCGGTAGGATTACTGCTGGTCACATCTGACATCTGACAGCATGACCACTCAGTGCTCTGACCGACAGTCTTACCGGTGGTAGCATTATCGGGTCATGTGCGCCTTAGAGACTGTGATTTGCTGAGAGACTGTGCACTATAAATTGCGCCAAAACCGCCGCCATTACAGCACCATGTGGCGTGCAGGAGGAAATGGACGCGTTGTCGTTGGCGGCACCTGGAGGAACGGCACGAAAACCAGGGCCACCCCTCATCAATACTACTATGTCTGTGAAATATAAGCATCAACTAGAGAGGTCTGCCTCCTGATCTGGGATGGCGGGGAGAAAAAAGGAACCACCCACGAAGACGGGCGTGGTGCAGCAAAACCGCGGGAAGCAACGCCGAGGAGCCAGAACCGGAAATCAACATGGCAGAGGGAGGTGAGCGGACCCCGGAGCATGGGATGGAGCAAGAGGACTCTCCCAGCCGGGACCCGCAAGAACCGTACCTATCGCAGACGATGAACCCGGGCCTCCTGTGGAGAGAAGTGGAGGAGCCGACCCGACAACTTACGCGGTTGCAGCCGGAAACCATGACCGGGTGGAGAGAGGCCTTGATCGGAAGTCTCACCGGACGACCGCTGAATACCCTGACTGGTACGGTGCCTGACTTATTCCCGTAAGTGAATCCCAGGCTAGCTCCCCAGAGCCCAAGGTGTTTGCAGGGGGACCCACGGGGAGGACCTGATCGCGCTCCAGGGGGAGATCCCCATGATTACCTGGCAGGAGCACTGCAGGCGCCGGGAGGAGAGGGACGTGGGAACCGGAAATCAACATGGCAGAGGGAGGTGAGCGGACCCCGGAGCATGGGATGGAGCAAGAGGACTCTCCCAGCCGGGACCCGCAAGAACCGTACCTATCGCAGACGATGAACCCGGGCCTCCTGTGGAGAGAAGTGGAGGAGCCGACCCGACAACTTACGCGGTTGCAGCCGGAAACCATGACCGGGTGGAGAGAGGCCTTGATCGGAAGTCTCACCGGACGACCGCTGAATACCCTGACTGGTACGGTGCCCAAAAGAAGATTCGGCGCTCTGGAAGCAGAGGTAAGGGGCACGACCCTGATGACCCCAACAGCGAAAGGCCCGACGGACACCGCTGACTCACCTCCACCGCGATATGTACCACCCGACCAGGGGTACGAGGCCCTTGATGACACACCACCGTACCTAGAGGATATCCCGGCTGACAGCTCGATACCATCTTCTGGACCCGACGACATCCTGCTAGGCTCCTTTCCGGTCCCACCAGCACCGACACCTGGACGGACATGCCACCGACTACCGCGGGACGACAGCATCTGCAGACAGCTGACATCTCCACTTATTCCCGTAAGTGAATCCCAGGCTAGCTCCCCAGAGCCCATGGTGTTTGCGGGGGGACCCACGGGGAGGACCTGATCGCCCTCCAGGGGGAGATCCCCATGATTACCTGGCAGGAGCACTGCAGGCGCCGGGAGGAGAGGGAGCGACAGGAATCTTTGGCGGCATTTGAAGAGAAAAATCTGGCAGGGAAGGCCCGTGTACGTAAGATCCCACGGTCAGAGAGACGACCACTGCAGGTGGGGGAAGTTGTAGTCTTTAACAAACAGCGTGGCTGGGGGTTTATAAAAGAAGCTGGCATGATCAATGAAATCTTCGTCAATCACAGGGATATGGAGTCACACCTAATTGAGGGACACCCTGACAGGGATCTGAATACTGGAGACTGTGTAAAGCTGGAGTTACACTAAACGACTTACCCAACGATCATGACCAGCGATACGACCTGACCGTGATCGTTGGTAAGTCGTTGTGTGGTCGCTGGGGAGCTGTCACACAGACAGCTCTCTCCAGTGACCAACGATCAGGGGAACGACTTCGGCATCGTTGAAACTGTCTTCAACGATGCCGAAGTCCCCCTGCAGCACCCGGGTAACCAGGGTAAACATTGGGTTACTAAGTGCAGGGCCGCGCTTAGTAACCCGATATTTACCCTGGTTACCATTGTAAAAGTAAAAAAAAACCAACATACTCACATTCTGATGTCTGTCACGTCCCCCGCCGGCGTCCACAGGGTTAAAACTGCTTTCGGCAAGAGCACTGCTAATATGCATGCGCTGCTGCTGAGAGCTTCCCTGCACTGAATGTGTCAGCGCCGGCAGTAACAGCGGTGACGTCACCGCTGTGATCTGCTTTACGGCCGGCGCTGACACAGTCAGTTCAGGGAAGCTCTCGGCAGCAGCGCATGCATATTAGCAGCGCTCTTGCCGAAAGCAGTTTTAACCCTGTGGATGCCGGGGGACGTGACAGACATCAGAATGTGAGTATGTACTGTTTTTTTTTTTTACTTTTACAATGGTAACCAGGGTAAATATCGGGTTACTAAGCGCGGCCCTGCGCGTAGTAACCCGATATTTACCCTGGTTACAAGTGAACACATCGCTGGATCGGCGTCACACACGCCGATCTAGCGATAACAGCAGGTGATCAGCGACCAATAAAAGTTCCTGATCATTCCCATTGACCAACGATCTCCCAGCAGGGGCCTGATCATTGGTCGCTGTCACACATAACGAGATCGTTAGCGGGATCGTTGCTACGTCACCAAAAGCGTGACGTTGCAACGATATCGTTAACGATATCGTTATGTGTGACTCAGCCTTTACTTACACCCGTCACATTGGAGAAAAAGGATGGTATGCACTAGACTGCAAAAAGCGTGTACCACCCTCAGCCCCTGTAAAAGTCACAGCCCAGGCCAATGCCCAAACGTGACCAGTCCACTCAGACACCTGTGGTGGAACTAGCCAGCAAGCCCTGGTGTACAGTACCTATGGAGAGGTATGATCCAGAGTGTTCCCGACCAGGGGGTGACAGTCCTCAGTTACTCTGGAAAAGGAAGTAAAGAAACTGTTTTTCAAAATTTTAAAATGACTGTTGATTTAACCCTGTTGGAATATTCCCTAGTTGTTCCAGTTTGAAAGTTTTATTAAACCTGAGCAGGTTTTCAGTTATGGAGTTCATTTGTTTAAAAAGACAATAGGATCATGAACAGTGAATGGTTCACAAACTGTACTGTAAATAGTTGGCACCTCCTTAGGTGCTTTCTACTGGTTTTACGTGTAACCCTTAAAGGGACAGTTCCAAAGTTGCCTTTAATTGTTGATTGTTTACATAGAGACCTGAAGCAAAACCGGTTGGTGTGGCAGAACCCTGGGTCTGGATACGCCTTGTAGCCCACCCCAGACCTATGTTGGGGGTTGATAACGGGTGCCTCGCATCGTTGCTGCTGTTCAAGAATGTGATTGTTGGACTTGAATATTGATTTAAATAATAGAATTGCACTACCTCAGAGTTGAGAAAAGTTAGAAAGTTAGAACTGATTTTGATGTGCTAGAGAGTTTTGTAGATTAAATTATGCACTGTTTGACCAGTTAAAGTATTGCACTTTTGAATAAAATATATAAATTTGTGATGTAGCATACCTGAAAAGGTGGTTGATAGTTATGAGAGTAGTTATGCACTTTAATTGTGAAGATAGTATACCCTTATAAGGTAATTGCACTGTATTAAAGAGATAGTTAATGAAAACAAAAATGCACTTTGAAGACTTAAAGATATAATACCCGTAAGGGTAGTTACTGTGCATAGCGTAGGAGTTGTTTACATTAGTGTAAATATGTTTGGTAACGTTAAAGAAATTAATTCCTCCAGAATTTTTTTGCTTTATACCTGGTATTAAGCATTCAAAAATGTTCTGCATGTCTTTTAACACCTGTTTGTTTATGTTTTCCTTTCCCAGTCTGGGAGTACTGGAGTTAATGGGGGGGGAAGGGAAGTGCAGCACCCCCAGGTAACCGGTTGCTGCAGTGATGTTGCCTTCCCTTCGGGGGAGGGTGATGTAACACTAGGAGGCAAGGGGGGATTCTTTCTATCAGGTAATCAGAGATATAAGACCCCGTGGCTACAGGGTTTAGGAGAGGGGAAAAAGACGAGAAACAGTGCACAGATATAAGTGCAGATTATTTAGTTCAACTCAATTTTCAAAGGCTAAAATGCTCACCTTTGGTGTGGCTTGTATCATAGCGTATTGACCTTTGTGGTCTGAATGAGATGCCTTGTCTCCCTGATATGCAGCTATAGTCTGGATACAACGGATATCTCAGCCAGGAGACCGTGGAGTGAAATTCAGAAAAAAAAAAAGGGTTCATCCAGTCTGTTCAGCGCTCCCAGGTAACAGGCACCAGGCAGAGGTATTACAAATCTTCAGTAATTTATTAAAATAAAAGACAATATATAGAACCGTAAGGTAAGGCACTTACATTCAACACATCTGAATCTAGGCCAGGAGGGAGAGCTCAGAACCCGGATTCAGGGGAGCGTACCTTAGCTTTATGCATCCTGGTTTGGAGGAGGAGTCAGTCAGTCTGAGAGAGGAGAGTAGAAGGACGTCTGGAGCAAACGTGGGGGCCGAGCAGCCACGAGGGAGCTGCTACCCCTGGAAAGAGAAGCCAATGGAGAGTTGAATTGTAGAGGAGCTTAGAGGAAAGTAGTATAGAGGAGGAAAGGGCTCAGGAGGGGAACAGCGGAAAGACACCCTCAGAGTCAGAGCGCAAAAGCCGGGTACCGGGAGCCCGACATCGTGTTGTTCTCCAGGAAGCGTGACAGAACCGGAGGGCAAAGCACTATATGTCAATTGCCCGTAACAAGTCTGAGGTGAAGCAGTGACCATGAGAGCCGGGTCATCTAAGAGATCCTATAAGAAGGCTCAAACTCCCTATCGTACAGACATCTGTCTTAGGACAGGAGGAAGGGGACTTACACTGAGCTTTAAGCAGCAGGGACCTAATTAAACGGCGCTAGAAGGAAAGGCTTACGGACTTCACCTGGTAAAGGGATCTCTTATTGCCTCCAAGCCAGCCGGACCACAGCTACCATGTACTTGGTACCCTGGACTGAGGACTACTACTACCATCAGTAAACCAGGTAAAGACTTGCAAACCTGTGTTATCGTTCTTTGTGCATTTATTGGCTTACACCATCTTGCCATTGGGAAGCCCTGGGGACCCCGCTTCACCTGTGGGAAACGTTACCATCTTGCTGCAACAAATCACCCCAGAAGACCCCTTTAAGCAGCATCGGTCCCTACTGACCAAACACCACAGGTGGTGTCACGAACATAGACATTACAAATTCCCCTTAAAGACCTTTTCCCTTTAATTGCACATCCAGGGCCACGGACCGGGTCGCATCCACCGTGACATCCCCTTTAAGACCGGACCCGGTACCGAGTTCCCCACTGCCCAGGCGGGGCGATCCAGTCCTCTTGGATCCTGGCTGCTCCATGACAACATATCAGCTCTTGTTCTTCCAGGCTCCTCTGTTGATGGGGCGTGACTGCCGACGTCATGCTAAGCGACAGCTGGCTCCCCCCAGCTAGGAAGCGGGGAGCCGGCAGTCAATAGGAATGATGTCAACAGTTACACCCTGTCAGCAGAGTAGAACAGATGAGAAGCCACTGTGGAAGCTGCTGAATCGCCAGCAGGAGCAGTCTGTGACCACTCTGCGCTGGCAGAATTTGGCAGTTACCTGCCTGTTTAGTTCTGCTGGTCCATAGTCATGAAATGTAATAGTCCCATATAACCCCTTAGTGTTTTTCTATATCTATGAGAAAAGTGGTGAATAAAAAAGCAATCAGTAATTTGAAAATATCTTTATTTGTTATCCAAACATAAAAAAACACAGAAAATATTCTCTCTTTTTATGGAAAAGATATTTGAACAATGATTTCTATTTGTTAAAAAAATGCCTCCCCAAAAATATTGCATATCCCCAAATTCTAATGCCGCTGCAGCCCTGCGTTGACTAGTAAGCGGGCACATGATGCGCAAGATCATCAGATCAGTGGATGGATGTTTTTCACTTTTAGTTTCATCGTGATGGTTTTAGTTTTGATTATTGCACCTATAAATGTCTCCAGCCTGTGATATGTTTGAAGGTTGCGCAAAAATCTAGAAGAGTCCACACTGTGCCAGTTGGGTAATTGGCAGAGATACCATCCCTAAAAAAAAAAAGAGAATCAGTGGTGATACAGATATGGAGCAGAGCAACACAGTTCAATATGTACACGGAAGAGAAATTCTAACGGGTTTCACGTCAATAACATGTATGAATTCTACAGAGCTCCCCTAGGATAAAACATATTTGTGAGACCAATGGACAACTTTATGGTCCTCTCCATCTTTTTTATTATCAGTGGAGGTCTGAACAGAAGTCTCATGTCCTCTATAAATGGGGCACAAGTGGTAAGAGTGGGAAGACCATTGTAAGCTCTTCGTGTTCTCTTATACTGTTTCAGCCTTTGTTATGTTCTAAAAGTTGTGAAAGTTTACTACAAAAAATAGGGCAGTGCCAAGTGACTAGAATGCTCCACATGGAAGCATGATATGGTTTTCGGTGATATCAGTAGGTATCAAATTTAATGGATATCTGTACTCCTCAGAGAAAGAGGAATACAAATGGGGGAGAGGGGTGCAAATTGTATTGGCTTAGTACAGTAATAGAGTCAAGTACTCACCTTCTGAAAGCATTTCCAGCCTCGTTGACCCCATAGACAAATCCATCGGTGCTGACTTCCAACATGAGGAGTCTGCCATCAACCTGCTGCCATTGACTTCCTACTCATGCATCGGGGCTCACATTTTGACGGAAAAATATATTGTTGTCGCCGTTAACACCCCAGCAACCGGCAGAACCGCAGCTGTAATATTTCAGTTTTCCATCCACAGGGCTAAATGACACCAATGAAGAGTTTGAAGTTACACAACTCTGTTTCAAGCAATAAATGCTGTTGTCAGTGTTTACTCCAACCAGGAACTTATTACCACCGGCGTCCACCTGCTTCAAGAATCCTGTAGATATCAAGAACGGAAAGAACACTTGTTACATACAGGATGCAAGACAACTATGGTTTTGCACGTAAATCATTCCTCAAGCGTTGTCATCCTATGTTACTACACACAAATTAGACCCAATGACCTAAAGCTCTTGTCCTGTTGAGAAAACCCATTGTCACATACTTTATTAAGAAATGTTGTGGTTTAGAGGGGTCCTCCATTCAGAATCCCAATCTCTTGGCCATGGTGAAAAGTGGATTCAAAAAGTTTCTCTCGCTCTGTAAAA
Source organism: Ranitomeya variabilis (assembly GCF_051348905.1). NCBI lineage: Eukaryota > Metazoa > Chordata > Amphibia > Anura > Dendrobatidae > Ranitomeya > Ranitomeya variabilis. The sequence goes on from NC_135235.1 coordinate 216,915,576, forward strand.
CCTTGTCCAACATTACATACCCAATCTTCGGCTTCTTTTCTCTTTGACACTGGGTTTTAGTACAGATTACATCATTGAAAATACATGGATGCTCAGTCAAGATGACTGTTGGCCAACTAAGCATTCGGCAGACACCTATCTAGTAAGCATTGCCACTAGACACATAGACATCTTGACAATGTAACATGAACACATCTCACCTGTTACAGACTGCCATTGATTGTTTTGAAGTTTGAAGACAACACTGGCATTATTGGCTCCCCAGACTCCAGCCGGTCCTACCGACACATGGATAAGTTGCCCAGGAACTTGTTGTAAGCTACTGGTCACCAAGAAGATGTTTCCATCATCATTCACACCATACACTTGTCCAGCACCAGCATCGATCTGTTTTAGTTTTCCAGGTATTTGAATACATTGAAAATCTGGAGACAAAAAATGATCACAAAAAGTTCAATTAATTTGTACGTTTACTCTCCTGTAGTGTGAACACGAGTCATCATTTAGACAAGTTTTTGGAACACAGACTAGGATGTCCAAGGTAAGACACATCTCCTAATTTCTTGACTATGCTCACAACCTCCTTTCCCCCAATGGGCTCCAGCCACAGTCCACAAGATTAACCCGCAGGGACAAAATAATGACAGTGGATGCAATAAATGAAGACAATATCATTTAGCTAAGACTAGCGCCCCCCCCCCCATGAAATTCAAGAAAAATTCATTAATTGGGTAATAACTTTATCATCATTGCTCATTATTCCATATTTTATTAATATATGGATCTCATCAGCTTGCAGCAACCACAAAAAGTTGTTGTTTCCCACATCAGAGCATTGACTGTGCTCTGATTGGAAAACCTCAACTGACAACTAGAATGCCCACCAAAATGACCACTGGGCCAACCACTGGTTTGACCACTGGGCCAACCACCAGGCTTCTCGAGTTGAGGTAACTGACTCAAATATGCCTACTAAGCATTTAGTTCAGAGCGTCGGGCAGGGTCTTCAGATCTGAGCATGGTCAGTGTTTCATGGACTGTACAATGGATAAAAGCCCTAAAGGTGTCAGATTCAAACTTTTGACATCTATAGGACCTTTTTTGAGGGGCTGCGAACCATATAAATCAACAAGGATCTTACCCAAACTTATATATAGGAGCTTTCTGGATATTAAGGGCTACCAAGATCCAAAGGAAGTTGCCTACAAACTAGCTGGGGAAAGCCACAGCCAAAGGATCCCACCTGTATGGTGTTGACTATTATTTAGCTCTTGGTTAGCCCAACTGCATATATATGAACTTGTATATGGCTCCTATCAGCTCTTGGTTAGCCCAACTGCATATATATGAACTTGTATATGGCTCCTATCAATTCTAGATGGACCACAGCCTCCACGAAAATGTCCTTTCTCTATTATGGATTACTGGTCTAAATTACATAAACTATTAAATAACTAATCATTTTTTTTAAATAAAAAAAGGATCATTAATGCACATGTCATATAAATGGTCAATACTCTTCTACATCAATGGGAGTCAGACATGGAGGTAGAGAAGTGATCAAAGGAGAAGAAGGTCTTACCGGCAGCTATATAAGAGGCTCCTGAGCAGAACAGGATCAGTCCGAGGATGAAGCTCATGGTGACTGGAGATGGAGTCAGGGAATGTCATAAGATACAAACGCCATCCTATTTATACAGGACCCCGGCTCCTCCTTACACTGCAACCACCTTACTAATGGTCAGAATTTCAGGGAAGGAGATAATGATCTGCTCCTTAACTGAGTCTGTGTTGATTTCTTGGTAAACATCATGAAGAATGGAAAAACTTATTTCTCTATCCATAGACCACCAGAATAAAGACGCTAATACACATTGACATTTTTTAAATTAGTTTTATGTGTGTTTATTGGTATAAGGGGCTTTGACTTTTTTTTAGAACTTCATAAAATTAGTATTTTATTTTGTACCCTATGATTTTTTTTCATTTATTTTACAAATTATGTAATTTATTGAATGTTTTATGGAAATGCAAAAAAGTGTTTAAAAAACTGCAACTAAGTTTTCCCTTAGGCCGGCGTCACACTCAGCGTAAGACAATACGGTCCGTATTTTACAGCCGTAATACGGCCGTAATACGGAGAAATGTTCCCAAAATAGTGATCCGTAGGCAGGGTGTGTCAGCGTATTTTGCGCATGGCATCCTCCGTATGTAATCCGTATGGCATCCGTACTGCGAGATTTTCGCGCAGGCTTGCAAAACCGACATCTAATGGATTTATGTGCTCAAATGTTCGGGAAAACATATATACAGTATATATATATATATATATATATATATATATATATATATATATATATATATATATATATATGTCATTGAGACACATATATATATATTCTGTATTTAGATTTCATTCAGCGCGATATCTGTGAACAGCCGGTAATTCAATTGCCGGCTTTTCATTTCTCCTGCACAAACCCGACAGGATATGAGACATGGTTTACATACAGTAAACCATCTCATATCCCCTTTTTTTTTGCATATTCCACACTACTAATGTTAGTAGTGTGTATGTGCAAAATTTCAGCGCTGTAGCTGCTGAAATAAAGGGTTAAATGGCGGAAAAAATTGGCGTGGGCTCCCGCGCAATTTTCTCCGCCAGAATGGTAAAGCCAGTGACTGACGGCAGATATTAATAGCCAGGAGAGGGTCCATGGTTATTGGCCCCCCCGTGGCTAAAAACATCTGCCCCCAGCCACCCCAGAAAAGGCACATCTGGAAGATGCGCCTATTCTGGCACTTGGCCACTCTCTTCCCACTCCCTGTAGCGGTGGGATATGGGGTAATGAAGGGTTAATGCCACCTTGCTATTGGAAGGTGACATTAAGCCAGATTAATAATGGAGAGGCGTCAATTATGACACCTATCCATTATTAATCCAATTGTTGGAAAGGGTTAAAAAACACACACACACATGATTTAAAAGTAGTTTAATGAAATAAACACAGCGGTTGTTGTAATAATTTATTGTTCTCTCAATCCATCAGGAACACCCTCGCTTGGAAAAATAATAAACGCACAAGATACATACCTTCTGGTGAACCGTCTCGTCCCACGAAGTAATCCATCTGAAGGGGTTAACTAATATTACAGGCAGGAGCCCTGCTAAATGCAGCTGTGCTCCGTGCCTGTAATCCTCGGCGAATGAATGAAATGTAGGTCATTGACCTACATTTCCTTCAGTCGCGGTGATGCGCCCCCTGGTGGATGTCCTCATATGACCTGGAGCGTGGGAAAAAGTTCCCAGGCTGCAGTTCATGAGAACATCCAGCAGGGGCGCATCACCGCGACTCACTGTAAGTATAGATCACTGCTTTCCTTTCAGCACCCGGGGATTACAGGTACGAGCGAGTGGTTTATTGCAGCTCGTGCCTGTAATATTAGTTAACCCCTTCAGATGGATTACCTCGTGGGACGTGACGGGTCAGTAGAAGGTATGTATCTTGTGCGTTTATTATTTTTCCAAGCGAGGGTGTTCCTGATGGATTGAGAGAACAATAAATTATTACAACAACCGCTGTGTTTATTGCATTAAACTACTTTTAAATCATGTGTGTGTGTTTTTTAACCCTTTCCAACAATTGGATTAATAATGGATAGGTGTCATAATTGACGCCTCTCCATTATTAATCTGGCTTAATGTCACCTTCCAATAGCAAGGTGGCATTAACCCTTCATTACCCCATATCCCACCGCTACAGGGAGTGGGAAGAGAGTGGCCAAGTGCCAGAATAGGCGCATCTTCCAGATGTGCCTTTTCTGGGGTGGCTGGGGGCAGATGTTTGTAGCCAGGGGGGGCCAATAACCATGGACCCTCTCCAGGCTATTAATATCTGCCCTCAGTCACTGGCTTTACCATTCTGGCGGAGAAAATTGCGCGGGAGCCCACGCCAATTTTTTCCGCCATTTAACCCTTTATTTCAGCAGCTACAGCGCTGAAATTTTGCACATACACACACTACTAACATTAGTAGTGTGGAATATGCAAAAAAAAAGGGGATATGAGATGGTTTACTATATGTAAACCATGTCTTATATCATGTCGGGTTTGTGCAGGAGAAATGAAAAGCCGGCAATTGAATTACCGACTTTTCACTAACAGCGCTGCGTATTTCTCGCAAGTCACACTGCTGGTCCGTGTGGAATCCGTATTTTTCTCGCCCCCATAGACTTTCATTGGCGAATTTTTTGCGCAATACGCTGACAAACGCAGCATGCTGCGATTTTGTACGGCCGTAGAAAGCCGTATAATACTGAACCGTAATATACGGCTGATAGGAGCAGCCCCATTGAGAATAATTGTGCCGTTTATTTTGCGAGTTTTACGGACGTAATTTCTGCGCTCTTACGTCCGTAAAACTCGCCAGTGTGACGCCGGCCTTAGAGGTTGAACTTTTTGGTGCAGTGTAAAAACTGAAATTAAAATCTGTAGAAGGAAACCTTCCTAAAATGGATTGCATTTGTTTGTAAAATAAATTCCTGAACCAATGAAAAACACATCAAGGTCAGACTAGCCTAATTAGAGTATCTAACATCTCCTGGTAAAGGTACCTTCACACGAAACGACTTTGTAACGATATCGCTAGCGATCCGTGACGTTGCAGCGTCCTCGCTAGCGATATCGTTTAGTTTGACACGCAGCAGCGATCAGGATCCTGCTGTGATGTCGCTGGTCGCTGAATAAAGTCCAGAACTTTATTTGGTCGTCCGATCGCCGTGTATCGTTGTGTTTGAAAGCAAAAGCAACGATACCAGCGATGTTTTACACTGGTAACCAGGGTAAACATCGGGTTACCAAGCGCAGGGCCGCGCTTAGTAACCCGATGTTTACCCTGGTTACCAGCGTAAAAGTAAAAAAAACAAACAGTACATACTCACATGCGTCCCCCAGCGTCTGCTTCCTGACACTTACAGAGCGCCGGCCCTAAAGTGAAAGTGAAAGCACAGCGGGGACGTCACCGCTGTGCTGTTAGGGCCGGAGCTCAGTCAGTGTCAGGAAGCAGACGCTGGGGGACGTGCAGGTGAGTATGTACTGTTTTTTTTTTTTACTTTTACGCTGGTAACCAGGGTAAATGCGGAGGGCCCCCACACCGCCGCAGGGCCGAGGGGTACCCGGAGCCGGGCCTCTGGGATCTCAGTCCTGGGGTTGTCACGGTGGCTAGACCCGGTCCGTGGCCCTGTCTGTCAGTGGGGGACGTCCGGTGCAAATAAGTGATGTTATAGCGGTGGTGTAGCGGTGCAGTTGTGGGGTGCAGGTCGCGGTAAATAACGAGGACACCAGGTTGCAGTCTCTTTACCTCTTTACTGGAGATCTCTCGGTCCTCAGTCCAGAATCCGGTTCACCAGGCTGCGCAAGTCCGGCCGGTCCAATGGCACTTCCAGAGTTCTCCTCACAGGTGGAAATCAGTGCCTTCCTTCTAGCGCTGTGTGTTGTGGTCCTTCCCTGCTGTGCTCACGGAAAGTACCCCACAACGGTTGTGTCTGTTTCTTAAGTTCCCTCACAACTCGATTAATAGATGTTCTTCTCGTATTCCGTCCCTCCCTGTTATTCAGGTTGGAACGGCACCCGTTTGTCAGGTAGGCCTGGAGTTCTTCCGGGACCCTAGAGACGCCCCTCTCCCGCAATTGCCCCCCAAGACTTCATAGGTGATATGTGGTAGACAGCCCGCCTCAAACTGACTGTCCTGCCGCTGTTTGGAGTATGGCTTAAAGCTGTATATTATTCCACTCCCTCGGCGTTCCGGCCACCGGTAGTGCGCCTCAGTAAGGTGCTGCCTCTTTCAGCAAAACCCCCACTGGTATTCTCCTTCTGCTTGATCTCGTTTCTCACTCAGCACAATCTATCTCGCTTCTAGTCCTTTCTTGGGCACCGCCGCTATGCAGAGCAGGCACGGTCCCGTTACATTCTTTCCAATGCCAAGCCTCTGTCAGGATCCCACCCCTGACAGAGGCCCTACTGTCTCTCTCTCCACAACACCCTCTCTCACTAGGTGTTGCTTCGTTCAATCCAGTCAGCTTTCTCCTCTAACTTCCTGCCTGACCCCCAGTTTACCCACTATGGTGGGGAGTGGCCTAATGAATAGCACCCTTAGCTCCCCCCGGAGGCCCAGCTGTGAAACATATTGGTGTCTGTGATACCTGATTGGAGGAACTCCTTCAGTGCCATCGAACGCACCATGGCTCCCCTTAGTGGCGGAGCCACAGTACTGCAACGACCAGGACTCTGGGGCGCTGCACTCCCCCCTGGTTAAACACAGTACTCCGGGACTGGGAAGAAAACAACAATACAGGTTAGCAAAAAGACATACAAATTTGTTGAGTGCAAAACAATAAGCATACTTGAACAGGCTTCCCTTTATGGGAGGTGAGGACACTTTAACGTTACAAAACATAATTAAATATCATAGCAACAGGCTACAATTAACTCTCATTACCCAACCGGGTATTCTACTAAGTGCAATTTAATGAACAATAATTTAACATTGCCTTCAAGGAACATACACTCCTAGCTCGCTAAAGGCCTTCCTATAATCACATTACAGGGCAAGTTAACTTTTCATTCTCCTACTTTGAACCTGCAGGACCGCCTGTCCCTATGGCACCAGACCTACTGCCTCTCCTTTCTTTTACAAGACCGCCCCGTTCAGCCAGGGCCTACTGCCTTTCGCTACTATACATGGTATAGACATAACATTCCTTTCCGTTTGAGAACATGGAGCCCACTCTGCTTGGCTCCTATAAGGACTCACTCACTAACCCCTACGGGTCTACTTTCTGTCCTTAGTAACGAACTAACTTTCTATGGGGACGCAGGGTTTACCTTCTATCCTCACCTTCATTATTACTTCTTCACTTTCAGCTAAACGGAACTCTACATCTACCCCTACGGGCTTTCTGCATCTTTTTCTTTAAGAGAACATTATCTAGATTCCACATTTTAAACAGATTAAACACACATAACTTTTTCATGTAAAACAGTTACATTTCCTCCAGAGCATCATCATGACATTACTGTTCTAAAACAGTATCACTTTCAAGTTCAATTCTAACCTCCCCTTTAAGAGGAGATCAAGTCTTTCTGAGGTAGCTCTTCTTCTCAGCCTACCAGTCCATACCAGGGCTCCGGAATGGCATCTTCGCAAAGTGTCTTTAAATAAAACCAGTAGGAAGCACCTTTAAGAAGGTGCAAACTATTTACAGGAAAGTTTGAATCATGCAATGTTCATGATTTCTCAGTTTATAAAACTTGTGCAAAACTGTAGAAAAACAAACAATAGGGATCCCGGGTCAACAAAGGGATCCATAAAGAGTTAACCCTGAACGGGTTTAGCAGCAACTAGTGTTGAGCGATACTTTCCGATATCGGAAAGTATCGGTATCGGAAAGTATCGGCCGATACCGTCAAAATATCGGATCCAATCCGATACCGATACCCGATCCCAATGCAAGTCAATGGGACGAAAATATCGGAATTAAAATAAACCCTTTATAAACTTGTAGGTTCATTCTACATGAAGGAAAACAACTAAGAATAATGTAGGATGTATTGGGGGACGTGGCGGAGACATTAAAGGCACAGAGGTTTAGCCCAATGTAATAGAATAGCAGGATTTTGGGTTTTTTTTATGACGTTCGGCGGTAGAAAGATTTTGACTATGTTAATTTTTTTTTTTATTTTGTCAGATATTGATGTTTCACTACTTCCACGCCCTTCACCTTCTTTTTTACTTCTCCCACACTTTCTTCTTCATTATCCTCATCATCAGCTTCTTTGACATCAACTTCTTCACCTTATTCATCTTCTTTTTCATCTTCTACCTATTATTTTTTTGGTTACATTGTTCATATTCTTTTTATTTTACTATTATCTTCATCATATTCTACTTCTTCATCATATTCTTATTTGTGACAGGCATTCCCGTAGTTGTTATCTATAAAAGTTTGAAGATTACACCTTCCGTTCTGCCTGTCACAAAAGAGTTACATTTGTCCGCGTTCAGTTTGGCCTGCAGCATCAGGCTTTATCCAGGGGCCCCACGAGGAGGAACGGACTCACCCCCATACACTGCTTAGTCTTCTTCTGCTTATAATTTAGATAATATTTTTTGCTCTGATATTTAGTGTTATGCTTAATGTTCTTCTGCTCTTTGTTCTGCAGCCTCTTGTTCTTCTGCTTCTCGGTCTTCCAGGTCGTCGTCGTCGTCTCCAGGGTCGTCGTCTCCGGGGTCGTCGTCATCGGGGTGGTCTTCAGGGTCGTCGTCTCCGGGGTCGTCGTCATCGGGGTGGTCTTCAGGGTCATCGTCTCCAGGGTCGTCGTCATCACGGTGGTTGTCGTCTCTGGTGTCGTCGTCATCTTAGGGGTGGTCTTCCGGGTCATCGTGTTTAGTCTCTTGAACTTGGAAATGTAGCAGAAGGTACAAGAAGGCTGAGAAAATGCCGAGAACCAGCTGATGGAACTGGAACTCTGATGGCTACCCGAAGGTCCAAGAGCCAATGGAACTACCGAGGACCAGCTGACGTTACTGGAACCCGGTTACTAAGCAGGAGGTACCCGTGCCTGAAAGCACTACCAAGGACCACCTGATGTTGGTGGAACTCGGATACCCAGAGGGAGGCACCTAAGCCAAAGGCTCTGCCCGGAACCAGCTGACGGTACTGGAACCAGGATGGGGAGCAGAAGGTACAAGAGCAAAAGACACTGCCGAGAACCAGCTGACGGTGCTGGAACCCGGATGGGTAGCCAAAGGTCCAAGAGCCAATGGAACTACCGAGGACCAGCTGACGTTACTGGAACCCGGTTACTAAGCAGGAGGTACCCGTGCCTGAAAGCACTACCAAGGACCACCTGACGTTGGTGGAACTCGGATACCCAGAGGGAGGCACCTAAGCCAAAGGCTCTGCCCGGAACCAGCTGACGGTACTGGAACCAGGATGGGGAGCAGAAGGTACAAGAGCAAGTGTCTGCGTGGCTTTTGCAGGACACGATGCCGGCTGCACAGCAGGGGAACAGCTGGCGGTGCTGAACCCCACTGACACATTGGCTGGTGTTTTTCTCTGTGCAGCTAGCAGTACCGGGCCACAACTGGCGGTGTTGGAGCCCGGGGTCAGCAGGAGGAGGAGATGGAGCAGAGTGTAGGCCGAAGCCTGCACTGGCGGCAGCTTTTGGGTCTGTTGTGCCTGCGTGGCAGTTGCAGGACACGTTGCCGGCTGCACAGCAGGGGAACAGCTGGCGGTGCTGAACCCCACTGACACATTGGCTGGTGTTTTTCTCTGTGCAGCTAGCAGTACCGGGCCCCAACTGGCGGTGTTGGAGCCCGGGGTCAGCAGGAGGAGGAGATGGAGCAGAGTGTAGGCCGAAGCCTGCACTGGCGGCAGCTTTTGGGTCTGTTGTGCCTGCGTGGCAGTTGCAGGACACGTTGCCGGCTGCACAGCAGGGGAACAGCTGGCGGTGCTGAACCCCACTGACACATTGGCTGGTGTTTTTCTCTGTGCAGCTAGCAGTACCGGGCCCCAACTGGCGGTGTTGGAGCCCAGGGCTCTGCAGGGGGAGCAGAGTGTAGGCCGAAGCCTAATTGAACCAATTTCAAAGGTAACCTTTAACCCCCCCTCAGGGGTTACAAAGTAGAAGAGCCACAGCTTATGCAGCAGTAGTGCTGCACAAGTCAAAGGTTGCTCTTTTAATTTCACTCCTTGCACACGCCGAATGAAACACGTATAACATTTAGCCCTTTAAACAGTCAAACTGTGTTGGAGGCGCGAGTTCCCTTTGTAATGAGACGCAGCACAGATGTCAAGAATCCCACCTTGGTGCTGGGTGCAGCCTCCTGAGCGTTGTTATTTGCTGTACAGGAGTCTGCGCTGTCGTGTTATCCCCTGGCCTAGCGCTGTTAGCGCTGCCCATGTTCTGGCATCATTTAATGTCGGCCGGTGCGGTTCGCGATGACCACGAATCCCAGCCCCGCAGTGTCTTAACATTGTTAAAACACTGCGGGGCTGGGATTCAGGGCCTGGCGCAGCACATATGTTCGCCTCTCACACTCGGGTCCTTACACCCGCTTCAGACTGTGCGGCGTCATCTGATCCCTTATCGCATGCCACGGCCATGAAGCCGCACAGTCCGCAGAAGGCGGAAGGAGATGAGGGACAGGCGAACTGATGCACTGATCATGCCCGTCAATCACACCCTCGCAGTCCCAAAAAATAAGACAACGAGGGGCGTTGTGTGGGTCAGGGCGGCCGCAGAGGCGCAGGCAGCCAAACAATGATGCCAGAAGACGGGCAGCGCTACCAAGGGGGTTGCAGCGTGTCATTACAAAGGAAAGTCACACCACCGGGACGGTTAAATGGTCACACAGAGGACACATTTTAGACGTGTTTTCAGTTCCACATGTGCGAGGAGAATACGTTTATGAGCCACCTTGCACACATGCAGCATTACCGCTGTACAAGGTGGCCTTTAAAACGTACAAACGCCTGGGGGAGGGGGGACAGGTTCCCTTCAATTTCAGTTCTTGTGTCTGCGTGGCTTTTGCAGGACACGATGCCGGCTGCACAGCAGGGGAACAGCTGGCGGTGCTGAACCCCACTGACACATTGGCTGGTGTTTTTCTCTGTGCAGCTAGCAGTACCGGGCCCCAACTGGCGGTGTTGGAGCCCGGGGTCAGCAGGAGGAGGAGATGGAGCAGAGTGTAGGCCGAAGCCTGCACTGGCGGCAGCTTTTGGGTCTGTTGTGCCTGCGTGGCAGTTGCAGGACACGTTGCCGGCTGCACAGCAGGGGAACAGCTGGCGGTGCTGAACCCCACTGACACATTGGCTGGTGTTTTTCTCTGTGCAGCTAGCAGTACCGGGCCCCAACTGGCGGTGTTGGAGCCCAGGGCTCTGCAGGGGGAGCAGAGTGTAGGCCGAAGCCTAATTGAACCAATTTCAAAGGTAACCTTTAACCCCCCCTCAGGGGTTACAAAGTAGAAGAGCCACAGCTTATGCAGCAGTAGTGCTGCACAAGTCAAAGGTTGCTCTTTTAATTTCGCTCCTTGCACACGCCGAATGAAACACGTATAACATTTAGCCCTTTAAACAGTCAAACTGTGTTGGAGGCGCGAGTTCCCTTTGTAATGAGACGCAGCACAGATGTCAAGAATCCCACCTTGGTGCTGGGTGCAGCCTCCTGAGCGTTGTTATTTGCTGTACAGGAGTCTGCGCTGTCGTGTTATCCCCTGGCCTAGCGCTGTTAGCGCTGCCCATGTTCTGGCATCATTTAATGTCGGCCGGTGCGGTTCGCGATGACCACGAATCCCAGCCCCGCAGTGTCTTAACATTGTTAAAACACTGCGGGGCTGGGATTCAGGGCCTGGCGCAGCACATATGTTCGCCTCTCACACTCGGGTCCTTACACCCGCTTCAGACTGTGCGGCGTCATCTGATCCCTTATCGCATGCCACGGCCATGAAGCCGCACAGTCCGCAGAAGGCGGAAGGAGATGAGGGACAGGCGAACTGATGCACTGATCATGCCCGTCAATCACACCCTCGCAGTCCCAAAAAATAAGACAACGAGGGGCGTTGTGTGGGTCAGGGCGGCCGCAGAGGCGCAGGCAGCCAAACAATGATGCCAGAAGACAGGCAGCGCTACCAAGGGGGTTGCAGCGTGTCATTACAAAGGAAAGTCACACCACCGGGACGGTTAAATGGTCACACAGAGGACACATTTTAGACGTGTTTTCAGTTCCACATGTGCGAGGAGAATACGTTTATGAGCCACCTTGCACACATGCAGCATTACCGCTGTACAAGGTGGCCTTTAAAACGTACAAACGCCTGGGGGAGGGGGGACAGGTTCCCTTCAATTTCAGTTCTTGTGTCTGCGTGGCTTTTGCAGGACACGATGCCGGCTGCACAGCAGGGGAACAGCTGGCGGTGCTGAACCCCACTGACACATTGGCTGGTGTTTTTCTCTGTGCAGCTAGCAGTACCGGGCCCCAACTGGCGGTGTTGGAGCCCGGGGTCAGCAGGAGGAGGAGATGGAGCAGAGTGTAGGCCGAAGCCTGCACTGGCGGCAGCTTTTGGGTCTGTTGTGCCTGCGTGGCAGTTGCAGGACACGTTGCCGGCTGCACAGCAGGGGAACAGCTGGCGGTGCTGAACCCCACTGACACATTGGCTGGTGTTTTTCTCTGTGCAGCTAGCAGTACCGGGCCCCAACTGGCGGTGTTGGAGCCCAGGGCTCTGCAGGGGGAGCAGAGTGTAGGCCGAAGCCTAATTGAACCAATTTCAAAGGTAACCTTTAACCCCCCCTCAGGGGTTACAAAGTAGAAGAGCCACAGCTTATGCAGCAGTAGTGCTGCACAAGTCAAAGGTTGCTCTTTTAATTTCGCTCCTTGCACACGCCGAATGAAACACGTATAACATTTAGCCCTTTAAACAGTCAAACTGTGTTGGAGGCGCGAGTTCCCTTTGTAATGAGACGCAGCACAGATGTCAAGAATCCCACCTTGGTGCTGGGTGCAGCCTCCTGAGCGTTGTTATTTGCTGTACAGGAGTCTGCGCTGTCGTGTTATCCCCTGGCCTAGCGCTGTTAGCGCTGCCCATGTTCTGGCATCATTTAATGTCGGCCGGTGCGGTTCGCGATGACCACGAATCCCAGCCCCGCAGTGTCTTAACATTGTTAAAACACTGCGGGGCTGGGATTCAGGGCCTGGCGCAGCACATATGTTCGCCTCTCACACTCGGGTCCTTACACCCGCTTCAGACTGTGCGGCGTCATCTGATCCCTTATCGCATGCCACGGCCATGAAGCCGCACAGTCCGCAGAAGGCGGAAGGAGATGAGGGACAGGCGAACTGATGCACTGATCATGCCCGTCAATCACACCCTCGCAGTCCCAAAAAATAAGACAACGAGGGGCGTTGTGTGGGTCAGGGCGGCCGCAGAGGCGCAGGCAGCCAAACAATGATGCCAGAAGACGGGCAGCGCTACCAAGGGGGTTGCAGCGTGTCATTACAAAGGAAAGTCACACCACCGGGACGGTTAAATGGTCACACAGAGGACACATTTTAGACGTGTTTTCAGTTCCACATGTGCGAGGAGAATACGTTTATGAGCCACCTTGCACACATGCAGCATTACCGCTGTACAAGGTGGCCTTTAAAACGTACAAACGCCTGGGGGAGGGGGGACAGGTTCCCTTCAATTTCAGTTCTTGTGTCTGCGTGGCTTTTGCAGGACACGATGCCGGCTGCACAGCAGGGGAACAGCTGGCGGTGCTGAACCCCACTGACACATTGGCTGGTGTTTTTCTCTGTGCAGCTAGCAGTACCGGGCCCCAACTGGCGGTGTTGGAGCCCGGGGTCAGCAGGAGGAGGAGATGGAGCAGAGTGTAGGCCGAAGCCTGCACTGGCGGCAGCTTTTGGGTCTGTTGTGCCTGCGTGGCAGTTGCAGGACACGTTGCCGGCTGCACAGCAGGGGAACAGCTGGCGGTGCTGAACCCCACTGACACATTGGCTGGTGTTTTTCTCTGTGCAGCTAGCAGTACCGGGCCCCAACTGGCGGTGTTGGAGCCCAGGGCTCTGCAGGGGGAGCAGAGTGTAGGCCGAAGCCTAATTGAACCAATTTCAAAGGTAACCTTTAACCCCCCCTCAGGGGTTACAAAGTAGAAGAGCCACAGCTTATGCAGCAGTAGTGCTGCACAAGTCAAAGGTTGCTCTTTTAATTTCGCTCCTTGCACACGCCGAATGAAACACGTATAACATTTAGCCCTTTAAACAGTCAAACTGTGTTGGAGGCGCGAGTTCCCTTTGTAATGAGACGCAGCACAGATGTCAAGAATCCCACCTTGGTGCTGGGTGCAGCCTCCTGAGCGTTGTTATTTGCTGTACAGGAGTCTGCGCTGTCGTGTTATCCCCTGGCCTAGCGCTGTTAGCGCTGCCCATGTTCTGGCATCATTTAATGTCGGCCGGTGCGGTTCGCGATGACCACGAATCCCAGCCCCGCAGTGTCTTAACATTGTTAAAACACTGCGGGGCTGGGATTCAGGGCCTGGCGCAGCACATATGTTCGCCTCTCACACTCGGGTCCTTACACCCGCTTCAGACTGTGCGGCGTCATCTGATCCCTTATCGCATGCCACGGCCATGAAGCCGCACAGTCCGCAGAAGGCGGAAGGAGATGAGGGACAGGCGAACTGATGCACTGATCATGCCCGTCAATCACACCCTCGCAGTCCCAAAAAATAAGACAACGAGGGGCGTTGTGTGGGTCAGGGCGGCCGCAGAGGCGCAGGCAGCCAAACAATGATGCCAGAAGACGGGCAGCGCTACCAAGGGGGTTGCAGCGTGTCATTACAAAGGAAAGTCACACCACCGGGACGGTTAAATGGTCACACAGAGGACACATTTTAGACGTGTTTTCAGTTCCACATGTGCGAGGAGAATACGTTTATGAGCCACCTTGCACACATGCAGCATTACCGCTGTACAAGGTGGCCTTTAAAACGTACAAACGCCTGGGGGAGGGGGGACAGGTTCCCTTCAATTTCAGTTCTTGTGTCTGCGTGGCAGTTGCAGGACACGATGCCGGCTGCACAGCAGGGGAACAGCTGGCGGTGCTGAACCCCACTGACACATTGGCTGGTGTTTTTCTCTGTGCAGCTAGCAGTACCGGGCCACAACTGGCGGTGTTGGAGCCCGGGGTCAGCAGGAGGAGGAGATGGAGCAGAGTGTAGGCCGAAGCCTGCACTGGCGGCAGCTTTTGGGTCTGTTGTGCCTGCGTGGCAGTTGCAGGACACGTTGCCGGCTGCACAGCAGGGGAACAGCTGGCGGTGCTGGACCCCACTGACACATTGGCTGGTGTTTTTCTCTGTGCAGCTAGCAGTACCGGGCCCCATCTGGCGGTGTTAGAGCCCAGGGTCAGCAGGAGGAGGAGCAGGAGGAGGAGCAAGGGGGAGGGGAGTGTAGGCCGAAGCCTGCACTGGCGGCAGCTTTGGGTCTGTTGTGCCTGCGTGGCGGTCGCAGGACACGTTGCCGGCTACACAGCAGGGGAACAGCTGGCGGTGCTGAACCCCACTGACACATTGGCGAGGTGTTTGGCTCTGTGCAGCCAGCACTTCCGGACAGCAACTAGCGTTGTTGGAGCCCGGGCTCTGCCGGTGGAGCAGAGTGTAGGCCGAAGCCTAATTGAACCGATTTCAAAGGTAACCTTTAACCCCCCCTCAGGGGTTACAAACTAGAAGAGCCACAGCTTATGCAGCAGTAGTGCTGCACAAGTCAAAGGTTGCTCTTTTAATTTCGCTCCTTGCACACGCCGAATGAAACACGTATAACATTTAGCCCTTTATACAGTCAAACTGTGTTGGAGGTGCGAGTTCCCTTCGTAATGAGACGCAGCACAGATGTCAAGAATCCCACCTTGGTGCTGGGTGCAGCCTCCTGAGCGTTGTTATTTGCTGTACAGGAGTCTGCGCTGTCGTGTTATCCCCTGGCCTAGCGCTGTTAGCGCTGCCCATCTTCTGACATCATGTAATGTCGGCCGGTGCGGTTCGCGATGACCATGAATCCCAGCCCCGCAGTGTCTTAACATTGTTAAAACACTGCGGGGCTGGGATTCATGGCCTGGTGCAGCACATATGTTCGCCTCTCGCACTCGGGTCCTTACACCCGCTTCAGACTGTGCGGCGTCAGCTGATCCCTTATCGCATGCTACGGCCATGAAGCCGCACACTCTGAAGAAGGCGGAAGGAGACGAGTGACAGGCGAACATATGCACTGCTCAAGCCCATCAATCACACCCTCGCAGTCAAAATAAATAAGACACCGAGGGACGTTGTGTGGGGCAAGGCGGCCGCAGAGGCGCACCCAGCCAAACAATGATGCCAGCAGACGGGCAGCGTTACCAAGGAGCTTGTTGCGTGTCAATACAAAGTAAAATCACACCTGAGGGACGTTTGAATGGTCACAGAGGACACATTTTAGACGTGTTCAGTTCCACGAGTGCAAGGAGAATACGTTTATGAGCCACCTTGCACACATGCAGCATTACTGCTGTACAAGGTGGCTGTAAAACATAGAAACACCTGGGGGAGGGGGGACAGGTTCCCTTCAATTTCAGTTCTTGTGTCTGCGTGGCGGTCGCAGGACACGTTGCCGGCTGCACAGCAGGGGAACAGCTGGCGGTGCTGAACCCCACTGACACATTGGCGAGTTGTTTTTCTCTGTGCAGCTAGCACATCTGGGCCCCAACTGGCGGTGTTAGAGCCCAGGGTCAGCAGGAGGAGCAGGGGGAGCGGAGTGTAGGCCGAAGCCTGCACTGGAGCAAGTTGAAAGGAAACCTTTAACCCCCCCCCCCCAGGCGTTTGTAGCTGGAAGAGCCATCGTGTACAGCACTAATGCTGGAAAAGGTAAACTTAGCTCTTTTAATTATGGTCCTTGCAGATGCTGAACCTAACACTTATGAAATGTGTCCCCTCACAGCGTTCAACCGTCCGGTAGGTGGAACTTTCCTTTGTCATGTGACACAGCACAGCCGTCATTTTTACCCCCTTGGCGCCGTGCGCCGCCTCCTCAGCGTTGTTTGAATCTGTCCCGGAGCCTGCGCTGTTAGGTTACCCCTTGGCCATGCACACATTTCGCGCTGCCTGTCTTCTGACATCATTTGCTGTCAGGCTGGCTGCGCCTGTGTGTGTGCGCTGTCCGAGATTCAGCCTCGCGGTGTCGTGTAATGTAATCCCACCGCGGGCCTGGGATCCGTGGCCATGCGCAGTGCATATCCTCGCCTCTCACTCCCCTCCCTACGGCTTCTTCAGACTGTGCGGTGTCACGGCCGTGGCATGCTATTAGGGATCAGCTGACACCGAACAGTCTTTAGAAGCCGTAGGGAGGGGAGTGAGAGGCGAGGATATGCACTGCGCATGGCCACGGATCCCAGGCCCGCGGTGGGATTACATTACACGACACCGCGAGGCTGAATCTCGGACAGCGCACACACACAGGCGCAGCCAGCCTGACAGCAAATGATGTCAGAAGACAGGCAGCGCGAAATGTGTGCATGGCCAAGGGGTAACCTAACAGCGCAGGCTCCGGGACAGATTCAAACAACGCTGAGGAGGCGGCGCACGGCGCCAAGGGGGTAAAAATGACGGCTGTGCTGCGTCACATGACAAAGGAAAGTTCCACCTACCGGACGGTTGAACGCTGTGAGGGGACACATTTCATAAGTGTTAGGTTCAGCATCTGCAAGGAGCACCACGAAAAGAGGCACTTTTTCCCTTTGCATCATTACTGCTGCACAAGGTGGCTCCTTCAGTAACAAACGCCTGGGGGGGGGGGGGACAGGTTCCCTTAAATTTAACTTGTTGTGCCTGCGTGGCGGTCGCAGTACACGTTGCCGTATACACAGCAGGGGAACAGCTGGCGGTGCTGAACCCCACTAACACATTGGCGAGGTGTTTGGCTCTGTGCGTACAGCACTTCTGGACGGCAACTGGCGGTGTTGGAGCCCAGGGACAGGTGGAGGAGGAGGAGGTTGGAGGAGGTAGGAGGGATTGCCACACACACAGCAGGGGAACAGCTGACGTTACTGAACCCCAATAACAGAGGAGCGACTGTTGACTGTGCGTACAGCACTTCTGGACGGCAACTGGCGGTGTTGGAGCCCAGGGACAGGTGGAGGAGGAGGAGGTTGGAGGAGGTAGGAGGGATTGCCACACACACAGCAGGGGAACAGCTGACATTACTGAACCCCACTAACACATTGGCGAGGTGTTTGGCTCTGTGCGTACAGCACTTCTGGACGGCAACTGGCGGTGTTGGAGCCCAGGGACAGGTGGAGGAGGAGGAGGTTGGAGGAGGTAGGAGGGATTGCCACACACACAGCAGGGGAACAGCTGACGTTACTGAACCCCAATAACAGAGGAGCGACTGTTGACTGCGTACAGCACTTCTGGACGGCAACTGGCGGTGTTGGAGCCCAGGGACAGGTGGAGGAGGAGGAGGTTGGAGGAGGTAGGAGGGATTGCCACACACACAGCAGGGGAACAGCTGACGTTACTGAACCCCAATAACAGAGGAGCGACTGTTGACTGTGCGTACAGCACTTCTAGATGGCAACTGGTGGTGTTGGAGCCCAGGGACAGGTGGAGGAGGAGGAGGTTGGAGGAGGTAGGAGGGATTGCCACACACACAGCAGGGGAACAGCTGACATTACTGAACCCCACTAACACATTGGCGAGGTGTTTGGCTCTTTGCGTACAGCACTTCTGGACGGCAACTGGCGGTGTTGGAGCCCAGGGACAGGTGGAGGAGGAGGAGGTTGGAGGAGGTAGGAGGGATTGCCACACACACAGCAGGGGAACAGCTGACATTACTGAACCCCACTAACACATTGGCGAGGTGTTTGGCTCTGTGCGTACAGCACTTCTGGACGGCAACTGGCGGTGTTGGAGCCCAGGGACAGGTGGAAAAGCAGAGGAACACAATGTAGGCCGAAGCCTGAGAAAGTCGAAAGGGAACCTTTAACCCCCCCCCCAAGGCGTTTGTAGCTGAAAGAGCCAGCTTGTGCAGCACAAAAGATGCAAAAGGAAAAGGTGGCTCTTTTCATCATGCTCATTGCAAACACAGAACTAAACACTTATAAAATGTGTCCCCTGCAACCGTAAAACCGTCCCGGAGGTGGGACTTTCCTTCGTAATGTGACGCAGCACAGCCGTCATTCCTACCCCCCCGGCGCCGCGCACCGGCTCCTCAGCGTTGTTTGATTCCGTCCCGGAGCCTGCGCTGTTATGTTATCCCGTGGCCAGGCACACTTAGCGCTGCCCGTCTTCTGGCATCATTTGGTGTCAGGATGGCTGCGCCTGTGCGGCCGCGCTGGCCGAGAGCCCGCCTCGCAGTGTCTTCTGATTTAATCCCACTGGGGGCCTGGGATCCATGGACATGCGCAGTGCATATCCTCGCCTCTCACTCCCCTCCCTACGGCTTCTTAAGACTGTGCGGTGTCACGGCCGTGCCATGCTATTAGGGACCAGCTGACACCGAACAGTCTGAAGAAGCCATAGGGAGATGAGTGAGAGGTGGAGGTTCAGATATGCACTGTGCATGTCCATGGATCCCAGGCCCCCAGTGGGATTAAATCAGAAGACACTGCGAGGCGGGCTCTCTGCCAGCGCGGCCGCACAGGCGCAGCCATCCTGACACCAAATGATGCCAGAAGACGGGCAGCGCTAAGTGTGCCTGGCCACGGGATAACATAACAGCGCAGGCTCCGGGACGGAATCAAACAACGCTGAGGAGCCGGTGCGCGGCGCCGGGGGGGTAGGAATGACGGCTGTGCTGCGTCACATTACGAAGGAAAGTCCCACCTCCGGGACGGTGTTACGGTATCAGTGGACACATTTTATAAGTGTTAAGTTCTGCGTGTGCAAGGAGCTAAACAAAAATAGCTACCTTTTCCTTGTGCAGCATTACTGCTGCACAAGGTGGCTCTTTCAGTAACAAACGCCTTGGGGGGGGGGGACAGATTCCCTTACATTTCAGTTGTTGTGTCAGCGTGGCGGTCGCATGACACATTGCCGGCTACACAGCTGGGGATCAGCTGACGTTACTGAAACCCAATAACACTGGGTCGTATGTTTTGACTGTGCAGACGGCACTTCTGAGCCTCAACTGGCGGTGTTGGAGCCCAGGAATTTAAGTTCAGGTGGTAGAAAGATGAACACAACAGGAGACCTGGATAACGTATACAGTGACCTAATTATTTAATCAGGAGGAGGAGTGGCAAATTCCTGCGAGATCCAGGCCTTGTTCATTTTCAGGAAAGTAAGCCGGTCAACGTTATCGGAGGATAGTCGCATGCGACGGTCAGTTAGTACACCACCTGCAGCACTAAAGACACGTTCCGATAATACACTGGCCGCAGGGCAAGACAGCACCTCCAATGCATACTGGCTTAGCTCTGGCCATGTATCCAGCTTTGAGACCCAAAACTTGAAAGGGGAAGAGCCGTCTGGGAGTACAGCAAGAGGGCAAGACATGTAGTCTGTCACCATCTGACGGAACCGTTGCCTCCTGCTGACTGGAGCCGTCTGTGATGGTGTAGACTTTTGTGGGGGGCACAGAAAACTGTGCCACAGTTGGGCCATACTGGTCTTGCCTTGGGCAGAGGCACTGCTTCTGCTCCCTCTTTGTGCAGAGCCTCCACCACTGCCTGGACGCACTGAGCTGCTTTGGAATGCACTAGCAGCACTTCTCTCAGTTGGAATGGAGAAGATGATGGA
Source organism: Ranitomeya variabilis (assembly GCF_051348905.1). Classification (NCBI taxonomy): domain Eukaryota; kingdom Metazoa; phylum Chordata; class Amphibia; order Anura; family Dendrobatidae; genus Ranitomeya; species Ranitomeya variabilis. The sequence goes on from NC_135235.1 coordinate 216,935,892, forward strand.
ATTGACCAGTGTGTCTTGGTACTCCCGCATTTTTCGCTCCCGGTTCAACGGTGTGATGAGGCTTTCTACATTGTCCCGGTAGCGAGGATCGAGGAGGGTGAACACCCAATAATCAGACATGTTGAGAATGTGGGCGATGCGGCGGTCGTTTCTCAGGCACTGCAGCATGTAATCCACCATGTGCTGCAGACTGCCAACTGCCCAAGAAACGCTGTCCCCTGCTGGAGGCGTGATCTCTGCCTGCTCGTCATCACCCCACCCTCGCTGTACACACTGAGTACTGGACAATTCGGTAACTCCCTCCTCTGGACGGACGTCTTCCTCCTCCATTGACTCCTCCTCATCCTCCTCACAAACTGTCCCCTGCCTACGCGTTTGTGAGGAACCACGTGGCGCTGACTGTCCAGAAGATGATGGAAATGGTGAATCCTCATCCTCCACCTCTTCCACAACATCATCCCTTAGCGCTTGCAGTGATTTTTCAAGCAGGCAGATAAGGGGGACAGTCATGCTGACTAGTGCATCATCTGCACTCGCCATCCGCGTGGAATAATCAAAGGGACGCAAAACCTGGCAGACGTCATTCATAGTGGCCCACTCTGTGGTTGTGAAGTCTGTACGGCGCTGACTGCGACTTTTTTGCGCCTGAAGCAGCTGGTACTCCATTACAGCTTGCTGCTGCTCACACAACCGCTCCAACATATGTAACGTGGAATTCCACCTGGTAGGTAGGTCACATATGATGCGATGTTCCGGCAGGCGGTGTCGGCGCTGCAGAGCCGCAATGCGCGCTTTTGCCGTGCTGGAACGCCGCAAGTGAGCACACTCTAGGCGGACCTTGTGCAGCAGTGCATCAAGATCCGGATAGTCCCTCAAAAAGCTCTGCACGACCAAATTGAGCACATGTGCCAGACATGGGATGTGAGTGAGGTTGCCGAGGCCCAGAGCTGCCACCAGATTTCGGCCATTATCACACACTACCATGCCTGGCTGGAGATTCGCTGGCATAAACCACACATCGCTCTCCTGCTTGATGGCATTCCAGAGCTCCTGCGCTGTGTGGCTACGATTCCCCAAAAAAATTAATTTCAACACGGCCTGTTGACGTTTGGCCACGGCTGTGCTCATGTCGGTCGTAACAGGTACACGTTCATCACGGGTCCATGTGGAGGTGGACTGTGACGGCTCCTGCAGCGATGATTCTGAGGAACTGGTGTAAGAGGAGGAGTCAATGCGTACAGAATGGATTCCTGCAATCCTTGGAGTGGGCAGGACACGTCCTGCGCCACTCGCACGGTCTGTACCCGGCTCAACGACATTAACCCAATGGGCAGTGAGGGAAAGGTATCGCCCCTGTCCATGTTGACTGGTCCACGCATCGGTGGTGAGGTGGACCTTGCTACTGACGGCGTTCAGTAGCGCGTGTTTTATGTGTCCCTCCACATGCTTGTGCAGGGCAGGGACGGCTTGCCTGCTGAAGTAAAAGCGGCTGGGCACATTGTACTGTGGGACTGCCAATGACATCAAGTCACGGAAGCTGTCAGTCTCCACCAGCCTGAATGACAGCATTTCCAGTGACAGAAGTTTGGCAATGCCTGCAGTCAGAGCCTGTGCTCGTGGGTGGTTTGACGAGAAAGGCCGCCTTTTCTCCCATGCCTGTACTACCGATGGCTGTAGACTGGGCTGGGAGTGTGTGGATGACTGGGAAAGTGGTGCTGCGGGTGGAATTACAGCGGGTCTCTGGACAACAGGGCCAGAGGTTCTTCCACGGCGATCCTGGGAGGAAGCCGAACCAGCTGCGTGTGAGCTAGAGGAAGAGGCAACACGAGCTGAAGAGGTGGTAGCTGCCGCTGTTGGTTGGCCTACCTCTTCAGTGTGTTTTTCTAACTCCGCCGGGTGCCTGTTGCGCACATGTTTCCACATGTTGGAGGTATTGAGGTTGCTGACATTTCGACCTCTTTTGACTTTTTGATGACACACCTTGCATCTGACATAGCAAATGTCATCTGCAACTGTGTCAAAAAAGGACCAGGCACTGCAAGTCTTGGGAGCGCCCTTTTTGGCTTTTGGAAGAGACATGCTCCTAACGGGTGCCAAAGCGGAGGCTGCAGGATCCGCAGTCTTCCCCCTCCCTCTCCCTCTTTGGGCCGTACGGGGAATCTCTTCCTCAGAGCTGCTCCCACCACCTTCCTGTCCCTCACGCCAAGATGGGTCGAGGACCTCATCATCTACACTACCCTCTGCCCCCAACTGCTCCTCCTGGGTAGTCTCAGCAGCAGAGCACGCACCAGTAAGTGGCACCTGAGTGTCATCATCAGCTGATGCGGCCTGCGATGTGGTGACCGGAGCCACTGGCCCACCCGCCTCTTCAGAGGAAGACAGAAAAAGCTGTTGGGCATCACTGCACCCTGCCTCTTCTTCCATTTCTCCAATGCTGCTTGGCTGGCCCCCTGTTTCCAAGCCAAGAGATTCAGAGAACAGAAGTAGAGACGGCTCCTGTCCTGGGCTCTCTGTCTGCCTGGGCAATTTGGCAGGTGGTGAAGAGACAGATGGCTGCTCTCCAGTGCTCTGTGTCTGAGAGGATGTGGCACTAATGGAAGTTGATGCATTAGCTGCCATCCATCCGACAACAGCTTCAATTTGTTCTTGACGCAGCAGCGGTGTACGGCGCTCTGACACAAAGCTGCGCATGAACGACTGTTGCCTGGTGAAAGTGGGTGCTGATGAGTCACCGGTGCCCGCAGCAGGCACAGAATCCCCACGTCCCCTCCCTGCTCCGCGCCCACGCCCACGCCCACGTGCCTTACTCACTGCCTTCTTCATCTTGGTTGACTGATAAAGATAAGCAGAAAAGTACTAACGGATTTGTGTGCTTATTCCTGAGCAACTCCTCCTAACAGGTATAAGAAACACTAATTTTCTAAAGTGTGGACTAGACTTTAATATGAGCTAATGTGGCCTACACAAATGTAAAGTGGTGTAACTGGTGTGTTTGGTGAACTTTATTATTTATTTCTTTTTTGGGGGCTGAACTGACAACAGATAGAGCTGCAGTCACACGGAGACCGTGCAGACAGACGTAAACGGCGCTGCAAGGCCCAAAAACCCTCCTCTACGTTATCCTATGTAGTGTTTTTCCACAAGTTAGCTGGAGACGGGTGGAAAGACACTAATAGGATTTTTTAAAATAAATTAGCAGCAACCTACACTACTTGAAAAAAAAAGAAAATTGATTTGGCGGTATGACGCAGTGAACAACCCTGAGCTGGAGACAACCAGGCTATGGCTGCTCACAGACTACAGGGCGAGCTGCAATCACACGGAGACCGTGCAGACAGCCGTAAACGGCGCTGCAAGGCCCAAAAACCCTCCTCTACTTTATCCTATGTAGTGTTTTTCCACAAATTAGCTGGAGACGGGTGGAAAGACACTAATAGGATTTTTTTAAATAAATTAGCAGCAGACTACACTACTTGAAAAAAAAAGAAAATTGATTTGGCGGTATGACGCAGTGAACAACCCTGAGCTGGAGACAACCAGGCTATGGCTGCTCACAGACTACAGGGCGAGCTGCAATCACACGGAGACCGTGCAGACAGCCGTAAACGGCGCTGCAAGGCCCAAAAACCCTCCTCTACTTTATCCTATGTAGTGTTTTTCCACAAATTAGCTGGAGACGGGTGGAAAGACACTAATAGGATTTTTTTAAATAAATTAGCAGCAGACTACACTACTTGAAAAAAAATTAAAATTGATTTGGCGGTATGACGCAGTGAACAACCCTGAGCTGGAGACAACCAGGCTATGGCTGCTCACAGACTACAGGGCGAGCTGCAGTCACACGGAGACCGTGCAGACAGCCGTAAACGGCGCTGCAAGGCCCAAAAACCCTCCTCTACTTTATCCTATGTAGTGTTTTTCCACAAATTAGCTGGAGACGGGTGGAAAGACACTAATAGGATTTTTTTGAATAAATTAGCAGCAGACTACACTACTTGAAAAAAAAAAAAAAAAAAAGAGCAGTATGAGGCAATGAACCACCCTCCCTGAACTGAATACAACCAGCTATGGATGGCCTATGTGGCTGCACTCAGACTAGAGAGTGGGCTGCACTCACACACACACACACACACACACAGACCTTGCAGATCGCTGTGAAAACAGCGCTACAAGGCAAAAGCAAGGTGAATAGTAGGTGAACACAGCGGTTGCTAAATTAGCCTTTGGAAAGCACAAAGAAGCAAATCGCTATCTCTAAACTGTCCCTCAGTCAGCAAACAGCGTCCTGTCACTAACTGAATTCACAGCAGAGTGATCGCAAAATGGCGCCAGCGACTTTTAAACTGCATCATGACATCATTTCAGCAGCCAATCACAGCCTTGCCAGTAGTTTCATGCCCTCCATGCTAAACAGGATGTGCCCACACTTGGAATCATTCTCATTGGCTGAATTTCTGCATTTTGAATCTTGGAACTTCCGATTCCGGTATCCGATACGCGGCAAGTATCGGAATCCCGGTATCGGAATTCCGATACCGCAAGTATCGGCCGATACCCGATACTTGCGGTATCGGAATGCTCAACACTAGCAGCAACCAATCAGGAACAGTAACTATTTACATTTTCAGGTTTCCGAGGCTTAGTTGGACGGCTTCCAGGGCTGCACCTGGCACTTAACCCTTCTTGGCCTGGGCAAAGTGAGGTCCAGGGTTACACCCAGTGCTGGACAAACGCCGTTAATCCGTCTTTCATGTACGATTAAATCATGCGCAGCGATGGAGGTCTGCGCAGCTTGAGTATGGGCATCTGCTGCAGCAGAGGTAGCGGCTGCTGCAAGACCAGTCACTGGAACGGAGTCAGCAGCTGTGGCACTAGCAGTCACTGGAGTGGTGCCGGTCGTCAGGGCAGGGTGGCTCTTCCTACCTGCTTCAGATGCGGTTCCTCCAGTGCCGGTCTGCTCCGTCTCCGCTGGGGTCTGGAACGCTGGCTGCGGGGCCTTGTTCTGCGACGCTGTCATCTCTGCTTGCAGCACCTCGCTTTCCGGCAGGGCCTTACTTTCCAGCTTCGGAGCGCTGGGACTTCTTCCCTGCTCCGGACCAGATGAGGCTGCCGACAGATGTCCGGTGAGGCTCCTGATGATGGCCTTCTTCCACCCGGCCTCGGTGCTCAGCTGCGTCCGCCGGGGTCGGTCGCTGAGCTCGTCCACTCCGGCCTGCAGGAATTCAGCATCAGCGGTGGAGGCCTGGTTGCGGTGCCCCTCCGGGTGGCTGGGGGAGTCCTCTGCTCCGACCCCACGCTCCGGCTCCGGGCGGCTCGCCATGGCGTCCTCCATGTCGCTCACTTCTTCTTCCTGGTCCTTTTCCCGCTCTCTCCTTCGTGGGCGGTTTCGTTTTCTCTGTCTCTGCCCACCATTGAGGATCAGGAGGCGGATCTCGGCTGCTGACGGACACGTCCTCAAGGGGCCGAGATATTTAGACTGGGCAGCCATTGTCTTTCGTGCTCTTCAGCTTGTTCACGCCCACTTCCACGCCCTTCTTCTTCTCCTGCGCTCTCCTTAGCGCTGTAATGGCGGCGGTTTTGGCGCGAACTTTTGGCGGCAAGTGACAATCCACAGTCTTTGCAATAAAGTACAGTCCAAGCACAATAAATCACAGTTCCAAGGCACACATGACCTGATTCTTCAGGCTTAAGTAGATCCTGTTCGTGACGCCAAGTTGCGGAGCGCCCCCACACCGCCGCAGGGCCGAGGGGTACCCGGAGCCGGGCCTCTGGGATCTCAGTCCTGGGGTTGTCACGGTGGCTAGACCCGGTCCGTGGCCCTGTCTGTCAGTGGGGGACGTCCGGTGCAAATAAGTGATGTTATAGCGGTGGTGTAGCGGTGCAGTTGTGGGGTGCAGGTCGCGGTAAATAACGAGGACACCAGGTTGCAGTCTCTTTACCTCTTTACTGGAGATCTCTCGGTCCTCAGTCCAGAATCCGGTTCACCAGGCTGCGCAAGTCCGGCCGGTCCAATGGCACTTCCAGAGTTCTCCTCACAGGTGGAAATCAGTGCCTTCCTTCTAGCGCTGTGTGTTGTGGTCCTTCCCTGCTGTGCTCACGGAAAGTACCCCACAACGGTTGTGTCTGTTTCTTAAGTTCCCTCACAACTCGATTAATAGATGTTCTTCTCGTATTCCGTCCCTCCCTGTTATTCAGGTTGGAACGGCACCCGTTTGTCAGGTAGGCCTGGAGTTCTTCCGGGACCCTAGAGACGCCCCTCTCCCGCAATTGCCCCCCAAGACTTCATAGGTGATATGTGGTAGACAGCCCGCCTCAAACTGACTGTCCTGCCGCTGTTTGGAGTATGGCTTAAAGCTGTATATTATTCCACTCCCTCGGCGTTCCGGCCACCGGTAGTGCGCCTCAGTAAGGTGCTGCCTCTTTCAGCAAAACCCCCACTGGTATTCTCCTTCTGCTTGATCTCGTTTCTCACTCAGCACAATCTATCTCGCTTCTAGTCCTTTCTTGGGCACCGCCGCTATGCAGAGCAGGCACGGTCCCGTTACGTTCTTTCCAATGCCAAGCCTCTGTCAGGATCCCACCCCTGACAGAGGCCCTACTGTCTCTCTCTCCACAACACCCTCTCTCACTAGGTGTTGCTTCGTTCAATCCAGTCAGCTTTCTCCTCTAACTTCCTGCCTGACCCCCAGTTTACCCACTATGGTGGGGAGTGGCCTAATGAATAGCACCCTTAGCTCCCCCCGGAGGCCCAGCTGTGAAACATATTGGTGTCTGTGATACCTGATTGGAGGAACTCCTTCAGTGCCATCGAACGCACCATGGCTCCCCTTAGTGGCGGAGCCACAGTACTGCAACGACCAGGACTCTGGGGCGCTGCATAAACATTGGGTTACTAAGCGCGGCCCTGCGCTTAGCAACCCGATGTTTACCCTGGTTACCCGGGGACCTCGGCATCGTTGGTCGCTGGAGAGCGGTCTGTGTGACAGCTCTCCAGCGATCAAACAGCGACGCTGCAGCAATCGGCATCATTGTCGCTATCGCTGCAGCGTCGCTTCGTGTGAAGGTACCTTAAGTCTAGCTCCTGGCACAAAATTGGACCCCAATTTGGAGGTGACTTTGGAGCAATCAGTGGCCACTATACTCTATTTTTCTATGGGATGTTTCACAAATAACGATTAGATCTTATGATGATATATCCGGTGTCCTGTGTATACAATGTTCCCAAATTTTTTTTTAAAAAAAATAACCGAATAATTTCTAAATTAGTTCACAATTTCCCAAAATTTACGGATTCTACCAAATCCAAATGATTGGATATTTCAAGTCTTCTGAATCAAGTAAAAAGATGTCCACAGCCAGAACCATTCTGCTAGTTCTAAATTGGACTTGTAGAGAAAAAATATATATCATACTTACCTCCCTCCTCAGTTCCTCTCTGGAGCTTACTGGTTTGCTAACATACCCACTTCCTCCATTTCGGCTCTGGTCTCCTCTTCACTCCACGTTGCTCCATGTAATCAAATTGTGAGGCACATATTATGATATCAGAACATTCATAGAAACCTAACCGGTGCTGTAAGCATTGGTAAAGAGGAGACGAGAGTGCGGATTGACACACTGGGTCTAAGAAAGCCATCGCTGGAGGCATTGGTGAAAAGGGGACCAGAGTGCGAAGCCATCGCTGGAGGCATTGGTGAAGAGGAGACCAGAGTGGTGAATGGGTTTAAGAAAGCAATCACTGGAAATATTGATGAAGAGGCTACCAAAGTATGGACTGGTTCTAAGAAAGCCATCACTGGAGGCATTGGTGAAGAGGGGACCAGAGTGTGGAGTGGGTCTAAGAAAGCCATAGGAGAAACGGCGTAAGAGACAAATGAGGGAATGGTGATTATGATAGTTTATTGTCTTTTAAGCCCTTTCCTGGTCCATCCATTTATTAATGTTCGTGGTCGGAAGACTTCAGAACATAATAAACAATTTTTTTTGCTATTAGGGCAATTTCAGTTGTATCGAATAAATTTGATGCAAATTAAATTTCCTAGTTGAATCATGAGAGAATTCTATGAATTTAAATTTTGGCAGATTTGTTCATCTCTAATTACAATTATGAAATAAAAGTGACCATGCAGAAGTTCTGTGCCAATGAACGGTCGTGCCTGACGCGGGTGTAATGAAGGCCCTTAGGTCTGCAATCCTTGTATATAGATTTGGCTCTAATGGGATGCCTTTCAGCATTATGTTATCATGTGTGATTACATGGTCAAGTCCTTAGCGGAACAAGGAAAAAATACTGTATATGAAAACGTTAAATTAAATATTTTAAAATATAAAAAAGCCTTTTCATAATAAAAAATATCAAAATCAATAACGAAAAAATGTATGGAATAGATATCAGTGACCGTTGACTCAAACTCTAAAACTCTAAAACCAATTAACAGAAAATAGAAGAGTTACGACCATCAGAACTTGCTCACCCGAAATCGAAAAAAGTTTGGTATTGACAAAATAATCGCAGTAAAAACAAAATGCAAAAAAACCCCTAACATTGTAGAATTGATGTTTGTCTAAAGTCCCCTAAAAAATAAAAATGTAAAATGTCTTCGATCTTTAATGGGCCTAATTCATCATTTGCTCTTTTTTATTAATCACTTTTCTTTTTTTTATCCTGTAGTATTCAATGACATTTTTGGACCAAATTCTTCAAAATAGTTCATGTGGTTAATTATTATTGTAGAATATATATATATATATATATATATATATATATATATATATATATATATATATATATATATATATATACAGTATATAGAATTGTTTTTACTTTGTTGTACTTTTTTAAAGAATAAGAAGTTGTCTGTAAAGCTAAAATGCCACGAAATTTGTGCAAAAATTACCAACATAACTAAAATCACTCCATGGCAGAGGTTTGCGCAAAAATTTAGGACCCTTTTTAAAATTTTTAAACTAGACACAAACATCTGTAAAACAAAATTCACGTTGACATTTAAAACCTTAAAAAACCCAAAATAAGCAAATGCTTCAGAAAACAGCAATTTTGCATATTTTTTTTTTCGGAAGTTTCTTTTTGTGCTTTTTTTCTGCCGCATCTTGAAGCAATTTAAATTTTTGTTTTACTTTTTTTTAAGTACATTAAGCAATAAAACTCATTTTTTTTAAGGCAAACAAAGCTTTTTGTGACAACATCAGACAAAAGAAAACTTTCTCTATTATCCATCAATGTTGACCCCACAAACAAACTTTATTTTTCACATACGTGATATACTGATTGATAAAACTGGATAAATCCAAATTTTTCACCAGATTCTGTTTTTTTGCTTTATTGTTAAGATGTAATGATGCATTTTATCTCTTGGACCTTAAGGGATCAATGTAGGAGTCACCGAAGTGTTTGTAGAGGGATGTCATCCATCTCTCTTGCCTTTTGTTCCTTACCTGATAAGATGACTTTAGAAGTCATTATCTCAGGGGCAAATATTTAAAACCTTCTTGTTGACCTAAAGGTACCGTCACATTAAGCGACGCTGCAGCGATAGCGACAGCGATGCCGATCGCTGCAGCGTCGCTGTTTGGTCGCTGGAGAGCTGTCACACAGACCGCTCTCCAGCGACCAACGATGCCGAGGTCCCCGGGTAACCAGGGTAAGCATCGGGTTGCTAAGCGCAGGGCCGCGCTTAGTAACCCGATGTTTACCCTGGTTACCAGCGTAAAAGTTAAAAAAACAAACAGTACATGCTCACCTGCGCGTCCCCCAGCCTCTGCTTCCTGACACTGACTGAGCTCGGGCCCTAACAGCACAGCGGTGACGTCACCGCTGTGCTTTCACTTTCAGTTTAGGGCCGGCGCTCAGTAAGTGTCAGGAAGCAGAGGCTGGGGGACGCGCTGGTGAGTATGTGCTGTTTGTTTTTTTAACTTTTACGCTGGTAACCAGGGTAAACATCGGGTTACTAAGCGCGGCCCTGCGCTTAGTAACCCGATGTTTACCCTGGTTACCAGTGTAAAATATCGCTGGTATCCTTGCTTTTGCTGTCAAACACGGCGATACACGGCGACCTAGCGACCAAATAAAGTGCAGACCTTCTAGCAGCGACCAGCAATTTCACAGCGGGATCCAGATCGCTGCTGCGTGTCAAATACAGCGATATCGCTATCCAGGTCGCTGCAACGTCACGGATCGCTGGCGATATCGCCTAGTGTGACGGTACCTTTACAGTATTCCTCCTAATCTGTCATCTTAGGCAGCTTTGCCTCTGGATATTGCTCTTCTATCCCACCTTGATGTGAAGGTCCATCCTTGAAGGCACACAATCCATTAGTGATGTCAGATGTCACACATGGATGACGCATTTCGAACCACGCTGGATAAGCTGCGATTAAGAACCAGTTTGGTTTGAAGCGCGTCATCCATGTGATTTTATTCACCCCCTCCTTCATTTTTCTATTATGTTTTTAAAGTTTTTGGAATAAATGTGAAATTTTAATCCTTCATTGGGATTGCTGGATTTACATATTCTGGATGTGACATCCCGATCCCTCCTTAAACAGGGGTCTACAGAACCAAACCTTCAGGGCCATCAACCCAATTGGGTCCACAAGTTCAGTTTTTGTTGACCCATGGAATATCCTTAATATGTACAGTTACATCCCTGGTACAAAATGCTCCTCTGAATTAGACCTTACCGGTACGAATATTTATATCCAAACTAACCATGTTTAATGAATGCTCGTTGGTCATTAATGACCGAGAAATGTAAAGTGAACCTGTCATCAGCTTTTCCCAGTCTATACTAAAGCCACCACGTTTAATGCCTCTTTTGCCAAGGTGCTTCAACCTGTATAAAAGCCCCCAACTCCCTCTGCATATCCCCGAAAAATACATTTTAGAATTTCACCATAAGGCACGGTCCGATGGGCATTGCTGGTCTTGCTCGGCTTCTACTTTACCGGTGCAAACAGCTTCCTCCTGCCTTGACTGATGTAGATGATACCATGCACACAATGCCACCAATCTCCCTTCGGCGTAGTAAAGCACAGACCTGCGCAGGTGCACGTTGCCCTACCCTGTAATGTGCATGTGCCCAGGAGAGGACAGAGAAAGCGCCGATGGCCCGGAAAAGCCGACGCTTCGACGTTACAGCACGTTGCTCTTCCTTAGCTAGGCAAAGTGAAACGTGCCTCCGCAGGTCTGTGCCTCAACTGTGCAGAAGGCAGATTGGCAGGGGAAAGGTGACTGTAGGGATAGAGGAGGTGCCAAGGAAGACAACAAATCCCATCGGAACGGACCTCGCCATATGGTGGAATTATAAAGAGTATTATTTGGATATGACTGACAGCTGAGCCCGTCCTTATCGGGAAGTTTGGCCGACATGAGTTAATGGGCGGCTTTGATAGGACAACTTGATCTAACACAAGCACATTCTCCAGATCACCGGAGCCCAAGTTGTGTTCTGTTTTATTCAAAGACCAATGTTCCTGGATTCAACTTTTACAATTTTGGCGGAAAGTAAAAAATGGGCTTTTTTTGCTGTCACGTATCATTTTTTGCAACTTTTCGAGCAATTTATTTCCAAAATGTCGCAACTTTTTTAATTAAGCGAGGAAAGTCTCTTTAGGCGTGGGGAACTGGAGGGGAGGTGAATCAAATTTTGCCACTTTTTAAAAAGTCACAACTGATGAATCAACTGAAAAATATCTGGAATTGCTAAACTCTGGCTACAAAGTGAAAAAATTAAGAATCAGGTGGGCACATGTAAAATATATTTTTAAAAAAAGTTCAATAAAAATAATGAATTGTGAGCAAAAAAAGGTGCAAAATATACAAAGCTAGATGAAAATCAGCAGCAATGGCAATGATGAATCAATTCAAAACCCAAATGTTTTACTTTCTAAAACTTCCTGACGTCAGCCTATGATTTTTTGCAATGTACATGGCCACCAACTGGAACTAGTACAATATAATAAAACAAGCCCAAAATAAGAGAATTAATTATAAAGCTCCTCCACATACTTACAGCCCCCCGAAGAAGCCGACGCGAAACGCGCGTTGGGGCGTACGGTGCGGTCCGGTCCTGATGCCATTGTGTGGGTAAGAATCCGGGGTGGGGATTTATGCTCCTTTTTCGGTGTGACATGAGCCAGTGTACAGGGCTCTTGATATCTTTCTACATAGTGTTATTTATACCCCCCGGCTTAATACCTGCACTTTACTCTGCACAACACAGATGATATATATATTTTTTTGTGTACATGGCATCAGCCTGAGTGCTGCACTGTTTTTTATCTGTGCTACCTACCATCTCCAACTATCTTGATATTTATTGTAGTGTATTATTACATGTTGTTGTTATTTATCAGTATTTCTTGTAATTTAATAAAATATTTTGTATTTTTCTGGACATGAACTCCGTTTTTCTGTTTTATTGTATTGGAACTAGTACAATGCGGTCCATGTATGAACTGATATGTGGAGACTCGGGTCATGCAGACAACAAAGGAAAGCTGAACATGGAGATCGAAAAGATAATGATGTTGGGTAGTAGAAGACAAAGGTGATCTGATAAGGGTCTCATCACAAGAGACACTTTGGAGATATCCACATTTCTGTCCCATTCATGTAATTTCTCTGTGTCTGCTGTCACGTATCTAATGATGTCCGTGTGGTAAAATACCTTGAAAAACATGAAAAAAGGGAATGTGATGAGGGCACAGGTAAAATGAAGGTCAAAAACCAGCAGATAAATGCAAAAGAGATAAGGTTCTGATCGCAAGTCCAATTGTTATTTCCATTTTTGGATCATAAAAACGGAAACACATTGATCAGACATCAGATCCGAGTAAAGAAGTCTAGAGGCCAGATCTGAGTAAGATTAGTTGAGAGATGAGTTGAGAGATCAAATCCGAATAAAGAAGCCAAGCGACTAAATCTGAGTAAAGGAATAGAGAGACCAGATCTGAGTAAAGTAGTCAGGAGGCCAGATCTGGGTAAAGGAGTCGAGAGACCAGATCCGAATAAAGGAGCCAAGAGACCAGATCCAAATAAAGGAGCTAAGAGACCAGATCTGAGTAAAGTAGTCAGGAGGCCAGATCTGGGTAAACGAGTCGAGAGACCAGATCCGAGTAAAGAAATCGAGAGACCAGATCTGAGTAAAGTAGTCAGGAGGCCAGATCTGGGTAAAGGAGCCGAGAGACCAGATCCGAATAAAGGAGCCAAGAGACCAGATCCAAATAAAGGAGCTGAGAGACCAGATCTGAGTAAAGTAGTCAGGAGGCCAGATCTGGGTAAAGGAGCTGAAAAATCAGATCTGAATAAAGGAGTGTAGAGACCAGATCTGAGTAAAGTAGTCAGGAGGCCAGATCCGGGTAAACGAGTCGAGAGACCAGATCCGAGTAAAGAAATCGAGAGACAAGATCTGAGCAAAGGAGTTGAGAGACCAGATGCAAGTAAAGGAGTTGAGTGGCCAGATCTGAGTACAGGATCTGACAGACCAGATCCGGGAAAATGAGTCAAGAGGCCAGATCCAGGAAAATGAGTCGATAGGTCAGATCTGAGTAAAGCAGTTAAGAGACCAGATCAGAGTAAAGGAGCCGAGAGACCAGATCAGAGTAAAGGAGTCGAGAGACCAGATACAGGTAAAGGAGTCGAGAGATCAGATCCAGGTAAAGGAGTCTAGAGACTAGATCCACGTAAAAGAATCGAGAGACCAAATCCGGGTAAAAGGAATCGAGAGAACAGATTCGGGTAAAGGAGTCAAGAGACCAGAATCTGAGTAAAGAAATTGAGAGGCCAGATTCAGGTAAAGGAGTCAAGAGACCAGATCCAAGTAAAAGGGTTGAGAGACCAGATCAGAGTAAAAGGGTCAAGAGGCCAGATCCGGGTAAAATAATTGAGAGACCAAATCCAGGTAAAGGAATCGAGAGAACAGATCCGAGTAAAGAAATTGAGACCAGATTTGGGTAAAAGAGTCGAGAAGACAGATCCATGTACAGGATCTGGCAGACCTACGGTTTATCCAAAAGAACACAAATAAGGACCATATGGAACCTGTCATGTGCAAAAATGCTATTTACCTGCAGGTATGGGGTAAATCCAGAGGTAAATAGCATTAAAGTGCTTCCTGCTGAAGCACAGGTGCCAAGAGGAGATGAGCTTATATCCTCCCAGGAGTCGCTCATGCTCGATCATTGTTGTGGCACACTTAGCCGCTGCTGTCATCGCTCGCTATACTCTGAGTGTGACTGTAATCACTTTGATAATATGATAATAATAATCTTTATTTTTATATAGCGCTAACATATTTCGCAGCGCTTTACAGTTTGCACACATTATCGCTGTCCCCAATGGGGCTCACAATCTAAATTCCCTATCAGTATGTCTTTGGAATGTGGGAGGAAACCTGAGACCCGGGAGGAAACCCACGCAAACACGGGGAGGACATACAAACTCCTTGCAGATGTTGTCCTTGGTGGGATTTGAACCCAGGACTCCAGCGCTGCAATGCTAACCACTGAGCCACCATGCTGCCCGTGTATGTGCAGACCGAACTGTCAATCGAAGTGCCGGAGAGTGATTACATCCGTGCACCAACCAGTGATTGAAAGCGAGCGTCTCCTGGGTGGATATAAGTTCATTGCCTACCAGCAGTCGCGCTTTTGGAGGCCAGGTGGCATTTTAATGCTATTTACCTGTGGATTAACCCTATATCTGCATAATTAATGTTTTTGTATATGACCGGCTGCAATGATACCCATGGGACTGCTCCCTTATAAGAGCCCTGCCCCAGGCACCCTTCTTCTCGCACAATAAGAAACCTGTTCCCCCACCATAATGATATGTACCAATTAAGATAGCAAAAAAGAGTCTGTGGCTATAATGATCTAGAATAACAAGTGTTCCAACCTTTTGCCTAGATGGCCCTCTTTGTAGGACAGGGGCTGCTATTGATTGGCAATAGTTATGCACTTAGGGTCAGGGAAGGGAGAAAAAGAGGAAAAAACAAATATAATATCCATATGCTCCTAGATCCTAAATCTTCTCCATCTTCTTACAAATACAGTGTGTTCCTTAAACTTCCACTAAATGGTTCCTCTGTGTCAAACCGATAGGAAAAGACGGGTAAACTTTACCCCAAAGTAAACTTTCAGAAGTTGGAGTAAGCGGCGGTCAAAGACTCTGATATAGCTGAGAAGATTCTAAAGAGTTGGGAAAACTAAAGGAGATAATTATTAAAAGTTTTCTGGTTACAGAAATCTCCTGTCTTCAGTTGCAGTTTATTTTTTGTGGAGAGTTCACCGATTGCCTGCAGCGCTGTTGATGTGGTATCAGCGCTGCAGACAATAGCAGATGCCGAAACTCAACGCTGAACCTGCAGAGGTTGACTAAAGCCAGCGTTTGATTTTTTTTAAACTGAAGCCAAATAAGAGGGGTTTTCTGATATATCTGGATGCTGGTTTATTTGTATATACCGTATATATATATATATATATATATATATATATATATATATATATATATTAAGAGACGACTGCAAAATGTTCAGTTAGTTTGATTTTTCTCTTTATAGGTATATTTTGGAGTAAAATGTAAATTGTTATTTTATTCTATAAACTACTGACAATATGTCTCCGAAATTCCAAGCAATAATTTTTGTAGTTTTTTTCTGACAAAGAAAAATGGTCAAAATTAAAAAAAACAACAAAAGTGCTTTCAGACCTCAAATAATGCAAAGAAAACAAGTTTATAATCATTTAGAAACAACAATCCTAATGTTTTAACTCAGGAAGAGTTCAGAAATCAATATTTGGTGGAATAACCACTATGGTTGTCAGTGTCGGCTTGCTGTGAGCGCCACCCTGTGGTCACGCTTATAGCAATGCATTAATTCTGCTACATAGAGGTGATCTGATCATCGCCTCTATGTAGCAGAGCCGATAAGGCTATGGCAGTTTCTAGTCACCCATGGAGGCTATTGAAGCATGGCAAAAGTAAAAAAAAAAAGTTTTTAAAAATATAAAAAAATGTAAAACAATATAATTGTTCAAATCACCCCCCTTTCGCCCAATCAAAATAATACAATAAAAATAAAATCAAACCCACATATATTTGGTATTGCCGCGTTCAGAATCGCCCGATCTCAATAAAAAAAGGATTAACCTGATCGCTAAATGGCGTAGCGACAAAAAAGTCAAAACACCAAAATTACATTTTTTGGGTCGCTGCAACATTGCATTAAAATGTAATAATGGGCTACCAAAAGAATGTATCTGCACCAAAATGGTATCATTAAAAACATCAGCTCGGCACGCAAAACATAAGCCCTCACCCGACCCCAGATCATGAAAAATGGAGATGCTACGGGTATCGGAAAATGGCGCAATTTTTTTAAACAAAGTTTGGATTTTTTTTCACCACTTAAGTAAAAAATAACCTAGACATGTTTGGTGTCTATGAACTCGTACTGACCTGGAGAATCATAATGGCAGGTCAGTTTTAGCATTTAGTGAACCTAGCAAAAAAGCCAAACAAAAAACAAGTGTGGGATTGCACTTTTTTTGCAATTTCACCACACTTGGAATTTTTTTCCCCGTTTTCTAGTACACGACATGGTAAAACCAATGGTGTCATTCAAAAGTGCAACTCGTCCCTCAAAACATAATCCCTCACATGGCCATATTGTCAGAAAAATAAAAAAGTTATGTCTCTGGGAAGGAGGGGAGTGAAAAACGAAAACGCAAAACCGAAAAAAGCTCCGGGGGTTAAAGGGTTAAAATCTACTTAAAAGCTTTTCCATGTCTTGGATTCCATTTTTCTTTAGCAAGTTTTATAACGTATTTAATAAACTTTATACATGTCATTTAAGAAAAAAAAAACAACAACCAAAAACGCAATACACAAAATAAAAATAGTAAATTAGTAAAGGCAAGGAAATTCACCTTAGTAATTAAATTTATAGCACTAATGTAACAAAAATGAATTAAGCGGGCATTGTAGATTGTGAGCCCTCGTGGGCAGGGCCCTCTCAACTCCTGTACCAGTCGTGACTTGTATTGTTTAAGATTATTGTACCTGCTTTTTATTATGTACACCCCTTTTCACATGTAAAGCTCCATGGAATATATGGCGCTATAATAGTAAATAATAATAATAATATTTTGATTCTCTACAAACAAAGAGCAAAAAATCTACCTTTTCCATCACTTGTATTGCAGATTTTTTTTTGTAGCATTTTTTTAATGGATTTATTTTTATATAATGCATTCAATAAACTTTATATAAAAACGTATAATAAGAATAAAACCAAGACAAAAATAAATACAGTAAATACAACAGGTTAAACTAATACTAGATTAAAGGTAAATTAATATATTCACATAATAAAACACTAATGTAAACAAATAAGTTGCTGAAATTAAGTTAAAATAAAGTAAAAGAAAAATACTCTAAATCACTTTGACTATGAAGACAGAAAGGACTGATTCAAGGAGCAGATCGTTATCTCCTTCCCTGTCCTTCTGACCATAAGGGTATGTGTCCACGTTCAGGATTGCATCAGGATTTGGTCAGGATTTTTCATCAGTTTTTGTAAGCCAAAACCAGGAGTGGAACAATTAGAGGAAAAGTATAACAGAAACATATGCACCACTTCTGCATTTATCACCCACTCCTGGTTTTGGCTTACAAATACTGATGAAAAATCCTGACCAAATCCTGATGCAATCCTGAACGTGGACACATACCCTAAGGGTACGTGTCCACGTTCAGGATTGCATCAGGATTTGGTCAGGATTTTCCATCAGTATTTGTAAGCCAAAACCAGGAGTGGAACAATTAGCGGAAAAGTATAATAGAAACATATGCTCCACTTAAGCATTTATCACCCACTCCTGGTTTTGGCTTACAAATACTGATGGAAAATCCTGACCAAATCCTGATGCAATCCTGAACGTGGACACATACCCTTAGGGTACGTCTCACAAAACGATTTACCAACGATCACGACCAGCGATACGACCTGGCCGTGATCGTTGGTAAGTCGTTGTGTGGTCGCTGGGGAGCTGTCACACAGACAGCTCTCCAGTGACCAACGATGCCGAGGTCCCCGGGTAACCAGGGTAAACTTCGGGTTACTAAGCGCAGGGCCGCGCTTAGTAACCCGATGTTTACCCTGGTTACCGTCGTAAATGTAAAAAAAAAAAACAGTACATACTCACATTCCGGTGTCCGTCAGGTCCCTTGCCGTCTGCTTCCCGCACTGACTGACTCCCGGCCGTAAAGCGCTTAGTAACCCGATGTTTACCCTGGTTACAATCGAACGCATCGTTGGATCGGTGTCACACACACCGATCCAACGATGACAGCGAGAGATCCAGCGATGAAAGAAAGTTCCAAACGATCTGCTACGACGTACGATTCTCAGCAGGGTCCCTGATCACTGCTGCGTATCAGACACAGCGATATCGTATGGATATCGCTGGAACGTCACGGATCGTACCGTCGTAGCGACAAAAGTGCCACTGTGAGACGGTACCCTTAGTGAGGTGGTTGTAGTTAAGGAGGAGCCGGGGGGTCTTGTACAAATAGGATTGAGTTTACAGCCCAGGACATTCCCTGACTCCATCTCCGGTCACCATGAGCTTCATCCTCAGCCTGATCCTGTTGTGCGCAGGAGCCACTACTTTTGCCCTTGGTAAGACCTTCCCCTTCCATTGCTCAATCTTATTCTTTTTTCCATTATTAACCAAGCTTGAGGTTGCATTTGTTATACCCTTGTGTTTTTGGATTGTATCTTTTCTCCTATCTACCCCTGTAATAGTTGGGATCATCTCATAATAATTTTAAAACCTCTCTTAAGTCCCTCCATACACATTCGACTAAGGTCGGGTGAACCTGCCAATATTAGTGGCTTGGCTGGAAGTCTAATACCTTTGGGGTCCAACCCACGTTCCCCCGACAGGTCGGCAGAGATAATGATCCAACATGTCCAATTTTGGACTGTCAATCCCTTAGTTCTTGGTGGGATAAGTTGCTGCCGTAGGAGACTCAGAACATAGAGAATGTAGGAACACTCCTGTGCATGAAAGAGAAGAGATGGCTGCCGGCCAAACGAATTGTTGGACCATTGTTTGTCCAACAACTCTCTCTCCCGAGTTCCCCTTATCTCTTGGAGAGGATTGATCCATTGGAAATCCGATGTGTCAAATCCTTCTCTCCCTCAATATAATCAAATGACCACCAGACACATCACACTGTTGGCCAATCTTAATGGATATAGGGGCCTTTAGAGTACCATAAGGACCTTTCTTGTCCTTTCCAGACACTAGCGTACTCCAAGGACTATAGTGTGACAGTCCCAACATACAACTCCACATATCTCTTATCTAGACTGGGTCATACTTGAGCCCACCAGAAGAAATTATTTATTAGGGCCCAACTTCTATCTATACGGAACAGGAGTGCGTAATTTGTATAATATTTATGATTTTTTTCAAAATATTTTTGTTTTCTAGATTACCAATGTGTCCTGATACCAGGAAACCTAAAAAAATCGATGCCGGTGCCGGACAAGTGTGGGGAGTTAATGATGCTGGACAGATCTTCAACTATGTCAATGGCATTTGGCAGCAAGTTCCCGGGCAGCTCATTCATGTGTCTGTCGGACCAGCTGGAGTCTGGGGGGTCAATAACGATAGTACTGCAGCGCCCCAGAGTCCTGGTCGTTGCAGTAATGTGGCTTCGCCGCTAAGGGGGGCTATGGTACGTCTGATGGCACTGAAGGAGTTCATCTGACCAGGTATCACATACACCAATACATTTCACAGTCTGGCCTCCAGGGGGAGCTAAGGGTTCTATTCATTAGGCCACTCCTCACAGTCTGGTAAAACTGGGGGTTAGGCAGTCGAGATGGTGACCCATTGCAAAGGGGGGATCAGGTGGCCTACACTCGCCGCCGGAATGCACAAGGATGGTGCGCTCGGAACGTCCACCGGTGTGAGCCTGAGGGAGCGTCACCTGTTGCCGTGACCCCGATTGATCTAGATTTGACAGATCTCGTTACTATCACCACCGTCCGCCTTGTAGCAGCCGCCGAGCTTGCAAACAGGGTTAGCCTTCAGATCCAGACACCGAGTGATCTGACGGCACCTGAGAGATCAACCACTGGTACTGACACCGCATCGGCCGCGGATCAGAGACCACCCCCTGCACAGCCACCATCAGAGTAAGCAAAAATGCTTTAATGACTGTAAATAGTTCATTGTTTTTCTTTGCTATTTTGCTGCTAAAACCCGTCCAGGGTTAACTCTTAAAGGGATCCCTTTGTTGACCCGGGATCCCTATTGTCTTTGTTTGTTTTCTACGTTTTGCACAAGTTATCAAAGAACTGCTGAATCATGGACAATGCATGATACAAACTCCTTGTATATAGTTTGCACCTTCTTAAAGGTGCTCTCTACTGGTTTTACATAAAAGACGGACTCTTTGCGAAGATACGGTTCTTGGAACCTGCACTGGAGTCCTTGCTGCATATGGACTTGCGGCTTGAGAAGTTGCACTACCTCATAGAGACTTGGTCCCCTCTTAAAGGGGATGTTCACATCCTGCACTTATGAACAGTGTTGCCTTAAGATGGTTGAATGGCAATAATGTCTTGAAAAGAAAGTATTGATGATGTTGATATGTGAAAGTTAAATGTAACTAACTAGTTGATTGTAAGAAATGTTCAATAATGTTAATAGAAGAATGAGGACAGGAAGTGAACCTGTAGGGGTTAGTATTGAGTCCTCCTAGGAGCCATATAGAGATGGCTCAGTGATCTTAAACTGAAAGAAAAATGATATGTTCTATACTGTGTATAGTAGTGGAAGGACAGTAGGCTCGGGCGGAAAGGAGCGGTCCTGTAACAGAAAGGAGAGGCAGTAGGTCTGGAGCAGTTAGGACAGGCGGTCCTGCAGACTTAAAGAAGGAGAATGCATAAAAGTTAATTAGCCTTATATGTGATATAAGAAGGTCTTTAGTGGATTTAGCGAGTACGTCCTTAAAGGCAAAGTTGGATTATTGTTCAGAATTTGCACTCAGTAGAATACCCGGTTGGGTAAGAAAAGTTATTTATAGTAAAGTTATTTAAAAAGTATTTAACCATGTTTGTAACGTTCAAGTGTCCTCACCTCCCATAAAGGGAAGCTCTGTTACAAAGTTGACTTGTACTTGCATTTTCAAAAATTGTATGTCTTTTTGCTGACATGTATTGTTGTTTTCCTCCCAGTCCAGGAGTACTGGATTTAACCGGGGGGGAGTGCAGCGCCCCAGAGTCCTGGTCGTTGCAGTACTGTGGCTCCGCCGCTAAGGGGGGCTATGGTACGTCTGATGGCACTGAAGGAGTTCATCTGACCAGGTATCACATACACCAATACATTTCACAGTCTGGCCTCCAGGGGGAGCTAAGGGTTCTATTCATTAGGCCACTCCTCACAGTCTGGTAAAACTGGGGGTTAGGCAGGAAGTTAGAGAGAAGCTGACTGGGTTGGAACCAGGAAACACCTTGTGGCAGAGGGTGTTGTAGGGGAAGATTCGGTAGGGTCCCTGTCAGGGGTGGGATCCTGACAGAGGCCTGGCAATCAGAGAGAAAGCTACGGGACCGCGCCTGCACTTCATAGCGGCGGTGCCCTAAGAAAGGACAAGAAGCGAGATTTATTGTGCTGAGTGAGAAACGAGATCAATGTAACTAGGAGAATACCAGTAGGAGTCGTGCTGTTAGACCGAGGCAACATCCTACTGAGGCGTAACTAACCGGTGGCCGGAACGCCGAGGAAGTACAGGGCTCTAAGCATTACTTCAAACCAACGGCAGGGCAGAGAGCTATAGGCTGGCTGTCTCACCTACATCACCTACGCAGACATAGGGGGCAACTTGTGGAGAGGGGCGACTCTAGGGTCCCGGAAAAGCTCCGAGCCTTCCCGTCATATGGGTGCGTCCTACCATAAGATCTGGGGGACGAGAAGAAGAAGAAGAACATCAGAATCGAGTTGTGAGGGAACACGAGAAACAGACACAACAGTTGTGGGGACTATCCCGTAAGCACAGCAGGGGAGGACCACAACACATAAGCGCTAGAAGGAAGGCACAGATTTCCACCTGAGAAGGGAACTCTGGAGGTGCCATCGGACCGGCCGGACTTGCGCAGCCCGGCTAACCGTATTCCGGACTGAGGACCCAGAAGCCTTCAGTAAAGAGGTAAAGAGACTGCAACCTGGTGTCCTCGTTATTTACTGCACCGCACCACCACCACCATCCACACCTATTATTTGGAGCGCCCCTCAGCAGGGTCACGGACCAGGCCTAGCCACCGTGACAACCCCCAGAGCAGAGACTCAGAGGCCCGGTACCGGGTACCCCTCGGCCCTGCGGCAGTGGGGGCGCTGCAAACTTGGCGTCACAAACAGGATCTACTTAAGCCTGAAGAATCAGGTCATGTGTGCCTTGGAATTGTACTTTATTATACTTGGACTGTGACTTATTGCAAGGACTGTGTGTTGCTACTTGCCGCCAAAAGTTCCCGCCAAAACCCGCCGCCATTGCAGCGCCACAGAGAGCGCAGAGGGAGAAGGAGGGCGTGCCATGGGAGGAGACTACCAAAGCGGCGCCAGGAGTAGCGACCGCCCCCTCCGACTTCTGCTGCGGGATGACGACTTGCCCAGCAGCAGAGGAGAACCGCCCCCTGATTTGCAACGGCGGGAACGAGGTGAAGAGGGAGCCCGACCTCGGAGAAATGGCGGAGCCAGGTGCATGCGCTGCCGCCGAATGCCAGACAGTGACGATGAGCAGCAAGTGCCCGAGCAACGGCGAGGTGATCCCGGCTTGCCCTCACCCATCAGAGGCAGACTCGCGTCCACCGCCGGTGAAGGACCTGAACTCCTTGGAGCCGCCAGTGGAGGAGCCGGGCCTACCTATCCCAGCCAAGGAACCATGGAGGGCGGAGCCACATCAAGAGGCCACTCCGGAAGAGCCGCGGTCCGGGCTGCAGCCGATTCCAGTGTCCTCGTCAACGGAACAGATCGGCATCGGTGGAATCACATCAGGCGCAGGTATGGGCGGCACCCCTACTCCCCCGGCCGATTCTGCTCTCCCGACCGATCCGGCTCCCCTGACCGATCCCGCTCCTGTGACCGCTCCTCACCCCAGCAACAATAACCGCGCCTTTACGGTGGAACGGGTGGTCCTCACCCCCGACGTGATGGGGATGCTGGTACCTCCCCTACCAACCAAGATGGGGGAACCTATAGATGTGGGCCCAGATGGGGTGATCCTCCGGTGGGACACCCCCTGGAACGAGCCGTATGGAGCTCCGGGGGAGAGCCTCACCCTTGCTGTGCTCACTTGGGAACAGTATAAACAATGTCTGATCCAACACTGGAAAAACCGAGACGAAACAGAGCAATCTGATATGCCGAAGACGCAATGCAGGAAGCCTGCGCACAACAGGAACGATGTGGTAAAGCGGGGGACTGTGCTAGCCTTCCACCCGAAGAGGGGTTGGGGCTCCATATAGGAACCGGGACTACCAACTGACGTCTTCGTTACTAGCTACAACGTAAAAACTCCCTGCTGCAGTCGAGATGGTGACCCATTGCAAAGGGGGGATCAGGTGACCCACACTCGCCGCCGGAATGCACAAGGATGGTGCGCTCGGAACGTCCACCGGTGTGAGCCTGAGGGAGCGTCACCTGTTGCCGTGACCCCGATTGATCTAGATTTGACAGATCTCGTTACTATCACCACCGTCCGCCTTGTAGCAGCCGCCGAGCTTGCAAGCAGGGTTAGCCTTCAGATCCAGACACCGAGTGATCTGACGGCACCTGAGAGATCAACCACTGGTACTGACACCGCATCGGCCGCGGATCAGAGACCACCCCCTGCACAGCCACCATCAGAGTAAGCAAAAATGCTTTAATGACTGTAAATAGTTCATTGTTTTTCTTTGCTATTTTGCTGCTAAAACCCGTCCAGGGTTAACTCTTAAAGGGATCCCTTTGTTGACCCGGGATCCCTATTGTCTTTGTTTGTTTTCTACGTTTTGCACAAGTTATCAAAGAACTGCTGAATCATGAACAATGCATGATACAAACTCCTTGTATATAGTTTGCACCTTCTTAAAGGTGCTCTCTACTGGTTTTACATAAAAGACGGACTCTTTGCGAAGATACGGTTCTTGGAACCTGCACTGGGTCCTTGCTGCATACGGACTTGCGGCTTGAGAAGTTGCACTACCTCATAGAGACTTGGTCCCCTCTTAAAGGGGATGTTCACATCCTGCACTTATGAACAGTGTTGCCTTAAGATGGTTGAATGGCAATAATGTCTTGAAAAGAAAGTATTGATGATGTTGATATGTGAAAGTTAAATGTAACTAACTAGTTGATTGTAAGAAATGTTCAATAATGTTAATAGAAGAATGAGGACAGGAAGTGAACCCGTAGGGGTTAGTATTGAGTCCTCCTAGGAGCCATATAGAGATGGCTCAGTGATCTTAAACTGAAAGAAAAATGATATGTTCTATACTGTGTATAGTAGTGGAAGGACAGTAGGCTCGGGCGGAAAGGAGCGGTCCTGTAACAGAAAGGAGAGGCAGTAGGTCTGGAGCAGTTAGGACAGGCGGTCCTGCAGACTTAAAGTAGGAGAATGCATAAAAGTTAATTAGCCTTATATGTGATATAAGAAGGTCTTTAGTGGATTTAGCGAGTACGTCCTTAAAGGCAAAGTTGGATTATTGTTCAGAATTTGCACTCAGTAGAATACCCGGTTGGGTAAGAAAAGTTATTTATAGTAAAGTTATTTAAAAAGTATTTAACCATGTTTGTAACGTTCAAGTGTCCTCACCTCCCATAAAGGGAAGCTCTGTTACAAAGTTGACTTGTACTTGCATTTTCAAAAATTGTATGTCTTTTTGCTGACATGTATTGTTGTTTTCTTCCCAGTCCAGGAGTACTGGATTTAACCGGGGGGGAGTGCAGCGCCCCAGAGTCCTGGTCGTTGCAGTACTGTGGCTCCGCCTCTAAGGGGGGCTATGGTACGTCTGATGGCACTGAAGGAGTTCATCTGACCAGGTATCACATACACCAATACATTTCACAGTCTGGCCTCCAGGGGGAGCTAAGGGTTCTATTCATTAGGCCACTCCTCACAGTCTGGTAAAACTGGGGGTTAGGCAGGAAGTTAGAGAGAAGCTGACTGGGTTGGAACCAGGAAACACCTTGTGGCAGAGGGTGTTGTAGGGGAAGATTCGGTAGGGTCCCTGTCAGGGGTGGGATCCTGACAGAGGCCTGGCAATCAGAGAGAAAGCTACGGGACCGCGCCTGCACTTCATAGCGGCGGTGCCCTAAGAAAGGACAAGAAGCGAGATTTATTGTGCTGAGTGAGAAACGAGATCAATGCAACTAGGAGAATACCAGTAGGAGTCGTGCTGTTAGACCGAGGCAACATCCTACTGAGGCGTAACTAACCGGTGGCCGGAACGCCGAGGAAGTACAGGGCTCTAAGCATTACTTCAAACCAACGGCAGGGCAGAGAGCTATAGGCTGGCTGTCTCACCTACATCACCTACGCAGACATAGGGGGCAACTTGTGGAGAGGGGCGACTCTAGGGTCCCGGAAGAGCTCCGAGCCTTCCCGTCATACGGGTGCGTCCTACCATAAGATCTGGGGGACGAGAAGAAGAAGAAGAACATCAGAATCGAGTTGTGAGGGAACACGAGAAACAGACACAACAGTTGTGGGGACTATCCCGTAAGCACAGCAGGGGAGGACCACAACACATAAGCACTAGAAGGAAGGCACAGATTTCCACCTGAGAAGGGAACTCTGGAGGTGCCATCGGACCGGCCGGACTTGCGCAGCCTGGCTAACCATATTCCGGACTGAGGACCCAGAAGCCTTCAGTAAAGAGGTAAAGAGACTGCAACCTGGTGTCCTCGTTATTTACTGCACCGCACCACCACCACCATCCACACCTATTATTTGGAGCGCCCCTCAGCAGGGTCACGGACCGGGCCTAGCCACCGTGACAACCCCCAGAGCAGAGACTCAGAGGCCCGGTACCGGGTACCCCTCGGCCCTGTGGCAGTGGGGGCGCTGCAGTACCGTCTTCAGATATCAGGACAACAGGTGGAAGCCTGTGACAGGTAATAAAAAAACCCACATTTTTTATAAGGTTTATTGTCAGATCTAAGAAATGAATGGTAGTTGGCAATAGATGGTTATGGTTAAAATGTAGGAAAAATTACTCAACAGGTTGCTGATCATATAGGGACCCATTGCATAGAGATCCTCAATGATCAAAATTATTTTCTCCATTGAAAATTGTTCTTACTTTTGGTCCAGTGGAGGGCAATTGAATTTTTTCAAATATTTTGCCAGATGGAGGGCAATTGAATTTTTTCAAATATTTTGTGATTTTACTGAAATTAGAGGATCGAAAAATGGGCTTCAAAAAAGAAATTGATATTCAATTTGACAGTCACCTGTTCCTTTGCCACAGTCCTTAAACTGGTCCTCCATCAAGCTCCAGCTGTTGTTTTTCACTTCACCTTGAGGTGACGCCTTAGCTCTGTGCAGGGCCTTCCAGTGCTGAGTAGTCCTCCTCTGATGTCTTGGTGTGTTCTTCACCTGACTAAACCACGTCCACGAGTAATGAATGTTGTGATGTTGGAAGTCAAATCAACACCGGAAACACCGACACAGAGTGAAAGTCAAGTAGAGAACTTCAGGCACTGAAGGACGATTCCGGACAGAGCTGTGAAAAGGACAGGAGGGGTCATTGGTGGCGAGATCGGTTTATTATGCATTGGGGTAAGGAACATCATATATTGATGGAAATCAAATTTCCTGACCAAATTCGAGCAAACTGCTGAAATCAAATTGTTTGCGTTCCCATTTTGTTTTGCATGAAGTGGCTTTTTCCCCAATCAGCTGCAACTTGATTTCAACTGGCGTCCAAGAACAAGTCAACAGAGACTTTTGAGGGGTTACAAAAATGCTGAGGATGCTCGAAACTCTGTTTTTCTGTCTTGAGGGACTTTTTTGTATTATGCATTACCCAATATATTATAGCTCTTCTAATACCCCTCCCCATTTATCTACAGGTTCCTTGAGGCAGGTGGATGCCGGTGGCAATCAGTACCTTGGTGGAGTGAATGCCCAGAACAATATCTTTTGCCTGATGCAGAATTGCACTGTCTCAAGGTCTTCGATCGTGACATTCTATCCTCTTGAAGGCTCTCTGAAATATTACAGCTGTGGACCATATGGCTGTTGGGGTGTCAACAGCAACGAAAATGTATTTTACCGTGAATTTGTGACCCCCGATTCATGCCAGGGTGTTAAATGGCAGCCTCTGCAGGGCAGTCTGAGCATGCTTGAGGTTGGACCTGATGGCTCCGTCTTTGGTGTCAACTCAGCTGGAGTTATATACAAGAGGTAAGGAAGGGATCACATGCTAGATAATGGGGTAACATCCTACCACTCCACGTCAGAGTCGTGGAAGCGGAGATCTGGGAAGCTGTTTGGTAGGAAAGTATCACACAAAGCTTTCTTGTACAATGTGTTGAGTCAACCACACTTTTTGCAGAGATCTCCTTCTCCCACTCCATAATCAGGTCTATGACCCCCACTGTCCCATCGTTTGCTCAGTGGTTAGCACTGTTGCTTTGTAGTGTTTGGGTCCTGAGTTCAGAACCCACCAAGGAGAAAATCTAGAAGGCGTTTGTATGGTCTCCCAGAGTTTGGTGGGTATCCTCCGAGTTTGGTGGGTTTCCTCTGAGTTTGTTGAGTTTCCTCTGAG
This sequence comes from Ranitomeya variabilis, assembly GCF_051348905.1. Lineage (NCBI taxonomy): Eukaryota > Metazoa > Chordata > Amphibia > Anura > Dendrobatidae > Ranitomeya > Ranitomeya variabilis. The sequence continues at coordinate 216,963,740 of NC_135235.1, forward strand.
TTTGGTGACTTCCTCCGAGTTTGGTGGGTTTCCTCCGAGAGTTTGGCGAGTTTCCTCTGAGTTTTGTGGGTTTCCTCCGAGCTTGGTGGGTTTCCTCCAAGTTTGGTGAGTTTCCTCTGAGTTTGGTGGGTTTCCTCTGAGTTTGGTGGGTTTCCTCCGAGAGTTTGGCGAGTTTCCTCTGGGTTTTGTGGGTTTCCTCTGAGTTTGGTGGGTTTCCCCTGAGTTTGGTGGGTTTCCTCCGAATTTGGTGGGTTACCTCCAAGTTTGGTGGGTTTCCTATGAGTTCTCTAATTCCTTCCAACACTCGAAAGACTGGTAGGAAATGTAGATAATGAGCCCTGATGTGGACATTGATGATGACGCCTGTACAGCGCTGTGGAATATCATGGCGCTATATAAGCAAGTGAAATAATAAATGGAACATTTTAGCAATAACATTTGAACCCTTTGTTCCATATCACCACAAATCCTAACAATTTATTTGTTCTTTCTTCCAGGATCGGCGGCTTTGATAAGGCCCCCTATGGCACAGCGTGGTACTGCGTGGACGAGTGTGCCAAAGTCAAACATGTCACCTATGATGCCGGATTTCTTTGGGCCTTGTCTCAAAACGGAGATATTTATAAATGCACTGAAGAAAATTAGTCCAATTTAATTTTTTTACGGAACATGCAATGATTCCATGAGAGTCACAGAAGGAAGTGGTGAACAATAAAGTTTTTGCTTTTTTTAGTAACTTTTTACTCCTTTTGTTTGATCGTCAACTATAACATGATTTGAAGAGATATTAAAACCTGCTGCTTTTTTCATCAAACAGCGACACTCTCACCCGTGGGCCGTGTCTGGTATTGCAGCACAGCTCCATTCACGTCAACCGGGATGAGCTAGACACAACATATCTGCTTCTAGAAAAAAAAGCACTTATATAAATAAATCCCTTTTAGGTAAGCAAACAGAGTCGACTGAATTTTTTTTTTTTTAACACTTTGCTCAGAGTAAATATCTGATCTCCACCTTTGGGAAACATTTTTAATTTTTTTTTTTTTTACTTAAATGTATGTTTTGGGGTTAAAAATAATTTTTCCAATTCGATTTTATAAAAATAAAAAAGTCACCTGTTTACTTTAAAAGACTCTTTGTTTGCTACGCATTTAACGTTGACGTGTTCTGCGGTCAGAAATCAGCTGATAACGTCCAAAAAAAGACTGTTATAAACTGCTATTATAGACCTGAGCTCACTGACTGTTTCTCAGTTATCTCGTTCTGCAGTCAGCAATAGACAGTGCAGTACAGAAATCATAGAAGGCAAACGCTGCAACACTGTTCATGAAAAAAATTATTTCGAGCCAAAAACACATGCATTTAAGGAAAAAAAATCCTCAGAGGTAAACAACACCTTTAAGATTTACTCCATGTAAACACTTATGGAGATTTCCCATACATAAAGCCATATGTGTATTATGGATATTTACTAGCAGTAATATTACAGGACGCTTTATATTGAGCCTTTAGTGTCCGCTTTTGCCTCCATGTGCAGAGTGCCCAGCGCTGCATTTTAGGCCCGGAGTAGTCGACTTTGGCTTCTTTCACACTAGCGTCGGGCTCGGTCCGTCGCAGTGCGTCGGGCCGAGGTCCCCGACGCTAGCGTGGTCTCCGCCGCACAACGGGGGCAGCGGATGCATTTTTCCAGCGCATCCGCTGCCCCATTGTGAGGTGCGGGGAAGTGCGTGGAGGTGGGGGCGGAGTTCCGGCCACGCATGCGCGGTCGGAAAAAGCGGACCGTCGGGAGCAAAAAACGTTACATGTAACGTTTTTTGCTCCCGACGGTCCGCCACAACACGGCGCAACCGTCGTACGACGGTTGTGACGTGTGTCAATGCGTCGCAAATGCGTCGCTAATGTTAGTCAATGCAGAAAAAACGCATCCTGCAAGCACTTTTGCAGGATGCGTTTTTTCGGCAAAACGACGCATTTGCGACGTATTGCAGTTAACGCTAGTGTGAAAGTAGCCTTTCCCTATGTAGGGAGTCAGTTCCATACTGCCTCAGGTGTAAGAGTCATATTCTAGCGGTATGTGTGCCTGCAATTAGTGCGGTAACCACTAGAGGCGCTAGTGTACAGCATATTTGACTCTGGGACCTTGTGTTAGTCGACAATTATTGCTTTAGGTTGTTTTTTGACTGTAGAGTTTTTGTGGGGGGGTTTTTCATTCTCTTTGTATTGTTCATTTTTCTTACCGACTGGATCCACCTGTAAAGTACACACGATCTGCACTAGAAGGTGAAGGGGTTTGGTTGTCCATGCAAACGAATCGTATTGACATAAGTAGAGTTGCTGGGATAAAGAAAAGAATATCTAAGCTGGGGATTTGCAAAGCCCTAATCTGATCATTCCTGAGATAAAAAACAAAACAAACAGGTATGAAAGCTCTATACATATACAGTATTTGTCATTTAGGCTACAAAAACTGCTGAAATCTGTCTTTTTCAAGACAAGAAATTCTTCCAGCTCAGTGAGAGATCAGATTACAGCTACCCAGGGGTGTAACGTCCGTGGTGACAGAGGTAGAGGCCCACTGAGACGCCATTGCAAAATTCAACTGGATGTGCGTCCACAGACTTAAACATAAAATGGTGTTTCTGCTTTCTAGTAAGTGTTTTATCTCACTCCAAAGCTAGATTAACAGCTACACTGCTCAGTACTGCTGTATAATGTCCTCAATGCTGCTTTTGCACATGAGGTACATAGAGACAGGAGAGCAGGAATCCGTCATGTATGGGAGACATCATAGCAGGGTCACGTGACCACAGGTGTAGCATCACAGACTTCTCCATATTGCCTTGCATATATGGCATCTCATTGTATAGCACAGCCAATCAGGAGGGACTATAATAGCCTGTATGAAAGCAGAGGCAGGGAATGCAGCAGCCATTTGATGGCGAATCTGGACAGTTAGAGGACATCACAGCTCACAGCTTAGCCATGGAGATACTGAAAGAAAGCCATGAAACGCTAAAGAAACCGTAGAGATAGTGTGTGACAGCAAAACAGTGAAAATCAGCTTTTACCTATAACCAGATATTTTGAAATCAATTAGATATTACTAAGGCTGTGCTTGCATTAAAGAATTTGGGTGGGATACAGTCCTAGGAGTCCACATCTTTTAAGGGCAATGGAGATTTTGCAGCACTTTTGATTTTTGGAAAAAAATTGAATTTTAATTTAAAAAAGATTCACACGTCTCTAATTACAATGCACTAACTTTTCTTTGCATCGATTTCTGAGTCCTGCTTTTTTTTCTTTAGGACTTGTTCACACATTGTGTTTTTTATGCCTTTTTCCATGCGCACAATGAGCAAAATGAATGAGATTGTTGAGCATTTTTTTTTTAAGTTAATTCTTTCAGTGCTTTTATTGCAGTTTTTCCCCAATTGAGATAAAAATGAATTAGCAACATATAAAAAAATGCAATAAAAAAGGCAAGTTTTTTGGCAATAGTCTGTTATCAACGCAAAAAAAAAATATCCTTACTCTCAAAAATTACAGAAAAAAAAGAAAGAAAAATAATTTGCAATGGTAGTTTCAAAAATGGACCACAAGGTGGCAAAAGTAAAGGAAGACTACAGTATTAATACTGGAACTCGAGAGTCAATAACAGAAAAAATAGCAAAGATTATATGGAATGAATAGATCTGTGTCCCAGGTAAGATGATCAAGCGTAAAAAAAATAAATAAAATTAAACATGAGAAGTTGACTGCCGCGTCCAAAGCGGAAGCCCAAACTTTACAGCTGGGAGGCCATAAAGAGCAAACACCATAAACACTGAGACTACTCGTCTTATGGCAGAAGTATTATGGGTGGATCAAGAAACACCTTGTAAGTGACTGCAATAATAGTAAAAATATGGCAGGAAAAACTTAACATTTACACCCGAACTAGAAATATGTTCAGCCTTTCATGATGGGGCAATTTTCCGTTTTTTTTTTTTTTTTTTTAATTCCCTTCTTGCACGAAGAATTTTTTTTTTCCGATTTGGCGTGTGAGGACTTGTGTGTTGTAGCTTTGAACAATGTAATTCATTTTGTAGGAAAAACTAAGAAAAAAATCCAAGTGCGGTAAATTAGCAAAAAAACTCTCAATTCTACCAATTTTTGGGAAGATTCGTTATAACTTTGCAGTAAAAACTAAACTGGCAATATGATAGTTCAGGTCAATACGATTCCAGGGATACGAAAACTTGTCCGTTGGGTTGGCGGATTGCGCTAAATAAATAAATAATAAAGCGCAATCGCAACCCGGGGTCCACTGTGCAGAGATGGAAAACTGCTGCTAGTAAACAATGAAGGAACACACGGCGAGCGATTACCCATACACACTGGGTTAACACCGCTCACTGTGGACAGGACGCTGAGTTCTAAAGTCTGTTACTCCATAGAAAGGAACAGTGCAAACGAGTACTGAGTGCTTCGTCCTGTTAAACGGCACAGGACAAGTACGTGAACTGAACTTGCCTACAGAAATGAAACAGATGCTCTGCAAATGAGCTGTGTCACTCGCACACAGAAATGAAACAGATGCTCTGCAACTGAGCTGTGTCACTCGCACACAGAAACGAAACAGATGCTCTGCAACTGAGCTGTGTCACTTGCACACAGAAACAAAAGAGATGTTTTGCAACTGAGCTGTGTCACTCGCACACAGAAACAAAAGAGATGCTCTGCAACTGAGCCATGTCACTTGCACACAGAAACGGGACAGATGCTCTGCAACTGAGCCGTGTCACTCGCACACAGGAACTAAACAGATGCTCTGAACCTGAGCTGAGTCAATTGCACACAGAAATGAAAGAGAAGCTCTGCAACTGAGCTGTGTTGCTTGCACACAGAAACAAAAGAGATGCTCTGCAACTTAGCCATGTCACTCGCACACAGAAACGGGACAGATGCTCTGAAACTGAGCCATGTCACTCGCACACAGAAACTAAACAGATGCTCTGAACCTGAGCTGAGTCAATTGCATACAGAAATGAAAGAGAAGCTCTGCAACTGATCTATGTCACTCGCAAACAAATGAAACAGATGCTCTGCAACAGAGCTGTCACTTCAAACACAGAAACAAAACAGATGCTCTGCAACTGAGCTGTGTCACTGGCATACAGAAACGGAACAGATGTTCTGCATAAAACCCTGACTAGGGTTGTGCTTTCTCTGGAACTCTACTGAGCTAACCGCACACAAGTAGGTAACAGATGCTAAGCAAATGGCTAATTGCCCCCACAGACGCTAGCTGCCTGCCTACGTGTACAGTCCCGAAGCTTAGACAGGCACACACCACATGCATCGATGACATTCCATTCGAAACTTTCATCATGCCTAGCACCGAATAAATTGTTAAATGACACCTGGTGAGGTGGATCCTCAAACCATATGGTCTGGATGAGCAGTTGTGATGCAGCACAGACAGAGGATGTTGGTGCAGTGGGGAGATCAAGAAGGAACAACGGGAGCAGCGGTGGTAAAAGGGCAACGGGAGGAGCTCACAGAAAATATGGGATCTAATAAGGCATGGCAGTGTCATAGGGGAAGCACAGGTGATGATGTGGCAGGACTGGACTAGTCGTTTAACAAATTCAATTCGGTGATAAAGCAGAGCTAAGTTTGTCATAGTGTCCAATTAATAGCTGACAGTGGTACGGTAGAGCCAAATTTGTCACAGAGTCCAATGCAGAGCTGTCACCGATATGGCAGAGTTGCAGCACAGCTGATTTTGTTACAGAGTCTAGTAGAGAAAGCTGGTCAGCTGTATTGTGCAGCTGGGTTCTTCACAAAGTCTATTATAACAGAGCCAGCAGCGTACTAAGCAAAAAGCTTGGCAGGGAAACAGCCCACAGTAGTGACATGAGTCACGATTCTACCTATCGGTGTCGTGAGTGACAGTTCAGCCATCCAATCTAGGACAGGAGCATGCTTAACTGACAGTATGGTGATGGATAGCTCAGCCGTCCAATCAGAGGCTGGGGTGTGTTGAGCTCTCAGTGTGTTGAGTGACAGTTTAACCATCCAATCAGGGCCGGGGAGTGCCGGGGCTTCCTCTATGTGTCTCCTGTTCGGAGTGATTACCTGGCTATTTATCAATGGGTCCGTGTAAAACACGTACCGCACACGGACGTTCTCCGTGTGCCGTGCAGGAGACAGCGCTTCAGTAAGCGCTGTCTCCCCCACATGGTGCTGAAGCCGCGACTCATATCTTCTGTGCAGCAGCGTTTGCTGTAAAGAAGATATGAATAATCAATTTTTTTAGTGGTATTTCGTGTTTAAAATAAAGCTCCATGTCCCCACCCCCTGTGCGCCCCCCGCTGTTCTGAAAATACTCACCCGCCTCCCTCGCAGTGTCCTGTCCTGGCCGCAGCTTCTCCTGTATGCGGTCACGTGGGGCCGCTCATTTACAGTAATGAATATCCGGCTGTAATCGGCGGCCCCACGTGACCACATACAGTAGAAGGTGCGGCCAGGACAGGAAGCAGCGACAGCCAACGAGGGAGCCGGGTGAGTATTTTCAGAACAGCGGGGGGGGCGCACAGGGGGTGGGGACATGGAGCTTTATTTTAAACACGAAATACCACTAAAAAAATGGATTATTCATATCTTCTTTACAGCAAACGCTGCTGCACAGAAGATATGAATCGCGGCTTCAGCACGATGCAGGGGACAGCGCTAAACTTTAGCGCTGTCTCTCCTGCACGGTCCGTGTGGTACCCAGGCAGCACACGGCTGCCGCACGTGTGCCACACGGATGGCCTACGTGAGCTCACGGACACACGGACACGGATAACTCCGGTACCGATTTTTTCCAGTACCGGAATTATCTGGACGTGTGAGACTGGCCTAAGATGCATCAAATATGGCACTTAGCCTCGCTCTTTCCACTTGCCCTGTAGTGGTGGAAAGTGGGGTGATAGTCTATAGACGTCTATAAGACCCCTATCCATTAGTAACCCCATAATGATATTATATAAAAAAACACCCAGACACCCAGAAAAAGTCCTTTATTTGAAATAATGACACAGACTCCTTTAACATTTAATCCCATCACAGAAGAAGAAGTCTCCAGACCCCTCTCCTCTTCTTGTCCGACTACATGCACTACCGACCCCATTCCCTCACACCTCCTCCAGTCGCACTCTCCAGTCATCACAACTCACTTAACTACAATCTTTAATCTCTCCCTCTCCTCTGGCATTTTCCATCCTCCTATCATTACTCCACTACTAAAAAAACCCTCACTTGATCCATCCTGCACAAATAACTACAGACCAGTCTCCAACCTCCCCTTCATCTCTAAACTCTTGGAGCGCTTGGTTTACTCCCACCTTACCCGTTACATCTCCACTCACTCCCTCCTAGACCCTTCACAGTCTGGCTTCCGCCCCCTACACTCGACAGAAACTGCACTCATCAAAGTGACCAATGACCTTCTGACAGCAAAATGTAACGGTGACCACTCTCTGCTCATTCTTCTCGACCTCTCTGCAGCTTTTGACAATGTTGACCACCATCTCCTACTCTCTAGGCTCCAGTCACGAGGCATTAAGGACACTGCTCTCTCCTGGTTCTCCTCCTATCTTTCTTACCGCTCCTTCAGTGTATCGTTTGTTGGCTCCACTTCGTCCCCTCTTCCTCTCACTGTCGGGGTACCTCAGGACTCAGTCCTTGGCCCACTTCTCTTCTCTCTCTACACGGCCCCAATTAGACAGACCATCCGCAGATTTAGCTTTCAGTACCATCTTTATGCTGATGACACACAACTATATATGTCATCCCCTGACCTTACTCCCGCTGTACTACAGAACGCCAGTGACTGTCTGTCCGCAGTCTCCGACATCATGTCCGCCCTCTATCTGAAACTCAACCTCTCCAAAACTGAACTTCTTCTGCTCCCACCATCTAGTAACCTCCCTAAACCTGACATTTCCCTCTCTGTGAGTGGCACCATAATAACACCCCGGCAGCAGGCGCGCTGTCTGGGTGTTATGTTTGACACCAATCTCTCCTTCACTTCCCATATACAATCCCTTGTCTGCTCTTGCTGTTTACACCTAAAGAACATCTCTAGAATCCGCCCTTTTCTCACCATGGAAACAACAAAAACCCTAACTGTTGCCCTGGACTACTGTAACGCTCTATTAATTGGCCTCCCCGTTACTCGACTTTCCCCTCTTCAGTCTATCCTTAATGCAGCAGCCAGGGTCATCTACCTGGCTAATTGGTATTCAGATGCAGCTGCTCTTCGCAGGCATGTACTCCGGAGGACAGAGAATGAACTTCAAACCAATATTGCGGCCAGCATGCAGCCAGCGGGTAAGGAACGGGTGAATCAAACACCTGAAAACCCCGCCCATATGACCCAAAACTGGTCCCGCCAAATTCAGGTGACAGGTTCCCTTTAAACCATACTCACCAAAAGCCTAATCCACCGACGCCAACATCTCCTGCAACAAAAACAAAATAATAAGCCATAATATTCCTCACCTGTCCGCAGATAAGATAATCCATAATGTCCCACAACGATCCTGATAACTTTGAGAGCAGTCACTGATGTGAGTGCTCTCAAAGACAGCTGGCGATACACTGACAGGAGGTAATCGCTCCCACAGTGTATAGCACCGAGGTGCCATGAGAAAGTTCTCACACAGCGGTGCTGTAAATGAGAGTGGAGCACTCCCACGTAAGGGCAATGGGGCACTCAGTACCGGGTTCTTCAGTTCGGGGGATGTCACGTTGGCCTGACCCGGTCCGTGGCCCTTTGAGGGACGTCCAATAAAGAAAAGAGTTTTTATAGTTTTGGGAAAGGTCTTTAAAGGGGAAATGTTTGTGACGCCACCTGTGGTATTCGGTCAGGGTGACCGACGCTGCTTAGGTGTCCGCTGGGGTGATGTTATGGCAGCAAGATGGTATACCTTCCCACAGGTGAAGTGTATCGGTATACCTTCCCGCAGGTGAAGTGTATCCCCAGGGCTTCCTAGAAGTGTAGATGGTGGATGGTGTGAGGCGCGATGAATAACGAGGACACAAGGTTGCAGTCTCTTTACCTTTTACTGAAGGCTTCAGCATCCACAGTCCAGGGCACCGAATCACAGGGTCGGCAGAGTCCGGCCGGTCTGAAGGCAAATCCAGAGTCTCCTTCTCCAGGTGGAATGCAATAGCCTTCCTATGCGCACAGTAACACAGTAGGTTCCCACTTGCATAAGCTCTAATGAGGTCCTCACTGTTATTACTCTTCTCACTGTTCCCCGTGGTCGGATAGAACAAAACCCGTATGACTGATGGCCTGAGGCTTGTTTATAGGGACCCTAGAGACGCCCCGACCCCCACAAGTTGCCACCGTGTCTTCTTAGGTATTAAGGTCAGGCAGCCAACTTGGAATTGACTGTCCTGCCAGTCTCTGAAGCAATGGCGTAGAGCACTTTACTCCCTCGGTATTCTGGCTACCGGATCGCACACCAGAAGGATGCCGCTTCTCTCGGCTACTATCCTCTCTGGTATCCACTTGTTGCTATGCCTTAATTTCTCACTCACTACAACACGCTTCCTTTCAATGTCTCTTTCTTTGTATGCTGCCGCACGTGGGGCAGGCGCAGCTCCGTGGACTCTCGTCCTCCGCAGACCGCAGCCTGGATCTGGCTGGAGATCACTCCAGCCAGCTTCTGCCAAACTCCGTCGGGCTCTCTGACTGTCTGTGCAAAGCCCAGTCAGCTTCTGTCTAACTTCCTAACCAACCCACCAGTTTTACCTATATGTGAGGAGTGGCCTAGTAGATAGAACCTTTGCTCCCCCTAGTGGTCTGGAGTGTGAAGTGTGTGTGTGGCTGTGATACCTGGACGGAAGATCTCATTTATTGCCATCAGACGTAATATCGCTTCCCCTGGTGGAAGAACAACATTACTGCAATGACCAGGACTCTGGGGCGCTGCAAGAGGACCGGGGATGACGAACTCTGGTGAACTCTCTTACGGCAGCTCGGTACACTGTGGGAGCGATTACCTCCTGTCAGTGTATCGCCAGCAGCCAGGTAGAGCAGTCACACCACCTGGGACACTCGGGATTACGTGGACTACGACGGACAGGTGAGTATATGTTAGTTTATTATTTTACATTTTTTCTAGGAGACGAGGGCATCGGGGATTTCGTGTTAGGTGAACATGTATGTGTGTTATCAGTGACAGCAGACGTAACCCGATGGGAGCAGTAGTCTCATCAGCCCACGTCTGCTGAGCTGTGTTAAACTTTTTACTGCACGTCAGTCACATCTGCAGGTCACAGTCACAGCTGCAGGGCCACGCTGACATCTGACAGCATACTCCTGCAGCGCTCTGACCGACAGTCTTACTGGCGGTAGGTTACCGCGGGTCACAGTCACAGCTGCGGGGTCACGCTGAAATCTGACAGCAAGGTCCTGCAGCGTTCTGACCAACAGTCTTACGGGCGGTAGGATTACTGCTGGTCACATCTGACATCTGACAGCATGACCACTCAGTGCTCTGACCGACAGTCTTACCGGTGGTAGCATTATTGGGTCATGTGCGCCTTAGAGACTGTGATTTGCTGAGAGACTGTGCACTATAAATTGCGCCAAAACCGCCGCCATTACAGCACCATGTGGCGTGCAGGAGGAAATGGGCTCGTTGTCGTGGGCGGCACCTGGAGGAACGGCACGAAAACAAGGGCCACCCCTCATCAATACTACTATGTCTGTGAAATATAAGCATCAACTAGAGAGGTACGCCTCCTGATCTGGGATGGCGGGGAGAAAAAAGGAACCGCCCATGAAGACGGGCGTGGTACAGCAAAACCGCGGGAAGCAACGCCGAGGAGCCAGAACCGGAAATCAACATGGCAGAGGGAGGTGAGCGGACCCCGGAGCATGAGATGGAGCAAGAGGACTCTCCCGGCCGGGACCCGCAAGAACCGTACCTATCGCAGACGATGAACCCGGGCCTCCTGTGGAGAGAAGTGGAGGAGCTGACCCGACAACTTACGCGGTTGCAGCCGGAAACCATGACCGGGTGGAGAGAGGCCTTGATCGGAAGTCTCACCGGACGACCGCTGAATACCCTGACTGGTACGGTGCCCAAAAGAAGATTCGGCACTCCGGAAGCAGAGGTAAGGGGCACGACTCTGATGACCCCAACAGCGAAAGGCCTGACGGACACCGCTGACTCACCTCCACCGCGATATGTACCACCCGACCAGGGGTACGAGGCCCTTGATGACACACCACCGTACCTAGAGGATATCCCGGTCGGCAGCTCGATACCATCTTCTGGACCCGACGACATCCTGCTAGGCTCCTTTCCGGTCCCACCAGCACCGACACCTGGACGGACATGCCACCGACTACCGCGGGACGACAGCATCTGCAGACAGCTGACATCTCCACTTATCCTCGTAAGTGAATCCCAGGCTAGCTCCCCAGAGCCCATGGTGTTTGCAGGGGGACCCACGGGGAGGACCTGATCGCGCTCCAGGGGGAGATCCCCATGATTACCTGGCAGGAGCACTGCAGGCGCCGGGAGGAGAGGGAGCGACAGGAATCTTTGGCGGCGTTTGAAGAGAAAAATCTGTCAGGGAAGGCCCGTGTACGTAAGATCCCACGGTCAGAGAGACGACCACTGCAGCTGGGGGAAGTTGTAGTCTTTAACAAACAGCGTGGCTGGGGCTTTATAAAAGAAGCTGGCATGATCAATGAAATCTTCGTAAAAGTAAAAAAAAAACAAAACAAACACTACATACTCACATTCTGATGTCTGTCACGTCCCCCGCCGGCGTCCACAGGGTTAAAACTGCTTTCGGCAAGAGCGCTGCTAATATGTACGCGTGCATATTAGCAGCGCTCTTGCCGAAAGCAGTTTTAACCCTGTGGACGCCGGGGGACGTGACAGGCATCAGAATGTGAGTATGTACTGTTTTTTTTTTTTACTTTTACAATGGTAACCAGGGTAAATATCGGGTTACTAAGCGTGGCCCTGCGCTTAGTAACCCGATATTTACCCTGGTTACAAGTGAACACATCGCTGGATCGGCGTCACACACGCCGATCTAGCGATGACAGCGGGTGATCAGCGACCAAAAAAAGGTCCTGATCATTCCCATCGACCAACGATCTCCCAGCAGGGGCCTGATCGTTGGTCGCTGTCACACATAACGAGATCGTTAGCGGGATCGTTGCTACGTCACCAAAAGCGTGACGTTGCAACGATATCGTTAACGATATCGTTATGTGTGACTCAGCCTTTACTTACACCCGTCACATTGGAGAAAAAGGATGGTATGCACTAGACTGCAAAAAGCGTGTACCACCCTCAGCCCCTGTAAAAGTCACAGCCCAGGCCAATGCCCAAACGTGACCAGTCCACTCAGACACCTGTGGTGGAGCTAGCCAGCAAGCCCTGGTGTACAGTACCTATGGAGAGGTATGATCCAGAGTGTTCCCGACCAGGGGGTGACAGTCCTTCTCAGTTACCCTGGAAAAGGAAGTAAAGAAACTGTTTTTCAAAATTTGAAAATGACTGTTGATTTAACCCTGTTGGAATATTCCCTAGTTGTTCCAGTTTGAAAGTTTTATTAAACCTGAGCAGGTTTTCAGTTATGGAGTTCATTTGTTTAAAAAGACAATAGGATCATGAACAGTGAATGGTTCACAAACTGTACTGTAAATAGTTGGCACCTCCTTAGGTGCTTTCTACTGGTTTTACGTGTAACCCTTAAAGGGACAGTTCCAAAGTTGCCTTTAATTGTTGATTGTTTACATAGAGACCTGAAGCAAAACTCGTTGGTGTGGCAGAACCCTGGGTCTGGATACGCCTTGTAGCCCACCCCAGACCTATGTTGAGGGTTGATAACGGGTGCCTCGCATCGTTGCTGCTGTTCAAGAATGTGATTGTTGGACTTGAATATTGATTTAAATAATAGAATTGCACTACCTCAGAGTTGAGAAAAGTTAGAAAGTTAGAACTGATTTTGATGTGCTAGAGAGTTTTGTAGATTAAATTATGCACTGTTTGACCAGTTAAAGTATTGCACTTTTGAATAAAATATATAAATTTGTGATGTAGCATACCTGAAAAGGTGGTTGATAGTTATGAGAGTAGTTATGCACTTTAATTGTGAAGATAGTATACCCTTATCGGGTAATTGCACTGTATTAAAGAGATAGTTAATGAAAACAAAAATGCACTTTGAAGACTTAAAGATATAATACCCATAAGGGTAGTTACTGTGCATAGCGTAGGAGTTGTTTACATTAGTGTAAATATGTTTGGTAACGTTAAAGAAATTAATTCCTCCCGAATTTTTTTGTTTTATGCCTGGTATTAAGCATTCAAAAATGTTCTGCATGTCTTTTAACACCTGTTTGTTTATGTTTTCCTTTCCCAGTCTGGGAGTACTGGAGTTAACGGGGGGGGGGGATGGGAAGTGCAGCACCCTGTTATGATCCTAGTGGTAGAGGATCTCAGGAGTTCCAGCTAAGTCCACAAACACAAAAACCAGCTCATAGGGAGGTGGTAACTTGGCTGACCACATACCTGATCCTAGCACAACAACTAGAAGCAGCCGGGGAACGTACCTACGTTGGTTCTAGACGTCTCGCACCAGCCGGAGAACTAACTAACCCTTTCAGAGAAAAAAAGACCTCACTTGCCTCAAGAGAAAAGACCCCAAAGTTATTATACAAGCCCCCAACAAATAATAACGGTGAGGTAAGAAGAAAAGACAAACGTAAGAATGAACTAGATTCAGCAAAGAGAGGCCCACTAAATAATAGCAGAAAATAGGAAGTGGACTTATGCGGTCAGCAAAAACCCTACAAAAATATCCACGCTGAATATCCAAGAACCCCCTCACCGACTAACGGTGTGGGGGGAGAATATCAGCCCCCTTGAGCTTCCAGCAAAATCAGGAATCACATTTTGTACAATGCTGGAACAAAATAAGAGCAAGCAAATAAACAAAAATAAGAAAGCGGAACTTAGCTTATCTTGCAAAAATCAGGAGACCAGGAGTCAGGAGAAAACAGACATAGACTGATTACATCGATTCCAGGCACTAGACTGAGTTTCCAGGAAGTCTAAATAGGAACACCCAAGGCCAAACGAACCAGGTGAGTACCAACCTGGGGGAAAACAATCCAAGTGCCATACCGCTAGTGACCACAAGAGGTAGCCAAGAAATATAGTTCACAACAGTACCCCCCCTTTAAGGAGGGGTCACCGAACCCTCACCAAGACCACCAGGGCGATCAGGATGAGCAGCGTGAAATGCACGAACCAAATCGGCCGCATGAACATCAGAGGCGACCACCCAGGAAATATCCTCCTGACCATAGCCCTTCCATTTGACCAGATACTGAAGCCTCCGTCTAGAGAGACGAGAATCCAAGATCTTCTCCACCACGTACTCCAACTCGCCCTCAACCAACACCGGAGCAGGAGGCTCAACAGCAGGAACCATAGGCACAACGTACCGCCGTAACAAAGACCTATGGAACACATTGTGAATGGCAAACGACACCGGAAGATCCAAACGAAAAGACACCGGGTTAAGAACTTCCAAAATTTTATAAGGACCAATAAAGCGAGGCTTAAACTTAGGAGAGGAAACCTTCAGAGGGACATACCGAGAAGACAACCAAACTAAATCCCCAACACGAAGTCGGGGACCCACACCGCGGCGGCGGTTGGCAAAACGCTGAGCCTTCTCCTGTGACAACTTCAAGTTGTCCACCACATGATTCCAAATCCGCTGCAACCTATCCACCACGGAATCCACCCCAGGACAGTCAGAAGGTTCAACATGACCCGAGGAAAAACGAGGATGGAAACCAGAGTTGCAGAAAAATGGCGAAACCAAAGTAGTGGAACTAGCCCGATTATTGAGGGCAAACTCAGCCAATGGCAAGAAGGTCACCCAATCATCCTAATCCGCAGAAACCAAACATCTCAAATAAGCCTCCAGCGTCTGATTAGTTCGCTCTGTTTGGCCATTAGTCTGAGGATGAAAGGCAGATGAAAAAGACAAATCAATGCCCATCTTAGCACAAACAGATCGCCAGAATCTGGACACAAACTGGGATCCTCTGTCAGACACGATATTCTCAGGAATGCCGTGCAAACGAACCACATTCTGAAAGAACAAAGGAACCAGATCGGAAGAGGAAGGCAACTTAAGCAAGGGTACCAAATGGACCATCTTGGAAAAACGATCACACACCACCCAGATGACAGACATTCCCTGATACACCGGAAGATCTGAAATGAAATCCATGGAAATGTGTGTCCAAGGCCTCTTCGGGACGGGCAAGGGCAAAAGCAACCCGCTGGCACGAGAACAGCAAGGCTTAGCCCGAGCATAAATCCCACAGGACTGCACAAAAGAACGCACATCCCGCGACAAGGAAGGCCACCAAAAGGACCTAGCCACCAAATCTCTGGTACCAAAAATCCCAGGATGCCCTGCCAACACTGAGGAATGAACCTCGGAAATAACTCTGCTGGTCCATTTATCAGGAACAAACAGTCTATCAGGTGGGCAAGGGTCAGGTCTACCAGCCTGAAATCTCTGCAACACACGTCGCAAATCAGGAGAAATGGCCGACAAGATTACTCCCTCTTTAAGAATACCAGCTGGCTCTGAGACTCCAGGAGAGTCAGGCACAAAACTCCTAGAAAGGGCATCAGCCTTCACATTCTTCGAACCAGGCAGGTATGAGACCACAAAGTCAAAACGGGAGAAAAACAACGACCAACGAGCCTGTCTAGGATTCAGGCGCTTAGCAGACTCGAGATACATCAAATTTTTGTGATCAGTCAAGACCACCACACGATGCTTAGCTCCCTCGAGCCAATGACGCCACTCCTCAAATGCCCACTTCATAGCCAACAACTCCCGATTACCAACATCATAGTTCCGCTCAGCAGGCGAAAATTTCCTAGAAAAAAAAGCACATGGTCTCATCACAGAACAACCAGAGCCTTTCTGCGACAAAACAGCCCCTGCACCGATCTCAGAAGCGTCCACTTCAACCTGAAAGGGAAGTGAGACATCAGGCTGGCACAAAACAGGCGCCGAAGTAAACCGGCGCTTCAGCTCCCGGAAAGCCTCCACGGCTGCAGGAGCCAAATTAGCAACATCAGAACCTTTTTTGGTCATATCAGTCAAAGGTTTAACAACGCTAGAAAAATTAGCAATAAAACGACGGTAGAAATTAGCAAAACCCAAGAACTTCTGAAGACTCTTAACAGACGTGGGTTGAGTCCAATCATGAATAGCTCGGACCTTGACTGGGTCCATCTCCACAGTAGAAGGGGAAAAAATAAAACCCAAAAAGGAAACCTTCTGCACTCCAAAGAGACACTTTGAGCTCTTCACAAACAAAGCATTATCACGCAAAACCTGAAACACCATCCTGACCTGCTCCACATGAGAATCCCAATCATCAGAAAAAAACAGAATGTCATCCAGATAAACAATCATAAATTTATCTAGATACTTCCGGAAGATGTCATGCATAAAGGACTGAAACACTGAAGGAGCATTAGAGAGCCCAAAAGGCATCACCAAGTACTCAAAATGACCTTCGGGCGTATTAAACGCAGTTTTCCATTCATCTCCCTGCTTAATGCGCACAAGGTTGTACGCACCACGAAGATCTATCTTGGTGAACCACTTGGCACCCTTAATCCGAGCAAACAAGTCCGACAATAGTGGCAAAGGATACTGAAATTTGACCGTGATTTTATTCAGAAGCCGATAGTCTATACAAGGTCTCAAAGACGCGTCTTTCTTGGCCACAAAAAAGAATCCCGCACCAAGAGGGGAAGAGGATGGACGAATATGTCCCTTCTCCAAAGATTCCTTTATATAAGAACGCATCGCGGCATGCTCAGGTACAGATAGATTAAATAATCGTCCCTTAGGAAATTTACTACCAGGAATCAAATCTATAGCGCAGTCACAGTCCCTATGAGGAGGAAGGGCACTGGACCTGGACTCACTGAATACATCCTGATAGTCCAACAAATACTCAGGGACTTCAGAAGAAGTAGAAGAAGCAATAGACACCGACGGGGAATCGCAATGAATTCCCTGACAACCCCAACTTGACACAGACATAGCCTTCCAATCCAAAACTGGATTATGGGTCTGTAACCATGGCAGACCTAAAACAACCAAATCATGCATTTTATGCAGAACAAGAAGACGAATCACCTCCCGATGTTCAGGAGACATGCACATGGTCACTTGTGTCCAATACTGCGGTTTATTCTCCGCCAATGGCGTAGCATCAATTCCTCTAAGAGGAATAGGATTTTCTAAAGGCTCCAGGACAAAACCACAGCGCCTGGCAAACGACAAGTCCATAAGACTCAGGGCAGCACCTGAATCCACAAATGCCATAACAGGGTAGGAAGACAATGAGCAAATTAAAGTCACAGACAAAATAAACTTAGGCTGCAAATTACCAATAGCGACAGGACTAACAACCTTTGTTAGGCGTTTAGAGCATGCTGAGATAACATGTGTAGAATCACCACAGTAAAAACACAACCCATTCTGACGTCTATGATTTTGCCGTTCGGTTCTAGTCTGAATTCTATCAAATTTGATTGAGTCAGGTGTCCGTTCAGACAACACCGCCAGAGGATTAGCAGATTTGCGCTCCCGCAAACGCCGATCAATCTGGATGGCCAGAGCCATAGAATCATTCAGACTTGTAGGAATGGGAAAACCCACCATCACATTCTTAATGGCTTCAGAAAGGCCATTTCTGAAATTTGCGGCCAGAGCACACTCATTCCAGTGAGTAAGCACGGACCATTTCCAAAATTTTGGGAAAACACTTCAGCTTCATCCTGGCCCTGAGAGATAGCCAGCAACGCTTTTTCTGCCTGAATTTCAAGATTGGGCTCCTCATAAAGCAATCCGAGCGCCAGAAAAAACGCATCAATATTTGCCAATGCCGGATCTCTTGGCGCCAATGAGAAAGCCCAATCCTGAGGGTCGCCACGCAAGAAGGAGATAACAATTTTAACTTGCTGAGCTGAGTCTCCAGACGAACGAGGTCTCAAAGATAGAAACAATTTACAATTATTCCTAAAATTTCCAAATTTAAATCGATCTCCAGAGAACAGCTCAGGAATAGGTATCTTAGGCTCTGACATAGGACTACTAGTAACAAAATCCTGAATGCCCTGCACTCGTGCAGCAAGCTGATCCACACTAGTAATCAGAGTCTGAACATTCATGTCTGCAGCAGAGCTTCAAGCCACTCAGAGAAAAAGGGGAGGAAGAAAAAAAAAAAAACTCAGAACTTCTTTTCTTTTAATCTCGCTTCTGCAATTCACTTTTAGGCCTGGAATACTGTTATGATCCTAGTGGTAAAGGATCTCAGGAGTTCCAGCTAAGTCCGCAAACACAAAAACCAGCTCATAGGGAGGTGGTAACTTGGCTGACCACATACCTGATCCTAGCACAACAACTAGAAGCAGCCGGGGAACGTACCTACGTTGGTTCTAGACGTCTCGCACCAGCCGGAGAACTAACTAACCCTTTCAGAGAAAATAAGACCTCACTTGCCTCAAGAGAAAAGACCCCAAAGTTATTATACAAGCCCCCAACAAATAATAACGGTGAGGTAAGAAGAAAAGACAAATGTAAGAATGAACTAGATTCAGCAAAGAGAGGCCCACTAAATAATAGCAGAAAATAGGAAGTGGACTTATGCGGTCAGCAAAAACCCTACAAAAATATCCACGCTGAATATCCAAGAACCCCCGCACCGACTAACGGTGTGGGGGGAGAATATCAGCCCCCTTGAGCTTCCAGCAAAATCAGGAATCACATTTTGAACAATGCTGAAACAAAATAAGAGCAAGCAAATAAACAAAAATAAGAAAGCGGAACTTAGCTTATCTTGCAAAAATCAGGAGACCAGGAGTCAGGAGAAAACAGACATAGACTGATTACATCGATTCCAGGCACTAGACTGAGTTTCCAGGAAGTCTAAATAGGAACACCCAAGGCCAAACGAACCAGGTGAGTACCAACCTGGGGGAAAACAATCCAAGTGCCATACCGCTAGTGACCACAAGAGGGAGCCAAGAAATATAGTTCACAACAGCACCCCCAGGTAACCGGTTGCTGCAGTGATGTTGCCTTCCCTTCGGGGGAGGGTGATGTAACACTAGGAGGCAAGAGGGGATTCTTTCTATCAGGTAATCAGAGATATAAAACCCCGTGGCTACAGGGTTTAGGAGAGGGGAAAAAGACGAGAAACAGGGCGCAGATATAAGTGCAGATTATTTAGTTCAACTCAATTTTCAAAGACTAAAATGCTCACCTTTGGTGTGGCTTGTATCATAGCGTATCGACCTTTGTGGTCTGAATGAGATGCCTTGTCTCCCTGATATGCAGCTATAGTCTGGATACAACGGATCTCTCAGCCAGGAGACCGTGGAGTAAAATTCAGAAAAAAAAAAAGGGTTCATCCAGTCTGTTCAGCGCTCCCAGGAAACAGGCACCAGGCAGAGGTATTACAAATCTTCAGTAATTTATTAAAATAAAAGACAATATATAGAACCGTAAGGTAAGGCACTTACATTCAACACATCTGAATCTAGGCCAGGAGGGGGAGCTCAGAACCCGGATTCAGGGGAGCGTACCTTAGCTTTATGCATCCTGGTTTGGAGGAGGAGTCAGTCAGTCTGAGAGAGGAGAGTAGAAGGACGTCTGGAGCAAACGTGGGGGCCGAGCAACCACGAGGGAGCTGCTACCCCTGGAAAGAGAAGCCAATGGAGAGTTGAATTGTAGAGGAGCTTAGAGGAAAGTAGTATAGAGGAGGAAAGGGCTCAGGAGGGGAACAGTGGAAAGACACCCTCAGAGTCAGAGCGCAGAAGCCGGGTACCGGGAGCCCGAGGTCGTGTTGTTCTCCTGGAAGCGTGTCAGAACCGGAGGGCAAAGCACTATATGTCAATTGCCCGTAACAAGTCTGAGGTGAAGCAGTGACCATGAGAGCCGGGTCATTTAAGATATCCTATAAGAAGGCTCAAACTCCCTATCGTACAGACATCTGTCTTAGGACAGGAGGAAGGGGACTTGCACTGAGCTTTAAGCAGCAGGGACCTAATTAAACGGCGCTAGAAGGAAAGGCTTACAGACTTCACCTGGTAAAGGGATCTCTTATTGCCTCCAAGCCAGCCGGACGACAGCTACCCTGTACTTGGTACCCTGGACTGAGGACTACTACTACCATCAGTAAACCTGGTAAAGACTTGCAAAACTGTGTTGTCGTTCTTTGTGCATTTATTGGCTTACACCATCTTGCCATATACCTGGGAAGCCCTGGGGACCCCGCTTCACCTGTGGGAAACGTTACCATCTTGCTGCAACAAATCACCCCAGAAGACCCCTTTAAGCAGCATCGGTCCCTACTGACCAAACACCACAGGTGGTGTCACGAACATAGACATTACAAATTCCCCTTAAAGACCTTTTCCCTTTAATTGCACATCCAGGGCCACGGACCGGGTCGCAGCCACCGTGACATCCCCTTTAAGACCAGACCCGGCACCGAGTTCCCCACTGCCCAGGTGGGGCGATCCAGGCCTCTTGGATCCTGGCTGCTCCATGACAACATATCAGCTCTTGTTCTTCCAGGCTCCTCTGTTGATGGGGCGTGACTGCCGACGTCATGCTAAGCGACAGCTGGCTCCCCCCAGCTAGGAAGCGGGGAGCCGGCAGTCAATAGGAATGATGTCAACAGTTACACCCTGTCAGCAGAGTAGAACAGATGAGAAGCCACTGTGGAAGCTGCTGAATCGTCAGCAGGAGCAGTCTGTGACCACTCTGCGCTGGCAGAATTTGGCAGTTACCTGCCTGTTTAGTTCTGCTGGTCCATAGTCATGAAATGTAATAGTCCCATATAACCCCTTAGTGTTTTTCTATATCTATGAGAAAAGTGGTGAATAAAAAAGCAATCAGTAATTTGAAAATATCTTTATTTGTTATCCAAACATAAAAAAACACAGAAAATATTCTCTCTTTTTATGGAAAAGATATTTGAACAATGATTTCTATTTGTTAAAAAAAAAATGCCTCCCCAAAAATATTGCATATCCCCAAATTCTAATGCCGCTGCAGCCCTGCGTTGACTAGTGAGCGGGCACATGATGCGCAAGATCATCAGATCAGTGGATGGATGTTTTTCACTTTTAGTTTCATCGTGATGGTTTTAGTTTTGATTATTGCACCTATAAATGTCTCCAGCCCGAGACAGAAGCCAAAGGAATCCGGAATCGTAAGTGATATGCTTGAAGGTTGCGCAAAAATCTAGAAGAGTCCACACTGTGCCAGTTGGGTTATTGGCAGAGATACCATCCCTAAAAAAAAGAGAATCAGTGGTGATACAGATATGGAGCAGAGCAACACAGTTCAATATGTACACGGAAGAGAAATTCTAACGGGTTTCACGTCAATAACATGTATGAATTCTACAGAGCTCCCCTAGGATAAAACATATTTGTGAGACTAATGGACAACTTTATGGTCCTCTCCATCTTTCCTATTATCAGTGGAGGTCTGAACAGAAGTCTTATGTCCTCTATAAATGGGGCACAAGTGGTAAGAGTGGGAAGACCATTGTAAGCTCTTGGTGTTCTCTTATACTGTTTCGACCTCTGTTATGTTCAAAAAGTTGTGAAAGTTTACTACAAAAAATAGGGTAGTGCCAAGTGACTAGAATGCTCCACATGGAAACATGATATGGTTCTCGGTGATATCAGTAAGTATCAATTTTAATGGATATCTGTACTCCTCAGAGAAAGAAGAATACAAATGGGGGAGAGGGGTGCAAATGGTATTGGCTTAGTACAGTAATAGAGTCAAGCACTCACCTTCTGAAAGCATTTCCAGCCTCGTTGACCCCATAGACAAATCCATCGGTGCTGACTTCCAACATGAGGAGTCTGCCATCAACCTGCAGCCATTGACTTCCTACACACGCATCAGGGCTCACATTTTGACGGAAAAAGATATTGTTGTCGCCGTTAACACCCCAGCAACCGGCAGAACCGCAGCTGTAATATTTCAGTTTTCCATCCACAGGGCTAAATGACACCAATGAAGCCTTTGAAGTTACACAACTCTGTTTCAAGCAATAAACGCTGTTGTCAGCGTTTACTCCAACCAGGAACTGATTACCACCGGCGTCCACCTGCTTCAAGAGTCCTGTAGATATCAAGAACGGAAAGAACACTTGTTACATACAGGATGCAAGACAACTATGGTTTCACACGTAAATTATTCCTCAAGCGTTGTCATCCTATGTTACTACACACAAATAAGACCCAATGACCTAAAGCTCTTGTCCTGTTGAGAAAACCCATTGTCACATACTTTATTAAGAAATGTTGTGGTTTAGAGGGGTCCTCCATTCAGAATCCCAATCTCTTGGCCATGGTGAAAAGTGGATTCAAAAAGTTTCTCTCGCTGTGTAAAACCTTGTCCAACATTACATACCCAACCTTCGGCTTCTTTTCTCTTTGACACTGGGTTTTAGTACAGATTACATCATTGAAAATACATGGACGGTCAGTCAAGATGACTGTTGGCCAACTAAGCATTCGGCAGACACCTATCTAGTAAGCATTGCCACTAGACACATAGACATCTTGACAATGTAATGTGGACACATCTCACCTGTTACAGACTGCCATTGATTGTTTTGAAGTTTGAAGACAACACTGGCATTATTCACTCCCCAGACTCCAGCCGGTCCTACCGACACATGAATGAGCTGCCCAGGAACTTGTTGTAAGCTACTGGTCACCAAGAAGATGTTTCCGTCATCATTCACACCATACACTTGTCCAGCACCAGCATCAATCTGTTTTAGTTTTCCAGGTATTTGAGTACATTGAAAATCTGGAGAGAAAAAAAGATCACAAAAAGTTCAATTAGTTTGTATGTTTACTCTCCTGTAGTGTGAACACGAGTTATCATTTAGACAAGTTTTTGGAACACAGACTAGGATGTCCAAGGTAAGACACATCTCCTAATTTCTTGACTGTTTGCTCACAACCTCCTTTCCCCCAATGGGCTCCAGCCACAGTCCACAAGATCAACCCTCAGGGACAAAATAATGACAGTGAGGTACAATAACACTTTTTGCGATCTGGTAATTGACCTTTAATTATGTTGGATGCAATAAAAGAAGACAATATCATTTAGCTAAGACTAGCAAACCCCCCCCCCATGAAATTCAAGAAAAATACATTAATAGATGGATCTCATCAGCTTGCAGCAACCACAAAAAGTTAGGTTGTTTCCCACATCAGAGCATTGACTGCTCAGATTGGAAGACCTCAACTGACCACTAGACTGCCCACCAAAATGACCACTGGGCCAACCACTGGGTTGACCACTGGGCCAACCACCAGGCTTCCCGAGTTGAGATAACTGACTCAAATATGCCTTCTAAGCATTTAGCTCAGAGCGTCGGGCAGGGTCTTCAGATCTGAGCATGGTCAGTGATTCATGGACGGTACAATGGATAAAAACCCTAAAAGTGTCAGATGCAAACTTTTGACATCTATAGGACCTTTTTTGGGGGTCTGCAAACCATATAAATCAGCAAGGATCTTATCCAAACTTATATATAGGAACTTTCTGGATATTACAGGCTACCAAGATCCGAAGGATCCATCTACAGTTGCCTACAAACTAGCTGGGGAAAGCCACAGCCAAAGGATCCCACCTGTATGGTGTTGAATATTATTTAGCTCTTGGTTAGCCCAACTGCATATATATGAACTTGTATATGGCTCCTATCCTCCACAAAAAAAAGTCCTTTCTCTATTATGGACTACCGGTCTAAATTACATAAACTATTAAATAACTAATCATATTTTTTTTAAATAAAAAAAGGATCATTAGTGCACATGTCATATAAATGGTCAGTACTCTTCTACATCAATGGGAGTCAGACATGGAGGTAGAGAAATGGTCAAAGGAGAAGAAGGTCTTACCGGCAGCAATATAAGAGGCTCCTGAGCAGAACAGGATCAGTCCGAGGATGAAGCTCATGGTGACTGGAGATGGAGTCAGGGAATGTCATAAGCTACAAACTCCATCCTATTTATACAGGACCCCGACTCCTCCTTACACTGCAAACACCTTACTAATGGTCAGAATTTCAGGGAAGGAGATAATGATCTGCTCCTTAACTGAGTCTGTGTTGATTTCTTGGTAAACATCATGAAGAATGGAAAAACGTATTTCTCTATCCATAGAACACCAGAATAAAGACCCATACACATTGACATTTTTTTAAATTAGTTTTATGTGTGTTTATTTGTGTAAGGGGCTTTGACTTTTTTTTTTAGAACTTCATAAAATTAGTATTTTATTTTGTACTCTATGATTTTTTTCATTTATTTTACAAATTATGTCATTTATTGAATGTTTTATGGAAATGCAAAAAAAGTTTAAAAAACTGCAACAAAGTTTTCCCTTAGAGGTTGAACTTTTTGGTGCAGTGTAAAAACTGAAATTAAAATCTGTAGAAGGAAACCTTCCTAAAATGGATTGCATTTGTTTGTAAAATAAATTCCTGAACCAATGAAAAACACATCAAGGTCAGACTAGCCTAATTAGAGTATCTAACATCCCCTGGTAAGTCTAGCTCCTGGCACAAAAATGGACCCCAATTTGGAGGTGACTTTGGAGCAATCAGTGGCCACTATACTCTATTTTTCTATGGGATGTTTCACAAATAACGATTAGATCTTATTGATGATATATCCGGTGTCCTGTGTATACAATGTTCCCAAAAAAATTTTTTAAAAAACTAACCGAATAATTTCTAAATTAGTTCACAATTTCCCAAAATTTACAGATTCTACCAAATCCAAATGATTGGATATTTCAAGTCTTCTGAATCAAGTAAAAAGATGTCCACAGCCAGAACCATTCTGCTAGTTCTAAATTGGACTTGTAGGGAAAAAATATATATCATACTTACCTCCCTCCTCAGTTCCTCTCTGGAGCTTACTGGTTTGCTAACATACCCACTTCCTCCATTTCGGCTCTGGTCTCCTCTTCACTCCACGTTGCTCCATGTAATCAAATTGTGAGGCACATATTATGATATCAGAACATTCATAGAAACCTAACCGGTGCTGGAGGCATTGGTCAAGAGGAGACCAGCGTGTACAGTGAATCTAAGTAAGCCATCACTGGAAGCATTGGTAAAAAGGAGACGAGAGTGCGGATTGACACACTGGGTCTAAGAAAGCCATCGCTGGAGGCATTGGTGAAAAGGGGACCAGAGTGCGAAGCCATCGCTGGAGGCATTGGTGAAGAGGAGACCAGAGTGGGGAATGGGTTTAAGAAAGCAATCACTGGAAATATTGATGAAGAGGCTACCAAAGTATGGACTGGTTCTAAGAAAGCCATCACTGGAGGCATTGGTGAAGAGGGGACCACAGTGCAGAATGGGACTAAGAAAGCCATCGCTGGAAGCATTGGTGAAGAGGAGACCAGAGTGAAGAGTGGGTCTAAGAAATCCATAGCTGGAGGCATTGTTGAGGAGGAGACTAGAGTGCGGAGTGGGTCTAAGAAAGCCATCACTGGAGGCATTGGTGAATAGGAGACCAGAGTGGGAAATGGGTTTAAAAAAGCAATCAATGGAGATATTGGTGAAGAGGATACCAAAATATGGACTGGTTCTAAGAAAGCCATCACTGGAGGCATTAATGAAGAGAGGACCAAAGTGCAAGAGTGACCAACTGGGTCTAAGAAAACCATTGTGGAGGAGAACATGAAACCAGAATGCATAGTGGATCTAAGAAAGCCATAGCTGGTGGCATTGATGAGCAGATCAAAGTGCAGAGTGGATCTAAGAAAGCCATCACTGGAGGCATTTGTGAAGTGGGGACCAGAGTGTGGAGTGGGTCTAAGAAAGCCATAGGAGAAACGGCGGAAGAGACAAATGAGGGAATGGTGATTATGATAGTTTATTGTCTTTTAAGCCCTTTCCTGGTCCATCCATTTATTAATCTTCGTGGTCGGAAGACTTCAGAACATAATAAACAATTTTTTTTGCTATTAGGGCAATTTCAGTTGTATCGAATAAATTTGATACAAATTAAATTTCCTAGTTGAATAATGAGAGAATTCTATGAATTTAAATTTTGGCACATTTGATCATCTCTAATTACAATTATGAAATAAAAGTGACCATGCAGAAGTTCTGTGCCAATGAACGGTCGTGCCTGACGCGGGCCTTAGGTCTGCAATCCTTGTATATAGATTTGGCTCTAATGGGATGCCTTTCAGCATTATGTTATCATGTGTGATTACATGGTCAAGTCCTTAGCGGAACAAGGAAAAAAATACTGTATATGAAAAAGTTAAATTAAATATTTTAAAATATGAAAAAGCCTTTTCATAATAAAAAATATCAAAATCAATAACGAAAAAATGTATGGAATAGATATCAGTGACCGTTGACTCAAACTCTAAAACTCTAAAACCAATTAACAGAAAATAGAAGAGTTACGACCATCAGAACTTGCTCACCCGAAATCGAAAAAAGTTTGGTATTGACAAAATAATCGCAGTAAAAACAAAATGCAAAAAAACCCCTAACATTGTAGAATTGATGTTTGTCTAAAGTCCCCTAAAAAAAAAAAATGTAAAATGTCTTCGATCTTTAATGGGCCTAATTCATCATTTGCTCTTTTTTATTAATCACTTTTCTTTTTTTTATCTTGTAGTATTCAATGACATTTTTGGACCAAATTCTTAAAAATAGTTCATGTGGTTAATTATTATTGTAGAATATATATATATATATACATATATATATATATATATACAGTATATAGAATTGTTTTTACTTTTTTGCACTTTTTTAAAGAATAAAAAGTTGTCTGTAAAGCTAAAATGCCACGAAATTTGTGCAAAAATTACCAACATAACTAAAATCACTCCATGGCAGAGGTTTGCGCAAAAATTTAGGACCCTTTTTAAAATTTTTAAACTAGACACAAACATCTGTACAACAAAATTCACGTCAACATTTAAAACCTTAAAAAACCCAAAATAAGCAAATGCTTCAGAAAACAGCAATTTTGCATATTTTTTTTTCGGAAGTTTCTTTTTGTGCTTTTTTTCTGCCGCATCTTGAAGCAATTTAAATTTTTGTTTTACTTTTTTTAAGTACATTAAGCAATAAAACTCATTTTTTTTAAGGCAAACAAAGCTTTTTGTGACAACATCAGACAAAAGAAAACTTTCTCTATTATCCATCAATGTTGACCCCACAAACAAACTTTTTTTTCACATACGTGATATACTGATTGATAAAACTGGATAAATCCAAATTTTTCACCAGATTCTGTTTTTTTTGCTTTATTGATAAGATGTAATGATGCATTTTATCTCTTGGACCTTAAGGGATCAATGTAGGAGTCACCGAAGTGTTTGTAGAGGGATGTCATCCATCTCTCTTGCCTTTTGTTCCTTACCTGATAAGATGACTTTAGAAGTCATTATCTCAGGGGCAAATATTTAAAACCTTCTTAGTCTACGTTCACATTTGCGGTCTGCGCCGCAGCGTCGGGCGCCGCAGCGTCGCCGCATGCATCATGCGCCCCTATATTTAACATGGGGGCGCATGGACATGCGTCGCACTTGCGTTTTTTGCGTCCGGGCGCAGAGGACGCAGCAAGTTGCATTTTTGCTGCGTCCAAAATCAATCAAAAAAAGGACGCATGCGGCGCAAAACGCAGCGTTGTGGATGCGTTTTGCTGCGTTTTTGTTTGCGTTGTGCGTTGCGGCGCCGACGCTGCGGCACACAACGCAAATGTGAACGTAGCCTTATTGTTGACCTTACAGTATTCCTCCTAATCTGTCATCTTAGGCAGCTTTGCCTCTGGATATTGCTCTTCTATCCCACCTTGATGTGAAGGTCCATCCTTGAAGGCACACAATCCATTAGTGATGTCAGATGTCACACATGGATGACGCATTTCGAACCACGCTGGATAAGCTGTGATTAAGAACCATTTTGGTTTGAAGCGCGTCATCCATGTGATTTTATTCACCCCCTCCTTCATTTTTCTATTATGTTTTTAAAGTTTTTGGAATAAATGTGAAATTTTAATCCTTCATTGGGATTGCTGGATTTACATATTCTGGATGTGACATCCCGATCCCTCCTTAAACAGGGGTCTACAGAACCAAACCTTCAGGGCCATCAACCCAATTGGGTCCACAAGTTCAGTTTTTGTTGACCCATGGAATATCCTTAATATGTACAGTTACATCCCTGGTACAAAATGCTCCTCTGAATTAGACCTTACCGGTACGAATATTTATATCCAAACTAACCATGTTTAATGAATGCTCGTTGGTCATTAATGACCGAGAAATGTAAAGTGAACCTGTCATCAGCTTTTCCCAGTCTATACTAAAGCCACCACGTTTAATGCCTCTTTTGCCAAGGTGCTTCAACCTGTATAAAAGCCCCCAACTCCCTCTGCATATCCCCGAAAAATACATTTTAGAATTTCACCATAAGGCACGGTCCGATGGGCATTGCTGGTCTTGCTCGGCTTCTACTTTACCGGTGCATACAGCTTCCTCCTGCCTTGACTGATGTAGATGATACCATGCACACAATGCCACCAATCTCCCTTCGGCGTAGTAAAGCACAGACCTGCGCAGGTGCACGTTGCCCTACCCTGTAATGTGCATGTGCCCAGGAGAGGACAGAGCAAGCGCCGATGGCCCGGAAAAGCCGACGCTTCGACGTTACAGCACGTTGCTCTTCCTTAGCTAGGCAAAGTGAAACGTGCCTCCGCAGGTCTGTACCTCAACTGTGCGGAAGGCAGATTGGCAGGGGAAAGGTGACTGTAGGGATAGAGGAGGTGCCAAGGAAGACAACAAATCCCATCGGAACGGATCTCGCCATATGGTGGAATTATAAAGAGTATTATTTGGATATGACTGACAGCTGAGCTCGTCCTTATCGGGAAGTTTGGCCGACATGAGTTAATGGGCGGCTTTGATAGGACAACTTGATCTAACACAAGCACATTCTCCAGATCACCGGAGCCCAAGTTGTGTTCTGTTTTATTCAAAGACCAATGTTCCTGGATTCATCTTTTACAATTTTGGCGCAAAGTCAAAAATGGGCTTTTTTTGCTGTCATGTATAATTTTTTGCAACTTTTCGAGCAATTTATTTAAAAAATTTTGCAACTTTTTTAATTAAGCGAGGAAAGTCTCTTTAGGCGTGGGGAACTGGAGGGGAGGTGAATCAAATTTTGCCACTTTTTAAAAAGTCACAACTGATGAATCAACTGAAAAATATCTGGAATTGCTAAACTCTGGCTACAAAGTGAAAAAATTAAGAATCAGGTGGGCACATGTAAAATATATTTTAAAAAAAAGTTCAATAAAAATAATGAATTGTGAGCAAAAAAAGGTGCAAAATATACAAAACTAGATGAAAATCAGCAGCAATGGCAATGATGAATCAATTCAAAACCCAAATGTTTTACTTTCTAAAACTTCCTGACGTCAACCTATGATTTTTTGCAATGTACATGGCCACCAACTGGAACTAGTACAATGCGGTCCATGTATGAACTGATATGTGGAGACTCGGGTCATGCAGACAACAAAGGAAAGCTGAACATGGAGATCGAAAAGATAATGATGTTGGGTAGTAGAAGACAAAGGTGGTCTGATAAGGGTCTCATCACAAGAGACACTTTGGAGATATCCACATTTCTGTCCCATTCATGTAATTTCTCTGTGTCTGCTGTCACGTATCTAATGATGTCTGTGTGGTAAAATACCTTGAAAAACATGAAAAAAGGGAATGTGATGAGGGCACAGGTAAAATGAAGGTCAAAAACCAGCAGATAAATGCAAAAGAGATAAGGTTCTGATCGCAAGTCCAATTGTTATTTCCATTTTTGGATCATAAAAACGGAAACACATTGATCAGACATCAGATCCGAGTAAAGAAGTCTAGAGGCCAGATCTGAGTAAGATTAGTTGAGAGATCAAATCCGAATAAAGAAGCCAAGCGACTAAATCTGAGTAAAGGAATAGAGAGACCAGATCTGAGTAAAGTAGTCAGGAGGCCAGATCTGGGTAAAGGAGCCGAGAGACCAGATCCGAATAAAGGAGCCAAGAGACCAGATCCAAATAAAGGAGCTAAGAGACCAGATCTGAGTAAAGTAGTCAGGAGGCCAGATCTGGGTAAAGGAGCTGAAAAATCAGATCTGAATAAAGGAGTGTAGAGACCAGATCTGAGTAAAGTAGTCAGGAGGCCAGATCCGGGTAAACGAGTCGAGAGACCAGATCCGAGTAAAGAAATCGAGAGACAAGATCTGAGCAAAGGAGTTGAGAGACCAGATGCAAGTAAAGGAGTTGAGTGGCCAGATCTGAGTACAGGATCTGACAGACCAGATCCGGGAAAATGAGTCAAGAGGCCAGATCCAGGAAAATGAGTCGATAGGTCAGATCTGAGTAAAGCAGTTAAGAGACCAGATCAGAGTAAAGGAGCCGAGAGACCAGATCAGAGTAAAGGAGTCGAGAGACCAGATACAGGTAAAGGAGTCGAGAGATCAGATCCAGGTAAAGGAGTCTAGAGACTAGATCCACGTAAAAGAATCGAGAGACCAAATCCGGGTAAAAGGAATCGAGAGAACAGATTCGGGTAAAGGAGTCAAGAGACCAGAATCTGAGTAAAGAAATTGAGAGGCCAGATTCAGGTAAAGGAGTCAAGAGACCAGATCAGAGTAAAAGGGTCGAGAGGCCAGATCCGGGTAAAATAATTGAGAGACCAAATCCAGGTAAAGGAATCGAGAGAACAGATCCGAGTAAAGAAATTGAGACCAGATTTGGGTAAAAGAGTCGAGAAGACAGATCCATGTACAGGATCTGGCAGACCTACGGTTTATCCAAAAGAACACAAATAAGGACCATATGGAACCTGTCATGTGCAAAAATGCTATTTACCTGCAGGTATGGGGTAAATCCAGAGGTAAATAGCATTAAAGTGCTTCCTGCTGAAGCACAGGTGCCAAGAGGAGATGAGCTTATATCCTCCCAGGAGTCGCTCATGCTCGATCATTGTTGTGGCACACTTAGCCGCTGCTGTCATCGCTCGCTATACTCTGAGTGTGACTGTAATCACTTTGATAATATGATAATAATAATCTTTATTTTTATATAGCGCTAACATATTTCGCAGCGCTTTACAGTTTGCACACATTATCGCTGTCCCCAATGGGGCTCACAATCTAAATTCCCTATCAGTATGTCTTTGGAATGTGGGAGGAAACCTGAGACCCGGGAGGAAACCCACGCAAACACGGGGAGGACATACAAACTCCTTGCAGATGTTGTCCTTGGTGGGATTTGAACCCAGGACTCCAGCGCTGCAATGCTAACCACTGAGCCACCATGCTGCCCGTGTATGTGCAGACCGAACTGTCAATCGAAGTGCCGGAGAGTGATTACATCCGTGCACCAACCAGTGATTGAAAGCAAGCGTCTCCTGGGTGGATATAAGTTCATTGCCTACCAGCAGTCGCGCTTTTGGAGGCCAGGTGGCATTTTAATGCTATTTACCTGTGGATTAACCCTATATCTGCATAATTAATGTTTTTGTATATGACCGGCTGCAATGATACCCATGGGACTGCTCCCTTATAAGAGCCCTGCCCCAGGCACCCTTCTTCTCGCACAATAAGAAACCTGTTCCCCCACCATAATGATATGTACCAATTAAGATAGCAAAAAAGAGTCTGTGGCTATAATGATCTAGAATAACAAGTGTTCCAACCTTTTGCCTAGATGGCCCTCTTTGTAGGACAGGGGCTGCTATTGATTGGCAATAGTTATGCACTTAGGGTCAGGGAAGGGAGAAAAAGAGGAAAAAACAAATATAATATCCATATGCTCCTAGATCCTAAATCTTCTCCATCTTCTTACAAATACAGTGTGTTCCTTAAACTTCCACTAAATGGTTCCTCTGTGTCAAACCGATAGGAAAAGACGGGTAAACTTTACCCCAAAGTAAACTTTCAGAAGTTGGAGTAAGCGGCGGTCAAAGACTCTGATATAGCTGAGAAGATTCTAAAGAGTTGGGAAAACTAAAGGAGATAATTATTAAAAGTTTTCTGGTTACAGAAATCTCCTGTCTTCAGTTGCAGTTTATTTTTTGTGGAGAGTTCACCGATTGCCTGCAGCGCTGTTGATGTGGTATCAGCGCTGCAGACAATAGCAGATGCCGAAACTCAACGCTGAACCTGCAGAGGTTGACTAAAGCCAGCGTTTGATTTTTTTTAAACTGAAGCCAAATAAGAGGGGTTTTCTGATATATCTGGATGCTGGTTTATTTGTATATACCGTATATATATATATATATATATATATATATATATATATATATATATATTAAGAGACGACTGCAAAATGTTCAGTTAGTTTGATTTTTCTCTTTATAGGTATATTTTGGAGTAAAATGTAAATTGTTATTTTATTCTATAAACTACTGACAATATGTCTCCGAAATTCCAAGCAATAATTTTTGTAGTTTTTTTCTGACAAAGAAAAATGGTCAAAATTAAAAAAAACAACAAAAGTGCTTTCAGACCTCAAATAATGCAAAGAAAACAAGTTTATAATCATTTAGAAACAACAATCCTAATGTTTTAACTCAGGAAGAGTTCAGAAATCAATATTTGGTGGAATAACCACTATGGTTGTCAGTGCCGGCTTGCTGTGAGCGCCACCCTGTGGTCACGCTTATAGCAATGCATTAATTCTGCTACATAGAGGTGATCTGATCATCGCCTCTATGTAGCAGAGCCGATAAGGCTATGGCAGTTTCTAGTCACCCATGGAGGCTATTGAAGCATGGCAAAAGTAAAAAAAAAAAGTTTTTAAAAATATAAAAAAATGTAAAACAATATAATTGTTCAAATCACCCCCCTTTCGCCCATTCAAAATAATACAATAAAAATAAAATCAAACCCACGTATATTTGGTATTGCCGCGTTCAGAATCGCCCGATCTCAATAAAAAAAGGATTAACCTGATTGCTAAATGGCGTAGCGACAAAAAAGTCAAAACACCAAAATTACATTTTTTGGGTCGCCGCAACATTGCATTAAAATGTAATAATGGGCTACCAAAAGAATGTATCTGCACCAAAATGGTATCATTAAAAACGTCAGCTCGGCACGCAAAACATAAGCCCTCACCCGACCCCAGGTCATGAAAAATGGAGATGCTACGGGTATCGGAAAATGGCGCAATTTTTTTAAACAAAGTTTGGATTTTTTTTCACCACTTAAGTAAAAAATAACCTAGACATGTTTGGTGTCTATGAACTCGTACTGACCTGGAGAATCATAATGGCAGGTCAGTTTTAGCATTTAGTGAACCTAGCAAAAAAGCCAAACAAAAAACAAGTGTGGGATTGCACTTTTTTTGCAATTTCACCACACTTGGAATTTTTTTCCCCGTTTTCTAGTACACGACATGGTAAAACCAATGGTGTCATTCAAAAGTGCAACTCGTCCCTCAAAACATAATCCCTCACATGGCCATATTGACAGAAAAATAAAAAAGTTATGTCTCTGGGAAGGAGGGGAGTGAAAAACGAAAACGCAAAACCGAAAAAAGCTCCGGGGGTTAAAGGGTTAAAATCTACTTAAAAGCTTTTCCATGTCTTGGATTCCATTTTTCTTTAGCAAGTTTTATAACATATTTAATAAACTTTATACATGTCATTTAAGAAAAAAAAAACAACAACCAAAAACCCAATACACAAAATAAAAATAGTAAATTAGTAAAGGCAAGGAAATTCACCTTCGTAATTAAATTTATAGCACTAATGTAACAAAAATGAATTAAGCGGGCATTGTAGATTGTGAGCCCTCTCAACTCCTGTACCAGTCGTGACTTGTATTGTTTAAGATTATTGTACCTGCTTTTTATTATGTACACCCCTTTTCACATGTAAAGCTCCATGGAATATATGGCGCTATAATAGTAAATAATAATAATAATATTTTGATTCTCTACAAACAAAGAGCAAAAAATCTACCTTTTCCATCACTTGTATTGCAGATTTTTTTTTGTAGCATTTTTTTAATGGATTTATTTTTATATAATGCATTCAATAAACTTTATATAAAAACGTATAATAAGAATAAAACCAAGACAAAAATAAATACAGTAAATACAACAGGTTAAACTAATACTAGATTAAAGGTAAATTAATATATTCACATAATAAAACACTAATGTAAACAAATAAGTTGCTGAAATTAAGTTAAAATAAAGTAAAAGAAAAATACTCTAAAGGCCCCGTCACACATAGCGAGATCGCTAGCGAGATCGCTGCTGAGTCACAAGTTTTGTGACGCAACAGCGACCTCAGTAGCGATCTCGCTATGTGTGACACGTACCAGCGATCAGGCCCCTGCTGCGAGATCGCTGGTCGTGTCGGAATGGCCTGGGCCGTTTTTTGATCGTTGAGGTCCCGCTGACATCGCTGAATCGGTGTGTGTGACACCGATCCAGCGATGTCTTCACTGGTAACCAGGGTAAACATCGGGTTACTAAGCGCAGGGCCGCGCTTAGTAACCCGATGTTTACCCTGGTTACCCAAAAAAACAAACAGTACATACTCACCATCTGATGTCCGTCAGGTCCCTTGCCGTCTGCTTCCCACACTGACTGAGCGCCGCAAAGTGAAAGTACAGCACAGCGGTGACGTCACCGCTGCGCTCTGCTCTCACTGTACGGCCGGATCTCAGTCAGAGCAGGAAGCAGACGGCAAGGGACCTGACGGACATCAGATGGTGAGTATGTACTGTTTGTTTTTTTGGGTAACCAGGGTAAACATCGGGTTACTAAGCGCGGCCCTGCGCTTAGTTACTCGATGTTTACCCTGGTTACAAGCGAACACATCGCTGGATCGCTGTCACACACACCGATCCAACGATGTCAGCGGGTGATCAAGGGACGAAAGAAAGTTCCAAACGATCTGCTACGACGTACGATTCTCAGCAGGGTCCCTGATCGCTGCTGCGTATCAGACACAGCGATATCGTATGGATATCACTGGAACGTCACGGATCGTACCGTCGTAGTGACAAAAGTGCCACTGTGAGACGGTACCCTTAGTGAGGTGGTTGTAGTTAAGGAGGAGCCGGGGGGTCTTGTACAAATAGGATTGAGTTTACAGCCCAGGACATTCCCTGACTCCATCTCCGGTCACCATGAGCTTCATCCTCAGCCTGATCCTGTTGTGCGCAGGAGCCACTACTTTTGCCCTTGGTAAGACCTTCCTCTTCCATTGCTCAATCTTATTCTTTTTTCCATTATTAACCAAGCTTGAGGTTGCATTTGTTATACCCTTGTGTTTTTGGATTGTATCTTTTCTCCTATCTACCCCTGTAATAGTTGGGATCATCTCATAATAATTTTAAAACCTCTCTTAAGTCCCTCCATACACATTCGACTAAGGTCGGGTGAACCTGCCGATATTAGTGGCTTGGCTGGAAGTCTAATACCTTTGGGGTCCAACCCACGTTCCCCCGAAAGGTCGGCAGAGATAATGATCCAACATGTCCAATTTTGGACTGTCAATCCCTTAGTTCTTGGTGGGATAAGTTGCTGCCGTAGGAGACTCAGAACATAGAGAATGTAGGAACACTCCTGTGCATGAAAGAGAAGAGATGGCTGCCGGCCAAAAGAATTGTTGGACCATTGTTTGTCCAACAACTCTCTCTCCCGAGTTCCCCTTATCTCTTGGAGAGGATTGATCCATTGGAAATCCGATGTGTCAAATCCTTCTCTCCCTCAATATAATCAAATGACCACCAGACACATCACACTGTTGGCCAATCTTAATGGATATAGGGGCCTTTAGAGTACCATAAGGACCTTTCTTGTCCTTTCCAGACACTAGCGTACTCCAAGGACTATAGTGTGACAGTCCCAACATACAACTCCACATATCTCTTATCTAGACTGGGTCATACTTGAGCCCACCAGAAGAAATTATTTATTAGGGCCCAACTTCTATCTATACGGAACAGGAGTGCGTAATTTGTATAATATTTATGATTTTTTTCAAAATATTTTTGTTTTCTAGATTACCAATGTGTCCTGATACCAGGAAACCTAAAACAGATCGATGCCGGTGCCGGACAAGTGTGGGGAGTTAATGATGCCGGACAGATCTTCAACTATGTCAATGGCATTTGGCAGCAAGTTCCCGGGCAGCTCATTCATGTGTCTGTCGGACCAGCTGGAGTCTGGGGGGTCAATAACGATAGTACTGCAGCGCCCCAGAGTCCTGGTCGTTGCAGTACTGTGGCTCCGCCGCTAAGGGGGGCTATGGTACGTCTGATGGCACTGAAGGAGTTCATCTGACCAGGTATCACATACACCAATACATTTCACAGTCTGGCCTCCAGGGGGAGCTAAGGGTTCTATTCATTAGGCCACTCCTCACAGTCTGGTAAAACTGGGGGTTAGGAAGGAAGTTAGAGAGAAGCTGACTGGGTTGGAACCAGGCAACACCTTGTGGCAGAGGGTGTTGTAGGGGAAGATTCAGTAGGGTCCCTGTCAGGGGTGGGATCCTGACAGAGGCCTGGCAATCAGAGAGAAAGCTACGGGACCGCGCCTGCACTTCATAGCGGCGGTGTCCTAAGAAAGGACAAGAAGCGAGATTTATTGTGCTGAGTGAGAAACGAGATCAATGCAACTAGGAGAATACCAGTAGGAGTCGTGCTGTTAGACCGAGGCAACATCCTACTGAGGCGTAACTAACCGGTGGCCGGAACGCCGAGAAAGTACAGGGCTCTAAGCATTACTTCAAACCAACGGCAGGGCAGAGAGCTATAGGCTGGCTGTCTCACCTACATCACCTACGCAGACATAGGGGGCAACTTGTGGAGAGGGGCGACTCTAGGGTCCCGGAAGAGCTCCGAGCCTTCCCGTCATACGGGTGCGTCCTACCATAAGATCTGGGGGACGAGAAGAAGAAGAAGAACATCAGAATCGAGTTGTGAGGGAACACGAGAAACAGACACAACAGTTGTGGGGACTATCCCGTAAGCACAGCAGGGGAGGACCACAACACATAAGCGCTAGAAGGAAGGCACAGATTTCCACCTGAGAAGGGAACTCTGGAGGTGCCATCGGACCGGCCGGACTTGCGCAGCCCGGCTAACCATATTCCGGACTGAGGACCCAGAAGCCTTCAGTAAAGAGGTAAAGAGATTGCAACCTGGTGTCCTCGTTACTTACTGCACCGCACCACCACCACCATCCACACCTATTATTTGGAGCGCCCCTCAGCAGGGTCACGGACCGGGCCTAGCCACCGTGACAACCCCCAGAGCAGAGACTCAGAGGCCCGGTACCGGGTATTTTTTTCAAATATTTTGCCAGATGGAGGGCAATTGAATTTTTTCAAATATTTTGTGATTTTACTGAAATTAGAGGATCGAAAAATGGGCTTCAAAAAAGAAATTGATATTCAATTTGACAGTCACCTGTTCCTTTGCCACAGTCCTTAAACTGGTCCTCCATCAAGCTCCAGCTGTTGTTTTTCACTTCACCTTGAGGTGACGCCTTAGCTCTGTGCAGGGCCTTCCAGTGCTGAGTAGTCCTCCTCTGATGTCTTGGTGTGTTCTTCACCTGACTAAACCACGTCCACAAGTAATGAATGTTGTGATGTTGGAAGTCAAATCAACACCGGAAACACCGACACAGAGTGAAAGTCAAGTAGAGAACTTCAGGCACTGAAGGACGATTCCAGACAGAGCTGTGAAAAGGACAGGAGGGGTCATTGGTGGCGAGATCGGTTTATTATGCATTGGGGTAAGGAACATCATATATTGATGGAAATCAAATTTACTGACCAAAATCGAGCAAACTGCTGAAATCAAATTGTTTGCGTTCCCATTTTTTTTTGCATGAAGTGGCTTTTTCCCCAATCAGCTGCAACTTGATTTCAACTGGCGTCCAAGAACAAGTCAACAGAGACTTTTGGGGGGTTACAAAAATGCTGAGGATGTTCGAAACTCTGTTTTTCTGTCTTGAGGGACTTTTTTGTATTATGCATTACCCAATATATTATAGCTCTTCTAATACCCCTCCCCATTTATCTACAGGTTCCTTGAGGCAGGTGGATGCCGGTGGCAATCAGTACCTTGGTGGAGTGAATGCCCAGAACAATATCTTTTGCCTGATGCAGAATTGCACTGTCTCAAGGTCTTCGATCATGACATTCTATCCTCTTGAAGGCTCTCTGAAATATTACAGCTGTGGACCATATGGCTGTTGGGGTGTCAACAGCAACGAAAATGTCTTTTACCGTGAATTTGTGACCCCCGATTCATGCCAGGGTGTTAAATGGCAGCCTCTGCAGGGCAGTCTGAGCATGCTTGAGGTTGGACCTGATGGCTCCGTCTTTGGTGTCAACTCAGCTGGAGTTATATACAAGAGGTAAGGAAGGGATCACATGCTAGATAATGGGGTAACATCCTACCACTCCACGTCAGAGTCGTGGAAGCGGAGATCTGGGAAGCTGTTTGGTAGGAAAGTATCACACAAAGCTTTCTTGTACAATGTGTTGAGTCAACCACACTTTTTGCAGAGATCTCCTTCTCCCACTCCATAATCAGGTCTATGACCCCCGCTGTCCCATCGTTTGCTCAGTGGTTAGCACTGTTGCTTTGTAGTGTTTGGGTCCTGAGTTCAGAACCCACCAAGGAGAAAATCTAGAAGGCGTTTGTATGGTCTCCCAGAGTTTGGTGGGTATCCTCCGAGTTTGGTGGGTTTCCTCTGAGTTTGTTGAGTTTCCTCTGAGTTTGGTGACTTCCTCCGAGTTTGGTGGGTTTCCTCCGAGAGTTTGGCGAGTTTCCTCTGAGTTTTGTGGGTTTCCTCCGAGCTTGGTGGGTTTCCTCCAAGTTTGGTGAGTTTCCTCTGAGTTTGGTGGGTTTCCTCTGAGTTTGGTGGGTTTCCTCCGAGAGTTTGGCGAGTTTCCTCTGGGTTTTGTGGGTTTCCTCCGAGTTTGGTGGGTTTCCCCTGAGTTTGGTGGGTTTCCTCCGAATTTGGTGGGTTACCTCCGAGTTTGGTGGGTTTCCTATGAGTTCTCTAATTCCTTCCAACACTCGAAAGACTGGTAGGAAATGTAGATAATGAGCCCTGATGTGGACATTGATGATGACGCCTGTACAGCGCTGTGGAATATCATGGCGCTATATAAGCAAGTGAAATAATAAATGGAACATTTTAGCAATAACATTTGAACCCTTTGTTCCATATCACCACAAATCCTAACAATTTATTTGTTCTTTCTTCCAGGATCGGCGTCTTTGATAAGGCCCCCTATGGCACAGTGTGGTACTGCGTGGACGAGTGTGCCAAAGTCAAACATGTCACCTATGATGCCGGATTTCTTTGGGCCTTGTCTCAAAACGGAGATATTTATAAATGCACTGAAGAAAATTAGTCCAATTTATTTTTTTTACGGAACATGCAATGATTCCATGAGAGTCACAGAAGGAAGTGGTGAACAATAAAGTTTTTGCTTTTTTTAGTAACTTTTTACTCCTTTTGTTTGATCGTCAACTATAACATGATTTGAAGAGATATTAAAACC
The DNA here is from genome assembly GCF_051348905.1 of Ranitomeya variabilis. Classification (NCBI taxonomy): domain Eukaryota; kingdom Metazoa; phylum Chordata; class Amphibia; order Anura; family Dendrobatidae; genus Ranitomeya; species Ranitomeya variabilis. Next base: position 217,003,514 of record NC_135235.1, read on the forward strand.
TGCTGCTTTTTTCATCAAACAGCGACACTCTCACCCGTGGGCCGTGTCTGGTATTGCAGCACAGCTCCATTCACGTCAACCGGGATGAGCTAGACACAACATATCTGCTTCTAGAAAAAAAAGCACTTATATAAATAAATCCCTTTTAGGTAAGCAAACAGAGTCGACTGAATTTTTTTTTTTTTAACACTTTGCTCAGAGTAAATATCTGATCTCCACCTTTGGGAAACATTTTTAATTTTTTTTTTTTTACTTAAATGTATGTTTTGGGGTTAAAAATAATTTTTCCAATTCGATTTTATAAAAATAAAAAAGTCACCTGTTTACTTTAAAAGACTCTTTGTTTGCTACGCATTTAACGTTTAACGTCAGAAATCAGCTGATAACGTCCAAAAAAAGACTGTTATAAACTGCTATTATAGACCTGAGCTCACTGACTGTTTCTCAGTTATCTCGTTCTGCAGTCAGCAATAGACAGTGCAGTACAGAGATCATAGAAGGCAAACGCTGCAACACTGTTCATGAAAAAAATTATTTCGAGCCAAAAACACATGCATTTAAGGAAAAAAAAATCCTCAGAGGTGAACAACACCTTTAAGATTTACTCCATGTAAACACTTATGGAGATTTCCCATACATAAAGCCATATGTGTATTATGGATATTTACTAGCAGAAATATTACAGGACGCTTTATATTGAGCCCGACGCTAGCGTTGTCTCCGCCGCACAACGGGGGCAGCGGATGCATTTTTCCAGCGCATCCGCTGCCCCATTGTGAGGTGCGGGGAAGTGCGTGGAGGTGGGGGCGGAGTTCCGGCCACGCATGCGCGGTCGGAAAAAGCGGACCGTCGGGAGCAAAAAACGTTACATGTAACGTTTTTTGCTCCCGACGGTCCGCCACAACACGGCGCAACCGTCGTACGACGGTTGCGACGTGTGTCAATGCGTCGCAAATGCGTCGCTAATGTTAGTCAATGCAGAAAAAACGCATCCTGCAAGCACTTTTGCAGGATGCGTTTTTTCGGCAAAACGACGCATTTGCGACGTATTGCAGTTAACGCTAGTGTGAAAGTAGCCTTTCCCTATGTAGGGAGTCAGTTCCATACTGCCTCAGGTGTAAGAGTCATATTCTAGCGGTATGTGTGCCTGCAATTAGTGCGGTAACCACTAGAGGCGCTAGTGTACAGCATATTTGACTCTGGGACCTTGTGATCGCCCCAGTTGCAAAATCAGTGTTAGTCGACAATTATTGCTTTAGGTTGTTTTTTGACTGTAGAGTTTTTGTGGGGGGTTTTTTCATTCTCTTTGTATTGTTCATTTTTCTTACCGACTGGATCCACCTGTAAAGTACACACGATCTGCACTAGAAGGTGAAGGGGTTTGGTTGTCCATGCAAACGAATCGTATTGACATAAGTAGAGTTGCTGGGATAAAGAAAAGAATATCTAAGCTGGGGATTTGCAAAGCCCTAATCTGATCATTCCTGAGATAAAAAACAAAACAAACAGGTATGAAAGCTCTATACATATACAGTATTTGTCATTTAGGCTACAAAAACTGCTGAAATCTGTCTTTTTCAAGACAAGAAATTCTTCCAGCTCAGTGAGAGATCAGATTACAGCTACCCAGGGGTGTAACGTCCGTGGTGACAGAGGTAGAGGCCCACTGAGACGCCATTGCAAAATTCAACTGGATGTGCGTCCACAGACTTAAACATAAAATGGTGTTTCTGCTTTCTAGTAAGTGTTTTATCTCACTCCAAAGCTAGATTAACAGCTACACTGCTCAGTACTGCTGTATAATGTCCTCAATGCTGCTTTTGCACATGAGGTACATAGAGACAGGAGAGCAGGAATCCGTCATGTATGGGAGACATCATAGCAGGGTCACGTGACCACAGGTGTAGCATCACAGACTTCTCCATATTGCCTTGCATGTATGGCATCTCATTGTATAGCACAGCCAATCAGGAGGGACTATCATAGCCTGTATGAAAGCAGAGGCAGGGAATGCAGCAGCCATTTGATGGCGAATCTGGACAGTTAGAGGACGTCACAGCTCACAGCTTAGCCATGGAGATAATGAAAGAAAGCCATGAAACGCTAAAGAAACCGTAGAGATAGTGTGTGACAGCAAAACAGTGAAAATCAGCTTTTACCTATAACCAGATATGTTGAAATCAATTAGATATTACTAAGGCTGTGCTTGCATTAAAGAATTTGGGTGGTATACAGTCCTAGGAGTCCACAGAGTGTTACACACATCTTTTAAGGGCAATGGAGATTTTGCAGCACTTTTGATTTTTGGAAAAAAATTGAATTTTAATTTAAAAAAGATTCACATGTCTCTAATTACAATGCACTAACTTTTCTTTGCATCGATTTCTGAGTCCTGCTTTTTTTCTTTAGGACTTGTTCACACATTGTGTTTTTTATGCCTTTTTCCATGCGCACAATGAGCAAAATAAATGAGATTGTTGAGCATTTTTTTTTTAAGTTAATTCTTTCAGTGCTTTTATTGCAGTTTTTCCCCAATTGAGATAAAAATGAATTAGCAACATATAAAAAAATGCAATAAAAAAGGCAAGTTTTTTGGCAATAGTCTGTTATCAACGCAAAAAAAAAATATCCTTACTCTCAAAAATTACAGAAAAAAAAGAAAGAAAAATAATTTGCAATGGTAGTTTCAAAAATGGACCACAAGGTGGCAAAAGTAAAGGAAGACTACAGTATTAATACTGGAACTCGAGAGTCAGTAACAGAGAAAATAGCAAAGATTATATGGAATAAATAGATCTGTGTCCCAGGTAAGATGATCAAGCGTAAAAAAATAAAATAAAATAAAATTAAACGTGAGAAGTTGACTGCCGCGACCAAAGCGGAAGCCCAAACTTTACAGCTGGGAGGCCATAAAGAGCAAACACCATAAGCACTGAGACTACTCGTCTTATGGCAGAAGTATTATGGGTGGATCAAGAAACACCTTGTAAGTGACTGCAATAATAGTAAAAATATGGCAGGAAAAACTTAACATTTACACCCGAACTAGAAATATGTTCAGCCTTTCATGATGGGGCAATTTTCCGTTTTTTTTTCTTTTTTAATTCCCTTCCTGCACGAAGAATTTTTTTTTTCCGATTTGGCGTGTGAGGACTTGTGTGTTGTAGCTTTGAACAATGTAATTCATTTTGTATGGAAAAACTAAGGGGAGCTATGGTACGTCTGATGGCACTGAAGGAGTTCATCTGACCAGGTATCACAGACACCAATACATTTCACAGCCGGGCCTCCAGGGGGAGCTAAGGGTTCTATTCATTAGGCCACTCCCCACCATTGTGGGTAAACTGGGGGTCAGGCAGGAAGTTAGGCAGAAGCTGACTTGGTTGGAACCAGGCAACACCTTGTGGCAGAGGGTGTTGCGGGAGAAGATTCGGTAGGGTCTCTGTCAGGGGTGGGATCCTGACAGAGGCTTGGTAACTTGAGCGAACGTAACGGGACCGTGCCTGCTCAGTATAGCGGCGGTACCCAAGGAGGGATTGGAAGCGAGATAGATTGTGCTGAGTGAGAAACGAGATCAAAGCAACAAGGAGAATACCAGTAGGAGTCGTGCTGTAAGACCGAGGCAACATCCTACTGAGGCGCACAACCGGCGGCCGGAACGCCGAGGGAGTATTACAATATTCAGCTTCAAGCAATACTCTAAACCAACGGCAGGACAGTCAGTCTAAGGCGGGCTGTCTCACCTAAATCACCTATGCAGTCTTGGGGGGCAACTTGTGGAGAGGGGCGACTCTAGGGTCCCGGAAGAGCTCCGAGCCTACCCGTCAAACGGGTGCCGTCCCAACCGTAACATCAGGGAGGGACGGAGGATTAGCAGAACATCATCTAATCGAGTTGTGAGGGAACTTAAGAAACGGACACAACAGTTGTGGGGACTTTCCGTAAGCACAGCAGGGAAGGACCACAACACATAGCGCTAGCAGGAAGGCGCAGATTTCCACCTGTTAAGAGATCTCTGGAGGTGCCATTGGACCGGCCGGACTTGCGCAGCCTGGTTAACCGTATTCCAGACTGAGGACCCAGAGATCTTCAGTAAAGAGGTAAAGAGACTGCAACCTGGTGTCCTCGTTATTTACTGCACCGCACCACTACGGCATCACCACCATCATCATCTATCCACACCTATTACTGTACGCCCCTCAGCAGGGTCACGGACCGGGTCTAGCCACCGTGACAACCCCAGAGCAGAGACTCAGAGGCCGGTACCGGGTACCCCTCGGCCCTGCGGCAGTGGGGGTGCTGCAGATCCTCAAACCATATGGTCTGGATGAGCAGTTGTGATGCAGCACAGACAGAGGATGTTGGTGCAGTGGGGAGATCAAGAAGGAACAACGGGAGCAGCGGTGGTAAAAGGGCAACGGGAGGAGCTCACAGAAAATATGGGATCTAATAAGGCATGGCAGTGTCATAGAGGAAGCACAGGTGATGATGTGGCAGGACTGGACTAGTCGTTTAACAAATTCAATTCGGTGATAAAGCAGAGCTAAGTTTGTCATAGTGTCCAATTAATAGCTGACAGTGGTACGGTAGAGCCAAATTTGTCACAGAGTCCAATGCAGAGCTGTCACCGGTATGGCAGAGTTGCAGCACAGCTGATTTTGTTACAGAGTCTAGTAGAGAAAGCTGGTCAGCTGTATTGTGCAGCTGGGTTCTTCACAAAGTCTATTATAACAGAGCCAGCAGCGTACTAAGCAAAAAGCTTGGCAGGGAAACAGCCCACAGTAGTGACATGAGTCACGATTCTACCTATCGGTGTCGTGAGTGACAGTTCAGCCATCCAATCTAGGACAGGAGCATGCTTAACTGACAGTATGGTGATGGATAGCTCAGCCGTCCAATCAGAGGCTGGGGTGTGTTGAGCTCTCAGTGTGTTGAGTGACAGTTTAACCATCCAATCAGGGCCGGGGAGTGCCGGGGCTTCCTCTATGTGTCTCCTGTTCGGAGTGATTACCTGGCTATTTATCAATGGGTCCGTGTAAAACACGTACCGCACACGGACGTTCTCCGTGTGCCGTGCAGGGGACAGCGCTCCAGTAAGCGCTGTCTCCCCCACATGGTGCTGAAGCCGCGACTCATATCTTCTGTGCAGCAGCGTTTGCTGTAAAGAAGATATGAATAATCCATTTTTTTAGTGGTATTTCGAGTTTAAAATAAAGCTCCATGTCCCCACCCCCTGTGCGCCCCCCGCTGTTCTGAAAATACTCACCCGCCTCCCTCGCAGTGTCCTGTCCTGGCCGCAGCTTCTCCTGTATGCGGTCACGTGGAGCCGCTCATTTACAGTAATGAATATCCGGCTGTAATCGGCGGCCCCACGTGACCACATACAGTAGAAGGTGCGGCCAGGACAAGAAGCAGCGACAGCCAACGAGGGAGCCGGGTGAGTATTTTCAGAACAGCGGGGGGGCGCACAGGGGGTGGGGACATGGAGCTTTATTTTAAACACGAAATACCACTAAAAAAATGGATTATTCATATCTTCTTTACAGCAAACGCTGCTGCACAGAAGATATGAATCGCGGCTTCAGCACGATGCAGGGGACAGCGCTAAACTTTAGCGCTGTCTCTCCTGCACGGTCCGTGTGGTACCCAGGCGGCACACGGCTGTCGCACGTGTGCCACACGGATGGCCTACGTGAGCTCACGGACACACGGACACGGATAACTCCGGTACCGATTTTTTCCGGTACCGGAATTATCTGGACGTGTGAGACTGGCCTAAGATGCATCAAATATGGCACTTAGCCTCGCTCTTTCCACTTGCCCTGTAGTGGTGGAAAGTGGGGTGATAGTCTATAGACGTCTATAAGACCCCTATCCATTAGTAACCCCATAATGATATTATATAAAAAAACACCCAGACACCCAGAAAAAGTCCTTTATTTGAAATAATGACACAGACTCCTTTAACATTTAATCCCATCACAGAAGAAGAAGTCTCCAGGCCCCTCTCCTCTTCTTGTCCGACTACATGCACTACCGACCCCATTCCCTCACACCTCCTCCAGTCGCACTCTCCAGTCATCACAACTCACTTAACTACAATCTTTAATCTCTCCCTCTCCTCTGGCATTTTCCATCCTCCTATCAATACTCCACTACTAAAAAAACCCTCACTTGATCCATCCTGCACAAATAACTACAGACCAGTCTCCAACCTCCCCTTCATCTCTAAACTCTTGGAGCGCTTGGTTTACTCCCACCTTACCCGTTACATCTCCACTCACTCCCTCCTAGACCCCTCACAGTCTGGCTTCCGCCCCCTACACTCGACAGAAACTGCACTCATCAAAGTGACCAATGACCTTCTGACAGCAAAATGTAACGGTGACCACTCTCTGCTCATTCTTCTCGACCTCTCTGCAGCTTTTGACAATGTTGACTACCATCTCCTACTCTCTAGGCTCCAGTCACGAGGCCATTAAGGACACTGCTCTCTCCTGGTTCTCCTCCTATCTTTCTTACCGCTCCTTCAGTGTATCGTTTGTTGGCTCCACTTCGTCCCCTCTTCCTCTCACTGTCGGGGTACCTCAGGACTCAGTCCTTGGCCCACTTCTCTTCTCTCTCTACACGGCCCCAATTAGACAGACCATCCGCAGATTTAGCTTTCAGTACCATCTTTATGCCGATGACACACAACTATATATGTCATCCCCTGACCTTACTCCCGCTGTACTACAGAACGCCAGTGACTGTCTGTCCGCAGTCTCCGACATCATGTCCGCCCTCTATCTGAAACTCAACCTCTCCAAAACTGAACTTCTTCTGCTCCCACCATCTAGTAACCTCCCTAAACCTGACATTTCCCTCTCTGTGAGTGGCACCATAATAACACCCCGGCAGCAGGCGCGCTGTCTGGGTGTTATGTTTGACACCAATCTCTCCTTCACTTCCCATATACAATCCCTTGTCTGCTCTTGCTGTTTACACCTAAAGAACATCTCTAGAATCCGCCCTTTTCTCACCATGGAAACAACAAAAACCCTAACTGTTGCCCTGGACTACTGTAACGCTCTATTAATTGGCCTCCCCGTTACTCGACTTTCCCCTCTTCAGTCTATCCTTAATGCAGCAGCCAGGGTCATCTACCTGGCTAATTGGTATTCAGATGCAGCTGCTCTTCGCAGGCATGTACTCCGGAGGACAGAGAATGAACTTCAAACCAATATTGCGGCCAGCCTGCAGCCAGCGGGTAAGGAACGGGTGAATCAAACACCCGAAAACCCCGCCCATATGACCCAAAACTGGTCCCGCCAAATTCAGGTGACAGGTTCCCTTTAAACCATACTCACCGAAAGCCTAATCCACCGACGCCAACATCTCCTGCAACAAAAACAAAATAATAAGCCATAATATTCCTCACCTGTCCGCAGATAAGATAATCCATAATGTCCCACAACGATCCTGATAACTTTGAGAGCAGTCACTGATGTGAGTGCTCTCAAAGACAGCTGGCGATACACTGACAGGAGGTAATCGCTCCCACAGTGTATAGCACCGAGGTGCCATGAGAAAGTTCTCACACAGCGGTGCTGTAAGTGAGAGTGGAGCACCCCCACGTAAGGGCAATGGGGCACTCAGTACCGGGTTCTTCAGTTCGGGGGATGTCACGTTGGCCTGACCCGGTCCGTGGCCCTTTGAGGGACGTCCAATAAAGAAAAGAGTTTTTATAGTTTTGGGAAAGGTCTTTAAAGGGGAAATGTTTGTGACGCCACCTGTGGTATTCGGTCAGGGTGACCGACGCTGCTTAGGTGTCCGCTGGGGTGATGTTATGGCAGCAAGATGGTATACCTTCCCACAGGTGAAGTGTATCGTCAGAGTCCGGCCGGTCTGAAGGCAAATCCAGAGTCTCCTTCTCCAGGTGGAATGCAATAGCCTTCCTATGCGCACAGTAACACAGTAGGTTCCCACTTGCATAAGCTCTAATGAGGTCCTCACTGTTATTACTCTTCTCACTGTTCCCCGTGGTCGGATAGAACAAAACTCGTATGACTGATGGCCTGAGGCTTGTTTATAGGGACCCTAGAGACGCCCCGACCCCCACAAGTTGCCACCGTGTCTTCTTAGGTATTAAGGTCGGGCAGCCAACTTGGAATTGACTGTCCTGCCAGTCTCTGAAGCAATGGCGTAGAGCACTTTACTCCCTCGGTATTCTGGCTACCGGATCGCACACCAGAAGGATGCCGCTTCTCTCGGCTACTATCCTCTCTGGTATCCACTTGTTGCTATGCCTTAATTTCTCACTCACTACAACACGCTTCCTTTCAATGTCTCTTTCTTTGGATGCTGCCGCACGTCGGGCAGGCGCAGCTCCGTGGACTCTCGTCCTCCGCAGACCGCAGTCTGGATCTGGCTGGAGATCACTCCAGCCAGCTTCTGCCAAACTCCGTCGGGCTCTCTGACTGTCTGTGCGAAGCCCAGTCAGATTCTGTCTAACTTCCTAACCAACCCACCAGTTTTACCTATATGTGAGGAGTGGCCTAGTAGATAGAACCTTTGCTCCCCCTAGTGGTCTGGAGTGTGAAGTGTGTGTGTGGCTGTGATACCTGGACGGAAGATCTCATTTATTGCCATCAGACGTAATGTCGCTTCCCCTGGTGGAAGAACAACATTACTACAATGACCAGGACTCTGGGGCGCTGCAAGAGCACCGGGGATGACGAACTCTGGTGAACTCTCTTACGGCAGCTCGGTACACTGTGGGAGCGATTACCTCCTGTCAGTGTATCGCCAGCGGCCAGGTAGAGCAGTCACACCACCTGGGACACTCGGGATTACATGGACTACGACGGACAGGTGAGTATATGTTAGTTTATTATTTTACATTTTTTCTAGGAGACGAGGGCATCGGGGATTTCGTGTTAGGTGAACATGTATGTGTGTTATCAGTGACAGCAGACGTAACCCGATGGGAGCAGTAGTCTCATCAGCCCACGTCTGCTGAGCTGTGTTAAACTTTTTACTGCACGTCAGTCACATCTGCAGGTCACAGTCACAGCTGCAGGGCCACGCTGACATCTGACAGCATACTCCTGCAGCGCTCTGACCGACAGTCTTACTGGCGGTAGGTTACCGCGGGTCACAGTCACAGCTGCGGGGTCACGCTGAAATCTGACAGCAAGGTCCTGAAGCGTTCTGACCAACAGTCTTACGGGCGGTAGGATTACTGCTGGTCACATCTGACATCTGACAGCATGACCACTCAGTGCTCTGACTGACAGTCTTACCGGTGGTAGCATTATTGGGTCATGTGCGCCTTAGAGACTGTGATTTGCTGAGAGACTGTGCACTATAAATTGCGCCAAAACCGCCACCATTACAGCACCATGTGGCGTGCAGGAGGAAATGGGCTCGTTGTCGTGGGCGGCACCTGGAGGAACGGCACGAAAACCAGGGCCACCCCTCATCAATACTACTATGTCTGTGAAATATAAGCATCAACTAGAGAGGTCCGCCTCCTGATCTGGGATGGCGGGGAGAAAAAAGGAACCGCCCACGAAGACGGGCGTGGTGCAGCAAAACCGCGGGAAGCAACGCCGAGGAGCCAGAACCGGAAATCAACATGGCAGAGGGAGGTGAGCGGACCCCGGAGCATGAGATGGAGCAAGAGGACTCTCCCGGCCGGGACCCGCAAGAACCGTACCTATCGCAGACGATGAACCCGGGCCTCCTGTGGAGAGAAGTGGAGGAGCTGACCCGACAACTTACGCGGTTGCAGCCGGAAACCATGACCGGGTGGAGAGAGGCCTTGATCGGAAGTCTCACCGGACGACCGCTGAATACCCTGACTGGTACGGTGCCCAAAAGAAGATTCGGCACTCCAGAAGCAGAGGTAAGGGGCACGACTCTGATGACCCCAACAGCGAAAGGCCTGACGGACACCGCTGACTCACCTCCACCGCGATATGTACCACCCGACCAGGGGTACGAGGCCCTTGATGACACACCACCGTACCTAGAGGATATCCCGGTCGGCAGCTCGATATCATCTTCTGGACCCGACGACATCCTGCTAGGCTCCTTTCCGGTCCCACCAGCACCGACACCTGGACGGACATGCCACCGACTACCGCGGGACGACAGCATCTGCAGACAGCTGACATCTCCACTTATCCTCGTAAGTGAATCCCAGGCTAGCTCCCCAGAGCCCATGGTGTTTGCAGGGGGACCCACGGGGAGGACCTGATCGCGCTCCAGGGGGAGATCCCCATGATTACCTGGCAGGAGCACTGCAGGCGCCGGGAGGAGAGGGAGCGACAGGAATCTTTGGCGGCGTTTGAAGAGAAAAATCTGTCAGGTTGTGAGTATGTACTGTTTTTTTTTTTACTTTTACAATGGTAACCAGGGTAAATATCGGGTTACTAAGCGCGGTCCTGTGCTTAGTAACCCGATATTTACCCTGGTTACAAGTGAACACATCGCTGGATCGGCATCACACACGCCGATCCGGCGATGACAGCGGGTGATCAGCGACCAAAAAAGGTCCTGATCATTCCCATCGACCAACGATCTCCCAGCAGGGGCCTGATCGTTGGTCGCTGTCACACATAACGAGATCGTTAGCGGGATCGTTGCTACGTCACCAAAAGCGTGACGTTGCAACGATATCGTTAACGATATCGTTATGTGTGACTCAGCCTTTACTTACACCCGTCACATTGGAGAAAAAGGATGGTATGCACTAGACTGCAAAAAGCGTGTACCACCCTCAGCCCCTGTAAAAGTCACAGCCCAGGCCAATGCCCAAACGTGACCAGTCCACTCAGACACCTGTGGTGGAACTAGCCAGCAAGCCCTGGTGTACAGTACCTATGGAGAGGTATGATCCAGAGTGTTCCCGACCAGGGGGTGACAGTCCTTCTCAGTTACCCTGGAAAAGGAAGTAAAGAAACTGTTTTTCAAAATTTGAAAATGACTGTTGATTTAACCCTGTTGGAATATTCCCTAGTTGTTCCAGTTTGAAAGTTTTATTAAACCTGAGCAGGTTTTCAGTTATGGAGTTCATTTGTTTAAAAAGACAATAGGATCATGAACAGTGAATGGTTCACAAACTGTACTGTAAATAGTTGGCACCTCCTTAGGTGCTTTCTACTGGTTTTACGTGTAACCCTTAAAGGGACAGTTCCAAAGTTGCCTTTAATTGTTGATTGTTTACATAGAGACCTGAAGCAAAACCCGTTGGTGCGGCAGAACCCTGGGTCTGGATACGCCTTGTAGCTCACCCCAGACCTATGTTGAGGGTTGATAACGGGTGCCTCGCATCGTTGCTGCTGTTCAAGAATGTGATTGTTGGACTTGAATATTGATTTATATAATAGAATTGCACTACCTCAGAGTTGAGAAAAGTTAGAAAGTTAGAACTGATTTTGATGTGCTAGAGAGTTTTGTAGATTAAATTATGCACTGTTTGACCAGTTAAAGTATTGCACTTTTGAATAAAATATATAAATTTGTGATGTAGCATACCTGAAAAGGTGGTTGATAGTTATGAGAGTAGTTATGCACTTTAATTGTGAAGATAGTATACCCTTATAGGGTAATTGCACTGTATTAAAGAGATAGTTAATGAAAACAAAAATGCACTTTGAAGACTTAAAGATATAATACCTGTAAGGGTAGTTACTGTGCATAGCGTAGGAGTTGTTTACATTAGTGTAAATATGTTTGGTAACGTTAAAGAAATTAATTCCTCCCGAATTTTTTTGTTTTATGCCTGGTATTAAGCATTCAAAAATGTTCTGCATGTCTTTTAACACCTGTTTGTTTATGTTTTCCTTTCCCAGTCTGGGAGTACTGGAGTTAACGGGGGGGGGGGATGGGAAGTGCAGCACCCTGTTATGATCCTAGTGGTAGAGGATCTCAGGAGTTCCAGCTAAGTCCGCAAACACAAAAACCAGCTCATAGGGAGGTGGTAACTTGGCTGACCACATACCTGATCCTAGCACAACTAGAAGCAGCCGGGGAACGTACCTACGTTGGTTCTAGACGTCTCGCACCAGCCGGAGAACTAACTAACCCTTTCAGAGAAAATAAGACCTCACTTGCCTCAAGAGAAAAGACCTCAAAGTTATTATACAAGCCCCCAACAAATAATAACGGTGAGGTAAGAAGAAAAGACAAACGTAAGAATGAACTAGATTCAGCAAAGAGAGGCCCACTAAATAATAGCAGAAAATAGGAAGTGGACTTATGCGGTCAGCAAAAACCCTACAAAAATATCCACACTGAATATCCAAGAACCCCCGCACCGACTAACGGTGTGGGGGGAGAATATCAGCCCCCTTGAGCTTCCAGCAAAATCAGGAATCACATTTTGAACAATGCTGGAACAAAATAAGAGCAAGCAAATAAACAAAAATAAGAAAGCGGAACTTAGCTTATCTTGCAAAAATCAGGAGACCAGGAGTCAGGAGAAAACAGACATAGACTGATTACATCGATTCCAGGCACTAGACTGAGTTTCCAGGAAGTCTAAATAGGAACACCCAAGGCCAAACGAACCAGGTGAGTACCAACCTGGGGGAAAACAATCCAAGTGCCATACCGCTAGTGACCACAAGAGGGAGCCAAGAAATATAGTTCACAACAGTACCCCCCTTTAAGGAGGGGTCACCGAACCCTCACCAAGACCACCAGGGCGATCAGGATGAGCAGCGTGAAATGCACGAACCAAATCGGCCGCATGAACATCAGAGGCGACCACCCAGGAATTATCCTCCTGACCATAGCCCTTCCATTTGACCATATACTGAAGCCTCCGTCTAGAGAGACGAGAATCCAAGATCTTCTCCACCACGTACTCCAACTCGCCCTCAACCAACACCGGAGCAGGAGGCTCAACAGCAGGAACCATAGGCACAACGTACCGCCGTAACAAAGACCTATGGAACACATTGTGAATGGCAAACGACACCGGAAGATCCAAACGAAAAGACACCGGGTTAAGAACTTCCAAAATTTTATAAGGACCAATAAAGTGAGGCTTAAACTTAGGAGAGGAAACCTTCAGAGGGACATACCGAGAAGACAACCAAACCAAATCCCCAACACGAAGTCGGGGACCCACACCGCGGCGGCGGTTGGCAAAACGCTGAGCCTTCTCCTGTGACAACTTCAAGTTGTCCACCACATGATTCCAAATCCGCTGCAACCTATCCACCACGGAATCCACCCCAGGACAGTCAGAAGGTTCAACATGACCCGAGGAAAAACGAGGATGGAAACCAGAGTTGCAGAAAAATGGCGAAACCAAAGTAGCGGAACTAGCCCGATTATTGAGGGCAAACTCAGCCAATGGCAAGAAGGTCACCCAATCATCCTGATCCGCAGAAACAAAACATCTCAAATAAGCCTCCAGCGTCTGATTAGTTCGCTCCGTTTGGCCATTAGTCTGAGGATGAAAGGCAGATGAAAAAGACAAATCAATGCCCATCTTAGCAGAAAAAGATCGCCAGAATCTGGACACAAACTGGGATCCTCTGTCAGACACGATATTCTCAGGAATGCCGTGCAAACGAACCACATTCTGAAAGAACAAAGGAACCAGATCGGAAGAGGAAGGCAACTTAGGCAAGGGTACCAAATGGACCATCTTGGAAAAACGATCACACACCACCCAGATGACAGACATTCCCTGAGACACCGGAAGATCTGAAATGAAATCCATGGAAATGTGTGTCCAAGGCCTCTTCGGGACGGGCAAGGTCAAAAGCAACCCGCTGGCACGAGAACAGCAAGGCTTAGCCCGAGCACAAATCCCACAGGACTGCACAAAAGAACGCACATCCCGCGACAAGGAAGGCCACCAAAAGGACCTAGCCACCAAATCTCTGGTACCAAAAATCCCAGGATGCCCTGCCAACACTGAGGAATGAACCTCGGAAATAACTCTGCTGGTCCATTTATCAGGAACAAACAGTCTATCAGGTGGGCAAGGGTCAGGTCTACCAGCCTGAAATCTCTGCAACACACGTCGCAAATCAGGAGAAATGGCCGACAAGATTACTCCCTCTTTAAGAATACCAGCTGGCTCTGAGACTCCAGGAGAGTCAGGCACAAAACTCCTAGAAAGGGCATCAGCCTTCACATTCTTCGAACCAGGCAGGTATGAGACCACAAAGACAAAACGGGAGAAAAACAACGACCAACGAGCCTGTCTAGGATTCAGGCGCTTAGCAGACTCGAGATACATCAAATTTTTGTGATCAGTCAAGACCACCACACGATGCTTTGCTCCCTCGAGCCAATGACGCCACTCCTCAAATGCCCACTTCATAGCCAACAACTCCCGATTACCAACATCATAGTTCCGCTCAGCAGGCGAAAATTTCCTAGAAAAAAAAGCACATGGTCTCATCACAGAACAACCAGAGCCTTTCTGCGACAAAACAGCCCCTGCACCGATCTCAGAAGCGTCCACTTCAACCTGAAAGGGAAGTGAGACATCAGGCTGGCACAAAACAGGCGCCGAAGTAAACCGGCGCTTCAGCTCCCGGAAAGCCTCCACGGCTGCAGGAGCCCAATTAGCAACATCAGAACCTTTCTTGGTCATATCAGTCAAAGGTTTAACAACGCTAGAAAAATTAGCAATAAAACGATGGTAGAAATTAGCAAAACCCAAGAACTTCTGAAGACTCTTAACAGACATGGGTTGAGTCCAATCATGAATAGCTCGGACCTTGACTGGGTCCATCTCCACAGTAGAAGGGGAAAAAATAAAACCCAAAAAGGAAACCTTCTGCACTCCAAAGAGACACTTTGAGCTCTTCACAAACAAAGCATTATCACGCAAAACCTGAAACACCATCCTGACCTGCTCCACATGAGAATCCCAATCATCAGAAAAAACCAGAATGTCATCCAGATAAACAATCATAAATTTATCTAGATACTTTCGGAAGATATCATGCATAAAGGACTGAAACACTGAAGGAGCATTAGAGAGCCCAAAAGGCATCACCAAGTACTCAAAATGACCTTCGGGCGTATTAAACGCAGTTTTCCATTCATCTCCCTGCTTAATGCGCACAAGGTTGTACGCACCACGAAGATCTATCTTGGTGAACCACTTGGCACCCTTAATCCGAGCAAACAAGTCCGACAATAGTGGCAAAGGATACTGAAATTTGACCGTGATTTTATTCAGAAGCCGATAGTCTATACAAGGTCTCAAAGACCCGTCTTTCTTGGCCACAAAAAAGAATCCCGCACCAAGAGGGGAAGAGGATGGACGAGTGCAGCGCCCCAGAGTCCTGGTCGTTGCAGTACTGTGGCTCCGCCACTATGGGGAGCTATGGTGCGTCTGATGGCACTGAAGGAGTTCATCTGATCAGGTATCACAGACACCAATACATTTCACAGCTGGGCCTCCGGGGGGAGCTAAGGGTGCTATTCATTAGACCACTCCCCACCATAGTGGGTAAACTGGGGGTCAGGCAGGAAGTTAGATTAGAAAGCTGACTGGGTTGGAACCAGGCAACACCTTGTGGCAGAGGGTGTTGTAGGGGGAAGATACAGTAGGGTCTCTGTCAGGGGTGGGATTTTCTATTTTTCTATCCTGACAGAGGCTTGGCAACTTGAACGAACGTAACGGGACCGTGCCTGCTCCGGGTAGCGGCGGTGCCCAAGAAAGGATTAGAAGAGAAATAGATTGTGCTGAGTGAGAAACGAGATCACGCAAAGGAGAAATACCAGTAGGAGTCGTGCTGTAAGACCGGAGCAACATCCTACTGAGGCGCACTACCGGTGGCCGGAACGCCGAGGGAGTATATTAACATTCAGCTTCAAGCAATACTCTAAACAGCGGCAGGACAGTCAGTCTAAGGCGGGCTGTCTAACTCAAATCACCTATGCAGTCTTGGGGGGCAACTTGTGGAGAGGGGCGACTCTAGGATCCCGGAAGAGCTCCGAGCCTACCCGTCAAACGGGTGCCGTCCCAACCAGAACAACAGGGAGGGACGGAGGATTAGAAGAACATCATTTAATCGAGTTGTGAGGGAACTTAAGAAACAGACACAACGGTTGTGGGGGACTTTCCGTAAGCACAGCAGGGAAGGACCACAACACATAGCGCTAGAAGGAAGGCACCGATTTCCACCTGTGAGGAGAACTCTGGAGGTGCCATCGGACCGGCCGGACTTGCGCAGCCTGGTGAACCGTATTCTGGACTGAGGACCCAGAGATCTTCAGTAAAGAGGTAAAGAGACTGCAACCTGGTGTCCTCGTTATTTACTGCACCGCACCACCACTACCATCATCCACACCTATTATTCACTGTGCGCCCCACGGCAGGGTCACGGACCGGGGCCTAGCCGCCGTGACAACCCCCGGAGCAGAGACTTAGAGGCCCGGTACCGGGTACCCCTCGGCCCTGCGGCAGTGTGGGCGCTACAACTTGGCGTCACGAACAGGATCTACTTAAGCCTGGAGAATCAGGTCATGTGTGCCTTGGAACTGTGGTTTATTGTGCTAGGACTGTATTATGTTGTAAAGACTGTGTTACGACATTCCCCGCCAAAACCGCCGCCATTATAACACTATGTGGCGCGCAGGGAGCATGGGGCGTGTCCTCGTCGGCGTAGCTTGGAAGAGTGGCGCGAAGATGGAGCCCGCCCCTCACCGATATTACTATGTCCAGAGAATATGCCCATCAAGGAGAAGGGCCCGCCTCCTAGTGTGGGATGGTGGAGGAGAGAAAGGCCGCCCTCCGGACGGGGAGGGACAAGAGCCTCTGAAGGTCACGAGGCAGAATCCGATTGGCAGCATGGAGCGCGGAAGTCACCCCGGAGAGGGAGAGAAGACCTGTGCCAGGTTCTACCAATGGGAGCCGGCGGAGTCTTTACCAGGCTGCACTAATCAGGAAATCCTCGGGGCGGAAGTGGAGGAGCTGTGCCGGCAGTTCCGGAGTCTGTGCCAGCGAGCAACCACCCCTGGCGAGGAGCCGCACCCGCACCAGGTATCGGTCTTGCAGCCGACAACAGAGGAGGCCGGCACCGGAGATGCGTCAGAAGCAGGTAACCGCGCCGATCCCGGCGTGGCGATTGAAGAGCCCCTGCTGGTGGATGTAGACTCACCCCCACCACGACCACCCGGGCGAGTGTGTAGCCTTCTTGAATGCGAGAGGCCCTGGGAAACTCTGCAGACGGCCGATCGCCCCCTACGGCCCATCAAACAACCCACGCAGCTCCAGGGAGAATGGGTAACCTTCAAATGGACCCACGCGGCCACTACCAATCTGATGGGGTTCCCAGGGGATGCCCAGGAAGAGGGGGAGAGTATCGAAGTCATCCGCCAGAGGGAATACCGCCAACAGCTGCGCCAGCAAGAAGAGGAGTGGGCCCGCAAGAAGGAGCTCCGGCGTCAGGCTGAACGAGAAAAAGACCTTCAGAACAAAGCCCAAGTCAGGCAGGTTGCTGAGGAGAACTGGGGCCCGCAGCGCTATGGCGTGATCAACACCTTCCGGCTGCAGGGAGGTTGGGGCTTCATTAAGGAGCCCGGTCTTGCCTTGGAAGTGTTTGTAAACCGGCGGGATGTAGAGACGCACCTCATTGAGGGACACCCAGGCCGGGATCTTTACCCAGGAGACCGGGTTCGGTACACCCGCCACTGGGGGGATAAGGGGTGGTATGCCCTGCATGTGCGTAAATACAAGCCGGAAGTGACAGTACCACCCTCTGATGATTCACCGAGGCCGGCGGTCATTGCCCCGATTTCCCTGTGCGCCAAATGCTTGCGGGCCATTACTCCAAGGAGAACCGTGGGTACCCAGACCCCTATCCAGGGTGCAGACGCCCTTTATGTGGTGGCCGGAGGAGACCGGTACTCACGGAAGCCGCCCCCAGACTTGGAAGAATAAACCTCGATGCCATGAATCTGTAAATAGTTACTGTTTTCCTGTTGTTTCGCTAAACCCGTTCAGGGTAAACTTTTAAAGGGATCCTTTTGTTGACCTGGGATCCCTATTGTTTTGTTTTGTTTGTTTTTCCAAAGTTTTTGCACAAGTTTTAGAACTGCTGAAATCATGAACAGTGCATGATCCGAACTTCTTGTATATAGTTTGCACCTTATTAAAGGCGCTCCCTACTGGTTTTACTTAAAGAAGGACTCTTTGTGAAGATACCACACTGGAACCTTTGCTGAGTATGGACTGGTAGGTTGAGAAGGCGTGCTACCTCATAGAGACTTGGTCCCCTCTTAATGGGGATATTCATTTGTTGCGCGTAAACCGTGATATTGCTTTAAGACAAATAGCAATAATGCTTTGACGACAGAAAGTGATGATGATGTTTACATGAATAAGTTATATGTATTTGACTAGTTAAATTGTGAAGAAATATTGATGATGTTATCTGAGAAGAAAAAGGTGAGAGATAGAAGAAGGATGCAGTGGACCCGTAGGGGATAGAGTGCTGTCCAGCATGCATGATAGAGAGAAAGATAATGAGAAGGCTTAATGTTCGATAGAAAATGTTTTGATAATGTTGATAGAAAGTTAGGATAGAAGGTAAACCCTGAGTCCTCATAGGAGTCATGAAGAGATGGCTCAGTGCTCTTAAACTGAAAGTAATGTTATGTTCTATACTGTGTATAGTAGTTGAAAAGGCAGAAGGCCCTGGCTGAACGGGGCGGTCCTGTAACTGAAAGGAGAGGCAGTAGGTCTGGTGCCGATAGGACAGGCGGTCCTGCAGATTTAAAGAAGGAGAATGAAAAAGTTAAAATACCTTATAATGTGATTATAGGAAGGTCTTTAGTGGATTCAGAGTGTATGTCCTTAAAGGCAATGTTAAATTATTGTTCAACAATTTTGCACTTAGTAGAATACCCGGTTGGGTAAGAAGAGTTATTTATAGCATGTTGCTATGATATTTAACCATGTTTGTAACGTTCAAGTGTCCTTACCTCCCATAAAGGGAAGCCTGTTCAAGTATACTTATTGTTATTACACTCAACAAAACTGTATGTCTTTTTGCTAACTTGTATTGTTGTTTTCTTCCCAGTCCCGGAGTACTGTGTTTAACCAGGGGGGAGTGCAGCGCCCCAGAGTCCTGGTCGTTGCAGTACTGTGGCTCCGCCACTATGGGGAGCTATGGTGTGTCTGATGGCACTGAAGGAGTTCATCTGATCAGGTATCACAGACACCAATACATTTCACAGCTGGGCCTCCGGGGGGAGCTAAGGGTGCTATTCATTAGGCCACTCCCCACCATAGTGGGTAAACTGGGGGTCAGGCAGGAAGTTAGATTAGAAAGCTGACTGGGTTGGAACCAGGCAACACCTTGTGGCAGAGGGTGTTGTAGGGGGAAGATACAGTAGGGTCTCTGTCAGGGGTGGGATCCTGACAGAGGCTTGGCAACTTGAACGAACGTAACGGGACCGTGCCTGCTCCGGGTAGCGGCGGTGCCCAAGAAAGGATTAGAAGAGAAATAGATTGTGCTGAGTGAGAAACGAGATCACGCAAAGGAGAAATACCAGTAGGAGTCGTGCTGTAAGACCGGAGCAACATCCTACTGAGGCGCACTACCGGTGGCCGGAACGCCGAGGGAGTATATTAACATTCAGCTTCAAGCAATACTCTAAACAGCGGCAGGACAGTCAGTCTAAGGCGGGCTGTCTAACTCAAATCACCTATGCAGTCTTGGGGGGCAACTTGTGGAGAGGGGCGACTCTAGGGTCCCGGAAGAGCTCTGAGCCTACCCGTCAAACGGGTGCCGTCCCAACCAGAACAACAGGGAGGGACGGAGGATTAGAAGAACATCATTTAATCGAGTTGTGAGGGAACTTAAGAAACAGACACAACGGTTGTGGGGGACTTTCCGTAAGCACAGCAGGGAAGGACCACAACACATAGCGCTAGAAGGAAGGCACCGATTTCCACCTGTGAGGAGAACTCTGGAGGTGCCATCGGACCGGCCGGACTTGCGCAGCCTGGTGAACCGTATTCTGGACTGAGGACCCAGAGATCTTCAGTAAAGAGGTAAAGAGACTGCAACCTGGTGTCCTCGTTATTTACTGCACCGCACCACCACTACCATCATCCACACCTATTATTCACTGTGCGCTCCACGGCAGGGTCACGGACCGGGGCCTAGCCGCCGTGACAACCCCCGGAGCAGAGACTTAGAGGCCCGGTACCGGGTACCCCTCGGCCCTGCGGCAGTGGGGGCGCTACACGAATATGTCCCTTCTCCAAAGATTCCTTTATATAAGAACGCATCGCGGCATGCTCAGGTACAGATAGATTAAATAATCGTCCCTTAGGAAATTTACTACCAGGAATCAAATCTATAGCGCAGTCACAGTCCCTATGAGGAGGAAGGGCACTGGACCTGGACTCACTGAATACATCCTGATAGTCCAACAAATACTCAGGGACTTCAGAAGGAGTAGAAGAAGCAATAGACACCGACGGGGAATCGCAATGAATTCCCTGACAACCCCAACTTGACACAGACATAGCCTTCCAATCCAAAACTGGATTATGGGTCTGTAACCATGGCAGACCTAAAACGACCAAATCATGCATTTTATGCAGAACAAGAAGACGAATCACCTCCCGATGTTCAGGAGACATGCACATGGTCACTTGTGTCCAATACTGCGGTTTATTCTCCGCCAATGGCGTAGCATCAATTCCTCTAAGAGGAATAGGATTTTCTAAAGGCTCCAGGACAAAACCACAGCGCCTGGCAAACGACAAGTCCATAAGACTCAGGGCAGCACCTGAATCCACAAATGCCATAACAGGGTAGGAAGACAATGAGCAAATTAAAGTCACAGACAAAATAAACTTAGGCTGCAAATTACCAATGGCGACAGGACTAATAACCTTTGTTAGGCGTTTAGAGCATGCTGAGATAACATGTGTAGAATCACCACAGTAAAAACACAACCCATTCTGACGTCTATGATTTTGCCGTTCGGTTCTAGTCTGAATTCTATCACATTGCATTGAGTCAGGTGTCCGTTCAGACAACACTGCCAGAGGATTAGCAGATTTGCGCTCCCGCAAACGTCGATCAATCTGGATGGCCAGAGCCATAGAATCATTCAGACTTGTAGGAATGGGAAAACCCACCATCACATTCTTAATGGCTTCAGAAAGGCCATTTCTGAAATTTGCGGCCAGAGCACACTCATTCCAGTGAGTAAGCACGGACCATTTCCGAAATTTTTGGCAATACACTTCAGCTTCATCCTGGCCCTGAGAGATAGCCAGCAACGCTTTTTCTGCCTGAATTTCAAGATTGGGCTCCTCATAAAGCAATCCGAGCGCCAGAAAAAACGCATCAATATTTGCCAATGCCGGATCTCCTGGCGCCAATGAGAAAGCCCAATCCTGAGGGTCGCCACGCAAGAAGGAGATAACAATTTTAACTTGCTGAGCTGAGTCTCCAGACGAACGAGGTCTCAAAGATAGAAACAATTTACAATTATTCCTAAAATTTCCAAATTTAAATCGATCTCCAGAGAACAGCTCAGGAATAGGTATCTTAGGCTCTGACATAGGACTACTAGTAACAAAATCCTGAATGCCCTGCACTCGTGCAGCAAGCTGATCCACACTAGTAATCAGAGTCTGAACATTCATGTCTGCAGCAGAGCTTCAAGCCACTCAGAAAAAAAGGAGAGGAAGAAAAAAAAAAAAACTCAGAACTTCTTTTCTTTTAATCTCGCTTCTGCAATTCACTTTTAGGCCTGGAATACTGTTGTGATCCTAGTGGTAGAGGATCTCAGGAGATCCAGCTAAGTCCGCAAACACAAAAACCAGCTCATAGGGAGGTGGTAACTTGGCTGACCACATACCTGATCCTAGCACAACAACTAGAAGCAGCCGGGGAACGTACCTACGTTGGTTCTAGACGTCTCGCACCAGCCGGAGAACTAACTAACCCTTTCAGAGAAAATAAGACCTCACTTGCCTCAAGAGAAAAGACCCCAAAGTTATCATACAAGCCCCCAACAAATAATAACGGTGAGGTAAGAAGAAAAGACAAACGTAAGAATGAACTAGATTCAGCAAAGAGAGGCCCACTAAATAATAGCAGAAAATAGGAAGTGGACTTATGCGGTCAGCAAAAACCCTACAAAAATATCCACGCTGAATATCCAAGAACCCCCACACCGACTAACGGTGTGGGGGGCGAATATCAGCCCCCTTGAGCTTCCAGCAAAATCAGGAATCACATTTTGAACAATGCTGGAACAAAATAAGAGCAAGCAAATAAACAAAAATAAGAAAGCGGAACTTAGCTTATCTTGCAAAAATCAGGAGACCAGGAGTCAGGAGAAAACAGACATAGACTGATTACATCGATTCCAGGCACTAGACTGAGTACCAGGTGAGTACCAACCTGGGGGAAAACAATCCAAGTGCCATACCGCTAGTGACCACAAGAGGGAGCCAAGAAATATAGTTCACAACAGCACCCCCAGGTAACCGGTTGCTGCAGTGATGTTGCCTTCCCTTCGGGGGAGGGTGATGTAACACTAGGAGGCAAGAGGGGATTCTTTCTATCAGGTAATCAGAGATATAAAACCCCGTGGCTACAGGGTTTAGGAGAGGGGAAAAAGACGAGAAACAGGGCGCAGATATAAGTGCAGATTATTTAGTTCAACTCAATTTTCAAAGGCTAAAATGCTCACCTTTGGTGTGGCTTGTATCATAGCGTATCGACCTTTGTGGTCTGAATGAGATGCCTTGTCTCCCTGATATGCAGCTATAGTCTGGATACAATGGATCTCTCAGCCAGGAGACCGTGGAGTGAAATTCAGAAAAAAAAAAAAGGGTTCATCCAGTCTGTTCAGCGCTCCCAGGAAACAGGCACCAGGCAGAGGTATTACAAATCTTCAGTAATTTATTAAAATAAAAGACAATATATAGAACCGTAAGGTAAGGCACTTACATTCAACACATCTGAATCTAGGCCAGGAGGGGGAGCTCAGAACCCGGATTCAGGGGAGCGTACCTTAGCTTTATGCATCCTGGTTTGGAGGAGGAGTCAGTCAGTCTGAGAGAGGAGAGTAGAAGGACGTCTGGAGCAAAACGTGGGGGCCGAGCAGCCACGAGGGAGCTACTACCCCTGGAAAGAGAAGCCAATGGAGAGTTGAATTGTAGAGGAGCTTAGAGGAAAGTAGTATAGAGGAGGAAAGGGCTCAGGAGGGGAACAGTGGAAAGACACCCTCAGAGTCAGAGCTCAGAAGCCGGGTACCGGGAGCCCGAGGTCGTGTTGTTCTCCTGGAAGCGTGTCAGAACCGGAGGGCAAAGCACTATATGTCAATTGCCCGTAACAAGTCTGAGGTGAAGCAGTGACCATGAGAGCCGGGTCATTTAAGATATCCTATAAGAAGGCTCAAACTCCCTATCGTACAGACATCTGTCTTAGGACAGGAGGAAGGGGACTTGCACTGAGCTTTAAGCAGCAGTGACCTAATTAAACGGCACTAGAAGGAAAGGCTTACGGACTTCACCTGGTAAAGGGATCTCTTATTGCCTCCAAGCCAGCCGGACGACAGCTACCCTGTACTTGGTACCCTGGACTGAGGACTACTACTACCATCAGTAAACCTGGTAAAGACTTGCAAACCTGTGTTATCGTTCTTTGTGCATTTATTGGCTTACACCATCTTGCCATATACCTGGGAAGCCCTGGGGACCCCGCTTCACCTGTGGGAAACGTTACCATCTTGCTGCAACAAATCACCCCAGAAGACCCCTTTAAGCAGCATCGGTCCCTACTGACCAAACACCACAGGTGGTGTCACGAACATAGACATTACAAATTCCCCTTAAAGACCTTTTCCCTTTAATTGCACATCCAGGGCCACGGACCGGGTCGCAGCCACCGTGACATCCCCTTTAAGACCAGACCCGGCACCGAGTTCCCCACTGCCCAGGTGGGGCGATCCAGGCCTCTTGGATCCTGGCTGCTCCATGACAACATATCAGCTCTTGTTCTTCCAGGCTCCTCTGTTGATGGGGCGTGACTGCCGACGTCATGCTAAGCGACAGCTGGCTCCCCCCAGCTAGGAAGCGGGGAGCCGGCAGTCAATAGGAATGATGTCAACAGTTACACCCTGTCAGCAGAGTAGAACAGATGAGAAGCCACTGTGGAAGCTGCTGAATCGCCAGCAGGAGCAGTCTGTGACCACTCTGCGCTGGCAGAATTTGGCAGTTACCTGCCTGTTTAGTTCTGCTGGTCCATAGTCATGAAATGTAATAGTCCCATATAACCCCTTAGTGTTTTTCTATATCTATGAGAAAAGTGGTGAATAAAAAAGCAATCAGTAATTTGAAAATATCTTTATTTGTTATCCAAACATAAAAAAACACAGAAAATATTCTCTCTTTTTATGGAAAAGATATTTGAACAATGATTTCTATTTGTTAAAAAAAAAATGCCTCCCCAAAAATATTGCATATCCCCAAATTCTAATGCCGCTGCAGCCCTGCGTTGACTAGTGAGCGGGCACATGATGCGCAAGATCATCAGATCAGTGGATGGATGTTTTTCACTTTTAGTTTCATCGTGATGGTTTTAGTTTTGATTATTGCACCTATAAATGTCTCCAGCCCGAGACAGAAGCCAAAGGAATCCGGAATCGTAAGTGATATGCTTGAAGGTTCCGCAAAAATCTAGAAGAGTCCACACTGTGCCAGTTGGGTTATTGGCAGAGATACCATCCCTAAAAAAAAGAGAATCAGTGGTGATACAGATATGGAGCAGAGCAACACAGTTCAATATGTACACGGAAGAGAAATTCTAACGGGTTTCACGTCAATAACATGTATGAATTCTACAGAGCTCCCCTAGGATAAAACATATTTGTGAGACTAATGGACAACTTTATGGTCCTCTCCATCTTTCCTATTATCAGTGGAGGTCTGAACAGAAGTCTTATGTCCTCTATAAATGGGGCACAAGTGGTAAGAGTGGGAAGACCATTGTAAGCTCTTGGTGTTCTCTTATACTGTTTCGGCCTCTGTTATGTTCAAAAAGTTGTGAAAGTTTACTACAAAAAATAGGGTAGTGCCAAGTGACTAGAATGCTCCACATGGAAACATGATATGGTTCTCGGTGATATCAGTAAGTATCAATTTTAATGGATATCTGTACTCCTCAGAGAAAGAAGAATACAAATGGGGGAGAGGGGTGCAAATTGTATTGGCTTAGTACAGTAATAGAGTCAAGCACTCACCTTCTGAAAGCATTTCCAGCCTCGTTGACCCCATAGACAAATCCATCGGTGCTGACTTCCAACATGAGGAGTCTGCCATCAACCTGCAGCCATTGACTTCCTACACACGCATCAGGGCTCACATTTTGACGGAAAAAGATATTGTTGTCGCCGTTAACACCCCAGCAACCGGCAGAACCGCAGCTGTAATATTTCAGTTTTCCATCCACAGGGCTAAATGACACCAATGAAGCCTTTGAAGTTACACAACTCTGTTTCAAGCAATAAACGCTGTTGTCAGCGTTTACTCCAACCAGGAACTGATTACCACCGGCGTCCACCTGCTTCAAGAGTCCTGTAGATATCAAGAACGGAAAGAACACTTGTTACATACAGGATGCAAGACAACTATGGTTTCACACGTAAATTATTCCTCAAGCGTTGTCATCCTATGTTATTACACACAAATAAGACCCAATGACCTAAAGCTCTTGTCCTGTTGAGAAAACCCATTGTCACATACTTTATTAAGAAATGTTGTGGTTTAGAGGGGTCCTCCATTCAGAATCCCAATCTCTTGGCCATGGTGAAAAGTGGATTCAAAAAGTTTCTCTCGCTGTGTAAAACCTTGTCCAACATTACATACCCAACCTTCGGCTTCTTTTCTCTTTGACACTGGGTTTTAGTACAGATTACATAATTGAAAATACATGGACGGTCAGTCAAGATGACTGTTGGCCAACTAAGCATTCGGCAGACACCTATCTAGTAAGCATTGCCACTAGACACATAGACATCTTGACAATGTAATGTGGACACATCTCACCTGTTACAGACTGCCATTGATTGTTTTGAAGTTTGAAGACAACGCTGGCATTATTGACTCCCCAGACTCCAGCCGGTCCTACCGACACATGAATGAGCTGCCCAGGAACTTGTTGTAAGCTACTGGTCACCAAGAAGATGTTTCCGTCATTATTCACACCATACACTTGTCCAGCACCAGCATCAATCTGTTTTAGTTTTCCAGGTATTTCAGTACATTGAAAATCTGGAGACAAAAAAAGATCACAAAAAGTTCAATTAGTTTGTATGTTTACTCTCCTGTAGTGTGAACACGAGTTATCATTTAGACAAGTTTTTGGAACACAGACTAGGATGTCCAAGGTAAGACACATCTCCTAATTTCTTGACTGTTTGCTCACAACCTCCTTTCCCTCAATGGGCTGCAGCCACAGTCCACAAGATCAACCCTCAGGGACAAAATAATGACAGTGAGGTACAATAACACTTTTTGCGATCTGGTAATTGACCTTTAATTATGTTGGATGCAATAAAAGAAGACAATATCATTTAGCAAAACCCCCCCCCCATGAAATTCAAGAAAAATACATTAATAGATGGATCTCATCAGCTTGCAGCAACCACAAAAAGTTTGGTTGTTTCCCACATCAGAGCATTGACTGCTCAGATTGGAAGACCTCAACTGACCACTAGACTGCCCACCAAAATGGCCACTGGGCCAACCACTGGGTTGACCACTGGGCCAACCACCAGGCTTCCCGAGTTGAGATAACTGACTCAAATATGCCTTCTAAGCATTTAGCTCAGAGCGTCGGGCAGGGTCTTCAGATCTGAGCATGGTCAGTGATTCATGGACGGTACAATGGATAAAAACCCTAAAAGTGTCAGATGCAAACTTTTGACATCTATAGGACCTTTTTTTGGGGGCTGCAAACCATATAAATCAACAAGGATCTTATCCAAACTTATATATAGGAACTTTCTGGATATTACAGGCTACCAAGATCCGAAGGATCCATCTACAGTTGCCTACAAACTAGCTGGGGAAAGCCACAGCCAAAGGATCCCACCTGTATGGTGTTGAATATTATTTAGCTCTTGGTTAGCCCAACTGCATATATATGAACTTGTATATGGCTCCTATCCTCCACAAAAAAAAGTCCTTTCTCTATTATGGACTACCGGTCTAAATTACATAAACTATTAAATAACTAATCATATTTTTTTTAAATAAAAAAAGGATCATTAGTGCACATGTCATATAAATGGTCAGTACTCTTCTACATCAATGGGAGTCAGACATGGAGGTAGAGAAATGGTCAAAGGAGAAGAAGGTCTTACCGGCAGCAATATAAGAGGCTCCTGAGCAGAACAGGATCAGTCCGAGGATGAAGCTCATGGTGACTGGAGATGGAGTCAGGGAATGTCATAAGCTACAAACTCCATCCTATTTATACAGGACCCCGACTCCTCCTTACACTGCAACCACCTTACTAATGGTCAGAATTTCAGGGAAGGAGATAATGATCTGCTCCTTAACTGAGTCTGTGTTGATTTCTTGGTAAACATCATGAAGAATGGAAAAACGTATTTCTCTATCCATAGAACACCAGAATAAAGACCCATACACATTGATATTTTTTTAAATTAGTTTTATGTGTGTTTATTTGTGTAAGGGGCTTTGACTTTTTTTTTTAGAACTTCATAAAATTAGTATTTTATTTTGTACTCTATGATTTTTTTCATTTATTTTACAAATTATGTCATTTATTGAATGTTTTATGGAAATGCAAAAAAAGTTTAAAAAACTGCAACAAAGTTTTACCCTTAGAGGTTGAACTTTTTGGTGCAGTGTAAAAACTGAAATTAAAATCTGTAGAAGGAAACCTTCCTAAAATGGATTGCATTTGTTTGTAAAATAAATTCCTGAACCAATGAAAAACACATCAAGGTCAGACTAGCCTAATTAGAGTATCTAACATTCCCTGGTAAGTCTAGCTCCTGGCACAAAAATGGACCCCAATTTGGAGGTGACTTTGGAGCAATCACTGGCCAATAGACTCTATTTTTCTATGGGATGTTTCACAAATAATGATTAGATCTTATTGATGATATATCCTGTGTCCTGTGTATAGAATGTTCCCAAAAATTTTTTTTTAAAAACTAACCGAATAATTTCTAAATGAGTTCACAATTTCCCAAAATTTACGGATTCTACCAAATCCAAATGATTGGATATACAAGTCTTCTGAATCAAGTAAAAAGATGTCCACAGCCAGAACCATTCTGCTAGTTCTAAATTGCACTTGTAGGGAAAAAATATATATCATACTTACCTCCCTCCTCAGTTTCTCTTAGGAGCTTGCTGGGTTGCTAACATACCCACTTCCTCCATTTCGGCTCTGGTCTCCTCTTCACTCCACGTTGCTCTATGTAATCAAATGGTGAGGCACATATTATGAAATCAGAACATTCATAGAAACCTAACTGGTGCTGGAGGCATTGGTCAAGAGGAGACCAGAGTGTACAGTGAGTCTAAGGGTACCGTCACACAGTGCAATTTTGATCGCTACGACGGCACGATTCGTGACGTTCTAGCGATATCGTTACGATCTCGCAGTGTCTGACACGCTACTGCGATCAGGGACCCTGCTGAGAATCGTACGTCGTAGCAGATCGTTTGAAACTTTTTTTTTCGTCGCTGGATCTCCCACTGTCATCGCTGGATCGTTGTGTGTGACAGCGATCCAGCGATGCGTTCGCTGGTAACCAGGGTAAACATCGGGTTACTAAGTGCAGGGCCGCGCTTAGTAACCCGATGTTTACCGTGGTTACCAGCGTAAAAGTAAAAAAAAAAAAAAACGTACATACTCACCATCTGATGTCCGTCAGGTCCCTTGCCGTCCGCTTCCCGCTCTGTCTGCCGGCCGGAAAGTGAGAGCAGATCACAGGGGTGACGTCACTGCTGTGCTGTGCTCTCACTGTACGGCGGCACTCAGTCAGAGCAGGAAGCAGACGGCAAGGGACCTGACGGACATCAGATGGTGAGTATGTACGGTTTGTTTTTTTTAACTTTTATGCTGGTAACCACGGTAAACATCGGGTTACTAAGCGCGGCCCTGCGCTTAGTAACCCGATGTTTACCCTGGTTACCCGGGGACTTCGGCATCGCTCCAGCGCTGTGATTGCAAAGTGTGACCGCAGTCTACGACGCTGGAGGGATAATCATACGACGCTGCAACGTCACGAATCGTGCCGTCGTAGCGATCAAAATTGCACTGTGTGACAGTACCCTAAGTAAGCCATCACTGGAAGCATTGATAAAGAGGAGATGAGAGTGCAGATTGACACACTGGGTCTAAAGGTACCTTCACACTCAGCAACTTTACAACGAGAACGACAACGATCCGTGACGTTGCAGCATCCTGGATAGCGATCTCGTTGTGTTTGACACGCAGCAGCGATCTGGATCCCGCTGTGATATCGCTGGACGGAGCTAGAAGTCCAGAACTTTATTTGGTCGTCAGGTCGGCGTGTATTGTCGTGTTTGACAGCAAAAGCAACGATATCAGCAATGTTTTACATGGAGCTAACGACCTGTGAGAACGATAAGTGAGTCACCGTTACGTCACAGGATCGCTCCTACATCGTTCTGGAGCTGCTGTGTTTGACGTCTCTACAACGACATAAACAGCAACGCTGCAGCGATCGGCTCATTGTCTATATCGCTGCAGTGTCGCTGAGTGTGACGGTACCTTAAGAAAGCCATCGCTGGAGGCATTGGTGAAAAGGGGACCAGAGTGTGAAGCCATCGCTGGAGGCATTGGTGCAGAGGAGACCAGAGTGGGGAATGGGTTTAAGAAAGCAATCACTGGAAATATGGATGAAGAGGCTACCAAAGTATTGACTGGTTCTAAGAAAGCCATCACTGGAGACATTGGTGAAGAGGGGACCACAGTGCAGAATGGGACTAAGAAAGCCATCACTGGAGGCATTGGTGAAGAGGGGACCACAGTGCAGAATGGGACTAAGAAAGCCATCGCTGGAAGCATTGGTGAAGAGGAGACCAGAGGGAAGAGTGGGTCTAAGAAATCCATCGCTGAAGGCATTGTTGAGGAGGAGACTAGAGTGCGGAGTGGGTCTAAGAAAGCCATCACTGGAGGCATTGGTGAATAGGAGACCAGAGTGGGAAATGGGTTTAAAAAAGCAATCAATGGAGATATTGGAGAAGAGGATACCAAAATATGGACTGGTTCTAAGAAAGCCATCACTGGAGACTTTGGTGAAGAGAATATCAAAATATGGACTGGTTCTAAGAAAGTCATCACTGGAGGCATTAATGAAGAGGGGACCAAAGTGCAAGAGTGACCAACTGGGTCTAAGAAAACCATCGTGGAGGTGAACATGAAACCAGAATGCATAGTGTATCTAAGAAAGCCATCACTGGAGGCATTTGTGAAGAGGAGACCAGAGTATGGAGTGGGTCTTAGAAAGCCATAGGAGAAATGGCGGAAGAGACAAATGAGGGAATGGTGATTATGATAGTTTATTGTCTTTTAAGCCCTTTCCTGGTCCATTCATTTATTAATCTTCGCGGTCGGAAGACTTCAGAACATAATAAACAATTTTTTTTGCTATTAGGGCAATTTCAGTTGTATTGAATAAATTTGATGCATATTAAATTTCCTAGTTGAATCATGAAAGAATTCTATGAATTAAAATTTTGGCAGATTTGAACATCTCTAATTACAATTATGAAATAAAAGTGACCATGCAGGAGTTCTGTGCCAATGAATGTTCGTGCCTGACGCAGGTGTAATAAAAGCCCTAAGGGTACGTGTCCACGGTCAGTAAACACTGCATGTTTGACGCTGTGCAGAGCTGCAGCGTCAAATACGCAGCATCCAGATGTTCCAGCATAGTGGAGGGGATTTTATGAAATCCCGTGTCAACTATGCGTGGAAACACGCATCCGGCTTTACTGCGACTCCGGACATGATGCGCGTCTTTTCAGATCGCATCATGTCCGTTTACCTTGCGGGGACGCTGCGTCCCCGCAAGGCATAACACAGGGCCCTATGGCGAGGGGTGCGATGATGCCGGATGTGTACAATGAACACATCCGGCATCATCGCGTCCCAGAAGGGGGCGGGGCTTAGCACCGAGTGGCTTTGCCGCTTCGACGATACCGCCGGCCATCCTGAACGTGGACACGCACCCTTAGGTCTGCAATCCTTGTATATAGATTTGGCTCTAATGGGCTGTCTTTCAGCATTATGTTATTATGTGTGATTTCATGGTCAAGTCCTTAGCGGAATAAGGAAAAAAATACTGTATATGAAAAAGTTAAAATAAATATTTTAAAATATAAAAAAGCCTCTTCATAATTAAAAAAAAATCTAAATCAATAAAGAAAAAATGTATGAAATAGATATCAGTGACCGTTGATTTAAACTCTAAAACTTTAACCAATTATTAGAAAATAGAAGAGTTCCGACCATCAGAACTTGCTCACCCAAAATTGAAAAACGTTTGGTATTGACAAAATAATCGCAGTAAAAACAAAATGCAAAAAAACCCCTAACATTGTAGAATTGCTGTTTTTCTAAAGTCCCCTAAAAAATAAAAATGTAAAATGTTTTCGATCTCTAATGGGCCTAATTCATCATTTGCTTTTTTTTTATGAATCACTTTTCTTTTTTTATCTTGTAGTATTCAATGAAATTTTTGGACCAAATTCTTCAAAATAGTTCATGTGGTTAATTATTATTGTAGAATATATATATATATATATATATATATATATATATATATATATATATATATATGTAGCCAAAAAGACAAAAAATCAGGCGGCACTGTCTTATTGTATTCTGGCTCCTCAGTGGAGATCAAGAACATATGTCCTACTATGCCATATTTTAGAAGACTTCAGGTGCTCCTTCAAGGAAAACAGTCACTTAATCCAAAATATCTTGTAAGAACGAATAATGAGGGCACTCACCCGTCTTCATTAAAATTATTCCTTTATTTGCGAAAATACATCCAGAGAACCAATATGGCCGGGGGAGAGAGAGGGGGCCTCAGCCCGTGTGAGCAGAGGAGAACGACGACGGCCGTTTCGCGCGGTCCTGCGCTTCTACGGGACCCGTAGAAGCGCAGGACCGCGCGAAACGGCCGTTCTCTGGTTCTCTGGATGTATTTTCGCAAATAAAGGAATAATTTTAATGAAGACGGGTGAGTGCCCTCATTATTCGTTCTTACAAGATATTATAGATATATATATATATATACAGTATATAGATTTGTTTTTACTTTTTTGCACTACTTTTTTTAAAGAATAAAAAGTTGTCTGTAAAGCTAAAACGCCACAAAATTTGTGCAAAAATTACCAACATAACTAAAATCACTCCATGGGAGAGGTTTGCGCAAAACATTTAGGACCTTTTTTAAAATTTTTAAACTAGACACAAACATCTGGAACACAAAATTTACGTCGACAATTGAAACCTTAAAAAACCCCAAATAAGCAAATGCTTCAGAAAATAGCAATTTTGCTTTTTTTTTTTCCGGAAGTTTCTTTTTGTGCATTTTTTTCTGGCGCATCTTGAAGCAATTTAAATTTTTGTTTTACTTTTTTTAAGTACATTAAGCAATGAGTAAAGCTCATTTTTTTAAGGCAAACAAAGCTTTTTGTGAAAACATCAGACAAAAGAAAACTTTCTCTATTATCCATCAATGTTGACCCCACAACAAACTTTATTTTTCACATACGTGATATACTGATTGATAAAACTGGATAAATCCAACTTTTTCACCAGATTCTGTTTTTTTTGCTTTATTGATAAGATATAATGATGCATTTTATCTCTTGGAAGGGATCAATGTAGGAGTCACCGAAGTGTTTGTAGAGGGATGTCATCCATCTCTCTTGCCTTTTGTTCCTTACCTGATAAGATGACTTTAGAAGTTATTATCTCAGGGGCAAATATTTAAAACCTTCTTATTGTTGACCTTACAGTATTCCTCCTAATCTGTCATCTGGGCAGCTTTGCCTCTGGATATTGCTCTTCTATCCCACCTTGATGTGAAGGTCCATCCTTGAAAGCACACAATCCATTAGGCTACGTTCACATTAGCGTTAAGCTAATGTGCGTCGGGTTTGCGTCGGCGACGCAGCGGCGACGCATGCGTCATGCGCCCCCTATACTTAACATGGGGGACGCATGCGTTTTTTTGTGTTGCGTTGTGCCACACATGCGTCTTTTTTGCCGCAAGCGTCGGACCAAAAAAACGCAGCAAGTTGCATTTTTCTTGCGTCCGATTTTCGGCAAAAAACGACGCATGCGTCGCAAAACGCAGCGTTTTTGCGTGCGTTTTGCCGCGTTTTTGCGTGCGTTGTGCGTTGCGTCGCCGACGCAGCGGCGCACAACGCTAGTGTGAACTTAGCCTTAGTGAGGTCAGATGTCACACATGGATGATGCATTTCGAACCACCCTGGATAAGCTGTGATTAAGAACCAGTTTGCTTTGAAGCTTGTCATCCATGTGATTTTATTCACCCCCTCCTTCATTTTTCTATTATGTTTTTAAAGTTTTTGGAATAATTGTGAAATGTTAATCCTTCATTGGGATTGCTGGATTTACATATTCTGTATGTGACATCCCAATCCCTCCTTAAACAGGGGTCTACAGAACCAAACCTTGAGGGCCATCAACTCAATTGGGTCCACAAGTTCAGTTTTTGTTGACCCATGGAATATCCTTAATTTGTACAGTTACATCCCTGGTACAAAATGCTCCTCTGAATTAGACCTTACCGGTACGAATATTTATATCCAATCTAACCATATTTAATGAATGCTCGTTGGTCATTAATGAGCAAAAAATTTAAAGTGAACCAGCTTTTCCCATTCTATACTAAAGCCACCAAGTTTAATGCCTCTTTTACCAAGGTTCTTCAACCTGTATAAAAGCCCCAAACTCCCTCTGCATATCCCCGAAAAATACATTTTAGAATTTAACCATAAGGCACGGTCCGATGGGCATCGCTGGTCTTGCTCGGCGTCTACTTTACCGGCGCAAACAGCTTCCTCCTGCCTTGACTGATGTAGATGATACCATGCACACAATGCCATCAATCTCCCTTCTGCATAGTAAAGCACAGACCTGCGCAGGTGCACGTTGCCCTACCCTGTAATGTGCTTGTGCCCAGGAGAGGACAGAGAAAGCGCCGATGGCCCGGAAAAGCCAGCGCTTCGACGTTACAGCACTTTGCTCTTCCTTAGCTAGGCAAAGTGAAACGTGCCTCCGCAGGTCTGTACCTCAACTGTGCGGAAGGCAGATTGGCGTCGCTGTATGGATGATGTAGGATGCGTCATCCACATCAACCAAGGCTGGGGAACGGCGACTGTAGGGACAGAGGAGGCGCCAAGGAAGACCAACAAAGCCCATCGGAACGGACCTCGCCATATGGTGGAATTATAAAGAGTATTATTTGGATATGACTGACAGCTGAGCCTGTCCTTATTGGGAAGTTTGGCCAACATTAATTAATGGGCGGCTTTGATAGGACAACTTGACCTAACACAAGCACATTCTCCGGATCACCGGAGCCGAACTTGTGTTCTGTTTTATTCAAAGACCAATGTTCCTGGACTCATCTTTTACAATTTTTCTATTTTTGACTTGACATTTATTGCACCAAATTCATCAAAATGGCTAGTTTCGTTCAAGAATTTGGCGCAAAGTCAAAAATGGGCTTTTTTTCTGCTGTTACTTATCATTGTTTTGCAACTTTTAAAGCACTTTATTTTGAAAATGTTGCAACTTTTTGATCTAAATGAGGAAAGTCTCCCCAGGCCTGGGGAACTGGAGGGGAGTTGAGTCAAATTTTGCCACTTTTTAAAAATCACAATTGATTAATCAGCTGAAAAATCTCTGGAATTGCTAAACTCTGGCTACAAAGTGAAAAAATTAAGAAACAGGTAGGCACATGTAAAATAGATTTTTTTTAAAAAAAGCTCAATAAAAATAATGAATTGTGAGCAAAAAAAGGTTCAAAATATACAAAACTAGAAGAAAATCAGCAGCAATGGCAATGATGAATCAATTCAAAACCCAAATGTTTTACTTTCTAAAACTTCCTGACGTCAACCTATGATTTTTTGCAATGTACATGGCCACCAACTGGAACTAGTACAATGCGGTCCATGTATGAACTGATATGTGGAGACTCAGGTCATGCAGACAACAAAGGAAAGCTGCACATGGAGATTGAAAAGATAATGATGTTGATGTTGGGTAGTAGAAGACAAAGGTGATCTGATAAGGGACTCATCACAAGAGACACTTTGGAGATAACCACATTTCTGTCCCATTCATGTAATTTCTCTGTGTCTGCTGTCACATATCTAAAGGCCCCATCACACTTAAGGTACCGTCACACTAGGCGATATCGCCAGCGATCCGTGACGTTGCAGCGACCTGGATAGCGATATCGCTGTATTTGACACGCAGCAGCGATCTGGATCCCGCTGTGAAATTGCTGGTCGCTGCTAGAAGGTCTGCACTTTATTTGGTCGCTAGGTCGCCGTGTATCGCCGTGTTTGACAGCAAAAGCAAGGATACCAGCGATATTTTACACTGGTAACCAGGGTAAACATCGGGTTACTAAGCGCAGGGCCCCGCTTAGTAACCCGATGTTTACCCTGGTTACCAGCGTAAAAGTTAAAAAAACAAACAGCATATACTCACCAGCGCGTCCCCCAGCCTCTGCTTCCTGACACTGACTGAGAGCCGGCCCTAAACTGAAAGTGAAAGCACAGCGGTGACGTCACCGCTGTGCTGTTAGGGCCGGAGCTCAGTCAGTGTCAGGAAGCAGAAGCTGGGGGACGCGCAGGTGAGCATGTACTGTTTGTTTTTTTAACTTTTACGCTGGTAACCAGGGTAAACATCGGGTTACTAAGCGCGGCCCTGCGCTTAGCAACCCGATGCTTACCCTGGTTACCCGGGGACCTCGGCATCGTTGGTCTGTGGAGAGCGGTCTGTGTGACAGCTCTCCAGCGTCCAAACAGCGACGCTGCAGCGATCGGTATCGCTGTCGCTATCGCTGCAGCGTCGCTTAATGTGACGGTACCTTAAGCGACGCTAAAGCGATTCCGACAACGATACGACCTGTCAGGGATCGTTGCTGCGTCGCTATGTGGTCGCTGGTGAGATGTCAAACAGTGAGATCTTCCCAATGACGCAGCAGCGATGCGGTGACCTGTAGCGACCTGTACAACGATTGACGTGATGACGATTCAGACCTCGATGAGGGACTGAGTCATCAATGAGGTCGTTGGTAAGGTGTCAAACACAGCGATGTGTGCTACCCAGCGGGACCTCAACGATCAAAAAAAGGTCCAGGCCATTCCGACACGACCAGCGATCTCACAGCAGGGGCCTGGTCGCTGCTACGTGTCAAACATAGCGAGATCGCTACTGAGGTCGCTGTTGCGTCACATAACTTGTGACTCAGCAGCGATCTCGATAGCGACCTCGCTTAGTGTGATGGGGGCTTAATGATGTCTGTGTGGTAAAATACCTTGAAAAACATGAAAAAAAGGGAATGTGATGAGGGCACAGGTAAAATGAAGGTCAAAAACCAGCAGATAAATGCAAAAGAGATAAGGTTCTGATCATAAGTCCAATTGTTATTTCCATTTTTGGATCATAAAAACGGAAACACAATGATCAGACACCAGATTCGGGTAAAGAAGTCTACAGGCCAGATCTGAGTAAAGGGGTTGAGAGATCAGATCCTAAATAAATTAGCCAAGCGACTAAATCTGAGTAAAGGAATAGAGAGACCAGATCTGAGTAAAGTAGTCAGGAGGCCAGATCTGGGTAAATGAGCCGAGAGACCAGATCCGAATAAAGGAACCAAGAGACCAGATCCAAATAAAGGAGCTAAGAGACCAGATCTGAGTAGAGTAGTCAGGAGGCAAGATCTGGGTAAAGGAGCTGAAAGATCAGATCTGAATAAAGGAGTGTAGAGACCAGATCTGAGTAAAGTAGTCAGGAGGCCAGATCCGGGTAAAGGAGTCGAGAGACCAGATCCGAGTAAAGAAATCGAGAGACAAGATCTGAGTAAAGGAGTTGAGAGACCAGATGCAAGTAAAGGAGTCGAGTGGCCAGATCTGAGTACAGGATCTGACAGACCAGATCTGGGAAAATGAGTCAAGAGGCCAGATCTGAGTAAAGGAGTCGAGAGACCAGATCCGGGAAAATGAGTCGAGAGGCCAGATCTGAGTAAAGGAGCCGAGAGACCAGATCCAGGTAAAGGAGTCTAGAGACTAGATCCAGGTAAAAGAATCGAGAGACCAAATCCGGGTAAAGGAATCGAGAGAACAGATCCGGGTAAAGGAGTCAAGAGACCAGAATCTGAGTAAAGAAATTGAGAGGCCAGATTCAGGTAAAGGAGTCAAGAGACCAGATCCAAGTAAAAGGGTCGAGAGACCAGATCAGGGTAAAAGGGTCGAGAGGCCAGATCAGAGTAAAAGAGCCAAGAGACCAGATCTGGGTAAAATAATTTAGAGACCAAATCCATGGAAAAGGAATCGAGAGAACAGATCTGAGTAAAGAAATTGAGAGACCAGATTCAGGTAAAGGAGTTGAAAGACCAGATCCGAGTAAAGGAGTCGAGATGCCAGATCCAAGTACAGGATCTGGCAGACCTAAGGTTTATCCAAAAGAACACAAATAAGGACCATATGGAACCTGTCATGTGCAAAAATGCTATTTACCTGCAGGCAGGGCTGCCACTAGAAATTTCAGGGCCCCATACTGGCAAATTTTTCGGGGCCTCCTTGAGACTCCGCCCAGGCTCCACCCCAGCCCCGCCTCCACCCCTCAAACTGTCCACAATCCCACCGCTCTCTCTTGGAAAAACTCCACTTCTCATCTATCGCACTTTAACAGTTCCCATCACCAGATCACACATATAGCCGGCAGCTTTTGTTTTGGCCAAAAGTTTTTTTAAGCCGCCACCATAACACGGTAGACACTTTTGGCCAGGCCCTACTCTGCTGTAACCTATTAAATATTTGTTAAAATATGAAATACAATTTAGGTATATTTTTATTTATTTTTCAATTTTTAAAATGAACAATAATCTCACATACAAGGAACAAATACCACCACACCATGTCAAGACCACATATTACCACCAGTGACCGAATAATATCACATACAAAGAACAAATACCACCGCACCATGACCAGACCACATATTACCACCACAAAGTGACCAAATAGCACATACAAGGGACAAATACCGCAACACCATGTCCAGACCACATATTACCACCATATAGTGACTGAATACTACAATACTGATAAGTAATTTAAAAAAACACAATACTATCACCATAAGTGCCACTATACACAGGAGATCTGTACTTAGTATGCAGTGTCTGCATACAGGTAATACAGTGATCACTGGTGATATTATACACTGGACCTCTGTATATAGTATACAGTGTATAGTGTCAGTGACTCGCCAGTGACGTCTGTAGGTGAAGTCCTTCATCTTTCAACTTTCATCCAGCACAGACCGTCGTCACTTCTTCCAGTCAGGGTCTAGTCTCTGCAGGAAATAACACAGTTATCTCGAGCTCCGCTTGTAGAACACATTACTTAATTTTTCCCAACTTCTACGTTACACCACATGAAGAAAAAAAGGCAACATAGTATCACTCTACACAGTAACAGGACCGCCCCCCCATTTAAAACAGTATCCTCAAAAAATAAAATAAATACGTCCCTGCAGTAATAATATCCCTTTAATTAGCCCCTATGGTAACAATATTCCCCATCCTGGCTCTCGTGTGTCTCATTTCTGGCTCCAGCCAAATGTTCGCCCATCCTGCCCTCATGAGTATCCATTCTGCCCCATATGATCTCCCCATCCTGCCCCATCTGTCTCCATCGTATCCATCCTGCCCCATGATCCTGCACGATCTTTCTCCAATCCTGCCCCCAGTGTCTCCAATCATGCTCCCATGTCTTTCATCCTGCCCCGTATCTCCATTCTGCCCCGTATCTCCAATCATGCCCATACCTCCATTCTGCCCCCAGTGTCTCCAGCATTCTGCCCCCAGTGTCTCCAGCATTCTGCCTGTTATGGACCTGGTGGTTAGGAGCACCTGGAATGACCTGATAGTCAAACTGCCAAAACAGAGCGAGCTCTGGGAAGTGGGAGCTCTGCTGACCGCAACCCTAATCCTATTATCACACACACTAGAATTAGCCGTGGATCGTGCCTGACTCTGCCTAGACGACTCTTCACAGCCTGAGAGGTAACTACCCCTAAAGAGAAATATAGCCTCACCTTGCCTCAGAGAAATTCCCCAAAGGAAAAGGGCAGCCCCCACATATATTGACTGTGAGTTAAGAGGAAGGCACAAACACAGGAATGAGACAGGTTTCAGCAAAGGAGGCCAGACTTACTAACTAGACAGAAGATAGATAAAGGGATCTTTGCGGTCAGCACAAAAAACTACAAAAAGCCACGCAGAGTGAGCAAAAAAACCCCGCACCGACTCACGGTGCGGTGGTGCCTCTCTACAACCCAGAGCTTCCAGCTAGCGGGACAATATCATGATAGCCGGCTGGACAGAAACTTAGCAGGTACTCAGAAATATATTCAGCACACAAATGAACAACAAATGAGCTTAGCAGGGACTTAGCTTCTGTTGAAGTAGACAGGTCATCAGGAGATCCAAGTGAGATCTGAACCAGTACTGA
Organism: Ranitomeya variabilis; assembly: GCF_051348905.1. Taxonomy (NCBI): domain Eukaryota; kingdom Metazoa; phylum Chordata; class Amphibia; order Anura; family Dendrobatidae; genus Ranitomeya; species Ranitomeya variabilis. Next base: position 217,043,337 of record NC_135235.1, read on the forward strand.
TACATTGACAGCTGGCATCAAGTAACGATCTGAGCAGAGTTAAATAGAGGAACCAGCCCAGTCCTAAACGATGCAGCTGAGGAAGCCACTTCAAGACCAGCAGCTCCACTTTGAGCCACCAGAGGGAACCCACGGACAGAACTCACAGAAATACCATTCCTGACCACAGGAGGGAGTTCGAGAACAGAGTTCACAACAGTACCCCCCCCCCTTGAGGAGGGGTCACCGAACCCTCACCAGAACCCCCCGGCTGATCAGGACGAGCCAAATGAAAGGCACGAACCAAATCGGCAGCATGGACATCGGAGGCAAGAACCCAGGAATTATCCTCCTGACCATAGCCCTTCCATTTGACCAGATACTGAAGTTTCCGTCTCGAGATACGAGAATCTAAAATCTTCTCCACCACATACTCCAATTCTCCCTCGACCAACACCGGAGCAGGAGGGTCAACGGAAGGAACCCAGGAATTATCCTCCTGACCATAGCCCTTCCATTTGACCAGATACTGAAGTTTCCGTCTCGAGATACGAGAATCTAAAATCTTCTCCACCACATACTCCAATTCTCCCTTGACCAACACCGGAGCAGGAGGGTCAATGGAAGGAACCATAGGCGCCACATATCTCTGCAACAACGACCTATGGAACACATTATGGATGGCAAAAGAAGCTGGAAGGTCCAAACGAAATGACACAGGATTGAGGATTTCAGAAATCTTATAAGGCCCAATAAAACGAGGCTTAAACTTAGGAGAAGAAACCTTCATAGGAACATAACGAGATGACAACCAAACCAGATCCCCAACATGAAGTCGAGGACCAACATGGCAGTTAGCGAAACGTTGAGCCTTCTCCTGTGACAATGTCAAATTGTCCACTACATGAGTCCAAATTTGCTGCAACCTGTCCACCACAGAATCCACACCAGGACAGTCCGAAGGCTCAACCTGCCCTGAAGAGACACGAGGATGGAAACCAGAATTACAATAAAAAGCTGAAACCAAAGTAGCCGAACTGGCCCGATTATTAAGGGTGAACTCAGCCAATGGCAAGAAGGTCACCCAATCATCCTGATCAGCAGAAACAAAGCATCTCAGATAGGTCTCCATAGTCTGATTGGTTCGTTCAGTTTGGCCATTTGTCTGAGGATGGAAAGCCGAAGAAAAAGACAAATCAATGCCCATCTTAGCACAAAAGGACCGCCAAAACCTTGAAACAAACTGGGAACCTCTGTCCGACACAATGTTCTCCGGAATGCCATGCAAACGAACCACATGCTGGAAGAACAACGGAACCAAATCAGAGGATGAAGGCAACTTAGGCAAGGGTACCAAATGGACCATCTTAGAGAAGCGATCACAAACTACCCAGATGACCGACATCCTTTGAGAGACAGGGAGATCTGAAATAAAATCCATGGAAACATGCGTCCAGGGCCTCTTCGGGACCGGCAAGGGCAAAAGTAACCCACTGACACGAGAACAGCAGGGCTTCGCCCGAGCACAAGTCCCACAGGACTGCACAAAAGAACGCACATCCCGCGACAAGGAAGGCCACCAAAAGGACCTAGCCACCAAATCTCTGGTACCAAAAATTCCAGGATGACCAGCGAACACCGAACAATGAACCTCCGAGATAACCCTACTAGTCCATCTATCAGGGACAAACAGTCTCTCTGCAGGACAGCGGTCAGATCTATCCGCCTGAAACTCCTGTAGAACCCGCCGCAAATCAGGGGAGATGGCAGACAAAATTACCCCCTCTTTGAGAATACCAGCCGGCTCAGAAACTCCCGGAGAATCAGGCACAAAACTCCTTGAAAGGGCATCAGCCTTCACATTCTTAGAACCCGGAAGGTATGAAACCACGAAATCGAAACAGGAGAAAAACAGCGACCATAGAGCCTGTCTAGGGTTCAACCGCTTGGCAGACTCGAGATAAGTCAGATTCTTGTGATCCGTCAAGACCACCACGCGATGCTTGGCGCCCTCAAGCCAATGTCGCCACTCCTCGAATGCCCACTTCATGGCCAACAACTCCCGATTGCCCACATCATAATTACGCTCAGCAGGCGAAAACTTTCTCGAAAAGAAAGCACATGGCTTCATCACAGAGCCATCAGAACTCCTCTGAGACAAAACAGCCCCTGCTCCAATCTCAGAAGCATCAACCTCGACCTGAAAAGGGAGCAAAACATCTGGCTGACACAACACAGGGGCCGAAGAAAAACGACGTTTCAGCTCCTGAAACGCCTCAACGGCCGCAGAGGACCAATTCACCACATCAGCACCTTTCTTGGTCAAATCAGTCAGTGGTTTGACAACACTAGAAAAATTAGCGATAAAGCGACGGTAAAAATTCGCAAAGCCCAGGAATTTCTGAAGGCTCTTTACAGATGTAGGCTGAGTCCAATCATAAATGGCCTGGACTTTAACTGGATCCATCTCGATAGTAGAAGGGGAAAAAATGAAGCCCAAAGAGGAAACCTTCTGAACTCCGAAGAGACACTTAGACCCCTTCACAAACAAGGAATTAGCACAAAGGACTTGGAACACCATTCTGACCTGCTTCACATGAGACTCCCAATCATCCGAAAAGACCAAAATATCATCCAAATATACTATCATGAATCTATCCAGATACTTTCAGAAGATGTCATGCATAAAGGACTGGAATACAGATGGCGCATTAGAAAGCCCGAATGGCATCACCAGATACTCAAAATGGCCCTCGGGCGTATTAAACGCGATTTTCCATTCATCGCCCCGCTTAATACGCACAAGATTATATGCTCCTCGAAGATCTATCTTGGTAAACCAACTAGCCCCCTTAATCCGAGCAAACAAATCAGACAATAGAGGCAAAGGGTACTGAAATTTGACCGTGATTTTATTAAGAAGGCGGTAATCTATACAAGGTCTCAGAGAACCATCCCTCTTGGCCACAAAAAAGAACCCTGCTCCTAACGGTGATGACGACGGGCGAATATGCCCTTTCTCCAAGGACTCCTTTATATAGCTCCGCATGGCGGCATGTTCTGGCACAGATAAATTGAAAAGTCGGCCTTTAGGAAACTTACTACCAGGAATCAAATTAATAGCACAATCACAATCCCTATGAGGAGGCAGGGCACTGGACTTGGGCTCATCAAATACATCCTGGTAATCCGACAAAAACTCAGGTACTTCAGAAGGAGTGGAAGAAGAAATTGACAACGCTGGAACATCACCATGGGCCCCTTGACAACCCCAACTGGACACAGACATTGATTTCCAGTCCAATACTGGATTATGGACCTGTAGCCATGGCAAACCCAACACGACCACATCATGCAAATTATGCAACACCAAAAAGCGAATATCTTCCCGATGTGCAGGAGCCATGCACATGGTCAACTGGGTCCAGTACTGAGGCTTATTCTTGGCCAAAGGCGTAGCATCAATTCCCCTTAATGGAATAGGATGCTGCAAGGGCTCCAAGAAAAAAACACAGCGCCTGGCATACTCTAAGTCCATCAAATTCAGGGCTGCGCCTGAATCCACAAACGCCATAGCAGAGTAGGATGGCAAAGAGCAAATCAAAGTAACGGACAAAAGAAATTTAGGCTGTATAGTACCAATGGTGACAGACCTAGCGGACCGCTTAGTGCGCTTAGGACAATCAGAGATAGCATGAGTGGAGTCACCACAGTAAAAACACAGCCCATTCTGACGTCTGTGTTCTTGCCGTTCAGCTCTGGTCAAAGTCCTATCACATTGCATAGGCTCAGGCCTCTGCTCAGAGGACACCGCCATATGGTGCACAACTTTCCGCTCCTGCAAACGCCGATCGATCTGAATAGCCAAGGACATCGATTCATTCAGACCAGCAGACCCCACCATAACATCCTTAAGGCCCTCAGAAAGACCCTTTCTGAAAATTGCTGCCAGGGCACACTCATTCCACTGAGTAAGCACAGACCACTTTCTAAACTTCTGACAATACATTTCAGCATCATCCTGACCCTGACATAGAGCCAGCAAGATTTTCTCTGCTTGATCCACAGAATTTGGTTCGTCATAGAGCAATCCAAGCGCCAGAAAAAACGCATCTACATTAAGCAATGCAGGATCTCCTGGCGCAAGGGAGAATGCCCAGTCTTGAGGGTCACCACGCAACAAGGAAATAATGATTTTTACTTGCTGACTAGGGTCACCAGAGGAGCGAGGTTTCAGAGCAAGAAACAGTTTACAATTATTCTTGAAATTCAGAAACTTAGATCTATCCCCAGAAAACAATTCAGGAATTGGGATTTTAGGCTGTAACATAGGATTCTGAACTACATAATCCTGAATGCTTTGTACCCTTGCAGTGAGATGATCCACACAAGAGGACAGACCTTGAATGTCCATATCTACACCTGAGTCCTGAACCACCCAGAGGTTTAGGGGAAAAGAAAGGCAAAACACACTACAGAAAAAAAAAATGGTCTCAGAACTTCTCTTATCCCTCTATTGAGATGCATTAACACTTTGTGGCCAGCTGTACTGTTATGGACCTGGTGGTTAAGAGCACCTGGAATGACCTGATAGTCAAACTGCCAAAATAGAGCTGCAGCGCCCCAGAGTCCTGGTCGTTGCAGTACTGATGCTCCGCCGCTAAGGGGGGCTATGGTACGTCTGATGGCACTGAAGGAGTTCACCTGACCAGGTATCACAGACACCAATACACTTCACAGTCTGGCCTCCAGGGGGAGCTAAGGGTACTATGTATTAGGCCACTCCTCACAATCTGGTAAAACTGGGGGTTGGATAGGAAGTTAGAGAGAAAGCTGACTGGGGATCGAACAGGCAACATCCCGTGGCAGGGGGTGTTGCGGGGAGAGACTCAGGGGGGTCCCTGTCAGGGGTGGGATCCTGACAGAGGCCTAGCGAACAGAGAGAATGTTACGGGACCGCGCCTGCACTAGATAGCGGCGGTGCCCTAAGAAAGGACAAGAAGCGAGGTTTATTGTGCTGAGTGAGAAACGAGATCAACGCAACAGAGAAATACCAGTAGGAGTCGTGCTGTAAGACGAGGCAACATCCTACTGAGGCGCGTAGCCGGTGTCCGGAATGCCGAGGAAGTACTAGGCTCCAAGCAATACTTCAAACCTACGGCAGGACAGTCAGCTATAGGCGGGCTGTCTCACACAAATCACCTACGAAGACATAGGGGGGCAACAACAGGAGAAGGGCGACACTAGAGTCCAGGAAGAACTCCGAGCCTACCCGTCATACGGGTGCGTCCTAGCCATATCATCTGGGGGACGAAGAAGAACATCAGAATCGAGTTGTGAGGGAACACGAGAAACAGACACAACAGTTGTGGGGACTATCCCGTAAGCCATACCTCCCAACCGTCCCGATTTCAGCGTGACAGTCCCGCTTTGGCACCGGGGTCCCGCTGTCCCGCTTCGGGCATTTAAAATCCCGAATTTGCGGCCGCCGGTGAAGCCCCGCCCACTTCCGGGACGTAGAGAGAGCCCGATTAGGTTTGTGGCTGTTTTTTTTTTCTTATACATGCTGGGTCTCCTCCCGACCGATCCCTCCCCCGCCCCCGCCCCCGCCCCCTGTGTGTGCGGCGCTGCCACGCTGAGGAAGAGAGCCAGCAGCGATCAAGATGAGAGGTCAGCGACTCACTACCTGAGGTGTGTGCACAGAGCTCTGGCGTCTCCTGCTCTTAGCTGCTATCCCGGCAGAGAAGGAGAGACGGGGGAGGTGCCGGGACAGTGCAGAGCTGTGAGCAGCCGGAGAAACTGAAGAGCTGCACATGGACAGATCAGCCGCCCCTGCACCACAGAGGAGATTGTGTGTGTGTGTGTGTGATGTGTGTGTGTGTGTGTGTGTGTGAGATGTGTGATGCTGCATTTGTGTGTGTGTCATGTGTGTATGAGGTATCTGGTGTGTGTGATGGCTGGGTGTGTGTGATGGCTGGGTGTGTGTGTGTGATGGCTGGGTGTGTGTGTGTGATGGCTGGGTTTGTGTGTGTGATGGCTGGGTGTGTGTGTGTGATGGCTGAGTGTGTGTGTGTGATGGCTGGGTGTGTGTGTGTGTGTGATGGCTGGGTGTGTGTGTGTGTGATGGCTGGGTGTGTGTGATGGCTGGGTGTGTGTGATGGCTGCATGTGTGTGATGGCTGCGTGTGTGTGTGTGTGATGGCTGCATGTGTGTGTGTGTGATGGCTGCGTGTGTGTGTGTGTGTGATGGCTGCATGTGTGTGTGATGGCTGCGTGTGTGTGTGTGATGGCTGCGTGTGTGTGTGTGATGGCTGCGTGTGTGTGATGACTGCGTGTGTGTGTGATGACTGCGTGTGTGTGATGACTGCGTGTGTGTGTGATGGCTGTGTGTGTGTGATGGCTGCGTGTGTGTGTGTGATGACTGCGTGTGTGTGTGATGGCTGCGTGTGTGTGTGATGGCTGTGTGTGTGTGTGATGGCTGCATGTGTGATGCATTTGTGTCAAAGCTGCATGTGTTTGTGAGCTGCGTTTGTGATGCTGCGTGTGTATGTGTGATACTGTGTGTGTGATGCTGCATGTGTGTGAGCTGCGTGCCTGTATGTCATTATACAGTATGGAGAACTGTGGCCATAATACAGTTTGGAGCATCATGTGGGGTCATTATACAGTATGGAGCATCATGTGAAGTCATTATACAGTATGGAGCATCATGTGCGGTCATTATACAATATGGAGCATCATGTGCAGCCAGTATACAGTATGGAGCATCATGTGTGGTCATTATACAATATGGAGCATCATGTGCAGTCATTATACAGTATGGAGCATCATGTGCGGTCATTATACAGTATGGAGCATCATGTGCAGCCAGTATACAGTATGGAGCATCATGTGCGGTCATTATACAATATGGAGCATCATGTGCGGTCATTATACAGTATGGAGCATCATGTGCGTTCATTATACAGTATGGAGCATCATGTGCGGCCATTATACAGTATGCATGCGGTCATTATACAGTATGGAGCATCATGTGCGGTCATTATACAGTATGGAGCATCATGTGCGGCCATTATACAGTATGGAGCATCATGTGCGGTCATTATACAGTATGGAGCATCATGTGCGGTCATTATACAGTATGCATGCGGTCATTATACAGTATGGAGCATCATGTGCGGTCATTATACAGTATGGAGCATCATGTGCGGCCATTATACAGTATGGAGCATCATGTGCGGCCATTATACAGTATGGAGCATCATGTGCGGTCATTATACAGTATGGAGCATCATGTGCGGTCATTATACAGTATGGAGCATCATGTGCGGCCATTATACAGTATGCATGCGGTCATTATACAGTATGGAGCGTCATGTGTGTTCATTATACAGTATGGAGCCTCATGTGTGGCCATTATACAGTATGGAGCACTGTGTGGCCATATTTTTTTGTTTATAACTATTGTATATGAAACAGTGTGATCAGCAGTGCTAAATGGGTGTGCTTGGGACGTGGATATGGGTGTGACTAATTATGAATGGGTGTGGTCAGAGGCGTGGCCTAAAATTTGCGCGCCGCAAACTTTGTCCCTCTTTCCCATCTTCAAAAGTTGGGAGGTATGCGTAAGCACAGCAGGGGAGGACCACAACACACAAGTGCTAGAAGGTAGGCACAGATTTCCACCTGCAAAGGGAACTCTGGAGGTGCCATCGGACCGGCCGGACTTGCGCAGCCCGGTTAACCGTATTCCGGATTGAGGATCCTGAAGCCTTCAGTAAAGAGGTAAAGAGACTGCAACCTGGTGTCCTCGTTATTTACTGCGACCGGCACTTCACCGCACTACCACCACCATCCACACCTATTATTGGGCGCCCCTCAGCAGGGTCACGGACCGGGTCTAGCCACCGTGACAATCCCAGAACAGAGACTGAGAGGCCCGGTACCGGGTACCCCTCGGCCCTGCGGCAGTGGGGGCGCTACAAACTTGGCGTCATGAACAGGATCTACTTAAGCCTGAAGAATCAGGTCACGTGTGCCTTGGAACTGTGCTTTATTGTGCTTGGACTGTGACTTATTGCCAGTGTATTGCCACCTGCCGCCGAAAGTTCCCGCCAAAACCCGCCGCCATTGCAGCGCCACAGGGAGCGCAGAGGAAGAAGAAGGGCGTAACATGGGAGGAGACTACCAAAGCGGCGCCAACAGTAGCGACCGCCCCCTTCGACTTCTGCTGCGAGATGACGACCTGCCCAGCAGCAGAGGAGGACTGCCCCCTGATTTGCAACGGCGGGAACGAGGTGAAGAGGGAGCTCGACCTTGGAGAAATGGCGGAGCCAGGTGCATGCGTTGCCGCCGAATGCCGGACAGCGATGATGATCAGCAAGTGCCCGAGTGACGGCGAAGTGATCCCAGCTTGCCCTCCCCCACTAGAGGCGGACCCGCGTCCACCGCAGCGGAAGGATCTGAACTCCTCAGAGCCGCCGGCGGAGGAGCTGAGCCTACCTATCCTGACCACGGAGCCATGGAGAGCGGAGCCATATCAGGAGGCCACCATGGAGGAACCGCAGTCTGGGCGGCGGCTGATTCCAGTGTCCTTGTCAGCGGAACGGATCGACATCGGTGGAATCACATCATGCGCAGGTAAGGAGGACGCACCTACTACCCTGGCCAATCCTGCTCCCCCGACCGATCCCGCTCCCGCGACCGCTCCTCACCCCAACAATAACCGTTTCCTCTCGGCGGGACTGATGGTGCTAACCCCCGACGCGATGGGGAAGCTGGTACCTCCACTACCGACCACGATGGGGGAACCCATAGATGTGAGCCCAGAGGGGGTGATCCTCCAGTGGGACACCCCCTGGACCGGGCAAGATGGAGCCCGGGAGGAAGGCCTCACCCTTGCTGTGCTCACTTGGGAACAATATAAACAATGCCTGATCCTACATTGGAAAAACCGAAAAAACACAGAACAAACTAACGCGCCAAAAGTACAACGCTCGAAGCCTGCGCGCGGCGGGGAAGACGCGGTAAAGCGGGGAACTGTGCTGGCCTTTCACCCAAAGCGGGGTTGGGGCTCCATACAGGAACCGGGACTACCGACTGACGTCTTCGTTACTAGTCACGATGTGAAGACTCCTTCTCGCAACCGATACGGTGACCCACTATTGCAAAGGGGAGATCAGGTGACCTATACCCGTCACCGGAGTGCACAAGGATGGTACGCTCGGAACGTCCAACGATGTGGGCCTGAGGGGGTGTCACCTGTTGCCTCGACCATGACCGATCCGGACTTGACAGATCTTGTTACTATCGCCACTGTACGCCTTGTTGCGGCTACCGAGCTTGCAGCCAGGGTCAGCCTTCGAATCCAGACACCGGGTGACCTGACTGCACCCGAGAGACCAACCATTGACACTGACACTACATCAGCCACAGACCAGGGGCCGAAGCCTGAACGGTCGGAAGGTGTCCACTATCGGCTGATGTCTTGCAACTTACTATGAGGCTCTAGATGCCTTATAAAATGTAAATAGTTAACTGTTTGTTTTTTGCTGTTTTGCTGCTACAACCCAATCAGGGTTAACTCTTAAAGGGATCCCTTTGTTTACCCGGGATCCCTTCTTCTGCTTTTTGTTTTTGTTTCCTGTTTTATCATTGTTGAAAGAACTGCTGGATCATGAACACTGCATGATTACAAACTCCTTGTAAATAGTTTGCACCTTCTTAAAGGTGCCCTCTACTGGTTTTATAAAAGAAAGGACTCTTTGCGAAGAAATTGTTCCTGGAAGCAATACCGGAGTCCTTGCTGCGTACGGACTTGCAGCTTGAGAAGTTGCACTACCTCATAGAGACTTGGTCCCCTCTTAAAGGGAACGTTCACCCATAGCACTTAAAGTATAATGATGCCTTAAGAGAAATAGTGATAATGCTTACATGTAAAGTTATATGTAGAAAGCTAGTTAATTGTAAGAAATGTTTAATAATGTGTTAGAGAATGAGGACAGGAAGTGAACCCGTATGGGGTTAGTCGGTGAGTCCTCCTAGGAGCCATACAGAGATGGCTCCGCGGTCCTACATTGTGAGATGGATGATAAGTTCTATACTGTGTATAGCAGAAGAAAGGCAGTAGGCCCGGGCAGAAAGGGGCGGTCCTGTAACAGAACGAGAGGCAGTAGGCCTGGGGCAGATGGACAGGCGGTCCTGCAGATGTAAAGATGGAAAATGAAGAAAAAGTTGATTAGCCTTATAGTGTTTTATAAGAAGGTCTTTAGTGGATTCAGCGTGTACGTCCTTAAAGGCAATGTTAAATTATGGTTCAGAAATTTGCACTAAGTAGAATACCCGGTTGGGTAAGAAAAGTTATTTATAGTATGTTAACCATGTTTGTAACGTTCAAGTGCCCTCACCTCCCATAAAGGGAAGCTCTGTTCAAACTTACTTGTTATTTGCATTTTCAAAATTGTATGTCTTTTTGCTGACATGTATTGTTGTTTTCTTCCCAGTCCAGGAGTACTGGATTTAACCGGGGGGGAGTGCAGCGCCCCAGAGTCCTGGTCGTTGCAGTACTGATGCTCCGCCGCTAAGGGGGGCTATGGTACGTCTGATGGCACTGAAGGAGTTCACCTGACCAGGTATCACAGACACCAATACACTTCACAGTCTGGCCTCCAGGGGGAGCTAAGGGTACTATGTATTAGGCCACTCCTCACAATCTGGTAAAACTGGGGGTTGGATAGGAAGTTAGAGAGAAAGCTGACTGGGGATCGAACAGGCAACATCCCGTGGCAGGGGGTGTTGCGGGGAGAGACTCAGGGGGGTCCCTGTCAGGGGTGGGATCCTGACAGAGGCCTAGCGAACAGAGAGAACGTTACGGGACCGCGCCTGCACTAGATAGCGGCGGTGCCCTAAGAAAGGACAAGAAGCGAGGTTTATTGTGCTGAGTGAGAAACGAGATCAACGCAACAGAGAAATACCAGTAGGAGTCGTGCTGTAAGACGAGGCAACATCCTACTGAGGCACGTAGCCGGTGGCCGGAACGCCGAGGAAGTACTAGGCTCCAAGCAATACTTCAAACCTACGGCAGGACAGTCAGCTATAGGCGGGCTGTCTCACACAAATCACCTACGAAGACATAGGGGGGCAACAACAGGAGAAGGGCGACACTAGAGTCCAGGAAGAACTCCGAGCCTACCCGTCATACGGGTGCGTCCTAGCCATATCATCTGGGGGACGAAGAAGAACATCAGAATCGAGTTGTGAGGGAACACGAGAAACAGACACAACAGTTGTGGGGACTATCCCGTAAGCACAGCAGGGGAGGACCACAACACACAAGCGCTAGAAGGTAGGCACAGATTTCCACCTGCAAAGGGAACTCTGGAGGTGCCATCGGACCGGCCGGACTTGCGCAGCCCGGTTAACCGTATTCCGGATTGAGGATCCCGAAGCCTTCAGTAAAGAGGTAAAGAGACTGCAACCTGGTGTCCTCGTTATTTACTGCGACCGGCACTTCACCGCACTACCACCACCATCCACACCTATTATTGGGCGCCCCTCAGCAGGGTCACGGACCGGGTCTAGCCACCGTGACAATCCCAGAACAGAGACTGAGAGGCCCGGTACCGGGTACCCGTCGGCCCTGCGGCAGTGGGGGCGCTACAGAGCGAGCTCTGGGAAGTGGGAGCTCTGCTGACCGCAACCCTAATCCTATTATCACACACACTAGAATTAGCCGTGGGTCGTGCCTGACTCTGCCTAGACGACTCTTCACAGCCTGAGAGGTAACTACCCCTAAAGAGAAATATAGCCTCACCTTGCCTCAGAGAAATTCCCCAAAGGAAAAGGGCAGCCCCCCCACATATATTGACTGTGAGTTAAGAGGAAGGCACAAACACAGGAATGAGACAGGTTTCATCAAAGGAGGCCAGACTTACTAAATAGACAGAAGATAGATAAAGGGATCTTTGCGGTCACCACAAAAAACTACAAAAAGCCACGCAGAGTGAGCAAAAAACCCCCGCACCGACTCACGGTGCGGTGGTGCCTCTCTGCAACCCAGAGCTTCCAGCTAGCGGGACAATATCATGATAGCCAGCTGGACAGAAACTTAGCAGGTACTCAGAAATATATTCAGCACACAAATGAACAACAAATGAGCTTAGCAGGGACTTAGCTTCTGTTGAAGTAGACAGGTCATCAGGAGATCCAAGTGAGATCTGAACCAGTACTGATACATTGACAGCTGGCATCAAGTAACGATCTGAGCAGAGTTAAATAGAGGAACCAGCCCAGTCCTAAACGATGCAGCTGAGGAAGCCACTTCAAGACCAGCAGCTCCACTTTCAGCCACCAGAGTGAACCCATGGACAGAACTCACAGAAATACCATTCCTGACCACAGGAGGGAGTTCGAGAACAGAGTTCACAACATCTGCCCCCAGCATTCTGCCCCCAGTGTCTCCAGGATTCTGCCTCCAGTGTCTCCAGGATTCTGCCCCCAGTATTCTGCCCCCCAGCGTCTCCAGGATTCTGCCCCAGTATTCTGCCCTCAGTGTCTCCAGGATTTTGCCCCCAGTGTCTCCAGCATTCTGCCCCTGTGTCTCCAGCATTCTTCTCCCAGTGTCTCCAGCATTCTGCCCCGTGTCTCCAGCATTCTGCCCCCTGTGTTTCCAGCATTCTGCCCCCTGTGTCTCCAGCATTCAGCCCCCAGTGTCTCCAGCATTCTGCCCCCAGTGTCTCCAGCATTCTGCTCCCAGTGACTCCAGCATTCTGCCCCCAGTGTCTCCAGCATTCTGCCCCCATTGCCACCAGCATTCTGCTCCCAGTGTCTCCAGCATTCTGCCCCAAGTGTCTCCAGCATTCTGTCCCCAGTGTCTCCAGCATTCTGCCTCCTGTGTCTCCAGCATTCTGCCCCCAGTGCCACCAGCATTCTGCCCCCAGTGTCTCAAACATTCTGCCCCAAGTGTCTCCAGCATTCTGCCCCCTGTGTCTCCAGCATTCTGCCCCCTGTGTCTCCAGCATTCTGTCCCCAGTGTCTCCAGCATTCTGCCCCCTGTGTCTCCAGCATTCTGCCTCCTGTGTCTCCAGCATTCTGCCTCCTGTGTCTCCAGCATTCTGCCCCCAGTGTCTCCAGCATTCTGCCCCCAGTGTCTCCAGCATTCTGCCCTGTGTCTCCAGCATTCTGCCCCCAGTGTCTCTAGCATTCTGCCCCAGTGTCTCTAGCATTCTGCTCCCAGTGTCTCCAGCATTCTGCCCCCAGTGTCTCCAGCATTCTGCCCCCAGTGTCTCCAGCATTCTGCTCCCAGTGTCTCCAGAATTCTGCCCCCAGTGTCTCCAGCATTCTGCCCCAGTGTCTCCAGCATTCTGCCCTCAGTGTCTCCAGCATTCTGCCCCCAGTGTCTCCAGCATTCTGCCCCAGTGTCTCCAGCATTCTGCTCCCAGTGTCTCCAGCATTCTGCCCCCAGTGTCTCCAGCATTCTGCCCCCAGTGTCTCCAGCATTCTGCCCCCAGTGTCTCCAGCATTCTTCCTCCCCCCCTTCCCACCGTGTCTCCAGTTGCCCCTGGGCCCCCTGGATCGCCGCGTTCAAAAAAAAACAAAAACAAGGTGGTCTTACCTGGCCGCGCTCCTGTGGCGGGCGAAGCTCCCGAGTCCACGCAGCTGAAGTGCACACTAGCCGGCGGCTGACAATGACGTCAGATGCCAGCGAAGGGCGCGCTGCAGCTGAAGTTAGCTGCCAGCCTCCAATGGGCTGGCGGCTGTTAACTATTGACATGCGGGCGCGGGCCCGCACGTCAATAACATTAAACTGCCGCAGCGCCTGTAGGGGGGGCCCGGTGAGCAGATGAGATGGGGCCCGATGCGGGCCCCCTCTGCCCACCGGGCCCCATACGCCAGTAATGCCCTGATGGCGGTCGTGCCTGCAGGTATGGGGTAAATCCAGAGGTAATTAGCATTAAAGTGCTTCCTGCTGAAACACAGATGCCAGGAGGAGATGAGCTTATATCCTCCCAGGAGTTGCTCATGCTCGATCATCATTGTGGCACACTTAGCAGCTGCAGTCATCGCTCACTATACTCTGAGTGCGACTGTAATCACTTTGATAATAATAATAATCTTATTTTTATATAGCGCTAACATATTCTGCAGCGATTTACAGTTTGCACACATTTTCATCACTGTCCCCAATGGGGCTCACAATCTAAATTCCCTATCAGTATGTCTTTGGAATGTGGGAGGAAACCGGAGAACCCAGAGGAAACCGGAGAACACGGAGAGAACATACAAACTCCTTGCAGATGTTGTCCTTGGTGGGATTTGAGCCCAGGACTCCAGCGCTGCAAGGCTGCAGTGCTAACCACTGAGCCACCATGCTGCCCGTGTATGTGCAGACCGAACTGTCAATCAAAGTGCCGGAGCGTGATTACATCCGTGCACCAACCAGTGATTGAAAGCGAGCGTGGCATTTCAATGCTATTTACCTGTGGATTAACCCTATATCTGCAGGTAATTAAAGTTTTTGTATATGTCCGGCTGCAATGATACCCATGGGACTGCTCACTTATAAGAGCCCTGCCCCAGGCACCCTTCTTCTCTCACAATAAGAAACTTGTTCCCCCACCCTAATGATATGTACCAATTAACATAGCAAAAAAGAGTCTGTGGCTATAATGACCTGGATTAACAAGTGTTCCAACCTTTTGCCTAGATGGCCCTCTTTGTAGGACAGGGGCTGCTATTGATTGGCAATAGTTATGCACTTAGGGTCAGGGAAGGGAATGCTGAGCATGAGAACAAGGGGAAAAAACAAATATGATATCCAGGGCCGGACTGGCCATTGGGCAGTTCTGGCAAATGCCAGAAGGGCCGGTGGCAGTCGTGGGCAGCTCGCCAGCGCCGACTCCCCCCTGCCGCCGACTCCCCTCCGCCAGCGCCGCCGTATTCAACTATACCGACGGTACAGTTGAATGCAATGATGGAGGAGAGAGCGTCTGCTGACGCTCCATCTCCCATCATTCCCCTCTCTGCGTCTGACACTGAGACCAGAGACGGGAGCAGCGCAGGGCACGAGGAGAGTGTTTTTTTTAAAATATGTCACAATAACTGGATTGTGGGGCTATTGGGGGGCTGTATTACATTCTATGGGGGCTGTGCTGTATTACATTCTATGGGGGGGATTTATTACATTCTATGGGGTTGGCTGCATTACATTCTATGGGGGGCTGGCGGCATTACATTCTATGGGGGCTGGCTGCATTACATTCTATGGGGGCTGGCTGCATTACATTCTATGGGGGCTGGCTGCATTACATTCTATGGGGGCTGTGCTGTATTACATTCTATGGGGCTGTGCTGCATTACATTCTATGGGGGCTGTGCTGCGTTACATTCTATGGGGGCTGGCTGCATTACATTCTATGGGGGCTGGCTGGATTACATTATATGGGGGCTGGCTGCGTTACTTTCTATGGGGGCTGGCTGCATTACATTCTATGGGTGGCTGGCTGCATTACATTCTATGGGGGCTGGCTGCATTACATTCTATGGGTGGCTGGCTGCATTACATTCTATGGGGGCTGGCTGCATTACATTCTATGGGGGGCTGTATTACATTCTATGGGGGGCTGTATTACATTCTATGGGGGAGGGCTGTATTACATTCTATGGGGTGCTGTATTATATTCTATGGAGGGGCTACATTATATTCTAGGGGGGCTGCATTATGCTCTATGAGGGGGCTACTATATATTATATATGGGAGAAAAGGAGTAAGACGGAGAAAGCAAATACTGCAAATGATTTATTGAATCATACAAAAGTTAATACATACAAGTATAATAGCACTATAAAAAGGGATGGTAAGAATAGAGTGAGTCCCCACCAGTATAAACCACCACCTGAGTAGAAATATAACTTATCTATTAGTAATATAGAGGCAGCCGCCCATAAACATGAGGTGAGCCGTGGGAGACACAAAATCATGCCCCACACTAGAAATACTGGCAACCAGACAGGCGCTTACCGACAGGGTGCAGAGGTGGTATGTACCGGGTGGGATTCAGTCCAGCGGGACCCCCCACTCTATTCTTACCATCCCTTTTTATAGTGCTATTATACTTGTATGTATTAACTTTTGTATGATTCAATAAATCATTTGCAGTATTTGCTTTCTCCGTCTTACTCCTTTTCTCCTATTATTCTTATGGAGTTGCTTTGTCCTTGGGACTCTGGGTTTTTCTGGCACGATTCAGTGTTCTAAATCTCCCAGATAATATGTTGCCTAGTTCTGTTCTAATATATATTATATATGCAGGGGATGCATTATACTATATGAGGGGGCTGCATTATATTCTATGGGGGTTACATTATACTCAGGGGGCTACAATATATTATGTGGGGTGGCTGCATTATACTCTGGGGTGGCATCATTATACTATATGTGGGCTGCATTATACTGTATCGAGGACTATGGGGAATACATGATACTATATGAAGAACTATGGTGTGCATTATACTATGGGAAGTGAATTGTACCCCCAGGAAGAAGCACACGCGAAACGCGCGTCGGGGCTGGAAGGTTCAGCGTGCCATTTGGCCGAGCACTGTGGGAGAGACACGGATCAGGTAATACGTATAGGGCATGGGGTATTTTGCCTGTTTTATGCCTTGTATTTACAATGATAGTGTGAATCATGGAATGCATTAGGATCTGATAGATCCATGGTTCAGGTTCTTGGTTAAGTCCTGCCATTGCACCCAAAGGATTGCATTCAGCCATGTGCATCCCCTAACACCCTTATGTGTTGACTGTTTTTATAGTCTTATTCCTGTCTAAATTTCAATGTATCTGCTCATGTATTTTGGTATTTGAGGCACCTTACTTACTTTTTTTGTGTTTATTTATGCGTTTTTAACCATTTATAATAAAAATATTTAGCTTTTTATTGTTGCAACACTTCTTTGAACACAGTCTTAATAACTGTGGTATCAATATGTTATAGTGTTACGTGAAGTGCTGCCCATTCCTTTAGGGAATATGGGCTTGGGTATTGTTTACTATATGGAGGAATTGCAGTGTATTTTAATATATGGAGGACTATGAGGAGTGTATTATACTATATGGAGGACTGAGGTGTGTATTATACTATTTGGAGGACTGAGGAGTTTATTATACTATATGGAGGACTGAGGAGTGTATTATACTATATGGAGAACTGAGGAGTGTATTATACTATATGGAGGACTGAGGAGTGTATTATACTATATGGAGGATTGAGGTGCACATTAAAATATATGGAGGACTATGGGGTGTATTATACTAAACAAGCAAAATGCTGCCTATTCATCGAGTGATTGGATTGTTTATGTGGGAACAGAAATCCTTGTTCTCAGCAGCACATCGCCGGTGTAAACTGTAGATGTGCTGCTGATAACATGATATTGTATGGGGACAGATTGATCTAATTGTGATTGTTCAGTTCCCTTCATTTTTTCTCAGTTGGTGTAAAGAGGCCGGGAAACAAGCGAACGACTTTGGTATTGTCGATCACACTCGTTTAGTGGCCTGAGATCAGCGCATATAAATACAGCAGAAATGCTTTGCAGGGAGACCAGGCAAGGATGATGACTAGTGTTGAGCGATACCGTCCGATACTTGAAAGTATCGGTATCGGATAGTATCGGCCGATACCCGCAAAGTATCGGATATCGCCGATACCGATACCCGATACCCAATACAAGTCAATGGGACACCAAGTATCGGAAGGTATCCTGATGGTTCCTAGGGTCTGAAGGAGAGGAAACTCTCCTTCAGGCCCTGGGATCTATATTAATGTGTAAAATAAAGAATTAAAATAAAAAATATTGATATACTCACTTCTCCGGAGGCCCCTGCACCTCACCGCTGTTAACCGGCAGCCTTCTTTGCTTAAAATGAGCGCGTTTAGGGCCTTCCTAGAATTAGGAATTTAGGAGCTGAGAATGACGTCACGGCTTGTGATTGGTCGCGTGGCGGTCACATGAAGGTCATGGAAGGTGCTGAACGCGCTCATTTTAAGCAAATCAGGCTGCCGGTTACTACCAGGGCGCGTCAGAGGGTGAGTAAATCCCTATTTTTTATTTTAATTCTTTATTTTTTACATGGATATGGATCCCAGGGCCTGAAGGAGAGTTTCCTCTCCTTCAGACCCTGGGAACCATACACTGGGAACTTCCGATTCCGATTCCCGATACCACAAAAGTATCGGATCTCGGTATCGGAATTCCGATACCACAAGTATCGGCTGATACCTGATACTTGCGGTATCGGAATGCTCAACACTAATGATGACCGTTGTAGTTAGCACCCGGCGCCTGGGAATAGCGCTAACTCTACTGCTTTTCCCAGCCGCCAGAGCATTTAATTCTGGTATGTGTAATGATTTTTAGGGTTGATGTCAGCTGCGTAATGTCAGCTACTATCAATCCCTGGTGTAAGTAATGGAGAGGAGTCTATCAGACACTACTGGCCCAGACCTGGCGAGACCCAGCGACTCTGAAGAGCGGTGACGGTAGTATCAATACTGCTCTTCACAGTCGCCGAGCTCAGCGCAAGACCCGGAATATCTGAAGAGCGGTGACGTTACTGATGTCACCGCTCTTCAGAGTCACCAGGTCTCGTGCTGCGCAGCGGAACCAAAAGTGGCTGTAGGCAAAGTTTATGGAGCATCAGAATGAGGTTCCACAGCCTTTGGTCATCTCATCCCTTCATTATCTACGAGATCCAGTTATGTAGGTAAAGTAGCGGCTTTTCTTGGTTCTGCAACTAAAAGCAAAAATAGGACTGAGCTGTAATACTGGATACAGCTGTGATTATATGTTATATAGTCGTGTTACACTCCCCTCACTTCTTGTAACCTACAAGTGTACAAAGATATTATACAGTCACCATGTGACAAGTGGGCCTGTGTAACTTCAAATGTCATGGCTGAATTTTAGTCCCAGTCCGGCTCTGATAATATCCATATGCTCCAAGATCCTACATTTTCTCCATCTTCTTACAAATACATTGTGTTCCTAAGGGTACGTGTCCACGGTCAGTAAACGCTGCGTGTTTGACGCTGCGCAGAGCTGCAGCGTCAAACACGCAGCGTCCAGATGTTCCAGCATAGTGGAGGGGATTTTTTGAAATCCCGTGTCCACTATGCGTGGAAACACGCACGCGGTGACCCTGCGACTCCGGACATGCTGCGCGTCTTTTCAGATCGCAGCATGTCCGTGTTCCATGCGGCGACGCTGCGTCGTCGTAAGTAATATCACAGGGCCCTATGCGTGGGGTGCGATGATCCCGGATGTGTACAATGAACACATCCGGCATCATCGCGTCCCAGAAAAGGGGCGGGGCTTAGCGCCGAGCGGCTTTGCCGCTCCGACGATACCGCCGGCCATCCTGACTGTGGACACATACCCTTAAACTTCCACTAAATGGTTCCTCGGTGTCAAACCGATACGAAAAGACGGGTAAGGTTGGCTAAAGCCAGCGTTTGTTTTTTTAAAACTGCAGCCAAATAAGAGAGGTTTCCTGAAAAATGTGGATGCTGGTTTATTTGTATGTATATATATATATATATATATATTAAGAGATGATTGCAAAATGTTCAGTTACTTTGATTTTTCTCTTTATAGGTACATTTTTGAGTAAAATGTAAATTGTTATTTTATTCTATAAACTTCTGACAATATGTCTCCGAAATTCCAAGCAATAATTTTTGTAGTTTTTTTCTGACAAAGAAAAATGGTCAAAATTTAAAAAAAACCCACGGCTTTCAGACCTCAAATAATGCAAAGAAAACAAGTTCATAATCATTTAGAAACAACAATCCTAATGTTTTAACTCAGGAAGAGTTCAGCAATCAATATTTGTTGGAATCACCACTATGGTTGTCAGTGCCGGCTTGCTGTGAGCGCCACCCTGTGGTCGCGCTTATAGCAATGCATTAATTCTGCTACATAGAGGCGATCTGATCATCGCCTCTATGTAGCTGAGCCGATCGGGTTATGGCAGTTTCTAGTAACTCATGGAGACTATTGAAGCATGCCAAAAGTTTAAAAAAAGTTTTAAAAAATATAATTTTTTTTAAAACAATATAAAAGTTCAAATCACCCCCCTTTCGCCCATTCAAAATAATACAATAAAAATAAAATCAAACCCACACATATTTGGTATCGTTCAGAATCGCCCGATCTATCGATAAAAAAAGGATTAACCTGATCGTTAAATGGCGTAGCGAGAAAAAAGTCAAAACGCCAAAATTACATTTTTTTGGTCGCCGCAACATTGCATTAAAATGCAATAATGAGCAACCAAAAGAACATATCTGCACCAAAATGGTATCATTAAAAATGTAAGCTCGGCACGCAAAAAATAAGCCCTCACCCGACCCCAGATCATGAAAAATGGAGACGCTACTGGTATAAGAAAATGGCACAATTTGTTTTAGCAAAGTTTGGATTTTTTTTTCACCACTTAAATAAAAAATAACCTAGACATGTTTGGTGTCTATGAACTCGTAATGACCTGGAGAATCATAATGGCAGCTCAGATTTAGCATTCAGCGAACCTAGCAAAAAAGCCAAGCAAAAACAAGTGTGGGATTGCACTTTTTTTGCAATTTCACCTCACTTGGAATTTTTTTTAGTACACGACATGGTAAAACCAATGGTGTCGTTCAATAGTACAACTCGTCCCGCAAAACATAAGCCCTCATATGGCCATATTGACAGAAAAATAAAAAAGTTATGTCTCTGGGAAGGAGGGGAGTGAAAAACGAAAACGCAAAACCGAAAAAAGCTCCGGGGTTAAGGGGTTAAAATCTACTTAAAAGCTTTTCCATGTCTTGGATTCCATTTTTCTTTAGCAAGTTTTATAACATATTTAATAAACTTTATACATATCATTTAAAAAAAAAAAAAAACAACCAAAATCGCAATACACAAAATAAAAATAGTAAATTAGTAAAGGCAAGCAAATTCACCTTCGTAATAAAATTTATAGCGCTAATGTAACAAAAATAAATTAAGGGGGCATGGTAGATTGTGAGACCTCGCGGGCAGGGTCCTCTCTCCTCCTGTACCAGTCGTGACTTGTATTGTTTAAGATTATTGCACTTGTTTTTATTATGTATACCCCTCCTCACATGTAAAGCGCCATGGAATAAATGGCGCTATAATAATAAATAATAACTAGATGGGCATTTCCTGAAGGAAATACATGGTGCTTGAACAGCGCTGCCAGATTTACAGCAGCACTTTTCACACACGGGACCAGGGGAGCACTTACTTTTCCACACCCGGGACCGGGGCGCACTTACTTTTCCACACCCGGGACCGGGGCGCACTTACTTTTGCACACGGGGCCGGGGGCGCACTTACTTTTGCACACAGGGCCGGGGGCGCACTTACTTTTGCACACGGGGCCGGGGGCGCACTTATTTTTGCACACGGGGCCGGGGGCGCACTTACTTTTGCACACGGGGCCGGGGGCGCACTTACTTTTGCACACGGGGCCGGGGGCGCACTTACTTTTGCACACGGGGCCGGGGGCGCACTTACTTTTGCACACGGGGCCGGGGGCGCACTTACTTTTGCACACGGGGCCGGGGGCGCACTTACTTTTGCACACGGGGCCGGGGGCGCACTTACTTTTGCACACGGGGCCGGGGGCGCACTTACTTTTGCACACGGGGCCGGGGGCGCACTTACTTTTGCACACGGAGCCGGGGGGCGCACTTACTTTTGCACATGGGGCCGGGGGCGCACTTACTTTTGCACACGGGGCCGGGGGGGCGCACTTACTTTTCACACACGGGGCCGGAGGGGCACTTACTTTTCACACACGGGGCCGGGAGGGGGGGCACTTACTTTTGCACACGGGGCCGGGGGGCGCACTTACTTTTCACACACGGGGCCGGAGGGGCACTTACTTTTCACACACGGGGCCGGGAGGGGGGGCACTTACTTTTGCACACGGGGCCGGGGGCGCACTTACTTTTGCACACGGGGCGGGGGCGCACTTACTTTTGCACACGGGGCCGGGGGCGCACTTACTTTTGCACACGGGGCCGGGGGCGCACTTACTTTTGCACACGGGGCCGGGGGGCGCACTTACTTTTGCACACGGGGCCTGGGGGCACACTTACTTTTACACACGGGGCCGGGGGCGCACTTACTTTTGCACACGGGGCCGGGGGCGCACTTACTTTTGCACACGGGGCCGGGGGCGCACTTACTTTTGCACACGGGGCCGGGGGCGCACTTACTTTTGCACACGGGGCCGGGGGCACACTTACTTTTGCACACGGGGCCGGGGGCGCACTTACTTTTGCACACGGGGCCGGGGGCGCACTTACTTTTGCACACGGGGCCGGGGGCGCACTTACTTTTGCACACGGGGCCGGGGGCGCACTTACTTTTGCACACGGGGCCGGGGGCGCACTTACTTTTGCACACGGGGCCGGGGGCGCACTTACTTTTGCACACGGGGCCGGGGGCGCACTTACTTTTCACACACGGGGCCGGAGGGGCACTTACTTTTCACACACGGGGCCGGGAGGGGGGGCACTTACTTTTCACACACGGGACGAGAGGGTGTCATAGTCACTTTATTCTGATGTTTGACTTTGATAAATGATCATGTCCTAAAATGAACACCGTACATTTGCATAGCTGCCATCTTTGGAAGGTCAAGTTGGGGGTAATGGAAAGTTCGCCATTATTTCCTATGGGAAATTTTTTTTTTTAAATGCGATTTAAATAAAATCTACATATCGGATCGACTATAAAAGTCATAGCACACCTGTCCCCACCGAGGCCTTCGAAACGCCGCCTGAACGGGGTCTCTGCGCCGAGCGGTTCGGGCCGCATTAATTGCGGAAAACGCGGAGAAGAAGAAGAACTAGATGGGCATTTCCTGAAGGAAATACATGGTGCTTGAACAGCGCTGCCAGCTTTACAGCAGCACTTCACACACCAGGGGAGCACTTACTTTTGCACACCTGGGACCGGGGCGCACTTACTTTTGCACACGGGGCTGGGGGCGCGCTTACTTTTGCACACGGGGCCGGGGGCGCGCTTACTTTTGCACACGGGGCCAAGGGCGCCATTACTTTTGCACACGGGGCCGGGGGCGTGCTTACTTTTGCACACGGGGCCGGGGGAGCGCACTTTTGCACACGGGGCCAAGGGCGCGCTTACTTTTGCACACGGGGCCGGGGGGCGCCATTACTTTTGCACACGGGGCCGGGGGGCGCCATTACTTTTGCACACGGGGCCGGGGGCGCCATTACTTTTGCACACGGGGCCGGGGGCGCCATTACTTTTGCACACGGGGCCGGGGGCGCCATTACTTTTGCACACGGGGCCGGGGGCGCCATTACTTTTGCACACGGGGCCGGGGGCGCCATTACTTTTGCACACGGGGCCGGGGGCGCCATTACTTTTGCACACGGGGCCGGGGGCGCCATTACTTTTGCACACGGGGCCGGGGGCGCCATTACTTTTGCACACGGGGCCGGGGGCGCCATTATTTTGGACACGGGGCCGGGGGCGCCATTACTTTTGCACACGGGGCCGGGGGCGCCATTACTTTTGCACACGGGGCCGGGGGCGCCATTACTTTTGCACACGGGGCCGGGGGCGCCATTACTTTTGCACACGGGGCCGGGGGCGCCATTACTTTTGCACACGGGGCCGGGGGCGCCATTACTTTTGCACACGGGGCCGGGGGCGCCATTACTTTTGCACACGGGGCCGGGGGCGCCATTACTTTTGCAAACGGGGCCGGGGGCGCCATTACTTTTGCACACGGGGCCGGGGGCGCCATTACTTTTGCACACGGGGCCGGGGGCGCCATTACTTTTGCACACTGGACCGGGGGCACCATTACTTTTGCACACGGGGCCGGGGGCGCCATTACTTTTGCACACGGGGCCGGGGGCGCCATTACTTTTGCACACGGGGCCGGGGGCGCCATTACTTTTGCACACGGGGCCGGGGGCGCCATTACTTTTGCACACGGGGCCGGGGGCGCCATTACTTTTGCACACGGGGCCGGGGGCGCCATTACTTTTGCACACGGGGCCGGAGACGCCATTACTTTTGCACACGGGGCCGGGGGCGCCATTACTTTTGCACACGGGGCCGGGGGCGCGCTTACTTTTGCACACGGGGACGGGGGCGCGCTTACTTTTGCACACGGGGCCGGGGGCGCCATTACTTTTGCACACGGGGCCGGGGGCGCCATTACTTTTGCACACGGGGCCGGGGGCGCCATTACTTTTGCACACGGGGCCGGGGGCGCCATTACTTTTGCACACGGGGCCGGGGGCGCCATTACTTTTGCACACGGGGCCGGGGGCGCCATTACTTTTGCACACGGGGCCGGGGGCGCCATTACTTTTGCACACGGGGCCGGGGGCGCCATTACTTTTGCACACGGGGCCGGGGGCGCCATTACTTTTGCACACGGGGGCGCCATTACTTTTGCACTCGGGGCCGGGGGCGCCATTACTTTTGCACACGGGGCCGGGGGTGCCATTACTTTTGCACACGGGGCCGGGGGCGCCATTACTTTTGCACTCGGGACCGGGGGCGCCATTACTTTTGCACACGGGGCCGGGGGCGCCATTACTTTTGCACACGGGGCCGGGGGTGCGCTTACTTTTGCACACGGGGCCGGGGGCGCGCTTACTTTTGCACACGGGGCCGGGGGCGCGCTTACTTTTGCACACGGGGCCGGGGGCGCGCTTACTTTTGCACACGGGGCCGGGGGCGCGCTTACTTTTGCACACGGGGCCGGGGGCGCGCTTACTTTTGCACACGGGGCCAAGGGCGCGCTTACTTTTGCACACGGGGCCGGGGGGCGCCATTACTTTTGCACACGGGGCCGGGGGGCGCCATTACTTTTGCACACGGGGCCGGGGGCGCCATTACTTTTGCACACGGGCCTGGGGCGCCATTACTTTTGCACACGGGGCCGGGGGCGCCATTACTTTTGCACACGGGGCCGGGGGCGCCATTACTTTTGCACACGGGGCCAGGGGCGCGCTTACTTTTGCACACGGGACCGGGGGCGCCCTTACTTTTGCACACGGGGACGGGGGCGCGCTTACTTTTGCACACGGGGCCGCCCTTACTTTTGCACACGGGGCCGGGGGCGCCATTACTTTTGCACACGGGGCCGGGGGCACCATTACTTTTGCACACGGGGCCGGGGGCGCCATTACTTTTGCACACGGGGCCGGGGGCGCCATTACTTTTGCACACGGGGCCGGAGGCGCCATTACTTTTCCACAAGGGGCCGGGGGCGCCATTACTTTTGCACACGGGGCCGGGGGCGCGCTTACTTTTGCACACGGGGCCGAGGGCGCGCTTACTTTTGCACACGGGGCCGGGGGCGCGCTTACTTTTGCACACGGGGCCAAGGGCGCGCTTACTTTTGCACACGGGGCCAAGGGCGCGCTTACTTTTGCACACGGGGCCGGGGGGCGCCATTACTTTTGCACACGGGGCCGGGGGCGCCATTACTTTTGCACACGGGCCTGGGGCGCCATTACTTTTGCACACGGGCCTGGGGCGCCATTACTTTTGCACACGGGGCCGGGGGCGCCATTACTTTTGCACACGGGGCCGGGGGTGCCATTACTTTTGCACACGGGGCCGGGGGTGCCATTACTTTTGCACACGGGGCCGGGGGCGCCATTACTTTTGCACACGGGGCCGGGGGCGCGCTTACTTTTGCACACGGGACCGGGGGCGCCCTTACTTTTGCACACGGGGACGGGGGCGCGCTTACTTTTGCACACGGGGCCGGGGGCGCCCTTACTTTTGCACACGGGGCCGGGGGCGCCCTTACTTTTGCACACGGGGCCGGGGGCGCCATTACCTTTGCACACGGGGCCGGGGGCGCCCTTACTTTTGCACACGGGGCCGGGGGCGCCATTACTTTTGCACACGGGGCCGGGGGCGCCATTACTTTTGCACACGGGGCCGGGGGCGCCATTACTTTTGCACACGGGGCCGGGGGCGCCATTACTTTTGCACACGGGGCCGGAGGCGCCATTACTTTTCCACAAGGGGCCGGGGGCGCAATTACTTTTGCACACGGGGCCGGGGGCGCGCTTACTTTTGCACACGGGGCCGAGGGCGCGCTTACTTTTTCACACGGGGCCGAGGGCGCGCTTACTTTTGCACACGGGGCCGGGGGCGCGCTTACTTTTGCACACGGGGCCAAGGGCGCGCTTACTTTTGCACACAGGGCCGGGGGCGCCATTACTTTTGCACACGGGGCCGGGGGCGCCATTACTTTTGCACACGGGACCGGGGGCGCCATTACTTTTGCACACGGGGCCGGGGGCGTCATTACTTTTGCACACGGGGCCGGGGGGCACTTACTTTTCACACACAGGGCCGGGGGGCACTTACTTTTCACACACGGGGCCGGGGGGCACTTACTTTTCACACACGGGGTCGGGGGGCACTTACTTTTCACACACGGGGCCGGGTGGGCACTTACTTTTCACACACGGGGTCGGGGGGCACTTACTTTTCACACACGGGACGAGAGGGTGTCATAGTCACTTTATTCTGATGTTTGACTTTGATAAATGATCATGTCCTAAAATGGACACCGTACATTTGCATAGCTGCCATCTTTGGAAGGTCAAGTTGGGGGTAATGGAAAGTTCGCCATTATTTCCTATGGGAAATTTTTTTTTTTAAATGCGATTTAAATAAAATCTACATATCGGATCGACTATAAAAGTCATAGCACACCTGTCCCCACCGAGGCCTTCGAAATGCCGCCTGAACGGGGTCTCTGCGCCGAGCGGTTCGGGCCGCATTAATTGCGGAAAACGCGGAGAAGAATAATAATAATAAACTAGATGGGCATTTCCTGAAGGAAATACATGGTGCTTGAACAGCGCTGCCAGCTTTACAGCAGCACTTCACACACCAGGGGAGCACTTACTTTTGCACACCCGGGACCGGGGCGCACTTACTTTTGCACACGGGGCCGGGGGCGCGCTTACTTTTGCACACGGGGCCGGGGGCGCGCTTACTTTTGCACACGGGGCCAAGGGCGCCATTTCTTTTGCACACGGGGCCGGGGGCGCGCTTACTTTTGCACACGGGGCCGGGGGCGCGCACTTTTGCACACGGGGCCAAGGGCGCGCTTACTTTTGCACACGGGGCCAAGGGGGCGCCATTACTTTTGCACACGGGGCCGGGGGCGCCATTACTTTTGCACACGGGGCCGGGGGCGCCATTACTTTTGCACACGGGGCCGGGGGCGCCATAACTTTTGCACACGGGGCCGGGGGCGCCATTACTTTTGCACACGGGGCCGGGGGCGCCATTACTTTTGCACACGGGGCCGGGGGCGCTATTACTTTTGCACACGGGGCCGGGGGCGCCATTACTTTTGCACACGGGGCCGGGGGCGCCATTACTTTTGCACACGGGGCCGGGGGCGCCATTACTTTTGCACACGGGGCCGGGGGCGCCATTACTTTTGCACACGGGGCCGGGGGCGCCATTACTTTTGCACACGGGGCCGGGGGCGCCATTACTTTTGCACACGGGGCCGGGGGCGCCATTACTTTTGCACACGGGGCCGCCATTACTTTTGCACACGGGGCCGGGGGCGCCATTACTTTTGCACACGGGGCCTGTGGGCGCCATTACTTTTGCACACGGGACCGGGGGCGCCATTACTTTTGCACACGGGACCGGGGGCGCCATTACTTTTGCACACGGGACCGGGGGAGCCATTACTTTTGCACACGGGGCCGGAGGCGCCATTACTTTTGCACACGGGGCTGGGGGCGCCATTACTTTTGCACACGGGGCCGGGGGCGCGCTTACTTTTGCACACGGGGCCGGGGGCGCCATTACTTTTGCACACGGGGCTGGGGGCGCCATTACTTTTGCACACGAGGCCGGGGGCGCGCTTACTTTTGCACACGGGTCCGGGGGCGCCATTACTTTTGCACACGGGGCCGGGGGCGCCATTACTTTTGCACACGGGGCCGGGGGCGCCATTACTTTTGCACACGGGGCCGGGGGCGCCATTACTTTTGCACACGGGGCCGGGGGCGCCATTACTTTTGCACACGGGGCCGGGGGCGCCATTACTTTTGCACAAGGGGCGCCATTACTTTTGCACACGGGGCCGGGGGCGCGCTTACTTTTGCACACGGGGCCGGGGGCGCGCTTACTTTTGCACACGGGGCCGGGGGCGCGCTTACTTTTGCACACGGGGCCGGGGGCGCCATTACTTTTGCACACGGGGCCGGGGGCGCCATTACTTTTGCACACGGGGCCGGGGGCGCCATTACTTTTGCACACGGGGCCGGGGGCGCCATTACTTTTGCACACGGGGCCGGGGGCGCCATTACTTTTGCACACGGGGCCGGGGGCGCCATTACTTTTGCACACGGGGCCGGGGGCGCCATTACTTTTGCACACGGGGCCGGGGGCGCCATTAGTTTGGCACACGGGGCCGGGGGCGTCATTACTTTTGCACACGGGGCCGGGGGCGCCATTACTTTTGCACACGGGGCCGGGGGCGCCATTACTTTTGCACACGGGGCCGGGGGCGCCATTACTTTTGCACACGGGGCCGGGGGCGCCATTACTTTTGCACACGGGGCCGGGGGCGCCATTACTTTTGCACACGGGGCCGGGGGCGCCATTACTTTTGCACACGGGGCCGGGGGCGCCATTAGTTTGGCACACGGGGCCGGGGGCGTCATTACTTTTGCACACGGGGCCGGGGGCGCCATTACTTTTGCACACGGGGCCGGGGGCGCCATTACTTTTGCACACGGGGCCGGGGGCGCCATTACTTTTGCACACGGGGCCGGGGGCGCCATTACTTTTGCACACGGGGCCGGGGGCGCCATTACTTTTGCACACGGGGCCGGGGGCGCCATTACTTTTGCTCACGGGGCCGGAAGCGCCATTACTTTTGCACAAGGGGCCGGGGGCGCCATTACTTTTGCACACGGGGCCGGGGGCGCGCTTACTTTTGCACACGGGGCCGGGGGCGCGTTTACTTTTGCACACGGGGCCGGGGGCGCCATTACTTTTGCACACGGGGCCGGGGGCGCCATTACTTTTGCACACGGGGCCGGGGGCTCCATTACTTTTGCACACGGGGCCGGGGGCGCCATTACTTTTGCACACGGGGCCGGGGGCGCGCTTACTTTTGCACACGGGGCCGGGGGCGCGCTTACTTTTGCACACGGGGCCGGGGGCGCGCTTACTTTTGCACACGGGGCGCGCTTACTTTTGCACACGGGGCCGGGGGCGCCATTACTTTTGCACACGGGGCCGGGGGCGCCATTACTTTTGCACACGGGGCCGGGGGCGCCATTACTTTTGCACACGGGGCGCCATTACTTTTGCACACGGGGCCGGGGGCGCCATTACTTTTGCACACGGGGCCGGGGGCGCCATTACTTTTTGCACACGGGGTCGGGGGCGCCATTACTTTTGCACACGGGGCCGGGGGCGTCATTACTTTTGCACACGGGGCCGGGGGCGCCATTACTTTTGCACACGGGGCCGGGGGCGCCATTACTTTTGCACACGGGGCCGGGGGCGCCATTACTTTTGCACACGGGGCCGGGGGCGCCATTACTTTTGCACACGGGGCCGGGGGCGCCATTACTTTTGCTCACGGGGGCGGAGGCGCCATTACTTTTGCACAAGGGGCCGGGGGCGCCATTACTTTTGCACACGGGGCCGGGGGCGCGCTTACTTTTGCACACGGGGCCGGGGGCGCGCTTACTTTTGCACACGGGGCCGGGGGCGCGCTTACTTTTGCACACGGGGCCGGGGGCGCGCTTACTTTTGCACACGGGGCCGGGGGCGCCATTACTTTTGCACACGGGGCCGGGGGCGCGCTTACTTTTGCACACGGGGCCGGGGGCGCCATTACTTTTGCACACGGGGCCGGGGGCGCCATTACTTTTGCACACGGGGCCGGGGGCGCCATTACTTTTGCACACGGGGCGCCATTACTTTTGCACACGGGGCCGGGGGCGCGCTTACTTTTGCACACGGGGCCGGGGGCGCGCTTACTTTTGCACACGGGGCCGGGGGCGCCATTACTTTTGCACACGGGGCCGGGGGCGCCATTACTTTTGCACACAGGGCCGGGGGCGCCATTACTTTTGCACACGGGGCCGGGGGCATCATTACTTTTGCACACGGGGCCGGGGGCGTCATTACTTTTGCACATGGGGCCGGGGGCGCCATTACTTTTGCACACGGGGCCGGGGGCGTCATTACTTTTGCACACGGGGCCGGGGGCGTCATTACTTTTGTACATGGGGCCGGGGGCGCCATTACTTTTGCACACGGGGCCGGGGGCGCCATTACTTTTGCACACGGGGCCGGGGGCGCCATTACATTTGCACACGGTGCCGGGGGCGCCATTACTTTTGCACACGGTGCCGGGGGCGCCATTACTTTTGCACACGGGGCCGGGGGCGCCATTACTTTTGCACACGGGGCCGGGGGCGCCATTACTTTTGCACACGGGGCCGGGGGCGCCATTACTTTTGCACAAGGGGCCGGGGGCGCCATTACTTTTGCACACGGTGCCGGGGGCGCGCTTACTTTTGCACACAGGGCCGGGGGCGCGCTTACTTTTGCACACGGGGCCGGGGGCGCGCTTACTTTTGCACACGGGGCCGTGGGCGCCATTACTTTTGCACACGGGGCCGCCATTACTTTTGCACACGGGGCCGGGGGCGCCATTACTTTTGCACACGGGGCCGGGGGCGCCATTACTTTTGCACACGGGGCCGGGGGCGCCATTACTTTTGCACACGGGGCCGGGGGCGCCATTACTTTTGCACACGGGGCCGGGGGCGCCATTACTTTTGCACACGGGGCCGGGGGCGCCATTACTTTTGCTCACGGGGCCGGAGGCGCCATTACTTTTGCACAAGGGGCCGGGGGCGCCATTACTTTTGCACACGGGGCCAGGGGCGCGCTTACTTTTGCACACGGGGCCGAGGGCGCGCTTACTTTTGCACACGGGGCCGGGGGCGCGCTTACTTTTGCACACGGGGCCGGGGGCGCGCTTACTTTTGCACACGGGGCCAAGGGCGCGCTTACGTTTGCACACGGGGCCGGGGGCGCCATTACTTTTGCACACGGGGCCGGGGGCGCCATTACTTTTGCACACGGGGCCGGGGGCGCCATTACTTTTGCACACGGGGCCGGGGGCGCCATTACTTTTGCACACGGGGCCGGGGGCGCCATTACTTTTGCACACGGGGCCGGGGGCGCCATTACTTTTGCACACGGGGCCGGGGGCGCCATTACTTTTGCACACGGGGCCGGGGGCGCCATTACTTTTGCACACGGGGCCGGGGGCGCCATTACTTTTGCACACGGGGCCGGGGGCGCCATTACTTTTGCACACGGGGCCGGGGGCGCCATTACTTTTGCACACGGGGCCGGGGGCGTCATTACTTTTGCACACGGGGCCGGGGGCGCCATTACTTTTGAACACAGGGCCGGGGGCGCCATTACTTTTGCACACGGGGCCGGGGGCGCCATTAGTTTTGCACACGGGGCCGGGGGCGTCATTACTTTTGCACACGGGGCCGGGGGCGTCATTACTTTTGCACACGGGGCCGGGGGCGCCATTACTTTTGCACACGGGGCCGGGGGCGCCATTACTTTTGCACACGGGGCCGGGGGCGCCATTACTTTTGCACACGGGGCCGGGGGCGCCATTACTTTTGCACACGGGGCCGGGGGCGCCATTACTTTTGCACACGGGGCCGGGGGCGTGCTTACTTTTGCACACGGGGCCGGGGGCGCGCTTACTTTTGCACACTGGGCCGGGGGCGCGCTTACTTTTGCACACGGGGCCAAGGGCGCGCTTACTTTTGCACACGGGGCCGGGGGCGCCATTACTTTTGCACACGGGGCCGGGGGCGCGCTTACTTTTGCACACGGGGCCAAGGGCGCGCTTACTTTTGCACACGGGGCCGGGGGCGCCATTACTTTTGCACACGGGGCTGGGTGCGCCATTACTTTTGCACACGGGGCCGGGGGCGCCATTACTTTTGCACAAGGGGCCGGGGGCGCCATTACTTTTGCACACGGGGCCGGGGGCGCCATTACTTTTGCACACGGGGCCGGGGGCGCCATTACTTTTGCACACGGGGCCGGGGGCGCGCTTACTTTTGCACACGGGGACGGGGGCGCCATTACTTTTGCACACGGGGACGGGGGCGCGCTTACTTTTGCACACGGGGCCGGGGGCGCGCTTACTTTTGCACACGGGGCCGGGGGCGCCATTACTTTTGCACACGGGGCCGCCATTACTTTTGCACACGGGGCCGGGGGCGCCATCACTTTTGCACACGGGGCCGGGGACGCCATTACTTTTGCACATGGGTCCGGGGGCGTCATTACTTTTGCACACGGGGCCGGGGGCGTCATTACTTTTGCACACGGGGCCGGGGGCGCCATTACTTTTGCACACGGGGCCGGGGCGCCATTACTTTTGCACACGGGGCCGGGGGCGCCATTACTTTTGCACACGGGGCCGGGGGCGCCATTACTTTTGCACACGGGGCCGGGGGCGCCATTACTTTTGCACACGGGGCCGGGGGCGCCATTACTTTTGCACACGGGGCCGGGGGCGCCATTACTTTTGCACACGGGGCCGGGGGCGCCATTACTTTTCACACACGGGGTCGGGGGGGCACTTACTTTTCACACACGGGGCCGGGGGGGCACTTACTTTTCACACACGGGGCCGGGGGGGCACTTACTTTTCACACACGGGACGAGAGGGTGTCATAGTCACTTTATTCTGATGTTTGACTTTGATAAATGATCATGTCCGAAAATGGACACCGTACATTTGCATAGCTGCCATCTTTGGAAGGTCAAGTTGGGGGTAATGGAAAGTTCGCCATTATTTCCTATGGGAATTTTTTTTTTTAAAATGCGATTTAAATAAAATCTACATATCGGATCGACTATAAAAGTCATAGCACACCTGTCCCCACCGAGGGCTTCGAAACGCCGCCTGAACGGGGTCTCTGCGCCGAGCGGTTCGGGCCGCATTAATTGCGGAAAACGCGGAGAAGAATAATAACTAGATGGGCATTTCCTGAAGGAAATACATGGTGCTTGAACAGCGCTGCCAGCTTTACAGCAGCACTTCACACACCAGGGGAGCACTTACTTTTGCACACCCGGGACCGGGGCGCGCTTACTTTTGCACACGGGGCCGGGGGCGCGCTTACTTTTGCACACGGGGCCGGGGGCGCGCTTACTTTTGCACACGGGGCCAAGGGCGCCATTACTTTTGCACACGGGGCCGGGGGCGCGCTTACTTTTGCACACGGGGCCGGGGGCGTGCACTTTTGCACACGGGGCCAAGGGCGCGCTTACTTTTGCACACGGGGCCGGGGGCGCCATTACTTTTGCACACGGGGCCGGGGGGCGCCATTACTTTTGCACACGGGGCCGGGGGCGCCATTACTTTTGCACACGGGGACGGGGGCGCGCTTACTTTTGCACACGGGGCCGGGGGCCCCATTACTTTTGCACACGGGGCCGGGGGCGCCATTACTTTTGCACACGGGGCCGGGGGCGTCATTACTTTTGCACACGGGGCCGGGGGCGCCATTACTTTTGCACACGGGGCCGGGGGCGCCATTACTTTTGCACACGGGGCCGGGGGCGCCATTACTTTTGCACACGGGGCCGGGGGCGCCATTACTTTTGCACACGGGGCCGGGGGCGCCATTACTTTTGCACACGGGGCCGGGGGCGCCATTACTTTTGCACACGGGGCCGGGGGCGCGCTTACTTTTGCACACGGGGCCGGGGGCGCGCTTACTTTTGCACACGGGGCCGGGGGCGCGCTTACTTTTGCACACGGGGCCGGGGGCGCGCTTACTTTTGCACACGGGGCCGGGGGCGCGCTTACTTTTGCACACGGGGCCGGGGGCGCGCTTACTTTTGCACACGGGGCCGGGGGCGCGCTTACTTTTGCACACGGGGCCGGGGGCGCGCTTACTTTTGCACACGGGGCCGGGGGCGCGCTTACTTTTGCACACGGGGCCGGGGGCGCCATTACTTTTGCACACGGGGCCGGGGGCGCCATTACTTTTGCACACGGGGCCGGGGGCGCCATTACTTTTGCACACGGGGACGGGGGTGCGCTTACTTTTGCACACGGGGCCAGGGGCGCGCTTACTTTTGCACACGGGACCGGGGGCGCCCTTACTTTTGCACACGGGGACGGGGGCGCGCTTACTTTTGCACACGGGGCCGCCCTTACTTACTTACGCTACTGGTATAAGAAAATGGCACAATTTGTTTTAGCAAAGTTTGGATTTTTTTTTCACCACTTAAATAAAAAATAACCTAGACATGTTTGGTGTCTATGAACTCGTAATGACCTGGAGAATCATAATGGCAGCTCAGATTTAGCATTCAGCGAACCTAGCAAAAAAGCCAAGCAAAAACAAGTGTGGGATTGCACTTTTTTTGCAATTTCACCTCACTTGGAATTTTTTTTAGTACACGACATGGTAAAACCAATGGTGTCGTTCAATAGTACAACTCGTCCCGCAAAACATAAGCCCTCATATGGCCATATTGACAGAAAAATAAAAAAGTTATGTCTCTGGGAAGGAGGGGAGTGAAAAACGAAAACGCAAAACCGAAAAAAGCTCCGGGGTTAAGGGGTTAAAATCTACTTAAAAGCTTTTCCATGTCTTGGATTCCATATTTCTTTAGCAAGTTTTATAACATATTTAATAAACTTTATACATATCATTTAAAAAAAAAAAAAAACAACCAAAATCGCAATACACAAAATAAAAATAGTAAATTAGTAAAGGCAAGCAAATTCACCTTCGTAATAAAATTTATAGCGCTAATGTAACAAAAATAAATTAAGGGGGCATGGTAGATTGTGAGACCTCGCGGGCAGGGTCCTCTCTCCTCCTGTACCAGTCGTGACTTGTATTGTTTAAGATTATTGCACTTGTTTTTATTATGTATACCCCTCCTCACATGTAAAGCGCCATGGAATAAATGGCGCTATAATAATAAATAATAACTAGATGGGCATTTCCTGAAGGAAATACATGGTGCTTGAACAGCGCTGCCAGATTTACAGCAGCACTTTTCACACACGGGACCAGGGGAGCACTTACTTTTCCACACCCGGGACCGGGGCGCACTTACTTTTCCACACCCGGGACCGGGGCGCACTTACTTTTGCACACGGGGCCGGGGGCGCACTTACTTTTGCACACAGGGCCGGGGGCGCACTTACTTTTGCACACGGGGCCGGGGGCGCACTTACTTTTGCACACGGGGCCGGGGGCGCACTTATTTTTGCACACGGGGCCGGGGGCGCACTTACTTTTGCACACGGGGCCGGGGGCGCACTTACTTTTGCACACGGGGCCGGGGGCGCACTTACTTTTGTACACGGGGCCGGGGGCGCACTTACTTTTGCACACGGGGCCGGGGGCGCACTTACTTTTGCACACGGGGCCGGGGGCGCACTTACTTTTGCACACGGGGCCGGGGGCGCACTTACTTTTGCACACGGGGCCGGGGGCGCACTTACTTTTGCACACGGGGCCGGGGGCGCACTTACTTTTGCACACGGAGCCGGGGGGCGCACTTACTTTTGCACATGGGGCCGGGGGCGCACTTACTTTTGCACACGGGGCCGGGGGGGCGCACTTACTTTTCACACACGGGGCCGGAGGGGCACTTACTTTTCACACACGGGGCCGGGAGGGGGGGCACTTACTTTTGCACACGGGGCCGGGGGGCGCACTTACTTTTCACACACGGGGCCGGAGGGGCACTTACTTTTCACACACGGGGCCGGGAGGGGGGGCACTTACTTTTGCACACGGGGCCGGGGGCGCACTTACTTTTGCACACGGGGCGGGGGCGCACTTACTTTTGCACACGGGGCCGGGGGCGCACTTACTTTTGCACACGGGGCCGGGGGCGCACTTACTTTTGCACACGGGGCCGGGGGGCGCACTTACTTTTGCACACGGGGCCTGGGGGCACACTTACTTTTACACACGGGGCCGGGGGCGCACTTACTTTTGCACACGGGGCCGGGGGCGCACTTACTTTTGCACACGGGGCCGGGGGCGCACTTACTTTTGCACACGGGGCCGGGGGCGCACTTACTTTTGCACACGGGGCCGGGGGCACACTTACTTTTGCACACGGGGCCGGGGGCGCACTTACTTTTGCACACGGGGCCGGGGGCGCACTTACTTTTGCACACGGGGCCGGGGGCGCACTTACTTTTGCACACGGGGCCGGGGGCGCACTTACTTTTGCACACGGGGCCGGGGGCGCACTTACTTTTGCACACGGGGCCGGGGGCGCACTTACTTTTGCACACGGGGCCGGGGGCGCACTTACTTTTCACACACGGGGCCGGAGGGGCACTTACTTTTCACACACGGGGCCGGGAGGGGGGGCACTTACTTTTCACACACGGGACGAGAGGGTGTCATAGTCACTTTATTCTGATGTTTGACTTTGATAAATGATCATGTCCTAAAATGAACACCGTACATTTGCATAGCTGCCATCTTTGGAAGGTCAAGTTGGGGGTAATGGAAAGTTCGCCATTATTTCCTATGGGAAATTTTTTTTTTTAAATGCGATTTAAATAAAATCTACATATCGGATCGACTATAAAAGTCATAGCACACCTGTCCCCACAGAGGCCTTCGAAACGCCGCCTGAACGGGGTCTCTGCGCCGAGCGGTTCGGGCCGCATTAATTGCGGAAAACGCGGAGAAGAAGAAGAACTAGATGGGCATTTCCTGAAGGAAATACATGGTGCTTGAACAGCGCTGCCAGCTTTACAGCAGCACTTCACACACCAGGGGAGCACTTACTTTTGCACACCCGGGACCGGGGCGCACTTACTTTTGCACACGGGGCTGGGGGCGCGCTTACTTTTGCACACGGGGCCGGGGGCGCGCTTACTTTTGCACACGGGGCCAAGGGCGCCATTACTTTTGCACACGGGGCCGGGGGCGTGCTTACTTTTGCACACGGGGCCGGGGGAGCGCACTTTTGCACACGGGGCCAAGGGCGCGCTTACTTTTGCACACGGGGCCGGGGGGCGCCATTACTTTTGCACACGGGGCCGGGGGGCGCCATTACTTTTGCACACGGGGCCGGGGGCGCCATTACTTTTGCACACGGGGCCGGGGGCGCCATTACTTTTGCACACGGGGCCGGGGGCGCCATTACTTTTGCACACGGGGCCGGGGGCGCCATTACTTTTGCACACGGGGCCGGGGGCGCCATTACTTTTGCACACGGGGCCGGGGGCGCCATTACTTTTGCACACGGGGCCGGGGGCGCCATTACTTTTGCACACGGGGCCGGGGGCGCCATTACTTTTGCACACGGGGCCGGGGGCGCCATTATTTTGGACACGGGGCCGGGGGCGCCATTACTTTTGCACACGGGGCCGGGGGCGCCATTACTTTTGCACACGGGGCCGGGGGCGCCATTACTTTTGCACACGGGGCCGGGGGCGCCATTACTTTTGCACACGGGGCCGGGGGCGCCATTACTTTTGCACACGGGGCCGGGGGCGCCATTACTTTTGC
Organism: Ranitomeya variabilis; assembly: GCF_051348905.1. NCBI lineage: Eukaryota > Metazoa > Chordata > Amphibia > Anura > Dendrobatidae > Ranitomeya > Ranitomeya variabilis. The sequence goes on from NC_135235.1 coordinate 217,081,021, forward strand.
ACACGGGGCCGGGGGCGCCATTACTTTTGCAAACGGGGCCGGGGGCGCCATTACTTTTGCACACGGGGCCGGGGGCGCCATTACTTTTGCACACGGGGCCGGGGGCGCCATTACTTTTGCACACTGGACCGGGGGCACCATTACTTTTGCACACGGGGCCGGGGGCGCCATTACTTTTGCACACGGGGCCGGGGGCGCCATTACTTTTGCACACGGGGCCGGGGGCGCCATTACTTTTGCACACGGGGCCGGGGGCGCCATTACTTTTGCACACGGGGCCGGGGGCGCCATTACTTTTGCACACGGGGCCGGGGGCGCCATTACTTTTGCACACGGGGCCGGAGACGCCATTACTTTTGCACACGGGGCCGGGGGCGCCATTACTTTTGCACACGGGGCCGGGGGCGCGCTTACTTTTGCACACGGGGACGGGGGCGCGCTTACTTTTGCACACGGGGCCGGGGGCGCCATTACTTTTGCACACGGGGCCGGGGGCGCCATTACTTTTGCACACGGGGCCGGGGGCGCCATTACTTTTGCACACGGGGCCGGGGGCGCCATTACTTTTGCACACGGGGCCGGGGGCGCCATTACTTTTGCACACGGGGCCGGGGGCGCCATTACTTTTGCACACGGGGCCGGGGGCGCCATTACTTTTGCACACGGGGCCGGGGGCGCCATTACTTTTGCACACGGGGCCGGGGGCGCCATTACTTTTGCACACGGGGGCGCCATTACTTTTGCACTCGGGGCCGGGGGCGCCATTACTTTTGCACACGGGGCCGGGGGTGCCATTACTTTTGCACACGGGGCCGGGGGCGCCATTACTTTTGCACTCGGGACCGGGGGCGCCATTACTTTTGCACACGGGGCCGGGGGCGCCATTACTTTTGCACACGGGGCCGGGGGTGCGCTTACTTTTGCACACGGGGCCGGGGGCGCGCTTACTTTTGCACACGGGGCCGGGGGCGCGCTTACTTTTGCACACGGGGCCGGGGGCGCGCTTACTTTTGCACACGGGGCCGGGGGCGCGCTTACTTTTGCACACGGGGCCGGGGGCGCGCTTACTTTTGCACACGGGGCCAAGGGCGCGCTTACTTTTGCACACGGGGCCGGGGGGCGCCATTACTTTTGCACACGGGGCCGGGGGGCGCCATTACTTTTGCACACGGGGCCGGGGGCGCCATTACTTTTGCACACGGGCCTGGGGCGCCATTACTTTTGCACACGGGGCCGGGGGCGCCATTACTTTTGCACACGGGGCCGGGGGCGCCATTACTTTTGCACACGGGGCCAGGGGCGCGCTTACTTTTGCACACGGGACCGGGGGCGCCCTTACTTTTGCACACGGGGACGGGGGCGCGCTTACTTTTGCACACGGGGCCGCCCTTACTTTTGCACACGGGGCCGGGGGCGCCATTACTTTTGCACACGGGGCCGGGGGCACCATTACTTTTGCACACGGGGCCGGGGGCGCCATTACTTTTGCACACGGGGCCGGGGGCGCCATTACTTTTGCACACGGGGCCGGAGGCGCCATTACTTTTCCACAAGGGGCCGGGGGCGCCATTACTTTTGCACACGGGGCCGGGGGCGCGCTTACTTTTGCACACGGGGCCGAGGGCGCGCTTACTTTTGCACACGGGGCCGGGGGCGCGCTTACTTTTGCACACGGGGCCAAGGGCGCGCTTACTTTTGCACACGGGGCCAAGGGCGCGCTTACTTTTGCACACGGGGCCGGGGGGCGCCATTACTTTTGCACACGGGGCCGGGGGCGCCATTACTTTTGCACACGGGCCTGGGGCGCCATTACTTTTGCACACGGGCCTGGGGCGCCATTACTTTTGCACACGGGGCCGGGGGCGCCATTACTTTTGCACACGGGGCCGGGGGTGCCATTACTTTTGCACACGGGGCCGGGGGTGCCATTACTTTTGCACACGGGGCCGGGGGCGCCATTACTTTTGCACACGGGGCCGGGGGCGCGCTTACTTTTGCACACGGGACCGGGGGCGCCCTTACTTTTGCACACGGGGACGGGGGCGCGCTTACTTTTGCACACGGGGCCGGGGGCGCCCTTACTTTTGCACACGGGGCCGGGGGCGCCCTTACTTTTGCACACGGGGCCGGGGGCGCCATTACCTTTGCACACGGGGCCGGGGGCGCCCTTACTTTTGCACACGGGGCCGGGGGCGCCATTACTTTTGCACACGGGGCCGGGGGCGCCATTACTTTTGCACACGGGGCCGGGGGCGCGCTTACTTTTGCACACGGGGCCAAGGGCGCCATTTCTTTTGCACACGGGGCCGGGGGCGCGCTTACTTTTGCACACGGGGCCGGGGGCGCGCACTTTTGCACACGGGGCCAAGGGCGCGCTTACTTTTGCACACGGGGCCAAGGGGGCGCCATTACTTTTGCACACGGGGCCGGGGGCGCCATTACTTTTGCACACGGGGCCGGGGGCGCCATTACTTTTGCACACGGGGCCGGGGGCGCCATAACTTTTGCACACGGGGCCGGGGGCGCCATTACTTTTGCACACGGGGCCGGGGGCGCCATTACTTTTGCACACGGGGCCGGGGGCGCTATTACTTTTGCACACGGGGCCGGGGGCGCCATTACTTTTGCACACGGGGCCGGGGGCGCCATTACTTTTGCACACGGGGCCGGGGGCGCCATTACTTTTGCACACGGGGCCGGGGGCGCCATTACTTTTGCACACGGGGCCGGGGGCGCCATTACTTTTGCACACGGGGCCGGGGGCGCCATTACTTTTGCACACGGGGCCGCCATTACTTTTGCACACGGGGCCGGGGGCGCCATTACTTTTGCACACGGGGCCTGTGGGCGCCATTACTTTTGCACACGGGACCGGGGGCGCCATTACTTTTGCACACGGGACCGGGGGCGCCATTACTTTTGCACACGGGACCGGGGGAGCCATTACTTTTGCACACGGGGCCGGAGGCGCCATTACTTTTGCACACGGGGCTGGGGGCGCCATTACTTTTGCACACGGGGCCGGGGGCGCGCTTACTTTTGCACACGGGGCCGGGGGCGCCATTACTTTTGCACACGGGGCTGGGGGCGCCATTACTTTTGCACACGAGGCCGGGGGCGCGCTTACTTTTGCACACGGGTCCGGGGGCGCCATTACTTTTGCACACGGGGCCGGGGGCGCCATTACTTTTGCACACGGGGCCGGGGGCGCCATTACTTTTGCACACGGGGCCGGGGGCGCCATTACTTTTGCACACGGGGCCGGGGGCGCCATTACTTTTGCACACGGGGCCGGGGGCGCCATTACTTTTGCACAAGGGGCGCCATTACTTTTGCACACGGGGCCGGGGGCGCGCTTACTTTTGCACACGGGGCCGGGGGCGCGCTTACTTTTGCACACGGGGCCGGGGGCGCGCTTACTTTTGCACACGGGGCCGGGGGCGCCATTACTTTTGCACACGGGGCCGGGGGCGCCATTACTTTTGCACACGGGGCCGGGGGCGCCATTACTTTTGCACACGGGGCCGGGGGCGCCATTACTTTTGCACACGGGGCCGGGGGCGCCATTACTTTTGCACACGGGGCCGGGGGCGCCATTACTTTTGCACACGGGGCCGGGGGCGCCATTACTTTTGCACACGGGGCCGGGGGCGCCATTAGTTTGGCACACGGGGCCGGGGGCGTCATTACTTTTGCACACGGGGCCGGGGGCGCCATTACTTTTGCACACGGGGCCGGGGGCGCCATTACTTTTGCACACGGGGCCGGGGGCGCCATTACTTTTGCACACGGGGCCGGGGGCGCCATTACTTTTGCACACGGGGCCGGGGGCGCCATTACTTTTGCACACGGGGCCGGGGGCGCCATTACTTTTGCACACGGGGCCGGGGGCGCCATTAGTTTGGCACACGGGGCCGGGGGCGTCATTACTTTTGCACACGGGGCCGGGGGCGCCATTACTTTTGCACACGGGGCCGGGGGCGCCATTACTTTTGCACACGGGGCCGGGGGCGCCATTACTTTTGCACACGGGGCCGGGGGCGCCATTACTTTTGCACACGGGGCCGGGGGCGCCATTACTTTTGCACACGGGGCCGGGGGCGCCATTACTTTTGCTCACGGGGCCGGAAGCGCCATTACTTTTGCACAAGGGGCCGGGGGCGCCATTACTTTTGCACACGGGGCCGGGGGCGCGCTTACTTTTGCACACGGGGCCGGGGGCGCGTTTACTTTTGCACACGGGGCCGGGGGCGCCATTACTTTTGCACACGGGGCCGGGGGCGCCATTACTTTTGCACACGGGGCCGGGGGCTCCATTACTTTTGCACACGGGGCCGGGGGCGCCATTACTTTTGCACACGGGGCCGGGGGCGCGCTTACTTTTGCACACGGGGCCGGGGGCGCACTTACTTTTGCACACGGGGCCGGGGGCGCGCTTACTTTTGCACACGGGGCGCGCTTACTTTTGCACACGGGGCCGGGGGCGCCATTACTTTTGCACACGGGGCCGGGGGCGCCATTACTTTTGCACACGGGGCCGGGGGCGCCATTACTTTTGCACACGGGGCGCCATTACTTTTGCACACGGGGCCGGGGGCGCCATTACTTTTGCACACGGGGCCGGGGGCGCCATTACTTTTTGCACACGGGGTCGGGGGCGCCATTACTTTTGCACACGGGGCCGGGGGCGTCATTACTTTTGCACACGGGGCCGGGGGCGCCATTACTTTTGCACACGGGGCCGGGGGCGCCATTACTTTTGCACACGGGGCCGGGGGCGCCATTACTTTTGCACACGGGGCCGGGGGCGCCATTACTTTTGCACACGGGGCCGGGGGCGCCATTACTTTTGCTCACGGGGGCGGAGGCGCCATTACTTTTGCACAAGGGGCCGGGGGCGCCATTACTTTTGCACACGGGGCCGGGGGCGCGCTTACTTTTGCACACGGGGCCGGGGGCGCCATTACTTTTGCACACGGGGCCGGGGGCGCGCTTACTTTTGCACACGGGGCCGGGGGCGCCATTACTTTTGCACACGGGGCCGGGGGCGCGCTTACTTTTGCACACGGGGCCGGGGGCGCGCTTACTTTTGCACACGGGGCCGGGGGCGCCATTACTTTTGCACACGGGGCCGGGGGCGCGCTTACTTTTGCACACGGGGCCGGGGGCGCCATTACTTTTGCACACGGGGCCGGGGGCGCCATTACTCTTGCACACGGGGCCGGGGGCGCCATTACTTTTGCACACGGGGCGCCATTACTTTTGCACACGGGGCCGGGGGCGCGCTTACTTTTGCACACGGGGCCGGGGGCGCCATTACTTTTGCACACGGGGCCGGGGGCGCCATTACTTTTGCACACAGGGCCGGGGGCGCCATTACTTTTGCACACGGGGCCGGGGGCATCATTACTTTTGCACACGGGGCCGGGGGCGTCATTACTTTTGCACATGGGGCCGGGGGCGCCATTACTTTTGCACACGGGGCCGGGGGCGTCATTACTTTTGCACACGGGGCCGGGGGCGTCATTACTTTTGTACATGGGGCCGGGGGCGCCATTACTTTTGCACACGGGGCCGGGGGCGCCATTACTTTTGCACACGGGGCCGGGGGCGCCATTACATTTGCACACGGTGCCGGGGGCGCCATTACTTTTGCACACGGTGCCGGGGGCGCCATTACTTTTGCACACGGGGCCGGGGGCGCCATTACTTTTGCACACGGGGCCGGGGGCGCCATTACTTTTGCACACGGGGCCGGGGGCGCCATTACTTTTGCACAAGGGGCCGGGGGCGCCATTACTTTTGCACACGGGGCCGGGGGCGCGCTTACTTTTGCACACGGGGCCGGGGGCGCGCTTACTTTTGCACACGGGGCCGGGGGCGCGCTTACTTTTGCACACGGGGCCGTGGGCGCCATTACTTTTGCACACGGGGCCGGGGGCGCCATTACTTTTGCACACGGGGCCGGGGGCGCCATTACTTTTGCACACGGGGCCGGGGGCGCCATTACTTTTGCACACGGGGCCGGGGGCGCCATTACTTTTGCACACGGGGCCGGGGGCGCCATTACTTTTGCACACGGGGCCGGGGGCGCCATTACTTTTGCACACGGGGCCGGGGGCGCCATTACTTTTGCACACGGGGCCGGGGGCGCCATTACTTTTGCTCACGGGGCCGGAGGCGCCATTACTTTTGCACAAGGGGCCGGGGGCGCCATTACTTTTGCACACGGGGCCAGGGGCACGCTTACTTTTGCACACGGGGCCGAGGGCGCGCTTACTTTTGCACACGGGGCCGGGGGCGCGCTTACTTTTGCACACGGGGCCGGGGGCGCGCTTACTTTTGCACACGGGGCCAAGGGCGCGCTTACGTTTGCACACGGGGCCGGGGGCGCCATTACTTTTGCACACGGGGCCGGGGGCGCCATTACTTTTGCACACGGGGCCGGGGGCGCCATTACTTTTGCACACGGGGCCGGGGGCGCCATTACTTTTGCACACGGGGCCGGGGGCGCCATTACTTTTGCACACGGGGCCGGGGGCGCCATTACTTTTGCACACGGGGCCGGGGGCGCCATTACTTTTGCACACGGGGCCGGGGGCGCCATTACTTTTGCACACGGGGCCGGGGGCGCCATTACTTTTGCACACGGGGCCGGGGGCGCCATTACTTTTGCACACGGGGCCGGGGGCGCCATTACTTTTGCACACGGGGCCGGGGGCGCCATTACTTTTGCACACGGGGCCGGGGGCGCCATTACTTTTGCACACGGGGCCGGGGGCGTCATTACTTTTGCACACGGGGCCGGGGGCGCCATTACTTTTGAACACAGGGCCGGGGGCGCCATTACTTTTGCACACGGGGCCGGGGGCGCCATTAGTTTTGCACACGGGGCCGGGGGCGTCATTACTTTTGCACACGGGGCCGGGGGCGTCATTACTTTTGCACACGGGGCCGGGGGCGCCATTACTTTTGCACACGGGGCCGGGGGCGCCATTACTTTTGCACACGGGGCCGGGGGCGCCATTACTTTTGCACACGGGGCCGGGGGCGCCATTACTTTTGCACACGGGGCCGGGGGCGCCATTACTTTTGCACACGGGGCCGGGGGCGTGCTTACTTTTGCACACGGGGCCGGGGGCGCGCTTACTTTTGCACACTGGGCCGGGGGCGCGCTTACTTTTGCACACGGGGCCAAGGGCGCGCTTACTTTTGCACACGGGGCCGGGGGCGCCATTACTTTTGCACACGGGGCCGGGTGCGCCATTACTTTTGCACACGGGGCCGCCATTACTTTTGCACACGGGGCCGGGGGCGCCATCACTTTTGCACACGGGGCCGGGGGCGCCATTACTTTTGCACATGGGTCCGGGGGCGTCATTACTTTTGCACACGGGGCCGGGGGCGTCATTACTTTTGCACACGGGGCCGGGGGCGCCATTACTTTTGCACACGGGGCCGGGGGCGCCATTACTTTTGCACACGGGGCCGGGGGCGCCATTACTTTTGCACACGGGGCCGGGGGCGCGCTTACTTTTGCACACGGGGCCAAGGGCGCGCTTACTTTTGCACACGGGGCCGGGGGCGCCATTACTTTTGCACACGGGGCCGGGTGCGCCATTACTTTTGCACACGGGGCCGGGGGCGCCATTACTTTTGCACAAGGGGCCGGGGGCGCCATTACTTTTGCACACGGGGCCGGGGGCGCCATTACTTTTGCACACGGGGCCGGGGGCGCCATTACTTTTGCACACGGGGCCGGGGGCGTGCTTACTTTTGCACACGGGGACGGGGGCGCCATTACTTTTGCACACGGGGACGGGGGCGCGCTTACTTTTGCACACGGGGCCGGGGGCGCGCTTACTTTTGCACACGGGGCCGGGGGCGCCATTACTTTTGCACACGGGGCCGCCATTACTTTTGCACACGGGGCCGGGGGCGCCATCACTTTTGCACACGGGGCCGGGGGCGCCATTACTTTTGCACATGGGTCCGGGGGCGTCATTACTTTTGCACACGGGGCCGGGGGCGTCATTACTTTTGCACACGGGGCCGGGGGCGCCATTACTTTTGCACACGGGGCCGGGGCGCCATTACTTTTGCACACGGGGCCGGGGGCGCCATTACTTTTGCACACGGGGCCGGGGGCGCCATTACTTTTGCACACGGGGCCGGGGGCGCCATTACTTTTGCACACGGGGCCGGGGGCGCCATTACTTTTGCACACGGGGCCGGGGGCGCCATTACTTTTGCACACGGGGCCGGGGGCGCCATTACTTTTCACACACGGGGTCGGGGGGGCACTTACTTTTCACACACGGGGCCGGGGGGGCACTTACTTTTCACACACGGGGCCGGGGGGGCACTTACTTTTCACACACGGGACGAGAGGGTGTCATAGTCACTTTATTCTGATGTTTGACTTTGATAAATGATCATGTCCGAAAATGGACACCGTACATTTGCATAGCTGCCATCTTTGGAAGGTCAAGTTGGGGGTAATGGAAAGTTCGCCATTATTTCCTATGGGAATTTTTTTTTTTAAAATGCGATTTAAATAAAATCTACATATCGGATCGACTATAAAAGTCATAGCACACCTGTCCCCACCGAGGGCTTCGAAACGCCGCCTGAACGGGGTCTCTGCGCCGAGCGGTTCGGGCCGCATTAATTGCGGAAAACGCGGAGAAGAATAATAACTAGATGGGCATTTCCTGAAGGAAATACATGGTGCTTGAACAGCGCTGCCAGCTTTACAGCAGCACTTCACACACCAGGGGAGCACTTACTTTTGCACACCCGGGACCGGGGCGCGCTTACTTTTGCACACGGGGCCGGGGGCGCGCTTACTTTTGCACACGGGGCCGGGGGCGCGCTTACTTTTGCACACGGGGCCAAGGGCGCCATTACTTTTGCACACGGGGCCGGGGGCGCGCTTACTTTTGCACACGGGGCCGGGGGCGTGCACTTTTGCACACGGGGCCAAGGGCGCGCTTACTTTTGCACACGGGGCCGGGGGCGCCATTACTTTTGCACACGGGGCCGGGGGGCGCCATTACTTTTGCACACGGGGCCGGGGGCGCCATTACTTTTGCACACGGGGACGGGGGCGCGCTTACTTTTGCACACGGGGCCGGGGGCCCCATTACTTTTGCACACGGGGCCGGGGGCGCCATTACTTTTGCACACGGGGCCGGGGGCGTCATTACTTTTGCACACGGGGCCGGGGGCGCCATTACTTTTGCACACGGGGCCGGGGGCGCCATTACTTTTGCACACGGGGCCGGGGGCGCCATTACTTTTGCACACGGGGCCGGGGGCGCCATTACTTTTGCACACGGGGCCGGGGGCGCGCTTACTTTTGCACACGGGGCCGGGGGCGCGCTTACTTTTGCACACGGGGCCGGGGGCGCGCTTACTTTTGCACACGGGGCCGGGGGCGCGCTTACTTTTGCACACGGGGCCGGGGGCGCGCTTACTTTTGCACACGGGGCCGGGGGCGCGCTTACTTTTGCACACGGGGCCGGGGGCGCGCTTACTTTTGCACACGGGGCCGGGGGCGCGCTTACTTTTGCACACGGGGCCGGGGGCGCGCTTACTTTTGCACACGGGGCCGGGGGCGCGCTTACTTTTGCACACGGGGCCGGGGGCGCGCTTACTTTTGCACACGGGGCCGGGGGCGCGCTTACTTTTGCACACGGGGCCGGGGGCGCCATTACTTTTGCACACGGGGCCGGGGGCGCCATTACTTTTGCACACGGGGCCGGGGGCGCCATTACTTTTGCACACGGGGACGGGGGTGCGCTTACTTTTGCACACGGGGCCGGGGGCTCGCTTACTTTTGCACACGGGGCCGGGGGCGCGCTTACTTTTGCACACGGGGCCGGGGGCGCGCTTACTTTTGCACACGGGGCCGGGGGCGCGCTTACTTTTGCACACGGGGCCGGGGGCGCCATTACTTTTGCACACGGGGCCGGGGGCGCCATTACTTTTGCACACGGGGCCGGGGGCGCCATTACTTTTGCACACGGGGGCGCCATTACTTTTGCACACGGGGCCGGGGGCGCCATTACTTTTGCACACGGGGCCGGGGGCGCCATCACTTTTGCACACGGGGCCGGGGGCGCCATTACTTTTGCACACGGGGCCGGGGGCGCCATTACTTTTGCACACGGGGCCGCCATTACTTTTGCACACGGGGCCGGGGGCGCCATTACTTTTGCACACGGGGACGCCATTACTTTTGCACACGGGGACGGGGGCGCCATTACTTTTGCACACGGGGACGGGGGCGCCATTACTTTTGCACACGGGGACGAGGGCGCGCTTACTTTTGCACACGGGGACGGGGGCGCGCTTACTTTTGCACACGGGGACGGGGGCGCCATTACTTTTGCACACGGGGCCGGGGGCGCCATTACTTTTGCACACGGGGCCGCCATTACTTTTGCACACGGGGCCGGGGGCGCCATTACTTTTGCACACGGGGCCGGGGGCGCCATTACTTTTGCACACGGGGCCGGGGGCGCCATTACTTTTGAACACGGGGCCGGGGGTGCCAATACTTTTGCACACGGGGCCGGGGGCGCCAATACTTTTGCACACGGGGCCGGGGGCGCCATTACTTTTGCACACGGGGCCGGGTGCACCATTACTTTTGCACAAGGGGCCGGGGGCGCCATTACTTTTGCACACGGGGCCGGGGGCGCCATTACTTTTGCACACGGGGCCGGGGGCGTGCTTACTTTTGCACACGGGGCCGGGGGCGTGCTTACTTTTGCACACGGGGCCGGGGGCGCGCTTACTTTTGCACACGGGGCCGGGGGCGCGCTTACTTTTGCACACGGGGCCGGGGGCGCGCTTACTTTTGCACACGGGGCCGGGGGCGCCATTACTTTTGCACACGGGGCCGGGGGCGCCATTACTTTTGCACACGGGGCCGGGGGCGCCATTAGTTTTGCACACGGGGCCGGGGGCGCCATTACTTTTGCACACGGGGCCGGGGGCGCCATTAGTTTTGCACACGGGGCCGGGGGCGCCATTACTTTTGCACACGGGGCCGCCATTACTTTTGCACACGGGGCCGGGGGCGCCATTACTTTTGCACACGGGGCCGGGGGCGCCATTAGTTTTGCACACGGGGCCGGGGGCGCCATTACTTTTGCACACGGGGCCGGGGGCGCCATTAGTTTTGCACACGGGGCCGGGGGCGCCATTACTTTTGCACACGGGGCCGCCATTACTTTTGCACACGGGGCCGGGGGCGCCATTACTTTTGCACACGGGGCCGGGGGCGCCATTACTTTTGCACACGGGGCCGGGGGCGCCATTAGTTTTGCACACGGGGCCGGGGGCGCCATTACTTTTGCACACGGGGCCGCCATTACTTTTGCACACGGGGCCGGGGGCGCCATTACTTTTGCACACGGGGCCGGGGGCGCCATTACTTTTGCACACGGGGCCGGGTGCACCATTACTTTTGCACACGGGGCCGGGGGCGCCATTACTTTTGCACACGGGGCCGGGGGCGCCATTACTTTTGCACACGGGGCCGGGGGCGCCATTACTTTTGCACACGGGGCCGGGGGCGCGCTTACTTTTGCACACGGGGCTGGGGGCGCGCTTACTTTTGCACACGGGGCCGGGGGCGCGCTTACTTTTGCACACGGGGCCGGGGGCGCCATTACTTTTGCACACGGGGCCGGGGGCGCCATTACTTTTGCACACGGGGCCGGGGGCGCCATTACTTTTGCACACGGGGCCGGGGGCGCCATTACTTTTGCACACGGGGCCGGGGGCGCCATTACTTTTGCACACGGGGACGGGGGCGCCATTACTTTTGCACACGGGGCCGGGGGCGCCATTACTTTTGCACACGGGGCCGGGGGCGCCATTACTTTTGCACACGGGGCCGGGGGCGCCATTACTTTTGCACACGGGGACGGGGGCGCCATTACTTTTGCACACGGGGACGGGGGCGCCATTACTTTTGCACAAGGGGCCGGGGGCGCCATTACTTTTGCACACGGGGTCGGGGGCGCCATTACTTTTGCACACGGGGCCGGGGGCGCGCTTACTTTTGCACACGGGGCCGGGGGCGCGCTTACTTTTGCACACGGGGCCGGGGGCGCGCTTACTTTTGCACACGGGGCCGGGGGCGCGCTTACTTTTGCACACGGGGCCGGGGGCGCGCTTACTTTTGCACACGGGGCCGGGGGCGCCATTACTTTTGCACACGGGGCCGGGGGCGCCATTACTTTTGCACACGGGGCCGGGGGCGCCATTACTTTTGCACACGGGGACGGGGGCGCGCTTACTTTTGCACACGGGGACGCGCTTACTTTTGCACACGGGGACGGGGGCGCCATTACTTTTGCACACGGGGACGGGGGCGCCATTACTTTTGCACACGGGGATGGGGGCGCCATTACTTTTGCACACGGGGACGGGGGCGCCATTACATTTGCACACGGGGCCGGGGGCGCGCTTACTTTTGCACACGGGGACGGGGGCGCGCTTACTTTTGCACACGGGGCCGGGGGCGCCATTACTTTTGCACACAGGGCCGGGGGCGCCATTACTTTTGCACACGGGGCCGGGGGCGCGCTTACTTTTGCACACGGGGCCGGGGGCGCCATTACTTTTGCACACGGGGCCGGGGGCGCCATTACTTTTGCACACGGGGCCGGGGGCGCCATTACTTTTGCACACGGGGCCGGGGGCGCCATTACTTTTGCACACGGGGCCGGGGGCGCCATTAGTTTTGCACACGGGGCCGGGGGCGCCATTACTTTTGCACACGGGGCCGGGGGCGCCATTACTTTTGCACACGGGGACGGGGGCGCCATTACTTTTGCACACGGGGCCGGGGGCGCCATTACTTTTGCACACGGGGCCGGGGGCGCCATTACTTTTGCACACGGGGCCGGGTGCACCATTACTTTTGCACACGGGGCCGGGGGCGCCATTACTTTTGCACACGGGGCCGGGGGCGCCATTACTTTTGCACACGGGGCCGGGGGCGCCATTACTTTTGCACACGGGGCCGGGGGCGCGCTTACTTTTGCACACGGGGCTGGGGGCGCGCTTACTTTTGCACACGGGGCCGGGGGCGCGCTTACTTTTGCACACGGGGCCGGGGGCGCCATTACTTTTGCACACGGGGCCGGGGGCGCCATTACTTTTGCACACGGGGCCGGGGGCGCCATTACTTTTGCACACGGGGCCGGGGGCGCCATTACTTTTGCACACGGGGCCGGGGGCGCCATTACTTTTGCACACGGGGACGGGGGCGCCATTACTTTTGCACACGGGGCCGGGGGCGCCATTACTTTTGCACACGGGGCCGGGGGCGCCATTACTTTTGCACACGGGGCCGGGGGCGCCATTACTTTTGCACACGGGGACGGGGGCGCCATTACTTTTGCACACGGGGACGGGGGCGCCATTACTTTTGCACAAGGGGCCGGGGGCGCCATTACTTTTGCACACGGGGTCGGGGGCGCCATTACTTTTGCACACGGGGCCGGGGGCGCGCTTACTTTTGCACACGGGGCCGGGGGCGCGCTTACTTTTGCACACGGGGCCGGGGGCGCGCTTACTTTTGCACACGGGGCCGGGGGCGCGCTTACTTTTGCACACGGGGCCGGGGGCGCGCTTACTTTTGCACACGGGGCCGGGGGCGCCATTACTTTTGCACACGGGGCCGGGGGCGCCATTACTTTTGCACACGGGGCCGGGGGCGCCATTACTTTTGCACACGGGGACGGGGGCGCGCTTACTTTTGCACACGGGGACGCGCTTACTTTTGCACACGGGGACGGGGGCGCCATTACTTTTGCACACGGGGACGGGGGCGCCATTACTTTTGCACACGGGGATGGGGGCGCCATTACTTTTGCACACGGGGACGGGGGCGCCATTACATTTGCACACGGGGCCGGGGGCGCGCTTACTTTTGCACACGGGGACGGGGGCGCGCTTACTTTTGCACACGGGGCCGGGGGCGCCATTACTTTTGCACACAGGGCCGGGGGCGCCATTACTTTTGCACACGGGGCCGGGGGCGCGCTTACTTTTGCACACGGGGCCGGGGGCGCCATTACTTTTGCACACGGGGCCGGGGGCGCCATTACTTTTGCACACGGGGCCGGGGGCGCCATTACTTTTGCACACGGGGCCGGGGGCGCCATTACTTTTGCACACGGGGCCGGGGGCGCCATTACTTTTGCACACGGGGACGGGGGCGCCATTACTTTTGCACACGGGGACGGGGGCGCCATTACTTTTGCACACGGGGACGGGGGCGCCATTACTTTTGCACACGGGGACGGGGGCGCCATTACTTTTGCACACGGGGACGGGGGCGCCATTACTTTTGCACACGGGGACGGGGGCGCCATTACTTTTGCACACGGGGACGGGGGCGCGCTTACTTTTGCACACGGGGCCGGGGGCGCCATTACTTTTGCACACGGGGCCGGGGGCGCCATTACTTTTGCACATGGGGCCGGGGGCGCCATTACTTTTGCACACGGGGCCGGGGGCGCCATTACTTTTGCACACGGGGCCGGGGGCGCCATTACTTTTGCACACGGGGCCGGGGGCGCCATTACTTTTGCACACAGGGCCGGGGGCGCCATTACTTTTGCACACGGGGCCGGGGGCGCCATTACTTTTGCACACGGGGCCGGGGGCGCCATTACTTTTGCACACGGGGCCGGGGGCGCCATTACTTTTGCACACGGGGCCGGGGGCGTGCTTACTTTTGCACACGGGGCCGGGGGGGCACTTACTTTTCACACACGGGGCCGGGGGGGCACTTACTTTTCACACACGGGACGAGAGGGTGTCATAGTCACTTTATTCTGATGTTTGACTTTGATAAATGATCATGTCCTAAAATGGACACCGTACATTTGCATAGCTGCCATCTTTGGAAGGTCAAGTTGGGGGTAATGGAAAGTTCGCCATTATTTCCTATGGGAAATTTTTTTTTTTAAATGCGATTTAAATAAAATCTACATATCGGATCGACTATAAAAGTCATAGCACACCTGTCCCCACCGAGGCCTTCGAAACGCCGCCTGAACGGGGTCTCTGCGCCGAGCGGTTCGGGCCGCATTAATTGCGGAAAACGCGGAGAAGAAGAAGAATAATAACTAGATGGGCATTTCCTGAAGGAAATACATGGTGCTTGAACAGCGCTGCCAGCTGACAATGAACCTCAGGAGCAAGTCTGGCATGCAGGGCCCAGCCCCTGGGTATCCAATTTGGCCCCTTGATAGCCACTTTGATGTGCGGGGCCCCTTGTTAGCAACTTTGGCCCCTTGGTAGCCATTTTGGCATGCAGGAATCCTTGGTAGCCACTTGGGCCACATCCTCTTATATACAAACATCACTCCTACATACAGACACCACTCCTATATACAGACATCCCTCTATATACAGACACCACTACCATATACAGAGATCCCTCTATATACAAATACCACTCCTATATACAGACATTCCCCTATATACAGACAGCACTACAATATACAGAAATCCCCCTATATACAGACACCACTTCTATATAAAGACATCCCTCTATATACAGACACCACTCCTATATACAGACACCACTCCTATATGCAGGCACCTCTCCTATATACAGACATCCCTCTTTATACAGACATCACTCCTATATACAGACATCCCCCTATATACAGACATCTCTACTATATACAGACATCCCCCAATATAGAGACACCACTCCTATATACAGACATCCCTCTATATACAGACATCTCTCCTATATACAGACATCCCTCTATATACAGACACCACTCCTATATACAGACATCCCCCTATATACAGACACCACTCCTATATACAGACACCACTCCTATATGCAGGCACCTCTCCTATATACAGACATCCCTCTATATACAGACACCACTCCTATATACAGACATCCCCCTATATACAGACACCACTCCTATATACAGACATCCCCCTATATGCAGACACCACTCCTATTTACAGATATCCCCCTATATACAGACACCACTCCTATATACAGACATCCCTCTATATACAGACACCACTCCTATATACAGACATCCCTCTATATAGACACCACTCTTATATACAGACATCTCTCTATATACATACACCACTCCTATATACAGACATCCCTCTGTATACAGACACCACTCCTATATACAGACATCCCTCTATATACAGACATCCCTCTATATACAGACACCACTCCTATATACAGACATCCCTCTATATACAGACACCACTCCTATATACAGACATCCCTCTATATACAGACATCTCTCCTATATACAGACATCCCTCTATATACAGACACCACTCCTATATACTGACATCCCTCTATATACAGACATCCCTCTATATACAGACATCCCTCCTATATACAGACATCCCTCTATATACAGACACCACTCCTATATACAGACATCCCCCTATATACAGACACCACTCCTATATACAGACATCCCTCTATATACAGACACCTCTCCTATATACAGACATCCCCCTATATACAGACACCACTCCTATATACAGACATCCCTCTATATACAGACACCACTCCTATATACAGACATCCCTCTATATACAGACATCTCTCCTGTATACAGACATCCCCCTATATACAGACACCACTCCTATATACAGACATCCCTCCATATACAGACACCAATCCTATATACAGACATCCCTCTATATACAGACATCTCTCCTATATACAGACATCCCTCTATATACAGACACCACTCCTATATACAGACATCCCTCTATATACAGACACCACTCCTATATACAGACATCCCTCTATATACAGACATCTCTCCTGTATACAGACATCCCCCCTATATACAGACACCACTCCTATATACAGACATCCCTCTATATACAGACACCACTCCTATATACAGACATCCCCCTATATACAGACACCACTCCTATATACAGACATCCCCCTATATACAGACACCACTCCTATAGACAGACATCCCTCTGTATACAGACACCACTCCTATATACAGACATCCCTCTATATACAGACACCACTCCTATACACAGACATCCCTCTATATACAGACACCACTCCTATATACAGACATATCTTCTATATTCAGACATCCCCCTATATAGAGACACCACTCCTATATACAGACATCCCTCTATATACAGACACCACTCCTATTTACAGACATCCCTCTGTATACAGACATCTCTCCTATATACAGACATCCCCCTATATACAGACACCACTCCTATATACAGACATCCCTCTATATACAGACACCAATCCTATATACAGACATCCCTCTATATACAGACATCTCTCCTATATACAGACATCCCTCTATATACAGACACCACTCCTATATACAGACATCCCTCTATATACAGACATCTCTCCTATATACAGACATCCCTCTATATACAGACACCACTCCTATATACAGACATCACCCTATATACAGACACCACTCCTATATACAGACATCCCTCTATATACAGACACCACTCCTATATACAGACATCCCTCTATATACAGACACCACTCCTATATACAGACATCCCCCTATATACAGACACCACTCCTATATACAGACATCCCCCTATATACAGACACCACTCCTATAGACAGACATCCCTCTGTATACAGACACCACTCCTATATACAGACATCCCTCTATATACAGACACCACTCCTATATACAGACATCCCTCTATATACAGACACCACTCCTATATACAGACATCCCTCTATATACAGACATATCTTCTATATTCAGACATCCCCCTATATAGAGACGCCACTCCTATATACAGACATCCCTCTGTATACAGACACAAATCCTATATACAGACATCCCTCTATATACAGACACCACTCCTATATACAGACTTCCCTCTATATACAGACACCACTCGTATATACAGACATCCCTCTATATACAGACATCTCTCCTATATACAGACATCCCTCTATATACAGACACCACTCCTATATACAGACATCCCCCTATATACAGACATCACTCCTACAGACATCCCTCTGTATACAGACACCACTCCTATATACAGACATCCCTCTATATACAGACACCACTCCTAGACAGACATCCCTCTATATACAGACACCACTCCTATATACAGGCATCCCTCTATATACAGACACCACTCCTATATAGAGACATCCCTGTATATACAGACACCACTCCTTTATACAGACATCCCCCTATATACAGACACCACTCCTATATACAGACATCCCCCTATATACAGACATCCCCCTATATACGGACACCACTCCTATATACAGACATCCCTCTGTATACAGACACCACTCCTATATACAGACATCCCTCTATATACAGACACCACTCCTATATACAGACATCCCTCTATATACAGACACCACTCCTATATACAGACATCCCTGTATATACAGACATCTCTCCTATATAGAGACATCCCTCTATATACAGACACCACTCCTATATACAGACATCCCCCTATATACAGACACCACTCCTATATACAGACATCCCCCTATATACAGACATCCCTCTATATATGGACACCACTCCTATATACAGACATCCCTCTGTATACAGACACCACTCCTATATACAGACATCCCTCTATATACAGACACCACTCCTATATACAGACATCCCTCTATATACAGACAGCACTCCTATATACAGACATCCCTCTATATACAGACACCACTCCTATATACAGACATCTCTCTATATACAGACACCACTCCTATATACAGACATCCCTCTTTATACAGACACCACTCCTATATACAGACATCCCTCTATATACAGACACCACTCCTATATACAGACATCCCTCTATATACAGACACCACTCCTATATACAGACATCGCTCTATATACAGACACCACTCCTATATACAGACATCCCTCTATATACAGACACCACTCCTATATACAGACATCCCCCTATATATAGACAACACTCCTATATACAGACATCCCCCTATATACAGACACCACTCCTATATACCGACATCCCTCTGTATACAGATACCACTCCTATATAGAGACATCCCTCTATATACAGACACCACTCCTATATACAGACATCCCTCTATATACAGACACCACTCCTATATACAGACATCCCCCTATATACAGACACCACTCTTATATACAGACATCCCTCTATATACAGACACCACTCCTATATACAGACATCCCTCTGTATACAGACACCACTACTATATACAGACATCCCTCTATATACAGACACCACTCCTATATACAGACATACCTCTATGTACAGACACCACTACTATATACAGACATCCCTCTATATACAGACATCTCTCCTATATACAGACATCCCTCTATGTACAGACACCACTCCTATATACAGACATCTCTCCTTTATACAGATATCCCTCTATATACAGAAACCACTCCTATATACAGAAATCCCCCTATATACAGACACCACTCTTATATACAGACATCCCTCTATATACAGACACCACTCCTATATACAGACATCCCCCTATATACAGACACCACTCCTATATACAGACATCCCCCTATATACAGACACCACTCCTATATACAGACATCCCCCTATATACAGACACCACTCCTATATACAGACATCCCTCTATATACAGACACCACTCCTATATACAGACACCACTCTATATACAGACACCACTCCTATATACAGACACCACTCCTATATACAGACATCCCTCTGTATACAGACACCACTCCTATATACAGACATCCCACTATATACAGACACCACTCCTATATACAGACATCCCCCTATATACAGACATCCCCCTATATACAGACACCACTCCTATATACAGACATCCCTCTATATACAGACACCACTCCTATATATAGACATCCCTCTATATACAGACACCACTCCTATATACAGAAATCCCTCTATATACAGACACCACTCCTATATACAGACATCCCCCTATATAGACACCACTCCTATATACAGACATCCCTCTATATACAGACACCACTCCTATATACAGACATCCCTCTGTATACAGACACCTCTCCTATATACAGACATCCCTCTGTATACAGACACCACTCCTATATACAGACATCCCTCTATATACAGACACCACTCCTATATACAGACATCCCCCTATATACAGACACCACTCCTATATACAGACATCCCTCTGTATACAGACACGACTCCTATAAACAGACATCCCTCTATATACAGACACCACTCCTATATACAGACATCCCTCTATATACAGACGCCACTCCTATATACAGACATCCCCCTATATACAGACACCACTCCTATATACAGACATCCCTCTATATACAGACACCTCTCCTATATACAGACATCCCTCTATATACAGACAACACTCCTATATACAGACATCCCCCTATATACAGACACCACTCCTATATACAGACATCCCACTATATACAGACACCACTCCTATATACAGACATCCCCCTATATACAGACACCACTCCAATATACAGACATCCCCCTATATACAGACACCACTCCTATATACAGACATCCCTCTGTATACAGACACCACTCCTATATGCAGACATCCCCCTATATACAGACACCACTCCTATATACAGACATCCCTCTATATACAGACACCACTCCTATATACAGACATCCCTCTATATACAGACACCACTCCTATATACAGACATCCCCCTATATACAGACACCACTCCTATATACAGACATCCCTCTATATACAGACACCAATCCTATATACAGACATCCCTCTATATACAGACACCACTCCTATATACAGACATCCCCCTATATACAGACACCACTCCTATATACAGACATCCCTCTGTATACAGACACCACTCCTATATACAGACATCCCTCTATATACAGACACCACTCTTATATACAGACATCCCTCTATATACAGACACCACTCCTATATACAGACATCCCTCTGTATACAGACACCACTACTATATACAGACATCCCTCTATATACAGACACCACTCCTATATACAGACATCCCTCTATGTACAGACACCACTCCTATATACAGACATCCCTCTATATACAGACATCTCTCCTATATACAGACATCCCTCTATATACAGACACCACTCCTATATACAGACATCCCTTTATATACAGACATCTCTCCTTTATACAGACATCCCTCTATATACAGACACCACTCCTATATACAGACATCCCCCTATATACAGACACCACTCTTATATACAGACATCCCTCTATATACAGACACTACTCCTATATACAGACATCCCTCTATATACAGACACCACTCCTATATACAGACATCCCTCTATATACAGACACCACTCTTATATACAGACATCCCTCTATATACAGACACCACTCCTATATACAGACATCCCCCTATATACAGACATCACTCCTATATACAGACATCCCTCTATATACAGACACCACTCCTATATACAGACATCCCTCTATATACAGACACCACTCCTATATACAGACAATCCCCTATATACAGACACCACTCCTATATACAGACATTCCCTTTTATACAGACACCACTCCTATATACAGACATCCCTCTAAATACAGACACCACTCCTATATACAGACATCCCCCTATATACAGACTCCTATATACAGGTCAGAGTTGTGGGTCACTTACTTTTCACACACGGGGCCGGGGAGGCACTTACTTTTCACACACGGGGCCGGGGGCGCCATTACTTTTGCACACGGGGCCGCCATTACTTTTGCACACGGGGCCGGGGGCGCCATTACTTTTGCACACGGGGCCGGGGGCGCCATTACTTTTGCACACGGGGCCGGGGGCGCCATTACTTTTGCACACGGGGCCGGGGGCGCCATTACTTTTGCACACGGGGCCCGGGGGCGCCATCACTTTTGCACACGGGGCCCGGGGGCGCCATCACTTTTGCACACGGGGCCCGGGGGCGCCATTACTTTTGCACACGGGGCCCGGGGGCGCCATTACTTTTGCACACGGGACCGGGGGCGCCATTACTTTTGCACACGGGACCGGGGGCGCCATTACTTTTGCACACGGGACCGGGGGCGCCATTACTTTTGCACACGGGACCGGGGGCGCCATTACTTTTGCACACGGGACCGGGGGCGCCATTACTTTTGCACACGGGGCCGGGGGCGCCATTACTTTTGCACACGGGGCCGGGGGCGCACTTACTTTTGCACACGGGACCGGGGGCGCCATTACTTTTGCACACGGGGCCGGGGGCGCCATTACTTTTGCACACGGGGCCGGGGGCGCCATTACTTTTGCTCACGGGGCCGGGGGCGCCATTACTTTTGCACACGGGGCCGGGGGCGCCATTACTTTTGCACACGGGGCCGGGGGCGCCATTACTTTTGCACACGGGGCCGGGGGCGCCATTACTTTTGCACACGGGGCCGGGGGCGCCATTACTTTTGCACACGGGGCCGCCATTACTTTTGCACACGGGGACGGGGGCGCCATTACTTTTGCACACGGGGCCGGGGGCGCCATTACTTTTGCACACGGGGCCGGGGGCGCCATTACTTTTGCACACGGGGCCGGGGGCGCCATTACTTTTGCACACGGGGCCGGGGGCGCCATTACTTTTGCACACGGGGCCGGGGGCGCCATTACTTTTGCACACGGGGCCGGGGGAGCCATTACTTTTGCACACGGGGCTGGGGGCGCCATTACTTTTGCACACGGGGCCGGGGGCGCCATTACTTTTGCACACGGGGCCGGGGGCGCCATTACTTTTGCACACGGGGCCGGGGGCGCCCTTACTTTTGCACACGGGGCCGGGGGCGCCCTTACTTTTGCACACGGGGCCGGGGGCGCCCTTACTTTTGCACACGGGGCCGGGGGCGCACTTACTTTTGCACACGGGGCCGGGGGCGCACTTACTTTTGCACACGGGCCCGGGGCGCACTTACTTTTGCACACGGGGCCGTGTGATAAATGATCATGTCCTAAAATGGATACCGTACATTTGCATAGCTGCCATCTTTGGAAGGTCAAGTTTGGGGTAATGGAAAGTTCGCCATTATTTCCTATGGGAATTTTTTTTTTTTAAAATGCGATTTAAATAAAATCTACATATCGGATCGACTATAAAAGTCATAGCACACCTGTCCCCACCGAGGGCTTCGAAACGCCGCCTGAACGGGGTCTCTGCGCCGAGCGGTTCGGGCCGCATTAATTGCGGAAAACGCGGAGAAGAATAATAATAATAATAAGAAAATATAAGAAATCGGATTACAATATGTTGCTTGAACCTAGGAGGTTCAAGCACCATAATAAACTAGATGGGCATTTCCTGAAGGAAATACATGGTGCTTGAACAGCACTGCCAGCTGCCAATGAACCTCAGGAGCAAGTCTGACATGCAGGGCCCTGCCCCTGGGTATCCAATTTGGCCCCTTGGTAGCCACTTTGATGTGCGGGGCCCCTTGTTAGCAACTTTGGCCCCTTGGTAGAAACTTTGATGTGCGGGGCCCCTTGTTAGCAACTTTGGCCCCTTGGTAGCCATTTTGGCATGCAGGAATCCTTGGTAGCCATTTTGGCATTTAGGAATCCTCGGTAGCCACTTTAATCGGAGGCCGGGGACCCTCGGCCTCCGATTTGGAGGCCGGGGACCCTCGGCCTCCGATTTGGAGGCCGGGGACCCTCGGCCTCCGATTTGGAGGCCGGGGACCCTCGGCCTCCGATTTGGTGGCCGGGGACCCTCGGCCTCCGATTTGGAGGCCGGGGACCCTCGGCCTCCGATTTGGAGGCCGGGGACCCTCGGCCTCCGATTTGGAGGCCGGGGACCCTCGGCCTCCGATTTGGTGGCCGGGGACCCTCGGCCTCCGATTTGGAGGCCGGGGACCCTCGGCCTCCGATTTGGAGGCCGGGGACCCTCGGCCTCCGATTTGGTGGCCGGGGACCCTCGGCCTCCGATTTGGAGGCCGGGGACCCTCGGCCTCCGATTTGGAGGCCGGGGACCCTCGGCCTCCGATTTGGAGGCCGGGGACCCTCGGCCTCCGATTTGGAGGCCGGGGACCCTCGGCCTCCGATTTGGAGGCCGGGGACCCTCGGCCTCCGATTTGGAGGCCGGGGACCCTCGGCCTCCGATTTGGAGGCCGGGGACCCTCGGCCTCCGATTTGGTGGCCGGGGACCCTCGGCCTCCGATTTGGAGGCCGGGGACCCTCGGCCTCCGATTTGGTGGCCGGGGACCCTCGGCCTCCGATTTGGAGGCCGGGGACCCTCGGCCTCCGATTTGGAGGCCGGGGACCCTCGGCCTCCGATTTGGTGGCCGGGGACCCTCGGCCTCCGATTTGGTGGCCGGGGACCCTCGGCCTCCGATTCGGTGGCCGGGGACCCTCGGCCTCCGGGGCCGGGGGGGCACTTACTTTTCACACACGGGGCCGGGGGGGCACTTACTTTTCACACACGGGGCCGGGGGGGCACTTACTTTTCACACACGGGGCCGGGGGGGCACTTACTTTTCACACACGGGGCCGGGGGGGCACTTACTTTTCACACACGGGGCCGGGGGGCACTTACTTTTGACACACGGGGCCGGGGGGCACTTACTTTTCACACACGGGGCCGGGGGGCACTTACTTTTCACACATGGGGCCGGGGGGGCACTTACTTTTCACACACGGGGCCGGGGGGGCACTTACTTTTCACACACGGGGCCGGGGGGCACTTACTTTTCACACACGGGGCCGGGGGGGCACTTACTTTTCACACACGGGGCCGGGGGGCACTTACTTTTGACACACGGGGCCGGGGGGGCACTTACTTTTCACACACGGGGCCGGGGGGCACTTACTTTTCACACACGGGGCCGGGGGGGCACTTACTTTTCACACACGGGGCCGAGGGGGCACTTACTTTTCACACACGGGGCCGGGGGGGCACTTACTTTTCACACACGGGGCCGGGGGGCACTTACTTTTCACACACGGGGCCGGGGGGCACTTACTTTTCACACACGGGGCCGGGGGGGGCACTTACTTTTCACACACGGGACGAGAGGGTGTCATATTCACTTTATTCTGATGTTTGACTGTGATAAATGATCATGTCCTAAAATGGACACCGTACATTTGCATAGCTGCCATCTTTGGAAGGTCAAGCTGGGGGTAATGGAAAGTTCGCCATTATTTCCTATGGGAAATTTTTTTTTTAAAATGCGATTTAAATAAAATCTACATATCGGATCGACTATAAAAGTCATAGCACACCTGTCCCCACCGAGGCCTTCGAAACGCCGCCTGAACGGGGTCTCTGCGCCGAGCGGTTCGGGCCGCATTAATTGCGGAAAACGCGGAGAAGAAGAAGAATAAAATATAAGAAATCGGATTACAATATGTTGCTTGAACCTAGGAGGGTTCAAGCACCATAACTAGATGGGCATTTCCTGAAGGAAATACATGGTGCTTGAACAGCGCTGCCAGCTGCCAATGAACCTCAGGAGCAAGTCTGGCATGCAGGGCCCTGCCCCTGGGTATCCAATTTGGCCCCTTGGTAGCCACTTTGATGTGCGGGGCCCCTTGTTAGCAACTTTGGCCCCTTGGTAGCCATTTTGGCATGCAGGAATCCTTGGTAGCCACTTTGGATCACACAGTCTCTCGGTAGCCACTTTGGCCACATCCTCTTATATACAGACATCACTCCTATATACAGACACCACTCCTATATACAGACACAACTCCTACATACAGACATCCTTCTATATACAGACACCACTACCATATACAGAGATCCCTCTATATACAGATACCACTCCTATATACAGACATCCCTCTATATACAGACACCACTACAATATACAGACACCCTTCTTTATACTGACACCACTCCTATATACAGACATCCCCCTATATACAGACACCACTCCTATATACAGACATCTCTCCTATATACAGACATCCCTCTATATACAGACACCACTTCTATATAAAGACATCCCTCTATATACAGACACCACTCTTATATACAGACATCCCCCTATATACAGACACCACTTCTATATAAAGACATCCCTCTATATACAGACACCACTCCTATATACAGACACCACTCCTATATGCAGGCACCTCTCCTATATACAGACATCCCTCTATATACAGACACCACTACTATATACAGACATCCCTCTATATACAGACATCTCTCCTATATACAGACATCCCTATATATACAGACACCACTCCTATATACAGACATCCCTCTATATACAGACACCACTCTTATATACAGACATCCCTCTATATACAGACACCACTCCTATATACAGACATCCCTCTGTATACAGACACCACTCCTATATACAGACATCCCTCTATATACAGACACCACTCCTATATACAGACATCCCTCTATATACAGACACCACTCCTATATACAGACATCCCCCTATATACAGACACCACTCCTATATACAGACATCCCTCTATATACAGACATCACTCCTATATACAGACATCCCTCTATATACAGACATGTCTCCTATATACAGACATGCCTCTTATATACAGACATCCCTCTATATACAGACACCACTCCTATATACAGACATCCCTCTATATACAGACATCTCTCCTATATACAGACATCCCTTTATATACAGACACCACTCCTATATACAGACATCCCCCTATATACAGACACCACTCCTATATACAGACATCCCTCTATATACAGACACCACTCCTATATACAGACATCCCTCTATATACAGACATCTCTCCTATATACAGACATCCCTCTATATACAGACACCACTCCTATATACAGACATCCCTCTATATACAGACATCTCCTATATACAGACATCCCTCTATATACAGACACCACTCCTATATACAGACATCCCCCTATATACAGACACCACTCCTATATACAGACATCCCTCTATATACAGACACCACTCCTATATACAGACATCCCCCTATATACAGACACCACTCCTATATACAGACATCCCTCTATATACAGACACCACTCCTATATACAGACATCCTTCTACATACAGACATCTCTCCTATATACAGACATCCCCCTATATACAGACACCACTCCTATATACAGACATCCCTCTATATACAGACACCAATCCTATATACAGACATCCCTCTATATACAGACATCTCTCCTATATACAGACATCCCCCTATATACAGACACCACTCCTATATACAGATATTCCTCTATATACAGACACCACTCCTATATACAGACATCCCTCTATATACAGACACCACTCCTATATACAGACATCCCTCTATATACAGACAACACTCTTATATACAGACATCCCTCTATATACAGACACCACTCCTATATACAGACATCCCTCTATATACAGACACCACTCCTATATCCAGACATCCCCCTATATACAGACACCACTCCTATATACAGACATCCCCCTATATACAGACACCACTCCTATATACAGACATCCCTCTGTATACAGACACCACTCCTATATACAGACATCCCTCTGTATACAGACACCACTCCTATATACAGACATCCCTCTATATACAGACACCACTCCTATATACAGACATCCCTTTATATACAGACATATCTCCTATATTCAGACATCCCCCTATATATAGACACCACTCCTATATACAGACATCCCTCTGTATACAGACACAACTCCTATATACAGACATCCCTCTATATACAGACACCACTCCTATATACAGACATCCCTCTATATACAGACACCACTCCTATATACAGACATCCCTCTATATACAGACACCACTCCTATATACAGACATCCCCCTATATACAGACACCACTCCTATATACAGACATCCCTCTGTATACAGACACCACTCCTATATACAGACATCCCTCTATATACAGACACCACTCCTATATACAGACATCCCTCTATATACAGACACCACTCCTATATACAGACATCCCTCTATATACAGACACCACTCTTATATACAGACATCCCTGTATATACAGACATCTCTCCTACATAGAGACATCCCTCTATATACAGACACCACTCCTATATACAGACATCCCCCTATATACAGACACCACTCCTATATAGAGACATCCCCCTATATACAGACACCACTCCTATATACAGACATCCCTCTGTATACAGACACCACTCCTATATACAGACATCCCTCTATATACAGACACCACTCCTATATACAGATATCCCCCTATGTACAGACACCACTCCTATATACAGACATCCCCCTATATACAGACACCACTCCTATATACAGACATCCCTCTATATACAAACACCACTCCTATATACAGACATCCCTCTGTATACATACACCACTCCTATATACTGACATCCCTCTATATACAGACACCACTCCTATATACAGACATCCCTCTATATACAGACACCACTCCTATATACAGACATCCCTGTATATACAGACATCTCTCCTATATAGAGACATCCCTCTATATACAGACACCACTCCTATATACAGACATCCCCCTATATACAGACACCACTCTTATATACAGACATCCCTCTATATACAGACACCACACCTATATACAGACATCCCTCTATATACAGACACCACTCCTATATACAGACATCCCTCTATATACAGACACCACTCCTATATACAGACATCCCTCTATATACAGACATCTCTCCTATATACAGACATCCCTCTATATACAGACACCACTCCTATATACAGACATCCCTCTATATACAGACATCTCTCCTATATAAAGACATCCCTCTATATACAGACACCACTCCTATATACAGACATCCCTCTATATACAGACACCACTCCTATATACAGACATCCCTCTATATACAGACATCTCTCCTATATACAGACATCCCTCTATATACAGACACCACTCCTATATACAGACATCCCTCTATATACAGACACCACTCCTATATACAGATATCCCCTATATACAGACACCACTCCTATATACAGACATCCCTCTATATACAGACACCACTCCTATATACAGACATCCCTCTGTATACATACACCACTCCTATATACAGACATCCCTCTATATACAGACACCACTCCTATATACAGACATCCCTCTATATACAGACACCACTCCTATATACAGACATCCTTGTATATACAGACATCTCTCCTATATAGAGACAACCCTCTATATACAGACACCACTCCTATATACAGACATCCCCCTATATACAGACACCACTCCTATATACAGACATCCCTCTATATACAGACACCACTCCTATATACAGACATCCCCCTATATACAGACACCACTCCTATATACAGACATCCCTCTGTATACAGACACCACTCCTATATACAGACATCCCTCTATATACAGACACCACTCCTATATACAGACATCCCTCTATATACAGACACCACTCCTATATACAGACATCCCCCTATATACAGACACCACTCTTATATACAGACATCCCTCTATATACAGACACCACTCCTATATACAGACATCCCTCTGTATACAGACACCACTACTATATACAGACATCCCTCTATATACAGACACCACTCCTATATACAGACATCCCTCTATGTACAGAAACCACTCCTATATACAGACATCCCTCTATATACAGACATCTCTCCTATATACAGACATCCCTCTATATACAGACACCACTCCTATATACAGACATCCCTCTATATACAGACATCTCTCCTTTATACAGATATCCCTCTATATACAGACACCTCTCCTATATACAGACATCCCCCTATATACAGACACCACTCTTATATACAGACATCCCTCTATATACAGACACCACTCCTATATACAGACATCCCACTATATACAGACACCACTCATATACAGACATCCCTCTATATACAGACACCACTCTTATATACAGACATCCCTCTATATACAGACACCACTCCTATATACAGACATCCCCCTATATACAGACATCACTCCTATATACAGACATCCCTCTATATACAGACACCACTCCTATATACAGACATCCCTCTATATACAGACACCACTCCTATATACAGACATCCCTCTATATACAGACACCACTCCTATATACAGACATCCCCCTATATACAGACACCACTCCTATATACAGACATCCCTCTAAATACAGACACCACTCCTATATACAGACATCCCCCTATATACAGACTCCTATATACAGGTCATAGTTGTGGGTCACTTACTTTTCACACATGGGGCCGGGGGGCACTTACTTTTCACACACGGGGTCGGGGGGCACTTACTTTTCACACACGGGGCCGGGGGGCACTTACTTTTCACACACGGGGCCGTGGGGCACTTACTTTTCACACACGGGGCCGGGGGGGCACTTACTTTTCACACACGGGGCCGGGGGGTCACTTACTTTTCACACACGGGGCCGGGGGGCACTTACTTTTCACACACGGGGCCGGGGGGCACTTACTTTTCACACACGGGGCCGGGGGGGCACTTACTTTTCACACACAGGGCCGGGGGGGCACATACTTTTCACACATGAGGCCGGGGGGGCACTTACTTTTCACACACGGGACCGGGGGGGCACTTACTTTTCACACACGGGGCCGGGGGCGCACTTACTTTTCACACACGAGGCAGGGGGGGCACTTACTTTTCACACACGGGGCCGGGGGGGCACTTACTTTTCACACACGGGGCCGGGGGGCTCTTACTTTTCACACACGGGACGAGAGGGTGTCATATTCACTTTATTCTGATGTTTGACTGTGATAAATGATCATGTCCTAAAATGGACACCGTACATTTGCATAGCTGCCATCTTTGGAAGGTCAAGTTGGGGGTAATGGAAAGTTCGCCATTATTTCCTATGGGAAATTTTTTTTTTTAAATGCGATTTAAATAAAATCTACATATCGGATCGACTATAAAAGTCATAGCACACCTGTCCCCACCGAGGCCTTCGAAACGCCGCCTGAACGGGGTCTCTGCGCCGAGCGGTTCGGGCCGCATTAATTGCGGAAAACGCGGAGAAGAAGAAGAATAAAATATAAGAAATCGGATTACAATATGTTGCTTGAACCTAGGAGGTTCAAGCACCATAAATATAAGAAATCGGATTACAATATGTTGCTTGAACCTAGGAGGTTCAAGCACCATAATAATAACTAGATGGGCATTTCCTGAAGGAAATACATGGTGCTTGAACAGCGCTGCCAGCTTTACAGCAGCACTTTTCACACACGGGACCAGGGAGCACTTACTTTTCCACACCTGGAACCGGGGCGCACTTACTTTTGCACACGGGGCCGGGGGCGCACTTACTTTTGCACACGGGGTCGGGGGCGCACTTACTTTTGCACACGGGGCCGGGGGCGCACTTACTTTTGCACACGGGGTCGGGGGCGCACTTACTTTTGCACACGGGGCTGGGGGCGCACTTACTTTTGCACACGAGGCCGGGGGCGCACTTACTTTTGCACACGGGGCCGGGGGCGCACTTACTTTTGCACACGGGGCCGGGGGCGCACTTACTTTTGCACACGGGGCCGGGGGCGCACTTACTTTCGCACACGGGGCCGGGGGCACACTTACTTTTGCACACGGGGCCGGGGGCGCACTTACTTTTGCACACGGGGCCGGGGGCGCACTTACTTTTGCACACGGGTCCGGGGGCGCACTTACTTTTGCACACGGGGCCGGGGGCGCACTTACTTTTGCACACGGGGCCGGGGGCGCACTTACTTTTGCACACGGGGCCGGGGGCGCACTTATTTTTGCACACGGGGCCGGGGGCGCACTTACTTTTGCACACGGGGCCGGGGGCGCACTTACTTTTGCACACGGGGCCGGGGGCGCACTTACTTTTGCACACGGGGCCGGGGGCGCACTTACTTTTCACACACGGGGCCGGGGGGGCACTTACTTTTCACACACGGGGACGGGGGGGGGCACTTACTTTTCACACACGGGGCTGGGGGGGCACTTACTTTTCACACAAGGGACGAGAGGGTGTCATAGTCACTTTATTCTGATGTTTGACTTTGATAAATGATCATGTCCTAAAATGGACACCGTACATTTGCATAGCTGCCATCTTTGGAAGGTCAAGTTGGGGGTAATGGAAAGTTCGCCATTATTTCCTATGGGAAATTTTTTTTTATAAATGCAATTTAAATAAAATCTACATATCGGATTGAATATAAAAGTCATAGCACACCTGTCCCCACCGAGGCCTTCGAAACGCCGCCTGAATGGGGTCTCTGCGCCAAGCGGTTCGGGCCGCATTAATTGCGGAAAACGCGGAGAAGAATAATAATAATAACTAGATGGGCATTTCCTGAAGGAAATACATGGTGCTTGAACAGCGCTGCCAGCTTTACAGCAGCACTTCACACACCAGGGGAGCACTTACTTTTGCACACCCGGGATCGGGGCGCGCTTACTTTTGCACACGGGGCCGCGCTTACTTTTGCACACGGGGCCGGGGGCGCGCTTACTTTTGCACACGGGGCCAAGGGCGCCATTACTTTTGCACACGGGGCCGGGGGCGCCATTACTTTTGCACACGGGGCCGGGGGCGCCATTACTTTTGCACACGGGGCCGGGGGCGCGCTTACTTTTGCACACGGGGCCGGGGGCGCCATTACTTTTGCACACGGGGCCGGGGGCGCCATTACTTTTGCACACGGGGCCGGGGGCGCCATTACTTTTGCACACGGGGCCGGGGGCGCCATTACTTTTGCACACGGGGCCGGGGGCGCCATTACTTTTGCACACGGGACCGGGGGCGCCATTACTTTTGCACACGGGGCCGGGGGCGCCATTACTTTTGCACACGGGGCCGGGGGCGCCATTACTTTTGCACACGGGGCCGGGGGCGCCATTACTTTTGCACACGGGGCCGGGGGCGCCATTACTTTTGCACACGGGGCCGGGGGCGCCATTACTTTTGCACACGGGGCCGGGGGCGCCATTACTTTTGCACACGGGGCCGGGGGCGCCATTACTTTTGCACACGGGGCCGGGGGCGCCATTACTTTTGCACACGGGGCCGCCATTACTTTTGCACACGGGGCCGCCATTACTTTTGCACACGGGGCCGGGGGCGCCATTACTTTTGCACACGGGGCCGGGGGCGCCATTACTTTTGCACACGGGGCCGGGGGCGCCATTACTTTTGCACACGGGGCCGCCATTACTTTTGCACACGGGGCCGGGGGCGCGCTTACTTTTGCACACGGGGCCGGGGGCGCCATTACTTTTGCACACGGGACCGGGGGCGCCATTACTTTTGCACACGGGGGCGGGGGCACCATTACTTTTGCACACGGGGCCGGGGGCGCGCTTACTTTTGCACACTGGGCCGGGGGCACGCTTACTTTTGCACACGGGGCCGGGGGCGCGCTTACTTTTGCACACGGGGCCAAGGGCGCGCTTACTTTTGCACACGGGGCCGGGGGCGCCATTACTTTTGCACACGGGGCCGGGGGCGCCATTACTTTTGCACACGGGGCCGGGGGCGCCATTACTTTTGCACACGGGGCCGGGGGCGCCATTACTTTTGCACACGGGGCCGGGGGCGCCATTACTTTTGCACACGGGGCCGGGGGCGCCATTACTTTTGCACACGGGGCCGGGGGCGCCATTACTTTTGCACACGGGGCCGGGGGCGCCATTACTTTTGCACACGGGGCCGGGGGCGCGCTTACTTTTGCACACGGGGCCGGGGGCGCCATTACTTTTGCACACGGGACCGGGGGCGCCATTACTTTTGCACACGGGACCGGGGGCGCCATTACTTTTGCACACGGGGCCGGGGGCGCCATTACTTTTGCACACGGGGCCGGGGGCGCCATTACTTTTGCACAAGGGGCCGGGGGCGCCATTACTTTTGCACACGGGGCCGGGGGCGCCATTACTTTTGCACACGGGGCCGGGGGCGCCATTACTTTTGCACACGGGGCCGGAGGCGCCATTACTTTTGCACACGGGGCCGGGGGCGCGCTTACTTTTGCACACGGGGCCGGGGGCGCGCTTACTTTTGCACACGGGGCCGGGGGCGCGCTTACTTTTGCACACGGGGCCAAGGGCATGCTTACTTTTGCACACGGGGCCGGGGGCGCCATTACTTTTGCACACGGGGCCGGGGGCGCCATTACTTTTGCACACGGGGCCGGGGGCGCACTTACTTTTGCACACGGGGCCGGGGGTGCACTTACTTTTGCACACGGGGCCGAGGGCGCCATTACTTTTGCACACGGGGCCGGGGGCGCCATTACTTTTGCACACGGGGCCGGGGGCGCCATTACTTTTGCACACGGGGCCGGGGGCACCATTACTTTTGCACACGGGGCCGGGGGCGCCATTACTTTTGCACACGGGGCCGGGGGCGCCATTACTTTTGCACACGGGGCCGGGGGCGCCATTACTTTTGCACACGGGGCCGGGGGCGCGCTTACTTTTGCACACGGGGCCGGGTGCGCTCTTACTTTTGCACACGGGGCCGGGTGCGCTCTTACTTTTGCACACGGGGCCAAGGGCGCGCTTACTTTTGCACACGGGGCCGGGGGCGCCATTACTTTTGCACACGGGGCCGCCATTACTTTTGCACACGGGGCCGGGGGCGCCATTACTTTTGCACACGGGGCCGGGGGCGCCATTACTTTTGCACACGGGGCCGGGGGCGCCATTACTTTTGCACACGGGGCCGGGGGCGCCATTACTTTTGCACACGGGGCCGGGGGCGCCATTACTTTTGCACACGGGGCCGGGGGCGCCATTACTTTTGCACACGGGGCCGGGGGCGCCATTACTTTTGCACACGGGGACGGGGGCGCGCTTACTTTTGCACACGGGGCCGGGGGCGCCATTACTTTTGCACACGGGGACGGGGGCGCCATTACTTTTGCACACGGGGCCGGGGGCGCCATTTCTTTTGCACACGGGACCGGGGGCGCCATTACTTTTGCACACGGGGCCGGGGGCGCCATTACTTTTGCACACGGGGCCGGGGGCGCCATTACTTTTGCACACGGGGCCGGGGGCGCCATTACTTTTGCACACGGGGCCGGGGGCGCGCTTACTTTTGCACACGGGGCCGGGGGCGCGCTTACTTTTGCACACGGGGCCGGGGGCGCGCTTACTTTTGCACACGGGGCCAAGGGCGCGCTTACTTTTGCACACGGGGCCAAGGGCGCGCTTACTTTTGCACACGGGGCCGGGGGCGCCATTACTTTTGCACACGGGGCCGGGGGCGCCATTACTTTTGCACACGGGGCCGGGGGCGCACTTACTTTTGCACACGGGGCCGGGGGCGCACTTACTTTTGCACACGGGGCTGGGGCGCACTTACTTTTGCACACGGGGCCGTGTGATAAATGATCATGTCCTAAAATGAACACCGTACATTTGCATAGCTGCCATCTTTGGAAGGTCAAGTTGGGGGTAATGGAAAGTTTGCCATTATTTCCTATGGGAAATTTTTTTTTAAAAATGCGATTTAAATAAAATCTACATATCGGATCGACTATAAAAGTCATAGCACACCTGTCCCCACCGAGGGCTTCGAAACGCCGCCTGAACGGGGTCTCTGCGCCGAGCGGTTCGGGCCGCATTAATTGCGGAAAACGCGGAGAAGAATAATAATAATAATAATAATAATAAGAAAATATAAGAAATCGGATTACAATATGTTGCTTGAACCTAGGAGGTTCAAGCACCATAATAATAATAAACTAGATGGGCATTTCCTGAAGGAAATACATGGTGCTTGAACAGCGCTGCCAGCTGCCAATGAACCTCAGGAGCAAGTCTGGCATGCAGGGCCCTGCCCCTGGGTATCCAATTTGGCCCCTTGGTAGCCACTTTGATGTGCGGGGGCCCTTGTTAGCAACATTGGCCCCTTGGTAGCCATTTTGGAATGCAGGAATCCTTGGTAGCCACTTTGGCCACATCCTCTTATATACAGACATTACTCCTATATACAGACACCACTCCTATATACAGACACAACTCCTACATACAGACATCCCTCTATATACAGACACCACTACCATATACAGAGATCCCTCTATATACAGATACCACTCCTATATACAGACACTACTCCTATATACAGACATCCCTCTGTATACAGACGCCACTCCTACATACAGACATCCCTCTATATACAGACACCACTCCTATATACAGACATCCCTCTATATACAGACACCACTCCTATATACAGACATCCCCCTAAATACAGACACCACTCCTATATACAGACATCCCTCTGTATACAGACACCACTCCTACATACAGACATCCCTCTATATACAGACACCACTCCTATATACAGATATCCCTCTATATACAGACACCACTCCTATATACAGACATCCCCCTGTATACAGACACCACTCCTATATACAGACATCCCTCTATATACAGACACCACTCCTATATACAGACATCCCTCTATATACAGACACCACTCCTATATACAGATATCCCCCTATATACAGACACCACTCCTATATACAGACATCCCCCTATATACAGACACCACTCCTATATACAGACATCCCTCTATATACAGACACCACTCCTATATACAGACATCCCTCTGTATACAGACACCACTCCTATATACAGACATCCCTCTATATACAGACACCACTCCAATATACAGACATCCCTCTATATACAGACACCACTCCTATATACAGACATCCCTGTATATACAGACATCTCTCCTATATAGAGACATCCCTCTATATACAGACACCACTCCTATATACAGATATCCCCCTATATACAGACACCACACCTATATACAGACATCCCCCTATATACAGACACTACTCCTATATACAGACATCCCCCTATATACAGACACCACTCCTATATACAGACATCCCACTATATACAGACACCACTCCTATATGCAGACATCCCTCTATATACAGACACCACTCCTATATACAGACATCCCTCTATATACAGACACCACTCCTATATACAGACATCCCCCTATATACAGACACCACTCCTATATACAGACATCCCTCTATATACAGACACCACTCCTATATACAGACATCCCTCTATATACAGACACCACTACCATATACAGAGATCCCTCTATATACAGATACCACTCCTATATACAGACACTACTCCTATATACAGACATCCCTTTGTATACAGACGCCACTCCTACATACAGACATCCCTCTATATACAGACACCACTCCTATATACAGACATCCCTCTATATACAGACACCACTCCTATATACAGACATCCCCCTATATACAGACACTACTCCTATATACAGACATCCCTCTGTATACAGACACCACCCCTACATACAGACATCCCTCTATATACAGACACCACTCCTATATACAGATATCCCTCTATATACAGACACCACTCCTATATACAGACATCCCCCTGTATACAGACACCACTCCTATATACAGACATCCCTCTATATACAGACACCACTCCTATATACAGACATCCCTCTATATACAGACACCACTCCTATATACAGACATCCCTCTATATACAGACACCACTCCTATATACAGATATCCCCCTATATACAGACACCACTCCTATATACAGACATCCCCCTATATACAGACACCACTCCTATATACAGACATCCCTCTATATACAGACACCACTCCTATATACAGACATCCCTCTATATACAGACACCACTCTTATATACAGACATCCCTCTATATACAGACACCACTCCAATATACAGACATCCCTCTATATACAGACACCACTCCTATATACAGACATCCCTGTATATACAGACATCTCTCCTATATAGAGACATCCCTCTATATACAGACACCACTCCTATATACAGACAATCCCCTATATACAGACACCACTCCTATATACAGACATCCCCCTATATACAGACACCACTCCTATATACAGACATCCCTCTAAATACAGACACCACTCCTATATACAGACATCCCCCTATATACAGACTCCTATATACAGGTCAGAGTTGTGGGTCACTTACTTTTCACACACGGGGCCAGGGGGGCACTTACTTTTCACACACGGGCCGGGGGGCACTTACTTTTCACAC
Source organism: Ranitomeya variabilis (assembly GCF_051348905.1). Taxonomy (NCBI): domain Eukaryota; kingdom Metazoa; phylum Chordata; class Amphibia; order Anura; family Dendrobatidae; genus Ranitomeya; species Ranitomeya variabilis. The sequence continues at coordinate 217,119,194 of NC_135235.1, forward strand.
ACGGGGCCGGGGGGCACTTACTTTTCACACACGGGGCCAAGGGGGCACTTACTTTTCACACACGGGGCCGGGGGCACACTTACTTTTGCACACTGGGCCGGGGGCGCACTTACTTTTGCACACGGGGCCGGGGGCGCACTTACTTTTGCACACGGGGCCGGGGGCGCACTTACTTTTGCACACGGGGCCGGGGGCGCACTTACTTTTGCACACGGGGCTGGGGGCGCACTTACTTTTGCACACGGGGCCGGGGGCGCACTTACTTTTGCACACGGGGCTGGGGGCGCACTTACTTTTGCACACGGGGCTGGGGGCGCACTTACTTTTGCACACGGGGCCGGGGGCGCACTTACTTTTGCACAGGGGGCCGGGGGCGCACTTACTTTTGCACACGGGGCCGGGGGCGCACTTACTTTTGCACACGGGGTCGGGGGCGCACTTGCTTTTGCACACGGGGCCGGGGGCGCACTTACTTTTGCACACGGGGCCGGGGGCGCACTTACTTTTGCACACGGGGCCGGGGGCGCACTTAATTTTGCACACGGGGCCGGGGGCGCACTTACTTTTGCACACGGGGCCGGGGGCGCACTTACTTTTGCACACGGGGCCGGGGGCGCACTTACTTTTGCACACGGGGCCGGGGGCGCACTTACTTTTGCACACGGGGCCGGGGGCGCACTTAATTTTGCACACGGGGCCGGGGGCGCACTTACTTTTGCACACGGGGCCGGGGGCGCACTTACTTTTGCACACGGGGCCGGGGGCGCACTTACTTTTGCACACGGGGCCGGGGGCGCACTTACTTTTGCACACGGGGCCGTGTGATAAATGATCATGTCCTAAAATGGATACCGTACATTTGCATAGCTGCCATCTTTGGAAGGTCAAGTTTGGGGTAATGGAAAGTTCGCCATTATTTCCTATGGGAAATTTTTTTTTTAAAATGCGATTTAAATAAAATCTACATATCGGATTGACTATAAAAGTCATAGCACACCTGTCCCCACCGAGGGCTTCGAAACGCCGCCTGAACGGGGTCTCTGCGCCGAGCGGTTCGGGCCGCATTAATTGCGGAAAACGCGGAGAAGAATAATAATAATAATAATAATAATAATAAGAAAATATAAGAAATCGGATTACAATATGTTGCTTGAACCTAGGAGGTTCAAGCACCATAAATATAAGAAATCGGATTACAATATGTTGCTTGAACCTAGGAGGTTCAAGCACCATAATAATAATAAAATATAAGAAATCGGATTACAATATGTTGCTTGAACCTAGGAGGTTCAAGCACCATAAATATAAGAAATCGGATTACAATATGTTGCTTGAACCTAGGAGGTTCAAGCACCATAATAATAACTAGATGGGCATTTCCTGAAGGAAATACATGGTGCTTGAACAGCGCTGCCAGCTTTACAGCAGCACTTTTCACACACGGGACTGGGGGGCGTGCTTACTTTTGCACCCGGGGCCGGGGGCGCACTTACTTTTGCACCCGGAGGCGCACTTACTTTTACACCCGGGGGCGCACTTACTTTTGCACCCGGGGTGCACTTACTTTTGCACCCGGGGTCGCACTTACTTTTGCACCCGGGGGCGCACTTACTTTTGCACCCGGGGGCGCACTTACTTTTGCACCCGGGGGCGCACTTACTTTTGCACCCGGGGGCGCACTTACTTTTGCACTCGGGGGCGCACTTACTTTTGGGGCCGCACTTACTTTTGGTGGATGGGGACCCTCGGCCTCCGATTTGGTAGGCGGGGCCCCTCGGCCTCCGATTTGGTGGGCGGGGACCCTCGGTCTCCGATTTGGTGGGCGGGGCCCCTCGGCCTCCGATTTGGTGGGCGGGGACCGTCGGCCTCCGATTTGGTGGGCGGGGACCCTCGGCCTCCGATTTGGTGGGCGGGGACCCTCGGCCTCCGATTTGGTGGGCGAGGCCCCTCGGCCTCCGATTTGGTGGGCGGGGACCCTCGGCCTCCGATTTGGTGGGCGGGGACCCTCGGCCTCCGATTTGGTGGGCGGGGACCCTCGGCCTCCGATTTGGTGGGCGGGGACCCTCGGCCTCCGATTTGGTAGGCGGGGCCCCTCGGCCTCCGATTTGGTGGGCGGGGTCCCTAGGCCTCCGATTTGGTGGGCGGGGCCCCTCGGCCTTTGATTTGGTGGGCGGGGACCCCCGGCCTCCGATTTGGTGGGCGGGGCCCCTCGGCCTCCGATTTGGTGGGCGGGGCCCCTCGGCCTCCGATTTGGTAGGCGGGGCCCCTCGGCCTCCGATTTGGTGGGTGCGGTCCCTCGGTCTCCGATTTGGTGGGCGGGGCCCCTCGGCCTCCGATTTGGTGGGCGGGGACCGTCGGCCTCCGATTTGGTGGGCGGGGACCCTCGGCCTCCGATTTGGTGGGCGGGGACCCTCGGCCTCCGATTTGGTGGGCGGGGACCCTCGGCCTCCGATTTGGTGGGCGGGGACCCTCGGCCTCCGATTTGGTAGGCGGGGCCCCTCGGCCTCCGATTTGGTGGGCGGGGTCCCTCGGCCTCCGATTTGGTGGGCGGGGCCCCTCGGCCTTTGATTTGGTGGGCGGGGACCCCCGGCCTCCGATTTGGTGGGCGGGGCCCCTCGGCCTCCGATTTGGTGGGCGGGGCCCCTCGGCCTCCGATTTGGTAGGCGGGGGGCCTCGGCCTCCGATTTGGTGGGTGGGGTCCCTCGGTCTCCGATTTGGTGGGCGGGGACCCTCGGCCTCCGATTTGGTGGGCGGGGACCCTCGGCCTCCGATTTGGTGGGCGGGGCCCCTCGGCCTCCGATTTGGTGGGCGGGGCCCCTCGGCCTCCGATTTGGTGGGCGGGGCCCCTCGGCCTCCGATTTGGTGGGCGGGGCCCCTCGGCCTCCGATTTGGTGGGCGGGGCCCCTCGGCCTCCGATTTGGTGGGCGGGGCCCCTCGGCCTCCGATTTGGTGGGCGGGGACCCTCGGCCTCCGATTTGATGGGCGGGGCCCCTCGGCCTCCGATTTGGTGGGCGGGGCCCCTCGGCTTCCAATTTGGTGGGCGGGGCCCCTCGGCCTCCGATTTGGTGGGCGGGGCCCCTCGGCCTCCGATTTGGTGGGCGGGGGCCCTCGGCCTCCGATCTGGTGGGCGGGGCCGCTCGGCCTCCGATTTGGTGGGCGGGGACCCTCGGCCTCCGATTTGATGGGCGGGGCCCCTCGGCCTCCGATTTGGTGGGCGGGGCCCCTCGGCTTCCAATTTGGTGGGCGGGGCCCCTCGGCCTCCGATTTGGTGGGCGGGGCCCCTCGGCCTCCGATTTGGTGGGCGGGGGCCCTCGGCCTCCGATCTGGTGGGCGGGGCCGCTCGGCCTCCAATTTGGTGGGTGGGGCCCCTCGGCCTCCGATTTGGTGGGCGGGGTCCCTCGGCCTCCAATTTGGTGGGTGGGGCCCCTCGGCCTCCGATTTGGTGGGCGGGGCCGAGGGGGCACTTACTTTTCACACACGGGGCCGGGGGGCACTTTTCACACACGGGGCCGGGGGGGCACTTACTTTTCACACACGGGGCCGGGGGGGCACTTACTTTTCACACACGGGGCCGGGGGGCACTTACTTTTCACACACGGGGCCGGGGGGGCACTTACTTTTCACACACGGGGCCGGGGGGGCACTTACTTTTCACACACGGGGCCGGGGGGCACTTACTTTTCACACATGGGGCCGGGGGGGCACTTACTTTTCACACACGGGACGAGAGGGTGTCATAGTCACTTTATTCTGATGTTTGACTTTGATAAATGATCATGTCCTAAAATGGACACCGTCCATTTGCATAGCTGCCATCTTTGGAAGGTCAAGTTGGGGGTAATGGAAAGTTCGCCATTATTTCCTATGGGAATTTTTTTTTAAAAAATGCGATTTAAATAAAATCTACATATCGGATCGACTATAAAAGTCATAGCACACCTGTCCCCACCGAGGCCTTCGAAACGCCGCCTGAACAGGGTCTCTGCGCCGAGCGGTTCGGGCCGCATTAATTGCGGAAAACACGGAGAAGAAGAAGAATAATAATAACTAGATGGGCATTTCCTGAAGGAAATACATGGTGCTTGAACAGCGCTGCCAGCTTTACAGCAGCACTTTTCACACACGGGACCAGGGGGGCCACTTACTTTTCCACACCCGGGACCAGGGGAGCACTTACTTTTCCACACCCGGGACCGGGGCGCACTTACTTTTCCACGCCCGGGACCGGGGCGCACTTACTTTTGCACACGGGGCCGGGGGCGCACTTACTTTTGCACACGGGGCCGGGGGCGCACTTACTTTTGCACACGGGGCCGGGGGCGCACTTACTTTTGCACACGGGGCCGGGGGCGCACTTACTTTTGCACGCCCGGGACCGGGGCGCACTTACTTTTGCACACGGGGCCGGGGGCGCGCTTACTTTTGCACACGGGGCCGGGGGCGCGCTTACTTTTGCACACGGGGCCAAGGGCGCCATTACTTTTGCACACGGGGCCGGGGGCGCGCTTACTTTTGCACACGGGGCCGGGGGCGTGCACTTTTGCACACGGGGCCAAGGGCGCGCTTACTTTTGCACACGGGGCCGGGGGCGCCATTACTTTTGCACACGGGGCCGGGGGGCGCCATTACTTTTGCACACGGGGCCGGGGGCGCCATTACTTTTGCACACGGGGCGCCATTACTTTTGCACACGGGGCCGGGGGCGCCATTACTTTTGCACACGGGGCCGGGGGCGCCATTACTTTTGCACACGGGGACGGGGGCGCCATTACTTTTGCACACGGGGCCGGGGGCGCCATTACTTTTGCACACGGGGCCGGGGGCGCCATTACTTTTTCACACGGGGCCGGGGGCGCCATTACTTTTGCACACGGGGCCGGGGGCGCCATTACTTTTGCACACGGGGCCGGGGGCCCGCTTACTTTTGCACACGGGGCCGGGGGCACGCTTACTTTTGCACACGGGACCGGGGGCGCGCTTACTTTTGCACACGGGGCCGGGGGCGTGCTTACTTTTGCACACGGGGCCGGGGGCGCGCTTACTTTTGCACACGGGGCCGGGGGCGCACTTACTTTTGCACGCCCGGGACCGGGGCGCACTTACTTTTGCACACGGGGCCGGGGGCGCGCTTACTTTTGCACACGGGGCCGGGGGCGCGCTTACTTTTGCACACGGGGCCAAGGGCGCCATTACTTTTGCACACGGGGCCGGGGGCGCGCTTACTTTTGCACACGGGGCCGGGGGCGTGCACTTTTGCACACGGGGCCAAGGGCGCGCTTACTTTTGCACACGGGGCCGGGGGCGCCATTACTTTTGCACACGGGGCCGGGGGGCGCCATTACTTTTGCACACGGGGCCGGGGGCGCCATTACTTTTGCACACGGGGCGCCATTACTTTTGCACACGGGGCCGGGGGCGCCATTACTTTTGCACACGGGGCCGGGGGCGCCATTACTTTTGCACACGGGGCCGGGGGCGCGCTTACTTTTGCACACGGGGCCGGGGGCGCGCTTACTTTTGCACACGGGGCCGGGGGCACGCTTACTTTTGCACACGGGGCCGGGGGCGCGCTTACTTTTGCACAAGGGGCCGGGGGCGCGCTTACTTTTGCACACGGGGCCGGGGGCGCGCTTACTTTTGCACACGGGGCCGGGGGCGCGCTTACTTTTGCACACGGGGCCGGGGGCGCGCTTACTTTTGCACACGGGGCCAAGGGCGCGCTTACTTTTGCACACGGGGCCGGGGGCGCGCTTACTTTTGCACACGGGGCCAAGGGCGCGCTTACTTTTGCACACGGGGCCGGGGGCGCGCTTACTTTTGCACACGGGGCCGGGGGCGCCATTACTTTTGCACACGGGGCCGGGGGCGCCATTACTTTTGCACACGGGGCCGGGGGCGCCATTACTTTTGCACACGGGGACGGGGGCGCCATTACTTTTGCACACGGGGACGGGGGCGCGCTTACTTTTGCACACGGGGACGGGGGCACGCTTACTTTTGCACACGGGGCCGGGGGCGCGCTTACTTTTGCACACGGGGCCGGGGGCGCGCTTACTTTTGCACACGGGGCCGGGGGGCGCCATTACTTTTGCACACGGGGCCGGGGGCGCCATTACTTTTGCACACGGGGCCGGGGGCGCCATTACTTTTGCACACGGGGCCGGGGGCGCCATTACTTTTGCACACGGGGATGGGGGCGCCATTACTTTTGCACACGGGGCCGGGGGCGCCATTACTTTTGCACACGGGGCCGGGTGCGCCATTACTTTTGCACAAGGGGCCGGGGGCGCCATTACTTTTGCACACGGGGACGGGGGCGCCATTACTTTTGCACACGGGGACGGGGGCGCCATTACTTTTGCACACGGGGACGGGGGCGCCATTACTTTTGCACACGGGGACGGGGGCGCCATTACTTTTGCACACGGGGACGGGGGCGCCATTACTTTTGCACACGGGGACGGGGGCGCCATTACTTTTGCACACGGGGACGGGGGCGCCATTACTTTTGCACACGGGGACGGGGGCGCGCTTACTTTTGCACACGGGGACGGGGGCGCGCTTACTTTTGCACACGGGGACGGGGGCGCGCTTACTTGTGCACACGGGGCCGGGGGCGCCATTACTTTTGCACACGGGGCCGCCATTACTTTTGCACACGGGGCCGGGGGCGCCATTACTTTTGCACACGGGGCCGGGGGCGCCATTACTTTTGCACACGGGGCCGGGGGCGCCATTACTGTTGCACACGGGGCCGGGGGCGCCATTACTTTTGCACACGGGGCCGGGGGCGCCATTACTTTTGCACACGGGGCCGGGGGCGCCATTACTTTTGCACACGGGGCCGGGGGCGCCATTACTTTTGCACACGGGGCCGGGGGCGCGCTTACTTTTGCACACGGGGCCGGGGGCGCGCTTACTTTTGCACACGGGGCCGGGGGCGCGCTTACTTTTGCGCACGGGGCCGGGGGCGCGCTTACTTTTGCACACGGGGCCGGGGGCGCGCTTACTTTTGCACACGGGGCCGGGGGCGCCATTACTTTTGCACACGGGGACGGGGGCGCCATTACTTTTGCACACGGGGACGGGGGCGCGCTTACTTTTGCACACGGGGACGGGGGCGTGCTTACTTTTGCACACGGGGACGGGGGCGTGCTTACTTTTGCACACGGGGCCGGGGGGCACTTACTTTTCACACACGGGGCCGGGGGGCACTTACTTTTCACACACGGGGCCGGGGGGCACTTACTTTTCACACACGGGGCCGGGGGGGGCACTTACTTTTCACACACGGGGCCGGGGGGCACTTACTTTTCACACACGGGGCCGGGGGGCACTTACTTTTGCACACGGGGCCGGGGGCGCCATTACTTTTGCACACGGGGCCGGGGGCGCCATTACTTTTGCACACGGGGCCGGGGGCGCCATTACTTTTGCACACGGGGCCGGGGGCGCCATTACTTTTGCACACGGGGCCGGGGGCGCCATTACGTTTGCACACGGGGCCGGGGGCGCCATTATTTTTGCACACGGGGCCGGGGGCGCCATTACTTTTGCACACGGGGCCGGGGGCGCCATTACTTTTGCACACGGGGCCGGGTGCGCCATTACTTTTGCACAAGGGGCCGGGGGCGCCATTACTTTTGCACACGGGGCCGGGGGCGCCATTACTTTTGCACACGGGGCCGGGGGCGCGCTTACTTTTGCACACGGGGCCGGGGGCGCGCTTACTTTTCCACACGGGGCCGGGGGCGCGCTTACTTTTGCACACGGGGCCAAGGGCGCGCTTACTTTTGCACACGGGGCCGGGGGCGCCATTACTTTTGCACACGGGGCCGGGGGCGCCATTACTTTTGCACACGGGGACGGGGGCGCCATTACTTTTGCACACGGGGACGCCATTACTTTTGCACACGGGGACGGGGGCGCCATTACTTTTGCACACGGGGACGGGGGCGCCATTACTTTTGCACACGGGGCCGGGGGCGCCATTACTTTTGCACACGGGGCCGGGGGCGCCATTACTTTTGCACACGGGGCCGGGGGCGCCATTACTTTTGCACACGGAGCCGGGGGCGCCATTACTTTTGCACACGGGGCCGGGGGCGCCATTACTTTTGCACACGAGACCGGGGGCGCCATTACTTTTGCACACGAGACCGGGGGCGCCATTACTTTTGCACACGGGGCCGGGGGCGCCATTACTTTTGCACACGGGGCCGGGGGCGCCAATACTTTTGCACACGGGGCCGGGGGCGCAATTACTTTTGCACACGGGGCCGGGGGCGCCATTACTTTTGCACACGGGGCTGGGGGCGCCATTACTTTTGCACACGAGACCGGGGGCGCCATTACTTTTGCACACGAGACCGGGGGCGCCATTACTTTTGCACACGGGGCCGGGGGCGCCATTACTTTTGCACACGGGGCCGGGGGCGCCATTACTTTTGCACACGGGGCCGGGGGCGCCATTACTTTTGCACACGGGGCCGGGGGCGCCATTACTTTTGCACACGGGGCCGGGGGCGCCATTACTTTTGCACACGGGGCCGGGGGCGCCATTACTTTTGCACACGGGGCCGGGGGCGCCATTACTTTTGCACACGGGGCCGGGGGCGCCATTACTTTTGCACACGGGGCCGGGGGCGCCATTACTTTTGCACACGGGGCCGGGGGCGCCATTACTTTTGCACACGGGGCCGGGGGCGCCATTACTTTTGCACACGGGGCCGGGGGCGCCATTACTTTTGCACACGGGGCCGGGGGCGCCATTACTTTTGCACACGGGGCCGGGGGCGCGCTTACTTTTGCACACGGGGACGGGGGCGCCATTACTTTTGCACACGGGGCCGCCATTACTTTTGCACACGGGGCCGGGGGCGCGCTTACTTTTGCACACGGGGCCGGGGGCGCGCTTACTTTTGCACACGGGGCCGGGGGCGCGCTTACTTTTGCACACGGGGCCGGGGGCGCGCTTACTTTTGCACACGGGGCCGGGGGCGCGCTTACTTTTGCACACGGGGACGGGGGCGTGCTTACTTTTGCACACGGGGACGGGGGCGCGCTTACTTTTGCACACGGGGACGGGGGCGCGCTTACTTTTGCACACGGGGCGCGCTTACTTTTGCACACGGGGCCGGGGGCGCCATTACTTTTGCACACGGGGCCGGGGGCGCCATTACTTTTGCACACGGGGCCGGGGGCGCCATTACTTTTGCACACGGGGCCGGGGGCGCCATTACTTTTGCACACGGGGCCGGGGGCGCCATTACTTTTGCACACGGGGCCGGGGGCGCCATTACTTTTGCACACGGGGCCGGGGGCGCCATTATTTTTGCACACGGGGCCGGGGGCGCTATTACTTTTGCACACGGGGCCGGGGGCGCCATTACTTTTGCACACGGGGCCGGGTGCGCCATTACTTTTGCACAAGGGGCCGGGGGCGCCATTACTTTTGCACACGGGGCCGGGGGCGCCATTACTTTTGCACACGGGGCCGGGGGCGCGCTTACTTTTGCACACGGGGCCGGGGGCGCGCTTACTTTTGCACACGAGACCGGGGGCGCCATTACTTTTGCACACGGGGCCGGGGGCGCCATTACTTTTGCACACGGAGCCGGGGGCGCCATTACTTTTGCACACGGAGCCGGGGGCGCCATTACTTTTGCACACGGGGCCGGGGGCGCCATTACTTTTGCACACGGGGCCGGGGGCGCCATTACTTTTGCACACGAGACCGGGGGCGCCATTACTTTTGCACACGAGACCGGGGGCGCCATTACTTTTGCACACGAGACCGGGGGCGCCATTACTTTTGCACACGGGGCCGGGGGCGCCATTACTTTTGCACACGGGGCCGGGGGCGCCATTACTTTTGCACACGGAGCCGGGGGCGCCATTACTTTTGCACACGGAGCCGGGGGCGCCATTACTTTTGCACACGGGGCCGGGGGCGCCATTACTTTTGCACACGGGGCCGGGGGCGCCATTACTTTTGCACACGAGACCGGGGGCGCCATTACTTTTGCACACGAGACCGGCGGCGCCATTACTTTTGCACACGAGACCGGGGGCGCCATTACTTTTGCACACGGGGCCGGGGGCGCCATTACTTTTGCACACGGGGCCGGGGGCGCCATTACTTTTGCACACGGGGCCGGGGGCGCCATTACTTTTGCACACGGGGCCGGGGGCGCAATTACTTTTGCACACGGGGCCGGGGGCGCCATTACTTTTGCACACGGGGCTGGGGGCGCCATTACTTTTGCACACGAGACCGGGGGCGCCATTACTTTTGCACACGAGACCGGGGGCGCCATTACTTTTGCACACGAGACCGGGGGCGCCATTACTTTTGCACACGAGACCGGGGGCGCCATTACTTTTGCACACGGGGCCGGGGGCGCCATTACTTTTGCACACGGGGCCGGGGGCGCCATTACTTTTGCACACGGGGCCGGGGGCGCCATTACTTTTGCACACGGGGCCGGGGGCGCCATTACTTTTGCACACGGGGCCGGGGGCACCATTACTTTTGCACACGGGGCCATTACTTTTGCACACGGGGCCGGGGGCGCCATTACTTTTGCACACGGGGCCGGGGGCGCCATTACTTTTGCACACGGGGCCGGGGGCGCCATTACTTTTGCACACGGGGCCGGGGGCGCCATTACTTTTGCACACGGGGCTGGGGGCGCCATTACTTTTGCACACGGGGCTGGGGGCGCCATTACTTTTGCACACGAGACCGGGGGCGCCATTACTTTTGCACACGAGACCGGGGGCGCCATTACTTTTGCACACGAGACCGGGGGCGCCATTACTTTTCCACACGGGGCCGGGGGCGCCATTACTTTTGCACACGGGGCCGGGGGCGCCATTACTTTTGCACACGAGACCGGGGGCGCCATTACTTTTGCACACGAGACCGGGGGCGCCATTACTTTTGCACACGGGGCCGGGGGCGCCATTACTTTTGCACACGGGGCCGGGGGCGCCATTACTTTTGCACACGGGGCCGGGGGCGCCATTACTTTTGCACACGGGGCCGGGGGCGCGCTTACTTTTGCACACGGGGCCGGGGGCGTGCTTACTTTTGCACACGGGGCCGGGGGGGCACTTACTTTTCACACACGGGGCCGGGGGGGCACTTAGTTTTCACACAGGGGATCGGGGGTTCACTTACTTTTAACACACGGGGCCGGGGGGCACTTACTTTTCACACACGGGGCCGGGGGGCACTTACTTTTCACACACGGGGCCGGGGGGCACTTACTTTTCACACACGGGGCCGGGGGGGGCACTTACTTTTCACACACGGGGCCGGGGGGCACTTACTTTTCACACACGGGGCCGGGGGGCACTTACTTTTCACACACGGGGCCGGGGGGGCACTTACTTTTCACACAGGGGACCGGGGGTGCACTTACTATTCACACACGGGTCTGGGGGTGCACTTACTTTTCACACACGGGACGAGAGGGTGTCATAGTCACTTTATTCTGATTTTTGACTTTGATAAATGATCATGTCCTAAAATGGACACCGTACATTTGCATAGCTGCCATCTTTGGAAGGTCAAGTTGGGGGTAATGGAAAGTTCGCCATTATTTCCTATGGGAAATTTTTTTTTTTAAATGCGATTTAAATAAAATCTACATATCGGATCGACTATAAAAGTCATAGCACACCTGTCCCCACCGAGGCCTTCGAAACGCCGCCTGAACGGGGTCTCTGCGCCGAGCGGTTCGGGCCGCATTAATTGCGGAAAACGCGGAGAAGAAGAAGAATAATAAAATATAAGAAATCGGATTACAATATGTTGCTTGAACCTAGGAGGTTCAAGCACCATAACTAGATGGGCATTTCCTGAAGGAAATACATGGTGCTTGAACAGCGCTGCCAGCTTTACAGCAGCACTTTTCACACACGGGACAGGGGGGCCACTTACTTTTCCACACCCGGGACCAGGGGAGCACTTACTTTTCCAAACCCGGGACCGGGGCGCACTTACTTTTGCACACCCGGGACCGGGGCGCACTTACTTTTGCACACGGGGCCGGGGGCGCACTTACTTTTGCACACGGGGCCGGGGGCGCACTTACTTTTACACACGGGGCCGGGGGCGCACTTACTTTTACACACGGGGCCGGGGGCGCACTTACTTTTGCACACGGGGCCGGGGGCGCACTTACTTTTGCACACGGGGCCGGGGGCGCACTTACTTTTGCACACGGGGCCGGGGGCGCACTTACTTTTGCACACGGGGCCGGGGGCGCACTTACTTTTGCACACGGGGCCGGGGGCGCACTTACTTTTGCACACGGGGCCGGGGGCGCACTTACTTTTGCACACGGGGCCGGGGGCGCACTTACTTTTGCACACGGGGCCGGGGGCGCACTTACTTTTGCACACGGGGCCGGGGGCGCACTTACTTTTGCACACGGGGCCGGGGGCGCACTTACTTTTGCACACGGGGCCGGGGGCGCACTTACTTTTGCACACGGGGCCGGGGGCGCACTTACTTTTGCACACGGGGTCGGGGGGGCACTTAGTTTTGCACACGGGGCCGGGGGCGCACTTACTTTTGCACACGGGGTCGGGGGCGCACTTACTTTTGCACACGGGGCCGGGGGCGCCCTTACTTATGCACACGGGGCCGGGGGCGCACTTACTTTTGCACACGGGGCCGGGGGCGCACTTACTTTTGCACACGGGGCCGGGGGCGCACTTACTTTTGCACACGGGGCCGGGGGCGCACTTACTTTTGCACACGGGGCAGGGGGCGCACTTACTTTTGCACACGGGGCCGGGGGCGCACTTACTTTTGCACACGGGGCCGGGGGCGCACTTACTTTTGGGGCCTGGGGCGCACTTACTTTTGCACACGGGGCCGGGGGCGCACTTACTTTTGCACACGGGGCCGGGGGCGCACTTACTTTTGCACACGGGGCCGGGGGCGCACTTACTTTTGCACACGGGGCCGGGGGCGCACTTACTTTTGCACACGGGGCCGGGGGCGCACTTACTTTTGCACACGGGGCCGGGGGCGCACTTACTTTTGCACACGGGCCCGGGGCGCACTTACTTTTGCACACGGGGCCGTGTGATAAATGATCATGTCCTAAAATGGATACCGTACATTTGCATAGCTGCCATCTTTGGAAGGTCAAGTTTGGGGTAATGGAAAGTTCGCCATTATTTCCTATGGGAATTTTTTTTTTTTAAATGCGATTTAAATAAAATCTACATATCGGATCGACTATAAAAGTCATAGCACACCTGTCCCCACCGAGGGCTTCGAAACGCCGCCTGAACGGGGTCTCTGCGCCGAGCGGTTCGGGCCGCATTAATTGCGGAAAACGCGGAGAAGAATAATAATAATAATAATAATAATAATAAGAAAATATAAGAAATCGGATTACAATATGTTGCTTGAACCTAGGAGGTTCAAGCACCATAATAAAATATAAGAAATCGGATTACAATATGTTGCTTGACCCTAGGAGGTTCAAGCACCATAATAACTAGATGGGCACTTCCTGAAGGAAATACATGGTGCTTGAACAGCGCTGCCAGCTTTACAGCAGCACTTTTCACACATGGGACCAGGGGGGCCACTTACTTTTCCACACTCGGGACCAGGGGAGCACTTACTTTTCCACACCCGGGACCGGGGCGCACTTACTTTTGCACACGGGGCCGGGGGCGCACTTACTTTTGCACACGGGGCTGGGGGCGCACTTACTTTTCCACACGGGGACGGGGGCGCACTTACTTTTGCACACGGGGACGGGGGCGCACTTACTTTTGCACACGGGGACGGGGGCGCACTTACTTTTGCACACGGGGACGGGGGCGCACTTACTTTTGCACACGGGGACGGGGGCCCACTTACTTTTGCACATGGGGACGGGGGCGCACTTACTTTTGCACACGGGGACGGGGGCGCACTTACTTTTGCACACGGGGACGGGGGCGCACTTACTTTTGCACACGGGGCCGGGGGCGCACTTACTTTTGCACACGGGGACGGGGGCGCACTTACTTTTGCACACGGGGACGGGGGCGCACTTACTTTTGCACACGGGGATGGGGGCGCACTTACTTTTGCACACGGGGACGGGGGCGCACTTACTTTTGCACACGGGGACGGGGGCGCACTTACTTTTGCACACGGGGACGGGGGCGCACTTACTTTTGCACACGGGGACTGGGGCGTACTTACTTTTGCACACGGGGCCGGGGGGCACTTACTTTTCGCACACGGGGCCGGGGGGGGCACTTACTTTTCACACACGGGGCCGGGGGGGGCACTTACTTTTCACACACGGGACGAGAGGGTGTCATAGTCACTTTATTCTGATGTTTGACTTTGATAAATGATCATGTCCTAAAATGGACGCCGTACATTTGCATAGCTGCCATCTTTGGAAGGTCAAGTTGGGGGTAATGGAAAGTTCGCCATTATTTCCTATGGGAAATTTTTTTTAAAAAAATGCGATTTAAATAAAATCTACATATCGGATCGACTATAAAAGTCATAGCACACCTGTCCCCACCGAGGCCTTCGAAACGCCGCCTGAACGGGGTCTCTGCGCCGAGCGGTTCGGGCCGCATTAATTGCGGAAAACGCGGAGAAGAATAATAATAAAATATAAGAAATCGGATTACAATATGTTGCTTGAACCTAGGAGGTTCAAGCACCATAATAATAATATTTTGATTCTCTACAAACAAAGAAAAAAAACCTACCTTTTCCATCACTTGTATTGCAGTTTTTTTTGTAGCATTTTTTTAATGGATATATTTTTATATAATGCATTCAATAAACTTTATATAAAAACGTATAATAAGAATAAAACCAAGACAAAAATAAATACAGTAAATACAACAGGTTAATCTAATACTAGATTAAAGGTAAAGAAATATATTCACATAATAAAACACTAATGTAAACAAATAAGTTGCTGAAATTAAGTAAAAATAAAGTAAAAAAAAATTACTCTAAATCACTTTGACTATGAAGACAGAAAGGACTCATTCAAGGAGTAGATCGATATCTCCTGCCCTGTCCTTCTGACCATTAGTGAGGTGGTTGTAGTTTAAGGAGGAGCCGGGGGTCTTGTACAAATAGGATTGAGTTTATAGCCCAGGACATTCCCTGACTCCATCTCCGGTCACCATGAGCTTCATCCTCAGCCTGATCCTGTTGTGCGCAGGAGCCACTACTTTTGCCCTTGGTAAGACCTTCTTCTTCCTTTGCTCGATCTTATACTTTTTTCCATTACTAACCAAGCTTGAGGTTGCATTTGTTATACCGTTGTGTTTTTGGATTGTATCTTTTCTCCTATCTACCCCTGTAATAGTTGGGATCATCTCATGATAATTTTAAAACCTCTCAAGTCCCTCCATACACATTAGACTAAGGTCAGGTAAACCTGTCGATATTAGTGGCTTGGCTGGACGTCTAATACCTTTGGGGTCCAACCAACGTTCCCCCGACAGGTCGGCAGAGATAATGGTCCAACATGTCCAATTTTGGACTGTCGATCCCTTAGTTCTTGGTGGGATAAGTTGCTGCCGTAGGAGACTCAGAACATAGAGAATGTAGGAACACTCCTGTGCATGAAAGAGAAGAGATGGCTGCCGGCCAAACGAATTGTTGAACCATTGTTTGTCCAACAACTCTCTCTCCCGAGTTCCCCATACCTTGGAACATTCAACTCGATTGAGCACATGTGTTCTCTACGAGGCTCTCCTGGCATCGACTTATCTCTTGGAGAGGATTGATCCATTGGAAATCCGATGTGTCAAATCCTTATCTCCCTCAATATAATCAAATGACCACCAGACACATCACACTGTTGGCCAATCTTAATGGATATAGGGGCCTTTAGAGTACCATAAGGACCTTTCTTGTCCTTTCCAGACACTAGCGTACTCCAAGGACTATAGTGTGACAGTCCCAACATACAACTCCACATATCTGTTATCTAGACTGGGTCATACTTGAGCCCACCAGAAGAAATTATTTATTAGGGCCCAACTTCTATCTATACGGAACAGAAGTGCATAATTTGTATAATATTTATGATTTTTTTCAAAATATTTTTGTTTTCTAGATTACCAATGTGTCCTGATACCAGGAAACCTAAAACAGATCGATGCCGGTGCCGGACAAGTGTGGGGAGTTAATGATGCCGGACAGATCTTCAACTATGTCAATGGCATTTGGCAGCAAGTTCCCGGGCAGCTCATTCATGTGTCTGTCTGACCAGCTGGAGTCTGGGGGGTCAACAACTATAGTAACGTCTTCAGATATCAGGACAACAGGTGGAAGCCTGTGACAGGTAAGAAAAAAAAACCAAAATGCCAAATTTTTTATAAGGTTTATTGTCAGATCTAAGAAATGAATGGTAGTTGGCAATAGATGGTTATGGTCAAAATGTAGGAAAAATTACTCAACAGGTTGCTGATCATATAGGGACACATAGCATAGAGATCCTCAATGATCAAAATGATTTTCTCCACCGAAAATTGTTCTTACTTTTGGTCCAGTGAACAAATCAGATGGAGGGCAATTGCATTTTTTCAAATATTTTGCCATTTTACTGAAATTAGAGGATCGAAAAATGGGCTTCAAAAAAGAAATTGATATTCAATTTGACAGTCACCTGTTCCTTTGACACAGTCCTTAAACTGGTCCTCCATCAAGCTCCAGCTGTTGTTTTTCACTTCACCTTGAGGTGACGCCTTAGCTCTGTGCAGGGCCTTCCAGTGCTGAGTAGTCCTCCTCTGATGTCTTGGTGTGTTCTTCACCTGACTAAACCACGTCCACGAGTAATGAATATTGTGATGTTGGAAGTCAACTCAACACCGGAAACACCGACACAGAGTGAAAGTCAAGTAGAGAACTTCAGGCACTGAAGGACGATTCCGGACAGAGCTGTGAAAAGGACAGGAGGGGTCATTGGTGGCGAGATCGGTTTATTATGCATTGGGGTAAGGAACATCATATATTGATGGGAATCAAATTTCCTGACCAAATTCAAGCAAACTGCTGAAATCAAATTGTTTGCTTTCCCATTTTTTTTTTGCATGAAGTGGCTTTTTCCCCAATCAGCTGCAACTTGATTTCAACTGGCGTCCAAGAACAAGTCAACAGAGACTTTTGTGGGGTTCCAAAAATGCTGAGGATGCTCGAAACTCTGTTTTTCTGTCTTGAGGGACTTTTTTGCATTATGCATTACCCAATATATTATAACTCTTCTAATACCCATATAGAAGCAAAAAGGGGAGAGAAGCCAGCACTGCTGAAGGTCAAAACGCAATATCTAAAGTGCACATGCACATAATAAATTCTGACTGTATTTCAAATATGAGATATTTAGCAAATAATTGATCAATTCTTTGAGCTACCTCGCCACTTCACGGCAATCTCATAATGGGGCAGTCCTAACTCTACGTTTTTTTATTTACATTGTGCCATTACGGCCTCTTAAATGTATAGAGAGTGAGAAAAAAAGAAAAAAAAAAGGACAGACCACATTACATAACATTACATGACAAACTGTACCTGGAGCATTGACAGGATCACTCCCTTAGTGCCAGGAAGGCGAGCGCGGATAGAGGCCGATCAGGTCCTGTGCAGACATATCAGATCTGGCCTCCACACTGCCAAACCAACACCAAAGTTAAAGGATGAAACTGGCTGAGGCACAGCTGCCTAATTAACTAGAGCCTGAGGCAGGGCAGGGCTGCTGTGTGTGTGTGCACAGCAGCCTATCAATCATAGTGAACCCAGACAGAATGGCGCATATGACCCAGCGTGCGCGGCAACAGTGGTGGTCAGCCACATACCAATATAGAAGCAAAAAGGGGAGAGAAGCCAGCACTGCTGAAGGTCAAAACGCAATATCTAAAGTGCACATGCACATAATAACCTTCAGCAGTGCTGGCTTCTCCCCCCTCTTTTTGCTTCTTCTAATACCCCTCCCCATTTATCTACAGGTTCCTTGAGGCAGGTGGATGCCGGTGGCAATCAGTACCTTGGTGGAGTGAATGCCCAGAACAATATCTTTTGCCTGATGCAGAATTGCACCGTCTCAAGGTCTTCGATCGTGACATTCTATCCTCTTGAAGGCTCTCTGAAATATTACAGCTGTGGACCATATGGCTGTTGGGGTGTTAACAGCAACGAAAATGTCTTTTACCGTGAATTTGTGACCCCCGATTCATGCCAGGGTGTTAAATGGCAGCCTCTGGATGGTAGTCTGAGCATGCTTGAGGTTGGACCTGATGGCTCCGTCTTTGGTGTCAACTCAGCTGGAGTTATATACAAGAGGTAAGGAAGAGATCACATGCTAGATAATGGGGTAACATCCTACCACTCCACGTCAGAGTCGTGGAAGCGGAGATCTGGGAAGCTGTTTGGTAGGAAAGTATCACACAAAGCTTTCTTGTACAATGTGTTGAGTCCACCACACTTTTGCAGAGATCTCCTTCTCCCACTCCATAATAAGGTCTATGACCCCCGTTGTCCCATCGTTTGCTCAGTGGTTAGCACTGTTGCTTTGTAGTGTTTGGGTCCTGAGTTCAGAACCCACCAAGGAGAAAATCTACAAGGCGTTTGTATGGTCTCCCAGAGTTTGGTGGGTTTCCTCTGAGTTTGTTGAGTTTACTCTGAGTTTGGTGACTTCCTCTGAGTTTGGTGGGTTTCCTCCGAGAGTTTGGCGAGTTTCCTCTGAGTTGTGTGGGTTTCCTCCGAGCTTGGTGGGTTTCCTCCGAGTTTGGGGAGTTTCCTCTGAGTTTGGTGGGTTTCCTCTGAGTTTGGTGGGTTTCCTCCGAAAGTTTGGCGAGTTTCCTCTGGGTTTTGTGAGTTTCCTCCGAGTTTGGTGGGTTTTGCCTGAGTTTGGTGGGTTTCTTCCGAGTTTGGGGGGTTACCTCCGAGTTTGGTGGGTTTCCTATGAGTTCTCTGATTCCTTCCAACACTCGAAAGACTGGTAGGGAATGTAGATAATGAGCCCTGATGTTTGATGATTGATGATGACTCCTGTACAGCGCTGCGGAATATCATCGCGCTATATAAGCAAGTGAAATAATAAATGGAACATTTTAGCAATAAGATTTGAACCCTTTGTTCCATATCACCACAAATCCTAACAATTTATTTGTTCTTTCTTCCAGGATCGGCGTCTTTGATAAGGCCCCCTATGGCACAGCGTGGTACCGCGTGGACGAGTGTGCCAAAGTCAAACATGTCACCTATGATGCCGGATTTCTTTGGGCCTTGTCTCAAAACGGAGATATTTATAAATGCACTGAAGAAAATTAGTCCAATTTATTTTTTTTACGGAACATGCAATGATTCCATGAGAGTCACAGAAGGAAGTGGTGAACAATAAAGTTTTTGCTTTTTTTAGTAACTTTTTACTCCTTTTGTTTGATCGTCAACTATAACATGATTTGCTGGAGATATTAAAACCTGCTGCTTTTTTCATCAAACAGCGACACTCTCACCCGTGGGCCGTGTCTGGTATTGCAGCACAGCTCCATTCACGTCAACCGGGATGAGCTAGACACAACATATCTGCTTCCAGAAAAAAAAGCACTTATATAAATAAATCCCTTTTAGGTAAGCAAACAGTCGACTGAATTATTTTTTTTTTTAACACTTTGCTCAGAGTAAATATCTGATCTCCACCTTTGGGAAACATTTTTAATTTTTTTTTTTTTTACTTAAATGTATGTTTTGGGGTTAAAAATAATTTTTCCAATTCGATTTTATAAAAATAAAAAAGTCACCTGTTTACTTTAAAAGACTCTTTGTTTGCTACGCATTTAACTTTGACGTGTTCTGCGGTCAGAAATCAGCTGATAACGTCCAAAAAAAGACTGTTATAAACTGCTATTATAGACCTGAGCTCACTGACTGTTTCTCAGTTATCTCGTTCTGCAGTCAGCAATAGACAGTGCAGTACAGAGATCATAGAAGGCAAACGCTGCAACACTGTTCATGAAAAAAATTATTTTGAGCCAAAAACACATGCATTTAAGGAAAAAAAAATCCTCAGAGGTGAACAACACCTTTAAGATTTACTCCATGTAAACACTTATGGAGATTTCCCATACATAAAGCCATATGTGTATTATTGATATTTACTAGCAGTAATATTACAGGACGCTTTATATTGAGCCTTTAGTGTCCGCTTTTGCCTCCATGTGCAGAGTGCCCAGCGCTGCATTTTAGGCCCGGAGTAGTCGACTTTCCCTATGTAGGGAGTCAGTTCCATACTGCCTCAGGTGTAAGAGTCATATTCTAGCGGTATGTGTGCCTCCAATTAGTGCGGTAACCACTAGAGGCGCTAGTGTACAGCATATTTGACTCTGGGGCCTTGTGTTAGTCGACAATTATTGCTTTGGGTTGTTTTTTGACTGTAGAGTTTTTGTGGGGTTTTTTCATTCTCTTTGTATTGTTCATTTTTCTTACCGACTGGATCCACCTGTAAAGTACACACGATCTGCACTAGAAGGTGAAGGGGTTTGGTTGTCCATGCAAACGAATCGTATTGACATAAGTAGAGTTGCTGGGATAAAGAAAAGAATATCTAAGCTGGGGATTTGCAAAGCCCTAATCTGATCATTCCTGAGATAAAAAACAAAACAAACAGGTATGAAAGCTCTATACATATACAGTATTTGTCAGGCTACAAAAACTGCTGAAATCTGTCTTTTTCAAGACAAGAAATTCTTCCAGCTCAGTGAGAGATCAGATTACAGCTACCCAGGGGTGTAACGTCCGTGGTGACAGAGGTAGAGGCCCACTGAGACGCCATTGCAAAATTCAACTGGATGTGCGTCCTCAGACTTAAATATAAAATGGCGTTTCTGCTTTCTAGTAAGTGTTTTATCTCACTCCAAAGCTAGATTAACAGCTACAATGCTCAGTACTGCTGTATAATGTCCTCAATGCTGCTTTTGCACATGAGGTACATAGAGACAGGAGAGCAGGAATCCGTCATGTATGGGAGACATCATAGCAGGGTCACGTGACCACAGGTGTAGCATCACAGACTTCTCCATATTGCCTTGCATGTATGGCATCTCATTGTATAGCACAGCCAATCAGGAGGGACTATCATAGCCTGTATGAAAGCAGAGGCAGGGAATGCAGCAGCCATTTGATGGCGAATCTGGACAGTGAGAGGACGTCACAGCTCACAGCTTAGCCATGGAGATAATGAAAGAAAGCAATGAAACGCTAAAGAAACCGTAGTGTGTGACAGCAAAACAGTGAAAATCAGCTTTTACCTATAACCAGATATGTTGAAATCAATTAGATATTACTAAGGGCTGTCCCACACATCCAGATAATTCCGGTACCGGAAAAAATCGGTACCGGAGTTATCCGTGTCCGTGTGCCCGTGAGCTCACGTAGGCCATACGTGCGGCACACGTGTGCCGCCCGTGTGGTGAGTGGGTACCACACGGAGCGTGCAGGAGACAGCACTAAAGTTTAGCGCTGTCCCCTGCATCGTGCTGAAGCCGCAATTCATATCTTCTGTGCAGCAGCGTTTGCTGCATAGAAGATATGAATAATAGTGTTTAAATGAAAGATCTATGTGTCCAACGCCCCCCCACCCCCTGTGCGCCCCCCCGCTGTTCAGAAAATACTCACCCGCATCCCTCGTTGGCTGTCGCTCCTTCCTGGTCTAGCCGCGGCTTCCACTGTATGCGGTCACGTGGGGCCGCTCATTTACAGTCATGAATAGGCGGCTCCACCTCCCATAGGGGCGGAGCCGACTATTCATGATTGTAAATGAGCGGCCCCACGTGACCGCATACAGTAGAAGCCGCGGCCAGACCAGGAAGCAGCGACAGCCAACGTGGGAGCGGGTGAGTATTTTCTGAACAGCAGGGGGGCGCACAGGGGGTGGGAGGGCGGCGGACAGATAGATCTTTCATTTAAACACTATTATTCATATCTTCTATGCTTCTTCTGCTGCACAGAAGATATGAATCGCGGCTTCAGCACCATGTGGGGGGACAGCGCTTACTGTAGCGCTGTCTCCTGCACGCCACAGGGACCGCACACGGAGAACGTCCGTGTGAGGTCTGTGTTTTACACGGACCCATTGACTTTAATGGGTCCGTGTAATACGTGCGCTCCCACGAACACTGACATGTCTCCGTGTTTGGCACACGGAGACACGGTCCGCAAAAAATCAATGACATCTGCACAGATGCATTGATTTTAATGGGTCTACGTGTGTCAGTGGCTCCGGTACGTGAGGAAACTGTCACCTCACGTACCGGAGCCACTGACGTGTGAAACCGGCCTAAGGCTGTGCTTGCATTAAAGAATTTGGGTGGGATACAGTCCTAGGAGTCCACAGAGTGTTACACACATCTTTTAAGGGCAATGGAGATTTTGCAGCACTTTTGATTTTTGGAAAAAAATTGAATTTTAATTTAAAAAAGATTCACACGTCTCTAATTACAATGCACTAACTTTTCTTTGCATCGATTTCTGAGTCCTGCTTTTTTTCTTTAGGACTTGTTCACCCATTGTGTTTTTTATGCCTTTTTCCATGCGCACAATGAGCAAAATGAATGAGATTGTTGAGCATTTTTTTTAAGTTAATTCTTTCAGTGCTTTTATTGCAGTTTTTCCCCAATTGAGATAAAAATGAATTAGCAACATATAAAAAAATGCAATAAAAAAGGCAAGGTTTTTTTGGCAATAGTCTGTTATCAACGCAAAAAAACAAAAATCCTTACTCTCAAAAATTACAGAAAAAAAAGAAAGAAAAATAATTTGCAATGGTAGTTTCAAAAATGGACCACAAGGTGGCAAAAGTAAAGGAAGACTACAGTATTAATACTGCAACTCGAGAGTCAATAACAGAGAAAATAGCAAAGATTATACGGAATGAATAGATCTGTGTCCCAGGTAAGATGATCAAGCGTAAAAAAAGTAAATAAAATAAAATGAAACGTGAGAAGTTGACTGCCGCGACCAAAGCGGAAGCCCAAACTTTACAGCTGGGAGGCCATAAAGAGCAAACACCATAAGCACTGAGACTACTCGTCTTATGGCAGAAGTATTATGGGTGGATCAAGAAACACCTTGTAAGTGACTGCAATAATAGTAAAAATATGGCAGGAAAAACTTAACATTTACACCCGAACTAGAAATATGTTCAGCCTTTCATGATGGGGCAATTTTCCGTTTTTTTTTTCTTTTTTAAGTCCCTTCTTGCACGAAGAATTTTTTTTTTCCGATTTGGCGTGTGAGGACTTGTGTGTTGTAGCTTTGAACAATGTAATTCATTTTATATGGAAAAACTAAGAAAAAAATCCAAGTGCGGTAAATTAGCAAAAAAACTCTCAATTCTACCAATTTTTGGGAAGATTTGTTATAACTTTGCAGTAAAAACTAAACTGGCAATATGATAGTTCAGGTCAATACGATTCCAGGGATACGAAAACTTGTCCGTTGGGTTGGCGGATTGCGCTAAATAAATAAATAATAAAGTGCAATCGCAACCCGGGGTCCACCGTGCAGAGATGGAAAACTGCTGCTAGTAAACAATGAAGGAACACACGGCGAGCGATTACCCATACACACTGGGTTAACACCGCTCACTGTGAGGCTGGGGTCACACATGGCGTAAGAAAATACGCCACGTATTATACGTCCGTACTACGGCCGTAATACGGAGAAATGTCCCCAAAATATTGATCCGTAGTCAGGGTGTTTCAGCGTATTTTGCGCATGGCATCCTCCGTATGTAATCCGTATGGCATCCGTACTGCGAGATTTTCGCGCAGGCTTGCAAAACCGACATCTAATGGATTTATGTGCTCAAATGTTAGGGAAAACATATATACAGTATATATATATATATATGTCATTGAGACACATATATATATATTCTGTATTTAGATTTCATTCAGCGCGATATCTGTGAACAGCCGCTAATTCAATTGCCGGCTTTTCATTTCTCCTGCACAAACCCGACAGGATATGAGACATGGTTTACATACAGTAAACCATCTCATATCCCCTTTTTTTTTGCATATTCCACATTACTAATGTTAGTAGTGTGTATGTGCAAAATTTCAGCGCTGTAGCTGCTGAAATAAAGGGTTAAATGGCGGAAAAAATTGGCGTGGGCTCCCGCGCAATTTTCTCCGCCAGAGCGGTAAAGCCAGTGACTGAGGGCAGATATTAATAGCCAGGAGAGGGTCCATGGTTATTGGCCCCCCCGTGGCTAAAAACATCTGCCCCCAGCCACCCCAGAAAAGGCACATCTGGAAGATGCGCCTATTCTGGCACTTGGCCACTCTCTTCCCACTCCCTGTAGCGGTGGGATATGGGGTAATGAAGGGTTAATGCCACCTTGCTATTGTAAGGTGACATTAAGCCAGATTAATAATGGAGAGGCGTCAATTATGTCACCTATCCATTATTAATCCAATTGTATGAAAGGGTTAAAAAACACACACACACATGGTTAAAAAGTAGTTTAATGAAATAAACACAGCGGTTGTTGTAATAATTTATTGTTCTCCCATTCCATTTCCAGGACCTCGCTTGGCAACATAATAAACGCACAAGATACATACCTTCTGCTGTCAGATCTCGTCCCACGAAGTAATCCATCTGAAGGGGTTAACTAATATTACAGGCAGGAGCCCTGCAAATGCAGCTGTGCTCCGTGCTTGTAATCCCCGGGGAATGAATGAAATGTAGGTCATTGACCTACATTTCCTTCAGTCGCGGTGATGCGCCCCCTGGTGGATGTCCTCATATGACCTGGAGCGTGGGAAAAAGTTCCCAGGCTGCAGTTCATGAGAACATCCAGCAGGGGCGCATCACCGCGACTGAAGGAAATGTAGGTCAATGACCTACATTTCATTCATTCGCTGGGGATTACAGGCAGGGAGCACAGCTGCATTTGCAGGGCTCCTGCCTGTAATATTAGTTAACCCCTTCAGATGGATTACTTCGTGGGACGAGATCTGACAGCAGAAGGTATGTATCTTGTGCGTTTATTATGTTGCCAAGCGAGGTCCTGGAAATGGAATGGGAGAACAATAAATTATTACAACAACCGCTGTGTTTATTTCATTAAACTACTTTGTAATCATGTGTGTGTGTGTTTTTTAACCCTTTCCTACAATTGGATTAATAATGGATAGGTGTCATAATTGACGCCTCTCCATTATTAATCTGGCTTAATGTCACCTTCCAATAGCAAGGTGGCATTAACCCTTCATTACCCCATATCCCACCGCTACAGGGAGTGGGAAGAGAGTGGCCAAGTGCCAGAATTGGCGCATCTTCCAGATGTGCCTTTTCTGGGGTGGCTGGGGGCAGATGTTTTTAGCCACGGGGGGGCCAATAACCATGGACCCTCCCTGGCTATTAATATCTGCCCTCAGTCACTGGCTTTACCACTCTGGCGGAGAAAATTGCGCGGGAGCCCACGCCAATTTTTTCCGCCATTTAACCCTTTATTTCAGCAGCTACAGCGCTGAAATTTTGCACATACACACTACTAACATTAGTAGTGTGGAATATGCAACAAAAAAGGGGATATGAGATGGTTTACTGTATGAAAACCATGTCTCATATCCTGTCGGGTTTGTGCAGGAGAAATGAAAAGCCGGCAATTGAATTACCGACTTTTCACTAACAGCGCTGCGTATTTCTCGCAAGTCACACTGCAGGTCCGTGTGGAATCCGTATTTTTCGCGCCCCCATAGACTTTCATTGGCGTATTATTTGCGCAGTACGCTGACAAACGCAGCATGCTGCGATTTTGTACGGCCGTAGAAAGCCGTATAATACTGAACCGTAATATACGGCTAATAGGAGCAGCCCCATTGAGAATAATTGTGCCGTATGTAATGCGAGTTTTACGGACGTAGTTTCTGCGCTCTTACGTCCGTAAAACTCGCATGTGTGACCCCAGCCTGAACAGGACGCTGAGTTCTAAACTCTGTTACTCCATAGAAAGGAACAGTGCAAACGAGTACTGAGTGCTTCGTCCTGTTAAACGGCACAGGACAAGTACGTGAACTGAACTTGCATACAGAAATGAAACAGATGCTCTGCAAATGAGCTGTGTCACTCGCACACAGAAATGAAACAGATGCTCTGCAACTGAGCGGTGTCACTCGCACACAGAAACGAAACAGATGCTCTGCAACTGAGCTGTGTCACTTGCACACAGAAACAAAAGAGATGTTTTGCAACTGAGCTGTGTCACTCGCACACAGAAACAAAAGAGATGCTCTGCAACTGAGCCATGTCACTTGCACACAGAAACGGGACAGATGCTCTGCAACTGAGCCATGTCACTCGCACACAGAAACTAAACAGATGCTCTGAACCTGAGCTGAGTCAATTGCACACAGAAATGAAAGAGAAGCTCTGCAACTGAGCTGTGTTGCTTGCACACAGAAACAAAAGAGATGCTCTGCAACTGAGCCATGTCACTCGCACACAGAAACGGGACAGATGCTCTGAAACTGAGCCATGTCACTCGCACACAGAAACTAAACAGATGCTCTGAACCTGAGCTGAGTCAATTGCATACAGAAATGAAAGAGAAGCTGTGCAACTGATCTATGTCACTCGCAAACAAATGAAACAGATGCTCTGCAACAGAGCTGTCACTTCAAACACAGAAACAAAACAGATGCTCTGCAACTGAGCTGTGTCACTGGCATACAGAAACGGAACAGATGTTCTGCATAAAACCCTGACTAGGGTTGTGCTTTCTCTGGAACTCTACTGAGCTAACCGCACACAAGTAGGTAACAGATGCTAAGCAAATGGCTAATTGCCCCCACAGACGCTAGCTGCCTGTCTACGTGTACAGTCCCGAAGCTTAGACAGGCACACACCACATGCAGACAGAGTGATAGCGACTCTCCACACATAAATGATACTAGCGCACCCACAGGGGCTATTGAGGATCTTTTATACAAAAGGCTCCACCCCAAACACTTACGCCCAGTCGGCCAAGACATCGCCCACGGGCCAATCCGAAGCTGCCAATAGGAAGACGCCACATCACAGACATGCTCAGTAAGGTGGTTTATGGACTTAAACTCTAGAGTGGCAGAGTGTCTCTGAATAATATTGGTTGCTAAGGGCTTGGCTGGAGAGCCTGCAGTAACCAAGCATACACCACAAGCCTGAGCAAGACCCTGGGACCAACGTCTATTCTCAGCAGTGGCCGAACCTGAATGGTAGCATGCCAAGGCAGATGAGGCTTGGGATCTATCCCGTGCAGCGGGAGAATCCCGATGCCTAGCACTTGCAGACTTTTTTTTTTCAATTCTGAACTTTGTAAATATAAAGATTTGCTTTGTGTCACCATATTTCGATACCCCCTACCTTTTTTTTCCACTGACGTGAAATCAATGACGTGACATCATTAGTAAATGTGAACAGGAGAAACTTTGTAATGTTTCTTAGTTTCTTATCAGGGATATCTGCTTCTTTGTCCTCCTGAACTGATCTTTCATTCTCAAAATGTTCAATTTTCCCAGCACAAAGATAGCCCATGACAGTTGGTGCTCATAAAGTTCTATGGGAACTGAAACTGTTATTTCAAGGGCACTTGCAGCAGAATGTCTGTGTCTGCCTCTAGCTCCCCCTCCCCCTCTATAGAGATAACTATAACTGTTGATTTATGAGAACTTGCTGCAGAATGTCGGCGTCTGTCTCTAGCTCCTCCCTCCTCTAGCTCCTCCCTCCTCTAGTTCCTCCCTTCTCCATAGAGTTTTAGGCCATGTTCACACTTCGTGGTTTTTACCGCGGGTCCGCGGCGATTTTGAAGCTGCGGGTCCGCAGCAGTTTCCATAGCGTTTAACATTAACATGTAAACCCTATGGAAACCGCAAACCGCAGTGCACATGCTGCGGGAAAAACCGCGCAGAAACGCAGCAGTTTACAACCCGCAGCATGTCACTTCTTTGTGCAGAATCGCAGCGATTCTGCACCCATAGAAATGCATTGTTCCGCTTACTTCCCGCATGGGGCTGTGCCCACGATGCGGGAAGTAAGCGGATAATGTGCGGTTGCTACCCGGGGTGGAGGAGAGGAGACTCTCCTCCAGGCCCTGGGAAGCATAAATAGTATAAAAAAAAGAATTAAATTAAAAAATGATGCTATACTCACCTCTCAGCGCTGCACGCGTCCGTCCGGTCTGGTTGCTGTGCGAGCAGGACCTGCGGTGATGTCGCGGTCACATGACCGTGATGACGCCGCGGTCACATGACCGTGACGTCACGAAGGTCCTTCTCGGCACAGCATCTTTGGAACCGGAGCGCCGCGTGCAGCGCCGAGGAGATCTGGACATCGGAGGGTGAGTATAACCAATTTTTATTATTTTTACCATTACTATTGATGCTGCACATTGCTGCATGTGCAGCATCAATAGTATAGGAGTAATCCCGCAGCGGAAATCGCAAAACAAACCGCGAAAAATCTGCAGGGATAACCGCAGCGGTTTTGCCCTGCAGATTTATCAATTCCGCTGCGGGAGAACCCGCAGAGCACGCCGCAGAGTGTGCACATAGCCTTAAAAGCAACAACTGTCATCTCCTGTCTCAGTAATGGGAAAATCTGTCTTCACTGAATACAGATTTTACTCACAATTTGAGAGTAAAAGATCAGCCCAGAAGGAGAAAGAAGTAAATTTCTCTGATAAGATATATTACACGGTAGCTTCTTTTTATGTGTACTATTGATTTATGAAAAATAAATAAAATTTTCAGACTCCTATACATTGTGAAACTAGGCAGGTTGGTGTCTGATAATAAACACTGTAGATCTAGTGATATACTGTATACTGTGGAGTTGAGCTTTTCATTCCAGTCACTTCTATTTGCCTTTTTTTTCTTTCGATGACATTCCATTCGAAACTTTCATCATGCCTAGCACCGAATAAATTGTTAAATGACACCTGGTGAGGTGGATCCTCAAACCATATGGTCTGGATGAGCAGTTGTGATGCAGCACAGACAGAGGATGTTGGTGCAGTGGGGAGATCAAGAAGGAACAACGGGAGCAGCGGTGGTAAAAGGGCAACGGGAGGAGCTCACAGAAAATATGGGATCTAATAAGGCATGGCAGTGTCATAGGGGAAGCACAGGTGATGATGTGGCAGGACTGGACTAGTCGTTTAACAAATTCAATTCGGTGATAAAGCAGAGCTAAGTTTGTCATAGTGTCCAATTAATAGCTGACAGTGGTACGGTAGAGCCAAATTTGTCACAGAGTCCAATGCAGAGCTGTCACCGGTATGGCAGAGTTGCAGCACAGCTGATTTTGTTACAGAGTCTAGTAGAGAAAGCTGGTGGTCAGCTGTATTGTGCTGCTGGGTTCTTCACAAAGTCTTTTATAACAGAGCCAGCAGCGTACTAAGCAAAAAGCTTGGCAGGGAAACAGCCCACAGTAGTGACATGAGTCACGATTCTACCTATCGGTGTCGTGAGTGACAGTTCAGCCATCCAATCTAGGACAGGAGCATGCTTAACTGACAGTATGGTGATGGATAGCTCAGCCGTCCAATCAGAGGCTGGGGTGTGTTGAGCTCTCAGTGTGTTGAGTGACAGTTTAACCATCCAATCAGGGCCGGGGAGTGCCGGGGCTTCCTCTATGTGTCTCCTGTTCGGAGTGATTACCTGGCTATTTAGGTGTGTCTCTGCTTCCAATTATGCCAGTTGTAGCCTAGCTCAAGTAGTGTCCTCTTGCTTTGTTCTCTGTGTTCCTGTATTTGATCTTTGTTGCCTGACCTTGGACCTTGCCTCTAACCATCCATTTCTCTTGCCCCTTTGTCTTGATCCGCTACTTTCCTGGAATTCTGACCTTGGACTGAGACCTACACCTTTGCCTTACCCCATTGTTTATGATGAGCCCTCCCGGTATCAGACCCCAGACGTCTTGACTACCCGAGCCTCACGGCTTGTCTGTGAGCAGTGATTAGTGTCACAGCATGAACTCCTACTACCTGAATACTCAGGGGTAGTCCCACTGCTTTGGTTGCCTATAGGACCGCAGGACATGGCAATAGAGTTGCAATGGCAATTCAACATAACAAAGAACAGGGAGAGATGGTGGCAAGAAGAGGAAACAGCATCTGATGGATTCAGGAGAGTCAAGGAACATTAGCATAAAACAATAAGACTTGGGCTACACCGCGATTTTGATGACCAAAGTTTGTTCGGTGACACTGTAACTTTGCATTGCAATACAAGTAAATGGAGTCACAATGCAAAATCGAGTGTACTGGGACCATGACGAGCAAAATGCAAAAAGTCCAAGCAGGTCGGATTTTTTGCAACTTACTTGTTTCTGTCTTAGTACACTCGGGGTCGCAATGTGACCCTGCAGCGCCCCAGAGTCCTGGTCGTTGCAGTACTGTGGCTCCGCCACTAAGGGGAGCTATGGTACGTCTGATGGCACTGAAGGAGTTCATCTGACCAGGTATCACAGACACCAATACATTTCACAGCCGGGCCACCAGGGGGAGCTAAGGGTTCTATTCATTAGGCCACTCCTCACATACTGGTAAAACTGGGGGTCAGGCAGGAAGTTAGAACAGAAAGCTGACTGGGTTGGAACCAGGCAACACCTTGTGGCAGAGGGTGTTGTGGGAGAAGATTCGGTAGGGTCCCTGTCAGGGGTGGGATCCTGACAGAGGCTTGGCAACTTGAGCGAACGTAATGGGACCATGCCTGCTCAGCATAGCGGCGGTGCCCAAGGAGGGATTGGAAGCGAGATTGATTGTGCTGAGTGAGAAACGAGATCAAAGCAAGAAGGAGAATACCAGTAGGAGTCGTGCTGTGAGACCGAGGCAACATCCTACTGAGGCGCACAACCGGCGGCCGGAACGCCGAGGGAGTATTACAATATTCAGCTTCAGGCAATACTCTAAACCAACGGCAGGACAGTCAGTCTAAGGCGGGCTGTCTCACCTAAATCACCTATGCAGTCTTGGGGGGCAACTTGTGGAGAGGGGCGACTCTAGGGTCCCGGAAGAGCTCCGAGCCTACCCGTCATACGGGTGCCGCTCTAACCGTAACATCAGGGAGGGACGGAGGATTAGCAGAACATCATCTAATCGAGTTGTGAGGGAACTTAAGAAACAGACACAACAGTTGTGGGGACTTTCCGTAAGCACAGCAGGGAAGGACCGCAACACCTAGCGCTAGAAGGAAGGCACATATTTCCACCTGCTAAGAGAACTCTGGAGGTGCCATTGGACCGGCCGGACTTGCGCAGCCTGGTTATCCAGATTCCGGACTGAGGGCCCAGAGATCTTCAGTAAAGAGGTAAAGAGACTGCAACCTGGTGTCCTCGTTATTTACTACAACCTACACTGCACTGCAACATCACCGTCTACATCTATCACTGTACGCCCCTCAGCAGGGTCATGGACCGGGTCTAGCCACCGTGACAACCCCAGAGCAGAGACTCAGAGGCCCGGTACCGGGTACCCCTCGGCCCTGCGGCAGTGGGGGCGCTACAACTTGGCGTCACGAACAGGATCTACTTAAGCCTGAAGAATCAGGTCATGTGTGCCTTAGAACTGTGATTTACTGTGCTTGGACTGTGCTTTATTGAGAGACTGTGTACTACTGCTTGCCGCCAGAAGTTCCCGCCAAAAACCGCCGCCATTGCTACACCAAAGAAGAAGGAGGGCGTGCCATGGGAGGAGACTACCAAAGTGGCGCCAGAAGCAGCGACCGCCCCCTGCGCCTCTTGCTGCAAAGCGAAGACCTGCCTCAAAGCAGAGGACCACCCCTTGATTTGCAACGGCGGGAATCGGGTGACGGTGAAGCTCAACCCCGGAGAAATGCCGGAGCCAGGTGCATGCATTGCCACCGACTATCAGACAGCGATGATGAACAGCAAGTGCCTGAAAGAGGAAGGAGCAATCCCGGCTTGCCCTCAACCACCGCAGCGGGAGAATCTGAACTCCTTGGAGCCGGCGACAGGGGAGCTGAACCCACCTATCCCGACATCGGAGCCAGCCGAGGAGGAGCCATGGGGAGCGGAGTCGCATCCGGAGGCCGCAGAGGAAGAGCCGCGGTCCGGGCTGCAGCCGATTCCAGTGTCCTCGTCAACGGACCGGATCGACATCCGTGGAATCACATCAGGCGCAGGTATGGAAGATGCCCCTGCTCCCCCGCTCGATCCCGCTCCCGCGACCGGCCCTCACCCCAGTAAAAGCCGCCTCCTCTCGGCAGAGCTAGTGGTGTTACCCCCCGACGCAATGGGGAAGCTGGTACCACCGCTGCCGACCAGGATGGGAGAACCCATAGACGTGGGCCCAGATGGGGTGATTCTCCAGTGGGACACCCCCCGGGTCGGGCCAGATGGAGCTCGGGAGGAAGGGTTCACCCTTGCTGTGCTTACCTGGGAACAATACAAACAATGCCTGATCCTACATTGGAAAAGACAAAAAGAGGCAGAACTGACTGACCCACCGAGAGTACAACAACCACCTCTTGTGTGCTGTAAGAAGGACGTGGTAAAGCGGGGAACTGTGTTGGCCTTCCACCCGAAGAGGGGATGGGGCTCCATACAGGAACCGGGGCTACCAACGGACGTCTTCGTTACTAGTTGCAACGTGAAGACTCCCTGCTGCAGCCGAGATGGTGACCCATTGCAAAAGGGGGATCAGGTGACCTACACCCGTCATCGGAATGCATACGGATGGTACGCTCGGAACGTTCGCCGCTGTGAGCTTGGGGAAGCGTCATCTGTTACTTCAACCATGATGGAACCAGACGTGACAGATCTTACCACTATTGCCGCCGTACGTCTCATTGCAGCAACTGAGCTGGCGGCTAGAGTCCGCCTTCAGATTCAGACATCAGGTGGTCTGACTGCACCCGGGAAATCCACCAGTGACACTGGTGCGGCATCAGCCGTCGACCAAGGATCGAAGCCTGCACAGTCAGAAGGTGTCCACTTTCGGCTGATGTCTTGCAACTTACTATGAGGATAAACCTCGATACCACGAGAATGTAAATAGTTAACTGTTTGCTTCCTGATTTTGCTGCTAAACCCGTTTAGGGTTAACTCTTAAAGGGATCCCTTTGTTGACCCGGGATCCCTACTGCTTGTTTTTGGTTATTTTCTATTTTCTTCTGTGTTATCAAGAACTGCCGCAATCATGAACAGTGCATGATACAAACTGCTTGTAAATAGTTTGCACCTTCTTAAAGGTGCTCCCTACTGGTTTTACTTAAAGAAGGACTCTTTGTGAAGATACCGCACCGGAGCCTTTGCTGAGTATGGACTGGTAGCTTGAGAAGATGTGCTACCTCATAAAGACTTGGTCCCCTCTTAAAGGGGATGTTCACTTGTTGCACTTAAAGAATGGTATTGCTTTAAGACTGATAGATAGCAATAATGTCTTGACAAAAAGAAAGTGATGATGATGCTTACATGAAAAAGTAATCGAGTTGTGAGGGAACTTAAGAAACAGACACAACAGTTGTGGGGACTTTCCGTAAGCACAGCAGGGAAGGACCGCAACACCTAGCGCTAGAAGGAAGGCACAGATTTCCACCTGCTAAGAGAACTCGGGAGGTGCCATTGGACCGGCCGGACTTGCGCAGCCTGGTTATCCGGATTCCGGACTGAGGGCCCAGAGATCTTCAGTAAAGAGGTAAAGAGACTGCAACCTGGTGTCCTCGTTATTTACTACAACCTACACTGCACCGCAACATCACCGTCTACATCTATCACTGTACGCCCCTCAGCAGGGTCACGGACCGGGTCTAGCCACCGTGACAACCCCAGAGCAGAGACTCAGAGGCCCGGTACCGGGTACCCCTCGGCCCTGCGGCAGTGGGGGTGCTACAACCCCATTCACTTGTATTGCATTCTGATGTAGCAGCGACTTCTAACAATGTCGACCTGAGGCAACTTGGGCAACCTCGTAGAATTTCCCAAAGCAGAAATCTCTTGAACCTCACAGCGATGTCCTCGTAATGCTTGATTTTTTTTTGTAAGAAGGTGGCAGATTCTTGGTTTTTTTTACCTCCTTGCAAGCTGTAATAAATAAGTTATGAAATTACTTAGTTTTAGATTAATCCAATATAAACATTTACTTCTCAGGGTGTTTCCCCATTATTCACGGTTATAAAGCCGAAATCAATGAATGTCTCCAGATTAATGGTTTGGGGCTCGGCCATGTGTAAAAAGTCGATAAAACTGTGTACAAAAGCCTCTTTGTGCTGATAGACAGACATATTTTCCCCAGAAACAGATCATGTGTGTGATTTTTTTCTTGCCGGATTCATATACACTCACCGGCCACTTTATTAGGTACACCTGTCCAACTTCTTGTTAACACTTAATTTCTAATCAGCCAATCACATGGCGGCAACTCAGTGCATTTAGGCATGTAGACATGGTCAAGACAATCTCCTGCAGTTCAAACCGAGCATCAGTATGGGGAAGAAAGGTGATTTGAGTGCCTTTGAACGTGGCATGGTTGTTGGTGCCAGAAGGGCTGGTCTGAGTATTTCAGAAACTGCTGATCTACTGGGATTTTCACGCACAACCATCTCTAGGGTTTACAGAGAATGGTCCGAAAAAGAAAAAAAATCCAGTGAGCGGCAGTTCTGTGGGCGGAAATGCCTTGTTGATGCCAGAGGTCAGAGGAGAATGGGCAGACTGGTTCAAGCTGATAGAAAGGCAACAGTGACTCAAATCGCCACCCGTTACAACCAAGGTAGGCCTAAGAGCATCTCTGAACGCACAGTGCGTCGAACTTTGAGGCAGATGGGCTACAGCAGCAGAAGACCACACCGGGTACCACTCCTTTCAGCTAAGAACAGGAAACTGAGGCTACAATTTGTACAAGCTCATCGAAATTGGACAGTAGAAGATTGGAAAAACGTTGCTTGGTCTGATGAGTCTCGATTTCTGCTGCGACATTCGGATGGTAGGGTCAGAATTTGGCGTAAACAACATGAAAGCATGGATCCATCCTGCCTTGTATGGAGCATCTTTGGGATGTGCAGCCGACAAATCTGCGGCAACTGTGTGATGCCATCATGTCAATATGGACCAAAATCTCTGAGGAATGCTTCCAGCACCTTGTTGAATCTATGCCACGAAGAATTGAGGCAGTTCTGAAGGCAAAAGGGGGTCCAACCCGTTACTAGCATGGTGTACCTAATAAAGTGGCCGGTGAGTGTAGTTATGCACCATCTGGGCACCCTCCATACCAAATTGTCATAGACTGGGAGCTCTCAATAAGCACAGGTGGCCCCGAAGCTCATCATTGGAGAAAAAGCCAACATCAGAACGGATCCTGAAAAGGCACAGGACTGATATAATCGCTGTAGGTCTTCAGTGGCAAAACATTCACACTGTTGTACAAGGGCAAAGGCAAAACTTTATGGAGCAATTTTTTGGATAGAGGTTTGAGAGAGAAGGGTGCAATCTAATACATGATGTGCCGCAAAAACTTGTCATTGACCTATGTGATGGTTAGAACTTAGACCTGAGCTGTCTATTGTGAGAGTGTCTGCTGTAATGCTGCTGCAGTGCAGTATAGCGCAACCTCCACCAGGGGATGCTGGTGATGGTAAAGAGGTTGCACACACAGCGGAACACCACTGAGCAGCAGCACAAGTGCCACCAAGTGGCGAAAGATTGGTCAGATGAGCCGAGTCAGAAACCGTCAGGATAAAAAGTACCAGAGGTCACAGCAATACACGTGGTCAAATACAAGACAGAAGTCAGAGCCAGATGGGAGCAGATATAACCCAGACGAGAGACAGTAAAGAGGCCAGAAGACAAGCCGGGTCACATACCAAGAGGTCCAAGCACAGGGAGCGAACACTAAGACAAAGCAGGGTGGCAGGAAAGGGAAGTCATGGGAACAGAGTACACGGGCAGAGGACAAAACATGGTATCAAGGGGTCAGCTGCTCTAGCCTGGGAGCATGAACTATCACTGACATCGGTCTGCAGGCCACAGCAGACTGAAATAGCCACACAGAACCCAAAACGAGGCAAAGAAGGTAAACCCCTGCATGACCAGACCAGAGAAAATAACAAGAAACAAACCCCGGCCTGGATCATGACATCTGCAGCCTGGAGCCCAGGTGTTGGTGAATGGAGCGGTCTCAGAAGCTGAGTAAGCCTCACACATGGTGGATGCCGCCTGTATTATACAGCCGAGATTTCTCTGTAACAGCAGCAACCAGAGTTGCTGTTAGCAGGGCTGGCATCAGCACCCGGGCAAGTGTCGGGGCCCTGAGCAGGTAGGGGGCCCACTCGCCGTCGGGGACACTGGCACGCTATAGTGCCGGCCCCCACGAGTGGACCCCCCACCTGCTCCGGGCCCCGGCACTTGCGATACTTACCTCTCCCGGTTCCAGCGCTGCAGCGTCTTCCATCCTCTGACTGTGACGTTCAGGTCAGAGGGCACGATGACATCACCAGTGCGCACCCTCTGCCTGAGCAGTCGCAGCACAGAGAGCAGGAAGACGCCGACGGTGAGAAGTCCAGAGCAGAGCAGCGTCAAGCAACGAGAGGTGAGTATTTCATTTTTTTTTTTTTAATATTTGGAGCAATATATGGGGACCATCAGAAGGGGCCCATAAATGGAGCATTGTATGGGGCTAATTCTATAGGGAGCATTATATGGGGCCAATTTAATATGGAGCATCTTATGGGGCCAATTCAATATGGAGCAGTATATGGGGACAATTACATATTGAGCAGTATATGGGGCCAATAATATATGAAGCATCTTATGGGACTAATTATATATGGAGCATTTTATATGGCCAATTATATATGGAGCATTATATGGGGCCCATTATACATGGAGCATCTTATGGGGCCAATTATTTTTGAGGTATTATATGGGACCCATTCTGTAAGGAGTATTATATGGGGCCCATTCTGTATGGAGCATCATATGGGGCCCATTCTGTATGAAGCAATATATGGGAATCAGTATACTGTATGGGGCCAATTATACTGTATGGAGCATTATATGAGGCCCATTATATATGGAGCAATAGATGGGGCCCATCATATACTGTATGGAGAATTATATGTGGCTCACTATACTGTATGGAGCACTATATGGGGTCAGTTCCGTATGGAGCATTATATGCGGCTCATTCTGTATGGAGCACTCTGTGGTGCCCATTATACTGTATGGAGCATAATATTGGGCTCATTATTCTGTTTGGAGCCATATGTGGGGCTCATTATTCTGTATGGAGCATAATATTGGGCTCATTATTCTGTTTGGAGCAATATGTGGGGCTCATTATTCTGTATGGAGCATAATATTGGGCTCATTATTCTGTTTGGAGCACAATATGGGGCTCATTATTCTGTATGGAGCATAATATTGGGCTCATTATTCTGTTTGGAGCACAATATGGGGCTCATTATTCTGTATGGGGCAATATATGGGGCTCATTATTCTGTTTGGAGCAATATATGGGGCTCATTATTCTGTATAGAGGTCTATACTGTCCGGTTTCTTAGCTAATGTAGAATGTACAATAGATATCACTCATGTAATGTAAGAAGTAAGTGAAATCTTTGGCATTGTACTATACCTATATTTCTCTGCCGTATCGGTGCATTATGAATTGTTGTATGTGTTAAAGGGGCCCACCGGGACCCTTTCGCCCAGGGCCCATGAAAACATGGAGCCAGCCCTGGCTATTAGCTCCTTAAATCCCACTGTCAAACTCTGACTCCAGTATTCGAGTGGTGGGAACATGTTATCGCACTGTTTTGGGAACCCTTTACTCCCCCCCATGATGTAATCGCAAGGTTCCGATGGGTTGACAAGGCAGCTCGGGGGCATGGATGCCATCTTCATATTTCTCTTAAGCCCAACCACATCCTAGGCTTCATAGGAGACCTTCACTTTACCTACTGTATATACTGCAATACTCCATGTTTTCCCACTTTTCAGCACAAAACTACACCTTGTCTCACAAAAAAAAAAAACAACAAACCCTCGTAGAGCGATGTTGGAAAAAAAAACGTTATGGCTAGTGAAAAAAAAAAATTTGGCCATGACGGGAAGTTGGCTAGACGTGGTCGTCTTTGGATTACACTGTGCGGTTTATCTTTATATTGCATGTTGACAGAGAATATTCACAAAAACAAGGCGTGAGGTTACTTGGAAAGGTTTGGGTTTACCTACTTTAAATATTTATCTGATAAGGATGTAACAAAGCGAAAACGCCCTAGGATTACTGAATGTTACGAGAGCCGTGGAATGTATACAGCAGTGCCCGGGGGCTGTATGCTATGGGGCTGTGTCCGGTCATTCAGGTCCGGTTGGGTGCTACATATTCAGAATGGTCGACCCCTTGAAATGCCTTTAACTTGGCCTGTGAGTCTCTAGATCGAGTGCTAATGAATTGTGCCACTTCTGTAGTTTTTGTTGCCATTCAAATGTAAGAATTTGGACGGTGCAGCATGTGGGGTGGTGGAACTGGATCCTCGAAAGTAGAGATTTGGCGATTTGTGCTTTGGATGGGGCATTTTAATAGGTGGTTACTTTGCAGACAAGATGACTTTATTAGGCACTGGGTAGAAGAAAATAGAGTGACTAAACACCATGTCGCTCTCTTAGGCAGGACAGGCTGAGGTTAGTAGGCAGCTGAGGTCTTACAGCAGCACTGATGGAGGAAAAGAGCCGTCAAAATTTTCAGGTACATCCCGGCCGTCTGTGGTCTAATCAAATATTTCTATTGACCTTGTAACGAACTCCTCAAGATAATTTGCGTTCAGCAATATTGAATTCATGTGCAACTATCAAGTGTACTGTACCATCCTGTGCAAACTGCAACCATCCAGTGTACTGTACCATCCTGTGCAAACTGCAACCATCCAGTGTACTGTACCATCCTGTGCAAACTGCAACCATCCAGTGTACTGTACCATCCTGTGCAAACTGCAACCATATAGTGTACTGTACCATCCTGTGCAAACTGCAACCATCCAGTGTACTGTACCATCCTGTGCAAACTGCAACCATCCAGTGTACTGTACCATCCTGTGCAAACTGCAACCATCCAGTGTACTGTACAATCCTGTGCAAACTGCAACCATATAGTGTACTGTACCATCCTGCGCAAACTGCAACCATATAGTGTACTGTAACATCCTGCGCAAACCGCAACCATCCAGTGTACTGTACCATCCTGTAGAAACTACAACCATCCAGTGTCTGTAACACCCAGTGTGAATTGTAACCATCAAGTATACTGCAGAATCCCGTGTGACCTGAAACTATCAAGTGCACTGTACCATCCTGTGTGTATTGCAACTATCCAGTGTACCGTACCTCCCTGTGTGAACTGTGATCATCAAGTGCCCTGTTGCACCCCGTGTGAAGTGCAACCATTAAGCGCACTGTACCGCCCTGTATGAATTGTAACCATCAATTGCACTGCAGCACCCCGTGTGAACTGAAACCATCAAGTGTACTGTACCACCCTGTGTGTATTGCAACTATCAAGTGTACTGTACCATCCTGTGCAAACTGCAACCATCCAGTGCACTGTACCATCCTGTGCAAACTGCACAGAAGAAGAGCTGATGCAGGCAGGCACAGACAAGTGTAGACTGGTACGGCAAGTGCTGGCGGGTCCAGATGATACACAGGTTGGCATGGGGCAGGTGCAGGCAGATCCATCTGTTAAACAGGCTGGCATGGGTCATGTAAGCAGGTCTGGCTGATATGGAGCGCCCCGTTAGGGCAAGGGGGTACTTGGTACCGGGTCCGGTGTTCACAGGGGGATGTCACGTTGGCTGCGACCCGGTCCATGGCTCTGGGACATCCATGTAAAAGGGAAAGGTCTTTAAAGGGATAAAGTTTATGTTCGTGACGCCACCTGTGGTATTCGGTCAGGGTGACAGACGCTGCTTTAAGGGGTCCACTGGGGTGATGATATGGCAGCTAGATGGTATAGCTTCTCACAGGTGAAGTATATCCCCAGGGCTTCCCAGTGTGTAGATAGTAGAATGGTGAGAGGTGCAGTAATGAACAAGGACATAGGTTTGCAGTCTCTTTACCTTGTTTACTGTTGGTTTCAGCAGCCACAGTCCAGGGCACCAGATCACAGGGCAGGTAGGGTCTGGCCGGTTTGGAGGCAAGTCCAGAGTCCCCTTGTCCAGGTGGAAATCAATAGCCTTCCCTTGCGCTGTAGTGCTGTAGTCCCTTACTGCTAAGCCTCTCGTAAGGTCCTCACAGATGTGGTGTTTCTCTCTCTCTCTCTGTCCCCCTTATAGGATAGGACAAAACCCGAATGACTGGTGACTTGAGCCTGTTTATAGGGTCTCTTAGATAACCCGGCTCTGTGGGGTGTCACCGTGCCTCCTGGGTGTAGGTGCGGACAGGTAACATGCAATTAGCTGTCCAACCAGTCTGTGAAGTAAGGCGTAGAGGTCCTTACTACCTCTGTGTTCCGGCTACCGGCTCTCTGCGCCTCAGAAGGAGGCAGCCTGCTCGTGGCTGGTCGCCTTCTGGTATCCTCTCCCATGCTTTGTTTTCCTGCACGCTCACTGCAACGTATTCTGCTTTCTGTTATGTCTCTTTCTGGGAGCTGCAGCTCTGAGGGCATGCACAGCCCGTGAACCCTCTATCCTCCTCAGATGGCTGTCTGGAACTTTCTAGCTTTCCCTACAGAAAAGCAGAACAGAAAGGCTCCCCTTTATTAATTCTGGCTGGAGGGAAAGTAGTCAGTCAGTGAGAGGAGTGAGTGAGAGTAGTCTGTCAGAGGAACAGAGGAGAGAGGAAACAGACAGAGAGAGTCTGAGAGAGTAAAGCAGGGGCCATGCAGACCAGTAGTGCTGCAGCTCCTGGAAAGGAAAGAAAGGTATGGAACAAGTTGTAGAGAGTGTGAAGGAGGAAGAGGAGCAAAGGCTAAGTGAAGAGCTGGAGGGAAGCTGCAACTAAGCTTCCTCCACGCTGAAGAGCAGATACCGGTAGCCGGAAGACCGAGGTTGTGGGGGTAACTTCATGCCCCACAGCAGAAACCGGCAGACAGCAGATTGCAAGTCTCCTGTCCACCATTAACACCCGAAGGCACAGTAACACATAGAGCCCGGAGTCATCTGAGAGACCCTGTAAAAAGGCTTGCGTTACCTGCCATGCGGGTAGTGTCCTACCTAAAGGGGGACAGAGAGAGAGTGAGGACCTTGTGTGAGGCCTAAGGCAGCAAGGGACTACAACACAGCACAGAGAGGAAGGCTTCTAACCTCACCTGAGAAAGGGATCCATAATCGCTTCCAGGCCGGCTGGACCATACCAGTATCTGTGATCCGTGCCCTGGGCCGTGACTGCATTACACCAGTAAAGAGGTAAAGATACTGCAACCCTGTGTCCTCCATTTCTTTCTACACCATCCCTATCTACCACACCGGGAGCCCTGGGGATCCAGCTTCACCTATGGGCAGCCACACCATCCCTTCTGACATATCATCACCCCAGTGGACCCCTTTAAGCAGCATCGGTCATCCCTGACCGAATACCACAGGTGGAGTCATGAACAAACTTTATTTCCCATTTCAAATTCCTTTTTACTTGGACGACCAGGGCCACGGACCGGGTTACTGCCACCGTGACATATCCCTTTAAGAACCGGCCCGGTACCGAGTAACCCCTAGGCCCAGGCGGGCGCTCCACATATATGTAGTCACCCCTATTGTGACAAAGCCCCTATACAATTTCAGGTGCAAGCAATTACCTTCATAAGTCATATGCTTAGTAACAAGATGTCCCCCTGTGGGCAATCTAAGTATCACATAGCTCTCAGTATATACACTTTATCTTCTCCGAAAGGCCACAGAGGCTGCAACACTATTAACAAGAGGGACTACTAACCAAACAGCATGAAAACCAAGGAGATCTCCAAACAACACCATGATGACCAAGGAGGTCTCCAAACAACACCATGAAGACAATAGAGATCTCCAGACAATACCATGAAGACCAAGGAGATCTCCAGACAGCACCATGAAGACCAAGGAACTCTCCAGACAACACCATGTAGACCAAGGAGATCTCCAGACAACACCATGAAGACCAAGGAGATCTCTAAACAACACCATGAAGACCACGGACATCTTCAAACGCCATGAAGACAAGGAGACCTCCAAAAAACACCAGGAAGACCAAGGAGACCTCCAAGCAACACCAAGGAGATCTCCAAACAACACCATGAAGACCAAGGAGACCTCCAAACAACACCATGAAGACCAAAGAGACCTCCAGACAACACCATGAAGACCAAGGAGACCTCCAAACAACACCATGAAGACCAAGGAGACCTCCAAACAACACCAAGGAGATCTCCAAATAACACCATGAAGACCAAGGACATCTCCAAACACCATGAAGACTAAGGAGATCTCCAAACAAGCCAAGGACAAAGTTGTTGAGAAATACAAGTCAGGGTTGGGTTATAAAAAATATCCCAATCTCTGATGATCCCCTGGAGCACCATCAAATCCATTATTATCAAATGGAAAGAACATGGTACCACAACAAACCTGCCAAGAGAGGGACGCCCACCAAAACTATCAGCCGGGGCAAGGAGGACATTAATCACAGAGGCAGCACAGAGACCAAAGGTAACACTGAAGGAGCTGCAGATTTCTCAAGCAGAGACTGGAGAATCTGTTCATACAACCACAATAAACCATACATTCCATAGAGGTGGCCTTTAAGGAAGAATGGGCAGAAAAAAATCCTTTACTCACACACAAATTGTAAGGCTCATTTTGAGTTTACAAAAAGACATTTGGGAGACTCCCCAAATGTATGGAGGAAGGTGCTGTGGTCATATGAGACCAAAATTGAACTTTTTGGCCCCCAAGATAAAAGCTACGTCTGACACCAAACCAACACAACTCATCACCTCAAGAACACCATCCCCACAGTGAAACATGTGGCAACATCACGTTGGGATGTTTTTCAGTAGCAGGGATAGGGAAAATGGTCAGAGTTGAGGAGAAAGAGGATGGTGTTAAAAGTAAAACCTGTTTCAGTCTGTCAGTGATTTGAGACTAGGATGGAGGTTCACCTTCCAATAAGACAATGAACTAAAGCTAAAGCAACACTCAAGTGGTTTAAGGTGAAGCGTGTAAATGTTTTAGAGAGGCCTATTCACAGCCCAGACCTTAAACCAATTGAGAATCTGTGGTCTGACTTGAAGATCGCTGTCCACCAGAGGAAACCATCAAACTTGAAGTAGCTGGAGCAGTTTTGCATGAGGAATGGTCAAAAATCCCAGTGGCAAGATGTGGAAAGCTCATAGAGACTTATTCAAAGTGACGTGCAGCTGTAAATGCCATAAAAGGAGGCACTACAAAGTACTGACTTTAGGGGGGTGAATAGTTATGCACACTGAAGTTCTCAGTTTTTTGTCCTATTTGTTGTTTGCTTCACAATAAAAAGAAAAATAAATGTTCACAGCTGTCGGCATGTTCTGTACATGAACTGTTGCAGACCGTCAAAAAAAAATTCCAGGTTTTGAGGTTGCAGATGTCAAGGGTGTGAATACTTTGCAAACCACTGTATATAGTTACTTTAGAAATATTTTGAAGTCTTGAGTCATTACTAGTCCCTGACGGTTTTCCAAGTGCCTTGGGGAGGAGTTCGAGCGGCTTATAAATGGTGAAGAACCTGCTGCTCTTCACACAAGGAGTCATCATGCACCTGATCCTTGGTCTATTGCTGCTGTGCACCGGTGCGGCCACTTCTGCAGGTAACATCTGTCTATACATGATACAACATAGATATGGTAGAACTTTGTACATTATTACTTTTGCTTTTCTCTTACTGTGATCTTCTTCGTTCCTTTTGCCGTTATCATATCTTCTCTACTCAGAGCTGCAGTGCACCGCGATACCTGGGGTTCTGAAGCAGATCGATGCTGGCGCCAGTCAGGTTTACGGCGTAAATTTTGGTGACGACATCTACAAATGGGAGAACAATAACTGGATACAGATGCCTGGAAAATTGATCCATGTGACGGTCGGTCCAGCCGGAGTCTGGGGAGTCAACAGGGCAAACTATATCTATAAGTGGCAAGATAACCTCTGGCAGAACGTAGCAGGTGAGAAGACCCCTTAGATGCCTTGCAGCTCAGAATTTCAACCCTCTCCATGTTAGTTCAACCAGGGGCCACTGCAGTTTTCTACTTTCTTCCTCATAAGAAGCTAAGATATGGGGAGTTGTTTGCATGAAGCTCCTCATGGTCAAAAAGTCTTCTCACTGGACCATAGGGTCTTCTCCAGGTGGCAGGACAGAAAGGCACAGCTAGAAAATCTCTAGGGGGTCTCACCAAACATCTCCTGATCTATCAGCTTTATGGACCCATTACCTTCATGGCAGCAGTATATAACGTGCATCTTCTGGGATTGATTCCATAACTGGTCCCTGGAGGGTCCGGCAGTCAAATACCTTATACCTTGCTTGTAATT
Organism: Ranitomeya variabilis; assembly: GCF_051348905.1. Lineage (NCBI taxonomy): Eukaryota > Metazoa > Chordata > Amphibia > Anura > Dendrobatidae > Ranitomeya > Ranitomeya variabilis. The sequence continues at coordinate 217,163,729 of NC_135235.1, forward strand.
GGGGACAACTGCCATCATCTGTACTCCAAATGAGTATGCTCTACTATCAATGTAGTTAAAGGTAGGACTATTGGCTTCCAACCCCCAGAGTTTCCTCAATCTATTTGTCTTTAGCTGTTTTGATATCAGAGCATACTCATTTGAAGTACAGATGATGGCTGTGATAAGTCAGACCCTGTTTCCTCCTTTAAGTGTTGTGCTTATCATAACAACCTTCTGCAGCAGCTCCGGAGAGAATTAGTGACACATTTGCTGACCCATCGTTGCCATCATTTGTACTCCAAATGAGTATGTTCTGATATCAAAGTAGCTAAAGGCAGGATCATTGGCTCCCAACCCCCAGCTTTTCTGCAATCTATTTGTCTTTAGCTGTATTGATATCAGAGCATACTCATTTGGTGTACAGATGATGACAGTGATAAGTCAGCTCTCGTCTCCTCCTTCCGGAGAGAATTTGTGACACATTTGCCGACCCATCACTGCCATCATCTGTACTCCAAATGAGTATGTTCTGATATCAAAGTAGCTAAAGGTAGGATCATTGGCTCCCAACCCCCATCTTTTCTGCAATCTATTTGTCTTTAGCTGTATTGATATCAGAGCATTTGGTGTACAGGTGATGACAGTGATAAGTCAGACCCTGTTTCCTCCTTTAAGTGCTGTGCTTTTCAGAACAACCACCTACAGCATCTTCTGGAGAAAATCAGTGACACAGCCAAGTGATGCCAAGCTGAACCACCACTGCCATCATCTGTACTCCAAATGAGCACATTCTGACATCAATGCAGCCGAAGGCTTCCAACCCCCTGCTTTTCTCCAGTCTATTTACTTCCAGATACATTGATATCAGAACTTACTAATTTGGAGTACAGATGATGGCAGTGATGGGTTGTTGCCTGTATTCTCTTACCAGAACAATCTGTTGCAACAGCTTTTCCCTAGAATTAGTGATCCATCACTGCCATCATCTGTACTCCAAGTGAACATGCTCCGAAATCAATGCAACTGAAGACACCCAGCTTTTCTGCAATCTATTTGTCTTTAGCTGTATTGATATCAGAGCATACTCTTTTGGAGTACAGATGATGGCAGTGATAAGTCAGCTCCTGTTTCCTCCTTTAAGTGTTGCGCTTATCATAACAACCTCCTGCTGCAGCTTCCTGAGAGAATTGATGACACAGATGCCGAGCTGACCCATCACTGCAATCATCTGTACTCCAAATGAGTATTATGCTCTACTATCAATGTAGCTAAAGGCAGGATCATTGGCTCCAATCCCTTGCTTTCCCCAGTCTATTTGTCTTTAGCTGTATTGATATCAGAGCATACTCACTTGGAGTACAGATGATAGCAGTGATAAGTCAACTCCTGTCTCCTCCTTTAAGTGTTGTGCTTTTCAGAACAATTTCCTGAAGAGAATTATGGAGAGAATTAGTGACACAGATGCCAAGCTGAACCATCACTGCCATCATCTGTACTCCAAATGAGCACTTTCTGATATCAATGCAGCTGAAGGCGGGGTCATTGCTTTTCAAATCCAGGCTTTTCCTCAGTCTATTTGTTTTCAGCTTCATTGATATCAGTATGTACTCATTTGGAGTACAGATGATGGCAGTTATGGGTCATTGCTTGTCTCCTCTTATTAGAACAATCTTCCGCAACAGTTTTTAGAATTAGTGACACAGGCACAGAGCTGACCCATCACTGCCATCACCTGTACTCCAAAGGAGTATGTTTTGATACCAATGCAGCTGAAGGGAAGGACATTGGTTTCCATCCCACAGTTTTCCTCCAGTATATTTGTCTTCAGCTGCATTGATATCAAAATGTAATCATTTGGTGTACAGATGATGTTAGTTACGGCTAAGCTCTTTCTCATCTTATCAGAACAATCTCCTGCAGCAACGTTTCTCCAGAATTAATGGCACAGCTACTGAGCTGACCCATCACTGCCATCATCTGTACTCTAAATGAGTTTGTTCCAATATCAGTGCAGCAGAAGGCAGGAACATTGGCTTCCAATCTTCTACGTTTCCCCTGTCTATTTGCCTTCAGCTGACTGATATCAGAACATATTCATTTGGAGTACAGATGATGGCAGTGATGGGTCAGATCAGCACCTGTCTCAATAATTCTGAAAATTGTTCTAATAAGAGAAGGGGTCAAGTGCTGACAGATCACTACCATCATTCGTACTCCAAAAGAGTATACTCTGATATCAATGCCAATGAAGGCAAGGGCATTGGCTTCCAACCTCCTGCTTTTCCCCAGTCTATTTCCCTTCAGCTGCATTGATATCAATACATGCTCATTTGGAGTACAGATGATGGCAGTGATGGGTCAGCTCAGCTCCTGTCTCCTTTGACTGTTCTGCTTATGAAAACAATCTCCTGCAGCAGCTTTCCACTAGAATTGGTGACACAGGCGCTGAGCTGACTCATCACTGCCATCATCTGTACTCCAGCTGATTCCAGGAAAGCAGGCTGGGAAAAAAACAGAAGTTTGGAAGCCACTTATATGTGTCTTTTTACAAGAAAAAATACAAATCATTAAGTGATTTGCAAAGTTTCATAACTTATTTTGCTGAAGGATTGAAAGAATGGCTGCTTTCTTTCCTCAGTACAGGGGGATGGATCACTGCCTTCCATGCGGCTTCAGCCACCACTGTCATTTACTTCCTGCTTACAGCCTCTTTTTATAGTCAACAGTACTACAGTGCCCTCTAATGGTGGTAACTTGTTAATGCAGGCATATATTTGTGCGTAAAATTCCATTCCATTTATCCTTGATTTTGCTTCTATAGGTAGTCTGAAACAAATAGACGCGGGTGGAGAGATATTCATGTCTGGAGCTAATGGATTGGATTGGATTTACTGCCTGAACCAAGTGGACACACTTTCCAAAGCTACAGTGCTGCCCTTTGTTCAACTAGACGGGGCTCTGAAATACTACTCTTGTGGCCTCTATGGCTGCTGGGGTGTGAACAGCATCAATAACATCTATTACCGCTATGACGTGCAGCCCAGTGCCTGCAGAGGAAGTCGTTGGCAGCAGGTAGAAGGCAGTTTGGTCATGGTGGAGGTCGCCACCGATGGTTCTGTATACGGCGTGAACTCCGGAGGAATGGTATATAAAAGGTAAAAAAATTAGAATCATTACCTATAAATTCCATTATCGGACATTCTGCTTTTAGGTCAAAATTTTGTAGCTATGAATTTACGATGTATCTGGGAATATGATTTTGGAAAATTATGGATACCTTCAGCCACCACTAGGAGGTGCTCACTGTATATAGATTTCTACTGCTCAATGAGAATCTGTTTGGCTCCCCCTAGTGGTGGCTGCTATGACAGCATCCAACAAGTAAGGGAATGAGTTTACTGTGGCTCACAGGGACCACGTCATCACCAGGCAAGACTAGGAAGCCCAAACTGCCCAAGTTTCAACTGGCGACATCCGCCGCACACATGTGATCACTGCGTGTCTGGATTAGACTCAGGAGCTGACCCAAATTCCATACTGCTCTAGTGCAAGCTGTGTTACACAGCCAGCACCTTAGTCTAGCTGAAGTTCAGAACTAGTTCCAGATGCAGAATTTTAACTGCTTTAATATACTTTTTATTGAAAATTCTGACTACCTGCAGCCTCCACTAGGGGAGCTCACTGCATATGGATGTGTAATAAAGTCAACGAGAGCTATATTATTCTATAAGCAGTGGGCTCCCCCTAGTGGTGGATGCAAGTTATAACTGTGACAGCATCACGCAAGCAGGGGAAGCAGTTTAGTACTGATTAAATGGACAGTGCAAGCAACAGGCAAGACTAGGAAGACCAATCTGATGAGATTCCAATTTCCGCCGTATATGTGCACATTGCATGTATTGAGTAGAGATGAGCGAAAAAATTTGGGCTACGGACCGGACAGTTAGTGTCTGTTGCTAAACGCCGAACATTGACTTCTTCTGGCTTTTCCGTTTCAGGGATGGGATCTCGGCTGCCAATCCTATTGGAACTTCTTGGACCCAGTTAATGGTCAATGGCAACTTCCGACATGTATCTTATGATCAGGGAAACCTGTGGCTTCTTTCCCAGGAGGGATCCATCTATAAATGTAACTTCGGCACTCCCTCGCTCTGTTTTTAGATACCATGACAGATCTCATGTGAGGGATGGGGAGAGATAGTTGTAGGTACGGATAAAATTCGTTTTTAGTCTGCAGTAAAAAAAATAATAAATAAAAGCAAAAAAAAAGCTAAAAACAAAATGTTCTAGTATCTTCTGCATGGAATAAAGATTGCCTTTTAATACTTTTACGAGTATTCTTTTTACCTCCATGAATATTTCAAAGTAGTGGTCCATCAATGGCCTAGTGTGGCCGGCGGTGGGCAAAGGCTTGTGTCGTGCAAGGTAAAGCCGAAAGCAAAAGATCTACTGGGCACTGGTGAATTTCAACTGCCCACTCCAGGAGTGAAGGAAAAAAAATAAAAACGTGACCAACTGTCACGAGTGTGTCATGTCCTCCAGGGACAGCTGGGGTTCGTATTGTGAATCACAGATTTTCCATTTAGCCTGTGTGTTTGTGTCTCATAGTAAATGGATTTGGTTTCCTTTGGTACTGAGGAGGTTAGGCTGGTTTCACACTTGCGTTTTGATCTGCAGCGTTTTTGAAAAAAAAAAACGCATGCGTTTTTTTTCCTATGTTTAACATTGAAAACGCATGCATTTTTTTGGGTACACATTTGTCCGCGTTTAACGACGCATGCGTTTTTTGACTGCATGCGGCATGTTGCAGAGATGCAACATGTAGTAATTTTCTGGGCTTTTTTTGCCGCAAAAAAACGCATGCGTTCATTTGCGTTTGATTTGCGTCAAAAAAATACATTGATGTCTATGGAAACGCATGCGTTTTTTTTGTACATGCGTTTGCATGCGTTTTTGAATGCATGCGTTTCCATTAAGATAACTGTTATGACCCCAATGGCGAGGGTCTCAGAGATATCAGCCAGTCTGCGAAGTACGAAAATCCAGCTCATAGGGCAGTGGTAACTGGGTTGACCATATATCTACTCCTAACGCCAACACTAGAAGTAGCCGGGGAACATGCCTACGTTGGTCGCTAGATGTCTCGCGCCAGCCGGAGAGCTAACTACCCCTAGAAGAGGAAAACAAAGACCTTTCTTGCCTCCAGAGAAAGGACCCCAAAAGTAGGATACAAGCCCCCCACAAATAATAACGGTGAGGTAAGAGGAAATGACAAACACAGAGATGAACTAGGTTTAGCAAAGAGAGGCCCACTTACTAATAGCAGAATGTAGTAAGATAACTTATATGGTCAACAAAAACCCTATCAAAAATCCGCGCTGGAGATTCAAGAACCCCCGAACCGTCTAACGGCCCGGGGGGAGAACACCAGCCACCCTAGAGCTTCCAGCAAGGTCAGGATACAGATTATATACAAGCTGGACAAAAATGCAAACAAAAACAAATAGTGAAAAGCAAGAAAGCAGACTTAGCTTAATTCAAACAGGAACCAGGATCAGAAGACAAGAGCACTACAGATTAGCTCTGATATCAACGTTGCCAGGCATTGAACTGAAGGTCCAGGGAGCTTATATAGCAACACCCCTGACCTAACGACCCAGGTGAGCATACAAGGGATGAATGACATACCCAGAGTCAAATCACTAGTAGCCACTAGAGGGAGCCAAAAGGTAAATTCACAACAGATAACCATGTCTAGTGTTGTGAATTAGACTTTTTGGCTCCCTCTTGTGGTTACTAGTGATATGACTCTGGGATTGTCTTTCCTCAGTTTGGCACCCACCTGGGTCGTTAGTCCAGGGGAGTTGCTATATAAGCTTCCTGGATCCTTAGTCCAGTGCCTGGCATCGTTGTAATCAGATCCTTTCTGTTTGCTCCTGTCTGCTGGTCCGGGTTCGTGCAAAATTAAGCTAAGTCCTGCTTCTTTGTTTTTTTGGTTATTTGCTTGCTCTCATTTTTGTCCAGCTTGTACTAAATGTGATTCCTGACCTTGCTGGAAGCTCTAGGGGGCTGGTGCTCTCCCCCCGGGCCGTTAGACGGTTCGGGGGTTCTTGAATATCCAGCGTGGATATTTTGATAGGGGTTTTGCTGACCATATAAGTCATCTTACTATATTCTGCTATTAGCTAGTGGGCCTCTCTTTGCTAAATACCTAGCTCATTCTTACGTTTGTCTTTTCCTCTTACCTCACCGTTATTATTTGTTGGGGGCTTGTATCCAACTTTTGGGGTCTTTTCTCTGGAGGCAAGAAAGGTCTTTCTTTTCCCTTCTAGGGCTAGTTAGTTCTCCGGCTGGCGCGAGACGTCTAGAACCAAAACGTAGGCACGTTCCCTGGCTGCTGCTATTTGTGGTGCTAGGATTAGATATATGGTCAGCTCAGTTACCACTGCCCTATGAGCTGGTTTTTGTGTTTGCAGACTTGTAATTATTTCTGAGACCCTCTGCCATTGGGGTCATAACAGTATGCCAGGGCTACATTGAATGTTTATGCATTGCTGAAGTGGGATTATAAGAAAGGAAATTCTGAGTTTTTTTTTTTTTTTCCTCTCTTCCTCCCCTTTACCTCTGAGTGGCTTGTGCTTGCTGCAGACATGAATGTCCAGACCTTGATTACAAGTGTAGACCAGCTTGCTGCTCGTGTGCAGGGCAGCAGGGCATACAAGATTTTGTTACCAGTAGTCCAATGTCTGAACCTAAAATACCTATTCCTGAACTGTTTTCTGGAGACCGATTTAAGTTTAGGAATTTCAGGAATAATTGTAAATTGTTTCTATCTCTGAGACCCCGTTCATCTGGAGATTCAGCTCAGCAAGTTAAAATTGTTATCTCTTTTTTACGGGGCGACCCTCAGGATTGGGCTTTCTCACTAGCGCCAGGAGATCCGGCATTGGCAAATATTGATGCGTTTTTTCTGGCGCTCGGATTGCTTTACGAGGAACCCAATCTTGAAGTTCAGGCAGAAAAAGCCTTGCTGGCTATTTCTCAGGGCCAGGATGAAGCTGAAGTGTATTGCCAAAAATTTCGGAAATGGTCCGTGCTTACTCAGTGGAATGAGTGTGCTCTGGCCGCAAATTTCAGAAATGGCCTTTCTGAAGCCATTAAGAATGTGATGGTGGGTTTCCCCATTCCTACAAGTCTGAATGATTCCATGGCGCTGGCTATTCAAATTGACCGGCGTTTGCGGGAGCACAAAACCGCTAATCCTCTGGTGGTGTTGTCTGAACAAACACCTGATTTAATGCAATGTGATAGAATTCAGACTAGAAATGAGCGGAAAAATCATAGCCGTCAGAATGGGTTGTGTTTTTACTGTGGTGATTCTACACATGTTATATCAGCATGCTCTAAACGCCTTACAAGGGTTGTTAGTCCTGTCGCCATTGGTAATTTGCAACCTAAATTTATTTTGTCTGTGACTTTAATTTGCTCATTGTCTTCATACCCTGTTATGGCGTTTGTGGATTCAGGTGCTGCCCTGAGTCTTATGGATCTGTCATTTGCCAAGCGCTGTGGTTTTGTTCTTGAACCGTTGGTAAATCCTATTCCTCTTAGAGGTATTGATGCTACGCCATTGGCGGAAAATAAACCGCAGTTTTGGACGCAGGTAACCATGTGCATGACTCCTGAACATCGGGAGGTGATTCGTTTTCTTGTTCTGCATAAAATGCATGATTTGGTCGTTTTGGGTCTGCCATGGTTACAGACCCACAATCCAGTCTTGGATTGGAAGGCAATGTCTGTGTCAAGTTGGGGCTGTCAGGGAATTCATGCTAATTCCCCGCCGGTGTCTATTGCTTCCTCTACTCCTTCGGAAGTTCCTGAGTATTTGTCTGATTATCAGGATGTATTCAGCGAGTCCAGGTCCAGTGCTCTGCTGTTATGACCCCAATGGCGAGGGTCTCAGAGATATCAGCCAGTCTGCGAAGTACGAAAATCCAGCTCATAGGGCAGTGGTAACTGGGTTGACCATATATCTACTCCTAACGCCAACACTAGAAGTAGCCGGGGAACATGCCTACGTTGGTCGCTAGATGTCTCGCGCCAGCCGGAGAGCTAACTACCCCTAGAAGAGGAAAACAAAGACCTCTCTTGCCTCCAGAGAAAGGACCCCAAAAGTAGGATACAAGCCCCCCACAAATAATAACGGTGAGGTAAGAGGAAATGACAAACACAGAGATGAACTAGGTTTAGCAAAGAGAGGCCCACTTACTAATAGCAGAATGTAGTAAGATAACTTATATGGTCAACAAAAACCCTATCAAAAATCCACACTGGAGATTCAAGAACCCCCGAACCGTCTAACGGCCCGGGGGGAGAACACCAGCCACCCTAGAGCTTCCAGCAAGGTCAGGATACAGATAATATACAGGCTGGACAAAAAATGCAAACAAAAACAAATAGCAAAAAGCAAGAAAGCGGACTTAGCTTAATTCAAACAGGAACCAGGATCAGTAGACAAGAGCACTACAGATTAGCTCTGATATCAACGTTGCCAGGCATTGCACTGAAGGTCCAGGGAGCTTATATAGCAACACCCCTGACCTAACGACCCAGGTGAGCATACAAGGGATGAATGACATACCCAGAGTCAAATCACTAGTAGCCACTAGAGGGAGCCAAAAGGTAAATTCACAACAGTACCCCCCCCTTAGTGAGGGGACACCGAACCCTCACCAAGACCACCAGGGCGATCAGGATGAGCGGCGTGAAAGGCACGAACTAAATCGGCCGCATGCACATCAGAGGCGACCACCCAGGAATTATCCTCCTGACCATAGCCCTTCCACTTGACCAGGTACTGAAGCCTCCGCCTGGAGAGACGAGAATCTAAGATCTTCTCCACCACGTACTCCAACTCGCCCTCAACCAACACCGGAGCAGGAGGCTCAGCAGAAGGGACCACAGGCACAACGTACCGCCGCAACAAGGACCTATGAAATACGTTGTGAATGGCAAACGACACCGGAAGATCCAGGCGAAAGGATACAGGATTAAGAATCTCCAATATCTTGTAAGGACCAATGAATCGAGGCTTAAATTTGGGAGAGGAGACCTTAATAGGAACAAATCGAGAAGACAGCCATACCAAATCCCCAACACGAAGTCGGGGACCCACACCGCGGCGGCGGTTGGCAAAACGCTGAGCCTTCTCCTGTGACAACTTCAAGTTGTCCACCACATGATTCCAGATCCGCTGCAACCTATCCACCACAGAATCCACTCCAGGACAGTCAGAAGGCTCCACATGTCCCGAGGAAAAACGAGGATGGAAACCGGAGTTGCAGAAAAATGGCGAAACCAAGGTGGCAGAACTAGCCCGATTATTAAGGGCAAATTCAGCCAACGGCAAGAAGGTCACCCAATCATCCTGATCAGAAGAGACAAAACACCTCAAATACGCCTCCAGAGTCTGATTAGTTCGTTCCGTTTGTCCGTTAGTCTGTGGATGAAAAGCGGACGAAAACGACAATTCAATGCCCATCCTACCACAAAAGGATCGCCAGAACCTGGAAACAAACTGGGATCCTCTGTCCGACACAATATTCTCAGGAATGCCTTGCAAACGAACCACGTTCTGGAAGAACACAGGAACCAGATCAGAAGAGGAAGGCAGCTTAGGCAAAGGAACCAGATGGACCATCTTGGAGAAACCATCACATATCACCCAGATGACAGATATGCCCTGAGACACCGGAAGATCCGAAATGAAATCCATAGAGATGTGTGTCCAAGGTCTCTTCGGGACAGGCAAGGGCAAGAGCAACCCGCTGGCACGTGAACAGCAAGGCTTAGCTCGAGCACAAGTACCACAGGACTGCACAAATGACCGCACATCCCTTGACAAGGAAGGCCACCAAAAGGACCTGGCCACCAGATCTCTGGTGCCAAAAATTCCCGGGTGCCCTGCCAACACTGAGGAATGAACCTCGGAAATGACTCTGTTGGTCCATTTAGCAGGCACAAACAATCTGTCAGGTGGACAAGAGTCAGGCCTACCAGCCTGAAATCTCTGCAACACACGTCGCAGATCTGGAGAAATAGCTGACAAGATAACTCCTTCCTTAAGAATACCCACAGGTTCAGCGACTCCAGGAGCATCAGGCACAAAGCTCCTAGACAGAGCATCGGCCTTCACATTCTTAGAACCTGGTAAATACGAGACCACAAAGTCAAAACGGGAGAAAAACAATGACCAGCGGGCCTGTCTAGGATTCAGGCGTTTAGCAGACTCGAGATACATCAGATTTTTGTGATCAGTCAAGACCACCACACGATGCTTAGCACCCTCGAGCCAATGACGCCACTCCTCAAATGCCCACTTCATGGCCAACAACTCCCGATTGCCCACATCATAATTTCGCTCTGCCGGCGAAAACTTCCTAGAGAAAAAGGCACAAGGTCTCATAGTAGAGCAACCAGGGCCTCTCTGCGACAAAACGGCCCCTGCCCCAATCTCCGAAGCATCCACCTCAACCTGAAAGGGAAGTGAGATGTCAGGCTGGCACAAAACAGGCGCCGAAGTAAACCGGCGTTTCAACTCCTGGAAAGCCTCCACGGCAGCAGGCGCCCAGTTAGCCACATCAGAGCCTTTCTTGGTCATATCCGTCAACGGTTTAACAACGCTAGAAAAATTAGCGATAAAACGACGGTAGAAGTTAGCAAAACCCAAGAACTTCTGAAGACTCTTAACTGACGAGGGTTGAGTCCAATCATGAATAGCTCGGACCTTGACTGGGTCCATCTCCACAGCAGAAGGGGAAAAAATGAACCCTAAAAAGGGAACCTTCTGTACACCAAAGAGACACTTTGAGCCTTTAACAAACAAAGAATTTTCACGCAAAATCTTGAAAACCATCCTGACCTGCTCCACATGCGAGTCCCAATCATCAGAAACAACCAGAGTATCATCCAGATAAACGATCAAAAATTTATCCAGATACTTCCGGAAGATGTCATGCATAAAGGACTGAAAAACTGAAGGTGCATTAGAGAGCCCAAATGGCATCACCAAGTACTCAAAATGACCTTCGGGCGTATTGAATGCGGTTTTCCATTCATCTCCTTGCTTAATGCGCACAAGGTTGTACGCACCACGAAGGTCTATCTTGGTGAACCACTTGGCACCTTTAATCCGGGCAAACAAGTCTGACAACAGCGGCAAAGGATACTGAAATTTGACAGTGATCTTATTTAAAAGCCGATAGTCAATACAAGGCCTCAAAGATCCGTCCTTTTTGGCCACAAAAAAGAATCCCGCACCAAGAGGGGAAGAAGAAGGACGGATATGCCCCTTCTCCAGAGACTCCTTGATATATGAACGCATCGCGGTATGTTCAGGTACCGACAGATTAAACAGTCTTCCCTTAGGAAACTTACTGCCTGGAATCAAATCTATTGCACAGTCACATTCCCTATGAGGAGGCAATGCACTTGACCTAGACTCGCTGAAGACATCCTGATAATCAGACAAATACGCCGGAATTTCCGAAGGCGTAGAAGTAGCAATAGACACGGGCAGGGAATCTCCATGAATTCCATGACAGCCCCAACTTGACACTGACATTGCCTTCCAGTCCAAGACTGGATTATGGGTCTGTAACCATGGCAAACCCAAAACAACCAAATCATGCATCTTATGCAGAACAAGAAAACGTATCACCTCCCGATGTTCAGGAGTCATGCACATGGTAACCTGTGTCCAAAACTGCGGTTTATTTTCTGCCAATGGCGTAGCATCAATACCCCTAAGAGGGATAGGATTTTCTAATGGCTCAAGAACAAAACCGCAGCGCTTGGCAAATGACAGATCCATAAGACTCAGGGCAGCACCTGAATCCACAAACGCCATGACAGGATACGATGACAGTGAGCAAATCAAAGTTACAGATAGAATAAACTTAGGTTGCAAATTACCAATGGCGACAGGACTAACAACCTTAGTAGGACGCTTAGAGCATGCTGAGATAACATGTGTAGAATCACCACAGTAGTAACACAAGCCATTCTGGCGTCTATGAATTTTCCGCTCATTTCTAGTCAGGATTCTATCACATTGCATTAAATCAGGTGCCTGTTCAGATAACACCATGAGGGAATTTGCGGTTTTGCGCTCCCGCAACCGCCGGTCAATTTGAATTGCCAGGGCCATGGAATCATTCAGACCTGTGGGAATGGGAAAACCCACCATCACATTCTTAATGGCTTCAGAAAGGCCATTTCTAAAATTTGCAGCCAATGCACACTCGTTCCACTGGGTCAGCACGGACCATTTCCGAAATTTTTGGCAATACACTTCAGCCTCGTCCTGGCCCTGAGACATAGCCAGCAAGGCTCTCTCTGCCTGAATCTCAAGATTGGGTTCCTCATAAAGCAAACCGAGCGCCAGAAAAAACGCATCAATGTCAGCCAATGCTGGATCTCCTGGCGCCAGCGAGAAGGCCCAATCCTGAGGGTCGCCCCGTAAAAAAGAAATAACAATTTTTACTTGCTGAGCGGAGTCTCCAGATGAACAGGGTCTCAGGGACAAAAACAATTTACAATTATTCCTGAAATTTCTAAATTTAAATCGGTCTCCGGAAAACGGTTCAGGAATCGGTATCTTAGGTTCTGACATAGGATTTCTGATAACATAATCTTGTATGCCCTGCACACGAGCAGCAAGCTGGTCCACACTTGTAATCAAGGTCTGGACATTCATGTCTGCAGCAAACACAAGCCACTCAGAGGTAAAGGGGAAAAGAAAAAAAAAATGAGAGAGAGAAAAAAAAACAAACTCAGAACTTTCTTTCTTATAATCCCGCTTCTGCAATGCATTTAACATTTAATACTGGCCTGGCAAACTGTTATGACCCCAATGGCGAGGGTCTCAGAGATATCAGCCAGTCTGCGAAGTACGAAAATCCAGCTCATAGGGCAGTGGTAACTGGGTTGACCATATATCTACTCCTAACGCCAACACTAGAAGTAGCCGGGGAACATGCCTACGTTGGTCGCTAGATGTCTCGCGCCAGCCGGAGAGCTAACTACCCCTAGAAGAGGAAAACAAAGACCTCTCTTGCCTCCAGAGAAAGGACCCCAAAAGTAGGATACAAGCCCCCCACAAATAATAACGGTGAGGTAAGAGGAAATGACAAACACAGAGATGAACTAGGTTTAGCAAAGAGAGGCCCACTTACTAATAGCAGAATGTAGTAAGATAACTTATATGGTCAACAAAAACCCTATCAAAAATCCACACTGGAGATTCAAGAACCCCCAAACCGTCTAACGGCCCGGGGGGAGAACACCAGCCACCCTAGAGCTTCCAGCAAGGTCAGGATACAGATAATATACAGGCTGGACAAAAAATGCAAACAAAAACAAATAGCAAAAAGCAAGAAAGCGGACTTAGCTTAATTCAAACAGGAACCAGGATCAGTAGACAAAAGCACTACAGATTAGCTCTGATATCAACGTTGCCAGGCATTGCACTGAAGGTCCAGGGAGCTTATATAGCAACACCCCTGACCTAACGACCCAGGTGAGCATACAAGGGATCAATGACATACCCAGAGTCAAATCACTAGTAGCCACTAGAGGGAGTCAAAAGGTAAATTCACAACACTCTGCCTCCTCATAGGGACTGTGACTGCGCCATAAATTTGATTCCAGGTAGTAAATTTCCTAAGGGAAGACTATTTAATCTGTCTGTACCTGAGCATGCCGCAATGCGTTCGTATATCAAGGAGTCTCTGGAGAAGGGGCATATCCGTCCATCCTCTTCCCCTCTTGGTGCGGGATTCTTTTTTGTGGCCAAGAAGGATGGATCTTTGAGACCTTGTATTGACTATCGGCTTCTGAATAAAATCACTGTTAAATTTCAGTATCCTTTGCCTCTGTTGTCGGACTTGTTTGCCCGGATTAAAGGTGCCAAGTGGTTCACCAAGATAGATCTTCGTGGTGCGTACAACCTTGTGCGCATTAAGCAAGGAGCATTTAATATGCCCGAAGGTCATTTTGAGTACTTGGTGATGCCTTTTGGGCTCTCTAATGCTCCCTCTGTGTTTCAGTCCTTTATGCATGATATTTTCCGGAAGTATCTGGATAAATTTATGATTGTTTATCTGGATGATATTCTGGTTTTCTCTGAAGATTGGGACTCACATGTGGAGCAGGTCAGGATGGTGTTTCAGGTTTTGCGTGAGAATGCTTTGTTTGTTAAGGGCTCAAAGTGTCTCTTTGGAGTACAGAAGGTTCCCTTTTTGGGGTTTATTTTTTCCCCTTCTGCTGTGGAGATGGACCCAGTCAAGGTCCGAGCTATTCATGACTGGACTCAACCCACGTCAGTTAAGAGTCTTCAGAAGTTCTTGGGTTTTGCTAACTTCTACCGTCGTTTTATCGCTAATTTTTCTAGCGTTGTTAAACCTTTGACGGATATGACCAAGAAAGGTTCTGATGTTGCTAACTGGGCTCCTGCAGCCGTGGAGGCGTTCCAAGAGTTGAAGCGCCGGATTACTTCGGCGCCTGTTTTGTGCCAGCCTGATGTCTCACTTCCCTTTCAGGTCGAAGTGGATGCTTCTGAGATTGGGGCAGGGGCCGTTTTGTCGCAGAGAGACCCTGGTTGCTCGGTAATGAGACCATGTGCTTTCTTCTCTAGGAAGTTTTCGCCTGCTGAGCGGAATTATGATGTTGGCAATCGGGAGTTGCTGGCCATGAAGTGGACATTTGAGGAGTGGCGTCATTGGCTTGAGGGTGCTAAGCATTGTGTTGTGGTCTTGACTGATCACAAAAATTTGATGTATCTCGAGTCTGCTAAACGCCTGAATCCTAGACAGGCCCGCTGGTCATTGTTTTTCTCCCGTTTTGACTTTGTGGTCTCATATTTACCAGGTTCAAAGAATGTGAAGGCTGATGCTCTTTCAAGGAGCTTTGTGCCTGACTCTCCTGGAGTCGCAGAACCAGTTGGTATTCTTAAAGAGGGAGTTATCTTGTCGGCCATTTCTCCCGATTTGCGACGTGTGTTGCAGAGATTTCAGGCTGGTAGACCTGACTCTTGTCCACCTGACAGACTGTTTGTTCCTGATAAGTGGACCAGCAGAGTCATTTCCGAGGTTCATTCCTCGGTGTTGGCAGGGCATCCGGGAATTTTTGGCACCAGAGATCTGGTGGCTAGGTCCTTTTGGTGGCCTTCCTTGTCACGGGATGTGCGGTCATTTGTGCAGTCCTGTGGGACTTGTGCTCGAGCTAAGCCTTGCTGTTCTCGTGCCAGCGGGTTGCTCTTGCCCTTGCCTGTCCCGAAGAGGCCTTGGATACACATTTCCATGGATTTCATTTCAGATCTCCCGGTGTCTCAGGGCATGTCTGTCATCTGGGTGGTGTGTGATCGCTTTTCTAAAATGGTCCATTTGGTGCCTTTGCCTAAGCTGCCTTCCTCTTCCGATCTGGTTCCTGTGTTCTTTCAGAATGTGGTTCGTTTACATGGCATTCCTGAGAATATTGTGTGTTGTGGATTCTGTTTGTGGGCTCCCTCTGGTGGTTACTGCTGGTACTGGGTGACTTTGATGGGTTGCGGCCTTTGGTTTCCACCTGTCCATCAGTGGCTGGGTGTTTCCTATTTTACCTGGCCTTTCTGTCATTCCCTTGCCGGCTATCAATGTATTCAGATGTGCTCTGTTTGGTTCCTGCCTACCTGCTCCCAGATCTTTCAGGATAAGCTAAGTGCTGATTTTCAGTTGTTTGGTTTTTGTTCCAGCTTGCTTAGAATGTCTCTATGCTAGTTGGTTGCTCTAGTGGACTGAGGTTCTCCCCATGTGCCATGAGTTGGCACATGGGTTCTTGTAACCTCAGGATGGTTTTTTTTTTTTTGATTAGGGTTTTTTGCTGACCGCTCAGTCCCCTTTTGTATCATTCTGCTTTCTAGTTTTCAGCGGGCCTCTATTTGCTAAAGCTATATATATCATCTCTATGTGCGTGCCTTCCTCTCATTTCACCGTCAATACATGTGGGGGGCAACTATACCTTTTGGGGTTAATTCCTCTGGAGGCAAGTGAGGTCTTAGTTTTCTCTGCAGTACTAGTTAGCTCTTAGGCTGGTGCGTGGCGTCTAGAACCAACGTAGGCACGCTCCCTGGCTATCTCTAGTTGCGTTTGTCAGGCGTAGGGCAGCGGTCAGCCCAGGTTCCATCACCCTAGAGCTCGTCCGATATTTTGTATACTTTGCTTGTCCAGTGCTATCCCTAGCCATTGGGGATTCATGACAGTATAGCTGGCCCACAAAGTGTTAATTGTTTGGGCTGAAGCAGGAGGAATAGAAGTGTTCAAGGAAAATTATTTTTTTTTTTCCTTCAGAGTTTTGCTGCCTAGCCCTTAATTGCTGTCTAGCTGCTTCTTACCTCCTCTTAACCCTTGAATGGCTCTGATCTTAGCTGTTAATCATGGATGTCCAGAGTTTGGCTTCCAGCCTGAGTAATCTCGCGGCTAAGGTTCAAAACATACAGGATTTCATTGTTCACACTCCCATGTCTGAACCTAGAATTCCTATTCCAGAGTTTTTTTCTGGAGATAGATCTACCTTCCTGAATTTCAGGAACAATTGTAAATTGTTTCTCTCATTGAAATCTCGCTCCTCTGGAGACCCTGCTCAACAGGTCAAGATTGTTATATCGTTCCTACGGGGCGACCCTCAGAATTGGGCATTTGCATTGGCACCAGGGGATCCTGCATTGCTCAGTGTGGATGCGTTTTTTCTGGCATTGGGATTACTCTATGAGGAACCTAACCTAGAGATTCAGGCTGAAAAGGCTTTATTAGCCCTCTCTCAGGGGCATGATGAAGCGGAAATATATTGTCAGAAATTTCGGAAATGGTCGGTGCTTACTCAGTGGAATGAGTGCGCCCTGGCTGCAAACTTCAGAAATGGTCTTTCTGAGGCCATTAAGGATGTTATGGTGGGGTTCCCTGCGCCTACAGGTCTGAATGAGTCTATGGCTATGGCCATTCAGATTGATCGGCGTTTAAGGGAGCGCAAACCCGTGCACCAGTTGGCGGTGTCTTCTGAACAGGCACCTGAGACTATGCAATGTGATAGAATTCAGTCCAGAAGTGAACGGCAAAATTATAGGCGGAAAAATGGTTTGTGTTTTTATTGTGGTGATTCAGCTCATGTTATATCAGCATGCTCTAAACGCACAAAAAGGGTTGATAAATCTTTTGCCATTGATACTCTGCAGTCTAAGTTCATTTTGTCTGTGACTCTGATTTTTTCACTGTCTTCCATTTCCGTCGATGCCTATGTGGATTCAGGCGCTGCCCTGAGTCTTATGGATTGGTAATTTGCTAAACGCTGCGGTTTTAGTCTAGAGCCTCTGAAAGTTCCTATTCCTCTGAAAGGAATTGATTCTACACCATTGGCTATGAATAAACCGCAGTATTGGACACAAGTGACCATGCGCATGACTCCCGTTCATCAGGAGGTGATTCGCTTCCTTGTACTGTATAATTTACATGATGTACTAGTGCTTGGTCTGCCATGGTTGCAAACTCATAATCCTGTCCTGGACTGGAAAACAATGTCTGTGCTAAGCTGGGGATGTCAGGGGGTTCATGATGATGCACCTCCGATTTCTATCGCTTCATCTACTCCTTCGGAGATCCCTGCGTTTTTGTCGGATTATAGGGATGTTTTTGAGGAGCCTAAGCTCAATTCGCTCCCCCCTCATAGAGAGTGTGACTGTGCTATAGAATTGATTCCTGGCAGTAAGTTCCCTAAGGGTCGTTTATTTAATCTGTCACTGCCAGAGCATACTGCTATGCGGAATTATATTAAGGAGTCCTTGGAAAAGGGACATATTCGTCCATCTTCGTCCCCTCTGGGAGCAGGTTTTTTTTTCGTGGCTAAAAAAGATGGTTCCCTGAGGCCTTGTATAGATTATCGCCTTCTGAATAAGATTACAGTCAAATACCAGTATCCATTGCCATTATTTACTGATTTGTTTGCTCGCATTAAGGGGGCTAGGTGGTTCACTAAAATAGATCTTCGTGGTGCGTATAATCTGGTGCGGATAAAACAGGGTGATGAGTGGAAAACCGCATTTAATACGCCTGAGGGCCATTTTGAGTATTTGGTAATGCCTTTTGGACTCTCCAATGCTCCGTCAGTCTTTCAGTCCTTTATGCACAATATTTTCCGTGAATATCTGGATAAGTTTATGATTGTGTATTTGGATGATATTTTGGTGTTTTCTGATGACTGGGAGTCTCATGTTCTACAGGTCAGGAAGGTGTTTCAGGTTTTGCGGGCCAATTCTCTGTTTGTGAAGGGCTCAAAGTGTCTCTTCGGAGTCCAGAAGATTTCTTTTTTGGGGTACATTTTTTCTCCTTCTACTATTGAGATGGATCCCGTTAAGGTTCAGGCTATTTGTGACTGGACACAACCTACGTCTGTTAAGAGCCTTCAGAAGTTCTTGGGGTTTGCTAATTTTTATCGTCGGTTCATTGCTAATTTTTCCAGTATTGTTAAACCTTTGACTGATTTGACTAAAAAGGGTGCTGATGTTGCTGATTGGTCTCCTGCGGCCGTGGAGGCCTTTCAGGAACTTAAGCGCCGGTTTTCTTCTGCTCCTGTGTTGTGTCAACCAGATGTTTCACTTCCTTTTCAGGTGGAGGTTGATGCTTCCGAGATTGGAGCGGGGGCGGTTTTGTCACAGAGAAGTTCTAATGGCTCGGTGATGAAGCCATGTGCTTTCTTCTCTAGAAAATTCTCGCCCGCCGAGCGCAATTATGATGTGGGTAATCGGGAGCTTTTGGCCATGAAGTGGGCATTTGAGGAGTGGCGTCATTGGCTTGAGGGTGCTGGACATCGCGTGGTGGTCTTGACTGATCACAAGAATCTCATTTACCTTGAGTCTGCCAGGCGTTTGAATCCTAGACAGGCTCGTTGGTCGTTATTTTTTTCTCGTTTCAATTTTGTGGTTTCATACCTGCCAGGTTCAAAGAATGTGAAGGCAGATGCTCTTTCCAGGAGTTTTGTGCCTGACTCTCCTGGAGACACTGGGCCTGCTGGTATCCTTAGGGATGGGGTAATATTGTCCGCCGTATCCCCAGACCTGCGACGCGCATTGCAGGAGTTTCAGGTGGATAAACCGGATCGATGTCCACCAGAAAGACTGTTTGTTCCGGATGATTGGACCAGTAGAGTCATCTCCGAGGTCCATTCTTCTGTGTTGGCTGGTCACCCTGGAATATTTGGTACAAGAGACTTGGTGGCCAGGTCTTTTTGGTGGCCTTCCTTGTCTAGGGATGTGCGTACCTTTGTGCAGTCTTGTGAAGTGTGTGCTCGAGCTAAGCCTTGCTGTTCACGGGCTAGTGGGTTGTTGTTATCATTGCCCATCCCGAAGAGGCCTTGGACGCACATTTCCATGGATTTTATTTCTGATCTCCCGGTTTCACAGAAAATGTCCGTTATCTGGGTTGTGTGTGACCGCTTTTCTAAGATGGTTCATTTGGTGCCCTTGCCTAAGCTGCCCTCCTCCTCTGAGTTGGTTCCTTTGTTTTTTCAGAACGTGGTTCGTTTACATGGGATTCCGGAGAATATCGTTTCTGACAGGGGATCCCAGTTTGTGTCTAGATTTTGGCGGACGTTTTGTGCCAAGATGGGCATTGATTTGTCTTTCTCGTCTGCATTCCATCCTCAGACGAATGGCCAGACGGAGTGAACTAATCAGACCTTGGAAACTTATTTAAGGTGTTTTGTTTCTGCTGATCAGGATGACTGGGTTGCTTTTTTGCCACTGGCCGAATTTGCTCTTAACAATCGGGCTAGTTCTGCCACGTTGGTCTCTCCTTTCTTTTGTAATTCGGGGTTTCATCCTCGTTTTTCCTCTGGTCAGGGGGAATCTTCGGATTGTCCTGGAGTGGACGTGGTGGTGGACAGGCTACATCAGATTTGGAATCAGGTGGTGGACAATTTGAAGTTATCTCAGGAGAAGACTCAGCAGTTTGCTAATCGCCGTCGCCGCGTGGGTCCCCGACTTCTTGTTGGGGACTTGGTGTGGTTGTCTTCTCGTTTTGTCCCTATGAAGGTCTCTTCTCCTAAGTTCAAGCCTCGGTTCATCGGTCCTTATAGGATCTCGGAGATTCTTAACCCTGTATCTTTTCGTTTGGATCTCCCGGCATCGTTTGCTATTCATAATGTGTTCCATCGGTCGTTGTTGCGGAGGTATGAGGTGCCCGTTGTTCCTTCGGTCGAGCCTCCTGCTCCGGTGCTGGTGGAGGGAGAATTGGAGTATGTTGTTGAAAAGATCTTGGATTCTCGTGTTTCCAGACGCAAACTCCAGTATTTGGTTAAGTGGAAGGGTTATGGTCAGGAGGATAATTCCTGGGTGGTCGCCTCCGATGTTCATGCGACTGATTTGGTCCGCGCCTTCCATAGAGCTCACCCTGATCGCCCTGGGGGTTCTCGTGAGGGTTCGGTGACCCCTCCTCAAGGGGGGGGTACTGTTGTGGATTCTGTTTGTGGGCTCCCTCTGGTGGTTACTGCTGATACTGGGTGACTTTGATGGGTTGCGGCCTTTGGTTTCCACCTGTCCATCAGTGGCTGGGTGTTTCCTATTTTACCTGGCCTTTCTGTCATTTCCCTTGCCGGCTATCAATGTGTTCTGATGTGCTCTGTTTGGTTCCTGCCTACCTGCTCCCAGATCTTTCAGGATAAGCTAAGTGCTGATTTTCAGTTGTTTGGTTTTTGGTCCAGCTTGCTTAGAATGTCTCTATGCTAGTTGGTTGCTCTAGTGGACTGAGGTTCTCCCCATGTGCCATGAGTTGGCACATGGGTTCTTGTAACCTCAGGATGGTTTTTTTGATTAGGGTTTTTTGCTGACCGCTCAGTCCCCTTTTGTATCATTCTGCTTTCTAGTTTTCAGCGGGCCTCTATTTGCTAAAGCTATATATATCATCTCTATGTGCGTGCCTTCCTCTCATTTCACCGTCAATACATGTGGGGGGCAACTATACCTTTTGGGGTTAATTCCTCTGGAGGCAAGTGAGGTCTTTGTTTTCTCTGCAGTACTAGTTAGCTCTTAGGCTGGTGCGTGGCGTCTAGAACCAACGTAGGCACGCTCCCTGGCTATCTCTAGTTGCGTTTGTCAGGCGTAGGGCAGCGGTCAGCCCAGGTTCCATCACCCTAGAGCTCGTCCGATATTTTGTATACTTTGCTTGTCCAGTGCTATCCCTAGCCATTGGGGATTCATGACAATTGTGTCTGACAGAGGATCCCAGTTTGTTTCCAGGTTCTGGCGATCCTTTTGTGCTAGGATGGGCATTGATTTGTGGTTTTCGTCTGCCTTTCATCCTCAGACTAATGGACAAACGGAGCGAACTAATCAGACTCTGGAGGCTTATTTGAGGTGTTTTGTTTCGGCAGATCAGGATGATTGGGTGACCTTCTTGCCGTTGGCTGAGTTTGCCCTTAATAATCGGGCTAGTTCCGCTACTTTGGTTTCGCCATTTTTCTGCAACTCTGGTTTCCACCCTCATTTTTCCTCGGGACATGTGGAGCCTTCTGACTGTCCTGGGGTAGATTCTGTGGTGGATAGGTTGCAGCAGATCTGGAATCATGTGGTGGACAACTTAAATTTGTCACAGGAGAAGGCTCAGCGTTTTGCCAACCGCCGCCGCGGTGTGGGTCCCCGACTTCGTGTTGGGGATTTGGTATGGCTGTCTTCTCGATTTGTTCCGATGAAGGTCTCCTCTCCTAAATTTAAGCCTCGCTTCATCGGTCCTTACAAGATATTGGAAATCCTTAATCCTGTGTCCTTTCGCTTGGATCTTCCGGTGTCGTTTGCCATTCACAACGTGTTCCATAGGTCTTTGTTGCGGCGGTACGTTGTACCTGTGGTTCCTTCTGTTGAGCCTCCTGCTCCGGTGTTGGTTGAGGGCGAGTTGGAGTACGTGGTGGAGAAGATCTTGGATTCTCGTCTCTCCAGACGGAGGCTTCAGTATCTGGTCAAGTGGAAGGGCTATGGTCAGGAGGATAATTCCTGGGTGGTTGCCTCTGATGTGCATGCAGCCGATTTAGTTTGTGCCTTTCACGCTGCTCATCCTGATCGCCCTGGTGGTCTTGGTGAGGGTTCGGTGACCCCTCCTTAAGGGGGGGGTACTGTTGTGAATTAGACTTTTTGGCTCCCTCTTGTGGTTACTAGTGACATGACTCTGGGATTGTCTTTCCTCAGTTTGGCACCCACCTGGGTCGTTAGTCCAGGGGAGTTGCTATATAAACTTCCTGGATCCTTAGTCCAGTGCCTGGCATCGTTGTAATCAGATCCTTTCTGTTTGCTCCTGTCTGCTGGTCCGGGTTCGTGCAAAATTAAGCTAAGTCCTGCTTCTTTGTTTTTTTGGTTATTTGCTTGCTCTCATTTTTGTCCAGCTTGTACTAAATGTGATTCCTGACCTTGCTGGAAGCTCTAGGGGGCTGGTGTTCTCCCCCCGGGCCGTTAGACGGTTCGGGGGTTCTTGAATATCCAGCGTGGATATTTTGATAGGGTTTTTGCTGACCATATAAGTCATCTTACTATATTCTGCTATTAGCTAGTGGGCCTCTCTTTGCTAAATACCTAGCTCATTCTTACGTTTGTCTTTTCCTCTTACCTCACCGTTATTGTTTGTTGGGGGCTTGTATCCAACTTTTGGGGTCTTTTCTCTGGAGGCAAGAAAGGTCTTTCTTTTCCCTTCTAGGGTTAGTTAGTTCTCCGGCTGGCACGAGACGTCTAGAACCAACGTAGGCACGTTCCCCGGCTGCTGCTATTTGTGGTGCTAGGATTAGATATATGGTCAGCTCAGTTACCACTGCCCTATGAGCTGGTTTTTGTGTTTGCAGACTTAGTAATTATTTCTGAGACCCTCTGCCATTGGGGTCATAACAGTCTAGACACTGATAAGAAACCCCCTACCAACAAGGTGATAAAGGGAGGTTGGGGAAAGTTTCAGGACACTTCTCATCAGACTCTGAAGAAGACAAGACACTGGCAGGACGCATTTTGGAGGACAATACCCAGATCAATGTGAGTATATCCTACTAATGCCTTTATTTTCTATTTTTTGGCTCTACATGTCCTAATTTCTTCCATTTCTTTCTTTCTACATGCCTCAGAATGTCTTCTTCGGAGTCTTCATCTGGTGAGGAGTTTGAGCCACATCAGTCGGAAGTGGAGCATGTCAGTGAGGTGAGTATTTTCCTCGTCAGATTGGTAAGTATTCACTGTCACATCGACACATGTGACAATTTGATTTTTCCTTTTTTTTTAGAGCTCTTCTACTGAGGCACAGACCGGGCAGGAGCAGCGGAGTCAAGGTCCGGTGGGAAGACGGCAGCGGGTATGTATATTGGCTGACTGTCCTTATTGTAAAATTCTTGAATCTTCCATTCTTTACACTCGTATATCTTTAAATTTTTCTTATGGAATCCTTTTGTATGTTTACTTTTGTATTCATGCCATTTCTCATCATCTGTTCTCTTTCTTTTCCTAATGTGATTGAGCAAACTGTAATGATTGTCTTTAATTTTTAGGTTTCACGACGGGACAATGACCTTATTGACAACGACCTGCTAATAAGCCTGGTCCAGGAGCGAGTTCCGTTGTGGGACAGCCGGGATCCACTGCATTCGATCAACACCACTCTCCGACGTCTGTGGAATGAGGTGGCCCAAGCGTTGTGGGATGGATGGGACAATGCCACGCCACGGGTCCGTAGTGCATTTGATAAGTGTTGCACTGCAGTGTGAAGCAGCAGAGACCTTTGCCGTGCTCTCTTGACTGTGCGTGATGAAAGAAACTCTCCGGAGTTTCTCTCATCACACACAGTTTTATTTGAACTGCAAAAAATCAATGTCCTGACCATAATTTTTTTTTTTGGTTTTAACAGTGGACAAAGTCAAAACACGTTGGCGTTCCATGAAGGACCGCTTCAACAAGGACCTGCGCCAAGAGAGTCGTGCTGCCAGTGGTTCTGGAGCAAGGATCAGACTCTATAAGTATCATCGCGTGCTGTCGTTTTTAAGACGAGTCCTTGCCCAGAGAACGTAAGTTTTTCTCACATGCTTTTGGTTGTATTGTATTGACATAATCTGTATTTTAAAATTCCACAGGATTTAGCGTCTGGTTATTTTTTGGTATTAATTTTCTGTTTCCTTTTTTCACAGCACACACAGCACGACTGTCGAGCCAGGTTCTGGAGCGGTCCTTCAGCCGGCAGCCACGGACCCGTCCCAGCCATCCAGCAGCGCAGCAGCAGGTGGGCCTTCCACACTAAGTGGAGACCAGGGAGCTGGCCCGTCAGGTCTTCCCCTTTCCCAGTCCTCTTCCACTGCCCCCTTTTTTTTGGGCTCATCCCGGCAGCGACAGAGGGCTTCGGACAGGTCAATCATGCCCGAGTTTTTGCACTTGAGCTCGGTTTTACACGAAGCAATCAAGGCTTTAGGTGACCGAATGGATGTTTCTCATAACCTCTTGAATTGCCGTATCCAGGAGGTCGCCAAAAGCCTTGATCAAGTTAAAGCCGACCTCCAGAGGCCAGCTCATCATTTTTTCAACCAAGTTGAACAGGGCATGTCGGAACACCTTAGCCCTGATCTCCAGCTCAGTGTTATGCAGGCCTGCAATGCTGCTTTTGTGCAGGCTATGCAGCAGAGTCGTTATTTACAGCAGACAGTGGCGGCATATCCAACTGTGCCGTCACTGTCACGATTAACCTCCGTGCCGACCTCTGCTGCATACCACTGCACGGCCATCTCAATTACTTCCACAGGTGGACTCCACTACAGCGCCAACACCATGATGAGTGCAGTTGGACATCCCACCGCCACCACCGTGACCACCGCTTCTCCGGCTTGGACCTCCTCCACTGACACCACGATGCAGCAGGACCCTGGCGTGGCTTTCAGGACCGGCCCCACCATGATGCAGCAGGACCCTGGCGTGTCTTTCTGGCCCAGACCCACCACGATGCAGCAGGACCCTGGCGTGTCTTTCCGTCCCAGACCCACCACGATGCAGCAGGACCCTGGCGTGTCTTTCCGGCCCAGACACACCACGATGCAGCAGGACCCTGGCGTGTCTTTCCAGCCCAACCCACCACGATGCAGCAGGACCCTGGCGTGTCTTTCATGACTGGACCCACCACGATGCAGCAGGACCCTGGCGTGTCTTTCATGACTGGACCCACCACGATGCAGCAGGACCCTGGCGTGTCTTTCATGACCGGACCCACCACGATGCTGCAGGACCCTGGCGTGTCTTTCCGGCCTGGACCCACTACGATGCAGCAGGACCCTGGCGTGTCTTTCATGACCGGACCCACCACGATGCAGCAGGACCCTGGTGTGGCTTTATGTTTCCCCCCCAACACGACGCACCAGGACTCTGGCATGGGTGAGCGCTCGACAAGCGCAATTGACTGTGAGACTGTGCAGCCGGACCCTGTCGGGTCTCCCGCCACCACGCTACAGCATATGAGCCCACCAAGACGTCCCCTTACCAGGCAAACCCCCCAAAAAAT
This sequence comes from Ranitomeya variabilis, assembly GCF_051348905.1. Taxonomy (NCBI): domain Eukaryota; kingdom Metazoa; phylum Chordata; class Amphibia; order Anura; family Dendrobatidae; genus Ranitomeya; species Ranitomeya variabilis. The sequence continues at coordinate 217,189,294 of NC_135235.1, forward strand.
CAGAAAAATAAAAATAAAAAAAAAAACTCTTAGTGTTCCTCCCCCTTCACCTACCGATGTGTCTGTATTGTCAGTTTTGTCTCACCCTTCCAGTGTGTCTCAAGCCTCTCATGTTTCAAGCCCCATCCCCGAACTTCCAGACCCTTCTAGTTTTATTGCCCCTTCTCCTGCCTCCTCTGCGTCGTCCACGGTTAGCCAGGCCTCAGTTCTTCACACCCCCCGTTTACGTCACTCAACCCCAAGCCGGCGCGGTTCAAAAAAATAATTTTTTTACATTGTTAAATAAATAAAAAAAGTTTGATTTGCCACAATCTTGTTTGGTTTATTGTGTCTATCGCCGCCGGCAACACACACCGTGCGCCAAGAACATTCGCCACACACTTATTTTTTGGGCCACAACATATGTCCTGTAGTTAAACATACAAGACTGCAGCTATATGTGTGTCTTTAGTATACAGATATGAGGTGGCCCCCAAAAAATAAGATGTATATCCATAATCTCTTTTTGTATATGCCTACTGTGGCAGTATTAATAGAAAATGGTGGAAATACAGTGCAGTCCTGTACTGAACAGGTCAGGTGTCCAAAAACTCAAAAGTTATGACTAGTGTTGAGCGATACTTTCCGATATCGGAAAGTATCGGTATCGGAAAGTATCGGCCGATACCGTCAAAATATCGGATCTAATCCGATACCGATACCCGATCCCAATGCAAGTCAATGGGACGAAAATATCGGAATTAAAATAAACCCTTTATAAACTTGTAGGTTCATTCTACATGAAGGAAAACAACTAAGAATAATGTAGGATGTATTGGGGGACGTGGCGGAGACATTAAAGGCACAGAGGTTTAGCCCAATCTAATAGAATAGCAGGATTTTTTTATTTTTTTTATGACGTTCGGCGTTAGAAAGATTTTGACTATGTTCATTTTTTTTTTATTTTGTCAGATATTGATGTTTCACTACTTCCACGCCCTTCACCTTCTTTTTTACTTCTCCCACACTTTCTTCTTCATTATCCTCATCATCAGCTTCTTTGACATCAACTTCTTCACCTTATTCATCTTCTTCTTCATCTTCTACCTATTATTTTTTTGGTTACATTGTTCATATTCTTTTTATTTTACTATTATCTTCTTCATATTCTACTTCTTCATCATATTCTTATTTGTGACAGGCATTGCAGTAGTTGTTATCTATAAAAGTTTGAAGATTACACCTTCCGTTCTGCCTGTCACAAAACAGTTACATTTGTCCGCGTTCAGTTTGGCCTGCAGCATCAGGCTTTATCCAGGGGCACCACGAGGAGGAACGGACTCACCCCCATACACTGCTTAGTCTTCTTCTGCTTATAATTTAGATAATATTTTTTGCTCTGATATTTTGTGTTATGCTTAATGTTCTTCTGCTCTTTGTTCTGCAGCCTCTTGTTCTTCTGCTTCTCGGTCTTCCAGGTCGTCGTCGTCTCCAGGGTCGTCGTCATCTCCAGGGTCGTCGTCTCCGGGGTCGTCGTCATCGGGGTGGTCTTCAGGGTCGTCGTCTCCGGGGTCGTCGTCATCGGGGTGGTCTTCAGGGTCATCGTCTCCAGGGTCGTCGTCATCACGGTGGTTGTCGTCTCTGGTGTCGTCGTCATCTTAGGGGTGGTCTTCCGGGTCATCGTGTTTAGTCTCTTGAACTTGGAAATGTAGCAGAAGGTACAAGAAGGCTGAGAAAATGCCGAGAACCAGCTGATGGAACTGGAACTCGGATGGCTACCCGAAGGTCCAAGAGCCAATGGAACGACCGAGGACCAGCTGACATTACTGGAACCCGGTTACTAAGCAGGAGGTACCCGTGCCTGAAAGCACTACCAAGGACCACCTGACGTTGGTGGAACTCGGATACCCAGAGGGAGGCACCTAAGCCAAAGGCTCTGCCCGGAACCAGCTGACGGTACTGGAACCAGGATGGGGAGCAGAAGGTACAAGAGCAAAAGACACTGCCGAGAACCAGCTGACGGTGCTGGAACCCGGATGGGTAGCCGAAGGTCCAAGAGCCAATGGAACTACCGAGGACCAGCTGACGTTACTGGAACCCGGTTACTAAGCAGGAGGTACCCGTGCCTGAAAGCACTACCAAGGACCACCTGACGTTGGTGGAACTCGGATACCCAGAGGGAGGCACCTAAGCCAAAGGCTCTGCCCGGAACCAGCTGACAGTACTGGAACCAGGATGGGGAGCAGAAGGTACAAGAGCAAGTGTCTGCGTGGCTGTTGCAGGACACGTTGCCGGCTGCACAGCAGGGGAACAGCTGGCGGTGCTGAACCCCACTGACACATTGGCTGGTGTTTTTCTCTGTGCAGCTAGCAGTACCGGGCCCCAACTGGCGGTGTTGGAGCCCGGGGTCAGCAGGAGGAGGAGAGGGAGCAGAGTGTAGGCCGAAGCCTGCACTGGCGGCAGCTTTGGGTCTGTTGTGCCTGCGTGGCTGTTGCAGGACACGTTGCCGGCTGCACAGCAGGGGAACAGCTGGCGGTGCTGAACCCCACTGACACATTGGCTGGTGTTTTTCTCTGTGCAGCTAGCAGTACCGGGCCCCAACTGGCGGTGTTGGAGCCCGGGCTCTGCAGGGGGAGCAGAGTGTAGGCCGAAGCCTACTTGAACCGATTTCAAAGGTAACCTTTAACCCCCCCTCAGGGGTTACAAAGTAGAAGAGCCACAGCTTATGCAGCAGTAGTGCTGCACAAGTCAAAGGTTGCTCTTTTAATTTGGCTCCTTGCACACGCTGAATGAAACACGTATAACATTTAGCCCTTTATACAGTCAAACTGTGTTGGAGGCGCGAGTTCCCTTTGTAATGAGACGCAGCACAGATGTCAAGAATCCCACCTTGGTGCTGGGTGCAGCCTCCTGAGCGTTGTTATTTGCTGTACAGGAGTCTGCGCTGTCGTGTTATCCCCTGGCCTAGCGCTGTTAGCGCTGCCCATCTTCTGACCTCATTTAATGTCGGCCGGTGCGGTTCGCGATGACCATGAATCCCAGCCCCGCGGTGTCTTAACATTGTTAAAACACTGCGGGGCTGTGATTCATGGCCTGGCGCAGCACATATGTTCGCCTCTCGCACTCGGGTCCTTACACCCGCTGCAGACTGTGCGGCGTCAGCTGATCCCTTATCGCATGCCACGGCCATGAAGCCGCACAGTCTGAAGAAGGCGGAAGGAGATGAGGGACAGGCGAACTGATGCACTGCTCATGCCCATCAAACACACCCTCGCAGTCCCAAGAAATAAGACACCGAGGGGCGTTGTGTGGGTCAGGGCGGCCGCAGAGGCGCAGGCAGCCAAACAATGATGCCAGAAGACGGGCAGCGCTACCAAGGGGGTTGCAGCGTGTCATTACAAAGGAAAGTCACACCCCCGGGACGGTTAAATGGTCACACAGAGGACACATTTCAGACGTGTTTTCAGTTCCACATGTGCGAGGAGAATACGTTTATGAGCCACCTTGCACACATGCAGCATTACCGCTGTACAAGGTGGCCTTAAAAACGTACAAACGCCTGGGGGAGGGGGGACAGGTTCCCTTCAATTTCAGTTCTTGTGTCTGCGTGGCTTTTGCAGGACACGATGCCGGCTGCACAGCAGGGGAACAGCTGGCGGTGCTGAACCCCACTGACACATTGGCTGGTGTTTTTCTCTGTGCAGCTAGCAGTACCGGGCCCCAACTGGCGGTGTTAGAGCCCGGGGTCAGCAGGAGGAGGAGATGGAGCAGAGTGTAGGCCGAAGCCTGCACTGGCGGCAGCTTTGGGTCTGTTGTGCCTGCGTGGCTGTTGCAGGACACGTTGCCGGCTGCACAGCAGGGGAACAGCTGGCGGTGCTGAACCCCACTGACACATTGGCTGGTGTTTGGCTCTGTGCAGCTAGCAGTACCGGGCCCCAACTGGCGGTGTTGGAGCCCGGGCTCTGCAGGGGGAGCAGAGTGTAGGCCGAAGCCTACTTGAACCGATTTCAAAGGTAACCTTTAACCCCCCCTCAGGGGTTACAAAGTAGAAGAGCCACAGCTTATGCAGCAGTAGTGCTGCACAAGTCAAAGGTTGCTCTTTTAATTTGGCTCCTTGCACACGCTGAATGAAACACGTATAACATTTAGCCCTTTATACAGTCAAACTGTGTTGGAGGCGCGAGTTCCCTTTGTAATGAGACGCAGCACAGATGTCAAGAATCCCACCTTGGTGCTGGGTGCAGCCTCCTGAGCGTTGTTATTTGCTGTACAGGAGTCTGCGCTGTCGTGTTATCCCCTGGCCTAGCGCTGTTAGCGCTGCCCATCTTCTGACCTCATTTAATGTCGGCCGGTGCGGTTCGCAATGACCATGAATCCCAGCCCCGCGGTGTCTTAACATTGTTAAAACACTGCGGGGCTGTGATTCATGGCCTGGCGCAGCACATATGTTCGCCTCTCGCACTCGGGTCCTTACACCCGCTGCAGACTGTGCGGCGTCAGCTGATCCCTTATCGCATGCCACGGCCATGAAGCCGCACAGTCTGAAGAAGGCGGAAGGAGATGAGGGACAGGCGAACTGATGCACTGCTCATGCCCATCAAACACACCCTCGCAGTCCCAAGAAATAAGACACCGAGGGGCGTTGTGTGGGTCAGGGCGGCCGCAGAGGCGCAGGCAGCCAAACAATGATGCCAGAAGACGGGCAGCGCTACCAAGGGGGTTGCAGCGTGTCATTACAAAGGAAAGTCACACCCCCGGGACGGTTAAATGGTCACACAGAGGACACATTTCAGACGTGTTTTCAGTTCCACATGTGCGAGGAGAATACGTTTATGAGCCACCTTGCACACATGCAGCATTACCGCTGTACAAGGTGGCCTTAAAAACGTACAAACGCCTGGGGGAGGGGGGACAGGTTCCCTTCAATTTCAGTTCTTGTGTCTGCGTGGCTTTTGCAGGACACGATGCCGGCTGCACAGCAGGGGAACAGCTGGCGGTGCTGAACCCCACTGACACATTGGCTGGTGTTTTTCTCTGTGCAGCTAGCAGTACCGGGCCCCAACTGGCGGTGTTAGAGCCCAGGGTCAGCAGGAGGAGGAGATGGAGCAGAGTGTAGGCCGAAGCCTGCACTGGCGGCAGCTTTGGGTCTGTTGTGCCTGCGTGGCTGTTGCAGGACACGTTGCCGGCTGCACAGCAGGGGAACAGCTGGCGGTGCTGAACCCCACTGACACATTGGCTGGTGTTTGGCTCTGTGCAGCTAGCAGTACCGGGCCCCAACTGGCGGTGTTAGAGCCCAGGGTCAGCAGGAGGAGCAGGGGGAGCGGAGTGTAGGCCGAAGCCTGCACTCGAGCAAGTTGAAAGGAAACCTTTAACACCCCCCCCCCCCAGGCGTTTGTAGCTGAAAGAGCCATCGTGTACAGCACTAATGCTGGAAAAGGTAAACTTAGCTCTTTTAATTATGGTCCTTGCACATGTTCAACCTAACACTTATGAAATGTGTCCCCTCACAGCGTTAAACCGTCCGGTAGGTGGAACTTTCCTTTGTCGTGTGACGCAGCACAGCCATCAGTTTTACCCCCTTTGCGCCGTGCGCCGCCTCCTCAGCGTTGTTTGAATCTGTCCCAGAGCCTGCGCTGTTAGGTTAGCCTTTGGCCATGCACACATTTTGCGCTGCCCGTCTTCTGACATAATTTGGTGTCAGGCTGGCTGCGCCTGTGCGGGTGCGCTGGCCGAGAGCCCGCCTCGCAGTGTCGTCTAATGTAATCCCACCGCGGGCCTGGGATCCGTGGCCATGCGCAGTGCATATCCTCGCCTCTCACTCCCCTCCCTACGGCTTCTTCAGACTGTGCGGTGTCACGGCCGTGGCATGCTATTAGGGATCAGCTGACACCACACAGTCTGAAGAAGCCGTAGGGAGGGGAGTGAGAGGCGAGGATATGCACTGCGCATGGCCACGGATCCCAGGCCCGCGGTGGGATTACATTAGACGACACTGCGAGGCGGGATCTCGGCCAGCGCACCCGCACAGGCGCAGCCAGCCTGACACCAAATGATGTCAGAAGACGGGCAGCGCAAAATGTGTGCATGGCCAAGGGCTAACCTAACAGCGCAGGCTCTGGGACAGATTCAAACAACGCTGAGGAGGCGGCGCACGGCGCCAAGGGGGTAAAAATGATGGCTGTGCTGCGTCACACGACAAAGGAAAGTTCCACCTACCGGACGGTTTAACGCTGTGAGGGGACACATTTCATAAGTGTTAGGTTGAGCATGTGCAGGAGCACCACGAAAAGAGGCACTTTTTCCCTTTGCATCATTCATTACTGCTGCCCAAGGTGGCTCCTTCAGTAACAAACGCCTGGGGGGGGGGGGGACAGGTTCCCTTAAATGTAACTTGTTGTGCCTGCGTGGCGGTCGCAGTACACGTTGCCGTATACACAGCAGGGGAACAGCTGGCGGTGCTGAACCCCAATAACACATTGGCGAGGTGTTTGGCTCTGTGCGTACAGCACTTCTGGACGGCAACTGGCGGTGTTGGAGCCCAGGGACAGGTGGAGGAGGAGGAGGTGGAGGAGGTAGGAGGGATTGCCACACACACAGCAGGGGAACAGCTGACGTTACTGAACCCCAATAACAGTGGAGGGACTGTTGACTGTGCGTACAGCACTTCTGGACGGCAACTGGCGGTGTTGGAGCCCAGGGACAGGTGGAGGAGGAGGAGGTGGAGGAGGTTGGAGGAGGTAGGAGGGATTGCCACACACACAGCAGGGGAACAGCTGACGTTACTGAACCCCAATAACAGTGGAGGGACTGTTGACTGTGCGTACAGCACTTCTGGACGGCAACTGGCGGTGTTGGAGCCCAGGGACAGGTGGAGGAGGAGGAGGTGGAGGAGGTAGGAGGGATTGCCACACACACAGCAGGGGAACAGCTGACGTTACTGAACCCCAATAACAGTGGAGGGACTGTTGACTGTGCGTACAGCACTTCTGGACGGCAACTGGTGGTGTTGGAGCCCAGGGACAGGTGGAGGAGGAGGAGGTGGAGGAGGTAGGAGGGATTGCCACACACACAGCAGGGGAACAGCTGACGTTACTGAACCCCAATAACAGAGGAGCGACTGTTGACTGTGCGTACAGCACTTCTGGACGGCAACTGGCGGTGTTGGAGCCCAGGGACAGGTGGAGGAGGAGGAGGTGGAGGAGGTAGGAGGGATTGCCACACACACAGCAGGGGAACAGCTGACGTTACTGAACCCCAATAACAGAGGAGCGACTGTTGACTGTGCGTACAGCACTTCTGGACAGCAACTGGCGGTGTTGGAGCCCAGGGACAGGTGGAAAAGCAGAGGAACACAATGTAGGCCGAAGCCTGAGAAAGTCGAAAGGGAACCTTTAACCCCCCCCACGGCGTTTGTAGCTGAAAGAGCCAGCTTGTGCAGCACAAAAGATGCAAAAGGAAAAGGTGGCTCTTTTCATCAGGCTCCTTGCAAACACAGAACTAAACACTTATAAAATGTGTCCCCTGAAACCGTGAAACCGTCCCGGAGGTGGGACTTTCCTTCGTAATATGACGCAGCACAGCCGTCATTCCTACCCCCCCGGCGCCGTGCCCCGGCTCCTCAGCGTTGTTTGATTCCGTCCCGGAGCCTGCGCTGTTATGTTATCCCGTGGCCAGGCACACTTAGCGCTGCCCGTCTTCTGACATCATTTGGTGTCAGGATGGCTGCGCCTGTGCGGCCGCGCTGGCTGAGAGCCCGCCTCGCAGTGTCTTCTGATTTAATCCCACTGGGGGCCTGGGATCCATGGACATGCGCAGTGCATATCCTCGCCTCTCACTCCCCTCCCTACGGCTTCTTAAGACTGTGCGGTGTCACGGCCGTGGCATGCTATTAGGGACCAGCTGACACCGAACAGTCTGAAGAAGCCATAGGGAGATGAGTGAGAGGTGGAGGTTCAGATATGCACTGCGCATGTCCATGGATCCCAGGCCCCCAGTGGGATTAAATCAGAAGACACTGCGAGGCGGGCTCTCGGCCAGCGCGGCCGCACAGGTGCAGCCATCCTGACACCAAATGATGCCAGAAGACGGGCAGCGCTAAGTGTGCCTGGCCACGGGATAACATAACAGCGCAGGCTCCGGGACGGAATCAAACAACGCTGAGGAGCCGGGGCGCGGCGCCGGGGGGGTAGGAATGACGGCTGTGCTGCGTCATATTACGAAGGAAAGTCCCACCTCCGGGACGGTTTTACGGTATCAGTGGACACATTTTATAAGTGTTAAGTTCTGCGTGTGCAAGGAGCTAAACCAAAATAGCTACCTTTTCCTTGTGCAGCAGTAATGCTGCACAAGGTGGCTCTTTCAGTAACAAACGCCTTGGGGGGGGGGGGGACAGATTCCCTTACATTTCAGTTGTTGTGTCAGCGTGGCGGTCGCATGACACATTGCCGGCTACACAGCTGGGGATCACCTGACGTTACTGAAACCCAATAACACTGGGTCGTATGTTTTGACTGTGCAGACGGCACTTCTGAGCCTCAACTGGCGGTGTTGGAGCCCAGGAATTTAAGTTCAGGTGGTAGAAAGATGAACACAACAGGAGACCTGGATAACGTATACAGTGACCTAATTATTTAATCAGGAGGAGGAGTGGCAAATTCCTGCGAGATCCAGGCCTTGTTCATTTTCAGGAAAGTAAGCCGGTCAACGTTATCGGAGGATAGTCGCATGCGACGGTCAGTTAGTACACCACCTGCAGCACTAAAGACACGTTCCGATAATACACTGGCCGCAGGGCAAGACAGCACCTCCAATGCATACTGGCTTAGCTCTGGCCATGTATCCAGCTTTGAGACCCAAAACTTGAAAGGGGAAGAGCCGTCTGGGAGTACAGCAAGAGGGCAAGACATGTAGTCTGTCACCATCTGACGGAACCGTTGCCTCCTGCTGACTGGAGCCGTCTGTGATGGTGTAGACTTTTGTGGGGGGCACAGAAAACTGTGCCACAGTTGGGCCATACTGGTCTTGCCTTGGGCAGAGGCACTGCTTCTGCTCCCTCTTTGTGCAGAGCCTCCACCACTGCCTGGACGCACTGAGCTGCTTTGGAATGCACTAGCAGCACTTCTCTCAGTTGGAATGGAGAAGATGATGGAATTGACCAGTGTGTCTTGGTACTCCCGCATTTTTCGCTCCCGGTTCAACGGTGTGATGAGGCTTTCTACGTTGTCCCGGTAGCGAGGATCGAGGAGGGTGAACACCCAATAATCAGACATGTTGAGAATGTGGGCGATGCGGCGGTCGTTTCTCAGGCACTGCAGCATGTAATCCACCATGTGCTGCAGACTGCCAACTGCCCAAGAAACGCTGTCCCCTGCTGGAGGCGTGGTCTCTGCCCGCTCGTCATCACCCCACCCTCGCTGTACACACTGAGTACTGGACAATTCGGTAACTCCCTCCTCTGGACGGATGTCTTCCTCCTCCATTGACTCCTCCTCATCCTCCTCACAAACTGTCCCCTGCCTACGCGTTTGTGAGGAACCACGTGGCGCTGACTGTCCAGAAGATGATGGAAATGGTGAATCCTCATCCTCCACCTCTTCCACAACATCATCCCTTAGCGCTTGCAGTGATTTTTCAAGCAGGCAGATAAGGGGGACAGTCATGCTGACTAGTGCATCATCTGCACTCGCCATCCGCGTAGAATAATCAAAGGGACGCAAAACCTGGCAGACGTCATTCATAGTGGCCCACTCTGTGGTTGTGAAGTCTGTACGGCGCTGACTGCGACTTCTTTGCGCCTGAAGCAGCTGGTACTCCATTACAGCTTGCTGCTGCTCACACAACCGCTCCAACATATGTAACGTGGAATTCCACCTGGTAGGTAGGTCACATATGATGCGATGTTCCGGCAGGCGGTGTCGGCGCTGCAGAGCCGCAATGCGCGCTTTTGCCGTGCTGGAACGCCGCAAGTGAGCACACTCTAGGCGGACCTTGTGCAGCAGTGCATCAAGATCCGGATAGTCCCTCAAAAAGCTCTGCACGACCAAATTGAGCACATGTGCCAGACATGGGATGTGAGTGAGGTTGCCGAGGCCCAGAGCTGCCACCAGATTTCGGCCATTATCACACCCTACCATGCCTGGCTGGAGATTCGCTGGCACAAACCACACATCGCTCTCCTGCTTGATGGCATTCCAGAGCTCCTGCGCTGTGTGGCTACGATTCCCCAAAAAAATTAATTTCAAGACGGCCTGTTGACGTTTGGCCACGGCTGTGCTCATGTCGGTCGTAACAGGTACACGTTCATCACGGGTCCATGTGGAGGTGGACTGTGACGGCTCCTGCAGCGATGATTCTGAGGAACTGGTGTAAGAGGAGGAGTCAATGCGTACAGAATGGATTCCTGCAATCCTTGGAGTGGGCAGGACACGTCCTGCGCCACTCGCACGGTCTGTACCCGGCTCAACGACATTAACCCAATGGGCAGTGAGGGAAAGGTATCGCCCCTGTCCATGTTGACTGGTCCACGCATCGGTGGTGAGGTGGACCTTGCTACTGACGGCGTTCAGTAGCGCGTGTTTTATGTGTCCCTCCACATGCTTGTGCAGGGCAGGGACGGCTTGCCTGCTGAAGTAAAAGCGGCTGGGCACATTGTACTGTGGGACTGCCAATGACATCAAGTCACGGAAGCTGTCAGTTTCCACCAGCCTGAATGACAGCATTTCCAGTGAAAGAAGTTTGGCAATGCCTGCAGTCAGAGCCTGTGCTCGTGGGTGGTTTGACGAGAAAGGCCGCCTTTTCTCCCATGCCTGTACTACCGATGGCTGTAGACTGGGCTGGGAGTGTGTGGATGACTGGGAAAGTGGTGCTGCGGGTGGAATTACAGCGGGTCTCTGGACAACAGGGCAAGAGGTTCTTCCACGGCGATCCTGGGAGGAAGCCGAACCAGCTGCGTGTGAGCTAGAGGAAGAGGCAACACGAGCTGAAGAGGTGGTAGCTGCCGCTGTTGGTTGGCCTAGCTCTTCAGTGTGTTTTTCTAACTCCGCCGGGTGCCTGTTGCGCACATGTTTCCACATGTTGGAGGTATTGAGGTTGCTGACATTTTTCCCTCTTTTGACTTTTTGATGACACACCTTGCATCTGACATAGCAAATGTCATCTGCAACTGTGTCAAAAAAGGACCAGGCACTGCAAGTCTTGGGAGCTCCCTTTTTGGCTTTTGGAAGAGACGTGCTCCTAACGGGTGCCAAAGCGGAGGCTGCAGGATCCGCAGTCTTCCCCCTCCCTCTCCCTCTTTGGGCCGTACGGGGAATCTCGTCCTCAGAGCTGCTCCCACCACCTTCCTGTCCCTCACGCCAAGATGGGTCAAGGACCTCGTCATCTACACTACCCTCTGCCCCCAACTGCTCCTCCTGGGTAGTCTCAGCAGCAGAGCACGCACCAGTAAGTGGCACCTGAGTGTCATCATCAGCTGATGCGGCCTGCGATGTGGTGACCGGAGCCACTGGCCCACCCGCCTCTTCAGAGGAAGAGAGAAAAAGCTGTTGGGCATCACTGCACCCTGCCTCTTCTTCCATTTCTCCAATGCTGCTTGGCTGGCCCCCTGTTTCCAAGCCAAGAGATTCAGAGAACAGAAGTAGAGACGGCTCCTGTCCTGGGCTCTCTGTCTGCCTGGGCAATTTGGCAGGTGGTGAAGAGACAGATGGCTGCTCTCCAGTGCTCTGTGTCTGAGAGGATGTGGCACTAATTGAAGTTGATGCATTAGCTGCCATCCATCCGACAACGGCTTCAATTTGTTCTTCACGCAGCAGCGGTGTACGGCGCTCTGACACAAAGCTGCGCATGAACGACTGTTGCCTGGTGAATGTGGGTGCTGATGAGTCACCGGTGCCCGCAGCAGGCACAGAATCCCCACGTCCCCTCCCTGCTCCACGCCCACGCCCACGCCCACATGCCTTACTCACTGCCTTCTTCATCTTGGTTGACTGATAAAGATAAGCAGAAAAGTACTAATGGCTTTGTGTGCTTATTCCTGAGCAACTCCTCCTAACAGGTATAAGAAACACTAATTTTCTAAAGTGTGGACTAGACTTTAATATGAGCTAATGTGGCCTACACAAATGTAAAGTGGTGTAACTGGTGTGTTTGGTGAACTTTATTATTTATTTCTTTTTTGGGGGCTGAACTGACAACAGATAGAGCTGCAGTCACACGGAGACCGTGCAGACAGACGTAAACGGCGCTGCAAGGCCCAAAAACCCTCCTCTACGTTATCCTATGTAGTGTTTTTCCACAAATTAGCTGGAGACGGGTGGAAAGACACTAATAGGAATTTTTTGAAAAAATGTGCAGCAGCCTGCACTACTTAAAACAAAATGAAAATTGATTTGGCGGTATGACGCAGTGAACAACCCTGAGCTGGAGACAACCAGGCTACGGCTGCTCACAGACTACAGGGCGAGCTGCAGTCACACGGAGACCGTGCAGACAGCCGTAAACGGCGCTGCAAGGCCCAAAAACCCTCCTCTACGTTATCCTATGTAGTGTTTTTCCACAAATTAGCTGGAGACGGGTGGAAAGACACTAATAGGATTTTCTTGAATAAATTAACAGCAGACTACACTACTTGAAAAAAAATGAAAATTGATTTGGCGGTATGATGCAGTGAAAAACCCTGAGCTGGAGACAACCAGGCTATGGCTGCTCACAGACTACAGGGCGAGCTGCAGTCACACGGAGACCGTGCAGACAGCCGTAAACGGCGCTGCAAGGCCCAAAAACCCTCCTCTACGTTATCCTATGTAGTGTTTTTCCACAAATTAGCTGGAGACGGGTGGAAAGACACTAATAGGATTTTTTTGAATAAATTAGCAGCAGACTACACTACTTGAAAAAAAAAGAAAATTGATTTGGCGGTATGACGCAGTGAACAACCCTGAGCTGGAGACAACCAGGCTATGGCTGCTCACAGACTACAGGGCGAGCTGCAGTCACACGGAGACCGTGCAGACAGCCGTAAACGGCGCTGCAAGGCCCAAAAACCCTCCTCTACGTTATCCTATGTAGTGTTTTTCCACAAATTAGCTGGAGACGGGTGGAAAGACACTAATAGGATTTTTTTGAATAAATTAGCAGCAGACTACACTACTTGAAAAAAAAAAAAAAAAAAAAGAACAGTATGAGGCAATGAACCACCCTCCCTGAACTGAATACAACCAGCTATGGATGGCCTATGTGGCTGCACTCAGACTAGAGAGTGGGCTGCACTCACACACACACACACACACACAGACCTTGCAGATCGCTGTGAAAACAGCGCTACAAGGCAAAAGCAAGGTGAATAGTAGGTGAACACAGCGGTTGCTAAATTAGCCTTTGGAAAGCACAAAGAAGCAAATCGCTATCTCTAAACTGTCCCTCAGTCAGCAAACAGCGTCCTGTCACTAACTGAATTCACAGCAGAGTGATCGCAAAATGGCGCCAGCGACTTTTAAACTGCATCATGACATCATTTCAGCAGCCAATCACAGCCTTGCCAGTAGTTTCATGCCCTCCATGCTAAACAGGATGTGCCCACACTTGGAATCATTCTCATTGGCTGAATTTCTGCATTTTGAATCTTGGAACTTCCGATTCCGGTATCCGATACGCGGCAAGTATCGGAATCCCGGTATCGGAATTCCGATACCGCAAGTATCGGCCGATACCCGATACTTGCGGTATCGGAATGCTCAACACTAGTTATGACACCTGACCTGTTGAGTAGATAACTGCCTTGTATAACCACTAGGGTTGAGCGAAACAGATCTGCCAAATTCAAAAGTCGCCGACTTTTGGCAAAGTCTGGTTTGTTGAAACCCCACTCGATCTCACTTTTGGATCGGGCCGGCCGTTGGCGATCTTCGCTCCAAAGTTGGGTTTATTTATATATATATATATATATATATATATATATATATATATATATATATATATATATATATACTTCAGCCCGATGCCCGATATATGTTACAAGCCGGAAATTAAATTGAAGCGAACATGATATGAGACATGGTTTACATACAGTAAACCATGTCATATCCCCCTTTTTTTGCATATTCCACACTACAAATGTTAGTAGTGTGTATGTGCCAAATTTTGACGCTGTAGCTTGTAAATTAAAGGGTTAAATCACGGAAAAAATTGGCATGGGCTCCCGCCCAATTTTCTCCGCCAGAGTAGTAAAGCCAGTGACTGAGGGCAGATATTAATAGCCTAGAGAGGGTCCATGGTTATTGGCCCCCCCTGGCTACAAACATCTGCCCCCAGCCACCCCAGAAAAGGCACATCTGGAAGATGCGCCAATTCTGGCACTTGGCCACTCTCTTCCCACTCCCGTGTAGCGGTGGGATATGGGGTAATGAAGGGTTAATGTCACCTTGCTATTTGATTAATAATGGATCGGTGTCATAATTGACGCCTCTCCATTATTAATCTGGCTTAATGCCACCTTACAATAGCAAAGTGACATTAACCCTTCATTACCCCATATCCCACCGCTACACGGGAGTGGGAAGAGAGAGGCCAAGTGCCAGAATTGGCGCATCTTCCAGATGTGCCTTTTCTGGGGTGGCTGGGGGCTGATGTTTGTAGCCAGGGGGGGCCAATAACCATGGACCCTCTCTAGGCTATTAATATCTGCCCTCAGTCACTGGCTTTACCACTCTGGCGGAGAAAATTGCGCGGGAGCCCACGCCAATTTTTTCCGCGATTTAACCCTTTAATTTACAAGTTACAGCGCTAAAATTTTGCACATACACACTACTAACATTTGTAGTGTGGAATATGCAAAAAAAAGGGATATGACATGGTTTACTGCTCGTTTTTGGGTAACCTTGGTTTGGAGAGGAAAAAGATAGGAAACACGGTCAACACAACCAACACTAAAGTTTGTTAATGTGAAACATTATTTTCATTGTTGAAAATTACTGGTACAGATAAAGATAAAACAGGACATATTACACAACATTGTCCTGCCATGACACCAGTCCTATATCTGAATCAACATAAGCAGCAAATTGGTCCCGCATGAGACCAACGGCTGCAGTTGACCGCAGCGGGTGATGCTGGAAATCAGGCAGAGGGTGTGCAACTGGTTCATCTAGTTCAATGTGGGGTCGTTCCTTACTAATTATGTAATTGTGCAGAACCACACATGCTTTGACCACCTCGTTAACTGTTTCCACTTTTAGATTTATGGCTGATGCAAGAATGCGCCATTTAGCGACCAGAGTGCCAAAGGTACACTCTACTGTTCTTCGGGCCCTGGTCAGTCTGTAGTTGAAGATCCTTCTAGTGTGGTCGAAGTCACGACTGAAATAGGGCTTCAGGAGATTTTCACACATCTGGAAGGCCTCATCCCCAACCATAACAAATGGCAGCGGTGGACCTTGAGTGTTGGGGAGAGGTTGTGGCGGTGGAAAATTAAAATTGTTCCCATACACACGCCGGCCCATATCCGAGCTCTTGAAAGTCTGGGAATCGTTGCCACGGCCAAAAGCTCCAATGTCCACGGCGATGAAGCGACAGTCCGCATCAGCTATTGCCATGAGCACTACAGAAAAATATTTTTTGTGGTTGAAAAACTGCGATCCGGTTCTGGCAGGTTTGATAATGCGGATGTGCTTTCCATCCACCGCTCCTAAACAGTTGGGGAAATCACACACATTCAAGAATTTGTCAGCTATTTCACGCCACATGTCCGTGGTGGGTAGTGGTATAAACTCCTCACGGAGTACATTCCATAATGCCCGACAGGTGTCCACAACTATTCCGGACAGGGTGGATATTCCAAGCCGGTATTGGAAGTGGAGGGAAGATAAACTCTCCCCTGTGGCAAGAAATCTAGAAGAAAAACACAAACAAAAAACAACATTACAATCTACTCTTTTTATGGTGTGGTTAAAAATTGAAAAAAAAAAAAAAAAGAGGAAAATACAAAAAAAAAAGGAAGAATAAATTTGGACTGTCATTGGTTTAGATTTTGAACGTACCTTAATGTCACCAGCAGACGTTCCTCGGGTGGAATCGCTCTACGGAGCTGGGTGTCCTGTCGCCGTATGGCTCCTTGGACACGAGCAAGCAAATCCCGGAACGATTCTTGCGACATTCTCGTGTACTCCTGGAATTTCTCCGGGTTGGCATTCAGCTCGGCATAGAGCGTGTGATAGGCTCCACGGCTCTCACGCAATTCAATAATGGGGTGCCTCCAAAAACGTCTACGTTGTCTCCTTCTCCATCTTTCGCGGTTTCGGTCTTGCTCCCAAGCAAAAGCACAGGCCAGAAACATCTTGAAGCTGAAATCCAGGTTGAAATAAAAGCTCTCCATGCGAAGATCCATCATGACACAGGATACAGTAGCAAGCTGTTAAAATTTAAGTAGCCGTAGGGTCTATATATAGATATCCCATAATACACGCCCACTGTAGTCCTATTGGTGGTGTCTGGTTATCTTGTTTTTGTTATTGTGAAATTTCTCTTCTTGCGCTTAAAAAACGCAAACGCATGCAAAAAACGCATGTAAACGCGGTCAAACGCTGCGTTTTTTAAAACGCATGTAAAAACGCAAGCGTCTAAAAAACGCAGCGTTTGGATGCGTTTACATGCGTTTTTTCACCACATGCATTTTTTTCAAAAACGCTGCAGATCAAAACGCAAGTGTGAAACCAGCCTTAACGACCCTTTCTATGTTGGTCAGAAACTTGCAGCTCCATTTCAGCTGCTTCTGATCTGGTCATTACCTCTCCCTATAAAACCTGGCCAGACCTTCTCTGTCTTGCCAGTGAAAGCTTTTCTACCTAGCTCCTTGGAGACGCTGTGCTGAATAGGAGATTGTTGCGTGCCGGTTTGGGGTGTATGCTTTCCTTAATGTCCTATTTCCATTTGGTTGGTACATTCCTATCCTTCCCTATATATTTCTTTGCCTCTAGTGAGTGTTTGTTGCTTTCTGTTATCCCTGTTTTGTCATGTGTCTTGTTTGCCTTATATTTCTATCATAGGCTTCATGGCGCAGGGGAGGGGACAGATCAGGGTTTAACAGGAGCATAGTAAGGTCAGAGACTCAGGCCTCTCTACCATCAAGAGTACCCCCAGGATAGAAATAGTTAGTGTCACTGTTACAGGGACAGTATGAGGCCCCTGATTTCTTGTGAGTTTTTATGAAAAAAAAGTAATTGGAAAAGAAGAAATCTGCAGCCAATCACACGCTACAAAAATTTGCATTCGTCGCTGTCATCACAGGAGGCCGCTAAGGTCCTAAAATATCAGGGGCACAAGCACACAACGATATGTCTCCCTATGCATCCCCCCACCAACTAGAATGCATATATTTATAAAACATATGTACAGATTTTATAAGATGCTGTTCCAGGACTAAATAATCCCTACATACTGTGATGGACAAAACATCTTATTACCAATAATACCACTATACTAAGCAAAAATAATAATGCCGCCACACATGACCACTACTATTACCGAAGCATAAAGAATAGATAATATTTCTGCATCACTAAACATTCTAGAAAGACCATTATTACCAATAATACTACAATAATAGGACCAAATTATATGGCCACACCGTGACCACTACACAGTGAATGGATAATATTATCATACTACTGCCAAACAAAACACATTGTACGAAATAAGTAATACCACTACGACTAGAGAGTGACTGAATTGCTCCAAACTGTCACAAAATAATAAACACTATAAAATGACCAATATTACCACCATGTATTGACCATGTAGTAGCAGATCCCATCCATTCTGCCACCACGGCCTCCATTGCTCCGTTTGGATCTCCCCGCTGCACCAACATCATCTGTCCGTGCTGCATCACAACTGCTCATCCGGACCAAGGACTATGATGATCCACTAGGTGAGACATAACACATCTCTAGTGCCACATACAGCAATCGTGGTGTTCTCATTTTCTCCAAACATTAAGTGCCCTCTCAAAAGTAATTATGACCCCTGTATGCCACATAGAAATTTTGCCCACATGATGCTCCTGTCATGTCGGACGCTGTTCAGACCAGGTCGTCCAACAGACAGCGGTAATTCCGCTTTTGTCCACTATGCGCTCATTGGTGTCCGCTAGATTTTATCCAGCTGGTCCGGGGTTAATTTACCTGGTGATTGGATTGGAAGCTGGGCCTGCCCACTGCCTTTAAATAGTTCTCCAGAACTTTGGGCGGCGCCGATTATAGCTTCTGTCTCGTGCATTTGTTATCTCGGTCTGGAGTGGTGAGCAAGTAGTTGGAGTATCGTTGCTGGTGGTGTATTTCCCTTTGTCTTATTTACTCCTTCCTATATTTGTATTTACTTTACCCTGCGCATTTATAGTGTATTCCTGAGTGACTGCGGCGTGGTGTATATTTTCCGTTATCCCTGTCTGTGCTAACTGTGGGTTTTGGTGTATTATCTTTTCACTGGGTGGTGGGCTGTGGTTTCAGCCTAGGGTTGAAACAGGAGACAGGGCGAGGGTCGAGGCCTGGACATGCACACCATCAGTGTAAACTCCAGGTAGAGGGTCAGTCAGTATTTCCCTAGTCTGAGGGAAATTGCAGGGGCCCGGGTTATTAGCTCTTGCCCACCTAGTCTCCCCGTGACATTATAATCGGCCCAAAAAAAAAAAAAAAAAAAAAAAGGGGTTTCTTTTTTTTTTTTGTGTTTTGTCATGGATCCCATGATTTCCATAAACCGCCAGTTGAGGGCGCTGTTCCTACAGGTCACTGAGTTGAGGGGGCAGTGCAGCAACAGGGACTAGCAGTGTCTAATGTGCAAACCGGAGTTACAGATAAAGTTGCTGAGCCTAAGTTTCCTTTGCCTGAAAAATTTACTGGGGAACGCAGTAAAATTGTTACTTTTCGTGAAGCTTGCAAACTGTATTTTCGGATGCGTCCGATCTCCTCCGGTAATGAGGCTCAGCGTGTGGGCCTGGTGTTGTCATTATTAAGCGGGGATCCCCAAGCATGGGCGTTTTCTTTGCCATCTGATTCAGCTGCATTTAACTCTGTGGAGAGTTTTTTTTCCTCTCTTGGAAATATTTACGATGAACCTGACAGAATGGCTCTAGCAGAATCTAAGATACGCACTATTCGCCAGGGTGAGCGAGTTGCAGAGGATTACTGTTCTGAATTTCGCCACTGGGCAGTCGACACTCAGTGGAATGATTCCCCGCTGCGGAGTCACTTTATTCATGGAGTTTCTGATAGGGTTAAAAAAGCCCTCCTGATGTACGAGACTCCTACCTCACTAGATTCCGCTATGAGTCTTGTTGTCCGCATTGATCGCCGTTTGCGCTTGGGGAAGCATGAAACGCCACCTGTGGGAGGAGGTTTAGGTTCACGTGAGGTTGCTGCAGGTGAGCCCACGGAACCTATGCAAATCGCAGGGGTATCACATCTTAAGAATCGAGCCCCTGTTCTCAGGAAGCAGGGAGCCTGTTTTTCCTGCGGTAAAACTGGTCATTTTAGTAATATCTGTCCTCTGCTGTCTAAGAAAAACGCAACGGCGGAAAAACGTCTAAACTCAGAGGGTATGGAGGGGTCTAATCTGAGCTTATGTATATCCTCCATGATGGTGCAGCGCCCCAGAGTCCTGGTCGTTGCAGTACTGTGGCTCCGCCGCTAAGGGGGGCTATGGTACGTCTGATGGCATTGAAGGAGTTCATCTGACCAGGTATCACATACACCAATACATTTCACAGTCGGGCCTCCAGGGGGAGCTAAGGGTGCTATTTATTAGGCCACTCCTCACCACTGTGGGAAAACTGGGGGTCAGGCAGGAAGTTAGTTGAGAAAGCTGACTGGGTTGGACCAGACAACACCTGGTGGCAGAGGGTGTTGTGGGGAAAGATTTGGTAGGGTCCTTGTCAGGTTTGGGACCCTGACAGAGGCCTGGCTACAAGAAGGAACGTCACGGGACCGTGCCTGCTCAGCATAGCGGCGGTGCCCTAAGAAAGGATCAGAAGCGAGATATATTGTGCTGAGTGAGAAACGAGATCAAAGCAAGAAGGAGAATACCAGTAGGAGTCGTGCTGTAAGACCGAGGCAACATCCTACTGAGGCGCACAACCATCAGCCGGAACGCCGAGGAAGTATTACTATATCCAGCTTCAGGCAATACTTCAAACCAATGGCAGGACAGTCAGTCAAAGGCGGGCTGTCTCACCTAAATCACCTATGCAGTCTTGGGGGGCAACTTGTGGAGAGGGGCGACTCTAGGGTCCCGGAAGAGCTCCGAGCCTACCCGTCATACGGGTGCCGTCCTAACCGTAACATCAGGGAGGGACGGAGGATTAGCAGAACATCATCTAATCGAGTTGTGAGGGAACTTAAGAAACAGACACAACAGTTGTGGGGACTTTCCGTAAGCACAGCAGGGAAGGACCACAACACATAGCGCTAGCAGGTAGGCACAGATTTCCACCTGCAACGAGAACTCTGGAGGTGCCATTGGACCGGCCGGACTTGCGCAGCCTGGTGAACCGTATTCCGGACTGAGGACCCAGAGATCTTCAGTAAAGAGGTAAAGAGACTGCAACCTGGTGTCCTCGTTATTTACTGCACCGCACCACCACCACCATCCGCAACTATCATTCACTGTACGCCCCTCAGCAGGGTCACGGACCAGGCCTAGCCACCGTGACAACCCCAGAGCAGAGACTCAGAGGCCCGGTACCGGGTACCCCTCGGCCCTGCGGCAGTGGGGGCGCTACAATGGTTTCTCAGAGCATGCTCCCTGCCAAAGTTGTTGTCGCTGGCAGAGAGCTGCCAATCACTGCTTTTGCTAGTGGTTCTGCCACAAATCTCATTGATGAGGAGTTTGCGCGCACTGCTGGTTTTAGGATCGAAAAATTGCCTCATCCTATCCGCGTGGTCACCATCAATTCTGCTCCTCTCTCACAGGGGGAGATTACTGAGTTTGTGGCTGAGATTAAACAACACATTGGGGTTCTTCATTTCGAGCAGATTACATGTAAGGTGCTCAAGAGTCTTCCGGCACAATTGGTTCTGGGTTTTCCATGGTTGTCTACACACAACCCGGTGATTGACTGGAAAACTCAGAACATAATTCAGTGGAGTGATTTCTGTCAGGAAAATTGCTTGGCCACATGTGTTGCTGCTGTGACTCCAAGCGTTCCTGAGTCACTTCTGGATTTTGTGGATGTGTTCTCTGAGAAGGGTTGTTCAGAGTTGCCACCACATCGGCCCTATGACTGTACCATCAGGTTTAAACCAGGGGCTAAATTGCCTAAAGCAAGGATGGTTAACATCTCCGGTCCGGAGAGACAAGCGCTAAAGGATTACATTGCTGAAAGTTTGAGCAAAGGGCACATCAGAACTTCATCCTCACCTGTGGCAGCAGGGTTCTTCTTCGTTAAGAAGAAAGATGGTGGGCTACGGCCGTGTCTGGATTTTAGGGAGTTAAACCAGATTACGATTCGTGATCCATACCCTATGCCATTGATACCGGATTTGTTCAACCAGGTGGCAGGTGCTAAGTGGTTTACCAAGCTTGACCTCAGGGGGGCGTACAACCTCATAAGAGTCCGTCAAGGTGATGAGTGGAAGACGGCTTTTAATACCCCTGAGGGTCATTTTGAAAATTTGGTGATGCCATTTGGGTTGACAAACGCACCTGCAGTGTTTCAGCAATTCATTAATGATGTTTTCTTGCATGTTTTGGGGAAATTTGTTATTGTGTACCTAGATGACATCCTCATATATTCTTGCGACCGTGATACTCATTTAGATCGTGTCAGGCAGGTGTTACAGCTTCTCAGAGAATAAGCTATATGCAAAACTGGAGAAATGTGTGTTTTCGGTACAGGAGTTGCCTTTCTTGGGCTATATTGTGTCTGCTTCAGGTTTTAAAATGGACGCCGCTAAGGTGCAAGCGGTGTTGCATTGGGAACGGCCTGATAACCTGAAAGCACTTCAGCGGTTCCTTGGGTTTTCTAACTACTATAGGAAATTTATCAAGGATTTTTCCATCATTGCTAAACCGCTAACTGACATGACTAAAAAGGGTACTGATTTCTCCGTTTGGCCTGAGGCTGCTGTGTGCGCATTCGAATCTCTTAAGAACAAGTTTGTTTCGGCCCCCATTCTTGTGCAGCCAGATGTATCGAAACCTTTTGTGGTGGAAGTCGATGCATCTGAGGTTGGAGTGGGGGCGGTACTGTCACAAGGCTCATCTTTGAGTGATTTGCGTCCATGCGCCTATTTCTCCAAGAAACTGTCGTCCGCCGAACGTAACTACGATATCGGCAACAGGGAGTTGTTGGCTATTAAGCTGGCCTTTGAGGAATGGCGACAATTCTTGGAGGGGTCAGTACATCAGGTTACTGTTATTACCGATCATAAGAATCTGCTGTGTTATGGCTGGACCTGGTGGTTAGGAGCACCGGGAATGACCTGATAGTCAAAACTACAAAAATAGAGCGAGCTCTGGGAAGTGGGAGCTCTGCTGACCGCAGCCCTAAACTATTATCACACACACTAGAATTAGCCGTGGATCGTACCTGACACTGCCTAGACGACTCTTCACAGCCTGAGAGATAACTTCCCCTAAAGAGAAATATAGCCTCACCTTGCCTCAGAGAAATTTCCTCAAAGGAAAAGAGCAGCCCCCCACATATATTGACTGTGAGTTAAGAGGAAGGCACAAACATAGGAATGAGACAGGTTTCAGCAAAGGAAGCCCGGCTTACTAAATAGACAGAAGATAGATAAAGGGATCTTTGTGGTCAGCACAAAAAACTACAAAAAGCCACGCAGAGTGAGCAAGAAACCCCCCGCGCCGACTCACGGCGCGGTAGGTGCCACTCTGCAACCCAGAGCTTCCAGCTAGCGAGACAATATCATGATAGCCAGCTGGACAAAACTTAGCAGGTACTGAGAAATGTATACAGCACAGAAATGAACAACAAATGAGCTTAACAGGGACTTAGTTTCTGCTGAAGTAGACAGGTCATCAGGAGATCCAAGTGAGATCTGAACCAGTACAGATACATTGACAACTGTGTTGTGGATTCTGTTTGTGGGCTCCCTCTGGTGTTTACTGCTGGTACTGGGTGACTTTGATGGGTTGCGGCCTTTGGTTTCCACCTGTCCATCAGAGGCTGGGTGTTTCCTATTTTACCTGGCCTTTCTGTCATTTCCCTTGCCGGCTATCAATGTGTTCTGATGTGCTCTGTTTGGCTCCTGCCTACCTGCTCCCAGATCTTTCAGGATAAGCTAAGTGCTGATTTTCAGTTGTTTGGTTTTTGTTCCAGCTTGCTTAGAATGTCTCTATGCTAGTTGGTTGCTCTAGTGGACTGAGGTTCTCCCCATGTGCCATGAGTTGGCACATGGGTTCTTGTAATCTCAGGATGGTTTTTTTGATTAGGGTTTTTTGCTGACCGCTCAGTCCCCTTTTGTATCATTCTGCTTTCTAGTTTTCAGCGGGCCTCTATTTGCTAAAGCTATATATATCATCTCTATGTGCGTGCCTTCCTCTCATTTCACCGTCAATACATGTGGGGGGCAACTATACCTTTTGGGGTTAATTCCTCTGGAGGCAAGTGAGGTCTTTGTTTTCTCTGCAGTACTAGTTAGCTCTTAGGCTGGTGCGTGGCGTCTAGAACCAACGTAGGCACGCTCCCTGGCTATCTCTAGTTGCGTTTGTCAGGCGTAGGGCAGCGGTCAGCCCAGGTTCCATCACCCTAGAGCTCGTCCGATATTTTTTATACTTTGCTTGTCCAGTGCTATCCCTAGCCATTGGGGATTTATGACAGTATAGCCGGCCTACAAAGTGTTAATTGTTTGGGCTGAAGCAGGAGGATAAGAAGTGTTCAAGGAAAATTTTTTTTTTTTTTTTCCTTCAGAGTTTTGCTGCCTAGCCCTTAATTGCTGTCTAGCTGCTTCTTACCTCCTCTTAACCCTTGAATGGCTCTGATCTTAGCTGTTTATCATGGATGTCCAGAGTTTAGCTTCCAGCCTGAGTAATCTCGCGGCTAAGGTTCAAAACATACAGGAGTTCATTGTTCACACTCCCATGTCTGAACCTAGAATTCCTATTCCAGAGTTTTTTTCTGGAGATAGATCTACCTTCCTGAATTTCAGGAACAATTGTAAATTGTTTCTCTCATTGAAATCTCGCTCCTCTGGAGACCCTGCTCAACAGGTCAAGATTGTTATATAGTTCCTACGGGGCGACCCTCAGAATTGGGCATTTGCATTGGCACCAGGGGATCCTGCATTGCTCAGTGTGGATGCGTTTTTTCTGGCATTGGGATTGCTCTATGAGGAACCTAACCTAGAGATTCAGGCTGAAAAGGCTTTATTAGCCCTCTCTCAGGGGCATGATGAAGCGGAAATATATTGTCAGAAATTTCGGAAATGGTCGGTGCTTACTCAGTGGAATGAGTGCGCCCTGGCTGCAAACTTCAGAAATGGTCTTTCTGAGGCCATTAAGGATGTTATGGTGGGGTTCCCTGCGCCTACAGGTCTGAATGAGTCTATGGCTATGGCCATTCAGATTGATCGGCGTTTACGGGAGCGCAAACCCGTGCACCAGTTGGCGGTGTCTTCTGAACAGGCACCTGAGACTATGCAATGTGATAGAATTCAGTCCAGAAGTGAATGGCAAAATTATAGGCGGAAAAATGGTTTGTGTTTTTATTGTGGTGATTCAGCTCATGTTATATCAGCATGCTCTAAACGCACAAAAAGGGTTGATAAATCTTTTGCCATTGATACTCTGCAGTCTAAGTTCATTTTGTCTGTGACTCTGATTTTTTCACTGTCTTCCATTTCCGTCGATGCCTATGTGGATTCAGGCGCTGCCCTGAGTCTTATGGATTGGTCATTTGCTAAACGCTGCGGTTTTAGTCTAGAGCCTCTGAAAGTTCCTATTCCTCTGAAGGGAATTGATTCTACACCATTGGCTATGAATAAACCGCAGTATTGGACACAAGTGACCATGCGCATGACTCCCGTTCATCAGGAGGTGATTCGCTTCCTTGTACTGTATAATTTACATGATGTACTAGTGCTTGGTCTGCCATGGTTGCAAACTCATAATCCTGTCCTGGACTGGAAAACAATGTCTGTGCTAAGCTGGGGATGTCAGGGGGTTCATGATGATGCACCTCCGATTTCTATCGCTTCATCTACTCCTTCGGAGATCCCTGCGTTTTTGTCAGATTATAGGGATGTTTTTGAGGAGCCTAAGCTCAATTCGCTCCCCCCTCATAGAGAGTGTGACTGTGCTATAGAATTGATTCCTGGCAGTAAGTTCCCTAAGGGTCGTTTATTTAATCTGTCACTGCCAGAGCATACTGCTATGCGGAATTATATTAAGGAGTCCTTGGAAAAGGGACATATTCGTCCATCTTCGTCCCCTCTGGGAGCAGGTTTTTTTTTTGTGGCAAAAAAAGATGGTTCCCTGAGGCCTTGTATAGATTATCGCCTTCTGAATAAGATTACAGTCAAATACCAGTATCCATTGCCATTATTTACTGATTTGTTTGCTCGCATTAAGGGGGCTAGGTGGTTCACTAAAATAGATCTTCGTGGTGCGTATAATCTGGTGCGGATAAAACAGGGTGATGAGTGGAAAACCGCATTTAATACGCCTGAGGGCCATTTTGAGTATTTGGTAATGCCTTTTGGACTCTCCAATGCTCCGTCAGTCTTTCAGTCCTTTATGCACAATATTTTCCGTGAATATCTGGATAAGTTTATGATTGTGTATTTGGATGATATTTTGGTGTTTTCTGATGACTGGGAGTCTCATGTTCTACAGGTCAGGAAGGTGTTTCAGGTTTTGCGGGCCAATTCTCTGTTTGTGAAGGGCTCAAAGTGTCTCTTCGGAGTCCAGAAGATTTCTTTTTTGGGGTACATTTTTTCTCCTTCTACTATTGAGATGGATCCCGTTAAGGTTCAGGCTATTTGTGACTGGACACAACCTACGTCTGTTAAGAGCCTTCAGAAGTTCTTGGGGTTTGCTAATTTTTATCGTCGGTTCATTGCTAATTTTTCCAGTATTGTTAAACCTTTGACTGATTTGACTAAAAAGGGTGCTGATGTTGCTGATTGGTCTCCTGCGGCCGTGGAGGCCTTTCGGGAACTTAAGCGCCGGTTTTCTTCTGCTCCTGTGTTGTGTCAACCAGATGTTTCACTTCCTTTTCAGGTGGAGGTTGATGCTTCCGAGATTGGAGCGGGGGCGGTTTTGTCACAGAGAAGTTCTAATGGCTCGGTGATGAAGCCATGTGCCTTCTTCTCTAGAAAATTCTCGCCCGCCGAGCGCAATTATGATGTGGGTAATCGGGAGCTTTTGGCCATGAAGTGGGCATTTGAGGAGTGGCGTCATTGGCTTGAGGGTGCTAAACATCGCGTGGTGGTCTTGACTGATCACAAGAATCTCATTTACCTTGAGTCTGCCAGGCGTTTGAATCCTAGACAGGCTCGTTGGTCGTTATTTTCTTCTCGTTTCAATTTTGTG
Source organism: Ranitomeya variabilis (assembly GCF_051348905.1). Lineage (NCBI taxonomy): Eukaryota > Metazoa > Chordata > Amphibia > Anura > Dendrobatidae > Ranitomeya > Ranitomeya variabilis. The sequence goes on from NC_135235.1 coordinate 217,215,808, forward strand.
GTTTCATACCTGCCAGGTTCAAAGAATGTGAAGGCAGATGCTCTTTCCAGGAGTTTTGTGCCTGACTCTCCTGGAGACACTGGGCCTGCTGGTATCCTTAGGGATGGGGTAATATTGTCCGCCGTATCCCCAGACTTGCGACGCGCATTGCAGGAGTTTCAGGTGGATAAACCGGATCGTTGTCCACCAGAAAGACTGTTTGTTCCGGATGATTGGACCAGTAGAGTCATCTCCGAGGTCCATTCTTCTGTGTTGGCTGGTCACCCTGGAATATTTGGTACAAGAGACTTGGTGGCCAGGTCTTTTTGGTGGCCTTCCTTGTCTAGGGATGTGCGTACCTTTGTGCAGTCTTGTGAAGTGTGTGCTCGAGCTAAGCCTTGCTGTTCACGGGCTAGTGGGTTGTTGTTATCTTTGCCCATCCCGAAGAGGCCTTGGACGCACATTTCCATGGATTTTATTTCTGATCTCCCGGTTTCACAGAAAATGTCCGTTATCTGGGTTGTGTGTGACCGCTTTTCTAAGATGGTTCATTTGGTGCCCCTGCCTAAGTTGCCCTCCTCCTCTGAGTTGGTTCCTTTGTTTTTTCAGAACGTGGTTCGTTTACATGGGATTCCGGAGAATATCGTTTCTGACAGGGGATCCCAGTTTGTGTCTAGATTTTGGCGGACGTTTTGTGCCAAGATGGGCATTGATTTGTCTTTCTCGTCTGCATTCCATCCTCAGACGAATGGCCAGACGGAGCGAACTAATCAGACCTTGGAAACTTATTTGAGGTGTTTTGTTTCTGCTGATCAGGACGACTGGGTTGCTTTTTTGCCACTGGCCGAATTTGCTCTTAACAATCGGGCTAGTTCTGCCACGTTGGTCTCTCCTTTCTTTTGTAATTCGGGGTTTCATCCTCGTTTTTCCTCTGGTCAGGGGGAATCTTCGGATTGTCCTGGAGTGGACGTGGTGGTGGACAGGCTACATCAGATTTGGAATCAGGTGGTGGACAATTTGAAGTTATCTCAGGAGAAGACTCAGCAGTTTGCTAATCGCCGTCGCCGCGTGGGTCCCCGACTTCTTGTTGGGGACTTGGTGTGGTTGTCTTCTCGTTTTGTCCCTATGAAGGTCTCTTCTCCTAAGTTCAAGCCTCGGTTCATCGGTCCTTATAGGATCTCGGAGATTCTTAACCCTGTATCTTTTCGTTTGGATCTCCCAGCATCGTTTGCTATTCATAATGTGTTCCATCGGTCGTTGTTGCGGAGGTATGAGGTGCCCGTTGTTCCTTCGGTCGAGCCTCCTGCTCCGGTGCTGGTGGAGGGAGAATTGGAGTATGTTGTTGAAAAGATCTTGGATTCTCGTGTTTCCAGACGCAAACTCCAGTATTTGGTTAAGTGGAAGGGTTATGGTCAGGAGGATAATTCCTGGGTGGTCGCCTCCGATGTTCATGCGACTGATTTGGTCCGTGCCTTCCATAGGGCTCACCCTGATCGCCCTGGGGGTTCTCGTGAGGGTTCGGTGACCCCTCCTCAAGGGGGGGGTACTGTTGTGGATTCTGTTTGTGGGCTCCCTCTGGTGGTTACTGCTGGTACTGGGTGACTTTGATGGGTTGCGGCCTTTGGTTTCCACCTGTCCATCAGAGGCTGGGTGTTTCCTATTTTACCTGGCCTTTCTGTCATTTCCCTTGCCGGCTATCAATGTGTTCTGATGTGCTCTGTTTGGCTCCTGCCTACCTGCTCCCAGATCTTTCAGGATAAGCTAAGTGCTGATTTTCAGTTGTTTGGTTTTTGTTCCAGCTTGCTTAGAATGTCTCTATGCTAGTTGGTTGCTCTAGTGGACTGAGGTTCTCCCCATGTGCCATGAGTTGGCACATGGGTTCTTGTAATCTCAGGATGGTTTTTTTGATTAGGGTTTTTTGCTGACCGCTCAGTCCCCTTTTGTATCATTCTGCTTTCTAGTTTTCAGCGGGCCTCTATTTGCTAAAGCTATATATATCATCTCTATGTGCGTGCCTTCCTCTCATTTCACCGTCAATACATGTGGGGGGCAACTATACCTTTTGGGGTTAATTCCTCTGGAGGCAAGTGAGGTCTTTGTTTTCTCTGCAGTACTAGTTAGCTCTTAGGCTGGTGCGTGGCGTCTAGAACCAACGTAGGCACGCTCCCTGGCTATCTCTAGTTGCGTTTGTCAGGCGTAGGGCAGCGGTCAGCCCAGGTTCCATCACCCTAGAGCTCGTCCGATATTTTTTATACTTTGCTTGTCCAGTGCTATCCCTAGCCATTGGGGATTCATGACACAACTGGCATCAGGTAACGATCTGAGCAGAGTTAAATAGAGGAACCAGCCCAGTCTTTAAACGATGCAGCTGAGGAAGCCACCTCCAGACCAGCAGCTCCACTTTCAGCCACCAGAGGGAACCCACGGACAGAACTCACAGAAATACCATTCTTGACCACAGGAGGGAGTTCCAGAACAGAGTTCACAACACTGCTGTATTTGGAGTCAGCCAAGCGTCTGTCCCCCAGGCAGGCTCGCTGGGCTTTGTTTCTCACGCGGTTCAATTTTGTGGTCACTTACAGACCGGGGTCTAAAAACACTAAGGCGGATGCTCTGTCCAGGTATTTTCCGGGGGGAGAACCTCGGGAGGATCCAGTACCCATCCTCCAAAAGGGTGTTGTGGTTTCGGCTCTCACTACCGAGGTTGAGGCTGAGATTGCCGAGGCTCAGGAGGAGGTACCATCTGAGATTCCCATCAACAAATCTTTTGTACCGCTTCATCTTCGCTTAAAGGTTTTGGCGGAGCATCATGATGCTGTCCTGGCTGGTCACCCAGGGGTTAGCGGTACCTTGGAGTTGGTGTCACGTCGGTTTTGGTGGCCCAAGATCCAACAGGATGTGGTCTCATACGTGTCAGCTTGTACCACGTGCGCTGGGGCTAAGACGCCCCGCTCCTGTCCTGTTGGCACACTACTTCCTCTTGAAGTACCTAGTAAGCCATGGACGGAAATCTCCATGGATTTCATCACTGATTTGCCCTCATCAGCTGGGAACACGGTCATCTTGGTGATTGTTGATCGGTTTTCTAAAATGTCGCACTTTGTGTTTTTACCTTCGTTGCCTAACGCTAAGACTCTGGCTCAGGTATTTGTGCAGGAGGTGGTCAGACTTCATGGGGTTCCGTCTGACATCGTGTCTGATAGGGGGTCTCAGTTTGTGGCAAAATTTTGGAAAGCACTTTGCTCACGGCTGGGGATCAAGTTGTCTCATTCTTCGGCGTTCCATCCTCAGTCAAATGGTCAGACTGAGCGTATGAACCAAAATTTGGAACAGTACCTACGCTGCTTTGTCTCTGATAACCAGGAGGAGTGGTCTACCTTTCTTCCTTTGGCTGAGTTTGCCATCAATAATCACCGCCAGGAGTAGTCTGGGGAGTCTCCGTTTTTTTGTGCTTACGGGCTACATCCTCAATTTTGTACCTTGAGTCAGAGGGGCTCTTCCGGCGTTCCGGAGGAGGATCAGTTAGGAGCACAATTGTCATCAGTCTGGAGGAGAGTTAAACAGCGCCTGTTGAGTGTGGGTGCTAGGTACAAACGTGTGGCAGACAGTAGGCGTGTGCCAGGTCCGGACCTGAGTGTGGATGACTGGGTGTGGTTATCCACAAAAAACATAAGACTCAAAATACCGTCCCTTAAATTGGGTCCACGGTTTATTGGTCCATTTAGGGTCACCGCCGTCATTAACCCAGTAGCATACCGATTGGAGCTCCCTACGGTGTATAAGATACACAACGTGTTCTGTTGTGAACTCTGTTTTTGGGCTCCCTCTTGTGGTCACAAGTGGTACTGTGTGAGTGCTGTCTTTGGCTCCCTCTGGTGGCTCTTTGTGTCATTCTGCAGGTCTGGGGCTGGCTTCAGCTGTCTCGTTATCTGTTAGCTGGTTTCCTATTTAGCTCACCTGGACTTTCAGTTGTCGCCTGCTGTCGATGTATTCAGTGCTATTTTGATCTCTCCTGAATTCCTTCGTTATCAGTCTCTCCAAGAGAAGCTAACTTTCTGTTTGGTTATTTTTTGCTCATCAGTGTTCAATATGTTTCTTGGTTATTTATTTGTCCTTGTCCAGCTTGCTAATATGTGATTTCCTTGCTTGCTGGTAGCTCTAGGGGGCTGAGTTTCTCCCCTCACACCGTTAGTTGGTGTGGGGGTTCTTGAATTCTCAGCGTGGATATTTTGTATAGGGTTTTTTACTGACCGCACAGTTCCCTGTCTGTCTTCTGCTATCTAGTATTAGTGGGCCTCATTTGCTGAATCTGTTTTCATTTCTACGTTTTGTATTTTCCCCTTACCTCACCGTTATTATTTGTTGGGGGCTTCCTATATCTTTGGGGTCATTTCTCTGAGGCAAGTGAGGTCTTACTTTCTCTATAGGGGTAGCAAGTTTCTCAGGCTGCGTCGAGACGTCCAGGAATTTAGGCACGTTCACCGGCTACCTTTAGTGTGTTTGGTTAGGATCAGGATTGCGGTCAGTCCAGTTACCACCTCCCTAGAGCTCGTTCTATGTTCAGTAACTTAGCTAGTCTATTCTGTGATCCTCAGCCACTAAGGATCATAACAGTGTTCCACAGGTCTCTTTTAAAGAAGGTGGTGGGTTCTGTGGACTTGGCGCCAATGCCACCTCCAGTCTTGGTGGATGGTAACCTGGAATTTGAAGTCTCCAAGGTGGTTGACTCTTGTGTAGTGCGCCGCACTTTACAGTACTTGATACACTGGCGTGGTTATGGGCCTGAGGAGAGGTCCTGGGTACCAGCCTCGGACGTTCATGCGGATCGGCTGGTCAGATTGTTTCACCGCTGCCATCCGGACAAGCCGGGTCCTATAAGCCGTGAGGGCCCTGGGGTCCCTCGTAGAAGGCGGGGTACTGTCATGTCGGACGCTGTTCAGACCAGGTCGTCCAACAGACAGCGGTAATTCCGCTTTTGTCCACTATGCGCTCATTGGCGTCCGCTAGATTTTATCCAGCTGGTCTGGGGTTAATTTACCTGGTGATCGGATTGGAAGCTGGGCCATGCCCACTGCCTTTAAATAGTTCTCCAGAACTTTGGGCGTCGCCGATTATAGCTTCTGTCTTGTGCGTTTGTTATCTCGGTCTGGAGTGGTGAGCAAGTAGTTGGAGTATCGTTGCTGGTGGTGTATTTCCCTTTGTCTTATTTACTCCTTCCTATATTTGTATTTACTTTACCCTGCGCATTTATAGTGTATTCCTGAGTGACTGCGGCATGGTGTATATTTTCCGTTATCCCTGTCTGTGCTAACTGTGGGTTTTGGTGTATTATCTTTTCACTGGGTGGTGAGCGGTGGTTTCAGCCTAGGGTTGAAACAGGAGACAGGGCGAGGGTCGAGGCCTGGACATGCACACCATCAGTGTAAACTCCAGGTAGAGGGTCAGTCAGTATTTCCCTAGTCTGAGGGAAATTGCAGGGGCCCGGGTTATTAGCTCTCGCCCACCTAGTCTCCCCGTGACAGCTCCCTAGAAAGTAATATGGTCCCATATGTGCATGCTAGAACGTAATAGTGCCTATAATCGATTCGTGACCCATTGCCATGCCATCGACTCCCAGAGAACCCACCTTGAAGAGTCCCAAAACTCCACCATGCTAGTACAATTAGAGGGTACCATCTTCCAGATGAAACCACCTCCCACCAGAATTTTGCAACCAACTCCAAGAACCCCACTCAACCGCCAAAACCAAAATAACCAGGAAAAAAAACAAAATTATCCCCTTAACACCCTAAGATTATAATACCTCCAAGATGGTGGCTGAGGAACACAAGTGTGACAAGTAGAACTTTATTAAAGAATCTCCTGACTTCTCTTGGAGTAGACCTGTCTAGGATCTGGGTCAGAGGTAGACATATGAAAAGATAACAAAAAGTTACACAATAAATGTCATCTGAATGAAGGAAAGAAGTGACTGCTAGATGTCACTGCTGGAGAAGAAACTGAGCAAACTAAGACCAAAACATCTGCAGTCCAGGAAGGACAGCTTCCTGACAATGGAGAGGACCAGGCAAAGGCCTGCAGATTAGATAAAGCTTGAATGCAATGGTCGATGTCCACCATAAGGGTATGTGCACACGTCCGGATTTCTTGCAGAAATTTCCTGAAGAAAACCGGAAATTTTCTGCAAGAAATCCGCATTTTTTTTGCGTTTTTTTTCCGTTTTTTTTCGCGTTTTTTTTAGCATTCTGCAAGCGTAATTAGCTTGCAGAATGCTAAAGTTTTCCAAGCGATCTGTAGCATCGCTTGGAAAACTGACTGACAGGTTGGTCACACTTGTCAAACATAGCGTTTGACAAGTGTGATCAACTTTTTACTATAGATGCTGCCTATGCAGCATCTATAGTAAAAGATAGAATGTTTAAAAATAATAAAAAAAATGAAAAAAATGGTTATACTCACCTGCAGGCGTCCGTTCCTATAGATGCCGGTGTGGTTCAGGACCTTCCATGACGTTGCGGTCACGTGAGCGGTCACATGACCGGTCTCAACCAATCACAAGACCGTGACGTCATCGCAGGTCCTTCACCGCACACCAGCTATAGAAACCGAAGTGGCAGCATGCAGCGGAGAGGCGGGAAGACATCGAAGGTGAGTATATGACTATTTTTTATTTTAATTCTTTTTTTTGACCAATTATATGGTGCCCAGTCCGTGGAGGAGAGTCTCCTTTCCTCCACCCTGGGTACCAACCGCACATAATCTGCTTACTTCCCGCATGGTGTGCACAGCCCCGTGCGGGAAGTAAGCAGATCAATGCATTCCTAGGTGTGCGGAATCCCCTGCAATTCCCCATTTTAATGAACATGTTACTTTTTTTTCCGCGATGCGATTTTTTCGCGGAAAAAAGGCTACATTTGCACAAAAAATGCGGAATACACTGAAAATAATGGGAGGCATATGTTAGCGTTTTTTTCGCGTTTTTATCACGTTTTTATAGCGAAAAAAAACGCGAAAAATACTGAACGTGTGCACATGGCCTAACAAAGAATAGTCGACTAGTTTGGTGAAAGCATGATTGTTTAATTAGACCTCAAAACACTTGTCAGGTTTGCTGGAATTTTTTCGATCTGGAATTTTTTTTTACTAATTATTTTGTCTTACGCTAAATTAAATTTGTGAATTAAAAAAAATATATATATATTTCTTTTTTTAATCTTCTGCACATTTTTTATTTTATTCAGATTTCTGAGCATTTTTCCAAAAAATCGGCAAAAGTTGGCCAAAGTTTGGTAAATTACCGAGTTCACTAAGGGCTCCTTCAGACGTCAGTGTTTCCGGTAGCAGCATGGGCCGCAAAATGTCCTGCAAACATGCACACGGATGACATCCCTGTGTCATCAGTGTGACACATACCGGCATAGTGGTACTGTTCACGCCTGGAACTCAAGAAGACAGCTCACATCACTGGGATCAGCGCTAGCAGGGAACAATGTTGAGATTGTATTCAATTGTTAATAGCGAGAGCAATTGGCGACTGATGGGAGTATTCATCACAAATAAATAATAATGAAAAAATGGCGTGGGTTTCCCCTGTATTTTTGATAACCGGCCAGGCAAAACTGACAGCTGTGGGCTGCAATCCTCAGCTGTCAGCTTCAGCAAGGCTGGTTATCAAAAATAGAGGTGTCCCCATGCCATATTAGATGTGCCAATACTGACGATTTGCCCGGCTCTTCCCACTTGCCCTGTGGCGGTGGCAAGTGGGTTTCATATTTGTGGGGTTGATGTCACCTTTGTATTATCCAGTGACATCAAGCCTATGGCTCAGTAATGGAGAGGCGTCTATAAGACATTGACAGAATGACACAGACTCCTGTAATGAATCTAAATTAAACTATACTTACATCATCACCCAGTTCGCGGAAGCCAAAGTCTCCTGTAACAGAATTAAAATATTAAACAACAATATTCCTCACCTGTCTGCAGAGAAGATAATAATCCATTTGCCCCATGATGGGTTTAGCTCTGCTGCATCTAGATGGCAGGCTACATCTAGATGGCAGGCTGCATTGTTGCATGATGCGACTATACAGCCTGTCATCCAGCAGAGACACTGAGCAGATCTAGACCCATCACGGAATATATTGATTATTATCTTCTCGGCGGACAGGCAAGGAATATTGTGGTTTATTATTTTAATTCTGTTACAGGAGACCATGGCTTCTTTGGACTGGGCAATGACGTGAGTATGGGTTGATTTAGATTTATTGAAGGGGTCTGTGTCATTCTTTCAAATAAAGGACTTTATTCTGTCTGAGGGTTAATTTACAATATAACTATAGGATTAGTAATGGTTAGGTGTCTTATAGACGCCTTTATATAACTAAGCCATGGGCTTGATGTCACCAGACAATACAAAGGTGACATCAACCCCAGAAATATGTGCCTCACTTGCCACCGCTACAGAGAAAGTGTGAAGAGTCGGGCAAAGCACCAGAATTAGTGCATCTAATAGATGGTCCTTTTCGGGTTAGACTGCGGGCTATTTTGAGGCTGGGGTGCCCAATATTCATGGCCCCTTACCAGCATGGGAATACCAGCCCCCAGCTGTCAGCTTTAGCTTAGCTGGTTGTCAAAAATAATTAAAAAAACAGTGTGAGGATCCTTCTATTTTTTAATAACCAACTTTGCTAACACTGACAGCTGAGGGTTGTAGCACCCACATGATTTTTTTTTTATTATTTATTTATAGCGCAATTGATGGGTCAATTGATGCCACTTTTCCTGGTGTCTGCCCCAAATTTTAGCTGTTTTGGAAGCTTTTTTGCCCCCCTGAAGGTGGATCAATATTGGACATATCTACGTGATTTTATGCAGACCACTCAATCTACAAAAAATAAAAATTGGACATGCATCTCTATTGATTATTCTAGGCATGAGTTATTTCCCTGAAAAACATTGTAGAATTTGCAAAACACGGAGGTATAAATGGGTCCTAAGGGTTGCAAGGAGCGATTACTCTTTCTGCAACCCTAGACACCAGTGAAATGTTTTCCAGCAGAAGCACACATATAGGGGTTACATGTGACTGCACAAATCTTGAACAAAGTATTTCAATTATACAGATTGGTCAATTTGCGCCTCTATTCCAGCTAGCTTTTCTTCCTTCTATATCCCACTTCAGTGCAGTACTCGTACCCCAGTCTGGCAAGTCTACTAGTCCTTCACAAATACATCAAGTCCGGTCTGCATGCAGCCTCTGTCGCCTTCTTCTCCTGTGCCGTCTCAGGGTCCCCACTAACCCACAGCCATACCTTTCTAGACCTTCAACTCAGCACTACTGAAGCCAAGCCCACATCTCTGGTTTTTGTTCTCCTCTTTCCAGGGTACCCAGACCTGCTTGCTGTATTTAGAGCCAACAGACATATTTTCAATCCAGTTGCAGGATTGCTACCTATGTCTCCTTCCTTGCACACGCACCCAGTCTGTGACTTTGTTCCTTACCTCTCAGACTCCAACTAACAGCAACAAACTCACTAACTAGGAAGCATTCCCCATTTTTGCTCCCAGATTTCCTCCCAAATTCATGCTGTCACTCTTCCCTGCCCAGCTGTCTTTCCTTCCTGCCCAATAACTGTCTTAAAGTCACATTTTAATAATATAAAACACAGCAGCATATTGCTACACAGACAACCAACAGCAGGAGTTGTGCAGATTCCAGCACTGTCAACCAGTTTGTCTGGGAGATGTATTTCCTCTGTCTCCAGGGTTCCTTCAGGCAGTGGAGCAAGAAAAATATTTTGCACCCTCTAATCCATGATCCGTTACAGAAAAAGTTTCAATTGTATTAACCTAGCCCTATCCCTAACCCAAAGTCTAAACCTAACCCTAAACTGTTCCCGAGCCCTAACACTAATTTTCAGGACAATTAGTCAGTGATGAAAGAGGCCACAGCAGATTCCACTACTAGGCTGATTATATTGGGGAATTCACAGTGAGCATATGTTATTTACACCTCCAATTCCAAAGCATGGAATGAATATATACTGGTATATATATATATATATATATATATATATATATATGTATATATACAGTGTATATATATATATATATATATATATATATATATATATATATATATATATATATATATACGGTATATATTTATATATATATATATATATATATATATATATATATATATACACACACTGCTCGAAAAAAAAATAAAGGGAACACTTAAACAACAGAGTATTACTCCAAGTAAATCAAACTTCTGTGAAATCAAACTGTCCACTTAGGAGGCAACACTGATTGACAATCAATTTCACATGCTGTTGTGCAAATGGAATAGACAACAGATGGAAATTATTGGCAATTATCAAGACATCCTCAATAAAGGAGTGGTTCTGCAGGTGGGAACCACAGACCACATGTCAGTACCAATGTTTTCTGGCTGATGTTTTGGTCACTTTTGAATGTTGGTTGTGCTTTCACACTCATGGTAGCATCAGACGGACTCTACAACCCACACAAGTGGCTCAGGTAGTGCAGCTCATCCAGGATGGCACATCAACGCGAGCTGTGCAAGAAGGTTTGCTGTGTTTGTCAGCGTAGTGTCCAGAGGCTGGAGGCGCTACCAAGAGACAGGCCAGTACACCAGGAGATGTGGAAGGGGCTGAAGGAGGGCAACAACCCAGCAGCAGGACCGCTACCTCAGCCTTTGTGCAAGGAGGAACAGGAGGAGCACTGCCAGAGCCCTGAAAATGACCTCAAGCAGGCCACAAATGAGCATGTGTCTGTACAAATGGTTAAAAACCGACTCCATGAGGATAGTCTGAGTGCCCGGCGTCCACAGATGGGGGTTGTGCTCACAGCCCAACACTTTGCAGGACGCTTGGCAAATTTGCCACTGGTGCCCTGTGCTCTTCACAGATGAAAGCAGGTTCACACTGAGCACATGTGACAGACGTGACAGAGTTTGGCGATGCCGTGGAGAGTGATCTGCTGCCTGCAACATCCTTCAGCTTGATCGGCTTGGCAGCGGGTCAGTAATGGTGTGGTGTGGCATTTCTTTGGAGGGCCGCACAGCCCTCCATGTGCTCGCCAGAGGTAGCCTGACTGCCATTAGGTACCGAGATGAGATCCTCAGACCCCTTGTGAGACCATATGCTGGTGCGGTTGGCCCTGTTATGGACTGGTGATTTAGAAGCGACATGCGACTAGCTCTGAGCAGGTGGTAACTATACAGACCGCAGTTCCTGATCTTAACTGTTGTGATTTCCGTTCTTGGGCTCCCTCCTGTGGTTATGAATGGTACTTTTGTGAGTTCTGCCCTTGGGCTCCCTCTGGTGGTTTCGAGTGGAACTGCTGCTCCTTGAGGTTCTGCGGCAGCTGCTTTCACTAATCAGCTCCACTGGCCTTGCTATTTAACTTGGCTCTGGTCTGTAGTCCTTGCCAGCTGTCAATGTTCTCTGGGTTGGATTCAGATCTCTCCTTGGATTTCTCTGATGGCCTGTCCATTTCAGCATAAGATAAGTTCTTGCTAGTTCTTTGGTTGTCCATTTGCTTTGGACTTTACTGCTCAGTTTAAGTTATGTTTCTTTTTGTCCAGCTTGTCGTTATGAAATATTCAGGCTAGCTGGAATCTCTGGGGAAGCAGATTTGCCCCTCCACACCGTGAGTTGGTGTGGAGATCTTTTTTGTAAACTCTGCGTGGATTTTTAGTTTTTAATACTGACCGCACAGTATCCTTTTCTATTTCTGTCTATCTAGATTAGAATTGGCCTCCTTTGCTAAAATCTGTTTTCATTTCTGTGTATGTCATTTCCCTCTCTACTCACAGTTAATATTTGTGGGGGGCTATCTTTCCTTTTGGGAATTTCTCTGAGGCAGGATAGTTTTCTGTTTCCATCTTTAGGGGTAGTTAGTTCTTAGGCTGTGTCGAGGCGTCTAGGGAGTGACAGGAACGTCCCACGGCTATTTCTAGTGTTGGTGTTAGGATTAGGAACTGCGGTCAGTAAAGCTACCACCTCCTCAGAGCTTGTCCAATGACTCATTTTACCCACCAGGTCATATCAGTGCTTTTCCATAACCACCAGGTCATAACAGTACAGCTGGCCCACAATGTGTTGAATGCATCTCAAAAGAGGGAAAGGAAAATTCCTATTCCTGATTTGTTTTCTGGGGATAGATCTAAATTTCTGAACCTTAAAAATATCTGCAGATTGTTTTTTGCTTTGAGACCCCGTTCCTCTGGTGACCCCATTCAGCAGGTGAAGATTGTCATTTCTCTGCTGCGTGGAGACCCGCAGGACTGGGCATTCTCCCTAGAGCCAGGGAATCCTGCTTTGCTCAATGTAGACGCATTTTTTCAAGCACTCGGACTGCTGTATGACGAACCTAATTCTGTGGATCAGGCAGAAAAAATCCTGCTGGCTCTGTGTCAGGGTCAGGAAGCAGCAGAAGTATACTGCCAGAAATTTAGAAAGTGGTCTGTGCTCACAAAATGGAATGAGGATGCCCTAGCAGCTATTTTCAGAAAGGGTCTTTCTGAAGCCCTTAAAGATGTTATGGTGGGGTTCCCAATACCTGCTGGTTTGAACGAATCAATGTCTCTGGCCATTCAGATTGATCGGCGCCTGCGCGAGTGTAAGGTTGTGCACCATATGGTGGTGTCCTCTGGGCTGAGTCCTGAGCCTATGCAATGTGATAGGATTTTGACTAGAGCAGAATGGCAGAAATTCAGACGTCAGAATGGGCTGTGTTTTTACTGTGGTGACTCTACTCATGCTATTTCTGATTGCCCGAAGCGTACTAAGAGGGTCGCTAGGTCTGTTACCAGTAATACTGTACAGCCTAAATTTCTCTTGTCTGTTACCCTGATTTGCTCATTGTTGTCCTTTTCTGTAATGGCATTTGTGGATTCTGGCGCTGCCCTGAACTTAATGGACTTAGAATTTGCCAAGCGCTGTGGTTTTTCCTTGGAGCCTTTACAGAGTCCTATTCTGTCATGAATCCCAATGGCTAGGGATAGCACAGGACAAGCAAAGTACAAATATATAACGGACGAGCTCTAGGGTGATGGAACCTGGGCTGACCGCTGCCCTACGCCTGACAAACGCAACTAGAGATAGCCAGGGAGCGTGCCTACGTTGGTTCTAGACGCCACGCACCAGCCTAAGAGCTAACTAGCACTGCAGAGAAAATAAAGACCTCACTTGCCTCCAGAGGAATGAACCCCAAAAGGTATAGTTGCCCCCCACATGTATTGACGGTGAAATGAGAGGAAGGCACACACATAGAGATGATATATATAGGTTTAGCAAATTGAGGCCCGCTGTAAACTAGAAAGCAGAACGATACAAAAGGGGTCTGAGCGGTCAGCAAAAAACCCTAATCAAAAAACCATCCTGAGATTACAAGAACCCATGTGCCAACTCATGGCACATGGGGAGAACAGTAGAAAACCGACTAGAATATTGAAAGGATATATTAAATTGAAAAACCAGAAAAAAGGTACTATCCTTAAAACGATATTTTATTATTAAATTGTCTAAAATCCCAATAAATAAGACTCAAATGTATGCAATCAACATCAGCCAACTGGGTTGGGTAAGCTAGAAAAATAGGGAGAAAATAGCAAATATGCCTGACACAGTCCCTGTAGGTGGCCCTAAAGTGTCTTAAACCTACCTACCAGCGGAGGTTGGCACCCTAGATTTCGATATGGCGCCCCCGCTCACCGTCGACTGTCCCTTCTTACCCTAGTAGGGTCCTACTTGCTACCCACACCCAGGTACCCACAGACATACACACACAAATTGACCAATAGGTCACACTAACCAAAAACGTGAAAAAGTGAAAAAAGAAAAAAGTGAACGAAAAATTCTAAAAACACTGCAGACATAGCTGCATAAATGCACTAAATAGCATGTACCCCACAGTTACCTCAAAAATTTTTTTTAAAAAATATATAGATAGTGCAGAGCTATGGGGTACAGCAGGGCACAGTTGGAGTGTGCTCAGTTGAATATTCGGAGGTCATGAGTAGTGAAGCCTCTAATAGATGTAACAATAGGTCACTGTCTTTGTTAGTGATTGATGACCCAAAAATCATAGACAGACCAATAAAGCTAATGTACAAAGTGGATCCCTATGCAAGATAGCACCCCTCCGAAAAGGTTAGCAGATATATGAGTACACTCAATGGATGTAAGTATGTTGTTGGGTGATATAAATATTACACCCTAAATTGTTCAAAAATAAACAGAACAAAATATTCAACAAAAAACAAAAAACAAAATAAACCCAAATGAAAAAATTATCTGCCTTATAGGGTATCACATATAGTATTTCTCATTTAGTTTGAGGGCTAATGCACATCAGTATACAGAAACGACTGAGAACCATCAGTATATTAGATGATCTGGTAAACTTTTATTGCTATGAGTAGCATATTAGTCTGCACTCTAGATGCCATCCGAGTTCCGCATCTTATACCATAGAAAAAATCAGCAAAATATTAAACAAAATCAGAAAAAAGAAAGAAACACAAAACAAATTGGTATCACATATAATGTCTCTCAATTGCGTTAGATTAGTGCATCTACAAGCCCAAAATATCTGAGGCCAATCCCTTATAGGGTATCACATATAGTATTTCTCATTTGGTTTAAGGGCTAATGCACATCAGAGTACAGAAACAACTGAGAGCCATCCCTCATTACCCTCTCTATAATGGATAATCTGATACACTTTTGTTGCTGTCAGTAGCACATTAGTCTGCACTCTAGATGCCATACGAGTTCCGCATCTCATACCAAAGAAAAAATTAGCAAAATATTAAACAAAATCAGAAGAAAGAAAGAAACACAAAATAAATTGGTATCACATAAAGTGTCTCTCAATAGCGTTAGATTAGTGCATCTACAAGCCCAAAATGTCTGAGGCCAATCCCTCATTGCTGTCCTATAAGCAAGTACTATATTTGGTCTGTCTTGACAGAGAAACATAAAGAAAAAAACTTATCTGAGTAGGTGACATATTCAGTCCCATCTCGCCATCCCTACACGTTTCGCCCCTTCCCAGTTTAGGGGCTCATCAGGGGATAAATTCGGGTATAGCAACAATGGCTTCAGAAGTCTAGCAGCAATGGCTACACAAGTGGATTACGTAATCCACTTGTGTAGCCATTGCTGCTAGACTTCTGAAGCCATTGTTGCTATACCCGAATTTATCCCCTGATGAGCCCCTAAACTGGGAAGGGGCGAAACGCATAGGGATGGCGTCATCTTGATCAGCAGAAACAAAACACCTCAAATAAGTTTCCAAGGTCTGATTAGTTCGCTCCGTCTGGCCATTCGTCTGAGGATGGAATGCAGACGAGAAAGACAAATCAATGCCCATCTTGGCACAAAACGTCCGCCAAAATCTAGACACAAACTGGGATCCCCTGTCAGAAACGATATTCTCCGGAATCCCATGCAAACGAACCACGTTCTGAAAAAATAAAGGGACCAACTCAGAGGAGGAAGGCAACTTAGGCAAGGGCACCAAATGAACCATCTTAGAAAAGCGGTCACACACAACCCAGATAACGGACATTTTCTGTGAAACCGGGAGATCAGAAATAAAATCCATGGAAATGTGCGTCCAAGGCCTCTTCGGGATGGGCAAGGATAACAACAACCCACTGGCCCGAGAACAGCAAGGCTTAGCTCGAGCACACACTTCACAAGAGTGCACAAAGGTGCGCACATCCCTAGACGAGGAAGGCCACCAAAAAGACCTGGCCACCAAGTCTCTAGTACCAAATATTCCAGGATGACCAGCCAACACAGAAGAATGGACCTCGGAGATGACTCTACTGGTCCAATCATCCGGAACAAACAGTCTTTCTGGTGGACAACGATCAGGTTTATCCACCTGAAACTCCTGCAATGCGCGTCGCAAATCTGGGGATACGGCGGACAATATTACCCCATCCCTAAGGATACCAGTAGGCCCAGAGTCTCCAGGAGAGTCAGGCACAAAACTCCTGGAAAGAGCATCTGCCTTCACATTCTTTGAACCTGGCAGGTATGAAACCACAAAATTGAAACGAGAAAAAAACAACGACCAACGAGCCTGTCTAGGATTCAAACGCCTGGCAGACTCAAGGTAAATGAGATTCTTGTGATCAGTCAAGACCACCACACGATGTTTAGCACCCTCAAGCCAATGACGCCACTCCTCAAATGCCCACTTCATGGCCAAAAGCTCCCGATTACCCACATCATAATTGCGCTCGGCGGGCGAGAATTTTCTAGAGAAGAATGCACATGGCTTCATCACCGAGCCATTAGAACTTCTCTGTGACAAAACCGCCCCCGCTCCAATCTCGGAAGCATCAACCTCAACCTGAAAAGGAAGTGAAACATCTGGTTGACACAACACAGGAGCAGAAGAAAACCGGCGCTTAAGTTCCTGAAAGGCCTCCACGGCCGCAGGAGACCAATCAGCAACATCAGCACCCTTTTTAGTCAAATCAGTCAAAGGTTTAACAATACTGGAAAAATTAGCAATGAACCGACGATAAAAATTAGCAAACCCCAAGAACTTCTGAAGGCTCTTAACAGATGTAGGCTGTGTCCAGTCACAAATCGCCCGAACCTTGACGGGATCCATCTCAATAGTAGAAGGAGAAAAAATGTACCCCAAAAAAGAAATCTTCTGGACTCCGAAGAGACACTTTGAGCCCTTCACAAACAGAGAATTGGCCCGCAGAACCTGAAACACCTTCCTGACCTGTAGAACATGAGACTCCCAGTCATCAGAAAACACCAAAATATCATCCAAATACACAATCATAAACTTATCCAGATATTCACGGAAAATATTGTGCATAAAGGACTGAAAGACTGACGGAGCATTGGAGAGTCCAAAAGGCATTACCAAATACTCAAAATGGCCCTCAGGCGTATTAAATGCGGTTTTCCACTCATCACCCTGTTTTATCCGCACCAGATTATACGCACCGCGAAGATCTATCTTAGTGAACCACCTAGCCCCCTTAATGCGAGCAAACAAATCAGTCAATAATGGCAATGGATACTGATATTTGACTGTAATCTTATTCAGAAGGCGATAATCTATACAAGGCCTCAGGGAACCATCTTTTTTTGCCACGAAAAAAAAACCTGCTCCCAGAGGGGACGAAGATGGACGAATATGTCCCTTTTCCAAGGACTCCTTAATATAATTCCGCATAGCAGTATGCTCTGGCAGTGACAGATTAAATAAACGACCCTTAGGGAACTTACTGCCAGGAATCAATTCTATAGCACAGTCACAATCTCTATGAGGAGGGAGCGAATTGAGCTTAGGCTCCTCAAAAACATCCCTATAGTCAGACAAAAACGCAGGGATCTCAGAAGGAGTAGATGAAGCGATAGAAATCGGAGGTGCATTATCATGAACCCCCTGACATCCCCAGCTTAACACAGACATAGTTTTCCAGTCCAGGACAGGATTATGAGTTTGTAACCATGGCAGACCAAGCACTAGTACATCATGTAAATTATACAGTACAAGGAAGCGAATCACCTCCTGATGAACGGGAGTCATGCGCATGGTCACTTGTGCCCAATACTGCGGTTTATTCATAGCCAATGGTGTAGAGTCAATTCCCTTCAGAGGAATAGGAACTTCCAGAGGCTCCAGACTAAAACCGCAGCGTTTAGCAAATGACCAATCCATAAGACTCAGGGCAGCGCCCGAATCCACATAGGCATCGACGGAAATGGAAGACAGTGAAAACATCAGAGTCACAGACAAAATGAACTTAGGCTGCAGAGTACCAATGGCAAAAGATTTATCAACCCTTTTTGTGCGTTTAGAGCATGCTGATATAACATGAGCTGAATCACCACAATAAAAACACAATCCATTTTTCCGCCTATAATTTTGCCGTTCACTTCTGGACTGAATTCTATCACATTGCATAGTCTCAGGTGCCTGTTCAGAAGACACCGCCAACTGGTGCACGGGTTTGCGCTCCCGTAAACGCCAATCAATCTGAATGGCCATAGCCATAGACTCATTCAGACCTGTAGGCGTAGGGAACCCCACCATAATATCCTTAATGGCCTCAGAAAGACCATTTCTGAAGTTTGCAGCCAGGGCGCACTCATTCCACTGAGTAAGCACCGACCATTTCCGAAATTTTTGACAATATATTTCCGCTTCATCACGCCCCTGAGAGAGGGCTAATAAAGCCTTTTCAGCCTGAATCTCCAGGTTAGGTTCCTCATAGAGCAATCCCAATGCCAGAAAAAACGCATCCACACTGAGCAATGCAGGATCCCCTGGTGCCAATGCAAATGCCCAATTCTGAGGGTTGCCCCGCAGGAAAGATATTACAATCCTGACCTGTTGAGCAGGGTCTCCAGAGGAGCGAGATTTTAAAGAAAGAAACAATTTACAATTGTTCCTGAAATTCAGGAAGGTAGATCTATCTCCAGAAAAGAACTCTGGAATAGGAATTCTAGGTTCAGACATGGGAGTGTGAACAACAAAATCCTGTATGTTTTGAACTTTTGCCGCGAGATTACTCAGGCTGGAAGCCAAACTCTGGACATCCATGTTAAACAGCTAATATCAGAGCCATTCAAGGGTTAAGAGGAGGTAAGAAGCAGCTAGACAGCAATTAAGGGCTAGGTAGCAAAACTCTGAAGGGGAAAAAAAAAAAAAAATTCCCTTAAACACTTCTTTTTCTCCTGCTTCAGCCCAAACAACCAACACTTTGTGGGCTGGCTATACTGTCATGAATCCCAATGGCTAGGGATAGCACAGGACAAGCAAAGTACAAATATATAACGGACGAGCTCTAGGGTGATGGAACCTGGGCTGACCGCTGCCCTACGCCTGACAAACGCAACTAGAGATAGCCAGGGAGCGTGCCTACGTTGGTTCTAGACGCCACGCACCAGCCTAAGAGCTAACTAGCACTGCAGAGAAAATAAAGACCTCACTTGCCTCCAGAGGAATGAACCCCAAAAGGTATAGTTGCCCCCCACATGTATTGACGGTGAAATGAGAGGAAGGCACACACATAGAGATGATATATATAGGTTTAGCAAATTGAGGCCCGCTGTAAACTAGAAAGCAGAACGATACAAAAGGGGTCTGAGCGGTCAGCAAAAAACCCTAATCAAAAAACCATCCTGAGATTACAAGAACCCATGTGCCAACTCATGGCACATGGGGAGAACCTCAGTCCACTAGAGCTACCAGCTAGCATAGAGACATAATAAGCAAGCTGGACAAAAAACCAAACAACTGAAAATCAGCACTTCGCTTATCCTGAAAGATCTGGGAGCAGGTAGGCAGGAACCAAACAGAGCACATCTGAATACATTGATAGCCGGCAAGGGAATGACAGAAAGGCCAGGTAAAATAGGAAACACCCAGCCTCTGATGGACAGGTGGAAACCAGAGGCCGCAACCCACCAAAGTCACCCAGTACCAGCAGTAACCACCAGAGGGAGCCCACAAACAGAATCCACAAAACTATTCCCTTGAAGGGGATAGATGCTACGCCATTGGCCAAGAATAAACCTCAGTACTGGACACAGTTGACCATGTACATGGCTCCAGCACATCAGGAAAATATTCGTTTTTTGGTGTTGCATAATTTGCATGATGTTATTGTGCTGGGTTTTCCATGGTTGCAGCTACATAATCCGGTGCTGGATTGGAAATCTATGTCTGTGACTAGTTGGGGTTGCCAAGGGATGCATTGTGATATTCCTTTGATGTCAATTTCCTCTTCCCCCTCTTCTGAAGTTCCTGAGTTTTTGTCGGATTTCCAGGATATATTTGATGAGCCCAAGTCCAGTTCCCTACCTCCTCATAGGGACTGTGATTGTGCTATTAACTTGATTCCTGGCTGTAAGTTCCCTAAGGGTCAACTCTTCAATCTGTCTGTGCCAGAGCATGCCGGTACGCGGAGTTATGTAAAGGAGTCCTTAGAGAAGGGGCATATTCGCCCGTCTTCGTCACCGTTGGGAGCGGGGTTCTTTTTTGTTGCCAAGAAGGATGGCTCCTTGAGGCCCTGTATAGATTATCGCCTTCTCAATAAGATTACGGTCAAATTCCAGTACCCTTTACCTTTGCTTTCTGATTTGTTTGCTCGGATTAAGGGGGCTAGCTGGTTTACCAAGATCGACCTTCGAGGGGCGTATAATCTTGTTCGTATTAAACAGGGCGATGAATGGAAAACAGCATTTAATACGCCCGAAGGCCATTTTGAATATCTTGTGATGCCTTTCGGGCTCTCTAATGCTCCATCTGTGTTTCAGTCCTTTATGCATGATATTTTCCGGGATTATCTGGATAAGTTCATGATTGTATATTTGGATGATATTTTGTTTTTTTCTGATGATTGGGAGTCTCATGTGAAGCAGGTCAGGATGGTATTTCAGATCCTTCGTGCTAATGCATTGTTTGTGAAGGGGTCTAAGTGCCTTTTTGGAGTTCAGAAGGTTTCTTTTTTGGGTTTCATTTTTTCTCCCTCGGCTATTGAAATGGACCCTGTTAAGGTCCAGGCCATTCATGATTGGACTCAACCCACATCTGTGAAGAGCCTTCAGAAATTTTTGGGCTTTGCTAATTTTTATCGCCGCTTCATTGCTAATTTTTCTAGTGTGGTTAAACCTCTGACCGATTTAACGAAGAAAGGTGCTGATGTGGTGAATTGGTCCTCTGGGGCTGTGGAGGCCTTTCAGGAGCTTAAACGTCGCTTTACTTCTGCCCCTGTACTGCGTCAGCCAAATGTTTCTCTCCCTTTTCAGGTTGAGGTTGACGCTTCTGAGATTGGGGCAGGGGCCGTTTTGTCTCAGAGAAGTTCTGATGGCTCTTTGATGAAATCGTGTGCTTTCTTCTCCAGAAAGTTTTCGCCTGCTGAGCGTAATTATGATGTTGGCAATCGGGAATTGTTGACTATGAAGTGGGCATTTGAGGAGTGGCGACATTGGCTTGAGGGAGCTAAGCATCGCGTTGTGGTCTTGACCGACCATAAGAATCTGATTTACCTCGAGTCTGCCAAGCGGTTGAATCCTAGACAAGCTCGATGGTCTCTGTTTTTCTCCCGTTTTGATTTTGTGGTCTCGTATCTTCTGGGATCTAAGAATGTGAAGGCTGATGCCCTTTCTAGGAGTTTTTTGCCTGATTCTCCGGGAGTCCTTGAGCCGGCTGGTATTCTCAAGGAGGGGGTTATTCTTTCTGCCATCTCCCCTGATTTGCGGCGGGTGCTTCAGGAGTTTCAGGCTGATAAACCTGACCGCTGTCCAGTGGGGAAATTGTTTGTTCCTGATAGATGGACTAATAAGGTAATTTCTGAGATTCATTGTTCTGTGTTGGCTGGTCATCCTGGGATTTTTGGTACCAGAGATTTGGTTGCCAGGTCCTTTTGGTGGCCTTCCTTGTTGCGGGATGTGCGTTCTTTCGTGCAGTCCTGTGGGACCTGTGCCCAGGCCAAGCCCTGCTGTTCCCGTGCTAGTGGGTTACTTTTGCCTTTGCCGGTCCCTGGGAGGCCTTGGAAGCATATTTCCATGGATTTTATTTCTGATCTTCCTGTTTCTCAGAAGATGTCTGTCATCTGGGTGGTTTGTGACCGGTTTTCTAAGATGGTCCATTTGGTACCTTTGCCTAAGTTGCCTTCCTCCTCTGATTTGGTTCCATTGTTCTTTCAGCATGTGGTTCGTTTGCATGGCATTCCGGAGAATATTGTGTCTGACAGAGGTTCCCAGTTCGTTTCTAGGTTTTGGCGGTCCTTTTGTGCTAGAATGGGCATTGATTTGTCTTTTTCGTCAGCATTTCATCCTCAGACAAATGGCCAAACGGAGCGAACCAATCAGACCTTGGAGACCTATTTGAGATGCTTTGTGTCTGCTGATCAGGATAATTGGGTGACCTTTTTGCCCTTGGCTGAGTTTGCCCTTAATAATCGGGCTAGTTCGGCTACCTTGGTTTCGCCTTTTTTTTGTAACTTCGGTTTTCATCCTCGTTTTTCTTCGGGGCAGGTTGAGCCTTTGGACTGTCCTGGTGTGGATTCTGTGGTGGACAGGTTGCAGCAGATTTGGACTCATGTGGTGGACAATTTAACGTTGTCTCAGGAAAAGGCGCAGCGTTTTGCTAACCGTCGTCGGTGCGTTGGTCCCCGGCTTCGTGTTGGGGATTTGGTCTGGTTGTCTTCTCGTCATGTTCCTATGAAGGTTTCTTCCCCTAAATTCAAGCCTCGCTTTATTGGTCCTTATAAGATTTCTGAAATTATCAATCCTGTGTCTTTTCGTTTGGCCCTTCCAGCCTCTTTTTCCTTTCATAATGTGTTCCATAGATCTTTGTTGCGGAGATATGTGGTGCCCGTGGTCCCCTCCGTTGACCCTCCTGCTCCGGTGTTGGTTGAGGGGGAGTTGGAGTATGTGGTGGAGAAGATTTTGGATTCTCGTCTTTCGAGGCGGAAGCTTCAGTATCTGGTTAAGTGGAAGGGTTATGGCCAGGAGGATAATTCTTGGGTTTTTGCCTCCGATGTCCATGCTGCCGATTTGGTTCGTGCTTTTCATTTGGCTCGTCCTGATCGACCTGGGGGCTCTGGTGAGGGTTCGGTGACCCCTCCTCAAGGGGGGGGTACTGTTGTGAATTCCGTTCTTGGGCTCCCTCCTGTGGTTATGAATGGTACTTTTGTGAGTTCTGCCCTTGGGCTCCCTCTGGTGGTTTCGAGTGGAACTGCTGCTCCTTGAGGTTCTGCGGCAGCTGCTTTCACTAATCGGCCCCACTGGCCTTGCTATTTAACTTGGCTCTGGTCTGTAGTCCTTGCCAGCTGTCAATGTTCTCTGGGTTGGATTCAGATCTCTCCTTGGATTTCTCTGATGGCCTGTCCATTTCAGCATAAGATAAGTTCTTGCTAGTTCTTTGGTTGTCCATTTGCTTTGGACTTTACTGCTCAGTTTAAGTTATGTTTCTTTTTGTCCAGCTTGTCATTATGAAATATTCAGGCTAGCTGGAATCTCTGGGGAAGCAGATTTGCCCCTCCACACCGTGAGTCGGTGTGGAGATCTTTTTTGTAAACTCTGCGTGGATTTTTAGTTTTTAATACTGACCGCACAGTATCCTTTTCTATTTCTGACTATCTAGATTAGAATTGGCCTCCTTTGCTAAAATCTGTTTTCATTTCTGTGTATGTCATTTCCCTCTCTACTCACTGTTAATATTTGTGGGGGGCTATCTTTCCTTTTGGGAATTTCTCTGAGGCAAGATAGTTTTCTGTTTCCATCTTTAGGGGTAGTTAGTTCTTAGGCTGTGACGAGGCATCTAGGGAGTGACAGGAACATCCCACGACTATTTCTAGTGTTGGTGTTAGGATTAGGAACTGCGGTCAGTAAAGCTACCACCTCCTCAGAGCTTGTCCCATGACTCATTTTACCCACCAGGTCATATCAGTGCTTCTCCGTAACCACCAGGTCATAACACTTAACACAATAGTAGCAGTAGCCGTGGGATGTTCCTGTCACTCCCTGGACACCTCGTCACAGCCGGAGAACTAACTACCCCTAAAGGTAGAAACAGGAAAGCTATCTTGCCTCAGAGAAAATCCCCAAAGGAAAGGACAGCCCCCCCACAAATAATGACTGTGAGAGGAGAAGGAAATGACATACGTAGTATGAAACAAGATTTAGCAAAGGAGGCCACTTCTAGCTAGATAGATAGTACAGGATAGAACACTGTGCGGTCAGTAATAAAAACTAGAAAAAGTCCACCACAGAGAAATGCAAAAATCTCCACACCTGACTAAACGTGTGGAGGGCAAAATCTGCTGCCCAGAGCTTCCAGCTTAGCTGAATAGATCCAAACTGATAAGCTGGACAAATGAGCAAAACATAGAATGTGCTGAACAATAAAGTTCACAACAAGTGGACTTCCAAAGGACAAGCAAGGACTTATCTTTGCTGAACGGGTCATAGTGTCAGGGAAATCCAAAAGAGCAGTGACTCCAAGCAGGAACAATTGACAACTGGCATTGATTGAGGGATAAGGCCAGACTAAAATAGCCGAGCCAGAAAGACGATCAGTGGCAGCAGCTGCTGATGCTAAATCCAAAAAGCAGCCATACCACTCAAAACCACAGGAGGGAGCCTGTTGTGAATTTGCTTTTTGCTCCCTCTAGTGGTTACTAGTTTTTTGACTCTGGTTTTTCTGTCATTCCTTTTATCCGCACCTGGGTCGTTAGTTAGGGGTGTTGCTATATAAGCTCCCTGGACCTTCAGTTCAATGCCTGGCAACGTAGTTATCAGAGCTAGTCTGCTGTGCTCTTGTCTACTGATCCTGGTTCCAGTTATATCAGCTAAGTCTGCCTTTTGCTTTTTGCTATTTGTTTTGGTTTTGTATTTTTGTCCAGCTTGTTCCAAATCTATATCCTGACCTTTGCTGGAAGCTCTAGGGGGGCTGGTGTTCTCCCCCCGGACCGTTAGACGGTTCGGGGGTTCTTGAATTTCCAGTGTGGATTTTGATAGGGTTTTTGTTGACCATATAAGTTACCTTTCTTTATTCTGCTATCAGTAAGCGGGCCTCTCTGTGCTAAACCTGGTTCATTTCTGTGTTTGTCATTTCCTCTTACCTCACCGTCATTATTTGTGGGGGGCTTCTATCCAGCTTTGGGGTCCCCTTCTCTGGAGGCAAGAAAGGTCTTTGTTTTCCTCTACTAGGGGTAGCTAGATTCTCCGGCTGGCGCGTGTCATCTAGAATCAACGTAGGAATGATCCCCGGCTACTTCTAGTGTTGGCGTTAGGAGTAGATATATGGTCAACCCAGTTACCACTGCCCTATGAGCTGGATTTTTGTATTCTGCAGACTTCCACGTTCCTCTGAGACCCTCGCCATTGGGGTCATAACAGTTTGCCAGGCCCTTATTAAATGTTTAATGCATTGCAGAAGAGGGATTATAAGAAAGAAGATTCTGAGTTTTTTTTTTCTTCTTCCCCTTTACCTCAGAGTGGCTATGCTTGCTGCAGACATGAATGTCCAGACCTTGATTACAAGTGTGGACCAGCTGGCTACTCGTGTGCAGGGCATACAAGACTATGTTATCAGAAATCCTAGGTCAGCTATTTCTCCGGATCTGCGACGTGTGTTGCAGAGATTTCAGGCTGATAGGCCTGAGTCTTGTCCACCTGACAGACTGTTTGTCCCGGATAAGTGGACCAGCAGAGTCATTTCCGAGGTTCATTCCTCGGTGTTGGCAGGTCACCCGGGAATTTTTGGCACCAGAGATCTGGTGGCCAGGTCCTTTTGGTGGCCTTCCTTGTCAAGGGATGTGCGGTCATTTGTGCAGTCCTGTGGGACTTGTGCTCGAGCTAAGCCTTGCTGTTCTCGTGCCAGCGGTTTGCTCTTGCCCTTGCCTGTCCCGAAGAGACCTTGGACACATATCTCCATGGATTTCATTTCTGATCTTCCGCTATCTCAGGGCATGTCCGTTATCTGGGTGATATGTGATCGCTTCTCCAAGATGGTCCATTTGGTTCCTTTGCCTAAGCTGCCTTCCTCTTCCGATCTGGTTCCTGTGTTTTTCCAGAACGTGGTTCGTTTGCACGGCATCCCTGAGAATATTGTGTCAGACAGAGGATCCCAGTTCGTTTCCAGGTTCTGGCGATCCTTTTGTAGTAGGATGGGCATTGATTTGTCGTTTTCGTCTGCTTTCCATCCTCAGACTAATGGACAGACGGAGCGAACCAATCAGACTTTGGAGGCTTATTTGAGGTGTTTTGTCTCTGCTGATCAGGACGATTGGGTTACATTCTTGCCGTTGGCTGAGTTTGCCCTTAATAATCGGGCTAGTTCCGCCACCTTGGTTTCGCCTTTTTTCTGCAACTCTGGTTTCCATCCTCGCTTTTCTTCGGGTCATGTGGAGCCTTCTGACTGTCCTGGGGTGGATACTGTGGTGGATAGGTTGCAGCAGATCTGGAATCATGTGGTGGACAACTTGAAGTTGTCACAGGAGAAGGCTCAGCGCTTTGCCAACCGCCGCCGCGGTGTGGGTCCCCGACTACGCGTTGGGGATTTGGTATGGCTTTCTTCCCGCTTTGTTCCTATGAAGGTCTCCTCTCCCAAATTTAAACCTCGTTTTATTGGGCCTTACAAGATATTGGAAATCCTTAATCCTGTATCTTTTCGTCTGGATCTTCCTGTGTCGTTTGCTATTCACAATGTATTTCATAGGTCCTTGTTGCGGCGGTACATTGTGCCTGTAGTTCCTTCTGCTGAGCCTCCTGCTCCGGTGTTGGTTGAGGGCGAGTTGGAGTACGTGGTGGAGAAGATCTTGGATTCTCGCCTCTCCAGGCGGAGGCTTCAGTACCTGGTCAAGTGGAAGGGCTATGGTCAGGAGGATAATTCCTGGGTGGTCGCCTCTGATGTTCATGCGGCCGATTTAGTTCGTGCCTTTCATGCCGCTCATCCTGATCGCCCTGGTGGTCGTGGTGAGGGTTCGGTGACCCCTCACTAAGGGGGGGGTACTGTTGTGAATTTGCTTTTTGCTCCCTCTAGTGGTTACTAGTTTTTTGACTCTGGTTTTTCTGTCATTCCTTTTATCCGCACCTGGGTCGTTAGTTAGGGGTGTTGCTATATAAGCTCCCTGGACCTTCAGTTCAATGCCTGGCAACGTAGTTATCAGAGCTAGTCTGCTGTGCTCTTGTCTACTGATCCTGGTTCCAGTTATATCAGCTAAGTCTGCCTTTTGCTTTTTGCTATTTGTTTTGGTTTTGTATTTTTGTCCAGCTTGTTCCAAATCTATATCCTGACCTTTGCTGGAAGCTCTAGGGGGGCTGGTGTTCTCCCCCCGGACCGTTAGACGGTTCGGGGGTTCTTGAATTTCCAGTGTGGATTTTGATAGGGTTTTTGTTGACCATATAAGTTACCTTTCTTTATTCTGCTATCAGTAAGCGGGCCTCTCTGTGCTAAACCTGGTTCATTTCTGTGTTTGTCATTTCCTCTTACCTCACCGTCATTATTTGTGGGGGGCTTCTATCCAGCTTTGGGGTCCCCTTCTCTGGAGGCAAGAAAGGTCTTTGTTTTCCTCTACTAGGGGTAGCTAGATTCTCCGGCTGGCGCGTGTCATCTAGAATCAACGTAGGAATGATCCCCGGCTACTTCTAGTGTTGGCGTTAGGAGTAGATATATGGTCAACCCAGTTACCACTGCCCTATGAGCTGGATTTTTGTATTCTGCAGACTTCCACGTTCCTCTGAGACCCTCGCCATTGGGGTCATAACAGGAGCCCAAGAGCAGAATTCACAAAAGTGCTACTTACAACCACCGGAAGGAGCCCAAGAGCGGAATTCACAACAGGCCCTGGGTTCCTCCTAATGCAGGACAATGCCAGACCTCATGTGGCTGGAGTGTGTCAGCAGCTCCTGCAGGATGAAGGCATTGAAGCTATGGACTGGCCCACCCATTCCCCAGACCTGAATCCAATTGAACACATCTGAGACATCATGTCTCGCACCACCCACCAACATCACATTGCACCACAGAATGTCCAGGAGTTGGTGGATGCTTTAGTCCAGGTCTGGGAGGAGATCCCTCAGAAGACCATCCACCGCCTCATCTGGAGTATGCCCAGGCATTGTAGGGAGATCATACAGGCACGTGGAGGCCACACAGACTACTGAGCATCATTTCCTTGTCTTGAGGCATTTCCACTGAAGTTGGATCAGCCTGTAACTTCATTTTCCACTTTGATTTTGAGCATCATTCCAACTCCAGACCTCCGTGGGATATTAGTTATGACTTACGTTGATCATTTTTAGGTTTTATTGTTTTCAACACATTCCACTATGTAATGAATAAAGATTTACAACTGAAATATTTCATTCAGTGATATCTAGGATGTGGGATTTTAGTGTTCCCTTTATTTTTTTGAGCAGTATATATATATATATATATATATATATATATATATATATATATATATATATATATATACTGTACACACCCTGGAATGGTCACTGCTACTCCACAATAACAAAAGTGAACTACTAGCTACCACCAATTGTTTTACAGGCCGATTAGACACCCGTTACAGCAGGGGTCCCCAACCTGTAGCCCGGGAGCCACATGTGGCTGTGGTCCCATGAATTGTGGCTCGCGGCTGTCTGCCAGGTTGGTGCATTAGCTCCAGGTCTAGCAAACAGGTATGAAAAGCACATCTCAAAATGGTGAATATTGTGAGCAGCTCTACACAGAAGAGCAGATTTGGATGCCCATATGTTTAGAGATAATTTAACTATGGTAAGCTGGAGACCGGATGTGCTCGTGACCCTCTCTCAGAGCTGAATGTGGCTCTCAATGTCAGAAAGGTTGAGGACCACTGCGTTACAGGTAGCGTATAGCTTCAAGGGTGCGGTTTACAGAACAAGAGGAACAAAGCTATTCAATTTTAAGTATTTAATCTGGAAAGGTAAGAGGTGCTTATAAAAAATATATAAAGGTGATAAAAAATAGGAACAAAACAATATGATATATACAATTATATACAATAAAATGGAATAACGAAAAGAGAAGTACTAAACCTGATGTTGCAGGAATGGCTCTTATATTTCTAAAGGTAAGCACTCCGATTGGAAAAATGGAACACTCTCACAAGTAACTATGTTTTCCAGAATGAACGACACCCAAACTATCATTTATACCTCCCTGTGGTGAGCCCATGTGGCAGCTGGTTGTGGGATATGCTAGGTCTTTTAGCAGATTATGAGATCCCCAATTTACAGGACATCTTCACCCCTGGAGGTCCCAGGCAGTAGATATTATTGTCTTGTTTCCTATTTTGATTTTATCTTTCTGTAGAGATGAAACATGGAATGGATAGCATCATCCATCATGGTGTTATTACTTAACCCCTTAATCCCGTATGACGTACTATCCCGTCAAGGTGACCTGGGACTTAATTCCCGGTGACGGGATAGTACGTCATACGCGATCGGCCGCGCTCACGGGGGGAGCGCGGCCGATCGCAGCCGGGTGTCAGCTGCCTATCGCAGCTGACATCCGGCACTATGTGCCAGGAGCGGTCACGGACCGCCCCCTGCACATTAACCCCCGGCACACCGCGATCAAACATGATCGCAGTGTACCGGCGGTATAGGGAAGCATCGCGCAGGGAGGGGGCTCCCTGCGGGCTTCCCTGAGACCCCCGGAGCAACGCGATGTGATCGCGTTGCTCCGAGGGTCTCCTACCTCCTTCCTCCCTGCAGGTCCCGGATCCAAGATGGCCGCGGCATCCGGGTCCTGCAGGGAAGGAGGTGGCTTACCGAGTGTCTGCTCAGAGCAGACGCTGGTAAGCCTGCACCGATGTAAGTGAGATCGGTGATCTGACAGAGTGCTGTGCACACTATCAGATCATCGATCTGTGATGTCCCCCCCTGGGACAAAGTAAAAAAGTTAAAAAAAAAATTTTCCACATGTGTAAAAAAAAAAAAAAAAAAAAATCCTAAATAAATAATAAAAAAAAATATATATTATTCCCATAAATACATTTCTTTATCTAAATAAAAAAAACAAAACAATAAAAGTACACATATTTAGTATCGCCGCGTCCGTAACGACCCAACCTATAAAACTGGCACACTAGTTAACCCCTTCAGTAAAAAAAAAAAAAAAAAACGAGGCAAAAAACAACGCTTTATTACCATACCGCCGAACAAAAAGTGGAATAACACGCGATCAAAAAGACTGATATAAATAACCATGGTACCGCTGAAAACATCATCTTGTCCTGCAAAAAACAAGCTGCCATACAGCATCATCAGCAAAAAAATAAAAAAGTTATAGTCCTGAGAATAAAGCGATACCAAAATAATTATTTTTTCTAGAAAATAGTTTTTATCGTATAAAAGCGACAAAACATAAAAAAATGATATAAATGAGGTATCACTGTAATCGTACTGACCCGAAGAATAAAACTGCTTTATCAATTTTACCAAACGTGGAATGGTATAAACGCCTCTCCCAAAAGAAATTCATGAATAGCTGGTTTTTGGTCATTCTGCCTCACAAAAATCGGAATAAAAAGTGATCAAAAATGGTCACGTGTCCGAAAATGTTACTAATAAAAACGTCAGCTCGTCCCGCAAAAAACAAGACCTCACATGACTCTGTGGAGCAAAATGTGGAAAAATTATAGGTCTCAAAATGTGGAGACGCAAAAACTTTTTTGCTATAAAAAGCGTCGCTGGTTTCACACTTGCGTTTTTGTCTGCAGCGTTTTTTGCTCAAAAAAACGCATGCTTTTTTTCCCTATATTTAACATTGAAAAATCATGCGTTTTTTGTACGCGTTTGGTCACGTTTTCAAACGCATGCGTTTTTTTTCTGCATGCGTTCATTTTCAGAAATGCGTTTGCGTTAAAAACACATGCGTTTTTATCGAAAAAAAAACAGAAAACACACTGAAAAGCCACCCACCACCATCAAGGTGATAAAGGGATCCAAACCCTAACCCTAACTCTACCCCTAACCTCACCCCTAACCGTTTAATGAACATTTTCAAAAGTCATAGTACCACGTATTTAAGTGCCACGTATTTAAGTGCCACGTATTTCAGTGCCACATATTTCAGTGCCACGTATTTCAGTGCCACGTATCACGTATTTCAGTGCCACGTGTTTCAGTGCCACGTATTTAAGTGCCACGTATCACGTATTTCAGTGCCACGTATCACGCATTTCAGTGCCACGTATTTAAGTGCCACGTATTTCAGTGCCACGTATTTCAGTGCCACGTATTTCAGTGCCACGTATTTCAGTGCCACGTATTTCAGTGCCACGTATTTCAGTGCCACGTATCACGTATTGCAGTGCCACGTGTTTCAGTGCCACATATCACGTATTTCAGTGCCACGTATTTCAGTGCCATGTATTTAAGTGCCACGTATTTCAGTGCCACGTATTTCAGTGCCACGTATTTCAGTGCCACGTATTTCAGTCACGTTTAGGGTTAGGGTTAGGGGTAGGGTTAGGGTTAGGGCTAGGGTTGGAGGTAAAGTTAGGGTTAGGGTTGGGGCTAAAGTTAGGGTTGGGGCTAAAGTTAGGGTTAGGGTTTGGATTACATTTACGGTTTGGATTAGGGTTGGGATTAGAATTATGGGTGTGTCAGGGCTAGGGGTGTGGTTAGGGTTACCGTTGGGATTAGGGTTAGGGGTGTGTTTGGGTTAGGGTTTCAGGTAGAATTGGGGAGTTTCCACTGTCCAGGCACATCAGGGGCTCTCCAAATGCGACATGGCGTCCAATCTCAATTCCAGCCAATTCTGCGTTGAAAAAGTAAAACAGTGCTCCTTCCCTTCCGAGCTCTCCCGTGCGCCCAAAAAGGGGTTTACCCCAACATATGGGTTATCAGCGTACTCGGGACAAATTGAACAACAACTTCTGGGGTCCAAGTTCTCTTGCTATCCTTGGGAAAATAAAAATTTGGGGGGCTAAAAATCATTTTTGTGGGAAAAAAAGATGTTTTATTTTCACGGCTCTGCGTTATAAACTGTAGTGAAACACTTGGGGGTTCAAAGTTATCACAACACATCTAGATAAGTTCCTTGGGAGGTCTAGTTTCCAATATGGGGTCACTTGTGGGGGGTTTGTACTGTTTGGGTACATCAGGGGCTCTGCAAATGCAATGTGACGCCTGCAGACCAATCCATTTAAGGCTGCATTCCAAATGGCGCTCCTTTCCTTCCGAGCTCTGTCATGCGCCCAAACAGTGGTTCCCCCCCACATATGGGGTATCAGCGAACTCAGGACAAATTGGAAAACAAATTTTGGGGTCCAATTTATTCTGTTACCCTTGTAGAAATACAAAGCTGGGGGCTAAAAAATCATTTTTGAGAAAAAAAAAAAATTATTTTCACGGCTCTGCGTTATAATCTGTAGTGAAACACTTGGGGGTTCAAAGCTCTCAAAACACATCTAGATAAGTTCCTTAGGGGGTCTACTTTCCAAAATGGTGTCACTTGTGGGGGGTTTCAATGTTTAGGCACATCAGGGGCTCTCCAAACGCAACATGGCGTCCCATCTCAATTCCAGTCAATTTTGCATTGAAAAGTCAAATGGCGCTCCTTCCCTTCCAAGCTCTGCCATGCACCCAAACAATGGTTTACACCCACATATGGGGTATCAGCGTACTCAGGACAAATTGCACAACATTTTTTTGGGTCCAATTTCTTCTCTTACCCTTGGGAAAATAAAATATTGGGGGCGAAAAGATCATTTTTGTGAAAAAATATGATTTTTTATTTTTACGGCTCTGCATTATAAACTTCTGTGAAGCACTTGGTGGGTCAAAGTGCTCACCACACATCTAGATAAGTTCCTTAGGGGGTCTACTTTCCAAAATGGTGTCACTTGTAGGGAGTTTCAATATTTAGGCACATCAGGGGCTCTCCAAACGCAACATGGCGTCCCATCTCAATTCCAGTCAATTTTGCATTGAAAAGTCAAAGGGCGCTCCTTCCCTTCCAAGCTCTGCCATGTGCCCAAACAATGGTTTACACCCACATATGGGGTATCAGCGTACTCAGGACAAATTGCACAACATTTTTTGGGGTCCAATTTCTTCTCTTACCCTTGGGAAAATAAAAAATTGGGGGCGAAAAGATCATTTTTGTGAAAAAATATGATTTTTTATTTTTACGGCTCTGCATTATAAACTTCTGTGAAGCACTTGGTGGGTCAAAGTGCTCAACACACATCTAGATAAGTTCCTTAGGGGGTCTACTTTCCAAAATGGTGTCACTTGTAGGAGGTTTCAGTGTTTAGGCACATCAGGGGCTCTCCAAACGCAACATGGCGTCCCATCTCAATTCCAATCAATTTTGCATTGAAAAGTCAAATGGCGCTCCTTCCCTTCCAAGCTCTGCCATGCACCCAAACAATGGTTTACACCCACACATGGGGTATCAGCGTACTCAGGACAAATTGCACAACATTTTTTGGGGTCCAATTTCTTCTCTTACCCTTGGGAAAATAAAACATTGGGGGCGAAAAGATCATTTTTGTGAAAAAATATGATTTTTTATTTTTACGGCTCTGCATTATAAACTTCTGTGAAGCACTTGGTGGGTCAAAGTGCTCACCACACATCTAGATAAGTTCCTTAGGGGGTCTACTTTCCAAAATGGTGTCACTTGTAGGGAGTTTCAATATTTAGGCACATCAGGGGCTCTCCAAACGCAACATGGCGTCCCATCTCAATTCCAGTCAATTTTGCATTGAAAAGTCAAAGGGCGCTCCTTCCCTTCCAAGCTCTGCCATGTGCCCAAACAATGGTTTACACCCACATATGGGGTATCAGCGTACTCAGGACAAATTGCACAACATTTTTTGGGGTCCAATTTCTTCTCTTACCCTTGGGAAAATAAAAAATTGGGGGCGAAAAGATCATTTTTGTGAAAAAATATGATTTTTTATTTTTACGGCTCTGCATTATAAACTTCTGTGAAGCACTTGGTGGGTCAAAGTGCTCAACACACATCTAGATAAGTTCCTTAGGGGGTCTACTTTCCAAAATGGTGTCACTTGTAGGGGGTTTCAGTGTTTAGGCACATCAGGGGCTCTCCAAACGCAACATGGCG
Organism: Ranitomeya variabilis; assembly: GCF_051348905.1. Classification (NCBI taxonomy): domain Eukaryota; kingdom Metazoa; phylum Chordata; class Amphibia; order Anura; family Dendrobatidae; genus Ranitomeya; species Ranitomeya variabilis. The sequence continues at coordinate 217,249,441 of NC_135235.1, forward strand.
TCCCATCTCAATTCCAATCAATTTTGCATTGAAAAGTCAAATGGCGCTCCTTCCCTTCCAAGCTCTGCCATGCGCCCAAACAATGGTTTACACCCACATATGGGGTATCAGCGTACTCAGGACAAATTGTACAACAACTTTTGGGGTCCATTTTCTCCTGTTACCCTTGGTAAAATAAAACAAATTGGAGCTGAAATAAATTTTGTGTGAAAAAAAGTTAAATGTTCATTTTTATTTAAACATTCCAAAAATTCATGTGAAACACCTGAAGGGTTAATAAACTTCTTGAATGTGGTTTTGAGCACCTTGAGGGGTGCAGTTTTTAGAATGGTGTCACACTTGGGTATTTTCTATCATATAGACCCCTCAAAATGACTTCAAATGAGATGTGGTCCCTAAAAAAAATGGTGTTGTAAAAATGAGAAATTTCTGGTCAAATTTTAACCCTTATAACTCCCTAACAAAAAAAATTTTGGTTCCAAAATTGTGCTGATGTAAAGTAGACATGTGGGAAATGTTACTTATTAAGTATTTTGCGTGACATATGTCTGTGATTTAAGGGCATAAAAATTCAAAGTTGGAAAATTGCGAAATTTTCAAAATTTTTGCCAAATTTCCGTTTTTTTCACAAATAAACGCAAGTTATATAGAATAAATTTTACCACTAGCATGAAGTACAATATGTCACGAGAAAACAATGTCAGAATCGCCAAGATCCGTCAAAGCGTTCCAGAGTTATAGCCTCATAAAGGCACAGTGGTCAGAATTGTAAAAATTGGCCCGGTCATTAACGTGCAAACCACCCTCGGGGCTTAAGGGGTTAAAGGGGTTAGAAAGGCATTACGGTGATGTGAGTGAATGCGCTACATTCATCCATTTGCTACAACATCCCGAAAATATATCTCCCATAAAAATTGGATCAGTCCAAACCCCGATATTCATCAATAACTACTTTCTCTAAAAAGTTTCTTAACAGTGCTTTGATCATGGGAAGTTCTTGCCTGGGAAGTTGGGAATTGTACTTTTTCCACCACTGCGTAAACGAATCCTAGTCTTGATGTCTTTTTCCCAGACAAATCTCCTGTTGTAATTACCTGTTCATCGTAGGAGGCCCCTACTTTACTGGAGGTTAAAGTGTCAGTTTCCTCTCACTTCCCCAGTTATAATCAGTTTTCCTCTTCCCCAGCCACAATTAAACCCATATGTTCAATGTGAAGTGGCACTTTAATGGAGGTTGAAGTGTCAGCTCTTTCTCATTTCACCAGTTATAAATAATCCCATAAATCAATGTGAGGGTAACATGACCCCTCTCCGGAGATGGTATTATGGATTTTAATTTTTTGCTACAACAACTAAACTCAACATTAGATCTCGACATTTAATAGGACACTATCAAAGCTTAAGGTATAGAAGGCACACTATGCAAAATTTTTAATGAATCCCAATTGCAAAATTGAATTTTAGCCGCAATTACATACAGATAAGTAAAAAGTAAACAAATGTCATCAAAAGTTGGACAACTATTTTAGGAGAACATGGTGTTATATTGCATTGACCTAGATCTGATTGTGTACTGAGGCTCAAGAGTTAATTTTCCATTTCACAATAAAGTCCCATTTTCAGGACTATAGGAGACCCCCAGGGTTAGAAAAAAGTAAAAAAAAGTAATCATTATATCTAACTTGACTTGTTGTCTAAAGAGGTGGTGGAGAACTTATCACTAACTTGTCTGCGGTAGAGCTTCTTTTTTAGCGTTTAACGTTTGAAGATTGGGTTAATATTGAGAGGACTCGTGTTTATTAGCGTAGTCGTCATACCCCGGTGCCCTCTAACAATGGCGCTTGCTAAAAATCCTATCCCGTAAAGTTGATCTCTATTGTATGTTTGTGTTTTGATATTTGTATTATCACACTTACTAAAAAAATTGAGGTTGGTGGAAGGAGAGTTTAATATCTCGTAAAAATCCCTGAGCTCCCGCGATTCTGATATCCCTGATGATGACTTCCCTGATTGAGATGGTTTAGGGAATCCTACATTGAGCAGTGGGTTGGACACGATGACCCTGGAGGTCCCTTCCAACTCTAACATTCTAGGATTCTATAATTCTACTGCTCTTTTCAGTTTTGTAATGCATCACTCCACCGGTTTCATAGGCAGTGAAGCAAGAGGTGGCGTACCGGTGAGACCATTTTCCACCTCAGCTTGGAAGAATGGACATAGACATGACTGGAAACCCTGCAAGAGTCAGAGGAGCCACACTCATGAGATAGATAGTTGTGTATAGGCCGTGTCCACAGCATCGGGAGGAGGAACCAGAATTTTGGAAACTGCGGGGGAAGCATTTCCAGAAGATAAACAAAGACAGTCTCGTGTTAGCAATGGACCTAGAAAAAGCAGAAAGTCTAGAGGGTTAAGTTCCCAATGGTGGAGACCTCAAAGATGGCCATGGAGGACTTAGAGACCAGGCAATGCTTTGCACAGGAAAAGCACAGGAATTGTGGAGACAACTAGGGTTGAGCGACTTTCATTTTTTTAAGATCGAGTCGGGTTTTGCGAAACCCGACTTTGTCCAAAGTCGAGTCGAGTGAAGTCGGCCGATTATCGCGAAAAGTCGGGGATCGACCGAAACATGAAACCCAATGCAAGTCAATGGGGAAGCATAGTCGGCAGTGAGTGGAGGCCAGGAAAACACCTACAGTGCCCATTTTAATGCCAAAAACATCCATTCTTGTTTCTGAAGCTTGTCAATCTTAATTAACTTTCTAATAATAGTTGGGCATTGGAAATTGGGGGTCATTTGGCAAAAGTTGTGGAGGGTAGGGCTGGTTCAAGGTTTTAGTGGGCCCAGGAAACGTGGACTACGTCACGGCGGTGGAGCAGTGAGAGGTAAGTATTTCAACTTTGCAAGTGCTGTGATCCTGAGCAAGCAGGGAGGCCCACTCGTTCGCATTGGCACTGGCACAGGGCCCCTCAAAGTACGGCGGTGTGTTTGCATGGCGGGGGCGCCTCCCACCGGCAGTGACACTTTTGCGTACTCTGAGGGGCCCTGTGCCTGTGACATCGCCAACGAGTATGCCCCCCTACCTGTTGAAGAAACCTGCACTTTCATCTGCACCTTCCTCTTTGTCCCTGTGTAAGGTGGTATAGTATGCGCGAAGGGGAACCTGACTTTCAGCAGGGTCAGATTGTGGCTGTGTAGCGTGCAAGGGGAATGTAGTGGTCTGGGTCAAAGTACCACAAGACTCATCTAGCACCGGCTGGGCAATGGGCAGGATGAGGACGAAACACTGATATAGGCCCAAATAATAAAGTGGGTAAAATGCAGTTCAAAATTGGTAACAGGACTAACCAGGTGGCATTGCTTAGTTCAGTGGAGTAGAAAACCCAGGAGCGGCAGACACCGTTAGTAGGGCCGAACCACACTAGTAGGCCTTATGCAGTTTAACCCCTTCATGACCCAGCCTATTTTGGCCTTAATGACCTTGCCGCTTTTTGCAATTCTGACCAGTGTCCCTTTATGAGGTAATAACTCAGGAACGCTTCAACGGATCCTAGCGATTCTGAGATTGTTTTTTCGTGACATATTGGGCTTCATGTTAGTGGTAAATTTAGGTTAGGTCGATAATTTCTGAGTTTATTTGTGAAAAAAACGGAAATTTGGCAAAAATTTTGAAAATTTTGCAATTTTCACATTTTGAATTTTTATTCTGTTAAAACAGAGTTATGTGACACAAAATAGTTAATAAATAACATTTCCCACATGTCTACTTTACATCAGCACAATTTTGGAAACAATTTTTTTTTTTGCTAGGAAGTTATAAGGGTTAAAATTTGACCAGTGATTTCTCATTTTTACAACAAAATTTACAAAACCATTTTTTTTAGGGACCAACTCACATTTGAAGTCAGTTTGAGGGTTCTATATGGCTGAAAATACCCAAAAGTGACACCATTCTAAAAACTGCACCCCTCAAGGTGCTCAAAACCACATTCAAGAAGTTTATTAACCCTTCGGTTGTTTCACAGCAGCAGAAGCAACATGGAAGGAAAAAATGAACATTTAACTTTTTAGTCACAAAAATGATATTTTAGCAAAATTTTTTTTATTTTCCCAAGGGTAAAAGGAGAAACTGGACCACGAACTTTGTTGACCAATTTATCCTGAGTACGCTGATACCTCATATGTGGGGGTAAACCACTGTTTGGGCGCACGGCATGGCTCGGAAAGGAAGGAGCGCCATTTGACTTTTTCAATGAAAAATTGGCTCCAATCTTTAGCGGACACCATGTCGCGTTTGGAGAGCCCCGTGTGCCTAAACATTGGAGCTCCCCCACAAGTGACCCCATTTTGGAAACTAGACCCCCCAAGGAACTTATCTAGAAGCATAGTGAGCACTTTAAACCCCCAGGTGCTTCACGAATTGATCCGTAAAAATGAAACAGTACTTTTTTTTCACAAAAAAATTATTTTAGCCTCAATTTTTTCATTTTCACATGGGCAACAGGATAAAATGGATCCTAAAATTTGTTGGACAATTTCTCCTGGGTACACCGATACCTCACATGTGGGGGTAAACCACTGTTTGGGCACATGGTAAGGCTCGGAAGGGAAGGAGCGCCATTTGACTTTTTGAATGAAAAATTATCTCCATCGCTAGCAGACACCATGTCACGTTTGGAGAGCCCCTGTGTGCCTAAACATTGGAGCGCTCCCACAAGTGACCCCATTTTGGAAACTAGACCCCCCAAGGAACTTATCTAGAAGCATAGTGAGCACTTTAAACTCTCAGGTGCTTCACAAATTGATCCGTAAAAATGAAAAAGTACTTTTTTTTCACACAAAATTTCTTTTAGCCTCAATTTTTTCATTTTCACATGGGCAACAGGATAAAATGGATCCTAAAATTTGTTGGGCAATTTCTGCTGAGTACGTTGGTACCTCATATGTGTGGGTAAACCACTGTTTGGGTGCACGGCAAGGCTCGGAAGGGGAGGCGTGCCATTTGACTTTTTGAATGGAAAATTAGCTCCAATCGTTAGCGGACACCATGTCGCGTTTGGAGAGCCCCTGTGTGCCTAAACATTGGAGCTCCCCTACAAGTGACCCCATTTTGGAAACTAGACCCCCCAAGGAACTTATCTAGATGCATAGTGAGCACTTATAACCCCCAGGTGCTTCACAGAAGTTTATAACGCAGAGCCGTGAAAATAAAAAATAATTTTTCTTTCCTCAAAAATGATTTTTAGCCCAGAATTTTTTATTTTCCCAAGGGTAATAGGAGAAATTGGACCCCAAATGTTGTTGTCCAGTTTGTCCTGAGTACGATGATACCCCATATGTGGGGGTAAACCACTGTTTGGGCGCACGGCAGGGCTCGGAAGGGAAGGCATGCCATTTAACTTTTTAAATGGAAAATTAGCTCCAATCATTAGCGGACACCATGTCACGTTTGGAGAGCCCCTGTGTGCCTAAACATTGGAGCTCCCGCACAAGTGACCCCATTTTGGAAACTAGACCTCCCAAGGAACTAATCTAGATGTATGGTGAGCACTTTGAACCCCCAAGTGCTTCGCAGAAGTTTATAACGCAGAGCCGTGAAAATAAAAAATAATTTTTCTTTTCTCAAAAATGATTTTTTAGCCCACAATTTTTTATTTTCCCAAGGGTAACAGGAGAAATTGGACCCCAAAAGTTGTTGACCAGTTTCTCCTGAGTACGCTGATACCCCATATGTGGGGGTAAACCACTGTTTTGGCACACGTCGGAGTTCGGAAGGGAAGTAGTGACGTTTTGAAATGCAGACTTTGATGGAATGCTCTGCGGGCGTCAGGTTGCGTTTGCAGAGCCCCTAATGTGCCTAAACAGTAGGAACTCCCCACAAGTGACTCCATTATGGAAACTAGACCCCCAAGGGAACTTATCTAGCTGTGTGGTGAGCACTTTAAACCCCCAAGTGCTTCACAGAAGTTTATAACGCAGAGCCGTGAAAATAATAAATGTGTTTCCTTTCCTCAAAAATATTTTTTTAGCCCAGAATTTTTTATTTTTGCAAGGGTAACAGGAGAAATTGGACCCCAAAAGTTGTTGTCCAGTTTCTCCTGAGTACGCTGATACCCCATATGTGGGGGTAAACCACTGTTTGGGCACATGCCGGGGCTCGGAAGGGAAGTAGTGACGTTTTGGAATGCAGACTTTGATGGAATGGTCTGCGGGCGTCACGTTGCATTTGCAGAGCCCCTGATGTGCCTAAACAGTAGAAACACCCCACAAGTGACCCCATTTTGGAAACTAGACCCCCCAAGGAACTTATCTAGATGTGTGATGAGCACGTTCAACCCCCAAGTGCTTCACAGAAGTTTACAACGCAGAGCCGTGAAAATAAAAAAATCATTTTTCTTTCCTCAAAAAAGATGTTTTAGCAAGCAATTTTTTATTTTCACAAGGGTAACAGGAGAAATTGGGCCCCAATGTTTGTTGCCCAGTTTGTTGTGAGTACAGTGATACCTCATATGTGGGGGTAAACCACTGTTTGGGCGCACGTCAGGGCTCGGAAGGGAAGTAGTGACATTTGAAATGCAGACTTTGATGGAATGGTCTGCGGGCGTCACGTTGCATTTGCAGAGCCCCTGATGTGCCTAAACAGTAGAAACACCCCACAAGTGACCCCATTTTGGAAACTAGACCCCCGAAGGAACTTATCTAGATGTGTGGTGAGCACTTTCAACCCCCAAGTGCTTCACAGAAGTTTATAACGCAGAGCCGTGAAAATAAAAAATAATTGTTCTTTCCTCAAAAATTATTAGGCTGGTTTCACACTTGCGTTTTTGTCTGCAGCGTTTTTTGCACAAAAAACGCATGCGTTTTTCCCCCTATATTTAACATTGAAAACGCATGCGTTTTTTTGTACGCGTTTGGTCGCGTTTTCAAACGCATGCGTTTTTTTTCTGCATGCGTTCTTTTTCAAAAATGCAACCTGTAGTATTTTTTTGCGCGTTTTTTTTGCCGCGAAAAAACGCATGCGTTTTTTCGCGGCAAAAAAATGCATTGCTGTCTATGTAAACGCATGCGTTTTTAAGCACATGCGTTTGTTTGCGTTAAAAACGCATGCGTTTTTATAGAAGAAACCCAGAAAACAGACTGAAAAGCCACCCACCACCATCAAGGTGATAAAGTGATCCAAACCCTAACCCTAATGTTTCCACGGTCAGGAAACGCTGCTTTTTTGACGCTGCGCAGAGCTGCAGCGTCAAACAAGCAGCGTCCAGATGTTCCAGCATAGTGGAGGGGATTTTATGAAATCCCGTCTCCACTATGTGTGGAAACCCGCACGCGGCGGCCCTGCGACTACGGACATGCTGCGCGTCTTTTCAGATCGCAGCATGTCCGTTCACCTTGCGGGGACGCAAGGCATATCACAGGGCGCTATGGGAGAGAGCGATCATCCCGGATGTGAAGAGTTAACACATCCGGCATGATCGCGTCCCAGAAAGGGGGCGGGGCTTAGCGCCGAGCGGCTTTGCCGCTGCGGCGATACCGCCGGCCATCCTGACAGTGGAAACATACCCTAACTCTACCCCTAACCTCACCCCTAACCATTTAATGAACATTTTCTGACAGTCATAGTGCCACGTATTTAAGTGCCACGTATCACTTATTTCAGTGCCACATATTTCAGTGCCAAGTATTTCAGTGCCACGTATTTCAGTGCCACGTACCACGTATTCAGTGCCACGTACCACGTATTCAGTGCCACGTACCACGTATTTCAGTGCCACGTATTTCAGTGCCACGTATCACGTATTGAGTGCCACGTATTTAAGTGCCACGTACCACGTATTCAGTGCCACGTACCACGTATTCAGTGCCACGTACCACGTATTTCAGTACCACGTATTTCAGTGCCACGTACCACGTATTTCAGTGCCACGTATCACGTATTCAGTGCCACGTATTTCAGTGCCACGTACCACGTATTCAGTGCCACGTACCACGTATTCAGTGCCACGTACCACGTATTTCAGTGCCACGTACCACGTATTTAAGTGCCACGTATTTCAGTGCCACGTATCACGTATTCAGTGCCACGTATTTCAGTGCCACGTACCACGTATTCAGTGCCACGTACCACGTATTTCAGTGCCACGTATTTCAGTGCCACGTATCACGTATTTCAGTGCCACGTATTTCAGTGCCACGTATTTCAGTGCCACGTATTTCAGTGCCACGTATTTCAGTTACGTTTAGGGGTTAGGGGTAGGGTTAGGGTTAGGGTGACCAGGACATTCTTCTAATAAAAAGCTACCCCTAACCCTAACCCTAGCTAATTCTACTATTAGTGGATTTTCTAGTTGATTTTTTCATGGGGGAAAAAAAAAAAAAAAAAACGCATGCGTCTAAAAAACGCGGCGTTTTGCCGCGATTACATGCGTTTTTTCACCACATGCGTTTTTTCAAAAACGCATGCAGATCAAAACGCAAGTGTGAAACCAGTCTTACTATATTCTGCTATTAGTCAGTGGGCCTCTCTTTGCTAAATCTAGTTCATTCTTACGTTTGTCTTTTCTTCTTACCTCACCGTTATTATTTGTTGGGGGCTTGTATTACTTTGGGGTCTTTTCTCTGGAGGCAAGAGAGGTCTTATTTTCCCTGATAGGGGTAGTTAGTTCTCCGGCTGGCGCGAGACGTCTAGGACCAACGTAGGCACGTTCCCCGGCTGCTGTTAATGTTTGCGCTAGGATCAGGTATATGGTCAGCCTAGTTACCACTTCCCTATGAGCTGGTATTTATGTTTTGCAGACTTTGCTGTGATCTTTGAGGTCCCCTGCCATTGGGATCATAACAGCTGTGTTACAAATGAAGTGTTTGGGCGACAACAGACACACCGCGGAAATACTGGCCGAATACTTGCAGCAAGAAACTCAGTCATGGCTGGGCAGTGTACATCTTGAGGCAGGCAAGGTAGTCAGTGATAACGGAAGGAATTTTATGGCTGCCATAGCCCTTTCAGAACTGAAACACATACCTTGCCTGGCTCACACCTTGAACCTGGTGGTGCAGTGCTTCCTGAAAAATTATCCGAGGTTACCAGCCCTGCTCCTGAAGGTGCGAAGACTTTGCTCGCACATCCGCCGGTCGCCTGTACACTCCAGCCGTATGCTGAACCATCAGCGATCGCTGAATCTTCCCCAGCACCGCCTAAGGCTAGGTTCACATTGAGTTAGGGCAATCCGTTAAGCGCATAGCGCTAGCGGATTGCGCTAACGCAATGTTTGTTTAGGGTCCGCATTCGGCGTCCCCGCTAGCGCAGATCCCCGATCTGCGGTAGCGAGGAAAGGACCTCGGGCGCACCTCGGACGCTGCAAGCAGCGTCCGAGGTCCGTCACAAAAGAACGGCACATCGCTAGCGCATGCTGAAAATGGCATGCGCTAGCGATGCGCTATAGGCAAAAATAACATTGCTGTCAATGGGTGTGCTAACGGACCCGTTGCACGGCGTTAATTGCGACATTTTTGCCGTGCAACGCAGTCCGTTAGCGTTCACCCATTAACGCAATGTGAACCTAGCCTAATTGACATTGCAACAAGGTGGAACTCCACACTGCACATGCTTCAGAGGCTGTACGAACAGAGGCGTGCTGTAATTTATTTGTGGGAGGATACACATACACGGGCAGGCACTTGGATGGCAGACATGGAGTACTGGTGTGCAGTGGTCGAAGCTACAAGACCTCTGTCAAGTCCTTCAGTGTTTTGAGGAATGCACACGGCTGGTAAGTGCAGACAACACCATCATAAGCATGAGCATCCCACTAATGTGTCTGCTGATGCAAAGTTTGACGCACGTTAAGGAGCAGGCCTCTGCAGCCGAGGAGGAGGGAAGCCTTGATGACAGTCAGCCATTGTTTGCTCAGGGAACTCTCCTGGACGAGGTGGCAGACGAAGAGGAGGATGATGGGGATGAATATTTATGGGAGGAGGATGCTTCTCAGGGGGCAATAGAAACTGGTGGCATTGCAAGGTCAGGTACAGGGTTGTTGATTTGCAAGAAAGTGCTCCTCAACCCTGCACAAGCAGTGAATTGACACCTGGAACATTGGCCCACATGGCTGAGTATGCCTTGCGTATCCTAAAAAGGGACCCCCGCATTATCAAAATGATGACCGATGATGATTACTGCTTGGCCTGCCTCCTGGATCCACGATATAAAGGAAAATTACAAAATATCATGCCACATGAGAACCTTGAGCAAATATTGGCTACCAAACAAGCAACTCTCGTAGACCATTTGGTTCAGGCATTCCCAGCACACAGCGGCGGTGATGGTTCTCACACGAGCCGTAGGGGGCAACATGGCAGAGGTGTTAGAGGTGCACAAATCCGAAGTGGCGTTGGTCAGAGGGGTTTTATGACCAGGTTGTGGAGTGATTTCGCAATGACCGCTGACACGACAGGTACTGCTGCATCGATTCAAAGTGACAGGAGACAGCATTTTTCCAGTATGGTTATGAACTACGTTTCCTCCCTTATCGATGTTCTCCCTAACAGGTCATTCCCCTTTGATTACTGGGCATCTAAAATAGACACCTGGCCTGAATTGGCAGAATATGCATTACAGGAGCTCGCTTGCCCTGCTGCTAGTCTGATATCCGAAAGAGTCTTCAGTGCTACTGGTTCAATACTGACCGAAAAAAGGACACGTCTGGCTACCTGAAATGTCGATGATCTAACCTTCATTAAAATGAACCAATCATGGATTTCCAATTATTTGGACCCACCTTCCCCTGCTGACACGTAGCTTGCATGAAAAATGTTTTGCTTTTGGCCTCCTCTTACTGACTGCTCCAATTCCTCCATTTGCAGCTGCTGAATGTCCACCATAGGCTATTTTTATACCTCCCTAAATGGGCTGACTCCCCCCACAGGGCCGTGGTCACCACCTGGCGCAAGCACCCGTGCGAGTGCCGTTTGCCTGGACAGGTGGGTGGGCCCACTCTTGGGCGACGGCACTGGCACAGGGTCCTTCATAGTACAATGAAGTGTCTCTGACGGTGGTGGTGCACAACCAACGTCAGACACACCATCGTAATATGAGGGGCCCTGTGCCAGTACCGCTGCCCACAATAGAGTGTTCCCCCTCAGCTCGAACAGTGCTCTACCACTTGCAATACTTACCTCTCCCTGCTCCACCACTGTGTAGTCTGTGCTCTTAAATCCTTCAATGGTACTGCCAATACAAATTTTTTGAAATGATAGATGATAGTTAAAATATACAGGGGCCCTGGCCTTCATTTAGACCAGTTAATACTTTGCGCCTACTACCACTGTCTGCTACTCAGCGGAGGAGCCCTCCCCTGTACCTAGTTATGCCACCTCTTTATTTATGAACAATTTTTTGACAGACATTTAGCCCACTTTATTATTTGGGAATACTAACTTAGTCTGCTACTCATTACAATTTTCAGACACTGAGCAAAGCAATGCCGCCTGTTTAGTCCTGTTACCAATTTTGAACTGCATTTAGCCTACTTAATTATTTGGGCCTACTAACTGTGTCAGCCTCTCATTACAGTTGTCCTCCACTGAACAAAGCAATGCCGCCTGTTTAGTCCTGTTACCAATTTTGAACTGCATTTAGCCTACTTACTTATTTGGGCCTACTAACTGTGTCAGCCTCTCATTACAGTTGTCCTCCACTGAACAAAGCAATGCCGCCTGTTTAGTCCTGTAAGGAGTTAAAAGCACCAGAAGAGTCTGGGGGCGGTTACCTTCTCGGCTCTGTGCCCGGAACCTTTGAGCTGTGCCGCAGGTTCCCTAGGGGAGAGACTTGTAGACTGGGACAGCAGGGAAGCAGCCAGAGAGCGGGAAAGGGACGCATGCAGGAGAGAGAGCAGCTTGCAGAGCAGCGTGCAGAGCCGGGTGCAGCTGCGCTCCAGAAGAGAGAGAGAAAGAGACTGCCCAGAAAGACTGCATCTTGTAGAGACTGCCAAGAAAGACTGCATCTTGTAGAGACTGCCCAGAAAGACTGCATCTTGTAGAAACTGCCCAGAAAGACTGCATCCAGTGAGTACTTAAAGCGGACTCTGCTGTGACTTTAGGGGGGCGCTTTGAGACCCGTTGAGAGACTACTACACCCTGGCCCCTGACTCCTGGTACAGAGACTTAACAGTGCAGAGCCCCTGTTTTCCTGGTACAGAGACTTAACAGTGCAGAGCCCCTTGTTTTCCTGGTACAGAGACTACCGTGCGGAGCCCTGATTTTCTGGCTGTGCTATAAAAGTTAAAGACTCAGAGCCTGTGCATACCACATTAACTCCCGAAACCCCAGGCAGCAGGCTCTCAGAGACTACTCTGCTCACGGACCACAGAGGGACGACAAGTGCCACTGATTCTCGGCGCCTACGTTGGAGAAGACGACCCTCCAAGCAAGTCCTCATGAGACTGATAAGTGTTCTTTTCTCAAGAAATCCTGCTTAATTCTGTTTTATTGTTTAACTCCCGTATTCTTGCATTATTTTATTGCTAGTTATTTTCCATTGCTTCCTCCCTGCGAGGAGAACCTAATTCCTGTTATTAAACCCCTCAACTGTTGGTCTGCCTGTTCCGTGGTGACATACTCAGTACCTGCACGTTATTACAGTCCTGTTACCAATTTTGAACTGCATTTAGCCTACTTACTTATTTGGGCCTACTAACTGTGTCAGCCTCTCATTACAGTTGTCCTCCACTGAACAAAGCAATGCTGCCTGTTTAATTCTTGTTACCAATTTTGAACTATATTTAGCCTACTTACTTATTTGGGCCTACTAACTGTGTCAGCCTCTCATTACAGTTGTCCTCCACTGAACAAAGCAATGCCGCCTGTTTAGTCCTGTTACCAATTTTAAACTGCATTTAGCCTAGTTACTTATTTGGACCTACTAACTGTGTCAGCCTCTCACTACAGTTGTCCTCCACTGAACAAAGCAATGCCGCCTGTTTAGTCCTGTTACCACATTTGAACTGCATTTAGCCTACTTTATTATTTGGGCCTACTAACTGTGTCTGCCACTCATTACAGTTTTCCTCCACTGAACAAAGCAATGCCGCCTGTTTACTCCTGTTACCACATTTGAACTGCATTTAGGCTACTTTATTATTTGGGCCTACTAACTGTGTCTGCCACTCATTACAGTTTTCCTCCACTGAACAAAGCAATGCCGCCTGTTTAGTCCTGTTACCACATTTGAACTGCATTTAGGCTACTTTATTATTTGGGCCTACTAACTGTGTCTGCCACTCATTACAGTTTTCCTCCACTGAACAAAGCAATGCCGCCTGTTTACTCCTGTTACCAATTTTGAACTGCATTTAGCCTACTTTATTATTTGGGCCTATATCTGTGTTTCCTCCTCATCCTGCCCATTGCCCAGCCACTGCTACATGAGTCTGTTGGTACATTGACCCAGACCACTACATTCCCCTTGCACTCTACACAGCCAGAATCTGACCCTGCTGAAAGTCAGGTTCCCCTTCCCGCATACTATACCACCTTACACGGGGACAAAGAGGAAGGTGCAGATGAAAGTGCAGGTTCCTTCATCAGGTGGGGGGGCATACTCGTTGGCGACATCACTGGCACTGGGCCGCTCATAGTACGCAAAAGTGTCTCTGCCGGTTGGAGGCGCCACCTGCCATCAAACACACCGCCATACTATGAGGGGCCCTGTGCCAGTGCCAATGCCAACAAGTGGGCCCCCACTGCTTGCTCAGGATCACAGCACCTTCAAAGTTGAAATACTTACCTCTCCCTGCTCCATCGCCGTGACGTATTCCGCGTTTCCTGGGCCCACGAAAATCTTGAGCCAGCCCTACCCCCCCACAACTTTAGCCAAATGACCCCCAGTTTTCAACGTCTAACTATTAATATAAAGTAAATTAAGATTGACAAGCTTAAGTAATAAGAATTGATGTTTTTGGCATTAAAATGGGCACTGTAGGTGGTTTCCTGTCCTCCACTCACTGCCGTCTTTGATTCCCCATTGACTTGCATTGGGTTTCGTGTTTCAGTCGGCCCCCGACTTTTCGCAATAATCGGCCGATTTCACCCGACCCGACTTTTTCGGGTTTCGCAAAACCCGACTCGATCCGAAAAAAGTAAAAGTCGCTCAACTCTACTCTAAGCAACTAAAGGCCTCTTCCACAACAGATATTGTTAATGTTCATAAATCCACCATCAGGATGTCAATGAATAATAATACTGTGCATGGCAGGATTGCAACAAAAAACCCACTGCTCTTCAAAACAAACATGGCTGCCCATTTGTGGTTGCTAAAGATCACCTGGAGAAACAGAATGTTATTAGAACAATGTTTTGGTGATGGATCAGTCCAAAATAGAGCTTTTTGGTTTAAATGTTTAGCTTTAGGTTTGGAGAAAAAAAATCTCTGCATTAAAGCAAAAAACAGCAAAGAGAACACTAGGGGGGAGGGCAGAAGCTGCATGATACCAGCCTCCTGGACTACTCAGCTGACAAGTTTGGTCCCTGAAAGGGTGGAGAGAAGCCATCGGGAGTCAGACTTTGGACTAGTTGTCCAAGAAGCTTGGTCTCCAATGGGGTGGAGTCAAGCCACTGTGGACCAGACTCTTGGTCTAGTCATCCAAGATGCTTGGTCCTTCACAGTTTTTTCTAAATATGTTGTCTCTGAAGCGCTGCAATGTTCCAGAGTAAGACATACACTGCTGCAATAACGCAGGTAACATCTCCCTTTCCCTATATCCCTACTTCCTTGACACACATAGGGATGAAACCTGTCAGTCTAGGGGAGTGGGGTAGGGAGAAACTACCTGGGATCAGCATCCTGGACTAGGCATCTAAGATGCTTGGTCTCCGATGGAGTGGAGAGAAGCCTCTGATAGATGCTCAAGTAGGGTCTAATATGAAAGGCATCTGATTTTGTGTTTTATGAAGAAACATTGACAAGTCTTTTTTTGCATGCCTTGTTGTCACACTTTCCACTGGTCACAAACAAACTCGTAACAACGCAAAGCATCTGTGGCCTTCCCGCTAACTCCCTGGCACCACTCCAGTCTGTCCTCAACTCTGCTGCCCGGCTAATCCACCTCTCTCCTCGCTACTCCCCTGCTTCTCCCCTCTGCAAATCCCTCCACTGGCTCCCAATTCCCCAATGAATCCAGTTCAAGCTACTAACACTGATCTACAAAGCCATCCACAACCTGTCCCCTCCCTATATCTCTGAACTAATCTCCCACTATCTTCCCTCACATAATCTTCGATCCTCCCAAGACCTCCTACTCTCCTCCACACTTATTCGTTCCTCACACAACCGCCTCCAAGATTTCTCCCGAATATCCCCCATCCTCTGGAATTCCACACCTCAACACATCCGATTATCCACCATCCTCGGATCCTTCTGACGGAACCTGAAAACCTATCTCTTCAGGAAAGCCTACAGCCTGCAATAACCATTCTGCTGCCTCACCAATCACCCGAGCTGCCGCCTCATCAACCACCCATGCTGCCACCTCACCAACCACCAGAGCTGCCGCCTCACCACCACCAGAGCTGCCGCCTCTCCACCACCAGAGCTGCCGCCTCTCCACCACCAGAGCTGCCGCCTCTCCACTACCAGAGCTGCCGCACCCCAACCTTCTGTCTCTTCCCCAGTATCCCGTAAAATGTAAGTCCGCAAGGACAGGGTCCTCTCCCCTCTGTACCAGTCTGTCATCATAAATTTGTGTACTGTAAATGATATCTATAACCCTGTATGTAACTCCTTTCTCATGTACAGCACCATGGAATTAATGGTGCTATATAAATAAATAATAATAATAAAAAATAATCTTCTCCGGACTGGCAACCCTATGTTCGAAAAACAACAAAATGATTTCAAGGGGTTGTCCAGTGAAGATAAGTTTTCACCTTTCCAGAGGAGTACCGGGACCCACACTGATCGGCAGAGGATCGGTGCACATGCTCAAACACTGCTCCATTTATTCTTTATGGGGTTGCACTCAACTTTTCCGGCAGCCACACAAGAGCGGTGTTCACAAGATCCTTGGGGGCGTGTCTTTAGGCTGTTCTGCATTATTATTATTATTTCCATTGGCTGCATTGGCACAGTCAATGTGCCGTCAACGCTGAAGACAATAACAGACACCGGAAGTAGTGGTGGAGACTCGTCTTTGGACCTACGTAGGGCAAGAAGTGCAGAGTATGTTTGTTTTTTAAACTATAGAAATACCACAGTGCACAACTCCAATCCCCAAGATCTACCCTAAAAACCAATTAACCATCAATGTAAAGAGGAATCCTATGCATGGGAGATATGGCCGAGGAGGCTGCTGACCAAAAAATCGGCCGAACTATAGTTCTGCCAACAACCATCTAATGTTTATGGGGGCTTTACTGGTGCAGTACTATACACTACAACACCATTTTTTAAATGGCACGCTGAAAGGGTTGACCACTTTCTAATTATTTTACTAAACTGCTGTAGTGGCGCCGATCTCCTTACAGTATGTGTAAATGTGCCTTCAGTGCACAGTATGACATTCTGGACCAGATCATGGCTGCTGATAAAATGGTATGAGAGCAAATTCACCAAGTGATGGCCATCCTTGAATAATTTTTATGTCTTTATAATGTTGGGTACAGTGTACTTGGAGGCCACTGATGGACATGTCTGGTCGCATGACCTTTATCAGCATCCGTGTGCATGTACCCAAAATGTAAAAGTTAATATGAGTAAAGATGAGCGGATCGGTCCACATATTATCAAGTTTGAGATGAATTTCCTGAAATTCGCATTTTCACACAAATTCGAACTTTTTGAGATTTGGCGCACAGCTGGCAGAAAAAAAAACTTGTCCAGCACCATTGCCCACCCTGCTAAAGAGTCAGAGAGTGGGCAAACATAATTTTGCATTGCTGCTGGCCGCTTCATAATGCCCTGCAACTATGGCATCTAGCGGATTATCACACCTTGTACAGTGTTGGTCAGTATGGGGTCAAACACAGCGGAGCACAGATTGTATGGCAGATTGATTTTCCATCTTCAGAGTCACTGGGTAAGTCTCTTTATCCTGCATGGTGTAAGCTCTTATGGTCAGCGGAGTCCTCTCTCTCTCTCCTGTAGAGTGTAAGCTCTTATGGTCAACGGGGTCCTCTCTCTCTCCTGTAGAGTGTAAGCTCTTATGGTCAGTGGGGTCCTCTCTCTCCTGTAGAGTGTAAGCTCTTATGATCAGCGGGGTCCTATCTCTCTTCTGTAGATTGTAAGCTCTTATGGTCAGCGGGGTCCTCTCTGTCCTGTAGAATGTAAGCTCTTATGGTCAGCGGGGTCATCTCTCTATTCTGTAGAGTGTAAGCTCTTATGATCAGTGGAATCTTCTCTCTCCAGTAGAATGTAAGCTCTTATGGTCAGCGGAGTCCTCTCTCTTTCCTGTAGAGTGTAAGCTCTTATGGTCAGCGGGATCCTCTCTCTCCTGTAGAGTGTAAGCTCTTATGGTCAGCGGGGTCCTCTCTCTCTCCTGTAGAGTGTAAGCTCTTATGGTCAGCGGGGTCCTCTCTCTCCTGTAGAGTGTAAGCTCTTGTGATCAGTGGAGTCCTCTCTCTCCTGTAGAGTGTAAGCACTTATGCTCAGTGGAGTCCTCTCTCTCTCCTGTAGAGTGTACGTTCTTATGGTCAGTGTGGTCCTCTCTCTCTCCTGTACAGTGAAAGCTCTTATGGTCAGTGGAGTCCTCTCTCTCTCCTGTAGAGTGTAAGCTCTTATGGTCAGTGGGGTCCTCTCTGTCCTGTAGAGTGTAAGCTCTTATGGTCAGTGGGATCCTCTCTTTCTCTCCTGTAGAGTGTAAGCTCTTATGGTCAGTGGGGTCATCTCTCTCTCCTGTAGAGTGTAAGCTCTTATGGTCAGTGGGGTCATCTCTCTCCTGTAGGGTGTAAGCTATTATGGTCAGTGGGTTCCTCTCTTTCCTGTAGGGTGTAAGCTATTATGGTCAGCGGAGTCTTCTCTCTCTCCTGCAGAGTGTAAGTGTGGCGCCCCAGGGTCCTGGTCATCACAGTGGTATTGCTTTCCTCTCGGGGAGAGTGATGCTACGTTTGGAGGCAAAGAATGATAAGTGCATCCAGGTACCACAAACATGCAACACTTCACACTCCAGGCCACCAGGGGGAGCATTTGCTCCTATTTATTAGGTCATTCCCCAGAGTCCCTATATATATATATATATATATATATATATATATATATATATATATATAAATAACTGGTAGTCTGTAGGGAAAGTTAGTCAGTTCCAGACAGAAGGTGGTGACAGAAGGTGGTTCCTGGCTGAGCTCAGCTCCCTGAAAGAGACATTGAGGGCCAAATTGTTTGCAGCGAGCATGCAGGAGAGGAAGCACAGGAGAGGATACCAGAAGGGGACAAGCCCCGAGCAGGCTGCCTCCTTCTGAAGCGCAGAAACGCCGGTAGCTGGAACACTGAGGTTGTGAGGACCTCTACGCCTTACAGCAAAGACCGGCAGGACAGCTAATTGCACGTTACCTGTCTGCACCTACACCCAGGAGGCACGGTGACACACATAGAGCCGGGTCATCTAAGAGATCCTATAAGCAGGCTCAAGTCACCAGTCATATGGGTTTTGTCCTATCCTATCCGGGGGACAGAGAGAGAGAGATAACATCTGTGAGGACCTTATGTGACATCATAGGCAGTAAGGGACTACTGTTATGACCCCAATGGCGAGGGTCTCAGAGGAACGTGGAAGTCTGCAGAATACAAAAATCCAGCTCATAGGGCAGTGGTAACTGGGTTGACCATATATCTACTCCTAACGCCAACACTAGAAGTAGCCGGGGATCATTCCTACGTTGATTCTAGATGACACGCGCCAGCCGGAGAATCTAGCTACCCCTAGTAGAGGAAAACAAAGACCTTTCTTGCCTCCAGAGAAGGGGACCCCAAAGCTGGATAGAAGCCCCCCACAAATAATGACGGTGAGGTAAGAGGAAATGACAAACACAGAAATGAACCAGGTTTAGCACAGAGAGGCCCGCTTACTGATAGCAGAATAAAGAAAGGTAACTTATATGGTCAACAAAAACCCTATCAAAATCCACACTGGAAATTCAAGAACCCCCGAACCGTCTAACGGTCCGGGGGGAGAACACCAGCCCCCTAGAGCTTCCAGCAAAGGTCAGGATATAGATTTGGAACAAGCTGGACAAAAATACAAAACCAAAACAAATAGCAAAAAGCAAAAGGCAGACTTAGCTGATATAACTGGAACCAGGATCAGTAGACAAGAGCACAGCAGACTAGCTCTGATAACTACGTTGCCAGGCATTGAACTGAAGGTCCAGGGAGCTAATATAGCAACACCCCTAACTAACGACCCAGGTGCGGATAAAAGGAATGACAGAAAAACCAGAGTCAAAAAACTAGTAACCACTAGAGGGAGCAAAAAGCAAATTCACAACAGTACCCCCCCCTTAGTGAGGGGTCACCGAACCCTCACCACGACCACCAGGGCGATCAGGATGAGCGGCATGAAAGGCACGAACTAAATCGGCCGCATGAACATCAGAGGCGACCACCCAGGAATTATCCTCCTGACCATAGCCCTTCCACTTGACCAGGTACTGAAGCCTCCGCCTGGAGAGGCGAGAATCCAAGATCTTCTCCACCACGTACTCCAACTCGCCCTCCACCAACACCGGAGCAGGAGGCTCAGCAGAAGGAACTACAGGCACAATGTACCGCCGCAACAAGGACCTATGAAATACATTGTGAATAGCAAACGACACAGGAAGATCCAGACGAAAAGATACAGGATTAAGGATTTCCAATATCTTGTAAGGCCCAATAAAACGAGGTTTAAATTTGGGAGAGGAGACTGTCATGATCTCTGCAGGCAGAGATCATAGCAAGCCTATAGAGGGACAAGCTCTCGGAAGATGGAACTATACTGACCATGAACTAAGCCTGCCGCGCAACTAGAAATAGCCAGGTAGCATTTCCTATTTATCGCTAGATGCCCAGCTCTGGCCTAAGACCTAAATAGCTAGCAGAGGGAAATATAAGACCTGGCTCACCTCTAGAGAAATATTCCAAAGAAGACAGTAGCCCCCCACATATAATGACGGTGAGTTAGATGAAACAACAAACGCAGCAGGAAAATAGTCTTAGCAAATTTGAGGTCCGCTTACTAGATAGCAGAAGACAGATAGTATACTTTCATGGTCAGCAGAAAAACACTAACAAAACACCATCCAGAGATTACCTTAAACTCTGGCATTAACTCATAACGCCAGAGTAGCAATCCCTGATCAACGAGAGCTTTCCAGACACAGTAACAAAACTTCAGCTGTGAACTGGAACAAATAGGCAAAACGAAACATGGACAAAAGTCCAACTTATCTAGTAGTTGTCTAGAAGCAGGAACAAGCACTGAGAGGCATCAGATAACATTGTTGACCGGCAAGAAACCACCAGAGAAATGAGCTTAAATAGCGACACCCACTACTGATGGAACCAGGTGAAACAGGAAAGAGGATGACAAGTCCAATTCCACAAGCGGCCACCGGGGGAGCCCAGAATCCAAATTCACAACAGTACCCCCCCCTCAAGGAGGGGGCACCGAACCCTCACCAGATCCACCAGGGCGACCAGGATGAGCCCTATGGAAGGCACGAACAAGATCAGAAGCATGAACATCAGATGCATTGACCCAAGAATTATCCTCCTGGCCGTAACCCTTCCAGTTGACCAGATACTGGAGTCTCCGTCTGGAAACACGAGAGTCCAAAATTTTCTCCACAACGTACTCCAACTCACCCTCAACCAACACCGGAGCAGGAGGCTCAACTGAAGGTACAACAGGTACCTCATACCTGCGCAATAACGACCGATGAAAAACGTTATGAATGGAAAAGGACGCAGGGAGGTCCAAACGGAAAGAAACAGGATTAAGAATCTCCAATATTCTATAAGGGCCGATGAACCGAGGTTTAAACTTAGGAGAAGAGACCCTCATAGGGACAAAACGAGAAGACAACCACACCAAATCTCCAACACAAAGCCGAGAACCAACACGACGATGACGGTTGGCAAAACGCTGAGTCTTCTCCTGGGACAACTTCAAATTGTCCATAACCTGCCCCCAGATGTGATGCAATCTCTCCACCACCGCATCCACTCCAGGACAATCCGAGGATTCCACCTGACCGGAGGAAAATCGAGGGTGAAACCCCGAATTACAGAAAAACGGGGACACCAAGGTGGAAGAGCTGGCCCGATTATTGAGGGCGAACTCTGCCAATGGCAAAAAAGCAACCCAATCATCCTGGTCAGCAGAGACAAAACACCTCAGATATGTCTCCAGGGTCTGATTAGTCCGCTCGGTCTGGCCATTAGTCTGAGGGTGAAAAGCAGATGAAAAAGACAAATCTATGCCCATCCTAGCACAGAATGCCCGCCAAAATCTAGACACAAATTGGGTACCTCTGTCAGAAACAATATTCTCAGGAATACCGTGCAATCGGACAACATTCTGAAAAAACAGAGGAACCAACTCAGAAGAAGAAGGCAACTTGGGCAGAGGAACCAAATGGACCATTTTAGAGAAACGGTCACAGACCACCCAGATGACAGACATCTTCTGGGAAACAGGCAGATCTGAAATAAAATCCATCGAGATGTGTGTCCAAGGCCTCTTAGGAATAGGCAAGGGCAACAGCAGTCCGCTAGCCCGAGAACTACAAGACTTGGCCCGAGCACAAACGTCACATGACTGCACAAAGACTCGCACATCTCGTGACAGGGAAGGCCACCAGAAGGATCTTGCCACCAAATCCCTGGTACCAAAAATTCCGGGATGACCTGCCAATGCAGAAGAATGTACCTCAGAGATGACTCTGCTGGTCCAATCATCCGGAACAAACAGTCTATCAGGCGGACAACGATCCGGTCTATCCGCCTGAAACTCTTGCAAGGACCGCCGCAGATCAGGAGAAACGGCCGACAAAATTACTCCCTCCCTAAGGATACCTGTGGGTTCAGAATTACCAGGAGAGTCCGGGTCAAAACTCCTAGAAAGGGCATCTGCCTTAACATTCTTAGAACCCGGTAGGTATGACACCACAAAATTAAAGCGAGAAAAAAATAAAGACCAGCGCGCCTGTCTAGGATTCAGGCGTCTGGCAGTCTCAAGATAAATCAAATTTTTGTGGTCAGTCAATACCACCACCTGATGCCTAGCCCCCTCGAGCCAATGGCGCCACTCCTCAAACGCCCACTTCATGGCCAAAAGCTCCCGATTCCCAACATCATAATTCCGCTCTGCGGGCGAAAATTTGCGAGAAAAGAAGGCACAAGGCCTAATGACGGAGCAGTCGGAACCTTTCTGCGACAACACTGCCCCAGCTCCGATCTCCGAAGCGTCAACCTCAACCTGAAAAGGCAGATTCACATCAGGCTGACGCAACACAGGGGCAGAGGCAAAACGGCGCTTAAGCTCCTGAAAGGCCTCTACAGCATGAGGGGACCAATTAGCAACATCAGCGCCTTGTCTGGTCAAATCAGTCAGTGGTTTAACGACATCCGAAAAACCAGCAATAAATCGGCGGTAAAAGTTGGCAAAGCCCAAAAATCTCTGAAGACCCTTAAGAGAGGAGGGCTGAGTCCAGTCACAAATAGCTTGCACCTTGACGGGATCCATCTCAATGGAAGAGGGAGAAAAAATATACCCCAAAAAGGAAATTTTCTGGACCCCAAAAACGCACTTAGACCCCTTCACACATAAAGAATTAGACCGCAGAACCTGAAAAACTCTCCTGACCTGCTGGACATGAGAGTCCCAGTCATCAGAAAAAATCAGAATATCATCCAGATATATTATCATAAATTTATCCAGAAAATCGCGGAAAATATCATGCATAAAAGACTGGAAAACTGAAGGGGCATTAGAAAGACCAAAAGGCATGACCAAATACTCAAAGTGGCCCTCGGGCGTATTAAATGCGGTCTTCCACTCATCCCCCTGCCTGATCCGCACCAAATTATACGCCCCACGAAGATCAATTTTAGAGAACCACTTAGCACCCTCTATACGAGCAAACAAATCAGTAAGCAATGGCAATGGGTATTGATACTTAACAGTGATCTTATTCAGAAGCCGATAATCAATACATGGTCTCAAAGAGCCGTCTTTTTTTGAGACAAAGAAAAACCCAGCTCCCAAGGGAGAAGAAGATGGACGAATATGTCCCTTTTCCAAAGACTCCTTTATATATTCCCGCATAGCAGCATGTTCCGGCACAGACAGATTAAACAAACGACCCTTTGGATATTTACAACCCGGTATCAAATCTATGGCACAATCGCACTCACGGTGCGGAGGTAACGACCCAAGCTTGGGTTCGTCAAAGACGTCTTGATAATCAGAGAGGAACTCAGGGACTTCAGAGGGAATGGACGACGAAATAGAAACCAAAGGTAAGTCCCCATGAATACCCTTACATCCCCAGCTCAACACAGACATTGCTCTCCAGTCCAAGACTGGGTTGTGAGACTGCAACCATGGCAATCCCAGTACCAAATCGTCATGTAAATTATACAGCACCAGGAAACGAATAATCTCCTGGTGATCCGGATTGATACGCATGGTTACTTGTGTCCAGTATTGTGGTTTATTATTAGCCAATGGGGTGGAGTCAATCCCCTTCAGAGGAATAAGAGTCTCCAAAGGCTCTAAATCAAAACCACAACGATTGGCAAAGGACCAATCCATAAGACTCAGAGCGGCGCCAGAGTCAACATAGGCGTCCGTGGAAATGGATGACAAAGAGCAAATCAGGGTTACAGACAAAATAAACTTAGACTGAATGGTGCCAATGGAAACAGACTTATCAAGCTTCTTTGTACGCCTAGAGCATGCTGATATAACATGAGTAGAATCCCCACAATAGAAACACAATCCATTCTTCCGTCTAAAATTCTGTCGCTCGCTCCTGGACAGAATTCTATCACACTGCATACTTTCTGGCGTCTTTTCCATAGACACCGCCAGATGGTGCACCGGTTTGCGCTCCCGCAGACGCCTATCAATCTGAATAGCCATTGTCATGGACTCATTCAGACCTGCAGGCACAGGGAACCCCACCATAACATCCTTAACGGCATCAGAGAGACCTTCTCTGAAAGTTGCCGCCAAGGCGCACTCATTCCACTGAGTAAGCACAGACCATTTACGGAATTTTTGGCAGAAAACTTCAGCTTCGTCTTGCCCCTGAGATAGTGCCATCAAAGTTTTTTCTGCCTGAAGTTCCAAATGAGGTTCCTCATAAAGCAAGCCCAAGGCCAGAAAAAACGCATCCACATCGCGTAACGCAGGATCCCCTGCTGGCAATGAGAAGGCCCAATCTTGAGGGTCACCCCTGAGCAAGGAAATCACAATCCTAACCTGCAGAGCAGGGTCTCCAGCTGAACGAGACTTCAGGGACAAATAAAGCTTACAATTATTTCGGAAATTCTGGAAGCTAGCTCTATTCCCTGTGAAGAACTCCGGCAAAGGAATTCTCGGGTCAGATACCGGAGCATGTACCACAAAATCTTGTAAATTTTGTACTTTCGTGATGAGATTATTCAAACCCGCAGTTACACTCTGGAGATCCATTATTGTCAGGTGCACACAGAGCCATACAGAGATTAGGAGGAGAGAGAGAAAAAAGACTGCAGCAAGGCAGACTGGAGGGAAAAAAAAAAAAAAAAAAAAAAAAAAAAATTTCCAGCAGACTTCTTATAACTCTCCTTTCTCAACCTGGGTCTTTAACACTTTACTGGCCGGTCAAACTGTCATGATCTCTGCAGGCAGAGATCATAGCAAGCCTATAGAGGGACAAGCTCTCGGAAGATGGAACTATACTGACCATGAACTAAGCCTGCCGCGCAACTAGAAATAGCCAGGTAGCATTTCCTATTTATCGCTAGATGCCCAGCTCTGGCCTAAGACCTAAATAGCTAGCAGAGGGAAATATAAGACCTGGCTCACCTCTAGAGAAATATTCCAAAGAAGACAGTAGCCCCCCACATATAATGACGGTGAGTTAGATGAAACAACAAACGCAGCAGGAAAATAGTCTTAGCAAATTTGAGGTCCGCTTACTAGATAGCAGAAGACAGATAGTATACTTTCATGGTCAGCAGAAAAACGCTAACAAAACACCATCCAGAGATTACCTTAAACTCTGGCATTAACTCATAACGCCAGAGTAGCAATCCCTGATCAACGAGAGCTTTCCAGACACAGTAACAAAACTTCAGCTGTGAACTGGAACAAATAGGCAAAACGAAACATGGACAAAAGTCCAACTTATCTAGTAGTTGTCTAGAAGCAGGAACAAGCACTGAGAGGCATCAGATAACATTGTTGACCGGCAAGAAACCACCAGAGAAATGAGCTTAAATAGCGACACCCACTACTGATGGAACCAGGTGAAACAGGAAAGAGGATGACAAGTCCAATTCCACAAGCGGCCACCGGGGGAGCCCAGAATCCAAATTCACAACAGGAGACCTTCATAGGAACAAAGCGGGAAGAAAGCCATACCAAATCCCCAACGCGTAGTCGGGGACCCACACCGCGGCGGCGGTTGGCAAAGCGCTGAGCCTTCTCCTGTGACAACTTCAAGTTGTCCACCACATGATTCCAGATCTGCTGCAACCTATCCACCACAGAATCCACCCCAGGACAGTCAGAAGGCTCCACATGACCCGAAGAAAAGCGAGGATGGAAACCAGAGTTGCAGAAAAAAGGCGAAACCAAGGTGGCGGAACTAGCCCGATTATTAAGGGCAAACTCAGCCAACGGCAAGAATGTCACCCAATCGTCCTGATCAGCAGAGACAAAACACCTCAAATAAGCCTCCAAAGTCTGATTGGTTCGCTCCGTCTGTCCATTAGTCTGAGGATGGAAAGCAGACGAAAACGACAAATCAATGCCCATCCTACTACAAAAGGATCGCCAGAACCTGGAAACGAACTGGGATCCTCTGTCTGACACAATATTCTCAGGGATGCCGTGCAAACGAACCACGTTCTGGAAAAACACAGGAACCAGATCGGAAGAGGAAGGCAGCTTAGGCAAAGGAACCAAATGGACCATCTTGGAGAAGCGATCACATATCACCCAGATAACGGACATGCCCTGAGATAGCGGAAGATCAGAAATGAAATCCATGGAGATATGTGTCCAAGGTCTCTTCGGGACAGGCAAGGGCAAGAGCAAACCGCTGGCACGAGAACAGCAAGGCTTAGCTCGAGCACAAGTCCCACAGGACTGCACAAATGACCGCACATCCCTTGACAAGGAAGGCCACCAAAAGGACCTGGCCACCAGATCTCTGGTGCCAAAAATTCCCGGGTGACCAGCCAACACCGAGGAATGAACCTCGGAAATGACTCTGCTGGTCCACTTATCCGGGACAAACAGTCTGTCAGGTGGACAAGACTCAGGCCTATCAGCCTGAAATCTCTGCAACACACGTCGCAGATCCGGAGAAATAGCTGACAAGATAACTCCATCTTTAAGAATACCAACAGGATCAGCGACTCCAGGAGCATCAGGCACAAAGCTCCTAGAAAGAGCATCGGCCTTCACATTCTTTGAACCTGGTAAATACGAGACAACAAAATCAAAGCGGGAGAAAAACAATGACCAGCGGGCCTGTCTCGGATTAAGGCGTTTAGCAGACTCGAGATACATCAGATTTTTGTGATCAGTCAAGACCACCACACGATGCTTAGCACCCTCGAGCCAATGACGCCACTCCTCAAATGCCCATTTCATGGCCAACAACTCCCGATTGCCCACATCATAATTTCGCTCGGCAGGCGAAAACTTCCTAGAGAAAAAGGCACAAGGTTTCATAACAGAGCTACCAGGGCCTCTCTGCGACAAAACGGCCCCTGCCCCAATCTCCGAAGCATCCACCTCAACCTGAAAGGGAAGTGAGACGTCAGGCTGGCACAAAACAGGCGCCGAAGTAAACCGGCGTTTCAACTCCTGGAAAGCCTCCACGGCAGCAGGAGCCCAGTTAGCTACATCGGAGCCCTTCTTGGTCATATCCGTCAAAGGTTTCACAATGCTAGAAAAATTAGCGATAAAACGACGGTAGAAGTTAGCGAAGCCCAAGAACTTCTGAAGACTCTTAACTGACGAGGGCTGAGTCCAATCAAGAATAGCTCGGACCTTGACTGGGTCCATCTCCACAGCAGAAGGGGAAAAAATGAACCCCAAAAAGGGAACCTTCTGTACACCAAAGAGACACTTTGAGCCCTTGACAAACAAAGAATTTTCACGCAAAATTTTAAAGACCAACCTGACCTGCTCCACATGCGAATCCCAATTATCAGAAAAAACCAAAATATCATCCAGATAAACAATCAAAAATTTATCCAGATACTTCCGGAAAATGTCATGCATAAAGGACTGAAAAACTGAAGGCGCATTGGAGAGCCCAAAAGGCATCACCAAGTACTCAAAATGACCTTCGGGCGTATTGAATGCAGTTTTCCATTCATCACCTTGCTTAATGCGCACAAGGTTGTACGCACCACGAAGGTCTATCTTGGTGAACCACTTGGCACCCTTAATCCGGGCAAACAAGTCAGACAACAGCGGTAAAGGATACTGAAATTTGACAGTGATCTTATTTAAAAGCCGATAATCAATACAAGGTCTCAAAGATCCGTCCTTTTTTGCCACAAAAAAGAATCCCGCACCAAGAGGGGAAGAAGACGGACGAATATGTCCCTTCTCCAGAGACTCCTTGATATATGAACGCATAGCGGTATGTTCAGGTACCGACAGATTAAACAGTCTTCCCTTAGGAAATTTACTGCCTGGGATCAAATCTATAGCACAGTCACAGTCCCTATGAGGAGGCAGTGCACTGGACTCAGACTCACTGAAGACATCCTGATAATCAGACAAATACTCCGGAACTTCCGAAGGCGTAGAAGAAGCAATAGACACAGGCAGGGAATCCCCATGAATACCACGACAGCCCCAACTTGAGACTGACATAGCCTTCCAGTCCAGGACTGGATTATGGGTCTGTAATCATGGCAGCCCTAAAACAACCAAATCATGCATTTTATGTAAAACCAGGAAACGTATCACCTCGCGGTGTTCAGGAGTCATGCACATGGTAACCTGTGTCCAATACTGCGGTTTATTTGCTGCCAATGGTGTAGCATCAATACCCCTAAGAGGAATAGGATTTTCTAATGGTTCAAGAGTAAAACCACAGCGCTTAGCAAATGAGAGATCCATGAGACTCAGGGCAGCACCTGAATCTACAAACGCCATGACAGGATAAGATGACAGTGAGCAAATCAAAGTTACAGACAGAATAAATTTAGGTTGCAAATTACCAACGGTGACAGGACTAATAACCTTAGCTATACGTTTAGAGCATGCTGAGATAACATGTGTAGAATCACCACAGTAGTAGCACAAGCCATTCCGGCGTCTATGAATTTTCCGCTCATTTCTAGTCAGGATTCTATCACATTGCATTAAATCAGGTGTCTGTTCAGACAACACCATGAGGGAATTTGCGGTTTTTCTATCACATTGCACCGAATTAGGTGTCTGTTCAGACAACACCATGAGGGAATTTGCGGTTTTGCGCTCCCGCAACCGCCGGTCAATTTGAATAGCCAGTGCCATAGTATCATTCAGACCTGTGGGAATGGGAAAACCCACCATAACATTCTTAATGGCTTCAGAAAGGCCATTTCTAAAATTAGCGGCCAGTGCACACTCGTTCCAATGTGTCAGCACGGACCATTTCCGAAATTTTTGGCAATACACTTCAGCCTCGTCCTGCCCCTGAGACATAGCCAGCAAGGCCTTTTCTGCCTGAATCTCAAGATTGGGTTCCTCATAAAGTAAACCGAGCGCCAGAAAAAACGCATCAAGATCAGCCAATGCCGGATCTCCTGGCGCCAGCGAAAAAGCCCAATCCTGAGGGTCGCCCCGTAAGAACGAAATAACAATTTTTACTTGCTGAGCAGAATCTCCAGATGAACAGGGTCTCAGGGACAAAAACAATTTACAATTATTCACGAAATTCCTAAACTTAAACCTGTCTCCGGAAAACAGTTCAGGAATCGGTATTTTAGGTTCTGACCTAGGATTTCTGATAACATAGTCTTGTATGCCCTGCACACGAGTAGCCAGCTGGTCCACACTTGTAATCAAGGTCTGGACATTCATGTCTGCAGCAAGCATAGCCACTCTGAGGTAAAGGGGAAGAAGAAAAAAAAAACTCAGAATCTTCTTTCTTATAATCCCTCTTCTGCAATGCATTAAACATTTAATACTGGCCTGGCAAACTGTTATGACCCCAATGGCGAGGGTCTCAGAGGAACGTGGAAGTCTGCAGAATACAAAAATCCAGCTCATAGGGCAGTGGTAACTGGGTTGACCATATATCTACTCCTAACGCCAACACTAGAAGTAGCCGGGGATCATTCCTACGTTGATTCTAGATGACACGCGCCAGCCGGAGAATCTAGCTACCCCTAGTAGAGGAAAACAAAGACCTTTCTTGCCTCCAGAGAAGGGGACCCCAAAGCTGGATAGAAGCCCCCCACAAATAATGACGGTGAGGTAAGAGGAAATGACAAACACAGAAATGAACCAGGTTTAGCACAGAGAGGCCCGCTTACTGATAGCAGAATAAAGAAAGGTAACTTATATGGTCAACAAAAACCCTATCAAAATCCACACTGGAAATTCAAGAACCCCCGAACCGTCTAACGGTCCGGGGGGAGAACACCAGCCCCCTAGAGCTTCCAGCAAAGGTCAGGATATAGATTTGGAACAAGCTGGACAAAAATACAAAACCAAAACAAATAGCAAAAAGCAAAAGGCAGACTTAGCTGATATAACTGGAACCAGGATCAGTAGACAAGAGCACAGCAGACTAGCTCTGATAACTACGTTGCCAGGCATTGAACTGAAGGTCCAGGGAGCTAATATAGCAACACCCCTAACTAACGACCCAGGTGCGGATAAAAGGAATGACAGAAAAACCAGAGTCAAAAAACTAGTAACCACTAGAGGGAGCAAAAAGCAAATTCACAACAGACTACACCACTACAGCGCAAAGGAAGGCTTTAATTCTCCACCTGGACAAGGGGACTCTGGACTTGCCTCCAAACCGGCCGGGACCCTGCCTGCCCTGTGGTCTGGTGCCCTGGACTGTGGATGCTGAAGCCTTCAGTAAAGGTAAAGAGACTGCAACCCTGTGTCCTCGTTCTTTTCCGCGCTACTCACCATTCACCATCTATACACCGGGAAGCCCTGAGGATACACTTCACCTGTGGGAAGGTATACCATCTAGCTGCCATAACATCACCCCAGCGGACCCCTTAAAGCAGCGTCGGTCACCCTGACCGAATACCACAGGTGGCGTCACGAACATAAACTTTATCCCTGTAATGACCTTTCCCTATTATACGGACGTCCCAGGGCCACGGACCGGGTCAGCCACCGTGACATCCCCCTTTGTGCCGACCGGACCCGGTACCGAGTGCTCCATAAGCTGTTATGGTCAGCGGGGTCCTCTCTCCTGTAGAGTGTAAGCTCTTATGGTCAATGGGGTCCTCTCTGTCCTGTAGAGTGTAAGCTCTTATGGTCAGTGGGGTCCTATCTCTCTCTCCTGTAGAGTGTAAGCTCTTAGGCCATGTGCACACGTTCAAGATTTTTTGCGTTTTTTTCGCGTTTTTTCGCTATAAAAACGTGATAAAAACGTGAAAAAAACGCTTACATATGCCTCCTATTATTTACAGTGTATTCCGCATTTTTTGTGCAAATGTTGCATTTTTTTCCGCGAAAAAATCGCATCGCGGAAAAAAAAGCAACATGTTCATTAAAAATGCAGAATTGCGGGGATTCCGCACACCTAGGAGTGCATTGATCTGCTTACTTCCCGCACGGGGCTGTGCACACCATGCGGGAAGTAAGCAGATCATGTGCGGTTGATACCCAGGGTGGAGGAGAGGAGACTCTCCTCCACGGACTGGGCACCATATAATTGGTCAAAAAAAAGAATTAAAATAAAAAATAGTCCTATACTCACCCTCTGATGGCCCGAAGTGTTCCCGCCTCTCCGGTGCATGCTCCGGCATCCGTTCCTATAGATGGTGTGGTTCAGGACCTGTGATGACATCACAGTGATTGGTCGCGTGACCGCTCATGTGACTCACGCGACCAATCACAAGCCGCGACGTCATCACAGGTCCTGAACCACACCGGCATCTATAGGAACGGACGCCGCTGAGGAGATCGTCTGGTTGAGTATAACCATTTTTTATTTTTTTTATTATTATTTTTAAACATTCTTTTACTATAGATGCTGCATAAGCAGCATCTATAGTAACAAGTTGGTCACACTTGTCAAACAGTATGTTTGACAAGTGTGACCAACTTGTCAGTCAGTTTTCCAAGCGATGCTACAGATCGCTTGAAAAACTTTAGCATTCTGCAAGCTAATTACGCTTGCAGAATGCTAAAAAAACGCAAAAAAAAACGGGAAAAAAACGCAAAAAAAAAATGCGAATTTCTTGCAGAAAATTTCCGGTTTTCTTCAGGAAATTTCTGCAATAAATCCGGACGTGTGCACATACCCTTATGGTCAGTGGGGTCCTCTCTCTCTCCTGTAGAGTGTAAGTTCTTATGGTCAGAGGGGTCCTCTCTCTCCTCTCTTCTCTCCCCCATGTGTAGATTCTAAGCAATTACAAGCTTTCCAATATCAAAGTTCGCTCATATTTTTTAGGGAAAATTGGCGAATTCAAATTTCAAAAGATCTGCTCATCTTTAAATATGACCACACTCACAAAAAATTTATTAGATATTTATTTTATCAGCATGATCATGTTTGGTCATCTTTGAATTACAATGTTGAAGATTTTTATTTTTGTATTTGAGATCGAGGATTCATGTCTAATTTAGCACCAGACTGTATCTAGTGGAGACACTAGCAATGGGATTTTCTTCTATATCTGCAGGAAATCCATCATTTACAACGTTATCTGTTCAATAACAATGAGTTTGTCAACAAATAGTTAATTTTCAACATACAAAATCCTCACTGTCCTCCCAGCCCTTTTGTTTCAAGAGTAAGAAAGTGTACAAGTTAAGGTACCGTCACACTAAGCGACGCTGCAGCGATAGCGACAACGATGCCGATCGCTGCAGCGTCGCTGTTTGATCGCTGGAGAGCTGTCACACAGACCGCTCTCCAGCGACCAACGATGCCGAGGTCCCCGGGTAACCAGGGTAAACATCGGGTTGCTAAGCGCAGGGCCGCGCTTAGTAACCCGATGTTTACCCTGGTTACCAGAGTAAAATGTAAAAAAACAAACAGTACATACTTACATGCGTCCCCCGGCGTCCGCTTCCTGCACTGACTGAGCGCCGGCAGTAGCAGGGCACAGCGGTGACGTCACCGCTGTGCTGTGGTTTCACTTTCACTTTGCGGCGCCTCAGTCAGTGTGGGAAGCGGACGCCGGGGGACGCATGTGAGTATGTACTGTTTGTTTTTTTTACATTTTACGCTGGTAACCAGGGTAAACATCGGGTTACTAAGCGCGGCCCTGCGCTTAGTAACCCGATGTTTACCCTGGTCACCAGTGTAAAATATCGCTGGTATCGTTGCTTTTGCTGTCAAACAACGATACACGGCGATCGGACGACCAAATAAAGTTCTGAACTTTATTCAGCGACCAGCGACATCACAGCAGGATCCTGATCGCTGCTGCGTGTCAAACTAAACGATATCGCTAGCGAGGACGCTGCAACGTCACGGATCGCTAGCGATATCGTTTAGTGTGACGGTACCTTAAGTCAGTCTTATCTTCTGACTTATTTACAGGACTCACCATAAAACAGTATGGCAGCCTTGGACTCCTCCACAATGATGACCTGTATGCTGGTTGCTGTGGTCCTCTGTGCTGCTGGGTACGCCAAACACTCTTTCGGAATCCATCCTCAAAAAAAGATTCCAACGAAAACCCCCGATGGAGCCATTCACTTCAGTGAAGTTGACACAGTCACCTTGGACACTGTGCACAAAAATGCGTCAAACCCAGCAGCACGGAGCACTGCAAAAAACAGTATATCTATTGCTGTTTGCAAATTACCAGGCTCATCTCCTCTATAGCTAAACCTCCCCCTCGCATATTTTGGAGATGCATAATTTGAAAAGTTGAAAAACAAATCTCTCATTTAAGTGCCGCCTCCAAAAATTCTGCTGCCCTAGGCACTTGCCCTTAGGTTCATAGTAGAAAATATTGCCCTCATCATAGTAAAACAAACCATGCGCTGCGCTATCCAACAGGTGTTCACATTAAGGAGGTGAATAACTAACTCAATGTCTGACTTAAAGGGAAGGTGCCATCAAAAAAAAATTTTTTCCAGCGATTGAAAAAATTTTAAGAATTAATGTTTACATTTTCTTAAAAAATATTATCATTTGTTTTTAATTTAGTAAAACATGAAAAATAATTTTAAAAGGTTTGGCATTTCCACTTTTAAACACTAGGGGGAGCAGCTAATGAAATTTGACAAAAACCTAGTGTACAACTAGCTCACATTACTGCACTGCAGTAATTATGGGCTGAGTCTGCTGACATGGGTGTGATGTCACTCCTCTCCTCCCCTTCTGGTGTTTGCTAGGGGATGAGAGGATTCAGGAACACAGTGTGCAGCCATTTTGTTGGTGACTGCAAAGTTATACTGACAAGTAGACAGTCACCGAAGATGGCAGGCAGCAAGGATTCTGGGAGATATATGGTGGAGGGAGCAGGGTGACAGCAGCACAGAGTATTTCAGGAGAGCAGTGTGCTGGTCTATGGGGGGCACCCTGTTTGGTGCGCAGAGCAGCCAGGGATTGTACATAGAGCGCTGTCTTTTATACACATGGATGGACCGTCTCCTCAGAAATCCAGGAAACATTTCTGCTGATTGATGGCCTGTTCTGATCCAGGCTTTGCATGCAAAGACCCCATTCCCCTCCTCAGATCCTGTCCTGGCGATGTGTGAAAGCGAGGTGACAGGCGCAGTCCGGGGTGATGCTGGGAAGGAAATGTAGCCATATAGTAACGATAAACATGAGACCCCTCTCTTCAGCTGCCTTACCAGCCCTCCCCTGAAGGCACCTAACTGGAGGTCATGCTGCCCCCTCTATTAACCCCAGACCCGCGTGCAGCTGCCCAACCGGAACCACCCTAGATTTGGTCCCCTTTCTGCAGATAATACTTCCATAGTGTTCTCACATAATACCGCCATATAGATCTCACATAATACCGCCATATAGAGCACACATAATACCGCCATATAGAGCACACATAATACCGCCATATAGAGCACACATAATACCACCATATAGAGCACACATAATACAGAGCACACAATGCCACAATACACTTCACACAATACCGTCATATAGATCTCACATAATACCACCAGTGTTCTCACATATCGCCATATAGATCACACATAATACCGCCATATAGATCACACATAATACCGCCATATACATCACATAGTACCACCATATACTTCTCACATAACGACGCCATATAGATCTCACATAATACTGCCATATAGAGCACACATAATACTGCCATATAGAGCACACATAATACCGCCATATAGAGCACACATAATACAGCCATATAGAGCATACCGCCATATAGATCTCACATCATACCGCCATATAGATCACACATAATACCGCCATATATATCAAACATAATACCGCCATATACTTCTCACATAATGACGCCATATAGATCTCACATAATACTGCCATATAGAGCACACATAATACTGCCATATAGAGCACACATAATACCGCCATATAGAGCACACATAATACCACCATATAGAGCACACATAATACAGCCATATAGAGCATACCGCCATATAGATCTCACATAATACCGCCATATAGATCACACATAATACCGCCATATATATCAAACATAATACCGCCATATATATCAAACATAATACCGCCATATACATCACATAGTACCGCCATATACTTCTCACATAACGACGCCATATAGATCTCACATAATACTGCCATATAGAGCACACATAATACTGCCATATAGAGCACACATAATACCGCCATATAGAGCACACATAATACCGCCATATAGAGCACACATAATACAGCCATATAGAGCATACCGCCATATAGATCTCACATAATACCGCCATATAGATCACACATAATACCGCCATATATATCAAACATAATACCGCCATATACATCACATAGTACCGCCATATACTTCTCACATAACGACGCCATATAGATCTCACATAATACTGCCATATAGAGCACACATAATACTGCCATATAGAGCACACATAATACCGCCATATAGAGCACACATAATACCGCCATATAGAGCACACATAATACAGCCATATAGAGCATACCGCCATATAGATCACACATAATACCGCCATATATATCAAACATAATACCGCCATATACATCACATAGTACCGCCATATACTTCTCACATAACGACGCCATATAGCTCTCACATAATACTGCCATATAGAGCACACATAATACTGCCATATAGAGCTCACATAATACCGCCATATAGAGCACACATAATACTGCCATATAGAGCACACATAATACCGCCATATAGAGCACACATAATACCGCCATATAGATCTCACATAATACCGCCATATAGAGCACACATAATACCGCCATATAGATCTCACATAATACCACCAGTGTTCTCACATATCGCCATATAGATCACACATAATACCACCATATACATCACATAGTACCGCCATATACTTCTCACAGAACGCCGCCATATAGATCACACATAACGGGGGAGAGGACTGCATAGGAGAGGATTAGATACACAGCTCAGTCAGTATCATACAGGATAGGATTAGATACAAGGCTCAGCACAGTATCACATAGGATAGGATTAGATACATGGCTCAGCAGACGGCATCACACAGGAGAGGATTAGATACACAGCTCAGTCAGTATCACACAGGATAGGATTAGATACATGGCTCAGCACACAGTATCACACAGGATAGGATTAGATGCATGGCTCAGCAGACAGTATCACACAGGGTAGGATTAGATACAAGGCAGAGCACAGTATCACACAGGATAGGATTAGATGCATGGCTCAGCAGACAGTATCACACAGGAAAGGATTAGATACATGGCTCAGCACACAGTATCACACAGGATAGGATTAGATGCATGGCTCAGCAGACAGTATCACACAGGGTAGGATTAGATACAAGGCTCAGCACAGTATCACACAGGATAGGATTAGATGCATGACTCAGCAGACAGTATCACACAGGAAAGGATTAGATACATGGCTCAGCAGTCAGTATCACACAGGATAGGATTAGATACATGGCTCAGCAGACTATCACACAGGAGAGGATTAGATACACAGCTCAGACAGTATCACACAGGAGAGGATTAGATACACAGCTCAGTCAGTATCACACAGGAGAGGATTAGATACACAGCTCAGTCAGTATCACACAGGAGAGGATTAGATACACAGCTCAGACACACATGGGAGGAGATACACTGCTCAGAGTCAGCACCACAAGGGATAGGAACAGATTCCCTCTCCCCCTCCCCACTGAAACTTATGGCTCCCTGCTGAGTCCTTTCTTCTTCCTCCCCTCCTTGGTCTTCTCCTCCTCCTCCTCCTATAGCTGCAGGGCTCCTGCGATTATCCTGGGAGCTGGAGCTCACAGCTGCAGTGTGAGCTCCAGGAAGATGGCGCTGATCTCCTGCCTCTGCTGTGCAGGACGGCTCAGGGGGCGTGGCCAGACCAGAGCAGGGAGCAGCTTATAATGCTAGGAATAGAGTCGGCTCCCGACCGCAGATCTCTATGCCCTGGGCTGCCGTAAATGCAGAGTGTAAGTGACGTGCAGCTTCACTTACACTCCTGCAAAGCAAAATGGCGGCGCCCAGTGGCTTAAAAAAAAATTAATAATAAAAAAAATGTTAAAGTTAAAAAAAGGAAGTTTATATGAAAAATAATTGTTTATATAAACAATTATTTTTAATACAAAAAATAAAATGCAGCACCTTTCCTTTAAGTAGGAGGAACCCTAGTCCCTCTCTAGCTATACCCAATAAAATCAAACGTATGATGGCCATACTTTGTTAACCCCTTCATGACCCAGCCTATTTTGGCCTTAATGACCTTGCCGTTTTTTGCAATTCTGACCAGTGTCCCTTTATGAGGTAATAACTCAGGAACGCTTCAACGGATCCTAGCGATTCTGAGATTGTTTTTTCGTGACATATTGGGCTTCATGTTAGTGGTAAATTTAGGTCGATAATTTCTGAGTTTATTTGTGAAAAAAACGGAAATTTGGCAAAAATTTTGAAAATTTCGCAATTTTCACATTTTGAATTTTTATTCTGTTAAACCAGAGAGTTATGTGACACAAAATAGTTAATAAATAACATTTCCCACATGTCTACTTTACATCAGCACAATTTTGGAAACAAATTTTTTTTTTGCTAGGAAGTTATAAGGGTTAAAATTTGACCAGTGATTTCTCATTTTTACAACAAAATTTACAAAACCATTTTTTTTAGGGACCACCTCACATTTGAAGTCAGTTTGAGGGTTCTATATGGCTGAAAATACCCAAAAGTGACACCATTCTAAAAACTGCACCCCTCAAGGTGCTCAAAACCACATTCAAGAAGTTTATTAACCCTTCAGGTGTTTCACAGCAGCAGAAGCAACATGGAAGTAAAAAATGAACATTTAACTTTTTAGTCACAAAAATGATCTTTTAGCAACAATTTTTTATTTTCCCAAGGGTAAAAGGAGAAACTGGACCACGGACGTTGTTGTCCAATTTGTCCTGAGTACGCTGATACCTCATATGTGGGGGTAAACCACTGTTTGGGCGCACGGCAGGGCTCGGAAGGAAAGGAGCGCCATTTGACTTTTTCAATGAAAAATTGGCTCCACTCTTTAGCGGACACCATGTCGCGTTTGGAGAGCCCCCGTGTGCCTAAACATTGGAGCTCCCCGACAAGTGACCCCATTTTGGAAACTAGACCCCCCCAAGGAACTTATCTAGAAGCATAGTGAGCACTTTAAACCCCCAGGTGCTTCACAAATTGATCCGTAAAAATGAAAAAGTACTTTTTTTTTCACAAAAAAATTATTTTAGCCTCAATTTTTTCATTTTCACATGGGCAACAGGATAAAATGGATCCTAAATTTTGTTGGGCAATTTCTCCTGAGTACACCGATACCTCACATGTGGGGGTAAACCACTGTTTGGGCACATGGTAAGGCTCGGAAGGGAAGGAGCGCCATTTGACTTTTTGAATGAAAAATTATCTCCATCGTTAGCGGACACCATGTCGCGTTTGGAAAGCCCCTGTGTGCCTAAACATTGGAGCGCCTCCACAAGTGACCCCATTTTGGAAACTAGACCCCCCAAGGAACTTACCTAGAGGCATAGTGAGCACTTTAAACCCTCAGGTGCTTCACAAATTGATCCGCAAAAATGAAAAAGTACTTTTTTTTTCACACAAAATTTCTTTTAGCCTCAATTCTTTCATTTTCACATGGGCAACAGGATAAAATGGATCCTAAAATTTGTTGGGCAATTTCTCCTGAGTACGCCGATACCTCATATGTGGGGGTAAACCACTGTTTGGGTGCACGGCAAGGCTCGGAAGGGGAAACGTGCCATTTGACTTTTTGAATGGAAAATTAGCTCCAATCGTTAGCGGACACCATGTCGCGTTTGGAGAGCTCCTGTGTGCCTAAACATTGGAGCTCCCCTACAAGTGACCCCATTTTGGAAACAAGACCCCCCAAGGAACTTATCTAGATGCATAGTGAGCACTTATAACCCCCAGGTGCTTCACAGAAGTTTATAACGCAGAGCCGTCAAAATAAAAAATAATTTTTCTTTCCTCAAAAATGATTTTTAGCCCAGAATTTTTTATTTTCCCAAGGGTAATAGGAGAAATTGGACCCCAAATGTTGTTGTCCAGTTTGTCCTGAGTACGATGATACCCAATATGTGGGTGTAAACCACTGTTTGGGCGCACCGCAGGGCTCGGAAGGGAAGGCACGCCATTTGGCTTTTTGAATGGAAAATTAGCTCCAATCATTAGCGGACACCATGTCGCGTTTGGAGAGCCCCTGTGTGCCTAAACACTGGAGCTCCCGCACAAGTGACCCCATTTTGGAAACTAGACCTCCCAAGGAACTAATCTAGATGTGTGGTGAGCACTTTGAACCCCCAAGTGCTTCACAGAAGTTTATAACGCAGAGCCATGAAAATAAAAAATAATTTTTCTTTTCTCAAAAATGATTTTTTAGCCCACAATTTTTTATTTTCCCAAGGGTAACAGGAGAAATTGGACCCCAAAAGTTGTTGGCCAGTTTCTCCTGAGTACGCTGATACCCCATATGTGGGGGTAAACCACTGTTTTGGCACACGTCGGGGTTTGGAAGGGAAGTAGTGACGTTTTGAAATGCAGACTTTGATGGAATGCTCTGCGGGCGTCAGGTTGCGTTTGCAGAGCCCCTGATGTGCTTAAACAGTAGGAACTCCCCACAAGTGACTCCATTTTGGAAACTAGACCCCCAAGGGAACTTATCTAGATGTGTGGTGAGCACTTTGAACCCCCAACTGCTTCACAGAAGTTTATAACGCAGAGCCGTGAAAATAATAAATGTGTTTCCTTTCCTCAAAAATATTTTTTTAGCCCAGAATTTTTTATTTTTGCAAGGGTAACAGGAGAAATTTGACCCCAAAAGTTGTTGTCCAGTTTCTCCTGAGTACGCTGATACCCCATATGTGGGGGTAAACCACTGTTTGGGCGCACGTCAGGGCTCGGAAGGGAAGTAGTGACATTTGAAATGCAGACTTTGATGGAATCATCTGCGGGCATCACGTTGCATTTGCAGAGCCCCTGATGTGCCTAAATAGTATAAACACCCCACAAGTGACCCTATTTTGGAAACTAGACCCCCGAAGGAACTTATCTAGATGTGTGGTGAGCACTTTCAACCCCCAAGTGCTTCACAGAAGTTAATAACGCAGAGCCGTGAAAATAAAAAATAATTGTTCTTTCCTCAAAAATGATTTTTTATTTTTGCAAGGGTAGCAGGAGAAATTGGACCCCAACAGTTGTTGCCCAGTTTGTCCTGAGTACGCTGGTACCTCAAATGTGGGGGTACACCACTGTTTGGGCGCACGTCGGGGCTTAGAAGTGAGGGAGCACCATTTGACTTTTTGAACGCAAGATTGGCTGGAATCAATGGTGGCGCCATGTTGCGTTTGGAGACCCCTGATGTGCCTAAACAGTGGAAACCCCTCAATTCTAACTTCAACACTAACCCCAACACACCCCTAATCCTAATCCCAACTGTAGCCATAACCCTAATTCACAACCCTAACCCCAACACACCCCTAACCACAACCCTAACCGCAACACACCCGTAACCCTAATTCCAACCCTAACCCTAATCCTAACCCTAATCCCAACCCTAACCACAACTGTAACCCCAACACACCCCTAACCCTATCCGTAACCCTAACCACAAGCCTAATCTTAACCCTATTTCCAACCCTAGCCCTAATTCCAACCCTAACTCTAATTCCAACCCTAACCCTAAGGCTATGTGCCCACGTTGCGGATTCGTGTGAGATTTTTCCGCACGATTTTTGAAAAATCTGCAGGTAAAAGGCACTGCGTTTTACCTGCGGATTTACAGCGGATTTCCAGTGTTTTTTTGTGCGGATTTCACCTGCGGATACCTATTGAGGAACAGGTGTAAAACGCTGTGGAATCCGCACAAAGAATTGACATGCTGCGGAAAATACAACGCAGCGTTTCTGCACGGAATTTTCCGCACCATGGGCACAGCGGATTTGGTTTTCCATAGGTGTACATGGTACTGTAAACCTGATGGAAAACTGCTACGAATTCGCAGCGGCCAATCCGCTGCGGATCCGCGGCCGATCCGCTGCGGATCCGCAGCCGATCCGCTGCAGATCCGCGGCCAATCCGCTGCGGATCCGCTGCGGATCCGCGGCCAATCCGCTGCGGATCCGCGGCCAATCCGCTGCGGATCCGCGGCCAAATCCGCACTGTGTGCACATGCCATAACCCTAACCCTACCCCTAACCCTACCCCTAGTTCTAGTTCTAACCCTAGTTCTAACCCTAACCCTAGTGGAAAAAAAATATATATATATTTTCTTTATTTTATTATTGTCCCTACCTATGGGGGTGATAAAGGGGGGGGTTTATTTATTATTTTTTTATTTTGATCGCTGTGATAGAACCTACCACAGCGATCAAAATGTACTTTGCCGGCCGGCAAATTCGGCGGGCGCACTGCGCATGCGCCCGCCATTTTTGAAGATGGCGGCGCCCAGGGAGAAGACGGACCGACTTCGGGAGGCTCGGTAAGTATGAGGGGGTGGTGGGGGGGTGGATCGGAGCACAGGGGGGGGGATCGGAGGACCGGGGGAGCGGACAGGAGCACGGGGGAGCGGACAGGAGCACGGGGGAGCGGACAGGGGGACGGAGGGGGGCACCGGACAGAACGGAGCACTGGGGAGGAGATCGGGGGCGGTGGGGGGGGGCAGAACATGATTTCCAGCCATGGCAGATGCTATTGCAGCATCGGCCATGGCTGGATTGCAATATTTCACCATTTTCATAGGTGAAATATTGCAAATTGCTCTGATTGGCTGTTGCACTTTCAACAGCCAATCAGAGCGATCGTAGCCACGTGGGGGCAAAGCCACCCCCCCCCCGGGCTGAAGTACAACTCCCCCTCTCCCTGCAGATCGGGTAAAATAGGAGTTAACCCTTTCACCCGATCTGCAGGGATGCGATCTTTCCATGACGCCACATAGGCGTCATGGGTCGGATTGGCACCGACTTTCATGACGCCTACGTGGCGTCAAAGGTCGGGAAGGGGTTAATATCAAATAATTAAAAGTGGAACCTTTTGGGTGTAAAAGGTGAAGAATGAACCCAACTTGTCTAATGGTCCTCTTAAAGGGGACCTTAAACTTGAATTTAAAATTTTAAATGAGCACCATGTCTAATTTCTGTTAATACTCTGATTCTGGAACAGTTTTTGTTTTTCTTCTGCGCTCGTCCGTTATAAAGTTATGCTCCCCGGTAATTATGGTGCAAATTCTCCCTTCAACTAACTGGGTGTATACCACAAAACTTATCTGTGGGTGTCTGCTTTTTCTGGTCTGATGTTGGTCAATTAAAACATGGCCAAGCTCACAGAGAAGGTACACACTGCTTTTTCTGGTCTGATGTTGGTCAATTAAAACATGGCCAAGCTCACAGAGAAGGTACACATCCAGTTAGTTGAAGGGAGACGTTGCACCATTATTACTAGGGGGTATAACTTTGGAACGATGGGGTATAACTTTGGAACGATGGGGCACAGAAGAAAAAGAACAATTGTTCCAGAATAAGAGGAACAGCGGCAATTGGACAAAGTCCTCAGTTTAATAAAACAATAATCCAGCGAAAAATCTACCATTAGTTCTAGAGTTGTAAAACAGGTTTGGGACATTCCTTAGCTCATCTTTTTGTTAGCATTGTTATGTAAAACCTCTAGGTTGTCCTTGTCCTTGGATGACTTAGGTTTACCAGAAAAAACAGGAACTGGAATAATAGAGGGGGAAAAAAACAACAAATAGGAACATGCAAATTATTTAGATAAAGGTTGACTTGCAAGAGGTTAGTTGGAGCAGCTATGGATGACCTTCTGGTCCAATACACCCTGCAGGTCCTAAAATATTGTAGGAGGACACTCGGAAGATTTGGAACACTTGTTTCTCCTAGAAACCACTTAATGGTGTCTGGAGAAGTGACTTTCTACCCTGGGGCTCGAAGACGGCTATCACTGGGATGAAGCTCTGTCACTGAGGTCACGGAGGACATGGAGAAGTTCTGTGGTACACGCCCAATTAGTTGAAGGGAAAATTTGCAATATTATTACCAGGGAAATAACTTTGGAACAGAGGGGCACAGAAGAAAAAGAAGTAATGTTCCAGAATCAGTGGATCTTTGCCAATTGGACAAAAAAATCAAATCCTCTATTAGTGCAGCGCCCCAGGGTCCTGGTCGTTGCAGTAATGTCACTTTCCTCTAGGGGAGAGTGATATTATGTTTGGAGGCAAAGAAGGACAACTGCATCCAGGTATCACAAACATGCAACACATTTCACACTCTAGGCCACCAGGGGGAGCTCTGCTCCTATTTATTAGGTCACTCCTCACATTGGTAAAACTGGTTGCCTGTAGGAAAAGTTAGTTGCTGGCTGAGCTTCGCTCAGGTAGTTGGTCCCTGGCAGGGGTGAGATCCTGTCAGAGATCGACGAAGAAGGACATTGAGCTGTGCATGCCCTGAGAGCTGCAGCTTCCAGAAAGAGACACTGAAGGAGAACTGTATTGCAGAGAGGGTGAAAGAAGTCGTAGCAAAGGAGTGGATTCCAGGAGGGGATCAGCCCTACACAGGCTGCCTCCTTCTGAGGAGCAGGATCCCGGTAACCGGAACACCAAGGGAGCAACGATCCTTTATG
Source organism: Ranitomeya variabilis (assembly GCF_051348905.1). Lineage (NCBI taxonomy): Eukaryota > Metazoa > Chordata > Amphibia > Anura > Dendrobatidae > Ranitomeya > Ranitomeya variabilis. The sequence goes on from NC_135235.1 coordinate 217,293,158, forward strand.
CCTTGCTCCAGAGACCAGCAGGACAGCTAATTTCACGTTACCTGCCCACCCGACACCCAGGAGGCAAGGTGGCACCCCTTAGAGGCTGGGGCATGATAGAGTCCCTGTAAAACGCCTCAAGCCACCGGTCATACAGGTTTGTCCTATCCTATCCTGGGGACAGAGAGAGACATAATATCTATAACATCTGTGAGGACCTCAGAACATCTGGATCACTTTGATCATTTGCTTCTCCTGGAAACCACTTAATGGTGTCAGGACTAGTGTCTTTCTTCCCAACAGCTCTAAGATGACTATCACTGGGAAGAAGCCCTGTCGATAGACTGGGAGAAGGTCACTGAGGACAGATATGATCTACCATGCCCACTGGACCTCAATGGAGTAACTGAGCACAAGAAGGGATAGAAACAGGCTGCTGCTCCCTGGGGGTGGGCCTATGGACAGAGTAAGGAGGGCAGGTCCAGGATTTAAAAAAAAATGAGAGGTCTTCAGCCACAGTGTCCCATCACTGCAGGAGCAGAGACGACTGCAGAGACTAGTCATCGTTAGGACTTTGGAAAGGTGCTGCATGAGTTTAGATTGCTGCTTACCACACTACAAATAGATCACAAATAGGTGTTTTTCTAAGAAGAAGGACCTAGCGCTAAAGGAGGAAGGGGACTTGATTGCCTTTGATTATTTTTTTTATGATGGTAAGCCCCCAGTCGGAATACAGGGAGGACTAAGGCTACATTTAGGAGGTAGGAGTATGAAGCAGCATGCAGACAGCTGACCCCTAGAAGGGACCCAGAACAGACAACAGATGAGAAGGAGACTAGCTGAGCCCAGGCACAAGTCAGGAGTCAGGACGGCTATCCTATGCTGTATAGAGTATGGGGCCTCCAGCTGCAGCCTCTTGTCAGCCATATTCCAGAGAAGGCAGCTGAAAGGAGACAACTCAAGAAACACATGGGCCATGGGCATCAAGAGATACATGGGGAGCGGCCGGGCAGAAAATTGGCACTTTTAATTAGGTGCTTATACCTGGCTCCTAAGTAAATCACAACTTCACTAAATATATATCTCATATTTCAGGTCAGGCTATTAGGATACGTTCGGACAAACGTATTTTTGGCTTGTATACCGTCCTCATAGAGCTTATTTTTGGCTTCTGTATCATCCTCGTAGAACGTATTTTTGGATTGTATACCATTTGTGTAGAGCGTATTTTTGGCTTGTATACTGTAGTCGTAGAACGTATTTTTGACTTCTATACTGTACTTGTAGAACGTATTTTTGGCTTGTGTACCATCCTTGTAGAACGTATTTTTGGCTTGTGTACTATCCTCGTAGAATGTATTTTTATCTTGTATACCATCCTCGAAGAACATATTTTTGGCTTGTATACCGTTCTTGTGGAGCGTATTTTTGGCTTGTATACTGTCCTCATGGAGCGTATTTTTGGATTTTATACCGTCCTCGTGGAATGTACTCTTGGCTTGTATAACGTCCTCGCGGAACGTATTTTTGGCTTGAATACCGTCCTTGTGGAATGTTTTTTTGGCTTGTATACCGTCCTCATGGAACATATTTTTGTCTTTTATATCGTCCTTGTGGAACGTACTTTTGGCAGGTATACCGTCCTCATGGAACAAATTATTGGCTTTGTGTACCGTCCTTGTGGAACGTCTTTTTGGCGTGTATACAATCCTCGTAGAACGTATTTTTGGCTTGTATACCGTCCTCATGGAGCGTATGTTTGGATTTTATACCGTCCTCATGGAACGTATTCTTGGCTTGTATACCGTCCTTGTCAGGGCCGGACTGGCCATCTGGCAATTCTGGCAAATGCCAGAAGGGCCAGTCTGGTGATGGGCTGCCTTGTCTGCTACGTTGTTAGCAGAATCTGTGTTCTTAAGACACCCATTCTGTTAAGAGTTGTGATGAAGCACAAAGTCGATGACTCCATCACTTACCCCAGCAGCCACGGGAATCATTAGAAATATTGGTCTTGTAGTAAATCTTGCTGTCCTCCATCCAGGGTAATATAAGTAATATATCCCATCTTGTGCTTGGGAACGGAAACAGCATGGGCCTGTGGGATTTCAAATGCCAGGGCTGAAGCCCTAGTCCGTACCTGGTCCTCGTGGAATGTATTTTTGGCTTGTGTACTGTCCTTGTGGAACATATTTTTGTCTTCTATATCGTCTTTGTGGAACGTACTTTTGGCAGGTATACCATCCTTATGGAACAAATTATTGGCTTGTGTACTATCCTTGTGGAATGTCTTTTTGGCTTCTATGCCATTGCAGCACCCCAGAGTCCTGGTTGTTGCAGTACTGTGGCTCCGCCACTATGGGGAGCTATGGTACGTCTGATTGCACTAAAGGAGTTTCTCTGACCAGGTAACACCTCACTACACTTCACACTCCGGCCACCAGGGGGGGTGGTCCTATCTAGTAGGCCACTCCTCACACTATGGTAAAACTGGGGGTTGGACAGGAAGACAGAGAGAAGTAGCTGGGAAGAGCTAGTGAGAGGACCTGTCAGGGATGGGATCCTGGCAGACTCCTCAGAACAGAACTAACCAGTGCACAACGGGAATACAGTAAAGAAGTATTGGGACCAGAAGGAGTCGTGCTGTTAGACCGAGGCAACATCCTTCTGAGGCGCAAACAGTCGGTGGCCGGAACGCCGAGCAAGTAAGAGACTTTAAGTACACTGCAAACCACGGCCGGACAGCCAATTACAGGTTGGCTGTCTCACTTAACACCTAAGCAGACAACGGAGGCAGTTGTGGGAGAGGGGCGACTCTAGGGTCCCGGAAGAACTCCAGGCCTACCCCGTCATACGGGTGCGTCCTACCATATCATCTGGGGGACGGAGAGAACGAACATCAGAGACAGACAGAAACAGTTGTGAGGACTATCCCGGGAGCTCAGCAGGGAAGAACTACAACATCCAGCGCTAGAAGGTAGACACTGATTCCCACCTGTAAAGAGAACTCCTGATGTGCCTTTGGACCGGCCGGTCTCTGACAACCCAGTTAACAGCGCTCTGGACTGAGGTCTCCAAAACCTTCAGTAAAGAGGTAAAGAGACTGCAACCTGGTGTCTTCGTTATTTACCGCGACTTGCACCCCACAACTGCACCATCATCATCACTTATTGCACCGGACGTCCCCCACTGACAGACAGGGCCACGGACCGGGTCTAGCCACCGTGACAACCCCAGGACTGAGACCCAGAGGCCCGGCTCCGGGTACCCCTCGGCCCTGCGGCGGTGTGGGGGCGCTCCACCATCCTCTTGGAATGTATTTTTAGCTTGTACGAGTATATTGTCCTTGAGGAACATATTCTTGGCTTATGTACCATCCTCGCAGAACGTATTTTTGTCTTCTATATCGTCCTTGTAGAACGTAATTTTGGCATGTATACCGTCCTCGTGGTAATCTAGTTTTTTAATTCATATGCCAGTCCATATGGGCTATAAATACAGAGGACCATGTGAAAAAATCGCAGCATACTCCAGTCTGGTCTGATTTACAAACGTTGAGGATAGGCATACGGAGCTACACATGGAGCCAGTAGAGTGTGAAATGTGCAGACTTGAATAGTCCTAGTTTTCAGAAGTTTAAACGTGGCCTAAAAGTATTTTCACACTTTGCATTTTTCCAATGATTTTTTTGCGTATTTTTGAAGCACAAAAAAATTGCTGCATTTTACAGTACCAATGAAGTAAACGAGATTTCCGAAAATGCTTGCACACGTTGCTTGATTTTCCTTGCAGATTTGAAGCAGTATCCAGTATGCCACATGTCAGTTAATCATTGTTAGTTGTTTGGGGTTTTTTTTGTTTTTTGTTTTTTTTTTTAAGGTGGAGTGAGGGATCATCCCACTCCCAAAAGTGATAAATGGCCTGGGGAGGAGTTCGGGCGGCTTATAAATGGGGCAGAATAACCAGTAGATCACATCACACAAGGAGTCATCATGATCCAGATCCTTGGTGTATTACTGCTGAGCATCGGAGCAGCCACTGCTGCAGGTAACCTCTGTGCAATTATTAGGAGAACTGCAGATGTCACCTATCAACAAACGGCTAGTTATTTCTTCTTGGTTTTGATATAGTAGAGTTAATATTTTATATTTTATTGTATTAACTAGTCTCATAGTCTTATATTATATTTTATTTTTCTTCAGGTTTCATATTTTTCTTCTATTTTCCTATCCTATGTCGAATGTTTTGAGAAAACTGTGTTATGGGTCCCTTTAATTAAAAATAGGGAATTTTTAATTGATGTACATTACAAAAATAGTCAGTTTTTAACATTAAATCGTTGTGTATGGAGTATTGGGTTCACTTTATTTTTTCCCACAACGTTGTACAGGAGCCCACGCCAATTTTTCCCATGATTTAACCCTTTAACTTAATAGCTAGAGCCCCCAAATTTGACCCACAGACACTTCTTACATTAGTGAAGAGGAATATGTAATAAAAGAAGGGATATGAGATGGTTTACTGTATGTAAACCATGTATCATATCATGTCGGGTTTGTGAAGGAGAGAGCAAAAGCCGGCAATTGAATTACCGGCTTTTGTGCTATATCGCGCTGCATTAAATATAAATATACATATATAGGTGTCTCACTGACATATATATATGTATTTATACCTATTCTATGTGTATATATCTACTCTATTCTAACCTGTCAGTGTGATTTTACTGTACACCGCGCTGAATTACCGGCTTTTCAAAGGACACCGGTGCGTAAGAATCGGACAGAACTCGCATGGTGCGAGTGCTGTGCGATTTTTTTTCTCGCATTCATTGACTTGTATTGGCGAGTCTCGTCCGAGAATCACAGCAATACGCAGCATCGCACATGAAAAGACACCTATTGAATAACATTGGTCCGAGTGCAATCTGAATTTTTATCGGATTGCACTCGTCCGTTTTCCTCGCAAGTGGAAAGGGACCCTAAAGATCATCAGCTGAGAAACTGACAATTGCATAAATAGTAATTCCATCCTGTAACGTTATCGAAGCCATCGTCATGATACTTGCTTTTCTTGGTCTCTCTCACCACTTTTCTCCGCAGACCGTCTATGTATTGTGATCGATGGGTGGTTGAAGCAGGTGGATGCCGGTGCCGGTCAGGTTTACGGTGTGAATGATAACGATGACATCTACCAATGGCTGGGCCACGGGTGGAAAAATATTCCTGGAAAGCTGATGCACGTGACGGTCGGTCCTGCTGGTGTCTGGGGAGTCAACAAAATGCAGAATATCTACAAATACCAAGATAACAACTGGGTGCAGGCATCAGGTAAGAAGACACGGCACGTGCCTTGTGGCTTCCTCAGGCTGCACCATTTTTTATTCAGGTCATGGAAATTCAAGGGCAACTGCAGTAATCCAAAGTATCCGATGTTCCACCATGTCTGAGTAGTAAGCGGAGATATGAGATCTCTATATTTAGCTGTTCTGGGCCTGTCTATAACATAGAAAGTAACTGGGTAGTAACTCTTTTCATATCTTAGAGCAAGTTTCTCAGTTTGCGAGATGTAAGGATACGTCACTGATCTCCTGGTCTAACCTCCTGCATGATTAGACAGTGCTGGGAGATTAGAGCATGCAGAAAAAAATCCCAGCAGTCTGTGTTTAGCCCTTCTCTCATCGTCATTCTCACATAGTCACCTCTGCTGTACTGTCTATCCCCCAACACTGATTAATGGAATCTTTTCTGGAATGTGTCAGTATTGTCACTTTTATTGTGCTCTCAGCATATTGTAATCCTTCTGCAGTGAGAGAAGAGCAGGATACTCCTGTGAGATGTAATGACAGCCTGCTTTGCTTTCACTGAAGAGGGATTACAATTTTCCTCAGAACAGGCATAATAAGTGTGTAAGTGCGATTACTGATATCTGTGAGCTCTCATCAATGGACAGGCGGTTTGGGGAGAGGTTCAGTACAGCAGAGGTTACTGTACTATGAAAAAACAGAACGGATACAATGGTTTGTAATGTGACATAGCTAAACTCATCTGTGCTGCCACTCCCCCACACTAACTGCCAGGACCTTATCAGTAAGGTGTTGGTCATCTGTGCTCTTTTCCAAGCACTTTCTAATCATGCACAAGTTTAGACATTAGGGCTGTGTCATTATTACCTTTCCTCCCAACTTTTAAAAACAAGAAAGAGTGACAGATACAAATGGTGCACTTACTGTACCATGGCAATTTTTATAATTCCCCCCCTACATCGTATGGTACCCCACGATGTACAAACATAGCTTTGTTACATCAATATACCCCCTATGCTCACACAGTCCTGCTAGATCAATACACCCCCATACACACACAGCTCTGCTACATCAATACATACCCGATGCACATGTAACGGGGGCCAGGGTGGTAGCCGTACCGAGGGATTGCTGCTGCTTCCTCATCACACCCCGACACTCCGCTACAGAAATATCATGTCCATTTTGTGGTGTGCTGTGTGTGTCAAGTAGTTCCCCCACCTGTGAGTCAGAATCCTTCACAGCATACAGGGCTCCAATCCGTCGCAGAAACACACAAATCAAAGTCCCGATTCATTTTCAATAAAACTTTACTCAATTCGTGCATCTTCATAACAGACTTAATCCAACAATCTTCAGAAGACATAAGAACTTCTCCTGCACTTTCCGTGGTCTTTTCCTTCAGCTTATCTTCTAGCACCGTGGCTTCCAGACCCGCAGTCCCCTGGGAATTCCAGCTTTCTGATACTAGGTGCTCCTCGTCCACTTTCCCCATTCTGGGCGAAAAATCAGGTTGCCTCTGCAATTCCTGTTTGGACCATAAGTCCCGGACGTCACGGGAGGTAACCCACAGACAAGCCACCGACCCTTGCAGACTGCCTCGCTATTCACGTGCTTCAAGATCTAACATCTCCAGACCTGCTTCCCTCAGTGCTTCATCTGTCTCTCTCAACTGTAACTCACCACACAACCACTACCACTCCTTCTAGAACAATTCCTCTCACTGCTCTAGCTCCTCCCACTACCTGAAAATTACCTCAGAAAGGCACTACACTACACTGGCTCCGCCCCCTTTCTCAACTGTCACTACTCTGACTGAAACTAGTTCTCAACACAATCTAATCTCCTACTCTACAGTGCCCCCCTTAAGGCTACTTTCACACTAGTCCGTCGGTACGGGCCGTCGCAAACTGTCGGCCCAACGGACAGTGTGTTAATGAAGCACAACATGGGCAGCGGATGCAGTTTTACAACGCATCCGCTGCCCATTGTGAGTTCCGGGGAGGAGGGGGTGGAGTTACATTGAACTTTTTTTGTGCGTCGCGGCCGCCAAAAACACAACGCATCCGTCGCACGACGGATGCGGCGTGTGGCCATACGTCGCAATGCGTCGCTAATGCAAGTCTATGGAGAAAAAACGCATCCTGCGGGAAACTTTGCAGGATGCGTTTTTTCTCCAAAACGACACATTGCGACGTCCGTCACACGATGCTAGTGTGAAAGTAGCCTTACACTAACCCACAACTACACTGCCATAACCCTTACCAATGCTGACCTACCACTGCCACTGACTGTCCCAATTCCTGTCCCTAACACACACATATCAGAACAGTGTCAGCCATTATCATATTAAACAGTGTCAACTATCATAAACTGCACAGGGCACACAGCAAACACAAAACATACCCAGTTTCATTAGGTAGGCATGCACAGGAATGCAGGGTTCAAACCAGCCGCCTGCACACCCTATTACACACACACAGCCATTCTATATTAATTCACCCCCATGTAAACACAGCCCCTCTACATCAATACAACCCTTATGCATACACAGCACTGCTACATCAATACACCCCCATGCACACACAGCTCTGCTACATCAATACAACCTAATGCACACAGCCTTGCTACATCAATATAGCCCCTATGCACACACAGCTCTGCTATAGCAATATACTCCTCATGCACTTAGAAGCCTGATACATGAATACACCCCTCATACACACACAACCCAGCTACATCAACACATCCTCCATGCACACACGGTCCAGCTACACAGCTACAACTACAGCTGGTTTGAAAATTATAAAATAAATTATACTCAACATACGGGACCCCTTGCTACTCCCGGTTTGATTCAGGTCACTCACTGCTCACTGTAGTTCTTTTGCAATTGTGACATCCCAATATGGCTGTGCAACCTCTGCAGACAAACAGTGATTGGCTGCAACAGTTACATGTCTGTGTCAGTACAATGTACATCAATGCTACAGTGACCGTAGTGGGGCTGACGAGAAGGAAAGCACCAGGGTTTCAGGCGAATATGGCTTCATTCGTTATTTTAGCCTTTTCAGATCTGTTTTCAACAATATTTCTTTGTTTGAGAAAACCGTTTAATTTTTCTCTACCATTTACTTCTATAGGACGTCTGAAACAGATAGATGCAGGTGGGAATAAATTCCTGTCCGGAGCCAATGGGTTGGATGATATTTACTGCGCGAACAGAGATCAGACCATTTCCAACTCGGCAAATGTAGCCTATAACAACATAGAAGGGCGTCTGAAGTATTACACCTGCGGTCCCTGGGGATGTTGGGGTGTAAACGCCTACGATGATATATATTACCGCTATGATGTGACGCCCACGGCCTGCCAAGGAAGTCGGTGGCAGCAAATAGACGGCAAATTGGCCATAGTGGAGGTCGGCACCGATGGTTCTGTGTACGGCGTGAACTCCCAGGGACAAGTGTATAAAAGGTATCACCTTTAGAGATATTGGACTTCATTTATAATTTCTAACTATAATTTTTATACTTTTCAGATATAAAATCTATCTGCAGTGAGCTGCACTAATGACGGCCGACAGTATCACATAGCTATCACATGGCTCTAATAATCATTATGTCACCATTGCAGATGTGAGTAACTTCTCCCCTCTCTTTCAGGGAAGGGATCTCTGCTGGAAATCCTATCGGAACCTCCTGGACCCAATTGAATTTTTATGACACTTTCAAACATGTATCTTATGATCGGGGAAACTTGTGGCTAATCACCGAGAAAGGAGTCATCTATAAGTGCAAAGTCAACGGCTCCTCAGACCCAAACTGCTATTAGACCCTACAAATACATATGTTGTGTGTGGTTCATAGGAGAAGCAAAAAATAAAATTGCTTTATTCTTCATTGTGTTCTTGGCATTAAATAAACTCTTGCTTTCAACCATTTTACAACTAACTCTTTTAAAGAAGCTCACCAATGATCTAGTCCATAGATGGGCAAATATTTCTGCTTGAGGGGTTTATTCATGTAGCAGTGCTGTGTGTGCATGGGGGTGTATTGATGTAGCTGAACTGTGTGCATGAAGAGTGTATTGATATAGCAGGGCTGTGTGTGCATGGGGGTGTATTGATGTAGCAGAGCTGCGTGCATGAAAAGTGTATTGATATAGCAGGGCTGTGTGTGCATGGGGGTTATTGATCTAGCACAACTGTGTGTGCATGAGGTTGCATTGAAGTAGCAGAGCTGTGTGTGCATAAGGAGTGTCTGATAGCAGAGCTGTGTGCATGGGGGTTTATTGATGTAGTAGGGCTGTGTGTGCATGGGGGTGGTATTGATGTAGCAGTGCTATGCTTACATGGGGGGGTGTAATAATATATCATGGCTGTGTGTGTATCTACAGCCAACAAAGAGTAAAATAAGGGACCTGCAGTATCCTCCAACAGCCTGTGCTGGCTAATAATGCCCGTCGACACACCAAAAGCCAGTCAATGATGCCATGAGTACAGTATTGCTGTTGTGACACAATATACTGCACCTTCACATCTCTTAGACTTCGATATTTCCCACCTCAAATCAAAATGCAGAACATTGTGTAAAAGTCCAGAACTTACTCGATGGTCTGTGGACCAGGACAGCAGTCCGTCAAGCCGAGCAAGAAACACCAGAAAACTCAAAGCCAGATATGTTAGCTGCACACACAAGAACTGAAAATGTATACATAGTTCAAGACTTGCAGCAGCGTTTATAGCGTGAACAGCACCAGAGAAGAGTTTGTTATGTTTACAGCAGACGAAGGATTAACTGGAGGTCTGAGCCTGTAAGTAAAAGCAGATTATAATTATAATTTCTTAAAATGATGAAGGGATTAATAGTGAGGTTTAGGGAATGAATCTAAAAATCGCTTCAGAATATTTCATAAGGGGTTAGAACTTTTAGTTTCTGATATAAAGCTACTTTAACCCCTTCCCGACCTGTGACGCCACGTAGGCGTCATGAAAGTCGGTGCCAATCCGACCTTTGACGCCTATGTGGTGTCATGGAGGGATCACGTCCCTGCAGATCAGGTGAAAGAGTTAACTCCAATTTCACTTGACCTGCAGGGACAGGGGGAGTGGTACTTCAGCCGAGGGGGGTGGCTTTGCCCCCACGTGGCTACGATCGCTCTGATTGGCTGTTGAAAGTGGAACAGCCAATCAGAGCAATTTGTAATATTTCACCTGTGAAACTTGGTGAAATATTACAATCCAGCCATGGCCGATGCTGTAATAACATCGGCCATGGCTGGAGACCGTGATCTGCCCCCTCCACCGACTGACAGCGGCGATCTGCCACTGCTGTCAGCCTTTCCTCCCTCCATTCTGTGCTCCGCTGCCCTCCTCTCCCCTCCGCCTGTCCTCGGCCTCCCCTCTGCCCCCCGCTGTCCGATCCCACACCCCCATACTTACCAAGTCCCGGTGTCCGTCCGCCTTCAGCAATAGATGCCACCATCATCCAAAATGGCGGGCGCATGCGCAGTGCGCCCGTCGAATCTGCCAGCTGGCAGATTCATTCCAGGTACATTTACAGTTTAACAGTTTCAAACACAACAGTCATCATGAGTAACACCGTTAGCAATACAATAATTAAAGCGAAATAAGACGACCCTGCTTGTGAGAGCTTACAATTTACAATGAGGTGGGGGAGACACAAAGTACAGGTGTGTATTTACAATGATGTATTTACAATGATGGTCCAGCCATCTTCAGGGGGTGGGGGATAGATGGGGATAGTGAATGGGCTACACACACACAAACATAAAATGGCTTTGATTAGGGAGCGTGATAGACCGCTCTGAAAAAATGTGTTTTTAGCGAGCGCCTAAAACTATGCAAATTGTGGATGGTCCTAATATCTTGGGGTAGAGCATTCCAGAGGCTTGGTGCAGCATGGGAGAAGTCTTGGAGCCGGGAGTGGGAGGTACGGATTAGTGCAGAGGTTAGTCGAAAGTCATTTGCAGAGCACAGAGGTCGGTTAGGCCGATAGACAGAAATGAGGGAGGAGATGTAAGGGGGTGCCGCACTGTGAAGAGCTTTGTGGGTGAGAACAAGTACTTTGAATTGTATCCTGTAATGAATGGGCAGCCAGTGTAACGACTGGCGAAGAGCGGACGCGTCGGAGTAATGATTAGCCAGATGGACGACCCTGGCTGCTGCATTAAGGATAGACTGAAGAGGGGAAAGTCGAGTGAGGGGGAGGCCAATTAATAGAGCATTGCAATAGTCCAGGCGGGAGTGGATCAGGGCGAAAGTGAGGGTTTTTGTTGTTTCCATGGTGAGAAAAGGGCGGATTCTAGAGATGCTCTTTAGGTGTAAGCGGCACGAGCGGGCAAGAGATTGTATATGGGAGGTGAAGGAGAGATCGGAGTCAAACATAACACCCAGACAGCGCGCCTGCTGCCGGGGTGTTATTATGGTGCCACCCACGGAGAGGGAAATGTCAGATTTAGGGAGGTTAGTAGAGGGCGGGAGCAGAAGAAGTTCAGTTTTGGAGAGGTTGAGTTTCAGATAGAGAGCGGACATGATGTTGGAGACTGCAGACAGACAGTCAGTGGCGTTCTGTAGTACAGCGGGGGTAAGGTCAGGGGATGACCTGTATAGTTGTGTATGTAGGATAGCTGCGGAGACACCATCACGTGTTTCTCAACGCAAGCAGTGAATAGCCAGACCTTTCCCCGGGAAGGAACAACCACGGGAAGGGCAGCATCCAATAAAGGAAAACATCCAATACAGGAAAACCACCTATGCCAAGCATGGTATCCATCCACAGACAGCTGTTTCGGGGTGTTTGCCCCTCATCAGTGTGGAGTAGGAATCTGGCTATTAGGAGCAGTGCCTACTAAAAGGCTGTAAAGGCACAGATGATTGGCCTCGGGGAGACCAAAACATCTGAACACCGCAGAGACACCATCACGTGTTTCTCAACGCAGTGATCCAGAACACTGCCCCCATCCCTTATGGGAAATATGCAAATGCATGTAGGATAGCTGCGGAGACACCATCACATGTTTCTCAACGCAAGCAGTGAATAGCCAGACCTTTCCCCGGGAAGGAACAACCACGGGAAGGGCAGCATCCAATAAAGGAAAACATCCAATACAGGAAAACCACCTATGCCAAGCATGGTATCCATCCAGAGACAGCCGTTTCGGGGTGTTTGCCCCTCATCAGTGTGGAGTAGGAATCTGGCTATTAGGAGCAGTGCCTAGTAAAAGGCTGTAAAGGCACAGATGATTGGCCTTGGGGAGACCAAAACATAGAGGGGCAAACACCCCGAAACAGCTGTCTGTGGATGGATACCATACTTGGCATAGGTGGTTTTCCTGTATTGGATGTTTTCCTTTATTGGATGCTGCCCTTCCCGTGGTTGTTCCTTCCCGGGGAAAGGTCTGGCTATTCACTGCTTGCGTTGAGAAACATGTGATGGTGTCTCCGCAGCTATCCTACATGCATTTGCATATTTCCCATAAGGGATGGGGGCAGTGCTCTGGATCACTGCGTTGAGAAACACGTGATGGTGTCTCCGCGGTGTTCAGATGTTTTGGTCTCCCCAAGGCCAATCATCTGTGCCTTTACAGCCTTTTACTAGGCACTGCTCCTAATTGCCAGATTCCTACTCCACACTGATGAGGGGCAAACACCCCGAAACAGCTGTCTGTGGATGGATACCATGCTTGGCATAGGTGGTTTTCCTGTATTGGATGTTTTCCTTTATTGGATGCAGCCCTTCCCGTGGTTGTTCCTTCCCGGGGAAAGGTCTGGCTATTCACTGCTTGCGTTGAGAAACACGTGATGGTGTCTCCGCAGCTATCCTACATGCATTTGCATATTTCCCATAAGGGATGGGGGCAGTGTTCTGGATCACTGCGTTGAGAAACACGTGATGGTGTCTCCGCGGTGTTCAGATGTTTTGGTCTCCCCGAGGCCAATCATCTGTGCCTTTACTGTATAGTTGTGTGTCATCAGATGGTACTGAAAGCCAAATCTGCTGATGGTCTGTCCAATTGGGGCTGTGTAGAGGGAGAAGAGAAGGGGGCCAAGGACTGAGCCCTGACGTACCCCGACAGTGAGTGGAAGAGATGAAGTGGAGCCACAGAACAAAACACTGAAGGAGTGGTAAGAAAGATAGGAAGAGAACCAGGAGAGAGCAGTGTCCTTAATGCCTAGTGACTGGAGCCAAGAGAGTAGGAGAGGGTGGTCAACAGTGTCAAAAGCTGCAGAGAGGTTGAGAAGAATGAGCAGAGAGTGGTCACTGTGACGTTTTGCTATCAGAAGGTCATTGGTCACTTTGATGAGTGCAGCTTCTGTTGAATGTAGGGGGCAGAAACCAGACTGTGAAGGGTCTAGGAGGGAGTGAGTGGAGAGGTAACGGATAAGGCCAGGAGTATATCAGGCGCTCCAAGAGTTTAGCGATGAAGGGGAGATTGGAGACTGGTCTGTAGTTGTTTGTGCAGGATGGGTCGAGGGTGGGTTTCTTTAGTAATGGAGTAATGATAGAGTGTTTTAAGGAGGAGGGGAAAATGCCAGAGGAGAGGGAGAGATTAAAGATAGTAGTTAGGTGAGTTGTGACTACTGGAGAGAGAGACTGGAGGAGGTGTGAGTGAATGGGGTCGGTGGCGCATGTAGTCGGACGAGAAGAGGAGAGGAGCCTGGAGACTTCTTCTTCTGTGATGGGATCAAATGTGGAGAGTGAGCCAGGGGAAATGCAGAGAGGGATGGGAGTCACTGCGCTTGGTGTCTGGGAGCGGATTTCCTGACGGATATTGTCTATTTTCTCTGTAAAGTGGGAGGCCAGGTCATCAGCACAAATGTCTGTGAGAGGGGCTTGTGCTTTTGGCCTGAGGAGGGAGTGAAAGGTGTCAAAAAGTTTCTTGGGGTTGTTGGATAGTGAGGAGATCAGGGTGGTGAAGTAGGTCTGTTTGGCAAGGTGAAGGGCAGAGTTATAGGTCCTTAACATAAATTTGAAGTGGATTGTGCGTGTTTTCCTCCATAAGCGTTCAGCACACCTAGAGCATCGCTGGAGAAATCGGATTTGCGATGTGAGCCAGGGCTGTTTCACTCTGTGTTTGGAGGTTCTGAGGGCGAGGGGAGCTACTTGGTCAAGGGTGCTTCTAAGAGTGTCATTGAAGTGATGTACAGCCAGATCAGGACAGGAAAAAGAGGAGATTGGGGACAGTGATGAGTGTAGGGAGTCTGAAAGTGTATGAGGGTTAATGGCATGTAGATTTCTGAATGTATGGTAGGTAGGAGGGTGCTGGGGTGGGCGAGGATTTGTGAGTGTGAAGGAGAGAATGTTGTGGTCAGAGAGGGGAAGCGGTGAGTTAACTAGATAGGAGATTGAGCAGAGCTGGGCGAAGACCAGGTCCAGGGTGTTACCGTCTTTGTGTTTCAGAGGTTGAGAGCTGTGAGAGGCCTAGAGAAGTTTTTAGTGATAGAAGCTGGGATGCAGATGTGGAAGTGGGGCTGTTTATCGGGATGTTGAAGTCTCCCAGGATAAGGGTTGGGAGTTCTGAGGACATGAAGTGTGGCAGCCAGGCAGAGAAATGGTCCAGGAAGTGGGTGGGTGAGCCTGGGGGCCGGTATATGACCGCTACTCTGGGGGAGAGGGGACGAAATAGCCTGATGGTGTGGACCTCAAAAGAAGGGAATGAGAGTGATGGAACTGGGGGGATGACCTGGAAGGTGCATTGTGGGGAGAGAAGTATGCCGACTCCACCACCACGTCTGTTTGTGGGTCTCGGGGAATGGGAGAATTGTAAGCCACCATGGGAAATGGCAGCAGGAGAGACAGTGTCAGAATCCTGAATCCAGGTTTCCGTGAGGGCCAACTGATTCAGAGAGTTTTTCAGAAAGTAATTGTGTAGGAAAGGAAGCTTGTTGCATACAGAAAGTCCATGAATTCCAAAGGGCACAATTAAAAGAAGGAGATGAAGGAGATTATTAAGGTTTTGATGTGAGGTGGGGTATTAGGGTAAGGGTTGCAATTAGGGTTAGGGTCAGAATTAGGCTATGTGCACACGGTGCGGATTTGGCTGCGGATCCACAGCGGATTGGCCGCTGTGGATTCATGGCAGTTTTACATCATGTTTACAGTACCATGTAAACCTATAGAAAACCAAATCCGCTGTGCCCATGGTGCGGAAAATACCGTGCGGAAACGCTGCGTTGTATTTTCCGCAGCATGTCAATTCTTTGTGTGGAATCCGCAGCGTTTTACACCTGTTCCTCAATAGGAATACGCAGGTGAAATCTGCACAAAAAACAGTGTATCTATTGCTGTTTGCTAAGTACCAGGCTCATCTCCTCTATAGCTAAACCTCCCCCTCGCATATTTTGGAGATGCATAACTTGAAAACAAACATTTGAAAAGTTGAAAAACAAATCTCTCATTTAAGTGCCGCCTCCAAAAATTCTGCCTCCCTAGGCACTTGCCCTTAGGTTCATAGTAGAAAATATAGCCCTCATCATAGTAAAACAAACCATGCGCTGCGCTATCCAACATGTGTTCACATTAATCACATTAAGGATGTGAATAACTAACTCATTGCCTGACTTAAGTCGGAGGAACCCCAGTCCCTCTCTAGCTATACCAAATAAAATGAAATGTATGATGGCCATCCTTTGTTGACATCAAATAATTTAAAGATGAACCTTTTGGGTGTAAAAGGTGAAGAATGAATCCAACTTGTCCAATGGCCCTCTTAAAGGGGACCTTAAACTTGAATTTTTAATTTTAAGGGAGCACCATCACTAATTTCTGCTGCTCCTCTGATTCTGGAACAGTTTTTGTTTTTCTTCTGCGCCCATCCTTTACAAAGTTATGCTCCCCGGTAAATATGGTGCAAATTCTCCCTTCAACTAACTAGCACAAAACTTCTCTGTGGGTGTCTGCTTTTTCTGGTCTGATGCAGGTCAATTAAAACAATGGCCATGCTCACAGAGAAGCTACACGTCCAGTTAGTTGAAGGAAGACTTTGCATTATTATTACTAGGGGGTATAACTTTGGAACGGTTGGAACAGAAGAAAAAGAAAAATTGTTCCAAAATAAGAGGAGCAAAGGCAATTTGACGAAGTACTCAGTTTAATAAGACAAAAAATCCAGCGAAAAATCTACCATTAGTTCTAGAGTTGTAAAACAGTTCTGGGACGTTCCTTAGATCATCTACTTGCTAGTATTGTTACGTAAAACCTCTAGGTTGTCCATGTCCTGGAATGACTGATGTTTACCAAAAAAACATGTGAACTGGAATAATACAGGGGGACAAAGAACAACAACCAGGAACGTGCAAGTTATTGAGATCAAGGTTGAGCTGTAAAAGGTTGGTTGGAGCTGCTGGAGATGACCTTCTGGTCCAATACACCCTGCAGGTCCTAAAAAACTCTGCAGGAGAACACTCAAAAGATCTGGAAAACTTGCTTCACCACTTAATGGTGTCAGGAGAAGTGACTTTCTACCCAACGGCTCTAAGACGACTATGACTGGGATGAAGCTCTATCACTGAGGTCACTGAGGACAAGGAGAAGTAATGTGGTACACGCCCAATTAATTGAAGGGAAAGTTTGCAATATTATTACCGGGGAAATAACTTTGGAACAGAGAAGCACAGAAGAAAAGAAATATTGTTCCAGAATCAGTGGATCTTTGCCAATTGGACAAAAAAATCCTCTATTAACACTAAAGTTGTATAGCAGGTTTGGGACACTTCTTAGCTCACCTCCTTAGTATTATTGCGTAAAACCTCTAGATTGCCCTTGGATGACTTATGTTTACCAGAAAAACATGAGAACTGGAATAATACAGGGGGACAAAAATCAACAAATAGGAACATGCAAGTTATTTAGATAAGGACTGGGTTGTAAAAGGTTGGTTGGAACAATTAGGGATGACCTTCTGGTCCAATACACCCTGCAAGTCCTAACAAACTCTGTAGAAGGACACTCGGAAGACCTGGATCACTTTGATCATTTGCTTCTCCTGGAAACCACTTAATGGTGTCAGGACTGGTGTCTTTCTTCCCAGAGGCTCTAAGAACACTATCACTGGGAAGAAGCCCTGTCGATAGACTGGGAGAAGGTCACTGAGGACAGATACGATCTACCATGCCCACTGGACCTCAATGGAGTATCTGAGTACAAGAAGGGATAGAAACAGGCTGCTGCTCTCTGGGGGTGGACCTATGGACCGAGTAAGGAGGGCAGGTCCAGGATTAACAAAAATGAGAGGTCTCCAGCCGCAGTGTCGCATCACTGCAGGAGCAGAGACGACTGCAGAGACTAGTCATCGATAGGACTTTGGAGAGGTGCTGCATGAGTTTAGATTGCTGCTTACCCAACTACAAATAGATCACAAATAGGTGTTTTTCTAAGAGGATGGACCTATTGCTAAAGGGAGGGAGGGGACTTCATTGCCTATGAGTATTTTTTATGAGAGTAAGCCCACAGGTGGAATACAGGGAGGACTAAGGCTAAATTTAGGTAGGAGTATGAAGCACCATGCAGACAGCTGGCCCTTGCAGGGACTCAGAGCTGACAACAGATGAGAAGGAGACTAGCTGAGCCCACACCCAAGTCAAGAGTCAGGACGGCTATCCTATGCTGTATAGAGTATGGGGCCTCCAGCTGCAGCCTCTTGTCAGCCATGTTCCAGAGAAGGTAGCTGGAAGGAGAACACTCAAGGAATACATGGGCCATGGGTACCACAAGTTACATGGGCAGCGGACGGGCAGAAAATTGGCCCTTTTAATTAGGTGCTTATACCTGGCTCCTAAGTCAATCACAACTTCACTAAATATATATCTCATATTTCAAGTCAGGCTATTAGGACAAACGTATTTTTGGCTTGTACACCGTCCTCATAGAACGTATTTTTGGCTTGTATATCGTCCTCGTAGAACGTATTTTTGTTCTGTATACCATCCTTGTAGAACGTATTTTTGGCTTTGTGTTCCATCCTTGTAGAATGTATTTTTGGATTGTACACCGTTTGCGTAGAACGTATTTTTAGCTTGTATACCGTACTCGTAGGATGTATTTTTGTCTTGTATACCGTCCTCGTGGAGCGTATTTTTGGATTTTATACTGTCCTCATGGAGCGTATTTTTGGATTTTATACCTTCCTCATGGGACGTATCATTGACTTGTATACCGTCCTCGTGGAATGTATTTTTGACTTGTATACCGTCCTTGTGGAACGTCTTTTTAGCTTGTGTACCATCCTCGTAGAATGTATTTTTGTCTTCTATATCATCCTTGTAGAATGTATTTTTGGCATGCATACCATCCTCATGGTAATCTATTTTTTTAATTCATATGCCAGTCCATATGGGCTATAAATACAGAGGACCATGTGAAAAAAATCGCAGCATGCTCCAGTCTGGTCCGATTTACAAACAGGCAGGATGGGCATACAGAGCTACACATGGAGCCAGTAGAGTGTGAAATGTGCAGACTTGAATGACCCTAGTTTTCAGCAGTTTAAATGTGGCCTAAAAGTATTTTCATACTTTGGATTTTTCCAATGATTTTTTTGCATATGTTTGAAGCACAACAAAAAAATTGCCGCATTTACAGTACCAATGAAGTAAACGAGATTTTCGAAAATTCTTGCACACGTTTCTTGATTTTCCTTGCAGATTTGAAGCAGTATCCAGTATGCCACATGCCAGTTAATCATTGTTAGTTGTTTGGGGGGTTTTTTGTTTTTTTTTAAGGTGGAGTGAGGGATCATCCCACTCCCAAAAGTGATAAGTGGCCTGGGGAGGAGTTCGGGCGGCTTATAAATGGGCCGAATCAGCAGTAGATCACATCACACACGGAGTCATCATGATCCAGATCCTCGGTGTATTACTGCTGAGCATCGGAGCTGCCACTGCTGCAGGTAACCTCTGTGCAATTATTAGGAGAACTGCAGATGTCACCTATCAACAAACGGCTCGTTATTCCTTCATGGTTTTGATATAGAAGGGTTAATATTTAATATTTTTTGTATTAACTAGTCTCATAGTCTTATATATATATTTTTTTTCTTCAGGTTTCATATTTGTTCTAATATTTTCCTATCCTATGTCGAAGTTTTTGAGAAAACTGTGTTATGGGTCTCTTTAATTAAAAATAGGGAATTTTTAATTGATGTACATTACAAAAGTAGTCAGTTTTTAACATTAAATCGTTATATATGGAGTATTGGGTTCACTTTAATTTTTCCCACAGCGTTGTGCAGGACATTGCCGCTCAGAGCCAGGGGTATAACTATAGGAGTTGTAGAGGTAGTAATTGCCCCTGTGCTCAGAAGAAACTAAGAAATGGAGCACGGATCTATTGCAGGAAGGTGCCCTGGCTCCTTCTTTATGGAAATTATGCAGCCCCAATGATTGGACCCCCATTGATAGAAGATGAAAAAAAAGGTTGCAGCTAAATTTTGACCTACAGTTTTTATATCTAAAGCTCATCAGCTGAGAAACTGACAACTGCATAAATAGTAATTCCATCCTGTAATGTTATCGTAGCCATCGTCATGATACTTGCTTTTCTTGGTCTCTCTCATCGCTTTTTTCCGCAGACAGTCTATGCACTGTGATCGATGGGCGGTTGAAGCAGGTGGATGCCGGTGCCGGTCAGGTTTACGGTGTGAATGATAATGATGACATCTACCAATGGCTGGGCAACGGGTGGAAAAATATTCCTGGAAAGCTGATGCATGTGACGGCCGGTCCTGCCGGTGTCTGGGGAGTCAACAAAATGCAGAATATCTACAAATTCCAAGATAACAACTGGGTGCAGGCATCAGGTATGAAGACAACGCACGTGCCTTGTGGCTTTCTGAGGCTGCTACATTTTTCATTCAGGAAATTCAAGGGCAACTGCAGTAATCCAAAGTATAAGATGTTCCACCATGTCTGAGTAGTAAGCGGAGATATGAGATCTCTATATTTAGCTGTTCTGTACATGAAATATGAATAGCAAAATGGCTTTTGAACATTAGGAAAAATATTTGAGAGACGCTTTGCACAGGATTTGGCCAAATAGTGTGAGCCCATCAACCATCGTCAAGGTGGTCTCATTAAACTGATGGGTCCCTGACCTCCCTGTCCAAATGTGAACACTTACCAAAGGCTAATGTCTGTATGGAACAGTAAAAAAAGATATGTTTCAGCTCACCCCCATCAGCAAATCCATGAAAGTCCACAAAAACATCCGAGCAAGTAAAACACCACCGCCCAACGTCCTCTGCCAGGTAAGTAAGAAGAAAATCAAGCTCCGGAGTAAAAAGTCATCAAATTTATTTCTACATATTTAAACTTCGGAAAAAGCTGCTTACAAATAGCTGCACAACTATTCCAGAAAAGAAGCCATAAGTTAGCTGAACGCGTTTTGAGCACACATAGGTGCTCTTTGTCCACAGCATAAACTTGAATAGCCCAGCAAGTCATATAAAAACAAATTTAACAGGTGAATAGCAATGAAAATAATTAACTCCGCCTTAACAAATCCCATTGGATATCTAGACCATGTGACCTTAGGACAGGTAAAAAACACCAAAATCATCAAACACAATTTATATGCACATATCAAGAATACCGCACAGCTAGGTGTAATTACCAACCTGAAAGAAAGAAAGAAAAAAAAAAATCACAAAATGCAAAAACAATAATAAGATATTAATAGTGCAACATCATCTCTTTTCTAAGATTTAACCCTGTAGGCACTCTGGTGTTCAATAGATAAATCCAGAAAGCCTCTCTGTCGCGTAATTTGCTTTCTCTGTCACCGCCTCGTATATTTTTATACATTTGTTCTATCGCATAAACCTTTAAATGACTTGTATGTCTGTCATGTTTGTTAATAAAATGTCTTGATACATTTGACACATGACGTAATGTTGTTTATCCGGAGAACAACGAGTAAATACCAAAAACAAATATAATTCAAATATAACAATTGCTTTTATTATTACTAACATAAATTAATTTACATTCAAATTGGATACATAGGTCACGATAAAATTATGTGAATCACACCAAAGTGTTTAGATATGACACAGGATGGAGCATATCAGACTGTGATCATAAAATAAATAAATAAATAATGAGGGATCATTAAATGCTTTTAAATAAATACCAAAGAGTTCACTGGGAACAGTGCATCACAAATTGTTCCTGACACAGGTTGGAGCTGGATATTGGACCTCATTATGGGTAAATACAGTTACTATTGTCGTTTACTGATGAGGGATTAGCTAATCGCAGCATGTGTGTACATAGGAGAAGCTGCACTGACAGCAGGTGATTCATTGAATCATTTATTTTTGTTGCCTATAGCACATGGTGTGAGCACACTGGTATGAGCAGGAGGAAGTGCAATCACAATTTGTGATGCACTGTTCCCAGTGAACTCTTTGGTATTTATTTAAAAGCATTTAATGATCCCTCATTATTTATTTATTTTATGATCACAGTCTGATATGCTCCATCCTGTGTCATATCTAAACACTTTGGTGTGATTCACATAATTTTATCGTGACCTATGTATCCAATTTGAATGTAAATTAATTTATGTTAGTAATAATAAAAGCAATTTTTATATTTTAATTATTTGTTTTTGGTATTTACTCGTTGTTCTCCGGATAAATAATATATCTATGAGTGACTATACCTACATAGGTCAAAAATAGTGTCTGGTGTCGTATAGAAATGACGTAATGTTGGTTGGACAATATCCAATAAATGTTCCCTAAATCTGTCTTTTAGTTTCCTTATTGTAGATCCAACATATAGGAGCTTGCATTCCAGACATTCAATAATGTAAACTACATGGTCGGAGTTGCAATTTAGGAAACTTTTTATCGGAAAATTTTTTAGATTGCTAGAATGTCTGGAATGCAAGCTCCTATATGTTGGATCTACAATAAGGAAACTAAAAGACAGATTTAGGGAACATTTATTGGATATTGTCCAACCAACATTACGTCATGTGTCAAATGTATCAAGACATTTTATTAACAAACATGACAGACATACAAGTCATTTAAAGGTTTATGCGATAGAACAAATGTATAAAAATATACGAGGCGGTGACAGAGAAAGCAAATTACGTGACAGAGAGGCTTTCTGGATTTATCTATTGAACACCAGAGTGCCTACAGGGTTAAATCTTAGAAAAGAGATGATGTTGCACTATTAATATCTTATTATTGTTTTTGCTGATTTTTTTTTCTTTCTTTCTTTCAGGTTGGTAATTACACCTAGCTGTGCGGTATTCTTGATATGTGCATATAAATTGTGTTTGATGATTTTGGTGTTTTTTACCTGTCCTAAGGTCACATGGTCTAGATATCCAATGGGATTTGTTAAGGCGGAGTTAATTATTTTCATTGCTATTCACCTGTTAAATTTGTTTTTATATGACTTGCTGGGCTATTCAAGTTTATGCTGTGGACAAATAGCACCTATGTGTGCTCGAAACGCGTTCAGCTAACTTATGGCTTCTTTTCTGGAATAGTTGTGCAGCTATTTGGAAGCAGCTTTTCCGAAGTTTAAATATGTGGAAATAAATTTGATGACTTTTTACTCCGGAGCTTGATTTTCTTCTTACTTACCTGGCAGAGGACGTTGGGCGGTGGCGTTTTCCTTGCTCGGATGTTTTTGTGGACTTTCATGGATTTGCTGATGGGGGTGAGCTGAAACATATCTTTTTTTACTGTTCTGTAGCGCCCCCACTGCCGCAGGGCCGAGGGGTACCCGGTACCGGGCCTCTGAGTCTCTGCTCTGGGGTTGTCACGGTGGCTAGGCCCCGGTCCGTGACCCTGCCGAGGGGCGCACAGTAAATGAAGTGGATAGATAAGTATGACGGATGATGATGGTGGAGCGGTAGTGGTGCGGTGTAGTAAATAACGAGGACACCAGGTTGCAGTCTCTTTACCTCTTTACTGAAGATCTCTGGGTCCTCAGTCCGGAATCCGGATAACCAGGCTGCGCAAGTCCGGCCGGCCCAATGGCACCTCCAGAGTTCTCTTAGCAGGTGGAAATCTGTGCCTTCCTTCTAGCGCTATGTGTTGCGGTCCTTCCCTGCTGTGCTTACAGAAAGTCCCCACAACTGTTGTGTCTGTTTCTTAAGTTCCCTCACAACTCGATTAGATGATGTTCTACTAATCCTCCGTCCCTCCCTGGTGTTCTGGTTGGGACGGCACCCGTTTGACGGGTAGGCTCGGAGCTCTTCCGGGACCCTAGAGTCGCCCCTCTCCACAAGTTGCCCCCCAAGACTGCATAGGTGATTTAAGTTAGACAGCCCGCCTTAGGCTGACTGTCCTGCCGCTGTTTGGAGTATTGCTTGAAGCTGAATGTTATAATACTCCCTCGGCGTTCCGGCCACCGGTAGTGGATGTTGCCTCGGTCTTACAGCACGACTCCTACTGGTATTTCTCCTTTTGCTTGATCTCGTTTCTCACTCAGCACAATCTATCTCGCTTCTAATCCTTCCTTGGGCACCGCCGCTATCCTGAGCAGGCACGGTCCCGTTACGTTCGTTCAAGTTGCCAAGCCTCTGTCAGGATCCCACCCCTGACAGAGACCCTACTGTATCTTCCCCCACAACACCCTCTGCCACAAGGTGTTGCCTGGTTCCAACCCAGTCAGCTTTCTGATCTAACTTCCTGCCTGACCCCCAGTTTACCCACTATGGTGGGGAGTGGCCTAGTGAACCCTTAGCTCCCCCCGGAGGCCCGGCTGTGAAATGTATTGGTGTCTGTGATACCTGATCCGATGAACTCTTTCAGTGCCATCAGACGCACCATAGCTCCCCATAGTGGCGGAGCCACAGTACTGTAACGACCAGGACTCTGGGGCGCTGCATTCCATACAGACATTAGCATTCGGTAAGTGTTCACATTTGGACAGGGAGGTCAGGGACCCATCAGTTTAATGAGACCACCTTGACGATGGTTGATGGGCTCACACTATTTGGCCAAATCCTGTGCAAAGCGTCTCTCAAATATTTTTCCTAATGTTCAAAAGCCATTTTGCTATTCATATTTCATGTATTTCATATTCGACATGCTTTGGCACGATAGAGTGCAACCTTTTTTTGTATATTATATATGGAGGTAGCTGCTCTTGTTATGCACCTATTCACACTAGTTTGGATGTGCCAGTCTTTTTTCTGTCATTTTTATGTTAGCTTACTGACTGAGCACTCCTCCCTTCACCATGTGTTTTTTAATTACATCTAATCACACTTGGTTCCAGCCAACCCATATGTAGGCTTTGCTGACAGAGGTGTCCACATTCACCCAAGCATACAGACATTAGCCTTCGGTAAGTGTTCACATTTGGACAGGGAGGTCAGGGACCTATCAGATTAATGAGACCACCTTGACAATGGTTGATGGGCTCACACTATTTGGCCAAATCCTGTGCAAAGCGTCTCTCAAATATTTTTCCTAATGTTCAAAAGCCATTTTGCTATTCATATTTCATGTATTTCATATTAGACAATGCTTTGGCACGATAGAGTGCAACCTTCTCCTGCCTGATTAGACAGTGCTGGGAGATAAGAGCACACAGAAAAAAATCCCAGCAGTCTGTGTTTAGTCCTTCTCTCATTGTCCTTCTCACATAGTCACCTCTGCTGTACTGTCTCTCCCCCAACACTGATTAATGGAATCTTATCTGGAATGTGTCAGTATTCTCACTTTTATTGTGCTCACAGCATCTTGTAATCCCTCTGCAGTGAGAGAAGAGCAGGCTACTCCAGTGTGAGATGTAATGACAGCCTGCTCTGCTTTCACTGAAGAGGGATTACAATTTTCCTCAGAACAGGCATAAGTGTATAAGTGTCATTACTGATACCTGTGAGCTCTCATCCATGGACAGGCGGTTTGGGGAGAGGTTCAGTACAGCAGAGGTGACTGTACTATGAAGAAAGAGAACAGAAACTGTGGTTTGTAATGTGACATAGCTAAACTCATCTGTGCTGCCACTCCCCCACACTAACTGTCAGGACCTTATCTGTAAGGTGTTGGTCATCTGTGCTCTTTTCCAAGCACTTTCTAATCATGCACAAGTTTAGACATTAGGGCTGTGTCATTATTACCTTTCCTCCCAACTTTCAAAAACAAGAAAGAGTGACAGATACAATGGTGCACTTACTGTACCATGGCAATTTTTATAATCCCCCCTACATCGTATGGTACCCCACGATGTGCAAACATAGCTTTGTTACATCAATACACCCCCTATGCTCACACAGTCCTGCTAGATCAATACACCCCCATGCACACACAGATCTGCTACATCAATACATACCCCATGCACACACAGCCATGCTATATTAATACACCCCCATGTAAACATAGCCCCTCTACATCAATACAACCCTAATGCACACACAGCTCTGCTACATCAATACACCCCCCATGCACACACAGCTCTGCTACATCAATACACTCCCATGCACACACAGCTCTGCTACATCAATACACTCCCATGCACATACATCTATGTTATGACAATACACTCCTTATGCACACAGCTCTGCTACATCAATACAACCCCATACACACAGCCTTGCTACATCAAGTTGGAGCGCCCCCAGACGCAGGGCCGCGGGGTACCCGGTACCGGGCCTCTCTCTGTCTCGGTCCTGAGATTGTCACGGTGGCTAGACCCGGTCCGTGACCCTGCTAAGGGGCGTCCAATGAAAGGTGGTGGTGGGTTGGTGCAAGGCGCAGTGAATAACGAGGACACAGGGTTGCAGTCTCTTTACCTCTTTACTGAAGGCTTCGGGATCCGCAATCCAGAGTACTGCTAACAGGGCTGGCTGAGACCTGCCGTCCGAAGGCACATCCAGAGTTCCCTTTGCAGATGGAAATCAGTGCCTACCGTCTAGCGCCTGTGTGTTGTAGTCTTTACCTGCTGAGCCCCACGGGATAGTCCTCACAACTGTTGTGTCTGTATCTGATGTTCTTTCTCACAACTATCGTTTCTGATGTTCTTCTCCGTCCCCCAGATGATATGGCTAGGACGCACCCGTATGACGGGTAGGCCTGGAGTTCTTCCGGGACCCTAGCGTCGCCCCTCTCCCACAATTGCCCCTTATGTCTGCTTAGGGGTTTTAGGTGAGACAGCCAACCTATAATCAACTGTCCTGCCGCTGTTTGAAGTAATGCTTGGAGCCAATACTTCCTCGGCGTTCCGGCCACCGGCTACGCGCCTCAGTAGGATGTTGCCACGATCTTGAGGGCACAACTCCTACTGGCTTTATCTCCTTGTTGCTGCGATCTCGTTTCTCACTTCTCCACAATATATCTCGCTTCGTATCCTTTCTTAAGATGCCGCCGCATTCAAGTGCAGGCGCGGCTCCGTAACGATCTGTCCTGTTCGCTACGTCACTGCCAGGATCCCACCCCTGACGGAGACCTCCCTGAATCTTCCCCCGCAACACCCTCTGCCACAGGATGTTGCCTGGATCCGACCCAGTCAGATTCTCTCTAACTAACTGTGTGATATTTCTGGCCAACACCTGCGTAGCGCCTTTACATTGTCATTTGCCACAGGCGCCTGTATTTCAGTCCGCTACTCTATTATACACCGGCTATTTAGCTGGGGGGGGCCCATCTGACTCTCTCTTTCGGCCCTCTGTCCTATCGGTGCCCGCTCCCGGCCCACAGTGCGTGCGCGCTGGGCCCGGAGCGGACATCTTGGGACAGGTGGCCACCACTTCATGTGCCTCACCGCGCATGCACCTGCTAGCCGGCACTGTTTCCTGTGTCCTTTACCGCGATGCGCCCGAGCGGCGTGCATTGCGCGTGCGCACCTCTGCGCATGCGCACTGGCACCAGGGCGGATAATCCGGAATGATCACTTTGAGCCACCTTCTCTCTATTGCGCAGCCGCTGGCGTTATGGGCCATTTCCGGCTTACGAATATATGCACATGTCCCAGCTCTAAACCCGGGTACCTCCTGTCTCCAGCTGATCCTTCTTTGACAATTATTTGAAAGGTATGTAACCACTGGCTATGGACACTACTGTTACTGCCCCTGAAGAAGCCAGTTCACTGGCGATACGCGTTGGGCATCTGTGCCCGGTGCCACCCACTATATTCATACATCTTCTATCTAGCCCGGATACATCTCTTGGGGAGGCTACCTGCGAGATTTGGTACACTTTGTGATCTTTATTTTAGTTATGATGGGAATATATATTCTGATCCTTTAGGTAGCCTTTTGGGTGGTACTGTGGTTTGACCTTATCATAGGTCTGGTTTATCTGATTTGTTTTGCCATGTATGTTGCAAATTTTAAGTGTTTTTAATCTTTGAGTGTAGTGTTCAAATAGTGTGGTTCAATAAAATTGTTATACTTTGGTAAATACTTTTGGTGATCCCTTTTGTTTGCATACTACTCTTTTCTTTGTTCATTTAATCACATTCAAGTGCAGGCGCGGCTCCGTAACGATCTGTCCTGTTCGCTAGGTCACTGCCAGGATCCCACCCCTGACGGAGACCTCCCTGAATCTTCCCCCGCAACACCCTCTGCCACAGGATGTTGCCTGGATCCGACCCAGTCAGATTCTCTCTAACTTTCTATCCAACCCCCAGTTTTACCAAAGTGTGAGGAGTGGCCTAATACATAGAACCCTTTGCTCCCCCTGGTGGCAGAGCGACTTTACTGCAACGACCAGGTCTCTGGGGCGCTGCAAATACACCCCCCATGCACACATCCTTGCTACATCAATATAGCCCCTATGCACACACAGCTCTTCTATATCAATACACTCCTCATGCACATAGAGCCCTGATACATGAATACACCCCTTGTACACACACAACCCAGCTACATCAACACATCCTCCATGCACACACGGTCCAGCTACACAGCTACAACTACAGCTGGTTTAGAAATTATAAAATAAATTATACTCACCATACGGGACCCCTTGCTACTCCCGGTTTGATTCAGGTCATTCACTGCTCACTGTAGTTCTTTTGCAATTATGACATCCCAATATGGCTGTGCAACCTCTGCAGACAAACAGTGATTGGCTGCAGTAGTTACATGTCTGTGTCAGTACAATGTACAGCAATGCTACAGTGACCGTAGTGGGGCTGACGAGAAGGAAAGCACCAGGGTTTCAGGCGAATATGGCTTCATTCGTTATTTTTGCCTTTTCAGATCTGTTTTCAACAATATTTCTTTGTTTGAGAAAACCCTTTAATTTTTCTCTACCATTTACTTCTATAGGACGTCTGAAACAGATAGATGCAGGTGGGAATAAATTCCTGTCCGGAGCCAATGGGTTGGATGATATTTACTGCGCGAACAGAGATCAGACCATTTCCAACTCGGCAAATGTAGCCTACAACAACACAGAAGGGCGTCTGAAGTATTACACCTGCGGTCCCCTGGGATGTTGGGGTGTAAACGCCTACGATGATATATATTACCGCTATGAAGTGACGCCCACGGCCTGCCAAGGGAGTCGGTGGCAGCAAATAGACGGCAAATTGGCCATGGTAGAGGTCGGCACCGATGGTTCTGTGTACGGCGTGAACTCCCAGGGACAAGTGTATAAAAGGTATCAGCTTTAGAGTTTTTGGACATCACTTATAATTTCTAACTATATTTTTTATACTTTTAAGTTACAAAATCTATCTGCAGTGAGCTGCACTAATGACGGCCGACAGCATCACATAGTTATCATATGGCTCATTATGCCACCATTATAGTTGTGAGTAACTTCTTGCCTCTATTTCAGGGAAGGGATCTCTGCTGGGAATCCAATCGGAACCTCCTGGACCCAGTTGAATTTTTATGACACCTTCAAACATGTATCTTATGATCGGGGAAACTTGTGGCTGATCACCGAGAAAGGAGTCATCTATAAGTGCAAAGTCAACGGCTCCTAAGACCCAAACTGCTATTAGACCCTACAAATACATATGTTGTGTGTGGTTCATAGGAGTGTTACAGCAGGATCCATTTTATCTTGCTTGCCTCCATTTTATTCAAGGGTTACTAAAGTTGAGAAAAACAAGTAGTTATTCACTATTCTTCATGCAGCTATTATTGCTAATTGTAGCAGGGCATGGGGGATGAAATGTCCTTGGTAAATAACGAATAATGTTCTGTGTAGAAAAATATGATTGCGAAAACACAGGGAGACAAGGGGTAAACTCTCCGACGCTTAGCCCATATATGGTGAATCCGCTTCCGACATAAGTATGGATAAAAAGTCTGTGTAAGCTCAAATAAACTAGAGATACTTCAGATACATGCCTGGTGTACTGTGTCTTGTCTCTCCGGCCGTGACGTCATCTCTAAGGTGGACTCATCAGAGAACAGGTCGAGACCTGCGATAACAATTCTGGCTGCCTGAACAGGGACCTGAGTGCTTCATCTGAGACCCGGCTGACTGCAGTAATGGACCAGGGGACTTCCCGGGAGTAGTGGCATCACACAGCGCTGGGGTAAGAATACTGATTATATTCTACCTACGTCATTCCACTTGTGAACGGGTCTTCCCCTTCTTCTAGTCGACCAGGATCAGGTAAAATTACGGGTTTCTTTTGCCCGGCTCAGGTACCCTTGAACCCAGATATTGACCCTCATTGTGTGGTCACTGATGACTCCACTGTTAGACTAAAATGCTTGACCCCATGATCTTTGTATGGTGCGCTTGTGGAGTGTTTGTTGTTTATCTGTTCATATACCTGTGTTATCAATCTTGGAAGCAAGCTAATACAGTAACCTGTAAGCACAATAAACCTATAGTTTAGGACTAAGGCAGGAGAACATAGCCTACTCTAGATGAGGAGGAAAGGTTCGTCTCATAAGTTTTCAGCCTGCATGTATACTAGCAATAGAATGGGGAACCAAGAGAGTACAGGGTTCCATAGTGCTAGAGAATTAGTCCAGAGAAAAGAAGGAAAGGAATCCCAGAAGCAGGTTAGTGTGCTTTTGAAGGCAGGAGGCTTCCACCCCTCAGGGGAATTAGGGTACTGTCACACAGTACCATTTTGATTGCTACGACGGTACGATTCGTGACGTTCTAGCGATATCGTTACGATATCGCAGTGTCTGACACGCAGCAGCGATCAGGGATCCTGCTGAGAATCGTACGTCGTAGCAGATCGTGTGGAACTTTCTTTCGTCGCTTGATCACCCGCTGACATCGCTGGATCGTTGTGTGTGACAGCGATCCAGCGATGTGTTCGCTTGTAACCAGGGTAAACATCGGGTAACTAAGCGCAGGGCCGCGCTTAGTAACCCGATGTTTACCGTGGTTACCAGCGTAAACGTAAAAAAACAAACAGTACATACTTACATTCCGGTGTCTGTCCTCCAGCGTCTCAGCTTCTCTCCACTGTGTGAGCGTCTGCCGGCCGGAAAGCGAGCACAGCGGTGACGTCTGACGTCACCGCTGTGCTTTCCGGCTATGGCGCTTACACAGTGGAGAGAAGCAGAACGCCGGGGGACAGACACCGGAATGTAAGTATGTACTGTTTGTTTTTTTATTACTTTTACGCTGGTAACCACTGTAAACATCGGGTTACTAAGCGCGGCCCTGCGCTTAGTTACCCGATGTTTACCCTGGTTACCGGGGACTTCGGCATCGCTCCAGCGCCGTGATTGCAACGTGTGACCGCAGTCTACGACGCTGGAGCGATATTCATACGATCGCTGCGACGTCACGGATCGTGCCGTCGTAGCGATCAAAATGGTACTGTGTGACAGTACCCTTAGATTCAGGTAAATGGCATGACTTCATAAAAACCCACACAGGGTGGCTTAAAGATAAGAAACTCTTGAGGCAAGCTAGAATGTGGGCAGATGCTTCCCGACACTATTAAGAGCAGGGAGTGGAAAAATTCACCCGAGGTAATAATCTTGTACACCAATGTCTAGATGGGAACTGTAAAGCCACTATTGTTCCCAGCTTACCTCCATGTGCTCCACCCCCACCAGCGCCCCCCAGTTATGTTCCCACAGAAAACCAGGCAGGATCAGAACAATGGATCTGCCCACATTGTACCCACCAACCACTGATTATTGTGTAAGTTGAGGCAGTACCCGGCCAAGCAGTTCCCACACGTTGTATCCAAGTATTCCCAAACTCTTTCCCATGAAACAGACAGTAGTCCAAGTGGTACACGATCCAAAGTGGAGGACGGTGCAGCTGACAGTGGACCTCCGACTTACCATGTTGCCAGTAGGTATCAGCCATGGTCTCCTACAGAACAGATGTCTCTGACTGCCCAACTGCCAGACATTAACCAACAACCTATGACTTTTGCCAGACAGTGTGGGGTGATACAGCACACTTACCAGGCAACCAGACAGGACATGCAACAGTTATTGCGTTCAGCCCTGGGGAAAGCACCTTCCACCTGACTGACAGCTGAGTCATTTAAAATACCCAGGGGGAAATGGTCCCCAAGGTGGAGAACCTAACAATGCCAGGTCAGTGTCTGACTTTGTTGAGGCACTAGAAAAAGCCTGTAAGATTAGACAGGAGGAAGTATCGGTGCATTTAGAAGACTGTATACAGGACCCAAAGGAGCTCCCCATTGATTATTTCTACAGGTTGCAACAGCGATGGTCTGATATGGGTTATGGTAAAGATGATAGAACTGCGACACGTTTGTTAAGTCATGCATATATGCAAGGGATTGATAAGTATGTGAGAGAGAAGGTAACGGCAAGTAGACCAGATTGGAGATCCTGCCCCCAGGCAATCTTGCTAAGATTGTGGATCGACCCCACGTAAGGGCAATGGGGTACTCGGTACTGGGTCCTTCAGTTCGGGGGATGTCACAGTGGCCTGACCCGGTCCGTGGCCCTTTGAGGGGCGTCCAATAAAAGGAAGAGTTTTTATAGGGAATAATGTTCGTGACGCCACCTGTGGTATTCGGTCAGGGTGAACGACGCTGCTTAGGGGTCCGCTGGAGATGATGTGATGGAAGCTAGATGGTATACCTTCCCACAGGTGAAGTGTATCCCCAGGGCTTCCCAGAGTGTAGATGGTGGATGGTGTAAGGCGCAGTGAATAACGAGGACACAAGGTTGCAGTCTCTTTACCTTTACTGAAGGCTTCAACATCCACAGTCCAGGGTACCGACCACAGGGTAGGCAGAGTCCAGCCGGTCTGAAGGCAAATCCAGAGTCCCCTTATCCAGGTGAAAATCAGTAGCCTTCCTCTAGCGCCTGTGTGTTGTAGTACCTCCCTGCTGAACT
This sequence comes from Ranitomeya variabilis, assembly GCF_051348905.1. Taxonomy (NCBI): domain Eukaryota; kingdom Metazoa; phylum Chordata; class Amphibia; order Anura; family Dendrobatidae; genus Ranitomeya; species Ranitomeya variabilis. The sequence goes on from NC_135235.1 coordinate 217,325,702, forward strand.
TCTCGGTAAGGTCCTCACAACTGTTGTAGATGTTCTAGATGTTATGTCTTTCTCTCTGTCCCCCAGATGGTATGGATAGGACAAACCCGTATGACTGATGGCCTGAGGCTTTTTACAGGGACTCTACGACGCCCCATCCCCCACAAGTTGCCACCGTGCCTCCTGGGTGTAAGGTCGGGCAGCCAACGTGGAATTGACTGTCCTGCCGGTCTCTGGAGCAAGGCTTAGAGACTGTTGCTCCCTTGGTGTTCCGGCCACCGACTTCTGCGCCTCAGAAGGAGGCAGCCTTTTACAGGGCAGGACTCCTTCTGGATTCCTCTCCTTGTGCTATGACTTCGTTTCTCACCCACTACAATACAATTCCTTTTTGTGCCCTTTCTTAGGATGCTGCCGCACGTGGGGCAGGCGCAGCTCCGTGACTCTCTGGCTAGGCCTCAGACAGGATCCCACCCCTGTCAGGGACCTCTCTGTCTGCAGCTCTGTGATGTTCCTCCTTCCCCTCTGTCTGCCGGACAGGGTACTCACTGGGTGAAGCCCAGTTTGCGTCTGACTAACTTTCTATCCAGCCCACCAGTTTTACCCAACTGTGAAGAGTGCCCTAATAGATAGGAGCATAGCTCCCGCTGGTGGACTGGAGTGTGAAGTGTGTTGTGTTGTTTGTGATACCTGGTAAGAAGATCTCCTTTATTGCCACCAGACGCAATATCATTCCCCCTGGTGGAAGAATAACATTACTGCAACAACCAGGACTCTGGGGCGCTGCAATTGCACATGGAGTCAGTTTGGACTCGCAGAAGACTAAGGTTCACTTTCAGAGGAATGGACCCTCACAGAGAGGTGGAGGATGTGGAGGACCCACTATGGGCCCTAGATTGTGTTATGGATGTAAGAAACCGGGACATTTTAGGAAAGATTGTCGCACAAACCCATACCCAGATAAGGTTTCCACCCCTTCCACCACCCAGACCGACGAATAGGTAATTGGCAGCCTGCAACTGTGTCCTCTAGTCACTCTACCCTCCCACCCCCGACTGTACAGTACAGGTGAGCCTGCCAGAAGGAACTACAGCAGATTTTCAGGTTGACACAGGAGCTGACAACTCAGTTATCACGCTTTCAGACTGTCCATTACCCTTCCGTGACACCACCGACTTTGTCATGGCCACACCTTTCAATGCACCGACCCAGACCTTGGGACTGACAGAACCCATTCCCCTCTCCATTTGTGGGAAGACCATTCTGACTCAGTTAATGGTAGCCCCCAGGGGACAATGTAATTTGCTAGGTGCTGACGTCTTACGGAAACTACAGGCGGTTATTACTTACCTGTTATGACCCCAATGGCGAGGGTCTCAGAGGAACGTGGAAGTCTGCAGAATACAAAAATCCAGCTCATAGGGCAGTGGTAACTGGGTTGACCATATATCTACTCCTAACGCCAACACTAGAAGTAGCCGGGGATCATTCCTACGTTGATTCTAGATGACACGCGCCAGCCGGAGAATCTAGCTACCCCTAGTAGAGGAAAACAAAGACCTTTCTTGCCTCCAGAGAAGGGGACCCCAAAGCTGGATAGAAGCCCCCCACAAATAATGACGGTGAGGTAAGAGGAAATGACAAACACAGAAATGAACCAGGTTTAGCACAGAGAGGCCCGCTTACTGATAGCAGAATAAAGAAAGGTAACTTATATGGTCAACAAAAACCCTATCAAAATCCACACTGGAAATTCAAGAACCCCCGAACCGTCTAACGGTCCGGGGGGAGAACACCAGCCCCCTAGAGCTTCCAGCAAAGGTCAGGATACAGATTTGGAACAAGCTGGACAAAAATACAAAACCAAAACAAATAGCAAAAAGCAAAAGGCAGACTTAGCTGATATAACTGGAACCAGGATCAGTAGACAAGAGCACAGCAGACTAGCTCTGATAACTACGTTGCCAGGCATTGAACTGAAGGTCCAGGGAGCTTATATAGCAACACCCCTAACTAACGACCCAGGTGCGGATAAAAGGAATGACAGAAAAACCAGAGTCAAAAAACTAGTAACCACTAGAGGGAGCAAAAAGCAAATTCACAACAGTACCCCCCCCTTAGTGAGGGGTCACCGAACCCTCACCACGACCACCAGGGCGATCAGGATGAGCGGCATGAAAGGCACGAACTAAATCGGCCGCATGAACATCAGAGGCGACCACCCAGGAATTATCCTCCTGACCATAGCCCTTCCACTTGACCAGGTACTGAAGCCTCCGCCTGGAGAGGCGAGAATCCAAGATCTTCTCCACCACGTACTCCAACTCGCCCTCAACCAACACCGGAGCAGGAGGCTCAGCAGAAGGAACTACAGGCACAATGTACCGCCGCAACAAGGACCTATGAAATACATTGTGAATAGCAAACGACACAGGAAGATCCAGACGAAAAGATACAGGATTAAGGATTTCCAATATCTTGTAAGGCCCAATAAAACGAGGTTTAAATTTGGGAGAGGAGACCTTCATAGGAACAAAGCGGGAAGAAAGCCATACCAAATCCCCAACGCGTAGTCGGGGACCCACACCGCGGCGGCGGTTGGCAAAGCGCTGAGCCTTCTCCTGTGACAACTTCAAGTTGTCCACCACAAGATTCCAGATCTGCTGCAACCTATCCACCACAGAATCCACCCCAGGACAGTCAGAAGGCTCCACATGACCCGAAGAAAAGCGAGGATGGAAACCAGAGTTGCAGAAAAAAGGCGAAACCAAGGTGGCGGAACTAGCCCGATTATTAAGGGCAAACTCAGCCAACGGCAAGAATGTCACCCAATCGTCCTGATCAGCAGAGACAAAACACCTCAAATAAGCCTCCAAAGTCTGATTGGTTCGCTCCGTCTGTCCATTAGTCTGAGGATGGAAAGCAGACGAAAACGACAAATCAATGCCCATCCTACTACAAAAGGATCGCCAGAACCTGGAAACGAACTGGGATCCTCTGTCTGACACAATATTCTCAGGGATGCCGTGCAAACGAACCACGTTCTGGAAAAACACAGGAACCAGATCGGAAGAGGAAGGCAGCTTAGGCAAAGGAACCAAATGGACCATCTTGGAGAAGCGATCACATATCACCCAGATAACGGACATGCCCTGAGATAGCGGAAGATCAGAAATGAAATCCATGGAGATATGTGTCCAAGGTCTCTTCGGGACAGGCAAGGGCAAGAGCAAACCGCTGGCACGAGAACAGCAAGGCTTAGCTCGAGCACAAGTCCCACAGGACTGCACAAATGACCGCACATCCCTTGACAAGGAAGGCCACCAAAAGGACCTGGCCACCAGATCTCTGGTGCCAAAAATTCCCGGGTGACCTGCCAACACCGAGGAATGAACCTCGGAAATGACTCTGCTGGTCCACTTATCCGGGACAAACAGTCTGTCAGGTGGACAAGACTCAGGCCTATCAGCCTGAAATCTCTGCAACACACGTCGCAGATCCGGAGAAATAGCTGACAAGATAACTCCATCTTTAAGAATACCAACAGGATCAGCGACTCCAGGAGCATCAGGCACAAAGCTCCTAGAAAGAGCATCGGCCTTCACATTCTTTGAACCTGGTAAATACGAGACAACAAAATCAAAGCGGGAGAAAAACAATGACCAGCGGGCCTGTCTCGGATTAAGGCGTTTAGCAGACTCGAGATACATCAGATTTTTGTGATCAGTCAAGACCACCACACGATGCTTAGCACCCTCGAGCCAATGACGCCACTCCTCAAATGCCCATTTCATGGCCAACAACTCCCGATTGCCCACATCATAATTTCGCTCGGCAGGCGAAAACTTCCTAGAGAAAAAGGCACAAGGTTTCATAACAGAGCAACCAGGGCCTCTCTGCGACAAAACGGCCCCTGCCCCAATCTCCGAAGCATCCACCTCAACCTGAAAGGGAAGTGAGACGTCAGGCTGGCACAAAACAGGCGCCGAAGTAAACCGGCGTTTCAACTCCTGGAAAGCCTCCACGGCAGCAGGAGCCCAGTTAGCTACATCGGAGCCCTTCTTGGTCATATCCGTCAAAGGTTTCACAATGCTAGAAAAATTAGCGATAAAACGACGGTAGAAGTTAGCGAAGCCCAAGAACTTCTGAAGACTCTTAACTGACGAGGGCTGAGTCCAATCAAGAATAGCTCGGACCTTGACTGGGTCCATCTCCACAGCAGAAGGGGAAAAAATGAACCCCAAAAAGGGAACCTTCTGTACACCAAAGAGACACTTTGAGCCCTTGACAAACAAAGAATTTTCACGCAAAATTTTAAAGACCAACCTGACCTGCTCCACATGCGAATCCCAATTATCCGAAAAAACCAAAATATCATCCAGATAAACAATCAAAAATTTATCCAGATACTTCCGGAAGATGTCATGCATAAAGGACTGAAAAACTGAAGGCGCATTGGAGAGCCCAAAAGGCATCACCAAGTACTCAAAATGACCTTCGGGCGTATTGAATGCGGTTTTCCATTCATCACCTTGCTTAATGCGCACAAGGTTGTACGCACCACGAAGGTCTATCTTGGTGAACCACTTGGCACCCTTAATCCGGGCAAACAAGTCAGACAACAGCGGTAAAGGATACTGAAATTTGACAGTGATCTTATTTAAAAGCCGATAATCAATACAAGGTCTCAAAGATCCGTCCTTTTTTGCCACAAAAAAGAATCCCGCACCAAGAGGTGAAGAAGACGGACGAATATGTCCTTTCTCCAGAGACTCCTTGATATATGAACGCATAGCGGTATGTTCAGGTACCGACAGATTAAACAGTCTTCCCTTAGGAAACTTACTGCCTGGGATCAAATCTATAGCACAGTCACAGTCCCTATGAGGAGGCAGTGCACTGGACTCAGACTCACTGAAGACATCCTGATAATCAGACAAATACTCCGGAACTTCCGAAGGCGTAGAAGAAGCAATAGACACAGGCAGGGAATCCCCATGAATACCACGACAGCCCCAACTTGAGACTGACATAGCCTTCCAGTCCAGGACTGGATTATGGGTCTGTAACCATGGCAGCCCTAAAACAACCAAATCATGCATTTTATGTAAAACCAGGAAACGTATCACCTTGCGGTGTTCAGGAGTCATGCACATGGTAACCTGTGTCCAATACTGCGGTTTATTTGCTGCCAATGGTGTAGCATCAATACCCCTAAGAGGAATAGGATTTTCTAATGGTTCAAGAGTAAAACCACAGCGCTTAGCAAATGAGAGATCCATGAGACTCAGGGCAGCACCTGAATCTACAAACGCCATGACAGGATAAGATGACAGGGAGCAAATCAAAGTTACAGACAGAATAAATTTAGGTTGCAAATTACCAACGGTGACAGGACTAACAACCTTAGCTATACGTTTAGAGCATGCTGAGATAACATGTGTAGAATCACCACAGTAGTAGCACAAGCCATTTCGGCGTCTATGAATTTTCCGCTCATTTCTAGTCAGGATTCTATCACATTGCATTAAATCAGGTGTCTGTTCAGACAACACCATGAGGGAATTTGCGGTTTTTCTATCACATTGCACCGAATTAGGTGTCTGTTCAGACAACACCATGAGGGAATTTGCGGTTTTGCGCTCCCGCAACCGCCGGTCAATTTGAATAGCCAGTGCCATAGTATCATTCAGACCTGTGGGAATGGGAAAACCCACCATAACATTCTTAATGGCTTCAGAAAGGCCATTTCTAAAATTAGCGGCCAGTGCACACTCGTTCCAATGTGTCAGCACGGACCATTTCCGAAATTTTTGGCAATACACTTCAGCCTCGTCCTGCCCCTGAGACATAGCCAGCAAGGCCTTTTCTGCCTGAATCTCAAGATTGGGTTCCTCATAAAGTAAACCGAGCGCCAGAAAAAACGCATCAAGATCAGCCAATGCCGGATCTCCTGGCGCCAGCGAAAAAGCCCAATCCTGAGGGTCGCCCCGTAAGAACGAAATAACAATCTTTACTTGCTGAGCAGAATCTCCAGATGAACAGGGTCTCAGGGACAAAAACAATTTACAATTATTCACGAAATTCCTAAACTTAAACCTGTCTCCGGAAAACAGTTCAGGAATCGGTATTTTAGGTTCTGACCTAGGATTTCTGATAACATAGTCTTGTATGCCCTGCACACGAGTAGCCAGCTGGTCCACACTTGTAATCAAGGTCTGGACATTCATGTCTGCAGCAAGCATAGCCACTCTGAGGTAAAGGGGAAGAAGAAAAAAAAAACTCAGAATCTTCTTTCTTATAATCCCTCTTCTGCAATGCATTAAACATTTAATACTGGCCTGGCAAACTGTTGTGACCCCAATGGCGAGGGTCTCAGAGGAACGTGGAAGTCTGCAGAATACAAAAATCCAGCTCATAGGGCAGTGGTAACTGGGTTGACCATATATCTACTCCTAACGCCAACACTAGAAGTAGCCGGGGATCATTCCTACGTTGATTCTAGATGACACGCGCCAGCCGGAGAATCTAGCTACCCCTAGTAGAGGAAAACAAAGACCTTTCTTGCCTCCAGAGAAGGGGACCCCAAAGCTGGATAGAAGCCCCCCACAAATAATGACGGTGAGGTAAGAGGAAATGACAAACACAGAAATGAACCAGGTTTAGCACAGAGAGGCCCGCTTACTGATAGCAGAATAAAGAAAGGTAACTTATATGGTCAACAAAAACCCTATCAAAATCCACACTGGAAATTCAAGAACCCCCGAACCGTCTAACGGTCCGGGGGGAGAACACCAGCCCCCTAGAGCTTCCAGCAAAGGTCAGGATATAGATTTGGAACAAGCTGGACAAAAATACAAAACCAAAACAAATAGCAAAAAGCAAAAGGCAGACTTAGCTGATATAACTGGAACCAGGATCAGTAGACAAGAGCACAGCAGACTAGCTCTGATAACTACGTTGCCAGGCATTGAACTGAAGGTCCAGGGAGCTTATATAGCAACACCCCTAACTAACGACCCAGGTGCGGATAAAAGGAATGACAGAAAAACCAGAGTCAAAAAACTAGTAACCACTAGAGGGAGCAAAAAGCAAATTCACAACAGTACCCCCCCCTTAGTGAGGGGTCACCGAACCCTCACCACGACCACCAGGGCGATCAGGATGAGCGGCATGAAAGGCACGAACTAAATCGGCCGCATGAACATCAGAGGCGACCACCCAGGAATTATCCTCCTGACCATAGCCCTTCCACTTGACCAGGTACTGAAGCCTCCGCCTGGAGAGGCGAGAATCCAAGATCTTCTCCACCACGTACTCCAACTCGCCCTCAACCAACACCGGAGCAGGAGGCTCAGCAGAAGGAACTACAGGCACAATGTACCGCCACAACAAGGACCTATGAAATACATTGTGAATAGCAAACGACACAGGAAGATCCAGACGAAAAGATACAGGATTAAGGATTTCCAATATCTTGTAAGGCCCAATAAAACGAGGTTTAAATTTGGGAGAGGAGACCTTCATAGGAACAAAGCGGGAAGAAAGCCATACCAAATCCCCAACGCGTAGTCGGGGACCCACACCGCGGCGGCGGTTGGCAAAGCGCTGAGCCTTCTCCTGTGACAACTTCAAGTTGTCCACCACAAGATTCCAGATCTGCTGCAACCTATCCACCACAGAATCCACCCCAGGACAGTCAGAAGGCTCCACATGACCCGAAGAAAAGCGAGGATGGAAACCAGAGTTGCAGAAAAAAGGCGAAACCAAGGTGGCGGAACTAGCCCGATTATTAAGGGCAAACTCAGCCAACGGCAAGAATGTCACCCAATCGTCCTGATCAGCAGAGACAAAACACCTCAAATAAGCCTCCAAAGTCTGATTGGTTCGCTCCGTCTGTCCATTAGTCTGAGGATGGAAAGCAGACGAAAACGACAAATCAATGCCCATCCTACTACAAAAGGATCGCCAGAACCTGGAAACGAACTGGGATCCTCTGTCTGACACAATATTCTCAGGGATGCCGTGCAAACGAACCACGTTCTGGAAAAACACAGGAACCAGATCGGAAGAGGAAGGCAGCTTAGGCAAAGGAACCAAATGGACCATCTTGGAGAAGCGATCACATATCACCCAGATAACGGACATGCCCTGAGATAGCGGAAGATCAGAAATGAAATCCATGGAGATATGTGTCCAAGGTCTCTTCGGGACAGGCAAGGGCAAGAGCAAACCGCTGGCACGAGAACAGCAAGGCTTAGCTCGAGCACAAGTCCCACAGGACTGCACAAATGACCGCACATCCCTTGACAAGGAAGGCCACCAAAAGGACCTGGCCACCAGATCTCTGGTGCCAAAAATTCCCGGGTGACCTGCCAACACCGAGGAATGAACCTCGGAAATGACTCTGCTGGTCCACTTATCCGGGACAAACAGTCTGTCAGGTGGACAAGACTCAGGCCTATCAGCCTGAAATCTCTGCAACACACGTCGCAGATCCGGAGAAATAGCTGACAAGATAACTCCATCTTTAAGAATACCAACAGGATCAGCGACTCCAGGAGCATCAGGCACAAAGCTCCTAGAAAGAGCATCGGCCTTCACATTCTTTGAACCTGGTAAATACGAGACAACAAAATCAAAGCGGGAGAAAAACAATGACCAGCGGGCCTGTCTCGGATTAAGGCGTTTAGCAGACTCGAGATACATCAGATTTTTGTGATCAGTCAAGACCACCACACGATGCTTAGCACCCTCGAGCCAATGACGCCACTCCTCAAATGCCCATTTCATGGCCAACAACTCCCGATTGCCCACATCATAATTTCGCTCGGCAGGCGAAAACTTCCTAGAGAAAAAGGCACAAGGTTTCATAACAGAGCAACCAGGGCCTCTCTGCGACAAAACGGCCCCTGCCCCAATCTCCGAAGCATCCACCTCAACCTGAAAGGGAAGTGAGACGTCAGGCTGGCACAAAACAGGCGCCGAAGTAAACCGGCGTTTCAACTCCTGGAAAGCCTCCACGGCAGCAGGAGCCCAGTTAGCTACATCGGAGCCCTTCTTGGTCATATCCGTCAAAGGTTTCACAATGCTAGAAAAATTAGCGATAAAACGACGGTAGAAGTTAGCGAAGCCCAAGAACTTCTGAAGACTCTTAACTGACGAGGGCTGAGTCCAATCAAGAATAGCTCGGACCTTGACTGGGTCCATCTCCACAGCAGAAGGGGAAAAAATGAACCCCAAAAAGGGAACCTTCTGTACACCAAAGAGACACTTTGAGCCCTTGACAAACAAAGAATTTTCACGCAAAATTTTAAAGACCAACCTGACCTGCTCCACATGCGAATCCCAATTATCCGAAAAAACCAAAATATCATCCAGATAAACAATCAAAAATTTATCCAGATACTTCCGGAAGATGTCATGCATAAAGGACTGAAAAACTGAAGGCGCATTGGAGAGCCCAAAAGGCATCACCAAGTACTCAAAATGACCTTCGGGCGTATTGAATGCGGTTTTCCATTCATCACCTTGCTTAATGCGCACAAGGTTGTACGCACCACGAAGGTCTATCTTGGTGAACCACTTGGCACCCTTAATCCGGGCAAACAAGTCAGACAACAGCGGTAAAGGATACTGAAATTTGACAGTGATCTTATTTAAAAGCCGATAATCAATACAAGGTCTCAAAGATCCGTCCTTTTTTGCCACAAAAAAGAATCCCGCACCAAGAGGGGAAGAAGACGGACGAATATGTCCTTTCTCCAGAGACTCCTTGATATATGAACGCATAGCGGTATGTTCAGGTACCGACAGATTAAACAGTCTTCCCTTAGGAAACTTACTGCCTGGGATCAAATCTATAGCACAGTCACAGTCCCTATGAGGAGGCAGTGCACTGGACTCAGACTCACTGAAGACATCCTGATAATCAGACAAATACTCCGGAACTTCCGAAGGCGTAGAAGAAGCAATAGACACAGGTAGGGAATCCCCATGAATACCACGACAGCCCCAACTTGAGACTGACATAGCCTTCCAGTCCAGGACTGGATTATGGGTCTGTAACCATGGCAGCCCTAAAACAACCAAATCATGCATTTTATGTAAAACCAGGAAACGTATCACCTTGCGGTGTTCAGGAGTCATGCACATGGTAACCTGTGTCCAATACTGCGGTTTATTTGCTGCCAATGGTGTAGCATCAATACCCCTAAGAGGAATAGGATTTTCTAATGGTTCAAGAGTAAAACCACAGCGCTTAGCAAATGAGAGATCCATGAGACTCAGGGCAGCACCTGAATCTACAAACGCCATGACAGGATAAGATGACAGGGAGCAAATCAAAGTTACAGACAGAATAAATTTAGGTTGCAAATTACCAACGGTGACAGGACTAACAACCTTAGCTATACGTTTAGAGCATGCTGAGATAACATGTGTAGAATCACCACAGTAGTAGCACAAGCCATTTCGGCGTCTATGAATTTTCCGCTCATTTCTAGTCAGGATTCTATCACATTGCATTAAATCAGGTGTCTGTTCAGACAACACCATGAGGGAATTTGCGGTTTTTCTATCACATTGCACCGAATTAGGTGTCTGTTCAGACAACACCATGAGGGAATTTGCGGTTTTGCGCTCCCGCAACCGCCGGTCAATTTGAATAGCCAGTGCCATAGTATCATTCAGACCTGTGGGAATGGGAAAACCCACCATAACATTCTTAATGGCTTCAGAAAGGCCATTTCTAAAATTAGCGGCCAGTGCACACTCGTTCCAATGTGTCAGCACGGACCATTTCCGAAATTTTTGGCAATACACTTCAGCCTCGTCCTGCCCCTGAGACATAGCCAGCAAGGCCTTTTCTGCCTGAATCTCAAGATTGGGTTCCTCATAAAGTAAACCGAGCGCCAGAAAAAACGCATCAAGATCAGCCAATGCCGGATCTCCTGGCGCCAGCGAAAAAGCCCAATCCTGAGGGTCGCCCCGTAAGAACGAAATAACAATCTTTACTTGCTGAGCAGAATCTCCAGATGAACAGGGTCTCAGGGACAAAAACAATTTACAATTATTCACGAAATTCCTAAACTTAAACCTGTCTCCGGAAAACAGTTCAGGAATCGGTATTTTAGGTTCTGACCTAGGATTTCTGATAACATAGTCTTGTATGCCCTGCACACGAGTAGCCAGCTGGTCCACACTTGTAATCAAGGTCTGGACATTCATGTCTGCAGCAAGCATAGCCACTCTGAGGTAAAGGGGAAGAAGAAAAAAAAAACTCAGAATCTTCTTTCTTATAATCCCTCTTCTGCAATGCATTAAACATTTAATACTGGCCTGGCAAACTGTTGTGACCCCAATGGCGAGGGTCTCAGAGGAACGTGGAAGTCTGCAGAATACAAAAATCCAGCTCATAGGGCAGTGGTAACTGGGTTGACCATATATCTACTCCTAACGCCAACACTAGAAGTAGCCGGGGATCATTCCTACGTTGATTCTAGATGACACGCGCCAGCCGGAGAATCTAGCTACCCCTAGTAGAGGAAAACAAAGACCTTTCTTGCCTCCAGAGAAGGGGACCCCAAAGCTGGATAGAAGCCCCCCACAAATAATGACGGTGAGGTAAGAGGAAATGACAAACACAGAAATGAACCAGGTTTAGCACAGAGAGGCCCGCTTACTGATAGCAGAATAAAGAAAGGTAACTTATATGGTCAACAAAAACCCTATCAAAATCCACACTGGAAATTCAAGAACCCCCGAACCGTCTAACGGTCCGGGGGGAGAACACCAGCCCCCTAGAGCTTCCAGCAAAGGTCAGGATATAGATTTGGAACAAGCTGGACAAAAATACAAAACCAAAACAAATAGCAAAAAGCAAAAGGCAGACTTAGCTGATATAACTGGAACCAGGATCAGTAGACAAGAGCACAGCAGACTAGCTCTGATAACTACGTTGCCAGGCATTGAACTGAAGGTCCAGGGAGCTTATATAGCAACACCCCTAACTAACGACCCAGGTGCGGATAAAAGGAATGACAGAAAAACCAGAGTCAAAAAACTAGTAACCACTAGAGGGAGCAAAAAGCAAATTCACAACAGTTACCATGATGACGGAACAGTGACAATGACCCCTCAACTTAAACCCAGTACTCTCTGCAAGATTATGGCCCTGGATGCAGCTGCAAGTACTGCAGAAAGTGATCCGCCCACTACACCTGCTCTGGATCAACTCCCCACTGATATGTGGGCAAAAGGCAAAACTGATGTGGGAAAACAAAGTTCCCCCCATAATAGTCAAATTGAAACCAGGGGCAGCACCACCCCTATTGCGTCAGTACCCTTTGAGTGCTGCTCAGGAGGCTGCAATAGACGCACAGTTACAAAAATTGCTGGAATCAGGGGTTGTACCTACACAGTCCATTTGCAACACTCCCCTGTATCCAGTAAAGAGGAAGGTTAGGCCTGGGGAGCCGGTGAATTATAGAATGGTCCATGACCTCAGAGCAGTCAATGCCGCAACAGAACTGCTTGCTCCCTTGGTTCCTAACCCACACACCTTGTTGGCACACATACCTGTTAACAGTATTTGTTTTTCAGTGATTGACTTAGCAAACGCCTTTTTCAGTGTTCCATTGCACCCAGATTGTCAGTATCTTTTTGCTTTCACCTTCCACAATAAGCAGTATACTTGGGTTGTCCTACCACAGGGAGCCCAGAATTCCCCTACTATCTCCTCACAGTGCATGGCACAAGTCCTACAAGGCTGGCATGTAAAGGAGTAGTTCTCATTCAGTATGTTGATGACCTATTGCTGTGTGCTCCTTCTCGTTCTCTTTGTAAAATGGCTACGATCTCTTTACTTTTTTTTCTCCATGAACAGGGGTGCAAGGTATTCAAACAAAAATTACAGTTTTGCTTAAGTACTGTTGTGTTTCTAGGACATTGTCTCTCTCCAGGTAAAAAGCACCTCACCCCTGAGCGAAAACAGGCTATCATGAACATACAGCCCCCATGGAATTTGCAGGGCATCCGTGTGTTTCTAGGACTAACTTCCTACTGTCGTCCATGGATTCGGTCTGCCTCCATCTTAATGCAACCTCTATATGACTGTATGCAACCTGTCAGGAATCCTGACCGCTGCCACCAATATGTCACGATTCACACCGTGACCGTCACCCCTATGTCACTGATTAGGGTGACTTTAGGCCAACAGACGGCTATCACATGTGCAGGGGGGCTTATCTTAGTTATCCCTCCACTGCTACAATGTGATAAAAAAAACACACACACAAGGCTATTGACTTCTTAGTTTACAGCAGGGGCTTATTCTAAGTATCCCACTGCTCTTCAATATACCACAAACTGCAGGGATTTATGTATATCCCGCTTACAGTTCCACTTAAAACTTGCAGCTCTCTGGTGCCCCCCTTACTCTCAGGTCAAATTAGCTACTGCACCTAGGGTAATTAGTCGCTAGAAAGGCTGCCTGCTATGTACTGGCTATTGGGCACGCTGCAGCAATGCGATAAACTACTCCCACTCAGGCAGGAACAATAATTATCAACGCTGCAGTCACTACAACAACACCCAAAGGCCTGCAGGTATGCTGCCACCAGCTCCGATTAAATGGGTCCGAAGCTAACCCAACACAGTAGCGTAATTCCCTTCAGGAGACAGGGTACGTTTTAGAACAGGAAGAACGAACTAGTATTAAATATTATACTCCATAAAGTTTAGGCAGTGTTTATCGAAAAATATTACGAGGATGTTACAAAAAGAGACAATTGCAAATATGTACAAGGTTATTATAAAAAAACAAGGATTACATGAGAAATCAACACTTACATGTGTTCAGAGCATTGCAGGCAACCAGGCTAGTGGAGTTTCCATCTGTGCCAGTGCATTAGGACTCTGGTTAGGAACAGCTCTTCATGTCAGGCTCACATAGGCTCCAGCAGACAGACTCTTGCTGGAGTCTGGCCAAAAAACTTATAGCTGCAGCCTGTGACATCACAGAAAGGGGTTGGTTTACCCAGTCCGTCCTACCTCTCTAGTCTTACCAGATTTAACACAAGTTTTTCTAATGCTTGTATCTCTGCTCCAGAACATGTCGTAGTCATAACAAACCCAGCATTCATCTCGTATTAACGTTGGCATTCTAATGAGATCAAATATATCCTATTTGTGATGCATAAATACAGAGAAATCCAAACTCTTTACCTGATGGAGCTAGAAGCTCATGTTTAGAGTGGCGGATAGATCCGTCGATGGACTATAACAATATGTATTTTTCCTTTGGCTAGCCTACATCGTGTGCCCAATATCTTGCAATATTAGGACAAAGACCTCATGGTTTTTGGAGATTTCTATACCAGTTATAGCTGGACAGATGGGAGGGGGCGAGTAACTTGCTTCGCCTGGAATTTATGACACCAGGGCAATAAAACCCCCTTCTACCATACATTCAGAAACTCACAACGAAGCAAAGAGAACCAGAGAGAAAAGGGGGGTTTTTAGCCCCCAGCATGCTAGCAAGAAAACTAACTTATGATATTTCATACAATATCGTGACACCTCCCCCTTTTGGTGTGCGCTACGGAGGCAGAACCCCTCGGTATGCCTCCATGCGCACCTCAGTAGGTTCACCCTGGCGGGCCAGTCCATCTGCATTTCCATGCTCCCTGCCCATTTTGTGTTCAATGGTGAAGTCAAAGAAGTCAAACTGCTGAAGGGCAAGGCTCCAGCGTAGCAACCTGCCGTTGGTTCCACACATGGCGTTTAGCCAGCGCAGAGGGTTGTGGTCAGTCACCACAGTGAAGGTTCGACCGTACAAGTAGGGCTGCAAGCGCTGCAGGGCCCAGACTATGGCCAGGCACTCCTTCTCGATGGTGGAGTAGGCCACTTCCCTTGGTAAGTTTCCAGCTCAGGTACAACACGGGGTGCTCTTGGTCCTCCGAGTCAACCTGGCTGAGCACAGCACTGAGGCCAAACTCGCTGGCGTCAGTCTGTACCAAGAACGGTCGACTGCTGTCGACTGCTGTCAACACAGGGGCGTTGCACAGTGTGGTCTTCAACACCTGGAAGGCCCCCTCCCAACCATCTGTCCCGTTGATGATGTGGGGTAGCTTCTTCCTGGTGAGGTCCGTCAAAGGTTTTGCCAGGCTACAATAGTGCTGTGCGAAGCGCCTATAGTACCCTGCAGTGCCCAGGAAGGACATCACCTGTTTCTTGGTCCTGGGAGTGGGCCAGTTCACGATCGCGCCCACTTTCTCAGGCTCTGGCTTTAGGGTGTCTCCGCCTACCCGGTGCCCCAGGTAGTGAACCTCCCTCATGCCCATCTGGCACTTTCCGGGCTTGATAGTCAGTCCTGCTTGGTGAATTCGCCTGAGCACCTCCTCAAGATGCTGCAGGTGTTCCTCCCAGGAGGGACTGAAAATGGCAATGTCATCCAAGTACGCCACTGCGTACTTCTCCAGTCCCTGAAGCAGGAGGTTGACCATCTGCTGGAAAGTGGCAGGGGCATTCTTCATGCCGAAGGGCATGACCGTGGACTCGTACAGTCCAAAGGGTGTGATAAAGGTGGACTTCTCCTGCGCCTCGGGGCTCAGGGGAATCTGCCAGTATCCTCGACTCAGATCCATTATGGTCAGGTATTTTGCACCAGCTAACTTCTCAAGCAGCTCCTCGATGCGCGGCATTGGGTGCGCGTCAGAGGCTGTAATGGCGTTGAGCCCCCTGTAGTCCACGCAGAACCGGGTGGTCCGGTCCTTCTTTGGCACGAGAACTACGGGTGAAGCCCACGCGCTCTTTGACCGTCGAATCACCCCCAGCTGTAATATCTCATCGATCTCCTGGCACATAAACTGTTGCACCTGGTCGGAGATTCGATAGGGTGTTCGCCATAGTGGGGCATGATTCCCGGTGTCCACCTCGTGGACTGCTAACTCAGTCCTTCCAGGCCGGTTGGAGAACACGACCCAGAAGGGTTCCAGTGTGGTTTGCAACTGCAACCGCTGTGGTTCAGTTAACAAGGCGCTTACCTCCACGTCCTCGATGGACTCACCGGCCTTGGCTTGGGCCAGCATGTCCAGGAGGGTGTCTTCCTCCCCATCTTCGGGTAAGCTGCAGACCGGTAGGACAAAAGGTTCACGTTCGTGATGAGCCTTCATGTTGACGTGAAAGGCCTTTCGCCTACCCCGAGCGTGGTCAAGCGTGACCACGTAGGTTACCGGGTTGAGCTGTTGGTAGACAACGTACAGGCCTTCCCAGGCTGCCTGAAGCTTATCCATTGGTACGGGGACCAACACCCACACCTTTTGACCCACATGGTAGGTCCGCTCCCGGGCGTTCTGGTCGTACCAGTGCTTCTGATCAGCCTGAGCCTGCGTCATGTTGTCATGCACCAACTGCGTCAAGGTCTGCATCTTGTCACGGAAGCGCATGACATTCTCCACTATGGACACTTCAGAAGGGTTCGGCTCCTCTTCCCAGGATTCTCTTACCAACCCAAGGGGTCCCCGGACTCGCCTGCCATACAGGAGCTCGAAGGGGGAGAACCCCGTCGAGGCCTGCGGAACCTCACGGTAAGCGAATAGCAGGTGTGGGAGGTACCGCTCCCAGTCGCGCCCTTGTGTCTCAACCAGCATGCGTAGCATCTGTTTGAGGGTACCATTGAAGCGTTCACACAAGCCATTGGTCTGTGGGTGATACGCACTCGATACCAGGTGCTTCACCTGCATTCTCTTACAGAGAGCCTCCATTAGGCGAGACATGAATTGGGTCCCTTGATCAGTGAGCATCTCCCTGGGAAATCCTACACGTGAAAAGATAGCCAACAGGGCATCCGCCACCTTATCAGCCCTAGTTGACGACAGAGCTACTGCCTCTGGGTACCGGGTAGCGTAGTCTACCACAGTAAGGATGTATTGCTTTCCAGAGCTGCTGGGGACGGCCAGCGGGCCCACAATGTCCACCGCTATCCTCTGGAAAGGCTCCTCTATCACTGGCAAAGGGATCAGGGGAGCCTTAAGAGCAGGCCCCGCCTTCCCCACTCTTTGACAGGTGATACAGGAGCGGCAGTAGTTTGAAACATCTGTCCCCATCTTAGGCCAATAGAAGTGTTGAGACAGCCGGGCCTTAGTTTTGCTGAACCCCAAGTGTCCAGCTAGCGGGATCTCATTGGCAATCCGCAACAACTCACCCTGGAATTGCTGCGGGACGAACAGCTGTCTTTCCCTCAACCACTCCTTTTGTGATTCTCCGGGTACTGTCTCCCGGTACAACCTTCCTCGTTCCCAGAACACCCTCTCCTTATCAGTCTCGGAGATGGGCGTCTCAGCGAGTTTTCTCAAGCACTCTAGGCTCGCATCTTTGTGCAGAGCGGCCTGAAACTGCTGGATAGGGGAAGCCAGAAGTGACGTCAGGGACCCTTCCCCACGGGAACCCTCTTGGACCTGCTCTGGGTGCACCTCTGGTTCAGTCACACTGATGACTGAGGAGGGTCCGGAAGGCAGACAGTTATCTGCGTTCCGGGTAGTCTGACTGCAGGTGACAGCAGCTACGTAGGCTGTCTCCCCGGGGATTTCTACAGACCCATCAGCCGGCGCTGCCATGGGCTCTACCTCCCCATCCACCCCCAACACTTCAGGGGCAGTGCTACTTATGGGCCAGTTACCTTCCTCGGTGGCACTGGTCTATTTCATGGCGTCACCTTTCTCACGGTTCCCATGCATCTCCCCATTTCCTGTAGCACCGACACTTGCCCCTGCTAGGGGTTCCTCAGCCAACTCACTCCGCAGAGCGACGTGGCTGAGCACTCCTGTACCTATGGACACATCAACTTGCACAGAAAAATCATTATCAGGTTCAGCTGGCACAGGCACAACATTTTCGCCATCAGTCCTAGGGAAAAAATGGTTATCAGATGCATCATTACAAGATAAAGCATGGTCAGGTAACACATGCGATTTGCCATCATCATCATCATCATCAGGGTTAACGTTACCCTCATTAGTAAATTGGGGAGGGGTGTCCGGGACGTAGTAAGCAACCATCCTCCCCAAATCAGTCCCCAACAAAACATCAGTGGGCAAATTATCAGACAGCCCCACTTCCTTCACCCCGCTCCCGGCACCCCAATCAATATAAACCCTAGCCATTGGCAAGGGACAGCTGATGCCCCCAATCCCAGTGACAGTTAGGGTTTTCCCCGGAATGATTTCTTCAGGGGCCGCCAGTTCGGGTCGGATGAGGGCTCGTTCAGCCCCAGTGTCCTTGAGGCCTGTAGCAACATGGCCTCCCACAGTGACGTGCTTTACGTTGTCACACACCCTCCCAACCACACCACCCACCAAAAGAACTGCTGCATTAGGCCCTGGGGCCTTGGCTGGGGAGTTCTTCGGCTTGTCTGGACAGTAGTGACTGATATGCAAACGCATGTAAAGTAAGCTGCGGAGACACCATCACGTGTTTCTCAACGCAAGCAATGAATAGCCAGGCCTTTCTCCAGGAAGGAACAACCACGGGAAGGGCAGCATCCAATAAAGGAAGACCACCTATGCCAAGCATGGTATCCATCCACAAACAGCTGTTTCGGGGTTTTTGCCCCTCATCAGTGTGGAGTAGGAAACTGGCTATTGTTGTGGTTGTTTTGGTCTCCCCGAGGTCATTCATCTGTTCCTTCATAGTAGTGACTGATATGACCAGGCCGCCTGCAGTGGAAACACAGGCGAGGGTCGGTGGTAGGTCTGGGGTTGTTGGCCACGGGGACAGGACCTCTGGTGTGCTGGCTGGCAGGGGTACTGGCGTTGGATGCAGGCTTACCCCCTCTCCAGCTGGTGGTGACTGGCTTCCGCACTTCCGATCTACGGTTGGCCTCATAGGCATCGGCAATCTGCGCTGCTTTCGTCACGTCTTTGGGTTCTCTGTCCATCACGAACTGTCGCACCTCAGCTGGGCAAAGATGGAAGAACTGGTCTTTGATCATCAGGTCTCGCAGCTGTGCAAAGGTGGTCACTGACAGTCCTTGGGTCCACTGGTCAAAGTGGGTCCCCAGTCCATGCACCACATCACTGTAACTGTCGTGTGGGCCACGTTGGAGGGTCCGGAACTTTCTACGGTACACCTCGGGTGTAAGCTGGTACTTGGCTATCAGAGCCTGCCTAATGGCCTCAGTCTCCATCTTGTTCATGAGGGAGGGCAGCAAACGCCTCCAGAGCTTTGCCTCTCAGCCCTGGTGTCAGGTATCATGCCCATTCTTGTGTAGGCAGCTGGTGCTGTCTGCAGGCTTTCTCAAAGGCCCGCAGAAAAGTGTCCAAGTCCCCGTCCTTTTCCATAACAGGGAAGTGATCGGGCCGGGGCTTCAATGTCTGAGCGCTGCTGGGCTCACGGCTGGACTGGGACAACCCCTGCATTTGCAGTCGGGCCATCTGCAGCTGGTACTCCCGCTCCGCTTGCCGCTCGGCTCGGGCCTCCTGCCGGTATTGCTAAATTAGCTGCAGACGTCCATCATGGTCGACAGTGGGGAGTTCTTCCAAGGCCACCTGCAGGTGGGGGTCCAATTCGCCCTGATTGCTAATAGGGCCGGCATTCAGTGGTTGGACCTCTGCTGCAGCACATGTTCGCTGGTGCTGGCTTCTGCGGCCTCTGTGGCCTGGCTTGGTCTGCTTCAAATTGCACCAGTTCAGCGACCATTTGAGCCTTGGTCTTGCCCGCACAGTCAATCTGCTGTGACATGCACAAGGCCATGAGAGTGTCCTTGGACTGCTCCTTATAAAAGGTTTCTCCCAGCACAACCATGGTTGCCAAATAAAAGATAGGACAGAAAAATGAAGAGAAAGGGAGGGGATAATTACGAGTACACAATTGTCTCAGGACTAATAAACACTGAGTTCATTCTCCAAACTTATTTGCGCAGAGTCCTCCCAAGAACTGTCTGCAAGTTTTTAGTGAGAGGAATGATTGCTCAAACCAAATCACTAATGCTATAATATCCCACCGCCTTGCCACCAATTTGTCAGGAATCCTGACCGCTGCCACCAATATGTCACGATTCACACCGTCACCCCTATGTCACTGATTAGGGTGACTTTAGGCCAACAGACGGCTATCACATGTGCAGGGGGGCTTATCTTAGTTATCCCTCCACTGCTACAATGTGATAAAAAAAACACACACAAGGCTATTGACCTCTTAGTTTACAGCAGGGGCTTGTTCTAAGTATCCCACTGCTCTTCAATATACCACGAACTGCAGGGATTTATGTATATCCCGCTTACAGTTCCACTTAAAACTTGCAGCTCTCTGTCGCCCACCTTACTCTTAGGTCAGATTAGGTACTGCACCTAGGGTAATTAGTTGCCAGAAAGGCTGCCTGCTATGTACTGGCTATTGGGCACGCTGCAGCGACGCAATAAACTACTCCCACTCAGGCAGGAACAATAATTATCAACGCCGCAGACGCTGCAACAACACCGACAGGCCTGCACGGTATGCTGCCACCAGCTCTGATTAAAAGGGTCCGAAGCTAACCCAACACAGTAGCGTAATTCCCTTCAGGAGACAGGGTACGTTTTAGAACAGGAAGAACGAACTAGTATTAAATATTATACTCCATAAAGTTTAGGCAGTGTTTATCGAAAAATATTACGAGGATGTTACAAAAAGAGACAATTGCAAATATGTACAAGGTTATTATAAAAAAACAAGGATTACATGAGAAATCAACACTTACATGTGTTCAGAGCATTGCAGGCAACCAGGCTAGTGGAGTTTCCATCTGTGCCAGTGCATTAGGACTCTGGTTAGGAACAGCTCTTCATGTCAGGCTCACATAGGCTCCAGCAGACAGACTCTTGCTGGAGTCTGGCCAAAAAACTTATAGCTGCAGCCTGTGACATCACAGAAAGGGGTTGGTTTACCCAGTCCGTCCTACCTCTCTAGTCTTACCAGATTTAACACAAGTTTTTCTAATGCTTGTATCTCTGCTCCAGAACATGTCGTAGTCATAACAAACCCAGCATTCATCTCGTATTAACGTTGGCATTCTAATGAGATCAAATATATCCTATTTGTGATGCATAAATACAGAGAAATCCAAACTCTTTACCTGATGGAGCTAGAAGCTCATGTTTAGAGTGGCGGATAGATCCGTCGATGGACTATAACAATATGTATTTTTCCTTTGGCTAGCCTACATCGTGTGCCCAATATCTTGCAATATTAGGACAAAGACCTCATGGTTTTTGGAGATTTCTATACCAGTTATAGCTGGACAGATGGGAGGGGGCGAGTAACTTGCTTCGCCTGGAATTTATGACACCAGGGCAATAAAACCCCCTTCTACCATACATTCAGAAACTCACAATGAAGCAAAGAGAACCAGAGAGAGAAGGGGGGGTTTTAGCCCTAGCAAGAAAACTAACTTATGATATTTCATACAATATCGTGACACAACCTGTCCCCTTCTGCCTTACACCAGAAGCACTTGACTGTTTTTACTCTCTGAAATTATGCATTGTTTCCTCTCCAGCTTTGGGCATCCCCAATTATGCCCTTCCCTTTAACCTCTTTCTTCATGAAAATGCAGGTCATGCTACGGGGGTGCAGCTTCATGGAGACAAACAGAGACCTATTGCTTATTACAGCGGCCGCCTGGATACAGTGGCAAGAGGAAGCCCCTCTTGTGTTCGGGCTGTGTTGTCTGTCCAGCTGTTGCTACACAAGTCTTCAGAGATTGTTTTGGATCACCCACTGATGGTCCATACCCCACATGATGTACATAGTATCCTTAACCAAGTACAACCTAGTCACCTGTCCATGGCCAGACAGCTGCGACTTCAGTGTGCTATTCTCATGCCTACTAATGTGACTTTGAAAAGGTGCACTGTCCTAAACCCCGCTACTCTTCTTCCAGTTCCTATGGATCCAAATGGGGGAGGAGTAGGTGACACGGAAAAGGACACTTTTTCTCTCTAGAATGGATCCAGAGGAACAAGATCAGGTTTCTAAACCACATGATTGTCTGGAATTGATGTCTCAGGAAACGGCTGGTCTCCCTACTGTCTCTAGTGTGCCCATACCTAATGCTGATCTTGAGCTTTTTGTAGATGGATCCCGTCACCAAGATGACCAAGGATGCTTCTGTACCGGATATGCTGTGGTCTCAGAACATGAGGTAATCAAGGCAGAGTCAATGCCAGCTCATATGTCTGCACAAGAAGCAGAGCTCAAGGCGCTCACAGAAGCTTGCAAACTAGCAGAAGGTACGACTGTAAATATCTACACTGATTCCAGGTATGCTTTTGGCATTGCACATGACTATGGGCCTATCTGGAGAGCCAGGGCTTTCCTGACCGCAAAGGGCTGTAAGGAGGTGAAACACTAGAAGAGTCTGGGGGCGGTTACCTTCTCGGCTCTGTGCCTGGAACCATTGAGCTGAGCTGCAGGTTCCCATGGGGGCAGACTTAGAGACTGGGACAGGAAGGAAGCGGGCAGAGAGCGGGAAAGGCACGGGCGCAAGGGACAGAGCAGCGTGAGCAGCGGTCAGAGCAGGGTGCAGCTGCGCTCCGGGAGAGAGAGAGCTCCCGGTCTGAGGACAAATACAGGAAGACTGCCCAGAAAGACTGCATCTTGTGAGTACATGAAAGCGGACTCTGCTGTGACTGGAGAGGGGCGCTTTGAGACCCGTGTAGAGACATTGGCCCGTGCAGAGACTTTGACCCCCTGGTCCCCGCGGTATCGGTACAGAGACTGTGATTTCTGGTACAGAGACTTAACTGTGCAGAGCCCCTGATTCGTGGTACAGAGACTTAACAGTGCAGAGCCCCTGATTCCTGGTACAGAGACTTAACAGTGCAGAGCCCCTGATTCCTGACTGTGCTGTAAACTAAAGACTCAGAGCCTGTGCATACCACATTAACTCCCGAAACCCCAGGCAGCAGGCTCCTAGAGACTGCTCAGCCCATGGACAACAGAGGGACGACAAGTGCCGCTGTTTCTCGGCACCTACGTTGGAGAAGACGACCCTTCAAGCAAGTCCTAATCAGACCGATAAGTGTTCTTTTCTCAAGAAATCTTGCTTACTTCTGTTACATTGTTTTACTCCCATATTTTTGCACTGTTTTATTGCTAGTTATTTCCCATTGCTTCCTCCCTGCGAGGAGAACCTGATTCCTGTTATTAAACCCCTCAACTGTTGGTCTGTCGGTTCCGTGGTGACATACTCAGTACCTGCATACTATTACATGGCCACCCCATTAAACATGCTGAGGCAGTCCAGCAACTTATGAATGCACTACAGCTTTCCACCCAAGCAGGCATCATAAAGGTAAAGGCACATACCAAAGGCACTGATGGACAGACAAAGGGTAACGCACTGGTAGACCAGGCTGCCAAGAAAGCAGCAAGCACTCCTGTAGCCTCTAAAGTACATCACCTAGACACCCCACCATCTCCATTTGTGTCAAAAGACATCTTAGCCCGGTTACAAGAACAGGCAAGTGAGGAGAAAGATAGGTGGCAAAAGATAGGAGCTTGCTCTGATACCGTCACTGGGTTATGGGGGAGGGGTGAAAAGGTCTGCCTACCACAGGTACTGTACCCAATGATGGCACGGGAATGTGCACCACTCGCAGACCGCCATGTTTGACACCCTACAGAAACAATGGATTGCCCCAGGGTTTTCCACCTGCGCAGAAAGGCAGGTAAAGAGCTGCATGATATGTGCCACATATAATCAGGGTAGGACAGTGAAAACCCCATCCAAACACACTCCCCGGCCCCTTTACCCATTCCAGAGACTATATATACCTACAAACAGGCACCACACATTAATAATATAGAAAAGACTCTTTATTAGACATCATAAAACACCAAATATAATAAAAATAGCCCGCAATGGGCAGCAGGTAAGAGACAACAGATACAAAAAGAGAAGGGTAGACACCTGGCAGCAAAATAAGGAGCAAATGCTCTAAATTCCTGACATTAAATACTAACT
Source organism: Ranitomeya variabilis (assembly GCF_051348905.1). NCBI lineage: Eukaryota > Metazoa > Chordata > Amphibia > Anura > Dendrobatidae > Ranitomeya > Ranitomeya variabilis. The sequence goes on from NC_135235.1 coordinate 217,349,682, forward strand.
CAAAGGTTCTTTGTATGTAAGGGTACTGACATTATATAATCCTAAATGGTTTTTGCAGCATAATATATAGCTAATACCACAGTGTGTTGCTATAATCCATGCAAAATTGATCGTAATGCAGTGTTGCATACCAAAAAACACATATGCTGCTCATACAAAGAAAGGCTAGTACACTTTGTACAATGAAAAATGCACAACGGCTATTTTAGACCCAGCACATAAGAAAAGACAACATCAGTACATATTTACCAACCAAAGTAAATAGCCAGGCGTCCACCACACCCGACGCGCGTTTCGCATGGAGTTGCTTCGTCCAGGGGTGGTGAGACGCTGGTGAGGTACCTTTTTAAATAAAATGAAGACACACATAACGACATACAGCTGTGGAGAGGAAACCGGAAGTGCCGCCGGATAGACCGGAAGTGACGAAGGGATGACAAACCCCGCTCCCATGGCGACGCTTCGCCACAAAAAACAGATCAGTCGCCCCAAGCTAATAACAGCTCCTGGACTTGGAGAGTTGTGAGCCAGTCAGCTCAAAGTGCCATGCTCAGTGCAAAAAGCGGAAAATAATAATCTGCATTATATTATCACTCCAGTCTTTAAGTACTTCCGGGTCACTGGCCGCACAAGGAGAGTGACGTGGGGGTAAATGTGCCAGAAACAGGAAGTGCCGGGAGTGCAGTGTAAGTGCGCCGCGCTGTTTACAAACAGTAACCCAGCAACGGACGCACAGTGTGAGTGAATGAGTGAAGGGAGATGGTGATAGGGAAACCTGTGGGGAAAATATTATTATTGATTGAACAAAAAAATATATAAACATAAATACAAGAGACATGCCAAAGCGAATATTAAAACAGTGAGAATTGGACAATAGCCATATCCGAGTGAATATAGAGTACATATATATAATCTATACATACTTGCAAAGCAATAACTCTATAATTTAATAATAAATTAATAAAATGTGAAAATTGGGTGATAACCCTATAAAGCCATACATATAAAAAAATAAAAAATATGCAACACTGCAATACAACCAAATGATGACATAGACACAGTTTTAATACAACAACCCCTATGCACATAAAAAGGCATTCCACAATAAATAACACAGTACAATAATAAGAACAGCCTTTATTAGTGAAACACTTAATAAAACTATAATAGAAACCAAATTTGAGGCTCCATAAAAGTGAATAAATATAATGCCAAGGGGAAGGGAACTTTTGATCCACAGTCACAAGAACTCCACATGGTGAGCAGGAAGAAACACATTAATCCACAGCCTGAATATAAGAAAAGAAAAAACAACAATACATTTTAAAACCAACGACACACAACAGCTCAAACAACCGTTTATTATAAATAACTTGATTAAAAAAGATAAAACAATAAAAAATAATAAATACCAAGACTAATGGAGACAAAGGAAAGGGGGTACAGTAGCCGAATATCAAAAATGGAATATAGACATGATTAAATGACTATAAAAAAGGTTGGAAACTATTGTATTCATTTAATCCTAATGGAGAGATGGTATTTAGTTTAAAGATCCATTTTGCTTCTTTCTGTGCCAATAATCGCTTCCAGTTTCCCCCACGTGGGCCTATGAATACCCTATCAATGCCTTTGAATTTCAGACCTGAAGGATCACAATTATGCACCGCCTTGAAATGGCGTGGAATGGGTTTTAATGTTAATATATCTTCCACACTCGCGGCCTCTTCAATGTCCAGGATATGTTCACGGATCCGTCTTCGAAACTCACGTGTTGTCATACCAACATATATCAGGCCACATGAACAGGTGGCATGATATATGACGGCTTTAGTGGTGCAGTTGATATTGTGAGTAATCAAATACTTCTTCGTCGAATCTGAGTTGGTAAATTCTTTAGATTTTTCAACATTTTTGCATGCAACACACTTACTACAAGGATAGCACCCCCATGCCGGACCTTTTGAACCAAAGATGAATTTAGGTGTATCCCCCCTATGGTAACTATGTACCAGATGATCACGGAGATTACGGGCTCTTCTGTAGGTCACTGAGGGGGCTTCCCCAATAAATTGGGAGAGGGTACTATCCAATGACAAGATTGACCAATGCCTCTGTAAAATCTCAAACACCTCATGGCTACGAGAATTGTAGTCAAAAATACATCGTACCTTAGTATCAGCTGTTCTAGTTTCCGATGGTTTATTCCGTAACAAGTCATTCCGATTGCTCAGCCGAGCTCGTGTATACGCTTGGCAAATTGGTTTCCTGCCATAGCCTCGTTCGCGGAATCTGCTGCACAGATCTTCAGCCTGTCTTTCAAAGAGAATATCGTTAGAACAAATTCGTCTTGCGCGCAGAAATTGACCTGTTGGAATGTTATTTAATAAATGCCTGGGATGTTGAGAAGTGGCGTGGAGTAACGTGTTGGCTGCTGTCTTTTTCCGAAAGAGGTCAGTCTGAATGTCACCTAAATCATCAACTTTGATGAGGACGTCCAGGAATTCAATTTCTTGTCTGCTACTCTTGTATGTCAACTTGATGTTTTTATTATTTTTGTTGAGATGATCAAAAAAAGAATGTAGATCTCTTTCGGACCCCTGCCAAACCATAAGCACGTCATCAATAAAGCGCCACCATGCTATGACACCTGAACAAAGAGCATTGGGGTTGGACTGGAAAATGTCCCTCTCCCACAGCCCCAGGAAGAGATTTGCGTACGAGGGCGCACAGGACGCCCCCATAGCAGTCCCCTGGAGCTGCAGGAAGAGGGACTCCTTGAAATAGAAAAAATTGTGTGTTAATATAAAATGCAAAGCATTAATAAGAAAGTCACACAAAGCTGAATCACATCCACTGGTTTCCAGAAAAAATTGAGTGGCTTGTATACCATCCTGATGCCTGATTGACGTGTAGAGTGACTCCACGTCGCACGTCACCAGGTACATATCTTCCTCAAGGTGGATGCCCTCAAGTTTTCTGAGAGCATCGGTGGTATCCTTGAGGTAGGATGGGAGGGTCTCAACCAGGGGTTTCAAGTGAAAATCAATAAATTTACAGAGGGGGTCACAGATACTGTTTATCCCTGATACAATCGGTCTACCAGGGGGAATATTTGGATCCTTGTGTATCTTAGGTAATAAATATATTACCGCCACAGTTGGGTGTTCGATCAAAAGTCCCTCCATCTGTTTCCTGGTGATCACTTCCTGTTCCAATGCTTGCATTAATAGTTCCGTTAGTTGAGATCTAAATTTTTGGAGAGGGTTGAACGTCAGGCGTTTGTAACATTTACTATTGTTGAGTTGTTTTAACATTTCCCTTTCATACAGCCCAATTGGCCATAGAACCACATTGCCACCTTTGTCCGAAGGTTTGATTGTTACTGATTTTAAATTCTGTAATTCCTTCAGAGCAACCCTTTCACGTTTAGTGAGGTTGTCCCTGAGGATAGATTCTGGGACGTTGTACATGTCCCTAATTACTGATCGGACAAAGAGGTCAATTTCCGGGTACATTGTTATCTGTGGAAATTTGGTGGATTTGGGAAGAAGGTGGTTTGGAAATTTACCTTTTGGTGGATCCTCCGATTCTTCTATCAGGTCTTCCAATATTTTAACGACTTGTGAGTCGGTAAAGACAGTTGGCATTGATGTCTCCTCCGACTTAGAAAACATTTTTTTATAGGTCAATCTCCTAGCAAACAGGTGAAGATCTTTGACCGCCGCAAACCTGTCAAAACTTGAAGCAGGGGAGAAAGACAAACCACGACTCAATACAGAAATATGATCAGTCGATAGAGGTACTTCTGATAGATTAATTACCTTAAGAGACGAATTGGAATTGAAGTTTCCCGGATCCCGGATCATTTCCTTTTGTTTTCTATTCCTTGGTCTTTGGCCCTGGTCAAAACGTCTTCTGTTAAACCTCAACGGATATCTTCTGCTGCCAGTGGAAGATGCAGACGATGCTCCAGTTTCGGAGGCGTCAGTTGATTCCATCGCAGATGCATCAGTTTTAGTTATTTTCTTAGTATTCCACTTGAAAACCCGATTGGAGTTCTTATCTTCCAAATCTCTCTGGAATTTTTTAGTTTTAGTTCCAGATATCTGATTTTCCCATTCTAGCATATTTTTCTCCATTTCTTTCTTATAAATCTCTATTTCCTCTTTAGAACATTCTAGAATCAACTTCTTCTGTATTTCACCAATCTCCACTTCCAATTCTTCCAATGTCTTGGAATTAATCTCAATTAAAATTCCCATAAATGTAACTGAGCATGTGTTGCATGCGGTCTCCCATCGAGTACGGAGACCATCATCATTAACCGGGAAGGAGGGAAATACTTGTACCCTCAACCCACGAGCCTTTATGGAGCCTCAAATTTGGTTTCTATTATAGTTTTATTAAGTGTTTCACTAATAAAGGCTGTTCTTATTATTGTACTGTGTTATTTATTGTGGAATGCCTTTTTATGTGCATAGGGGTTGTTGTATTAAAACTGTGTCTATGTCATCATTTGGTTGTATTGCAGTGTTGCATATTTTTTATTTTTTTATATGTATGGCTTTATAGGGTTATCACCCAATTTTCACATTTTATTAATTTATTATTAAATTATAGAGTTATTGCTTTGCAAGTATGTATAGATTATATATATGTACTCTATATTCACTCGGATATGGCTATTGTCCAATTCTCACTGTTTTAATATTCGCTTTGGCATGTCTCTTGTATTTATGTTTATATATTTTTTTGTTCAATCAATAATAATATTTTCCCCACAGGTTTCCCTATCACCATCTCCCTTCACTCATTCACTCACACTGTGCGTCCGTTGCTGGGTTACTGTTTGTAAACAGCGCGGCGCACTTACACTGCACTCCCGGCACTTCCTGTTTCTGGCACATTTACCCCCACGTCACTCTCCTTGTGCGGCCAGTGACCCGGAAGTACTTAAAGACTGGAGTGATAATATAATGCAGATTATTATTTTCCGCTTTTTGCACTGAGCATGGCACTTTGAGCTGACTGGCTCACAACTCTCCAAGTCCAGGAGCTGTTATTAGCTTGGGGCGACTGATCTGTTTTTTGTGGCGAAGCGTCGCCATGGGAGCGGGGTTTGTCATCCCTTCGTCACTTCCGGTCTATCCGGCGGCACTTCCGGTTTCCTCTCCACAGCTGTATGTCGTTATGTGTGTCTTCATTTTATTTAAAAAGGTACCTCACCAGCGTCTCACCACCCCTGGACGAAGCAACTCCATGCGAAACGCGCGTCGGGTGTGGTGGACGCCTGGCTATTTACTTTGGTTGGTAAATATGTACTGATGTTGTCTTTTCTTATGTGCTGGGTCTAAAATAGCCGTTGTGCATTTTTCATTGTACAAAGTGTACTAGCCTTTCTTTGTATGAGCAGCATATGTGTTTTTTGGTATGCAACACTGCATTACGATCAATTTTGCATGGATTATAGCAACACACTGTGGTATTAGCTATATATTATGCTGCAAAAACCATTTAGGATTATATAATGTCAGTACCCTTACATACAAAGAACCTTTGAGTTAGTATTTAATGTCAGGAATTTAGAGCATTTGCTCCTTATTTTGCTGCCAGGTGTCTACCCTTCTCTTTTTGTATCTGTTGTCTCTTACCTGCTGCCCATTGCGGGCTATTTTTATTATATTTGGTGTTTTATGATGTCTAATAAAGAGTCTTTTCTATATTATTAATGTGTGGTGCCTGTTTGTAGGTATATATAATTCATGTACGGCTAACCACCGTGGGTTTCATTATTGGCGTTCCATTCCAGAGACTGCAGATTGATTATATTCAGTTGCCTAGGGTAGGGACACATGAGTATGTGTTGGTCTGCATTGATTTATTCTCAGGTTGGCCAGAAGCCTACCCAGTTGCCAAAGCTACGGCTAAGACAACGGCGAAGAAACTGATGGCTGAGATCATATGCAGGTATGGAGTACCTGAGGTCATTGAAAGCGATCGGGGTTCCCATTTTACTGGAGAGATCATGTCAGAGGTAATGGAATGGCAGCACTGGGGGTAAGTCAAGCATTGCATACTCCATACCATCCACAGAGCAGTGGAAAAGTGGAGAGACTAAATGGAACTCTTAAGCTTAAAATCCAGAAGGCAATGGCAGAGACTGGTAAACCATGGACAGAATGCCTTCCTTTGGTTTTGTTTTCAGTAAGATATACCCCAAACATGAAGACAGGACTGTCACCGTATGAGATTCTGTTTGGCAGGGGCCCCAATCTTGGATGTTTCTTTCCACAACAGTTGCAGCTCAAGTACCAGGACTTGACTAGCTATGTGCAGGCCTTACATTGACACTTTGCTAAAGTGCATTTAACTGTCTTTAGTTCTCTTCCAGACCCAGGCAAGGTTCCTGGACACCATCCCTTGGAGCCAGGAGACTGGGTAGTGATAAAGCGGCATGTCCAGAAGAGCCTGGAACCAAGATTTGATGAACCATACCAAGTGCTCCTGACCACAGCCACAGCTGTCAAGCTCGAAGGAAAACCTAGTTGGATCCACACATCACACTGCAAGCGAGTTAAAGAACCCGACAGCCGATAAAGGAAACAATGTTTTGGCTGGTTTCTATTTCCATGATATTACGTGTAATCGCATGGGACAGTCTGAATTCTCCAACATCCTTGAATAATAAGTTTGTGCAACATCACAGAAAATTGATAGTTGACTTGTTGAGAAATTCCCAGCCCTTATTAGACTGTTGGATCTGTACGCATTCACCCGATGTCAGCCACAAGTATCCCTGTTATGACCCCAATGGCGAGGGTCTCAGAGGAACGTGGAAGTCTGCAGAATACAAAAAACCAGCTCATAGGGCAGTGGTAACTGGGTTGACCATATATCTACTCCTAACGCCAACACTAGAAGTAGCCGGGGATCATTCCTACGATGATTCTAGATGACACGCTCCAGCCGGAGAATCTAACTACCCCTAGTAGAGGAAAAACAAAGACCTTTCTTGCCTCCAGAGAAGGGGACCCCAAAGCTGGATAGAAGCCCCCCACAAATAATAACGGTGAGGTAAGAGGAAATGACAAACACAGAAATGAACCAGGTTTAGCACAGAGAGGCCCGCTTACTGATAGCAGAATAAAGAAAGGTAACTTATATGGTCAACAAAAACCCTATCAAAATCCACACTGGAAATTCAAGAACCCCCGAACCATCTAACGGTCCGGGGGGAGAACACCAGCCCCCCTAGAGCTTCCAGCAAAGATCAGGATATAGATTTGGAACAAGCTGGACAAAAATACAAAACCAAAACAAATAGCAAAAGGCCAAAAGGCAGACTTAGCTGATATAACTGGAACCAGGATCAGTAGACAAGAGCACAGCAGACTAGCTCTGATAACTACGTTGCCAGGCATTGAACTGAAGGTCCAGGGAGCTTATATAGCTACACCCCTAACTAACGACCCAGGTGCGGATAACAGGAATGACAGAAAAACCAGAGTCAAAAAACTAGTAACCACTAGAGGGAGCAAAAAGCGAATTCACAACAGTACCCCCCCCTTAGTGAGGGGTCACCGAACCCTCACCACGACCACCAGGGCGATCAGGATGAGCGGCATGAAAGGCACGAACTAAATCGGCCGCATGAACATCAGAGGCGACCACCCAGGAATTATCCTCCTGACCATAGCCCTTCCACTTGACCAGGTACTGAAGCCTCCGCCTGGAGAGGCGAGAATCCAAGATCTTCTCCACCACGTACTCCAACTCGCCCTCAACCAACACAGGAGCAGGAGGCTCAGCAGAAGGAACTACAGGCACAATGTACCGCCGCAACAAGGACCTATGAAATACATTGTGAATAGCAAACGACACAGGAAGATCCAGACAAAAAGATACAGGATTAAGGATTTCCAATATCTTGTAAGGCCCAATAAAACGAGGTTTAAATTTGGGAGAGGAGACCTTCATAGGAACAAAGCGGGAAGAAAGCCATACCAAATCCCCAACGCGTAGTCGGGGACCCACACCGCGGCGGCGGTTGGCAAAGCGCTGAGCCCTCTCCTGTGACAACTTCAAGTTGTCCACCACATGATTCCAGATCCGCTGCAACCTATCCACCACAGAATCCACCCCAGGACAGTCAGAAGGCTCCACATGACCTGAAGAAAAGCGAGGATGGAAACCAGAGTTGCAGAAAAAAGGCGAAACCAAGGTGGCGGAACTAGCCCGATTATTAAGGGCAAACTCAGCCAACGGCAAGAATGTCACCCAATCGTCCTGATCAGCAGAGACAAAACACCTCAAATAAGCCTCCAAGGTCTGATTGGTTCGCTCCGTCTGTCCATTAGTCTGAGGATGGAAAGCAGACGAAAACGACAAATCAATGCCCATCCTACTACAAAAGGATCGCCAGAACCTGGAAACGAACTGGGATCCTCTGTCTGACACAATATTCTCAGGGATGCCGTGCAAACGAACCACGTTCTGGAAAAACACAGGAACCAGATCGGAAGAGGAAGGCAGCTTAGGCAAAGGAACCAAATGGACCATCTTGGAGAAGCGATCACATATCACCCAGATAACGGACATGCCCTGAGATAGCGGAAGATCAGAAATGAAATCCATGGAGATATGTGTCCAAGGTCTCTTCGGGACAGGCAAGGGCAAGAGCAAACCGCTGGCACGAGAACAGCAAGGCTTAGCTCGAGCACAAGTCCCACAGGACTGCACAAATGACCGCACATCCCTTGACAAAGAAGGCCACCAAAAGGACCTGGCCACCAGATCTCTGGTGCCAAAAATTCCCGGGTGACCTGCCAACACCGAGGAATGAACCTCGGAAATGACTCTGCTGGTCCACTTATCCGGGACAAACAGTCTGTCAGGTGGACAAGACTCAGGCCTATCCGCCTGAAATCTCTGCAACACACGTCGCAGATCCGGAGAAATAGCTGACAAGATAACTCCATCTTTAAGAATACCAACAGGATCAGCGACTTCAGGAGCATCAGGCACAAAGCTCCTAGAAAGAGCATCGGCCTTCACATTCTTTGAACCTGGTAAATACGAGACAACAAAATCAAAGCGGGAGAAAAACAATGACCAGCGGGCCTGTCTCGGATTAAGGCGTTTAGCAGACTCGAGATACATCAGATTTTTGTGATCAGTCAAGACCACCACACGATGCTTAGCACCCTCGAGCCAATGACGCCACTCCTCAAATGCCCATTTCATGGCCAACAACTCCCGATTGCCCACATCATAATTTCGCTCGGCAGGCGAAAACTTCCTAGAGAAAAAGGCACAAGGTTTCATAACAGAGCAACCAGGGCCTCTCTGCGACAAAACGGCCCCCGCTCCAATCTCTGAAGCATCCACCTCAACCTGAAAGGGAAGTGAGACATCGGGCTGGCACAAAACAGGCGCCGAAGTAAACCGGCGTTTCAACTCCTGGAAAGCCTCCACGGCAGCAGGAGCCCAGTTGGCTACATCGGAGCCCTTCTTGGTCATATCCGTCAAAGGTTTCACAATGCTAGAAAAATTAGCGATAAAACGACGGTAGAAGTTAGCGAAACCCAAGAATTTCTGAAGACTCTTAACTGACGAGGGCTGAGTCCAATCAAGAATAGCTCGGACCTTGACTGGGTCCATCTCCACAGCAGAAGGGGAAAAAATGAACCCCAAAAAGGGAACCCTCTGTACACCAAAGAGACACTTTGAGCCCTTGACAAACAAAGAATTTTCACGCAAAATTTTAAAGACCAACCTGACCTGCTCCACATGTGAATCCCAATTATCAGAAAAAACCAAAATATCATCCAGATAAACAATCAAAAATTTATCCAGATACTTCCGGAAGATGTCATGCATAAAGGACTGAAAAACTGAAGGCGCATTGGAGAGCCCAAAAGGCATCACCAAGTACTCAAAATGACCTTCGGGCGTATTGAATGCGGTTTTCCATTCATCACCTTGCTTAATGCGCACAAGGTTGTACGCACCACGAAGGTCTATCTTGGTGAACCACTTGGCACCCTTAATCCGGGCAAACAAGTCAGACAACAGCGGTAAAGGATACTGAAATTTGACAGTGATCTTATTTAAAAGCCGATAATCAATACAAGGCCTCAAAGATCCGTCCTTTTTTGCCACAAAAAAGAATCCCGCACCGAGGGGAAGAAGACGGACGAATATGTCCTTTCTCCAGAGACTCCTTGATATATGAACGCATAGCGGTATGTTCGGGTACCGACAGATTAAACAGTCTTCCCTTAGGAAATTTACTGCCAGGGATCAAATCTATAGCACAGTCACAGTCCCTATGAGGAGGCAGAGCACTGGACTCAGACTCACTGAAGACATCCTGATAATCAGACAAATACTCCGGAACTTCCGAAGGCGTAGAAGAAGCAATAGACACAGGCAGGGAATCCCCATGAATACCACGACAGCCCCAACTTGAGACTGACATAGCCTTCCAGTCCAGGACTGGATTATGGGTCTGTAACCATGGCAGCCCTAAAACAACCAAATCATGCATTTTATGTAAAACCAGGAAACGTATCACCTCGCGGTGTTCAGGAGTCATGCACATGGTAACTTGTGTCCAATACTGCGGTTTATTTGCTGCCAATGGCGTAGCATCAATACCCCTAAGAGGAATAGGATTTTCCAATGGTTCAAGAGTAAAACCACAGCGCTTAGCAAATGACAGATCCATAAGACTCAGGGCAGCACCTGAATCTACAAACGCCATGACAGGATAAGACGACAGTGAGCAAATCAAAGTTACAGACAGAATAAATTTAGGTTGCAAATTACCAACGGTGACAGGACTAACAACCTTAGCTATACGTTTAGAGCATGCTGAGATAACATGTGTAGAATCACCACAGTAGTAGCACAAGCCATTCTGGCGTCTATGAATTTTCCGCTCATTTCTAGTCAGGATTCTATCACATTGCATTAAATCAGGTGTCTGTTCAGACAACACCATGAGGGAATTTGCGGTTTTGCGCTCCCGCAACCGCCGGTCAATTTGAATAGCCAGTGCCATAGTATCATTCAGACCTGTGGGAATGGGAAAACCCACCATAATATTCTTAATGGCTTCAGAAAGGCCATTTCTAAAATTAGCGGCCAGAGCACACTCGTTCCAATGTGTCAGCACGGACCATTTCCGAAATTTTTGGCAATACACTTCAGCCTCGTCCTGTCCCTGAGACATAGCCAGCAAGGCCTTTTCTGCCTGAATCTCAAGATTGGGTTCCTCAGAGTAAACCGAGCGCCAGAAAAAACGCATCAATATCAGCCAATGCCGGATCTCCTGGCGCCAGCGAAAAAGCCCAATCCTGAGGGTCGCCCCGTAAGAACGAAATAATAATTTTTACTTGCTGAGCAGAGTCTCCAGATGAACAGGGTCTCAGGGACAAAAACAATTTACAATTATTCACGAAATTCCTAAACTTAAACCTGTCTCTGGAAAACAGTTCAGGAATCGGTATTTTAGGTTCTGACCTAGGATTTCTGATAACATAGTCTTGTATGCCCTGCACACGAGTAGCCAGCTGGTCCACACTTGTAATCAAGGTCTGGACATTCATGTCTGCAGCAAGCATAGCCACTCTGAGGTAAAGGGGAAGAAGAAAAAAAAACTCAGAATCTTCTTTCTTATAATCCCTCTTCTGCAATGCATTAAACACTTAATCAAGGCCTGGCAAACTGTTATGACCCCAATGGCGAGGGTCTCAGAGGAACGTGGAAGTCTGCAGAATACAAAAAACCAGCTCATAGGGCAGTGGTAACTGGGTTGACCATATATCTACTCCTAACGCCAACACTAGAAGTAGCCGGGGATCATTCCTACGATGATTCTAGATGACACGCTCCAGCCGGAGAATCTAACTACCCCTAGTAGAGGAAAAACAAAGACCTTTCTTGCCTCCAGAGAAGGGGACCCCAAAGCTGGATAGAAGCCCCCCACAAATAATAACGGTGAGGTAAGAGGAAATGACAAACACAGAAATGAACCAGGTTTAGCACAGAGAGGCCCGCTTACTGATAGCAGAATAAAGAAAGGTAACTTATATGGTCAACAAAAACCCTATCAAAATCCACACTGGAAATTCAAGAACCCCCGAACCGTCTAACGGTCCGGGGGGAGAACACCAGCCCCCCTAGAGCTTCCAGCAAAGATCAGGATATAGATTTGGAACAAGCTGGACAAAAATACAAAACTAAAACAAATAGCAAAAGGCCAAAAGGCAGACTTAGCTGATATAACTGGAACCAGGATCAGTAGACAAGAGCACAGCAGACTAGCTCTGATAACTACGTTGCCAGGCATTGAACTGAAGGTCCAGGGAGCTTATATAGCTACACCCCTAACTAACGACCCAGGTGCGGATAACAGGAATGACAGAAAAACCAGAGTCAAAAAACTAGTAACCACTAGAGGGAGCAAAAAGCGAATTCACAACATATCCCCTTCCTAGCTATCCCTGAGGAACTGTTTGCCTGGACTAATTGTTCTGACACACTTGCCAATGAAGCTAAAGTTAGAAGATATTCAAAGACTCAGAGACCAATATGACAAAGATAATGATCACTGTTATGATCCTGGTGGTAAGGACCACATGAACTGACCAGATAAGTAAACCAGAAAAAAGGACAAGCTCTGGGAATGTGGGAACTTTACTGACCGCAATTCTGATCCTATCAAAACACACTATAGGCAGCCGTGGAGCGTTCCTAACTCGGCCTAGACGCCTCTTCACAGCCTGAGAAACTGGCTACCCCTAGAGAGAAACAAAGCCTCACTTGCCTCAGAGAAATTTTCCCCAAAGTGTAGGCAGCCCCCCCCCAGATAATAACGGTGAGTTAAGGGGAAAACACAAACATAGAAATGAAAACATGTTTTAGCAAATGAGGCCCGTTAATAACTAAATAGTCAGAAGATAGCAAGGAATCTGTGCGGTCAGTATAAAATACTACAAAATTAACCACGCAGAGAATACAAAAAGACCCCCACACCGACTCACGATGTGAGGGGCGCAACTCTGCACCCCAGAGCTTCCAGCTAGCAATAAAATAGCATATAAGCAAGCTGGACTGAACTAATCATATACTGAGAAACATTTTCACAAAGCAATGAGCAAAAATGGACTAGCATGAACTTAGCTTCTCCACGAGGAGACAGGTCACAAGGGAAGTCCCAGAGAGATCTGAACCAGTACTGAATACAACGACAGCAGGCAACAAGTAAAGGTCCAGATGGAGTTAAACAGGCAGCAAGCCTAGCAGGAAACGAGGCAGCTGGAGTCCAGCTACAGACCAGCCGTAACACTCAAAGCCACCAGAGGGAGCCCATGAACAGAACTCACAAAGTGCCACTGATGACCACAGGAGGGAGCCCGAGAACGGAATTCACAACAGTACCCCCCCTTGAGGAGGGGTCACCGAACCCTCACCAGAGCCCCCAGGCCGATCAGGACGAGCCAAATGAAAGGCACGAACCAAATCGGCAGCATGGACATCAGAGGCAACAACCCAGGAATTATCCTCCTGACCATAGCCTTTCCATTTAACCAAGTACTGAAGCTTCCGTCTCGAAATACGAGAATCCAAGATCTTCTCCACCACATACTCCAATTCTCCCTCGACCAACACCGGAGCAGGAGGATCAACAGAAGGAACCACAGGCACCACATACTTCCGCAACAATGACCTATGGAACACATTATGAATGGTAAAAGATGCTGGGAGGTCCAAACGAAATGACACAGGATTGAGGATTTCTGAAATCTTATAAGGACCGATGAAACGAGGTTTGAACTTAGGAGAGGAAACCTTCATAGGAACAAAACGATATGACAACCATACCAAATCCCCCACACGAAGTCGGGAACCCACACAGCGACGGCGATTAGCAAAGCGCTGAGCCTTCTCCTGTGACAACGTCAAATTGTCCACTACGTGGTTCCAAATCTGCTGCAACCTATCCACCACAGAATCCACCCCAGGACAGTCAGAAGGCTCAACCTGACCTGAGGAAAAACGAGGATGAAACCCAGAATTACAAAAAAAAGGCGAAACCAAGGTAGCAGAACTAGCCCGATTATTGAGGGCGAACTCAGCCAATGGCAAAAAGGTCACCCAATCATCCTGATCAGCAGAAACAAAACATCTCAGATAAGTTTCCAAGGTCTGATTAGTTTGTTCGGTTTGGCCATTCGTCTGAGGATGGAAAGCCGAAGAAAAAGACAAATCAATGCCCATCTTAGCACAAAAGGACCGCCAAAATCTGGACACAAACTGGGACCCTCTGTCAGACACAATGTTCTCCGGAATACCATGCAAACGAACCACATTCTGAAAAAACAGCGGAACCAAATCAGAGGAGGAGGGTAACTTAGGCAAGGGCACCAAATGGACCATTTTAGAAAGACTATCACAAACCACCCAGATGACAGACATCCTCTGAGAGACTGGAAGATCCAAAATAAAATCCATGGAAATATGCATCCAAGGCCTCTTTGGGACAGGCAAAGGCAAGAGCAATCCACTGGCACGAGAACAGCAAGGCTTGGCCCGAGCACAAATCCCACAGGACTGCACAAAGGAACGCACATCCCGCGACAAAGAAGGCCACCAAAAGGACCTAGCCACCAATTCCCTGGTACCAAAAATCCCAGGATGACCCGCTAACACCGAAGAATGAACCTCGGAAATAACTCTACTGGTCCATCTATCTGGGACAAACAGTCTCTCCGGTGGGCAACGGTCAGGTCTATCGGCCTGAAAATCCTGCAACACCCGCCACAAATCAGGGGATATGGCAGACAAGATCACCCCCTCTCTAAGGATACCAGCCGGCTCAGAAACTCCCGGAGAGTCAGGCACAAAACTCCTAGAAAGGGCATCAGCCTTCACATTCTTTGAGCCCGGAAGGTACGAAACCACGAAATCAAAACGGGAGAAAAACAGCGACCATCGAGCCTGTCTAGGATTTAACCGCTTGGCAGACTCGAGATAAATCAAATTCTTGTGATCCGTCAAGACCACCACGCGATGCTTGGCTCCCTCAAGCCAATGTCGCCACTCCTCGAATGCCCACTTCATTGCCAACAACTCCCGATTACCAACGTCATAATTCCGCTCGGCAGGCGAAAACTTTCTAGAAAAGAAAGCACATGGTCTCATCACCGAGCCATCAGAGCTTCTCTGTGACAAGACAGCCCCTGCTCCAATCTCAGAGGCATCAACCTCGACCTGAAAGGGAAGAGAGACATCAGGCTGACGCAAGACAGGAGCCGAAGAAAACCGACGTTTCAGCTCCTGAAAGGCCTCAACGGCCGCAGAAGACCAATTCGTCACATCAGCACCCTTTCTAGACAAATCCGTCAAAGGCTTAACCACACTAGAAAAATTAGTGATGAAGCGACGGTAAAAATTAGCAAAGCCCAAGAACTGAAGACTCTTCACCGATGTAGGTTGAGTCCAGTCATAGATGGCCTGGACTTTAACTGGATCCATCTCGATAGAGGAAGGGGAAAAAATAAAGCCCAAAAAGGAAACCTTCTGGACTCCAAAGAGACATTTAGAGCCCTTCACAAACAAGGCATTGGCACGCAGGACCTGAAACACCATCCTGACCTGCTTCACATGAGACTCCCAGTCATCAGAAAAGACCAAGATATCATCCAGGTACACAATCATAAATCTATCCAGATACTCTCGGAAGATGTCGTGCATGAAGGACTGAAACACGGAAGGGGCATTAGAAAGCCCAAAAGGCATCACCAAGTACTCAAAATGACCTTCGGGCGTATTAAATGCTGTTTTCCATTCATCGCCCTGCTTTATACGCACAAGATTATAAGCTCCTCGAAGATCTATCTTGGTGAACCAACTAGCCCCCCTAATCCGAGCAAACAGATCGGACAGCAGAGGCAAAGGGTACTGAAATTTGACCGTGATTTTATTTAGAAGGCGATAATCTATACAGGGTCTCAGAGAACCATCCTTCTTGGCCACAAAAAAGAACCCAGCACCCAAGACTCCTTTATATAAGTCCGCATAGCGGCATGTTCTGGTACAGATAAATTAAAAAGTCGACCCTTAGGGAACTTACTACCAGGAATCAAATTTATAGCACAATCACAATCCCTATGAGGATGTAGGGCACTGGATTTGGGCTCATCAAATACATCCTGGTAGTCCGACAAAAATTCAGGGACTTCAGAAGGAGTAGAAGAAGCAATTGATACCAAAGGAACATCGCCATGTACCCCTTGACAACCCCAACTTGACACAGACATTGCTTTCCAATCCAGGACTGGATTATGAACCTGCAGCCATGGCAGACCCAACACGACAAAATCATGCAAATTATGTAACACCAGAAAGCGAATAACCTTCTGATGTACAGGAGTCATGCACATAGTCACTTGAGTCCAGTACTGAGGCTTATTCTTGGCCAATGGCCTAGCATCAATTCCCTTTAGTGGAATAGGGAATTGCAATGGCTCCAAGATAAAACCACAGCGCCTGGCAAATGACAAATCCATCAAATTCAGGGCAGCGCCTGAATCCACAAAAGCCATAACAGAGTAGGATGACAGATCAAATCAAAGTAACAGACAAAATGAATTTAGGCTGTACAGTACCAATGGTGACAGACTTAGCGAATTTTTTTGTGCCCTTAGAACAATCAGAGATAACATGAGTGGAGTCACCACAGTAAAAGCACAACCCATTCTGACGTCTGTGATTTTGCCATTCAATTCTGGTCAGAATCCTGTCACATTGCATAGACTCAGGCTTCTGTTCAGAAAACACCGCCAGATGGTGCACAGGTTTGCGCTCCCGCAAACGCCGATCAATCTGAATGGCCAAAGACATTGACTCATTCAGACCCGAAGGCGTGGGGAACCCCACCATTACATCCTTAAGGGCTTCAGAAAGACCCTTTCTGAAAATCGCTGCCAGGGCACACTCATTCCATTGAGTAAGCACAGACCACTTCCTATACTTCTGACAGTAAACCTCTGCTTCATCCTGACCCTGAGAGAGAGCCAGCAAAATCTTTTCTGCCTGATCTACCAGATTAGGTTCCTCATAAAGCAATCCAAGCGCCAGAAAGAACGCATCCACATTTAGTAATGCAGGATCTCCTGGCGCCAGGGAGAATGCCCAATCTTGAGGGTCACCACGTAACAAAGAAATAATTATTTTAACTTGCTGAGCAGGGTCACCAGAGGAACGAGGTCTCAGAGAAAGAAACAATTTGCAATTATTTTTGAAATTCAAAAACCTAGATCTATCTCCAGAGAACAGCTCAGGAATTGGTATTTTAGGTTCTGACATAGGACTGTGAACTACATAATCCTGAATGCTTTGTATCCTTGTAGCGAGCTGATCCACACAAGAAGACAGACCTTGAATGTCCATATCTGCAGCTGAGTCCTGAACCACCCAGAGATTAAGGGGAGGAGAGAGGCTAAACACACTGCAGAGAAAAAAAAAAGCCTCAGAGCTTCTCTTATCCCTCTTTTGCGATGCATTAACACTTTACTGGCCTGCTGTACTGTTATGATCCTGGTGGTAAGGACCACATGAACTGACCAGATAAGTAAACCAGAAAAAAGGACAAGCTCTGGGAATGTGGGAACTTTACTGACCGCAATTCTGATCCTATCAAAACACACTATAGGCAGCCGTGGAGCGTTCCTAACTCGGCCTAGATGCCTCTTCACAGCCTGAGAAACTGGCTACCCCTAGAGAGAAACAAAGCCTTACTTGTCTCAGAGAAATTTTCCCCAAAGTGTAGGCAGCCCCCCACAGATAATAGCGGTGAGTTAAGGGGAAAACACAAACATAGAAATGAAAACAGGTTTTAGCAAATGAGGCCCGCTAATAACTAAATAGTCAGAAGATAGCAAGGAATCTGTGCGGTCAGTATAAAATACTACAAAATAAACCACGCAGAGAATACAAAAAGACCCCCACACCGACTCACGATGTGAGGGGCGCAACTCTGCACCCCAGAGCTTCCAGCTAGCAATAAAATAGCATATAAGCAAGCTGGACTGAACTAATCATATACTGAGAAACATTTTCACAAAGCAATGAGCAAAAATGGACTAGCATGAACTTAGCTTCTCCACGAGGAGACAGGTCACAAGGGAAGTCCCAGAGAGATCTGAACCAGTACTGAATACAACGACAGCAGGCAACAAGTAAAGGTCCAGATGGAGTTACATAGGCAGCAAGCCTAGCAGGAAACGAGGCAGCTGGAGTCCAGCTATAGACCAGCCGTAACACTCAAAGCCACCAGAGGGAGCCCATGAACAGAACTCACAAAGTGCCACTGATGACCACAGGAGGGAGCCCGAGAACGGAATTCACAACAGATCACACTAAAGATGGCTGGTGGTCAGATACTTTCTCTTTCCTCAACCCAGCCAATTGGTTTAAGGGGATCAGGGGCTGGGTAGCTGGGATTTTACAAAGCTTATTGCATATTGTTGCGATTGTCCTTATTGCATATAGTGTGTTCAAAATAGTTTTTAAGTGTATCTCTGTATGTACTGGGAAATGCTGCACTCACACAGCTGATGATGATATATACTAACAAATCCTATGGCCAGTACAGTTTATTAAGAATAGTGAATAAAATGGGGGAATTTGTTATAGCAGGATCCATTTTATCTTGCTTGCCTCCATTTTATTCAAGGCTTACTAAAGTTGAGAAAAACAAGTAGTTATTCACTATTCTTCATGCAGCTATTATTGCTGATTGTAGCAGGGCATGGGGGATGAAATGTCCTAGGTAAATAACGAATAATGTTCTGTGTAGAAAAATATGATTGCGAAAACACAGGGAGACAAGGGGTAAACTCTCCGACGCTTAGCCCATATATGGTGAATGCGCTTCCGACATAAGTATGGATAAAAAGTCTGTGTAAGCTCAAATAAACTAGAGATACTTCAGATACATGCCTGGTGTACTGTGTCTTGTCTCTCCAGCCGTGACGTCATCTCTAAGGTGGACTCATCAGAGAACAGGTCGAGACCTGCGACAACAGGAGAAACAAAAAATAAGATAGCTTAATTCTCCATTGTGTTCTTCGCATTAAATAAACTCTTGCTTTCAAACCATTTTACAGCTAACTCATTTAAAGAAGCTCACCAATGATCTAGTCCATACATGGACAAATATTTCTGCATGAGGGGTGTATTCATGTAGTAGAGCTGTGTGTGCATGGGGGTGTTTTGATGTAGCTGAACTGTGTGCATGAAGAGTGTATTGATATAGCAGGGCTGTGTGTGCATGCGGGTTATTGATCTAGCACAACTGTGTGTGCATGAGGTTCCATTGAAGTAGCAGAGCTGTGTGTGCATAAGGAGTGTCTGATAGCAGAGCTGTGTGCATGGGGGTTTATTGATGTAGTAGGGCTGTATGTGCATGGGGGTGGTAGTGATGTAGCAGTGCTATGCTTACATGGGGGGTGTAGTAATATAGCATGGCTGTGTTTGTATCTACATCCAACAAAAAGTAAAATAAGGGACCTGCAGTATCCTCCAACAGCCTGTGCTGGCTAATAATGCCCGTTGACACACCAAAAGCCAGTCAATGATGCCATGAGTACAGTATTGCTGTTGTGATACAATATACTGCACCTTCACATCTCTTAGACTTCGATATTTCCCACCTCAAATCAAAATGCAGGACATTGTGTAAAAGTCCAGAACTTACTCGATGGTCTGTGGACCAGGACAGCAGTCCGTCAAGCCGAGCGCAAGAAACACCAGAAAACACAAAGCCAGATATGTTAGCTGCACACACAAGAACTGAAAATGTATACATAGTTCAAGACTAGCAGCAGCGTTTATAGCGTGAACAGCACCAGAGAAGAGTTTGTTATGCTTACAGCAGACGAAGGATTAACTGGAGGTCTGAGCCTGTAAGTAAAAGCAGATTATAATTATAATTTCTTAAAATGATGAATAGGATTAATAGTGAGGTTTAGGGAATGAATCTCAAAATCGCTTCAGAATATTTCATAAGGGGCTAGAACTTTTAGTTTCTGATACAAAGCTACTTTAAGTGAATCTGACAGTAGGATCAACCCTCCTAAGCCTTTTATATTGGGATGTAGGTCATAAGACCCTGAATAAAATGATACCTTGATCTTTGGGATCCTATTTCTTAATCCAGAGAAATCCATGTTTTTCTTAAGATCTATGGGCGGGACAAAGATCTTACTGGGAATCTGTTTCCTGATAAAGGGATTTAATATATAGTTATTAAAATCTTAAGTACTCCTTTAGGTCATCATCGCTTAAAAAGAAATTTAGAAAAGTAAGCTTATAAAACCATATATTCCATAGTATGATTGTAGGAAGGTTAATAATTAATGACTAAGCAAAAGGTGCAACATTTACAGAAGCCGCTTCTCTTGAATCAACCGGACCTTTAGGCTATGTGCACACGTTGCGGATTTTGCTGCGGATCCGCAGCGGATTGGCAGTTTTCCATGTGTTGTACAGTACCATGTAAACGTTTGGAAAACGAAATCCGCAGTGCTCATGGTGCGGAAAAAAAACATGCGGAAGCGCTGCGTTGTATTTTCTGCAGCATGTCAATTCTTTGTGCGGATTCCGCAGCGGTTTACACCTGCTCCATAATAGGAATCCGCACAGAAACCGCATTAATTCAGCGGTAAATCCGCAGGTAATCCGCAGTGCGTTTTGCATGCGGATTTTGCAAAAACGGTGTGGAAAAATCCGCAACGTGTACACATAAATCAACTAAAGTCCTGAAAAATTAAAGGGGGCACTTCAAATAACTATACAACCAAATCCCATCTAGTTCATTCCAGGGACAAAGAAGAGATCCCACAGAAAAATATATATAAAATCAATATTTTTATTAAGTCACATGTGACAATATATAAAAACCACAATAAAAAGCAAAATACCGTCTCGAAGACGCCAGGTATACATGAAGAAAAATTTCCCACACAAAGTATTCACATATAAAGAAAGTCCCAAACGATTGTACGTCCCAGAAAAACATGCACTATCAGTAGCTTGAAAAGCCTGTGTTATAATTAACATACAGACAAAGTGTACAATAAGACCTGAAGCATGGTGGACTACAACATACCGTGTTAGATTCTAGACTTTCAATTTTAAGAAGTAGTATTTTACCTATGGCGTGGATGGTCCTGGCGTCCCCTCACCCCGACGCGCGTTTCGCCGCCAGCTTCTTCCGGGGGCGTGTCAAGGTGAGGGGAGGCTGTGTATTTATATCGGCCGTGTCCTATCAAAAATGCCCAGCGCCGGTCAGGCAAAGCAGCGCATTGCGTGTCCTCCCCGCCTCCCACGTCATCCCTTCAGGCCGACGCTCAATGAGGATAATAAACAAGTAAGATTTATTTCCACATTCAATGGCCAATGGCGTAATGTGCAAGAGGCAATTCAACAACACTGGAAAGTGCTGTTTACTGATCCCATTTTGAGAAAGATTTTACCAACTTCTCCCCAATGTGTCGCAAGACGTTCTGCCAACTTTAAGGATCTATTAGTGCATAGTCACTACGAGTCAAAAGGAGCTCCGGGTACTAAACCTTTGTCTTGGGGCTTTTTCCCATGTGGCTTATGCAAAGCCTGTGGAAATTTGGATAAATCCAAAAAATTTGGTAATTTTGATGGATCACGTCAATTTGACATTCGTAGGCATCTTACCTGTATGTCCAAAGGGGTTGTCTATCATGCTCTCTGCCCATGTGGAAAAGTATATATAGGCCTGACCACGAGAGAACTAAAAATTCGGGTCAGAGAACATGTCCTAGACATAGAAAAAGCTGCTACAGCAAAGGACGATTTTTTGTTAAAAACACTCCCGAGGCACTTTAAAAGGTATCATAAGTGCAATCCTCATGGCCTGCGAATAAAAGCTATTGATCAGGTGGACTTGGGAGTGAGGGGTGGAGACATTAAAAAATCCTTGGCGAAACTTGAATGCCGCTGGATATATCGTTTAGGCACTTTAAGTCCGGCTGGACTTAATGAGAATATGGGTTTTTCTGCATTTTTATGATTGGCATCCTTTTTAATAAAGGGTAGGGGAGTTAATTTAGAATATTTATATTTATATAAGCTGATTTTAACATTTTTCTTTTCATTTTCATCAGTTTTAGCCTTATTTATGTGGGTCGTTGTCCATACTAATGGAGGGGTATAAGAAGACAAATGGATCTATCTCCTGATCATTATATCATCATTTTCGTGCCCTATGGAGGAAGAAGGAAATATGAAAGAGGAATCTAATTGTATTTATATTGGGTTTTTATGTATAAATATATTGTAGTCATGGGATTAGATAAGTGGGAATAATAATATTTTTATAGGATATGATAGTCTTTTATGTATGTGTATGTCTTTAATGTATAGGCTTTGGCACTGTAATAATATTTATTTTTGCACAGTATTATGGTAATTTTTAATGTTAATATTATAATAATTAGTTTACAATTAGAGCTCTATATGTATAGCATTAAGAACTATTAGCACTTTAGGCACTTCCATTTGCACTTTTTAGAGGGTACTAAAATGAAATTATATGGGATGTTATATTATTTATATTTTTATATGTACATATGCACTTTATACACATAGATTTGTACTTCTTCAGGAGGTATCAAAATGATATGGAATATTATATTATTAATTGCACTTTATTTTTATTTTTTGCACTGTTTATGCACATTTCTCGTGATATGAGATATTGCGAATGTAGTTAGAACACAGTTATACCATAAATTCAGGGAATACAATCTTCTATATTCACCACAGTGTCTATATTTAACCAATATTTGGTATACTGTGTAAATGAGTGGCCACCGCCACCTAGTGGAGACAAAAACCCAGACACCTATATACGGATAACCAGAGAGCACCAGAACAAGGGACTATGTTTAAAAATAATGTTTTATTCAATATATTCTGACAATAACAGATTAAAATATTTAAAATCAATATTTAAGTACAGGACAAAAGATGATAGCATGTATTATGCCGGCCAATTAAACTAATACTCCCTAATTCTCACTGCTTGTATATGAAGGATAAACTAAAGTGCAAAATGTGCTAAAAATTCATATATAAAAAACCCCAATGGAACACCCAATAATAAAATTTAAAATGGAGTTGCAAATGGCAAACAAGGTGTAACAGTGCTCACAATTCTGTGCTAAAAAGTGGCATACAAAAAGTGCAAAGTGTTATGGCCAAAAATCAGCCAATATAAAGCAGCCAAATGTGCAAAATAAGCAAAGAACGCTATCGCATAATGTGCAAAGCGAGCCAGGGAGGACTATCAAATTTATAGGTTAATACCTGGTAAATGGCCGTGTCCTGAATCCACGCACCCCAACGCGCGTTTCGGATTCCTTCCTTCGTCAGGGGGTCCAGCAGTAGTCTTACCAAATCCTTATATATGTGCAGTACACCCCCTATCCCTTACACCCCTGGCTACGCCGGCGCATGCGCAGTCAGGAGGACCCGGAAGTCCGAGATCCCGCCCCACGTGACCGGACGTACAGGACTGCGTCCCGACGTTGCCTAGGTCACCCGGCTCAGAATCCCAGGCCCCGGATCACTAACCGCGCATGCGCACCACCAGGAGGAAGTATAGGAGGCCCCATACATGGATGCCGCAAGGACAAACAAATGTATGTATCGGTGAATGAGAATGCGGGTTACTTGCGGTAGCAAATTAGCACATGTGCAACTTAATATTACGGAGACATACACATATGGAGGAGGCACAAAGCATTATAGAATCTGATTGACACTGATATAGCCGCTATGTGGAGATTCGTTATAAAGAACATCACTTGTTTCATAATGTTTTTCCATTTCCTCTCTTCTCTTTTCTCTAATGGCGCTGTTTAGTATATATCCTTTCCAAAGTGCCGGTGGACAGTGCGCATGCGTGCCGGCCCCGGGCTCCGTCACTTCCGGTAGACGCTCTCACACTGACACTGACACGCAAATGATAGCGTGCGGGTCATTGAGCGTCGGCCTGAAGGGATGACGTGGGAGGCGGGGAGGACACGCAATGCGCCGCTTTGCCTGACCGGCGCTGGGCATTTTTGATAGGACACGGCCGATATAAATACACGGCCTCCCCTCACCTTGACACGCCCCCGGAAGAAGCTGGCGGCGAAACGCGCGTCGGGGTGAGGGGACGCCAGGACCATCCACGCCATAGGTAAAATACTACTTCTTAAAATTGAAAGTCTAGAATCTAACACGGTATGTTGTAGTCCACCATGCTTCAGGTCTTATTGTACACTTTGCCTGTATGTTAATTATAACACAGGCTTTTCAAGCTACTGATAGTGCATGTTTTTCTGGGACGTACAATCGTTTGGGACTTTCTTTATATGTGAATACTTTGTGTGGGAAATTTTTCTTCATGTATACCTGGCGTCCTCGAGACGGTATTTTGCTTTTTATTGTGGTTTTTATATATTGTCACATGTGACTTAATAAAAATATTGATTTTATATATATTTTTCTGTGGGATCTCTTCTTTGTCCCTGGAATGAACTAGATGGGATTTGGTTGTATAACGTGTACACATAGCCTTAGGGTCATGGTGGCTTCATGTAAAACCTTGAAGTATAGATCAACACGTAGCATCTTCTAGTCATCAGAACCGGATGTACACGTGATTGTATGTCACCGCATGTTTAATAATGATGGTCAGAACTCTTGTAGCTACATAAACTTTCTTTAAACAAAGCGTCATCAGGAGGCACAAACTGCGGTCACTAACCCCCGAATTGAAAAGTCATTAGTAACGCTCGTTTCAGGGTCTGGGGTAGTCCCTGCTCTATCACTGTGTGATGTGCACAATGACAGTGCACTCTCTCCCAGCTCAGAACAGCAGTAACGAGGGCACTGTCAGTGTGCGTTGTCAAAGTACTCAGCCTGCCGAGAACAGTGACGCCACTGGTCTCTGCATGCTATGTATTCTGACATTATGCACTTTTGCTGGCTCGTTACTGCTGTTCTAAGCTGGCAATCGAGTGCACTGTCATTGTGCACAACGCACAGAGACTAGCCTAGCCCTTCAATCGTGCATCACTGATGACACTTTGTTTAAGGGAGAGGGCAGTGACGCAGCATTTGCCCCAATGATACTTCATGTGAGTATCCCTGGGATTCTCAAAACTTCATAAAAAAGGAAGAGGTTTTAAAAAAAACACAGTGTAGTTAAGGAGGGACATGGAGTTTTTAATTCAAGTATATTAAATAGTTTAGATTATGAAACTAAATAGTTGTTTAGGTTGGATTTTGAAACTCCCCTTTAATTAATAGAGAGAGTTGCTATGTGATCCTTAGGAGACAGAAGCTATTCCGTATCACCTCCAGAGCTTATTGTAAATGAAAGGCACCATTACCAGAGTGAGACAGGTAATGACTCACCGTCTGTTCTCTGATCTACATGTCTCACACAGGTAATGCCCCCTTTCACTAAAAATAAGATCTGGAGGCGGAGTCTCAGGGAGATCTATGTCCCGCCCATAGATCTAAACAGTTCATTTACATTTTAAGAACAACATTGATTTCTCTGGAATAAGACATCTGATCACAGATATCGGTCATGATCCAGGCCGGTGTTTGTTTCTTGTTATTCTCTCACCGGTCTGGTCATGCGGGGTTAATCTTCTTTGCCTCGTTTTTGAATCCGTTTGGCTATTTCAGCCCGCTGCTGTCTGCAGGCAGTGTCAGTTATAGTTCCTGCCCAGGCTCGAGCGACTGACCCCGTTACTCACTGATTTGTCCTCTGCACGGTGGCTCAGTTCCGTTGTCTTCCCATTCCTTCTACCCAGCTTGTCTGAGTATTTTGTTCCCCGTGCCGTGACCTCTTGGTGTCTGACCCGGCTTGACGTCCCTCTGACTTGTTATACTGTCTCACATTTCCGGTATCTCTGCTACTGTCTGGCTCCGACTACTCTGGCTTGAACTTGGCCACGTGTATAGCAGTTTCCTCTGGTACTGCGTTTCCTGACCCGGCTCGTCTGACCACACTCTCGCCACTTGGTGACGCCCGCGCTGCTGTACTGTGGAGCTACGCTGTGAGTCCAACCTTACTCCACCAGCACCTCCTGGTGACGGTTGCGCTATAATACGTGACGGCAGCATTGCAATATCAAGGTATCACTTTATTCAGGTTCTTATCACCTACATTCAAATATAGATGGGTTAAGAGGGTCGATAGTGACTTACATAGATCTTATTGAATTTATATGCAGGGGGCGCCTCCTTGTGGTGGCAGAAATCATTTTACAAATATTTAACGCCATATATTTTTCTCAATAACTCAAGGGGAAAAGGTGTTGGGGTATTAAGAA
Organism: Ranitomeya variabilis; assembly: GCF_051348905.1. NCBI lineage: Eukaryota > Metazoa > Chordata > Amphibia > Anura > Dendrobatidae > Ranitomeya > Ranitomeya variabilis. The sequence continues at coordinate 217,376,129 of NC_135235.1, forward strand.
TCCCCTTATCTGTACTATTTGGTGGATCTTGCACCCAGTAGCCTGGAATGTAATATGAGCGGTCAATCAGATTTCTGATCATATTATCATATGCTTCATAAAAGTAAAAAAAAAATACAGAAACTAATTTTGCTGAAAAATGCTATATTTATTTTAGGCCCCCAATAAGTTTAATTTAGGATGCCTTCATACAGGACAGACAAAAAGTGTCCATAAATGTCAGCTACAATGCCCCGATAAGTGTCAGTCACAGATTTTATCTATGAATTAGGCAGCAAAAGCAATAACACTTTATATGTTTGGATGCTCAGGACCCTCCTTCTCTTATCCAAAGCCCCTAACAAAATAGCTGATATACAACATTACATTACTGCAACAGCCTGGACCAGGTTTCACATTATCCACTAGGTGGAGCTCACTGAATATCCCATTGAGTTCAGTGCTCGGTATATAAATCTGCATGTAGTGAGCTCCCTCTAGTGGTGGCTGCAAGTAATCAGAAAAGTATTTCTAGAGGAAGTAGGGAATTTACACCTCGAATAGGAGCAGTAACCCCCTATATTATGAGAAAATCCTGGACAAAAAAAACCTTTAGATGTACAAATAAAATAAAAAAATGGCCAAAATATGATAAAAAAAATAAAATTAGCAATTAATTCATAAAAGGAGAAAAAAAAATCCCATCCTGACACATGATCGTTATAACAAATTAAAATAGTTCGACATGTTTTTCTGTGAAAATAAAATAGCAATAACAGGTATAGAATAAATATATAGAAAAGTCTTATTTTAGATAGCAGAAAAAAAAAAAAAAAAAACCCCATTATGGCTGCCCGTATGCAGAAAGGCCAAAATAAATTATTGGTCAATAAAACCTGGTTATTAAGGGGTTAACTTTAATTAAAGCAAAAAGTAGTGCATTTGCTGGTGGCTCTCCGTGAAGGACAGGGCCCATTTCTGGGTTTTGCTGTTGGGCCAAATGATTTTCGTGTATGACCTTGAGATGAGCCCCAAGGTCACTTTCCCTCTGAGACACGTGAGGTCAAATGTTTGTTTTTTTTCCAAAGTAAATTATCCATATGTAACATTGGCGTTAACTCAGTATACATCCTCCTCCTCCTCCGCCGGACTGTGTCTGGTTGTTCTGTCTTAGCTTCTCAATAGTCCTCTGAAGCTCATCCAAAGCCTGCTGATGCGTTGAACTCAGTGCTGATTGTTGACCCTAAAAAATAGTAAACGCAAAAATTAGAAAACTCACTGTGATAAAATAATCAATCCGATACTTCTCAATGTTTAGAAAGCAAAATTCCAGTCCGTATACTCCTGGGAAAACCCTCAAAACACTCAAGAATGACCACTTAAGAGTTATTGACACTAAGTCCTGTACACGGTGACCCATGACAGGGCCCTGATGGGTCAGTCCTGATGTTGGGTATTGATGTTTGTACCTGGAGCCTCTGAGTGATCAGTGTCTGGTTTTCTCGGATCATCTGACGTTTGTTCCGCTCCGCCATGTCGGTCATGGAGTTTATGACCTGCTGTTGATTCCTACTCTGCTGGTCTACAGACTTCTGCAGGTCTCTGTATCTCCGCTCCACTGATTCCTTCCGCAATTGTGCCAACATGGTCTGCTGATGGGACTCTGGAGGACGTGATGAAATGAGAAAAATGATGGAGGACATTGTGCATTTATCAACTTTTTTTCAGTTAAAATTTACACACAAAAAATTGAGTAATTTTCCTTTTTTGTTTTGGGAGATTTAGAATTATGTACGGTATTGTGATTCATTTGTAAGGAAATAGACAAGTGAGAAGATGCACAGTTAAAGTTCCATAGTGTCTGCAAATGAACACAGCTATCTGATGGTCAAAGATGCTAGAGAAAGGAAAAGCAGAAAGAATTACATTGGCAGGAACTCAAGAGTGAAGTACATGTTCCCTAGGGGGAAGAGATTGGAGGAGTCACCAGGTCAGGTGATAGCTGTGGGACAGTTAATATTTAGAAAGGCCTGGGAGGGCTGAGAAGGGAGTAGTCAGCACCTAGACATGTAGCAGGATGGCGTGCGATAAGTGTAGTTGGCTTATCATCATCATTACGAAAGACCAGATCCGAGAGAATATCTGAGAGCTGACCCGAGAGAAGACCCGAGAGAGACCAGACCCGAGAGAACAGAGTCAGGTCCAAGAGAGACAACTAGGCAGCAGCGGAGGGATGTTTGTGCGAGTTGTCACTTGGTACAGAATGGGGACTGGGACCGCACTTCAGGGAACGAAGGTGGCCAGAGTGCAGAGTAACTCACGAATCTGAGACTTGCGGACTAGCGGGTAGTATCGTCGACCTCAGTTAGGGCCAATGTGATGTTGTGCGTTGCCTAAAGAGCGACAACTGTGACAGGCCCAAAAGTGACGGTGACGCCCTATTGGCTAGGGTGTTAAGACTAAGACGTCACCGATGATAACAGTTACTTAATGGTAATAGTAGAACGATAGTGTCAATAGCATTGTGTCAATATTCTGCTTATCTGAATTATTTTATTTTTCTTATACCATAACTTGTTTCATTTTTCACAGTTTGCGTTATCTCCTCATGTTGTACCGAAGGCGTCCCTTTAATGGTGTTAAACAAATAGTTGTTGGCTTAAGTACCACTGTCCTCATTCTGCGCTGTTGCATCCGCATGCCCGTTACCACATTCATATCCACATCTGCTTCATATCATAATTCTGTTGGTTGTTCTCAGAAACAGACATCGGCTCAACCTATCTATCATCCAGTGGCGTCACTAGAGTCTGATGGGCCCCAGAGCAAAGTTTAGGCCTGGGCCCCCACCTGCATGTGGGTCAGATGTACGGGCCCTTGTATCATACAAGATCCTTTAAACGCATACCTGTTCGTCACCCCATGTAACAATGCAACCATCCTGGCCACCCTGTTATTGTGTTTCCCATCCCGGGCCCCGTCCAGGCATAATGCTCCCCATCCCGGCCCCCGTCCAGGCATACTGCTCTCCATCCCGGGCCCCGTCCAGGCATACTCCTCCCCATGCCGGGCCCCGTCCAGGCATACTACTCCCCATCCCAGGCCCCGTCCAGGCATACTACTCCCCATCCCGGGCCCCGTCCAGGAATACTACTCCCCATCCCAGGCCCCGTCCAGGAATACTACTCCCCATCCCGGGCCCCGTCCAGGAATACTACTCCCCATCCCGGGCCCCGTCCAGGAATACTACTCCCCATCCCGGGCCCCGTCCAGGCATACTACTCCCCATCCCGGGCCCCGTCCAGGCATACTGCTCCCCATCCCGGGCCCCATCCAGGCATACTGCTCCCCATCCCGGACCACGTCCAGGAATACTACTCCCCATCCCGGACCACGTCCAGACATACTACTCCCCATCCCGGGCCCCAACCAGGCATACTGCTCCCCATCCGGGGCCCCGTCCAGGGATACTCCTCCCCATGCCGGGCCCCGTCCAGGCATACTACTCCCCATCCCAGGCCCCGTCCAGGCATACTACTCCCCATCCCGGGCCCCGTCCAGGAATACTACTCCCCATCCCGGGCCCCGTCCAGGAATACTACTCCCCATCCCGGGCCCCGTCCAGGCATACTACTCCCCATCCCGGGCCCCGTCCAGGCATACTACTCCCATCCCAGGCCCAGTCCAGGAAAACTACTCCCCATCCCGGGCCCCGTCCAGGCATACTGCTCCCCATCCCGGGCCCCATCCAGGCATACTGCTCCCCATCCCGGACCACGTCCAGGAATACTACTCCCCATCCCGGACCACGTCCAGACATACTACTCCCCATCCCGGACCACGTCCAGACATACTACTCCCCATCCCGGGCCCCATCCAGGCATACTGCTCCCCATCCGGGGCCCCGTCCAGGGATACTGCTCCCCATCCGGACCCTGTCCAGGGATATAACTCCCCATCCCAGGCCCAGTCCAGGAATAGTACTCCCCATCCCGGGCCCCGTCTAGGCATACTGGTCCTTATCCCGGACCCCGTCCAGGTATACTACTCCCCATCCCAGGCCCCGTCCAGGCATACTGCTCCTCATCCCGGACCCCGTCCAGGCATACTACTCCCCATCCCAGGCCCCGTCCAGGCATTCTGCTCCCCGACCACATCCAGACATACTACTCCCCATCCGGGGCCCCATCCAGGCATACTGCCCCCCATCCCGGGCCCCGTCCAGGCATACTGCTCCCCATCCCAGGCCCCGTCCAGGCATACTGCTCCCCATCCTGGGCCCCGTCCAGGCATACTGCTCCCCATCCCGGGCCCCGTCCAGGCATACTGCTCCCCATCCCGGGCCCCGTCCAGGCATACGGCTCCCCATCCCGGGCCCCGTCCAGGCATACTGCTCCCCATCCCAGACCACGTCCAGGCATACTGCTCCCCATCCCGGGCCTCTTGTCCAGGCATACTGCTCCCCATCCCGGGCCTCTTGTCCAGGCATACTACTCCCCATCCGGGGCCCTGTCCAGGCATACTACTCCCCAGCCCGGGCCCCATCTATCATCCAGTGGCGTCACTAGAGTCTGATGGGCCCCAGAGCAAAGTTTAGGCCTGGGCCCCCACCTGCATGTGGGTCAGATGTACGGGCCCTTGTATCATACAAGATCCTTTAAACGCATACATGTTCGTCACCCCATGTAACAATGCAACCATCCTGGCCACTTCCTGTTATTGTGTTTCCCATCCCGGGCCCCGTCCAGGCATAATGCTCCCCATCCCGGGCCCCGTCCAGGCATACTGCTCTCCATCCCGGGCCCCATCCAGGCATACTCCTCCCCATGCCGGGCCCCGTCCAGGCATACTACTCCCCATCCCGGGCCCCGTCCAGGCATACTACTCCCCATCCCGGGCCCCGTCCAGGCATACTACTCCCCATCCCGGGCCCCGTCCAGGCATACTCCTCCCCATCCCGGGCCCCGTCCAGGCATACTCCTCCCCATCCCGGGCCCCGTCCAGGCATACTACTCCCCATCCCGGGCCCCGTCCAGGCATACTACTCCCCATCCCGGGCCCCGTCCAGGCATACTACTCCCCATCCCGGGCCCCGTCCAGGAATACTGCTCTCCATCCCAGGCCCCATCCAGGCATACTGCTCCCCATCCCGGGCCCCGTCCAGGCATACTGCTCGCCATCCTGGGCCCCGTCCAGGCATACTGCTCGCCATCCTGGGCCCCGTCCAGGCATACTGCTCCCCATCCGGACCCTGTCCAGGGATATAACTCCCCATCCCAGGCCCAGTCCAGGAATAGTACTCCCCATCCCGGGCCCCGTCTAGGCATACTGGTCCTTATCCCGGACCCCGTCCAGGTATACTACTCCCCATCCCAGGCCCCGTCCAGGCATTCTGCTCCCCGACCACATCCAGACATACTACTCCCCATCCGGGGCCCCATCCAGGCATACTGCCCCCCATCCCGGGCCCCGTCCAGGCATACTGCTCCCCATCCCAGGCCCCGTCCAGGCATACTGCTCCCCATCCTGGGCCCCGTCCAGGCATACTGCTCCCCATCCCGGGCCCCGTCCAGGCATACGGCTCCCCATCCCGGGCCCCGTCCAGGCATACTGCTCCCCATCCCAGACCACGTCCAGGCATACTGCTCCCCATCCCGGGCCTCTTGTCCAGGCATACTGCTCCCCATCCCGGGCCTCTTGTCCAGGCATACTACTCCCCATCCGGGGCCCTGTCCAGGCATACTACTCCCCAGCCCGGGCCCCATCTATCATCCAGTGGCGTCACTAGAGTCTGATGGGCCCCAGAGCAAAGTTTAGGCCTGGGCCCCCACCTGCATGTGGGTCAGATGTACGGGCCCTTGTATCATACAAGATCCTTTAAACGCATACATGTTCGTCACCCCATGTAACAATGCAACCATCCTGGCCACTTCCTGTTATTGTGTTTCCCATCCCGGGCCCCGTCCAGGCATAATGCTCCCCATCCCGGGCCCCGTCCAGGCATACTGCTCTCCATCCCGGGCCCCATCCAGGCATACTCCTCCCCATGCCGGGCCCCGTCCAGGCATACTACTCCCCATCCCGGGCCCCGTCCAGGCATACTACTCCCCATCCCGGGCCCCGTCCAGGCATACTCCTCCCCATCCCGGGCCCCGTCCAGGCATACTCCTCCCCATCCCGGGCCCCGTCCAGGCATACTACTCCCCATCCCGGGCCCCGTCCAGGCATACTACTCCCCATCCCGGGCCCCGTCCAGGAATACTGCTCTCCATCCCAGGCCCCATCCAGGCATACTGCTCCCCATCCCGGGCCCCGTCCAGGCATACTGCTCGCCATCCTGGGCCCCGTCCAGGCATACTGCTCGCCATCCTGGGCCCCGTCCAGGCATACTGCTCGCCATCCTGGGCCCCGTCCAGGTATACTGCTCCCCATCCCGGGCCCCGTCCAGGCATACTGCTCCCCATCCCGGACCCCATCCAGGCATACTGCTCCCATCCCAGGCCTAGTCCAGGAATACTACTCCCCATCCCGGGCCCCATCCAGGCATACTGCTCCCCATCCGGGGCCCCATCCAGGCATACTGCTCCCCATCCCGGACCACGTCCAGGAATACTACTCCCCATCCTGGACCATGTCCAGACATACTACTCCCCATCCCGGGCCCCATCCAGGCATACTGCTCCCCATCCAGGGCCCCGTCCAGGGATACTGCTCCCCATCCGGACCCTGTCCAGGCATACTACTCCCCATCCCAGGCCCAGTCCAGGCATACTGCTCCTCATCCTGGACCCCGTCCAGGCATACTGCTCCCCATCCCGGGCCCCGTCCAGGCATACTGCTCCCCATCCCGGGCCCCGTCCAGGCATACTGCTCCCCATCCTGGACCACGTCCAGGCATACTGCTCCCCATGCCGGACCACATCCAGGCATACTGCTCCCCATCCCGGGCCCCGTCCAGGCATACTGCTCCCCATCCCGGGCCCCGTCCAGGCATACTGCTCCCCATCCCGGGCCTCTTGTCCAGGCTTACTACTCCCCATCCGGGGCCCTGTCCAGGCATACTACTCCCCAGCCCGGGCCCCATCCAGACATACTACTCCCCATCCCAGGCCCTGCATCCAGGCATACTATTCCCCATCCCAGGCCCCATCCAGACATACTGTTTGATTCATAGACCGGCATGCCCGCTACGGATGACTCATGATGTCATTGCCATACGCCGTCAGTGATAGACACACCAATGTCAGCTGCCGACCTCTGATTGGCTAGTGGCATTTTATTGCAGTGCAGGAAGCTGGTGAGTATCTGTGCTGCAATACATTTCAGCTGGATGCGCTTCCAAAAATGCCCATCCGGTTGAAATCGGCGCTGGTTGCTGGGCTTCACCGAAGATGGAATTATTCTGCAGAATTTCTCTAAGACTGACCGCTCAGGGTTATACAGAAAATACTCAGACTACTAAACAGGGACGACTGTTCTATTGCCTGATTTCTTCTCCAATTTTATCATTAACTCTTAGGTTTAGGGCTTCTATCTATCTACCTGCTAGCCGCTTCTCTGCCTGGCCCATCTTCTCCTCGGCTTGCTGAATGGCCTCCTCAATGTTCTTATTTTCATGCATGAATTTTACCAGCACCTCAAGAGACTGGGAAAATAAAATCATAAAAAGGTCACTGCATAAAGTCACTCTCACCCCTGATGTTACAAACCTGAGCCATAGACTTCAATGGGATCAGTGAAATGGGAACTTAACGCTTCCTATGCGGTGATCGCCCCCTAGCGGTAGGCAGAGTAACACTTAATCTACTTTATTTTTTTGGTTGATTAACGTGAATCAAATGGCAAAACTTGCCAGAAAAATAAACATTTTCTACAATTCAACTCAAATTTAATTTACATCAAGTTGCGAGTAACTGGAACATAAAAATAATGAAAATCTGAACCCCTTCGTAGAGATCTTGACATTATAAAGAAATTACCTTTACTCCCTTTCCTGGCATTCTGTGATATCTTTCCAGGAATTTCTCTTTATCCACCAAGAAACATTTGTGTCCTCCCTGTTGGGTGTAACGTCCCTGCATGAGCCCGTTCTGCATGGTCAGTCTGAGGTTCTTGAGAAGATTGGTAGATACTTCTATTGATTTATCTTCATTTCTTTTCATAAATTCGTGTCTTTTCTCGCTAATCTGATTCTGACGGTAAAATAAAAAAAGGAAATTACAACTGGTATGGAACATGCCCCTTTAGGGACGATCATGCTTTTTACATGTGTGGATCAGGGGGACCACACGTCTGATATGACCACCATAGTTCAGGGCTGATATACAGCATTCTCTAATGCTGAATATCTTCCCCAAACTCGACCTGCAGGACAAGAAAAAGACCGTTTATTATACTCACCTGCGGGTCGGTCCGGTCTGATGGATGTCCCATCCTGGTTCTTAACCTCCCTCCTTCTTGTGATGCCATCCTCCTTCTTGTGATGCCATCCTCCTTCTTGTGATGCCATCCTCCTTCTTTCAGTGCGTGGATGATGTGTCCTACGTCATCCACACAGTCTCCCCAGCATCGCGCTCCTGCGCAGGCGTACTTCTCTGCCCTGTTAAGGGGAGAGCAAAGTACTGTAATGCACATGCGCCAGGAAAGGTCAAAGAGCCCTGCACATGCACACTGTAGTACTTTACTCAGGACAGAGAGGTACGCCTGCGCAGGAGCATGATGCAGGGCAACACGGACGTAGGATGCATCATCCACACGAAGCAAGAAGGAGGACGGCATAGAAAGAAGGGGAGGTACCGGACCAGGGATATCCATCGGACCGGACTGCCCCGCAGGATCAGGAGTGGAAAAACTTGCTCTTTTAGATCAGATCTTTTATGCATTACACATGTACCTACACCGCTTCCTTTCAATTTTTCCCATCCCATGGTTGCACATATGGACATTGGTCTTTTTTTCAACCATACTATCTATGTAACCATGCAGGGCTGGATTTCTAACCTTTAGTTCTAGACGATATTTCCATTTGTTATTGAGTGAACGTTTCATGAATACTTGATCGGCCTTCATCGCACTCTTCTGGTGCATTTTCAGGAATTCAACCTCGTTCAACGTTGGGAACTTTGGGGCATGTATTTCCATCTCACTTTCGTACGTGGACAGAGCGTCCTGCAAAGCGCCATTGTTCTCAATCTCCGAAAGAGCAAGAACTGCATTCTCCATGCATGGTACCGACCCGCTCTGAATAGTGTCGACATACATGGATGCAAGTTTACCCAACACTGTGGAGGAAAAAATGGAGCATTATTGAGGATTTCCTGCTGTAGAGCTTCATGTGGAGATGTCCCTGAGCCAAATCTGTAGCAAGGTCCCCACCATGCGCCATTTATAATACTGAAGTGTTCTTATGTGATTGAGGGATAGTTGGACGACTGCTACCTTTGCAACCCCAATTGCTATCACTCCTGTGAGAGCAGCCTGTGGGAAGGAGGAAAGCGGGCACAAGTGCAGCCTGTTTAGGAAGGCAAGCACGAGCACAGCCTGTGGGAGGGAGGAAGGGAGGAAGGCAGGCAAGAGCGCAGCCTGTGGGAGGGAGGAAGGCAGGCACGAGCGCAGCCTGTGGAAGGGAGGAAGGCGGGCACGAGCGCAGCCTGTGGGAGGGAGGAAGGGAGGAAGGCAGGCAAGAGCGCAGCCTGTGGGAGGGAGGAAGGCAGGCACGAGCGCAGCCTGTGGAAGGGAGGAAGGCGGGCACGAGCGCAGCCTGTGGAAGGGAGGAAGGCAGGCAAGAGCGCAGCCTGTGGGAGGGAGGAAGGGAGGAAGCCAGGCAAGAGCTCAGCCTGTGGGAGGGAGGAAGGCAGGCACGAGCGCAGCCTGTTGAAGGGAGGAAGGCAGGCACGAGCGCAGCCTGTGGGAGGGAGGAAAGGAGGAAGGCAGGCACGAGTGCAGCCTGTGGAAGGGAGGAAGGCAGGCAAGAGCGCAGCCTGTGGGAGGGAGGAAGGCAGGCACGAGCACAGCCTGTTGAAGGGAGGAAGGCGGGCACGAGCACAGCCTGTGGGAGGGACGAAAGGAGGAAGGCAGGCACGAGTGCAGCCTGTGGGAGGGAGGAAGGGAGGAAGGCAGGCAAGAGCGCAGCCTGTGGGAGGGAGGAAGGCAGGCATGAGCGCAGCCTGTGGAACTGAGGAAGGCGGGCACGAGCGCAGCCTGTGGGAGGGAGGAAGGCAGGCACGCACAAGCGCAGCCTGTGGGAGGGAGGAAGGGAGGAAGGCAGGCACAAGCGCAGCCTGTGGGAGGGAGGAAGGGAGGCAGGCACAAGCACAGCCTGTGGGAGGGAGGAAGGGAGGAAGGCAGGCACGAGTGCAACCTGTGGGAGGGAGGAAGGCAGGCACGAGTGCAACCTGTGGGAGGGAGGAAGGCGGGCACGAGTGCAGCCTGTGGGAAGAAGGAAAGCAGGCATGAGGGCAGACTGTGGGAAGGAGGAAAGCAGGCACAAGCGCAGCCTGTGGGAAGGAGGAAAGCGGGCACGAGCGCAGCCTGTGGGAAGGAGGAAAGCAGGCACGAGTGCAGCCTGTGGGAAGGAGTTAAGCAGGCACGAGCGCAGCCTGTGGGAAGGAGGAAAGCGGGCACGAGCGCAGCCTGTGGGAGGGAAGAAGGTGGGCACCAGTGCAGCATGTGCGAGGGAAGAAGAAGGGCAGGAGCACAGCCTGTGGCAGGGAAGAAGGCAGGCACCAGCGCAGCCTGTGGGAGGGAGGAAGGCGGGCACCAACGCAGCCTGTGGGAGGGACAAGGGCACTTTGCCATAAAATAATTAACTAGCTCAGCTAATTAAGACTAAATATTTGGAGCTACACAATATTTGACATTTTGGTTTGTCTAATTTAGAATCATCATCTTTGTTTCTAACGTCCCCACTCACAAGCTAAAAAAGCCTCGCTCTATTGTAAAGTTCTGTGGAATATGTTGGTACTACAGAAATAGAATTATTATTACAGGGAGCTTTGTTTCCGACCCCTTAAGCCATATCATCTATATATTAGGTGAGCCCAATTATTGTACTGTGTGACACAGCGCTTACGTTTCCCAGTGACTGTGATTCCACCCGTCAGTAATTTAACACTGCAGCTCTTCATTATGTGGCTGTAGAATTTGGCCGCTTGTTCCACAAACTCTTCTTCCAGTTCACTCTCCTTCAGCTCATCCAGACGTTGCAGGTTTTTCTTAGAGGTTGGACGGTCAAACACAAAGCACTTGTGAGAGTGGAAAAACTTTCGGATGCACTCACGAGGGAGATTGTAGTTTTCATTATTCTCCCCTATAATGTAAAATAGAAAATTAATAAGATAAAATTGACCTTATTACATATAGTTATTGCTGAAAGTAAGGATTTTTTTTAAGACATAAAAGGGGGCTGGCCCAGATAATCAAATGTATAGTCAGCCAGCCCCCTTCACACAGCTGCAGTCATACTTTGACACAGGAATTGCTGTGCTGAGTGTATATGGCCCCTGGGAGCTTGTTCCTGGAGATCTGGGCACCTTTAAGTCAGGGAACTATATTTAGTAAGTTGCACCCCTTTAAAGGGGTTGCGCAGTTGACAAATATGATAGCAATTACCTGACTTGAGTTCTAGACCCATCATTAGATATTCATCCTCTGTTATTTCCTTTCCGTCCCTCTCCAGGATTAGGCTAAAGTCTCGGACACACCAGGTAAACGATGGTAATAACTCCTTCTCGGCCGCACTGCCATCTCTGCTATTACCGGACTTCGTCTTTACAATTTCTGTTAGTTGAGTTACATAGCTGTGAGATCTCAATAAGGAAACAACTGCACTCTTAAAGGGGTTGTCTAGTTTAGAAAACCCATACGCTCCATTAGGCAAGTCTAGGTGATAAACGGAAATTGTTTCTGCAGGAGCGTTATCTCCTGGTCACAGTCGAGAGACACAAGGAATGGAGAAGGGAGAGGAGAGCAGTGGAGATTGGACTGTACAATTATATGAGAAAGAGGCCTTTAAACAACTTAATGATGATACTTGTTATCAGAGATTGGCATCAGACCCCACATCCACCTTTCAGGCGCAACTGTTTCATATCCTTGATGTTGCACTGGAGAATGGGTGCATTACTAAAACGGTATGGGAAGGTTTACGGGTTGATCATCCAGTGGTTCCAACCATATACTTTTTACCCAAGGTTCATAAGAGTCTTTCAAACCCACCCGGAAGTCCTATTGTCTCCGGGTGTGGCGGACTGAATGAAATGATTTCCCGGTTCTTGGATTATTTGAAGCCATGTGTGGTTGAATTACCATCATACATTAAAGATTCTGGTGATGTTTTACGGAGGTTGCAGGGTATTACTTTTGAACCTGATATGTTGCTCATCTCTGGTGACGTGGAATCATTATACACTTGTATTGAGCACCACAAAGGCATGGCGGCTGTTAGATTTTTTCTAATGAATAAAGGTATGGATTTGGACTTACTGGAACTTTTGTTGGAGTTGTTGGAGTATGCGCTTACTCATAATTATTTTATTTTTAAGGATCGTTATTTTAAACAGAAACGGGGAGTGGCGATGGGGGCGTGCTTTGCGCCCTCATACGCAAACTTATTTATGGGCCATTGGGAACGAGAATATATGTTATCGTACTCATGTTATATGTTGGGCCCACCGTTTTAAGTTGGATGCGTTTTATCGACGATGTCCTTATTATTTGGCAGGGGAGCAGAACGGAATTGGATGACTTCTTAACCTACCTCAATGCCAATGATTGGAATATTAAATTCACCTTCAAAGTAAAATAGACTTCTTGGATCTCCAACTCACAGTTGATCAATTGGGTAATATCCACAGTACCATTTATCGTAAAGAGACAAGTATGAATTCTTTGTTACACGCAAAGTCAGCACATCCTGGACACACTATAAGAGCTATCCCTAAAGGACAGTTTATTAGAGCCAGGAGGATTTGTGATTCCAGTGAGGAATTTGAAAATCAGGCTAAAGATTTAAAACAACGATTCCTCCGCCGGGGCTATGCGAGGGAGGATGTGGAGAAGGGATATCAACAAGCTAAAGATAGGACCCGTGATAGTCTTCTTCATGACCAAATAAGAAAAAAGGAGGAGCCACAATTATGACTTATCACCAACTATCATAGCAGGTGGAGAGATATGGGTAATATTATGAATTGTTTTTGGCCTATATTGAAAGGGAACCCGGAATTGAGTAAACTGGTTGAGGATACACCACGGATCATCACAAGGAGGAGCAAGACCATAGGTGAGATGATTACGCATAGTCATTATATCCCCCCTAAGTCGCAATTTATTTTTGACTCTAAGGGGCCTACTTGGGGGTCACGACCCTGTGGCGGTTGTAGCGCATGTAGATATATGGTCAAGACGGATACATTTGTGAATTCCTCAGACTCCCATACCTTTAAGATAGTACACTCCATTAACTGCAGAACCACATCTGTGGTGTACTACATAACTTGTCCATGTGGACTTATTTATATAGGCCTTACGTCTAGACAACTACGTGTACGCATTTTAGAGCATATAAGGGACATACGAGCAGCCAGACTGATTGGTCCTGAGGACTTGCATAAGGAAGAAATTGCTAAGTTAAAAACAATACCCTCACATTATTGGGACTTTCATCCCACGGGATCTATTGATATGCAAGTGAAGGGCATTGATGTTGTTCATCTAGGGTCTCGTGGTGGTCATTTGATGAATAAGCTGGCACAGAAGGAGTGTCGCTGGATAACGACACTAAGAACAATGAAGCCATTTGGCCTCAATGACCAATGGGGTTTCTCCAGCTTCTTGTAGCCCCAGTTTTGGTCCCTCTATCGCTGCACATTGATCTCTTTGCCCAATATATATTTATTATATACCTTATATATTAGAATAATTATTATACTATGAGATATTTTGTATTTATATGGTTTGTTCTTTTTTAATTTTGTTTTTATTTATTCTTTATTTTTTTTTTATTTTTTTTTTTAATCTCTTCGTATGAGGGGTTTATATGTCGGTTACATATTCATTATAATTTATATATTTTTTTGTCTTTAGTATCCTAGGGTTGCTATTGTTAATATAACAAGAGTAATCTTGCGGGAAGACTGCATAAATATGAGGAGAAAAAATAAAGGAGTTCATCTGGAGAAAAAATGCATTTATTACAAACATCTTCATGTATATTTTGTTGTTACACCTTTTATTGTTTCTTATTTCACTATTATTATTTATTTATTATGGATTGTAGTTATTATGGTTGATCCATATTTATGATTGTATCACTTTTTAATTCATGGGCTATTCATAATTATAATTATTATTGTTTAATAGTATAGCTTATATACGTTTATATATTATATGTTGGTGTTCTTTGTTATATATTTGAAATATAAAAGGGGTTTGGGGTTTTATTATTTAGTAGATTGATTTGCTGATGTGATGCTTATAAGTGCATTTATTTGGGAGCATTTTCCTATGCCCTTTCTTTTGCCCTTATCTCCAATGGCCGCTCCGGTGTTGCGCGCTTGGTCTGCCTTCCCTGCACGCTGGCCTGGTCACATGCTTCGCCTGTGACGTTGCAGATGGTGCGACCGCGCCCTCTTGTGACGTCACCGCGAGGCCGGTGACATGGCTGCGCTGTCTGTGGCGGTGTATCAAGCGCCGGTTGATACACACGTGGGTAAGAATAATGCTATTGGTTGCACTTAATTATGTGGATGTATATTTACCCGACTTGTGGCCCTCATTTCCCATCACTCCCTGAGGAAGCAACGTGTGAAACGCGCGTTGGAGTCCGGGGTAGCAGTCGCACCACGTAGGAAATGAATCCTGGTCAGTATATGGGTGTTTGCGTTATGGCTTAGTAACTTTCTTATTGGGGATTAGTGTATATAATTTTCACTCATGTATTTATCATGGTTTGGTAAATCCCATATTGGGAATTATTGTATGTAATTCACATTTATACACCTTGTATGATATTTCTTAGGGTTATATGCACCTTATTATTTATGCATTTTATACTATACTACCAGGGTTCGGTTATATACCGGCAGCACCTTATTACTTACTATACATGTAAATTATGAGTATGAAATACGTATTTTCTTATTTATGGTTAGTTGCATATATATAATACCGCATGTTATATTGGTAACCGTATTGGATTACGGGTGGTGTTCTGCTCCCTTGTTTATTAGACTTGTTGTATGTATTTTAAATTGTGTCTTTGTGTCTGTTCAGATTGGTGTCTAATAAATCGATTTATATTTGGAATATAACATTATTGTGTATGTGATTATTTTTGTTTTTATGCATTTCTTCAAGTAGTTCTTTTTGGTATTATATTTCGGTGTCTGCTTGAATGTAATTTTATATATATATATATATATATATATATATATATATATATATATTTATTTGGTTCTTTTTGTACTCCTACAAAGTTTTGGATTAAAGAGCAGTGGTGATTGGTCTGGCCAATGGAGAGACACAAGGAGTGGAGAGGAGAGCAGTGGAGAGTGTCCTGGCCACAGTGGAAAGAGACAAGGAGAAGAAAGGGTAGAGGAGAGCGGTGAGGAGAGTATCCTAGTTACAATGGAGAGATACAAGGAGAGGAGTGCAGTGTAGAGTGTCCCGGCCACAGAGGAAAGACAAGGAGTGGAGAGGGGAGAGGAAAGCAGTGGAGAGTGTCCTAGTCGCAATGGAGAGACAAAAGGAATGGAGAGGAGAGGAGTGGAGAATGTCCTGGTCCCAGTGAAGAGATGGAGAGGGGAGAGGAGAGCAGTGGAGATTGTCGTGGTCCCAATGGAGAGACACAAGGAGTGGAGAGGAGAGCGTCCCGCCCACAGTGGAAAGACACAAGGAGAAGAAAGGAGAGGAGAGCAGTGGAGAGTATCCTGGTTCCAATCGAGAGACACAAGGAGTGGAGAGGAGTGCAGTGTAGAGTGTCCCGGCCACAGTGGAAAGACACAAGGAGTGGAGAGGAGAGCAGTGGAGAGTGTCCCGGCCACAGTGGAAAGAGACAAGGAGTGGATAGGGGAGAGGAGAGTATCCTGGTGCCAGTGAAGAGAGGGAAGAGGAGAGCAGTGGACAGTGTCCTGGTTCCAGTGGAGAGGAGAGCAGTGGAGAGTGTCCTGGTTCCAGTGGAGTAGTTGAGCAGTGCAGTGTGTCCTGGTTCCAGTGGAGAGGTTGAGCAGTGGAGTGTCCCAGCCACAGTGGAAAGACACAGAGTAGAGAGGGGAGAGGAGAGTGGTGGTGAGTATCCTGGTCCCAGTGAAGAGATGGAGAGGAGAGCAGTGGAGAATATCCTGGTCCCAATGGACAGACAAAAGGAATGGAGAGGAGTGAAGAGGAGAGTGTCCCAGCCACAGTGAAAAAAAACACAAGGAAAGGAGAGGGAAGAGGAGAGCATCCTGGTTCCAGTGATGAGACACAAGGAATGTAGAGGGGAGAGGAGAGCAGTGGAGAGTGTTCTGGCCACAGTGGAGAGACACAAGGAGTGGAGAGAAAAGCATAGAAAACACATGAGCGTCGAGTAGTCCTGTGTATGGAGGAGTTGGGAGAGATAACTGCCGGTACATAGTTACATAGTTAGATAGTTATTAAGGTTGAAGGAAGACTTTAAGTCCATCTAGTTCAACCCATAGCCTAACCTAACATGCCCTAACATGTTGATCCAGAGGAATGCAAAAAAAAACCCATGTGGTAAGAGTAAGCTCCACATTGGGGTAAAAAAAATTCCTTCCCGACTCCACATACGGCAATCAGACTAGTTCCCTGGATCAACGCCCTATCAAGGAATCTAGTGTATATACCCTGTAACATTATACTTTTCAAGAAAGGCATGCAGTCCCCTCTTAAATTTAAGTAATGAATCACTCATTACAACATCATACGGCAGAGAGTTCCATAGTCTCACTGCTCTTACAGTAAAGAATCCGCGTCTGTTATTATGCTTAAACCTTCTTTCCTCCAGACGTAGAGGATGCCCCCTTGTCCCTGTCACCGGTCTATGATTAAAAAGATCATCAGAAAGGTCTTTGTACTGTCCCCTCATATATTTATACATTAAAATAAGATCACCCCTTAGTCTTCGTTTATAGGATCACCCCTTAGTCTTCGAACGATTGTATCTATGGTGGGCTTTACCTCACTCTCACTGTGGGAACATGACTAAGTAGGAAGGGGATGACTGGTTCAGTTATTAGCCAAGCCAGGCCCCTTCTCCACTGTGGCTAATGCAGGCAAAGAATGAGCCAACTAAACTGAAATGAACCAATGAGCCAACATTCATCTTACACATCACTAGTCACTTGCCAGAGGAAGCTATAAAGAACCCTCGTGAAGAACCGTTTTCAAGGAGTTTCGAGGTATCTGAAATTCTGTCTTGGAGGAGTAATAGTAAACTGTATATATGAGAAGGAAAACATTGTCATTCTGGATGGCCAGTTGCCCCGTCCTACTCCTGAAATCTTAGGATCACAGTGCTCCACTGGAAGTCTCTTCTGCTATATCACCACCCGGAATGTCAGCAACTTTTATTCTCAGTAAAGGATACTGCAGTTGCTCGATGGCTTGTTGATCAATGGTCCCCATACTGTTATAGACCAGAGCGCTGCTTAGGAGAACAGTCAAGGAGAAGATCCAGGCATCATTTTTGCTGTCTCCCTGCAGAACAAAAAGGACCGAGAGTCTTACATATCAGTTTCCGCAGTTGAATGTTGTATCGCATCATGGTGGCCATTGTAAAGAATGAGTGTCCATGTAATCCAAATCCACCAGAACAAGATCAGCTGCAGTCAATGGTTCCTCATTATTAAGAGAGTTCCAAGTAATGGACCTTCCCAACATGAGGTCCATATAACACTTACTTTCCAGTTTTAGTAGCTCTTACTATTGGAGGGTGTGGGGCACTTTGTGATACCACTCTCCATTGTGCCCATTTTCCACCCCCAACAAGCCTCAGCCCATGCCACACAAGAAACCTTACATAGATTTTCCATGTCTTCCAGGAGTTTGTCTCTTCTCCCAGGATACTCCTGTATGTTCTGGGGAAATTGGCAAGTATGCTTTTATGGGGTCAATATTGGGGTAAGTATATTAAGGTAAAGTTCAAAATTACCCCCTCATTGTGGTGCACGGTTTAGCCACCCAAAACAAATGGCTTGGTCATTATTTTTACCAGTTTCCCAACCTCTGTTTGCCAGCCAAACATTTGCTCTGGAAAAGGGAGAGACACAAAGGTTTAACGCCCAGTAACAAAAGGACAATCGCATCTCTCAGTAGTATGCTCAGCACCATGTAAGATTTTGACGCTATAGAGCAGCCATTTTGTAATGTAAGGAACTTTAACAGTGACGTCTTCCCTCCTCCGCCACAGGCACTAGTAAAGTACGAGGTCCACAGAAAACAACTCCATATATCTTAGACTAGAGTAACAGAGATATAGCTATCTGCAGTAAGCAAAGTCTTACCTTCTCCACATCTCCTAGTCCCTCTGTGTCCAACAGGATCAGGACATGTCCAGGATTGCGCGGGTGAGCGACACACCACATCCAGATCCCTTTAGTTTTGGATTGGATACTGGATCCCAGAGGAAAACCTAAAAGTATTAAGTGATAGATACAGAAGTGACAAAATTATTGGAATGCACTAATTGAGTTTCTCCCATACGAACGCTGGGTTAGAAGAAGCCAACCTCAGCTGAGCTGTGTATGGGAGTATGGTTGTTATACAGAAGCCTACTTCCTATATTATTGTGCAAACTCTGTAGATGTCTATTGATATCCAATTTTGATCCAAGTATACGTCTCCATTTCTTTGCAGACACTTGGTCTGAAATATTGCAGATCTGTTAGAGCTACTGCTCCTGACATCTCTGCTATCTCCTTCCTCCTCTCAGTGTTAAAGATCGCAAGAGAGCAGATTGTACATAAATCTACAATAGCCAGGGGAGAAAGTTATTTGGAGGGTTGAGATTAAAAGTTATAGACAAAGAGGAAAGCACATTTTAGAGGAAATACGTGCAGGATAGAAGCTTTGCTGAGATATGAAAAGTAATTAAAAACTGCAGGACCTCACAGACCTCACATCCAGCCTATATTACTGAGAGAGACACACAGACCTCACATCCAGCCTATATATTACTGGGAGGGACACACACAGCTCACATTCAGCCTATGTTACTGGTAGAGACACACAGACCACACATCCAGCCTATATTACTGGGAGATACACACATAGCTCACATCCAGCCTATATTACTGGGAGAGACACACAGAGCTCACATCCAGTCTATATTACTGGGAGAGACACACAGACCTCACATCCAGCCTATATTACTGGGAGAGACACACACACAGCTCACATCCAGCCTATATTACTGGGAGAGACACACACAGCTCACATCCAGCCTATATTACTGGGAGAGACACACAGCTCACATCCAGCCTATATTACTGGGAGAGACACACAGACCTCACATCCAGTCTATATTACTAGGAGAGACACACACAGCTCACATCCAGCCTATATTACTGGGAGAGACACACAGCTCACATCCAGCCTATATTACTGGGAGAGACACACAGACCTCACATCCAGTCTATACTACTGGGAGAGACACACAGACCTCACATCCAGCCTATATTACTGGGAGAGACACAGAGCTCACATCCAGCCTATATTACTGGGAGAGACACACAGAGCTCACATCCAACCTATATTACTGGGAGAGACACACAGACCTCACATCCAGCCTATATATTACTGGGAGGGACACACACAGCTCACATTCAGCCTATGTTACTGGGAGAGACATGCAGAGCTCACATCCAGCCTATATTACTGGGAGAGACACACAGCTCACATCCAGCCTATATTACTGGGAGAGACACACAGACCTCACATCTAGTCTATATTAGGCCGGCGTCACACTCGGCGTAAGACAATACGGTCCGTATTTTACGGCCGTAATACGGCCGAAATACGGTGAAATGTTCCCAAAATAGTGATCCGTAGTCAGGGTGTGTCAGCGTATTTTGCGCATGGCATCCTCCGTATGTAATCCGTATGGCATCCGTACTGCGAGATTTTCGCGCAGGCTTGCAAAACCGACATCTAATGGATTTATGTGCTCAAATGTTCATTAAAACATATATACAGTATGTATATATATATATATATGTCATTGAGACACATATATATATATATATATATTCTGTATTTATATTTCATTCAGCGCGATATCTGTGAACAGCCGGTAATTCAATTGCCGGCTTTTCATTTCTCCGGCACAAACCCGACAGGATATGACACATGGTTTTCATACAGTAAACCATCTCATATCCCCTTTTTTTTTGCATATTCCACACTACTAATGTTAGTAGTGTGTATGTGCAAGATTTCAGCGCTGTAGCTGCTAAAATAAAGGGTTAAATCGCGGAAAAAATTGGCGTGGGCTCCCGCGCAATTTTCTCCGCCAGAATGGTAAAGCCAGTGACTGAGGGCAGATATTAATAGCCAGGAGAGGGTCCATGGTTATTGGCCCCCCCGTGGCTACAAACATCTGCCCCCAGCCACCCCAGAAAAGGCACATCTGGAAGATGCGCCAATTCTGGCACTTGGCCACTCTCTTCCCACTCCCTGTAGCGGTGGGATATGGGGTAATGAAGGGTTAATGCCACCTTGCTATTGTAAGGTGACATTAAGCCAGATTAATAATGGAGAGGCGTCAATTATGTCACCTATCCATTATTAATCCAATTGTAGGAAAGGGTTAAAAAACACACACACACACACACATATGATTAAAAAGGATTTTAATGAAATAAACACAGCGGTTGTTGTAATAATTTATTGTTCTCGCAATCCATTTGCAGGCCCTCACTTGGCAAAATAATTAACGCACAATATACATACCTTCTGATGTCAGATCACGTCCCACGAAGTAATCCATCTGAAGGGGTTAACTAATATTACAGGCAGAGCTGCGATAAACCACTCGCTCGTGCCTGTAATCCCCGGGTGCTGAAAGGAAAGCAGGATCTGTACTTACATTGAGTCGCGGTGATGCGCCCCTGCTGGATGTTCTCATGAACTGCAGCCTGGGAACTTTTTCCCACGCTCCAGGTCATATGAGGACATCCACCAGGGGGCGCATCACCGCGACTGAAGGAAATGTAGGTCAATGACCTACATTTCATTCATTCGCCGGGGATTACAGGCACGGAGCACCGCTGCATTTAGCAGGGCTCCTGCCTGTAATATTAGTTAACCCCTTCAGATGGATTACCTCGTGGGACGAGACGGTTCACCAGAAGGTATGTATCTTGTGCGTTTATTATTTTGCCAAGCGAGGGTCTGCAAATGGATTGCGAGAACAATAAAATATTACAACAACCGCTGTGTTTATTTCATTAAAATCCTTTTTAATCATGTGTGTGTGTGTTTTTTAACCCTTTCCTACAATTGGATTAATAATGGATAGGTGACATAATTGACGCCTCTCCATTATTAATCTGGCTTAATGTCACCTTACAATAGCAAGGTGGCATTAACCCTTCATTACCCCATATCCCACCGCTACACGGGAGTGGGAAGAGAGTGGCCAAGTGCCAGAATAGGCGCATCTTCCAGATGTGCCTTTTCTGGGGTGGCTGGGGGCAGATGTTTTTAGCCACGGGGGGGCCAATAACCATGGACCCTCTCCTGGCTATTAATATCTGCCCTCAGTCACTGGCTTTACCACTCTGGCGGAGAAAATTGCGCGGGAGCCCACGCCAATTTTTTCCGCCATTTAACCCTTTATTTTAGCAGCTACAGCGCCCAAATTTTGCATACACACACTACTAACATTAGTAGTGTGGAATATGCAAAAAAAATGGGGATATGAGATGGTTTACTGTATGTAAACCATGTCTCATATCATGTCGGGTTTGTGAAGGAGAAGGAAAAAGCCGGCAATTGAATTACCGGCTTTTCACTAACACCGCTGCGTATTTCTCGCAAGTCACACTGCAGGTCCGTGTGGAATCCCTATTTTTCTCGCCCCCATAGACTTTCATTGGCGTATTATTTGCGCAATACGCTGACAAACGCAGCATGCTGCGATTTTGTACGGCCGTAGAAAGCCGTATAATACTGAACCGTAATATACGGCTAATAGGAGCAGCCCCATTGAGAATAATTGTGCCGTATGTAATGCGAGTTTTACGAACGTAGTTTCTGCGCTCTTACGTCCGTAAAACTCGCCAGTGTGACGCCGGCCTTACTGGGAGAGACACACACAGCTCACATCCAGCCTATATTACTGGGAGAGACACATAGAGCTCACATCCAGCCTATATTACTGGGAGGGACACACAGAGCTCACATCCAGCCTATATTACTGGTAGAGACACACAGACCACACATCCAGCCTATATTACTGGGAAAGACACACAGCTCACATCCAGCCTATATTACTGGGAGAGATACACAGAGCTCACATCCAGTCTATATTACTGGGAGAGACACACAGACCTCCCATCCAGCCTATATTACTGGGAGAGACATGCAGAGCTCACATCCAGCCTATATTACTGGGAGAGACACACAGCTCACATCCAGCCTATATTACTGGGAGAGACACACAGACCTCACATCCAGTCTATATTACTGGGAGAGACACACACAGCTCACATCCAGCCTATATTACTGGGAGAGATACATAGAGCTCACATCCAGCCTATATTACTGGGAGAGACACACAGACCTCACATCCAGCCAATATTACTGGTAGAGACACACACAGACCACACATCCAGCCTATATTACTGGGAGAGACACACAGAGCTCACATCCAGTTTATATTACTGGGAGAGACACACAGACCTCCCATCCAGCCTATATATTACTGGAGAGACATGCAGAGCTCACATCCAGCCTATATTACTGGGAGAGACACACACAGCTCACATCCAGCCTATATTACTGGGAGAGACACACAGACCTCACATCCAGTCTATATTACTGGGAGAGACACACAGACCTCACATCCAGCCTATATTACTGGGAGAGACACAGAGCTCACATCCAGCCTATATTACTGGGAGAGAAAATCCCAGAATGCAAAAATCTATAACTTAAATCAGGCTGCAATCTGCATATCAAGAAGCTAAAAATGAATGAAGGAAAGAAGATTGCAGACATTAAAGGTAACCACTATCTTGTAAAATCATTTTCTCCATGTAATAGATGTCCTTAGTCGTTATGGCTACTTTCTGATAGAAGCAGCGCCACTCTTCTCTGTAGGCTGTGTGTGGTATTGCAGCATAGCCCAGTGGATTACTCACCACCATTACGTCCAACCAGCCTGTTCATCAAAAAGGATTTTCCCGTCCTATATTTTCCTACAATAGCGACCACAATGGCAGGGTCAGAGATTTGTTGGAGGATATCCACGGCCTCCTTATTGACCACCAGACTGCTTCCTTCATTTTCTATCAGGCACACTGGTAGCGGCATCGACCACGCCGGAGGCATTTTTATAGTTTTGTTTGGGGCGCTAAAGAAGAGAGAAGAAGGAGAAGTGATTTATTATTAATAACTCAATGGGGGTCAGATTTATCACCATTTTCTACTTTTTTTGTTGCCCATAGCAACCAATCACAGGGCTGCTTCCATTTCTAAAACTGCTGTTGAAAAATAAAAGCTGTGCTGTGATTGGTTCCCATGGGCATCAATAAAGGTTTCACTGAGAGACAATTTTGATAAATTTGCCCCAATTTTTGCAAATCTGGGGACCCCCTTAAATTAACCGACGACAGCAGGAGAGGAATGTGGAGATCCTTGGAGAGTAGAGTGAGATTTTTTTTCTATCCCCTTCCAGGCCCTCACAACCAAACATTTTGCTAGGATTTGTACTAACCGAATTGTGAAAAATATAAAGTCTAGCAAATCCGAATATCTGAAGAAATTGAATTTGATTCGTTAGGAGTCTTCATTCATTTATACTATCCACCATTAGTGCTATCAACCTTAAAGGTAATGTGTCAGATCATAACCCATTTATCAAATTTTGGTGTATTTTTTCAAAATAAATTGGCAATGGTTTTCTTTTTTTTCTGTATTACAATCTTTATTACAAAAAAAAAAAAAAAAAAAAAGTAAATTTAGTTTTTTTCAGCAGGCTCACTATCATCAGAGACAGAATTACAGTGACAGGTATCACCACTGTACACAGCTGATAAAATAGAATCCACTAATCGCAATAGGTGATGTCACAGCAAACCCTGCTCCTTCTCAATGCCCTTTGCACACGCTCATTAGATGCTTCAATGCAAAAAATAAGCTCGAAGTCTGACCATTGCTGCTAATGTACGTGTGCATTGCCTGAAACAGGAAGTTAGAGTTTGAAAAAGCCCCGGTGGCCGGTGTGAGAATTGCAAGAGTTGTAGTTTTATTTTTAATACAGATAAATGTATTTTTAAAATATTTTTGTAACACCAAAACCTAGTTAAGCAACAAATTATTTCCTGATGGCACACTCCCTTAAATGGTCGCTTAAAGGGTTTGTACCCAGATTTGAAGTTATCCACTGTTAATAGGATTGGAGATATATAATATTTTTTTAATAATCTATCTCTATTGAAGCCCCTTAGTGTTCTCTCCAGCAATACCCCTTTTATGGCCATTTTATAGTATGAAGCTCCCAAAAATGCCTCCATCCATCCACACACACTGTGTATGATGCCCCACTCAATATGAGAGACCCCACAGCCCCCCAACTCAGGATGAGGCCCCACATACCAAACGAGGTGCTCCCCAGCACCCAGACTGAATGAGGGCCCCCACAGCACACCACTCCATATAAGGGCCCCCATAGTCCTCAACTCAATATGGAGGCCCTCACACAGTATTTTAAGCCATTATTCAGAATGATGGCCCCCATATTCAGCGTTATGACCCCCAACCACTCAGTATGGGAGCCCCCCATTTAGTATTATACCCCCCCCTCCAAGGTATGATTGCCCTAACAGCCCCCCCACAAGATAATGACCTCACAACTCCCCACTCAGTATAATGGCCCCCATAGCCCCTCACACAGTATTGGTAACACCACAGCCCCTCACCCAGAATGCCCTCACAGTCCTTGGCTGTCACATAGTATTATAACCCCCATAGCCCCCCATACTGTATTATGAAATGTAAAGTGTGCGGAATAAGTTGGTGTAATAGAAATAAAAATGAGTATTACGGCCCCCACCAGCCCTCCTTTCGGTATGATATCCCACACAATTATTGACACAAGGAAAGGCAAAAAAAAAAAAAAAAGGCTCCTCCACCCACCCCTGTTCCCCCCGCACGCGCCTCCCCTGCCCCGTTCCCCCTACACACGCCTCCCCTCGCCCCGTTCCCCCAACAGACTCCTCCCCTCGCTCCATTTCCCTTGGCACACGCCTACCCTTGCCCCGTTCCCCCGCATGCGCCTCCCCTCGCTCCATTCCCCTTGGCACACGCCTCCCCTGCCCCGTTCCCCCTACACACGCCTCCCCTCGCCCCGTTCCCCCGACACGTGCCTCCCCTCGCCCCTTTTCCCCGACACACTCCTCCCCTCGCTCCATTCCCCTTGGCACACACCTCCCCTCGCCCCGTTCCCCCGCATGCGCCTCCCCTCACTCCATTCCTCTTGGCACTCGCCTCCCCTGCCCCGTTCCCCCTACACACGCCTCCCCTCGTCCCGTTCCCCCGCCACGTGCCTCCCCTCGCCCCGTTTCCCCGACACACTCCTCCCCTCACTCCATTCCCCTTGGCACACGCCTCCCCTTGCTCCATTCCCCTTGGCACACGCCTCCCCTGCCCCGTTCCCCCTACACACGCCTCCTCTCGCCCCGTTCCCCCGACACGTGCCTCCCCTCGCCCCGTTCCCCCGCACACGCCTCCACTCACCCCGCTCCCCCACACGCGCCTCCCCTCGCCCCATTCCCCTTGGCACATGCCTCCCCTCGCCCTGCTCCCCCGCATGTGCCTCCCCTCACCCCGTTCCCCCGACACACGCATCATCCTGACGCCATGGTGCCTGCAGTGCGCGGAGTCTCAGACTCACAGGTGTAGGCTGTATGGTGGATCCCCGAGCTTACAGCTGCCTGATCCACTATTCTATTCAATGGTATCTGTGTCCTGATATTGTGATGACAGGAGGGGGGACCTGGTGCCGGACCCCCAACTCACATGCCCCACTGCGCTGCCACTATGGACAGAGGTCGGATCTTGGTACAAAACCATTAAAGGGGTGGTCTTCATTGTTCACAACACCACATGTAGATCTGCCCCAGTCATGTGACCTCCGTGTGCCTGTAACGAGCCGTGCAGCTGTGTGTCCCGCCATTAACCCCGTACAGCAGGGCCGGCGTCAGCGGACGGCAGGGTCGGGCAGATGCCGGGGCCCCCTGACTTCTGGGGGCCCCCCTAGCAGGGGCGGACTGGGCCGGGTTGCAAAGATGCAAATGCCCCCCGGGCCGCTCCCCCTGCAGCTGATCAGGGCCGGCCGCCTGGTGGTGGCTGTAAAGCTGCAAATTGTGTGCAAAGCTGCATCAAATTGTGCGCGGCCGTGTGCGCTGCACTGTGAAGCGGCCGGCAGCAGTCACAGTCGGCGCACACGTCCGCGCCGGGGACTCCGGGAGCTTTGTGCGCGGCTGTCAGCTTGACGGCTGCACAGCTCCTGCTCCCTCCAGGCTCCATGATATCTCTCTATGCTTCCGGGTCAGGTGTCGGGCGTGCGCGATGACGTCATCGCGCACGTGCCGACATGTCCCGGCCAGGACGCTAGCGGAGAGGCGCTGCAAGGGAGCGAGTGGTGATGTAAGTATAAAAAAACCTTTTTTTTTTTTTTTTTTTTAAATTAAATGGTGGGTAACTGCAAATGAAGAAGTGGGGAGGGGTGAAAGGAGGCTGCACATGATGGAGTTTTGGGGGTTAAAGGAGGCTGCACATGATGGAATTTGGGGGGTTAAAGGAGGCTGCACATGACGGAATTTGGGGGGTTAAAGGTGGCTGCACATGATGGAATTTGGGGGGATAAAGAAGGCTGCACATGATGGAATTTGGGGGGTTAAAGGAGGCTGCACATGATGGAGTTTGGGGGGATTAAAGGAGGCTGCACACGATGGAACTTGGGGGGGTTAAAGGAGGCTGCACATGACGGAATTTGGGGGGTTAAAGGAGGCTGCACATGATGGAATTTGGGGGGTTAAAGGAGGCTGCACATGATGGAATTTGGGGGTGTTAAAGGAGGCTGCACATGATGGAGTTTGGGGGGATTAAAGGAGGCAGCACATGATGGAACTTGGGGGGGTTAAAGGAGGCTGCACATGACGGAATTTTGGGGGGTTAAAGGAGGCTTCACATGACGGAATTTGGGGGGTTAAAGGAGGCTGCACATGTTGGAATTTGGGGGGTTAAAGGAGGCTGCACATGACGGAATTTGGGGGGTTAAAGGAGGCTGCACATGATGGAATTTTGGGGGTTAAAGGAGGATGCACATGGTGGAATTTGGGGGGATTAAAGGAGGCTGCACATGATGGAATTTGGGGGGTTAAAGGAGGCTGCACATGATGGAATTTGGGGGTGTTAAAGGAGGCTGCACATGATGGAGTTTGGGGGGATTAAAGGAGGCAGCACATGATGGAACTTGGGGGGGTTAAAGGAGGCTGCACATGACGGAATTTTGGGGGGTTAAAGGAGGCTTCACATGACGGAATTTGGGGGGTTAAAGGAGGCTGCACATGTTGGAATTTGGGGGGTTAAAGGAGGCTGCACATGACGGAATTTGGGGGGTTAAAGGAGGCTGCACATGATGGAATTTTGGGGGTTAAAGGAGGATGCACATGGTGGAATTTGGGGGGATTAAAGGAGGCTGCACATGACGGAATTTGGGGGGTTAAAGGAGGCTGCACATGATGGAATTTGGGGGTTAAGGAGGACTGCACATGATGAAGGAGGAGTTGGGCTGCACATGATGAAGTGGGGGAGTTGGGCTGCACATGATGAAGTGGGGGAGTTGGGCTGAACATGATGAAGTGGGGGTAAGGAGGACTGCACATGAAGTGGGAGGTAAGGGGGACTGCACATGATGGGGGACTCGTAAGCTTGCAATCTATGAGGTTGCATAATAACCAATTATATATTGATTGTGGGTGGACCTCTGTATTCAGATGTGTAGTGTAGAAGAAAGGGAAAAAGTGGGGAATGTGCTCTAGATAACTGTGTTTTTTTTATGCAGAGGCGAGTCCTGGCTGGAAGAAGCGATGGCGGTCTGTGCTGCATGAATGAGAAAAGCAAAGATGAAGGACTTCAGCTAGAGACGTCACTGGTGAGTCAGTGTATTACCTGTGCACTGACACTATACACTGTATACTATATACAGAGCTCCTGTATATAATGTCACTGGCAGTGGTGATCACTGTATTACCTGTACACTGGCACTTTTTACAGAGCTCCTGTGTATAATGTCACTGGTGATCCCTGTATTACCTGTACACTGACACTATATACAGAGCTCCTGTGTATAATGTCACCAGTGATCACTGTGTTACATGTACACTGACAGTAAATACAGAGTTCATGTAAATAGCACTTAGTATTGTGGGTTTTTTTAAATTAATGCATTTACAATTGTATTTATATATTTATATCCTTCAAAGGCCCATACATGTCGTTGCACAGTAGGGGCATTACTACTTTCTGTGGGATTTTGGGGGGTGGGAGTAATCCTAGCAATGACACAATTGATTAAATATTGGGGTCAGTGGTCCACACTGCAGGTGCACACAGAGTGGGGAGTTTTTGTAGGTAGGGAATAGATGGGGAAGAAAGGTTTAAAGGAGCACCTAAGAAAAGTAACTACTGTTAAAGATCTAGCAAAAGGCATAAATTGTTTAAATTTGTTTAGAAGTTTACAACTTACAGAGAAGCAAATTTATCAAAAGTTTCCCTGATATATTGCACTTTCTCTATTTTGCACTAGTGTTTTTATAAAGTTTACATAGTTTTTTTCTAAATAAAATATTTGGGTCTCTGTGGTCCCTGCTGTTTTACTGTCGCCACATGATTTGCTCCACAAGGGGGCCCACTGAGGTTCTGTCGCCCAAGGGCCCATGAAAACCTGGAGCCGGCCCTGCCGTACAGGATAGAGACGTCATTGTCAATCAATAATTCGCCTCTGGTGAAACGCCCTTCCTTGTTTTCAGACTCGGCCATTGCCATCTGCACCGTCCCCCGCCCCGGGACCCCCTATTAATAGTGTATAATGAAGCACACCCCATGCAGCACATTACCGGTTATGGCCGCCGCCGTCTCCCTCCTCGGTGAGGTCTTCTGGTCGCTTTGGTACTTTCTGAGCTGTTATAACAGCTGAGACTGAAAGCGAAAGAAGATTTCACAAGTGAGGAAAATCCATCAGACAATCCTCCGACTAGTAACTGTTTAATGGCCGACTGTCCTCTAAGAGGCAAGAACGCCGAGTCATTGAGGAGCTGTACAGATTAGTGATGAGCGAGTGTACTCGTTGCTCGGGTTTTCCCCAGCACGCTCGGGTTTTCCCCAGCACGCTCGGGTGACCTCCTAATATTTGTTAGTGTTCGGAGATTAAGTTTTCATTGCGGCAGCTGAATGATAGAGGCTATGTGCGCACGTTGAGGATTTACTGCGGATCCGCAGGGTTTTTTACTGCGCAGAAACGCTGCAGATCCACAAGTGATTTACAGCACAATGTAAATCAATGGAAAAAAAAAATTTGCTGTGCTAATAATGTTGAAAATTCCACACGGAAACGCTGCGGATTAAAAGAAGTAGCATGTCACTTTTATGCAGATCTGCAGTGTTTTTGTACCCATTCCACTATAGAGATCCGCAGGGGTAAAAACATAGTAAATCCGCACCTGTGTTTTCTGCCAGGAGATGCAGAATCTGCACAAAAAATTCCAGAGGCAAATCCGCAACGTGTGCACATAGCCTTACAGTCACTACCCAGCCTGATTACATGTGAGGATTCCCTAGCAACCAGGCAACCCCCACATGTACTCAGCCTGGCTAGTAGCTGTAAATCATTCAGCTGAGGTGATAAAAACGAAATCTCCGAAAAAGACCCCAGACCAGACCCCTCTCTATACAGGCCACAGTCCAGACCCCTCTGTATACAGACCCCAGACCTCCAGTATACAGACCTCAGACCAGACCCCCTGTATACAGACCCCAGACCAGACCCCTTATATACAGACCCCAGACCACCTGTATATAGATCCCGGACCAGACATCCTGTAAACAAACCCCAGACCAGACCCTTCCTGTATACAGACCCCAGACCTCCTGTACACATACCTGAAACCAGACCCCCCCTTATGTACAGACCCCAGGCCAGACCTCCCGTATACAGACTCCAGACCAGATCCCCTGGATTCACACCTCAGACCAGACCCCTGTATACAAACTGCAGACCAGACCTCCTGTACACAGACCTCAGAGCAGACCCCCATGTATACAGACCCTAGACCAGATCCCCTGTATACAGCCCTCAGACAGACCTCCTGTACACATACCTGAAACCAGACCCCCCTTATGTACAGACCTCAGACCAGACCCCCTGTATGCAGACCCCCCCTGTATACAGACCTCAGACCAGATCCCCCGTATACAGACCTGAAACCAGACCCCCCTATATACAGACCTATACCAACCCTATAAACAGACCCCTGATCCCCACACCCCACCAATGAGACAACTTTGATGACCTGGCCCCAGAGATTCACAATAAAGCTGACGTTATCTGCAAAAAAAAAACACAATATGTCAGCTACTTCAGTGCGGTCTATGGTCTCTGTGAAAAGTGAATTATTTTATAAGGGTTTCTGTAATTACATTTTTTCAATCTATGAGCTTGGGGTGGTTAAAATAAACCCCAAAAGCTGCTATACTCACCCATCCTTTCTAGGAATACAGGAGGGCGACCTTGTGGTTTTTGTGCCTACTTTCATTATCCATTTTTGCTCAATATCTTAGAAACCAAAAATAATGACCTTTCTTTGCATTCCTGTCACTATACAGGGTCTAAACCTTCCACCAGTAGATCACATTCACTGCACCCATACGTTAAAGTCCAGTCCATGTATTTTAATTAAAAAAATTCTCCTAGCTGTTTTATTCCCACTTACTATATGCAGCAATTCACAGAGGAAGTGGACAAGAACGGTAGCGCCACCTATTGGGGTAGCAGTCCCAAAAATCAATATCGACCCTTCACTGACCCTTCACTGAGCCTTACCACATAACTTCGGATCAAAGCCAAACCAGAAAAGAAGTCCGATTGGGCTGGATAAGAGACCTCTGACTGTGGCTTAAGTGGAAACATCTCTCCTTGTGTGAGGAGACTTATGGGCCATGCTAAATTAAATATGCAAATTATCTCTTCAGAGATTAAAGATGCTGCTCCGTCTACTTGTAGTGGCTGCCGCAGGGTACTAAACATCTGCCTCCTACTGATTTGAATAGGAGGAGGATGTGCAGTACCAAGTCCCGGCCACTACAAGTAGATGGAGCAGCTTGGCAAGTGAGTAGTTCCTGCTGGCGGCCGCCGAAAAAAGCTGATCGGTGGGGGTGCCAGGTGTCGGATGACAGAAGATTAGATATTGATGATCTATCCTAAATATAGACCATCAATGTACAAGTAGTGGACAACCTCTTTAATAGAACTACTGTAGATCTCTAGTAATCCTAATAGTCAATATTGACATATGATGGTGTAAGGAGACCTACAGGCAATGCATGCATCTGGGAATTTAATTGTCTCTTTAGAGAGGAAGATTACTAGATCTCTAGTAATCCTAATAGTCAATTTTGACCCTCTAATAAGCCTTGCCAATGGCATAGGAGAAGCCAAACCAGACATGTCCTGAATTGAGCGGAGATGCGCATGCTCCAGTGTCCCATAGACAATGCATGGAGCATGCTCAGCCTCATTCAGGACAGGGCTACATAGTCCTTTTCTGGGGATTTTAGAGCCCCAATTTTGGGATCGCTGGATGTGTGGTCCTATCTGTGACCTTGTGATCGGCAAGTTATTTCCTATCCAACGAAAGGGACATAAATAATTAAATCTTTTGTGGATTACTTGATTTTATGGCAGTCAGGGTCACTGATCATTTGTGATGAATTTATTCAATTATTTGTGGCAAATTTAATCTGATTTGAATTACGTAACATTTGCTCATCTCTGATTGGATGCGAATGTTGGTCATCTTAAAGGGAACCTGTCACCTGAATTTGGCGGGACCGGTTTTCGGTCATATGGGCGGGGTTTTCGAGTGTTTGATTCACCCTTTCCAATTTTGCCTTGCGCAGGCGTGTACTACGAAGGACACAGCATGAACTTCAATCCAATATTGCGGCCAGCATGCAGCCAGCGGGTAAGGAAAGGGTGAATCAAACACTCGAAAACCCCGCCCATATGACCGGAAACCGGTCCCGCCAAATTCAGGTGACAGGTTCCCTTTAAGTTACTGCACATTCTAATGATATTTCCTCTATTTCTTCTGTTTCTTTTCACTGGTTGTATTTTCCAACCAAGAACTGAAAGTGAAAGATTTCTTAAGAATGTGAGTTCCTCAATACAGTTGTCACTACCAGTAACTTTGTAAAAAGAACCTGTCAGCAGGATTGTGCCCAGTAACTACAGACAGTGTCAGGTGGGCGCAGTTATACTGATTACAATGATACCTTGTGATGAAACAGCTTTGAACAGCTGACATGTGCCCGCAATAGTCGCGGGTGGAATCGTGATCCACCCGTGGCTATTAACTAGTCAAATGCCGCTGTCAAACTCTGACAGCGGCATTTAAATGGCGCTTTCGGCAATCGCGTCAGAAATACGCACACCGGTGACCCCGTCACGTGATCACGGGTCACCGGTGTGTCGGAATGATAACCCGAGGTCTCCTGGAGACCTCTATGGTTGTCAATGCCGGATTGCTGTGAGCGCCACCCTGTGGTCGGAGCTCCTAGCAAATCAGCAATTCTACTACATAGAGCCGATCTGATTATCGCCTCCATGTAGCAGAGCAGATCGGGCTATGGCAGCTTCTAGTCTCCTATGGAGACTATTGAAGCATTGCAAAAGTAAAAAAAAAATGTTTTTAAAAATGTAAAAAAAAAATAAAATATAAAAGTTCAAATCACTCCCCTTTCGCCCCATTCAAAATAAAATAAAAATAAAATCATACCTACACATATTTGGTATTGCCGCATTCAGAATCGCCCGATTATCAATAAAAAAAGGATTAACCTGATTGCTAAACAGCGTAGCGAGAAAAAAAATCAAAACTCCAGAATTAATTTTTTTTTGGTCGCC
Source organism: Ranitomeya variabilis (assembly GCF_051348905.1). Classification (NCBI taxonomy): domain Eukaryota; kingdom Metazoa; phylum Chordata; class Amphibia; order Anura; family Dendrobatidae; genus Ranitomeya; species Ranitomeya variabilis. The sequence continues at coordinate 217,409,520 of NC_135235.1, forward strand.
ATGACAATACATTAAAATGCAATAACAGGCGATCAAAAGAACATATCTGCACCAAAATGGTATCATTAAAAACGTCTGCTAGGCACGCAAAAATTAAGCCCTCACCTGACCCCAGATCACGAAAAATGGAGACGCTACGGGTATCGGAAAATGGCACAATTTTTTTTTTTTTTTTTTAACAAAGTTTGGAATTTTTTTTCACCGCTTAGATAAAAAAAGAACGTAGACATGTTTGGTTTCTATGAACTCACAATGATCTGGAGAATTATAATGGCAGGTCAGTTTTAGCATTTAGCAAACCTAGTAAAAAAGCCAAACAAAAAAACAAGTGAAGTGTGGGATTGCACTTTTTTTTGCAATTTCACCGCACTTGGAATTTTGGAATTTTTTTCCTGTTTTCTAGTGCACGACATGGTAAAACCAATGATGTCGTTCAAAAGTACAACTCGTCCCACAAAAAATAAACCATCAACAAGAGATAAAATTTATTCTATATATTTTTTTGTACATTTTGTAGCAGGTGTGCACATTTATACGCATTGGCTTTTCTTTTTTTGGACAAAAAATAAACCCTCACATGGCCATATTGACAAAAAAATTAAAAAGTTATGGGAAGTTTGGGAAGGAGGGGAGGGAAAAACAAAAACGCAAAACCGAAAAAAGCTCCGGGGTTAAGGTGTTAAAGAGCTACTTGCTTGGCTAACATGATTATCTATATATATGCACATAGTTAGTTATTAAAAGAAAGTGCTGCTAGTGTGAAGCAATGGGGCTGGTAAGGTGAATGTGATTACTTACCTGCGGGTGCAGTTGTCGGTCACAAGACTGAGAAACTCAGGACACATCTCTCCTACGGCTGCACCCACTGGATCTCGGATGGATGTGTTCCAGGACTGAAGTAATAACACAGATAAGCAAAGTTCCTTGGCTGTAAAGAGCGCTGCCAATTAAAAGAGATTCCAAATGGATAAAAAAACATCATTAATAGAACCACGCGTTTCAGAAATGATCCAGCTCTTTCCTCAGGTATATATAAACAGGACGTGACAGATGACTTTCACAGGAGGTCACAAGTGATGTGAAGAACCAAAAATAAAATAAAATACAATAGAAGCATAATAAAATTGTGATAAAAATACTCAGATCATCACATTATAAACAAAACATTTTTCTTTGTGGCCCAGGAATTTTATCTTTGTCAATATAGTGAATAACGGGATAATTAGAGGACTCTGATAACTCTGTCCTTGTCTACACAGTAAAGCTGAAATATGTAGAAAGCAGGGAACGTCAGCCTATAATGTGTGCCTCAAAGCGGAAACATTTTTTTTTTATACAGATTGACAGGTCAACTTGCCCTTTAAATAGTCAACAATATTTATTTTACTTATAATTGTAGAATATTCGGTATCCTTATTTGCCGCTTCAGATGTTACCATAAATGCAGGAAGGGAATTTTTGAGGTTTTATGTCCACTTTCATTTCCCATTTTTTCTCAATATTTTAGAAGTTGGAAAAGATGAAAGTTCTTTCCTATGAGGTGTCCAATCAGATCGACAGTGGTAAATCCCATGCACTATTTCATAATCCTTCTTGTTGCCCAACTAGACAGGACATGCTCACAGCAAGTGTCTAGGAAAGTCAATAAAATGTTGAAAAACTGCCAATTTTGGAAACATTTCTGTAAGACTATTTTGCTTGGTGTCTTTTTTTGGGGGGATATTCTAGTAACATGAGATACCGAAACCACAGCTGAGCTGTTGTGCAAACAGCTAAGAAGCCAATAAAAGGAGGTCTTCTAAACTAAAGGGGCATTATTCTTTCCCCAAATCAGCAAAAAAAAAGACAAAAAACAACAAAAATGACAAAAATTAGGCCACTTGTTAGGAGAAAAAAAAAAGGAGGTAAAATCAATTTGAGTATCCAAACAAGAACAATTCTATAGGGTGACGGGGATTAGCATGGGATAAGTGGGATGTGTAGACTAGTAGGATGTCCTACTGATTCTCATGGCCTCCTTTATTTTTTGCAGGGTAGTTGGCTTCCAAAATTGGAGTTTTGTTGGCCGCTCTTTAGGAGAATTTAAGGGGTTCCCGTTTTATTTTTTGTTTTTTTTTTCCACCAAATACAGAGATTTTGGGGGGGAAGTCGAAGGAGCTTTTGTATCAACAGAGTAAGGCTGGCGTCACACTCAGCGTATGAAAATACGGTCCGTATTTTACGGCCGTAATACGCAGAAATGTTCCAAAAATAGTGATCCGTATGTCATCCGTAGGCAGGGTGTGGCAGCGTATTTTGCGCATGGCATCCTCCGTATGGCATCCGTACTGCGATATTTTCTCGCAGGCTTGAAAAACCGACATCTAATGGATTTATGTGCTCAAATGTTCGTTAATATATAAATATATATATTTATTTGTATTTATATTTAATTCAGCGCTAGCTTGCAGAAAAGCCGGTAATTCAATTGCCGGCTTTTCATTTCTCCTTCACAAACCCGACAGGATATGAGACATGGTTACATACAGTAAACCATCGCATATCCCTTTTTTTTTTGCATATTCCACACTACTAATGTTAGTAGTGTGTATGTGGAAAATTTGGGCGCTGTAGCTGCTAAAATAAAGGGTTAAATCGCGGAAAAAATTGGCGTGGGCTCCCGCGCAATTTTCTCCGCTAGAGTGGTAAAGCCAGTGACTGAGGGCAGATATTAATAGCCTAGAGAGGGTCCATGGTTATTGGCCCCCTTGGCTAAAAACATCTCATATGAGGACATCCAGCAGAGGGCGTGTGTGTTTTATTAACCTATGCTGCCGAAATACGAAATTTTCCTGAAGCCGAGATGCGAACTCTGCTTCAGGAAAATGGCCGCCGCGATCTCCATCTGCGCACGCGCGGCATCCCGCGGCCATTTTCCTGAAGCCCCGGGCAGCAGAGCGCTCCATCTGCGCACGCGTGGCCACAGGAAGATGGCCGCCCCCACCGATCACCAGGGAAATAGCGCAGATCGCGCTCTTTTCCCTCCCCTGTGCAGTGGATTCGGGACTTGGGCATGCGCAAACCACTACGCCACCAACGGAAAACTAAGCAAGATCTGGGGGAAGACACCATGCCCATCTGACCAGACCAGCCTGATTGACAGGCGAAAACGGCTACTTTGGTAACGTATTTCGGCAGCATAGGTGGGGAATCGGGGTCCACAAAATACACTATTGTAATGCACAGCTCAGGCCCTATTTAACAGTATTTTTATCTCATACGGAAAAAACGGGGTGACAGGTTCCCTTTAATTTAACCAAAAAGTTATCATGGAGGTATATAATGTGCAAATTAAAAACAGACCTATACCACCCAGTCTTGGTCTGCCGTCCCCCACCCGTCAATTCTTCCATTCTACTGTTTGATGCCCTGTGCCACTACAGATCGGGTTGTTCCTCTGTGACGTTGTCGTGTTCGCCTTGCCGTCTAGCCACAATCCTTTACCCTATCCCAGCCATATAACATCAGATGTGACACCTTACTTCTCCTGGCAGCCATCAGGTTCCTTATATCATTCCGCCATTGTTCGGCAAAATAGAAATGAGTAAAGTTGATCAGTAAGTTATATGGAGACTGTAGACGAGCGAATTGATTTTCAGGACCCTGGTCAGGAGGCCACATCATGTCCACCGAATGGGAATGCTTCCCACTTGCCGAAATCCTTTGCCGAACTGTAGATCCAAAATGGTCATCATTGTGACATGACGCACATGTCATGTCATGCCAGACCTACCAATCAGGGGAGCTGTCATGGATGCCAGTAGTAGGGCTAGGGTAGGGTAGGGTAGGAAGCCAGTTGTAGGGCTCCTTCCTAGGGGCCTGGAATGACATATGTGGTTGCTCCACCAGGGTCCTGCAAATTAATGGAAAAATAAAATCAAAGGGATACAAAAAAAAAAAAAAAGTAATGGCTCCTTGATGAAGGGGAATGTAAAAAATGAGGGAAAAATATAAATAAAAATGTAATGATGGGAAAGAGTTAAAGGAAGCAAGTAACGTCATGTACAAGTCTGCAATATGCCTTTAGATTTAATTTTTCACATTTCTGAACAAAGGCTTTAGGAGGAGATTCCTGCCGACGGCTGTGATGGGACATTTCCAGTAAGTTCGCCGTTTCCAGTAAATGTCTCCGATCTTCTCTACCTACTTTTGGTTTCAATGTGAGAATTGTATTGTTTTTTTTATAAAAACTTAAAATGAACACTGGCCTCCTGATCATTGTGTTGCAAAAAATTGAGATTCTCACCCATATGGCTTGTGCTGAAGTCTGTATCCTCTATGCCTAATAGTATGTGAATAAAGAAAACTTTTTTACGGATTCGGTGAAGCTGGACATTCTTTTCTTTGTTGCAAAAAATTCTCTGCTGATTCTACAAAGATCAGAGAAATATTTTTTTTTCTTTTTAAAGCTTCAAAGCCCCTAGCACAGACATAAAATGATGTTTTTTTTTTAATGTGTTTAAAAAAAATCTTCTTTCGAGTAGGGAATTCTTTGAAATAGAGAAATAAACATTACTTAATGGACTGTCCGATACATGAAGTCCTGTATTACCACATTGGTAATTTGCTTTGAAAATGCCTTATTGTAATCCCTATACAGCTTCCTGTGTTTCGTTAGATGAGATGTCTCAGGACAATGGCCCCGAAGTCACTTCTCTGTAGCTTTCATCATCCCCCACCACCAAAACAGGACTTCATCATGGAGGGGAAACTGCGGTCACTTTACCACAGCTTCTATCACTGCAGAGTCTAGACCTCCTCTGGTGTTACCATCAGCACAAACACTGCGCCCCTGCCAGGAGCTTCATGACTGAGCAGCCTTACATTTTTTGTGGGGGGTGGGGAGAGACCCTTCTTTGTTCCCCATGACTGTGCCCAGTGCACAAGGTCCATACAGACAAGAGGAGGGAGAACATGAGTGGCAGCACAGAGTCCAGACCTCAGTCTCATCCTAGACCATTTGTAGTAAACTAGACTGGAGATTGTGAGCCCGGCCTCTCCCAAAAAATCCAGGTCTGCCTTCACAAATGTTCTTCTGGATGAAGGGGAAAAACAATCTCCACAGAGACCTCCAAAATCTAGTGGAAAGTCTTCCCAAAATACAAATTTTGTTTTGCAGCATTTTAATGACATGTGTGCACAGCATCTTTCAGGGCATGGCAAAATCACCCTATAACATGAGCATAGTGCATAGCAAAAGGACATTACTGCATACATGTTCCATCTTAAGTCACTTTTAGCCACTTCAGAATTTGAAACCCCTGAACCCAGAAGTGGTTAAAAGAACTTCACAGTAGAGGGTTACGATTAACATCCCATCTGTTTTTTTTCATACATTTCTACTCCCTGTATCAGGTAGCCATTTTTTGACAATTTTGCTACACATTTGTTCCAAACATTGGTCTACTCTACACTACCCATGTAACCTTAAGGAGCTAACTGCAACGTAATGATGTCAAATTTTTTGGATAACAACTTTGGTAAAATATTATTTGTCCATCTGTGTTTGAGATATACATATCCATCTGTAAACTATTGTTCTTACACTAAACCAACATATCCAGGAATTGAATTTCTCTCCTAGAATATGTTATGGTGAACTGAAACTCTGCAGATATACCATTCAATTCTTGTTGAAAACTCAGTAGTTCCTCCTCTGGTCCATCCTAGAGGAGGAAAAAAGAAATCTAAATACATCAGCCAAAATCTAACATGTCCATCAAAAATGAGTTTTGCCCTGGGGCAGAATTATTTTCCGTTTGGGGATAACTTGTAATTGGCAGTGACAGGGAACTGCCATGGGGTCCAGTGTGACCCCTACATATGCAAACTTCCTTTGCTGCCTTTGAGGGTATGTGTACACATCTTTTGGGGCAAAGTTAATCCTGTAGATGCTGCTCCAATATGGCAGCCTAAGATCACTTTAATGCCATTTCCCTTAAAATGAACCCTGTATCTGCAATTAAATACCATTTTTCGAACGTGAAAGGTTCCCTTTAATGTTCCTGTGCAGATATGTCCAGTATATGTTATGATTGAAGGTCTCCCAACAGGGTTGAAACACAGAAAGAAAAGGAACATTCTGTCTCTCCATCCTTCTGTCATGCATTCATCTTTTATCAATAATTGTATGGTCCAGATCCTAGAGTGGAGGAGACAGTTGGACACATATAACCTAGGAAAAACAGGATCTCTGAGATACTTTGTTCAGTGTTATTCTTGGGTCAAAAAACAACAAAAAAAACGAACATCAGAATGTTCTGAAAGGTAAATTAAGAACTGTAACCCCCTGCCATCCAAAATATATAGCATACAAACATAGGAATCATATAAATCTTATGTAGTATCTAAAACATACCAGTTGAATCATATTGTAATGCCAAAATAAAGATTGTGTTGTTCACACTTCCCTTCATTTAAGAATTATAGTAGCCATTTCTTGAATTTTGCAATTTTTTATTTTCACAAACAGCACCATCGTTTATTTACAGGCAGTGACTGGTATTGCAGTATTTAAATGAGAGACTTGCAAATCTCTTAACTTGCAGGATCTCCACCAGAGCTTTTGATTAGCCAGGGCTGGTGTGACTTCATCTGTATGTCATGTGTTATGATCCGGTGACCTTGGAGCCGCATGAGAGACTTTCTCAGGAGTAGGTGGTACCTGTACTGACCGCAAACCCTAAACTAACACCGCAACTAGAAGTAGCCGTGGGATGTACCTAACACGTCCTAGACACCTCGACACAGCCGGAGGACTAAATACCCCTATAGATAGAAATGGGAATTCTATCTTGCCTCAGAGCAGAACCCCAAAGGATAGGACAGAATTATAAGCGGTCAGTATTAAAATCCTAAAAATATCCACAGCAGATAATACAAATATTCTACATCTAACTAAAGACATAGAAAGTATATCTGCATCTCCTGAGAATCCAGCATGACTGAAAAATCCAAACAAAGTCTAAGCTGGACAAAAACACAATGAATAGCACTGAATTGCAAAGCACACTGCATGTGTGCACAGAGACAAAAAAACAGACACTTATCTTAGATGAATTGGCAGCAGGGCATGAGGAGCCAGAGAGAGATGCAATCCCACCAAGTACAATGGACAACTGGCATGGACTCATGGATCCTGCACACCTTAATACCTAATAGAGCTGCAATCAGCAGAAACACCTGCCCAGATTTCAACCCCAAGACAACTGCACTACCACCAACAACCACCAGAGGGAGCCCAAGAGCAGAATTCACAACAGTACCCCCCTTGAAGAGGGGTCACCGAACCCTCACCAGAGCCCCCAGGCCGATCAGGACGAGCCAGATGAAAGGCACGGACCAAATCAGCAGCATGGACATCAGAGGCAAAAACCCAAGAATTATCCTCCTGGCCATAACCCTTCCATTTGACAAGGTACTGAAGCCTCCGCCTCGAAAAGCGAGAATCCAAAATCTTCTCAACCACATACTCCAACTCCCCATCAACCAACACAGGAGCAGGAGGATCAACCGAGGGAACAATGAGCACCACATATTTCCGCAATAAAGATCTATGGAAAACATTATGGATGGCAAAAGAGGCCGGAAGGGCCAAACGAAAAGACACCGGATTGATAATCTTAGAAATCCTATAAGGACCAATAAAACGAGGCTTAAACTTAGGGGAAGAAACCTTCATAGGAACATGACGGGAAGACAACCAGACCAAATCCCCAACCCGAAGCTGGGAACCAACACACCGACGACGGTTAGCAAAACGCTGAGCCTCTTCCTGAGACAACACCAAATTGTCCACCACATGAGCCCAAATCTGCTGCAACCTGTCAACCACAGAATCCACACCAGGACAATCAGAAGGTTCAACTTTCCCCGAAGAAAAACGAGGATGAAAACCAAAATTACAAAAGAAGGGCGAAACCAAGGTAGCCGAACTAGCCCGATTATTAAGGGCAAACTCGGCCAATGGCAAGAAAGCCACCCAATCATCCTGATCAGCAGACACAAAGCATCTCAAATAAGTTTCCAAAGTCTGATTAGTTCGCTCGGTCTGGCCATTTGTCTGAGGATGAAATGCGGAAGAAAAAGACAAATCAATGCCCAGCCTAGCACAAAAGGCCCGCCAAAACCTAGAAACAAACTGGGAACCTCTGTCGGACACAATATTCTCCGGAATACCATGCAAACGAACCACATGCTGAAAACACAACGGAACCAAATCAGAAGAGGAAGGCAATTTAGGCAAAGGCACCAAATGAACCATCTTAGAAAACCGGTCACAAACCACCCAGATAACAGACATCCTCTGGGAAACAGGAAGATCTGAAATAAATTCCATAGAAATATGCGTCCAGGGCCTCTCAGGGACCGGCAAAGGCAAAAGCAACCCACTAGCACGGGAACAACAAGGCTTGGCCTGCGCACAAGTCCCACAGGACTGCACAAAAGAACGCACATCATGCGACAAAGAAGGCCACCAAAAGGACCTACCAACCAAATCTCTGGTACCAAAAATACCAGGATGACCAGCCAACACAGAACAGTGAACCTCAGAAATCACTCTACTAGTCCATCTATCAGGAGCAAACAGTTTCCCCACAGGACAGCGGTCAGGTTTGTCAGCCTGAAATTCCTGCAGAACCCGTCGCAAATCAGGGGAAATGGCAGAAAGGACCACCCCTTCCTTCAGAATGCCGACCGGCTCCAATACCTCAGGAGAATCAGGCAAAAAACTCCTAGAGAGGGCATCAGCCTTATCATTGTTAGAACCCGGAAGATACGAGACCACAAAATCAAAACGGGAGAAAAACAGGGACCATCGAGCCTGTCTAGGATTCAGCCGCTTGGCAGATTCGAGGTAAATCAGATTTTTATGATCTGTCAAGACCACAATACGGTGCTTGGCTCCCTCAAGCCAATGTCGCCATTCCTCAAACGCCCACTTCATAGCCAACAACTCCCGATTGCCGACATCATAATTGCGTTCCGCAGGCTAAAACTTTAGGGAAAAGAAGGCACATGGTTTCATCAAGGAACCATCAGAATTCCTCTGTGACAAAACGGCCCCTGCCCCAATCTCAGAAGCGTCAACCTCAACCTGAAACGGAAGGGAAACATCTGGCTGACGCAACACCGGGGCAGAAGTAAATTGGCGTTTAAGCTCCTGAAAGGCAGAGACAGCCACAGGGGACCAATTCGTTACATCAGCGCCTTTCTTCGTCAAATCGGTCAGGGGTTTAACCACACTGGAGAAGTTAGCAATGAAACGGCGATAAAAATTAGCAAAGCCCAAAAATTTCTGAAGGCTCTTCACAGATGTGGGTTGAATCCAATCATGAATGGCCTGAACCTTAACCGGATCCATCTCTATAGATGAGGGAGAAAAAATAAAGCCCAAAAAAGAAACCTTCTGCACTCCAAAGAGACACTTAGACCCCTTCACAAACAAAGTATTATCACGAAGGATCTGAAATAGCATCCTGACGTGTTTCACATGAGACTCCCAATCACCGGAAAAAATGAAGATGTCATCCAAATATACAATCATGAATTTATCAAGATAATTCCGGAAGATATCATGCATGAAGGACTGAAAAACAGATGGAGCATTAGAGAGCCCGAATGGCATCACAAGGTATTCAAAATGGCCTTCGGGCGTATTAAACGCAGTTTTCCATTCGTCACCCTGCTTAATATGAACAAGATTATATACCCCCCGAAGGTCAATTTTAGTAAACCAACTAGCCCCCTTAATCCTCGCAAACAAATCGGAAAGCAAAGGTAAAGGGTATTGAAACTTGACCGTGATCTTATTCAAGAGGCGATAATCAATACAGGGTCTCAAGGAGCCATCCTTCTTAGCAACAAAAAAGAATCCCGCTCCCAACGGTGAAGAAGATGGCCGAATATGCCCTTTCTCCAAAGACTCCTTAACATAACTCCGCATGGCAGTATGTTCCGGCACAGACAGGTTGAAAAGTCGGCCCTTAGGAAACTTACAGCCTGGAATCAAGTCAATAGCACAATCAAAGTCCCTATGCGGTGGAAGGGAACTGGACTTGGGCTCATCGAATACATCCTGAAAATCAGACAAAAACTCTGGAACTTCAGAAGAGGAGGAAGAGGAGATTGACATCACAGGAACGTCATTATGAACCCCCTGACAACCCCAACTAGTCACAGACATAGACTTCCAATCCAACACAGGATTATGTATCTGCAACCATGGAAAACCCAGCACAATAGAATCATGCAAATTATGCAATACCAGAAAACGACAATCTTCCTGATGGGCTGGCGCCATGCACATGGTCACCTGTGTCCAAAACTGGGGTTTATTTTTAGCCAAAGGTGTAGCATCAATGCCCCTTAAAGGAATAGGGTTCTGCAAAGACTGCAAGGGGAAACCACAACGCCTGGCAAATTCAAAGTCCATTAAGTTCAAAGCGGCGCCTGAATCCACAAACGCCATGACAGAAAATGACGACAATGAGCAGATCAAGGTCACAGATAACAGAAATTTAGGTTGTACAGTACTGATAGTAACTGAACTAGCGATTCTCTTTGTACGTTTTGGGCAGACTGAAATGACATGAGAAGCATCGCCACAATAAAAACACAACCTATTCTGACGTCTGAATCCTTGTTGTGCCGTTCTAGACAGAATCCTATCACACTGCATAGGCTCAGGCATCTGCTCTGAGGACAACGCCACAGCGCGCACAGTTCTGCCCTCCCGCAAGCGCCGACCAATCTGAATGGCCAGAGACATAGAATCACTCAGACCAACAGGCGTGGGAAACCCCACCATAACATCTTTAACAGATTCAGAAAGACCCTTTCTGAAAATTGCCGCCAAAGCATCCCCATTCCATTTAGTCAGCACAGACCATTTTCTAAATTTCTGACAATACAATTCTGCTGCTTCTTGACCCGGAGACAGGGCCAACAAGGTCTTCTCCGCTTGATCCACAGAATTTGGTTCATCATATAATAATCCTAGAGCCTGAAAAAAGGCATCTACATTAAGCAAGGCCGGATTCCCAGATTCCAGGGAAAATGCTCAATCCTGAGGGTCGCCACGCAGCAGGGAGATGACAATTTTAACCTGCTGAATGGGATCACCAGAGGAACGAGGCTTCAGAGGAAAAAACAGTTTACAATTGTTTTTAAAACTCAAAAATTTGGACCTGTCCCCAAAAAACAAATCAGGAGTAGGAATCCTAGGTTCTAAAAGCGGAGTCTGAACAATATAATCTGAAATACCCTGTACCTTAGCAGCAAGCTGGTCTATGCGAGAAACTAATCCCTGAACATCCATGCTAGTGGTATATCATATCTTGGACACAGGGGCTTTCCTCAATATCCTGAAAGAACTAGGACATATCCCTCCACATTCTGTACTGGTGACTATGGACGTAAAGGATCTTTATACTTCCATCCCACATATTGAAGGCATTAATTCTGTGCATAAACTTCTCACTCATTCCGGCTTACAATCCGATCAAGTCAGTCTTTGTGTAGAACTGTTAACCATTATTCTCACCCACAACCATTTCATGTTCCAGGACAATTTCTACCTACAGATCCGTGGCACCGCGATGGGCTCCAACGTAGCGCCCCCCTATGCTAACTGCTATATGGCTGATTTTGAGGAGAGTAAGATATACTCCCACTCTCTATTCTCTAGTAACGTGCTCCTTTGGAGACGTTACATAGATGACATTTTCTGCATATGGGGGGGCACGTTGGAAGCCCTGGCGTCCTTCTTTGACTAGTTTAATACAGCCTGGCCGGGTATCTCTTTTACCATGTCCCACGATCCCAACAAAATTAATTTTCTTGACACAATGGTGATTCTTCAGCCGGATGGCTCCATCTCTACTGACCTTTATACAAAAAGTACCGACCGTAACAGTCTGTTACATTTTACGAGTTTCCACCCTCCTGCTACTAAGAGATCGGTACCCAAATCTCAATTTCATCGGGTTTCAAAAATCGTGTCTGACTCAGAATTGCGGCCTCTCCGCTTACAAGAAATGGCCACTAAATTCACTCAACGTGGATATCAGTCACCCATCCTTCAAGAGGCTGCCTTACCTTCGCCTCCACGACCCAATGGAGCCACCAATCGGATCCCATTTATACACTCCTACCATCCGTTTGCTTACATCTTACATAGGTCTATACGTAGACACTGGCACCTACTGGCAAGTGCCCACCCCAACGTCCTGGAATTCAAAAATCCATTTCTTCCATGCTTTAACCCCTTCATGACCCAGCCTATTTTGGCCTTAATGACCTTGCCGCTTTTTGCAATTCTGACCAGTGTCCCTTTATGAGGTAATACCTCAGGAACGCTTCAACGGATCCTAGCGATTCTGAGATTGTTTTTTCGTGACATATTGGGCTTCATGTTAGTGGTAAATTTAGGTCGATAATTTCTGAGTTTATTTGTGAAAAAAACGTAAATTTGGCAAAAATTTTGAAAATTTCGCAATTTTAACATTTTGAATTTTTATTATGTTAAACCAGAGAGTTATGTGACACAAAATAGTTAATAAGTAACATTTCCCACATGTCTACTTTACATCAGCACAATTTTGGAAACACATTTTTTTTTTGCTAGGAAATTATAAGGGTTAAAATTTGACCAGTGATTTCTCATTTTTACAACAAAATTTACAAAACCATTTTTTTTAGGGACCACCTCACATTTGAAGTCAGTTTGAGGGTTCTATATGGCTGAAAATACCCAAAAGTGACACCATTCTAAAAACTGCACCCCTCAAGGTGCTCAAAACCACATTCAAGAAGTTTATTAACCCTTCAGGTGTTTCACAGCAGCAGAAGCAACATGGAAGGAAAAAATGAACATTTAACTTTTTAGTCACAAAAATTATATTTTAGCAAAAAAAATTTTATTTTCCCAAGGGTAAAAGGAGAAACTGGACCACGAACGTTGTTGTCCAATTTGTCCTGAGTACGCTGATACCTCATATGTGGGGGTAAACCACTGTTTGGGCGCACGGCAGGGCTCGGAAGGGAAGGAGCGCCATTTGACTTTTTCAATGAAAAATTGGCTCCAATCTTTAGCGGACACCATGCCGCGTTTGGAGAGCCCCCGTGTGCCTAAACATTGGAGCTCCCCCACAAGTGACCCCATTTTGGAAACTAGACCCCCCAAGGAACTTATCTAGAAGCATAGTGAGCACTTTCAACCCCCAGGTGCTTCACAAATTGATCCGTAAAAATGAAACAGTACTTTTTTTTTTTTCACAAAAAAATTATTTTAGCCTCAGTTTTTTCATTTTCACATGGGCAACAGGATAAAATGGATCCTAAAATTTGTTGGACAATTTCTCCTGAGTACACCGATACCTCACATGTGGGGGTAAACCACTGTTTGGGCACATGGTAAGGCTCGGAAGGGAAGGAGCGCCATTTGACTTTTTGAATGAAAAATTATCTCCATCGCTAGCAGACACCATGTCACGTTTGGAGAGCCCCTGTGTGCCTAAACATTGGAGCTCCCCCACAAGTGACCCCATTTTGAAAACTAGACCCCCAAAGGAACTTATCTAGAAGCATAGTGAGCACTTTAAATTCTCAGGTGCTTCACAAATTGATCCGTAAAAATGAAAAAGTACTTTTTTTCACACAAAATTTCTTTTAGCCTCAATTTTTTCATTTTTACATGGACAACAGGATAAAATGGATCCTAAAATTTGTTGGGCAATTTCTCCTGAGTACGCCGATACCTCATATGTGGGGGTAAACCACTGTTTGGGTGCACGGCAAGGCTCGGAAGGGAAGGCACGCCATTTGGCTTTTTGAATGGAAAATTAGCTCCAATCATTAGCGGACACCATGTCGCGTTTGGAGAGCCCCTGTGTGCCTAAACATTGGAGCTCCTGCACAAGTGACCCCATTTTGGAAACTAGAGCTCCCAAGGAACTAATCTAGATGTGTGGTGAGCACTTTGAACCCCCAAGTGCTTCACAGAAGTTTATAACGCAGAGCCATGAAAATAAAAAATAATTTTTCTTTTCTCAAAAATGATTTTTTAGCCCACAATTTTTTATTTTCCCAAGGGTAACAGGAGAAATTGGACCCCAAAAGTTGTTGTCCAGTTTCTCCTGAGTACGCTGATACCCCATATGTGGGGGTAAACCACTGTTTTGGCACACGTCGGGGTTTGGAAGGGAAGTAGTGACGTTTTGAAATGCAGACTTTGATGGAATGCTCTGCGGGCGTCAGGTTGCGTTTGCAGAGCCCCTGATGTGCCTAAACAGTAGGAACTCCCCACAAGTGACTCCATTTTGGAAACTAGACCCCCAAGGGAACTTATCTAGATGTGTGGTGAGCACTTTGAACCCACAAGTGCTTCACAGAATTTATAACGCAGAGCCGTGAAAATAATAAATGTGTTTCCTTTCCTCAAAAATATTTTTTTAGCCCAGAATTTTTTATTTTTGCAAGGGTAACAGGAGAAATTTGACCCCAAAAGTTGTTGTCCAGTTTCTCCTGAGTACGCCGATACCCCATATGTGGGGGTAAACCACTGTTTGGGCACATGCCGGGGCTCGGAAGGGAAGTAGTGGCGTTTTGGAATGCAGACTTTGATGGAATGGTCTGCGGGCATCATGTTACGTCTGCAGAGCCCCTGATATGCCTAAACAGTAGAAACCCCCCACAAGTGACCCCATTTTGGAAACTAGACCCCCCAAGGAACTTATCTAGATGTGTGGTGAGCACGTTCAACCCCCAAGAGCTTCACGGAAGTTTACAACGCAGAGCCATGAAAATAAAAAATCATTTTTCTTTCCTCAAAAAAGATGTTTTAGCAAGCAATTTTTTATTTTCACAAGGGTAACAGGAGAAATTGGGCCCCAATATTTGTTGCCCAGTTTGTTGTGAGTGTGCTGGTACCCCATATGTGGGGGTAAACCACTGTTTGGGCGCACGTCAGGGCTCGGAAGGGAAGTAGTGACATTTGAAATGCAGACTTTGATGGAATGGTCTGCGGGCATCACGTTGCATTTGCAGAGCCCTTGATGTGCCTAAATAGCAGAAACACCCCACAAGTGACCCCATTTTGGAAACTAGACCCCCGAAGGAACTTATCTAGATGTGTGGTGAGCACTTTCAACCCCCAAGTGCTTCACAGAAGTTAATAACGCCGTGAAAATAAAAAATAATTGTTCTTTCCTCAAAAATTATGTTTTAGCAAGTAATTTTTTATTTTTGCAAGGGTAACAGGAGAAATTGGACCCCAACAGTTGTTGCCCAGTTTGTCCTGAGTACACTGGTACCCCATTTGTGGGGGTAAACCACTGTTTGGGCGCACGTCGGGGCTTGGAAGGGAGGGAGCACCATTTGACTTTTTGAACGCAAGATTGGCTGGAATCAATGGTGGCGCCATGTTGCGTTTGGAGACCCCTGATGTGCCTAAACAGTGGAAACCCCTCAATTCTAACTTCAACACTAACCCCAACACACCCCTAATCCTAATCCCAACTGTAGCCATAACCCTAATCACAACCCTAACCCCAATACACCCCTAACCACAACCCTAACCCCAACACACCCGTAACCCTAATTCCAACCCTAACCCTAATCCTAACCCTAATCCCAACCCTAACCCTAATCCCAACCCTAACCACAACTGTAACCCCAACACACCCCTAACCCTATCCGTAACCCCAACCACAAGCCTAATCTTAACCCTATTTCCAACCCTAGCCCTAATTCCAACCCCAACTCTAATTCCAACCCTAACCCTAAGGCTATGTGCCCACGTTGCGGATTCGTGTGAGATTTTTCCGCACGATTTTTGAAAAATCTGCAGGTAAAAGGCACTGCGTTTTACCTGCGGATTTACAGCAGATTTCCAGTGTTTTTTTGTACGGATTTCACCTGCGGATTCCTATTGAGGAACAGGTGTAAAACTCTGCGGAATCCTCAAAGAATTGACATGCTGCGGAAAATACAACGCAGCGTTTCTGCATGGAATTTTCCGCACCATGGGCACAGCGGATTTGGTTTTCCATAGGTGTACATGGTACTGTAAACCTGATGGAAAACTGCTACGAATTCGCAGCGGCCAATCCGCTGCGGATCCGCGGCCAATCTGCTGCGGATCCGCGGCCAATCCGCTGCGGATCCGCGGCCAATCCGCTGCGGATCCGCGGCCAAATCTGCACTGTGTGCACATGCCATTACCCTAACCCTACCCCTAACCCTAACCCTACCCCTACCCCTAGTTCTAACCCTAACCCTAGTGGAAAAAGAAAAAGCATTAAGCTACTTACAGGTAGCGGCATTTTTCGGAGGCCCATGACAGCACTACGAGAGAGGGGATCCGCCCTTCAGGAACAGGAAACCTACAAAGATACAAAAGGGCGGCACCTCTCCCTATGCATCAGTTGTATATTAGAGCCTGAGAGGACTACCGCGGTTAGTAGCACACAAATATTATATACAGTTTATATACAAAACTAATCCAATACAAATACCCCACGTGAGATCTATATATATCTCATTATATACATTATAGGAAGTGCAACCCCCACGTGAATAGGGAGGGAACTAAGGGTGCTGTCATGGGCCTCCGAAAAATGCCGCTACCTGTAAGTAGCTTAATGCTTTATTCGGACTCCCATGACAGCACTACGAGAGAATTACAGAGATGTAAAACTACCTTAGGGAGGGACTATAGCTTGCAGCACCCTTAACCCGAAGGTGAGATCAGAGGAGCACCCCAAGTCCAACCGATAGTGCTTGAAAAAGGTGGAAGGGGACGACCACGTAGCTGCCTTACATATCTGGTCGATTGATACTCCAGATCTTTCCGCCCAGGATGTAGCCATGGCCCTGGTGGAATGCGCCCTCAGATTCTGCGGAGCCGGACCTCCACCTGCAGTATAAGCCAGAGAGATAGCCTCCCTAATCCACTTCGCTAGTGTGAACTTCGAAACTCTAAGCCCTTTCCTAGGACCTTGGAAGGATAAAAATAACGCATCCTCTCTCTTCCAAGCGTTAGTGACTGTGATGTATTCTAACAGGCATCTCCGAACATCTAATGTATGGAGTAGTTCTTCTTTAGCGTTAGAGGGGTTAGGGAGAAATGATGGTAACACTATCTCCTGTGATCTGTGAAAATGTGAGGCGACTTTTGGCAAATAGGCGGGGTCTGGTTTTAGGACTACTCTGTCCTGTAAAAACTCTGTATATGGGGAGAGTCTAGAGAGTGCTTGAATGTCCCCTACTCTACGAGCAGATGTTATCGCTACCAAGAACGCTGTCTTGAGGGACAATAATTTAATTGAAGCAGAATGTAAGGGCTCAAACGGTTCTCTAGTCAAGGCTGACAGGACTAGGTTGAGATCCCAAGGTACCGACCTGTTCTTGTGTATAGGTCTAGCTCTACTAGAAGCTTTTATAAACCTTGATACCCAATAGTTATTAGCAACGTTACAAGAAAACAGGGCCCCCAGGGCTGAGACTTGTACTTTTAGTGTACTTGTGGATAGGTTTAGCTCTAACCCTTTCTGCAGGAATTCTAAAATTTGGTTAATTGGTAACCCTTCTTCAATTCTGAAATCTGAAGAGGCCAAGAACTTCCTCCAGGTTCTAGAGTAGATCTTTGTTGTTATATTTTTTCTACTCTTCATAAGGGTATCAATTAAGTTTGGGGAAAAACCTCTGTTTTTTAATAATGACCTCTCAAACACCATGCCGTCAAATGGAGCCCCTTCACCTGCGGATGGGTGATCGGACCTTGATGGAGTAAATTGGGAATGTCCGGAAGTACCCAGGGGTCTTCCACCGACATGGTCCTGAGCCACGCGAACCAAGCTCTCTTGGGCCAGAAAGGGGCGACCAGTATGACCCTTGCTCGGTCCTCCCTTATTTTCCTGACCACAAGAGGTAATAGGCCCAGCGGGGGAAACGCATAAGCCAAACGGAAGTCCCATTTGATCAGGAAGGCGTCCACTGCCAACGGATTCTCCCTGGGATTCAGAGAACAGAATTTTTTTGTTTTTCTGTTGTCCCTGGTGGCAAACAGGTCCACGTCTGGATGACCCCACATGTGGACGATCTGACCGAAGATGTCTCTGTTCAGGGACCATTCCCCTTGTTTTAAGGTGTTGCGGCTTAGAAAGTCCGCTTTTATGTTTTCTTTCCCTTTTAAATGTAGAGCAGTTAAAGATAGTAAACTGCTCTCTGCTGTCTGGAGAAGGCGGTCTGCTACTTCCATCAGAGATTCGGAGTGTGTACCACCCTGGTGGTTTACGTAGGCTACTGCCACCTGGTTGTCGGAGAGGATCTTGACATGGTGACCCTGTAGATACACGAGGAGTTTTTTAACTGCTAGTTCAATAGCCATTAACTCTCTGATTGGAGGAAGCTGATGTTTGAGGGTCCCATAGCCCTTGAACTACGATGTCACCCATGTGCGCCCCCCATCCCGTAGGGCTGGCGTCAGTTGTTATTACACGAGTCACATGTGTCACCCAGGGAACTCCTGCCGACAGATTGCCTTCCACTAGCCACCATCTGAGAGATGTAAGTACTACTGGACTTAACGTCACCTGACCCTGCAAGGACCCCTGTAAGGCTCTATCATTGTCCAGAACCTCAAACTGTAAAGGTCTGGTATGGAATTGGGCCCAACGGACGGCAGGAATGCACGAAGTTAGGGATCCTAACAGTGACATAGCCTGTCTAAGGGTCATGGATGGTTTATTAATCGCCTTCAACACCTGTTGTTGAATGTGGAGTAATTTATCAGGCGGCAGACAGCATTGTTGGGTCTCTGAATTTAATAACAGTCCGAGGAATCTCTGAATTTTTAGGGGCTGTAAACGGGATTTGTCATAATTTATAATCCAGCCCAGATGTTCTAGTTTGGCTATGGCTGTCTTTGCTTGTGAAAGGCAATGACCTGCTGAATTCCCCACAATAAGGAAATCATCCAGATAAGGTATTATGAGGATATCGGATTCTCGCAAATATGCCATAACCTCAGCGACTACCTTGGTAAATACCCTAGGAGCTGCAGAAATGCCGAAGGGAAGGGCTCGATATTGAAAATGACGAACAATTCCCTCTATAGACACCGCCACCCTCAGGAACCTCTGGAAGTTCTCATGGATAGGAACATGATAGTATGCGTCCTTAAGATCTACAACTACCATAAAGCAGTGTTTGAACAACATCTTTATTGTAGTACTGATAGACTCCATTTTGAAGGTTTTATTAACCAGGAATTCATTAAGAGATTTAAGATTAATGATGGTCCTAAATGACTTATCTGGTTTTTGAATCAGAAATAGAGGAGAGTAGAACCCTCTTCCTCTTTCTGAATCTGGGATCTCAATCAGCACCTTTTTAAGACATAAATTGGTGACTTCAGCTTCCAAAGCCGTTTGTTCAATAGAGGAGGAACGTAAGGGGGTTAATTTGAACTTATCCCGAGGCCAATGGTCAAACTCCAGTCTCAGACCGTCTGATATAATGCCTCGGACCCAGTCACTATTAGTGATGTCAGACCATGCGGAAGAGAAGGCTGCCAATCTCCCTCCCACAGGGATTGCTAGTCATTGGTCTGACTTTTTACGTTCTTTTGAGGAACGGCGGAACATATAGCCCGTACCTCTCTTGCGTCTATCCTCCCATCTGAAATTATCTCTCGAGGGTGAGGACGCGCGTTTCCTTCCGCGACCAAACCTCCTTCTGTTGAAGGGGCGACGGTAAGATGCTGATGGCAGATTAGGGAACTTCTTATCATCACCTGCTTTTTCAAGCAAGTCATCCAGAGTTGGTCCGAAGAGATATTCCCCTTTACATGGGATAGCGCAGAGCTTGGATCTTGATTGGATGTCACCAGACCAACATTTTAACCATAAGGCTCTACGAGCCGCGTTGGAAAGACCTGCTGCTCTGGCCGCCATTTTGACGGAATCCAGTGAAGCGTCCAACAGGAAGGCCGCAGCATCTTGAATCACTGGGAGCGCATTCAGGATTGTATTCCTGGATGCACCTTCCTTAAGTTGTGACTCTAACTGATCCAGCCAGACCATTAAGGATCTGCCTGTACACGTTGCGGCCACCGCTGGTCTCAGAGATCCGGCCGCCATCTCCCAGGTACCTTTAAGGAAGGTGTCTGCCTTCCTATCAAGCGGATCTTTAAGGGTCCCCATATCCTCAAAGGGTAATGAGGCTTTTTTGGACGCTTTCGCCACCGCCGCATCTAGCTTAGGGGCCTTGTCCCAGGTATCAATGGCTGCATCCTCAAAGGGATACCTGCGTTTTAAAGCTGGTGGTAACGAGCCTTTTTTCTCCGGTTTCTTCCACTCACGGAGAATTAGATCTTGAACTTTATCTATCACCGGAAAGGATCTGCGCTTCTTATGGTCTAATCCGCTGAACATTATTTCCTGCCTGGAAGGTTGTGTTTTAGGCTCTTCCAGGCCCATGGTACCCCTGACCGATTTAACTAGTTTGTCCACTCGGTCCAGCGGTAGACAAAACCGGCCAGAGTCCTCTTCCGATGACGAGGAAGAGGGAATAGAGCCATAGGAACCTTCCTCTCTTTCTTCCTCCGAAGATTCAGAGATTAAGGGAGTTTTAGGTTTTGAACTTCCCGCCTGGGATAGAGACCGCAGGGATTCCCTTACTTCCATACGGATCATCTCTTTTAAGTTAGCCGTATTTGCAGATTCTTCCGCTACCTAGGGGAGGACAATAAGGTGATACCATCTATCCGACCTGATGTCCCTTAACCCCTACCACACCTGTAGACCTCACCGTCTGTTGTATACAGGGGGCACATAATTTTTTAGGGTAAGAATCTGGTAAAGGGATTCCACACAGGGCGCACTCCTTATGTTTCGTCTTTGCACTTCTCTTCCCCTAGAATGACAAAGTATAAGGGGGCCCGCGTCACTGAGTGAACATTCACGTAGATCACTTACCAGTGTACGCCAAATCAAGGTACCGGAACACGAAGGGGTTCTTTCCCAGTCGAAGCTCTCGATCCCTGCTTGGACGAGCTTTTGCGGCTGGACTGGTCACTCCTGACATGCTCCTTCTCCAAGGGCTTCTGTCGCACCTCCAGTAGCTGAGGCTGCTCACCACCACTCTCCATGATGGAAGTGTGACCAAAAGCAGGGCTCTAAATCCGACACCTGCTTAAATCCCCCTGGGTTCCGGTCAGCAGACTGCCTGGCGTCATCCCATTGGTTTCTGCTGACCAGACCGCAGCTGGGAGGTCAGCGGTAGTTAGTGGGGAATCCGGTGTCCAGGATCGATGGGCGCCGCCATCTTGGATAGACTGCGCATGCGCAGCCATCCAGTAACCCGGAAGCGCCTGCCGACTCCGCCCCCGGCGTCACAGCATTCCGGAAACGCTCCTGAGAGCGGTGCAGGACGCCGGAGATGTGCGACAGCGCTCCGGTCGGCGCCGCTTTCCCGTCACCGCTACCCCACTCCACCACTGCACCGCCGCATCGCTGCAAGAACCAAGGGGGGCATATACTTACCAACGCCGGCATAGAATGGAGATCAGGCAATCCTCCGGACCCTGCTGCCATACACCACCGACGTGCAGTCCAGCCAGGACCACCGTGGCGCCTCCAGGGACATCCGCACCGGCCGAGGTAGGAGACCCCCCGCTACCAGATTCGGCCGGCCGGCCTGGGATCCACTACGGAGAATTTCATCTGTAGGATCCTGTCCCTCCAGGAACAGGAAACCAACTGATGCATAGGGAGAGGTGCCGCCCTTTTGTATCTCTGTAGGTTTCCTGTTCCTGAAGGGCGGATCCCCTCTCTCGTAGTGCTGTCATGGGAGTCCGAATAAAATATATATTTTCTTTATTTTATTATTGTCCCTACCTATGGGGGTGATAAAGGGGGGAGTTTATTTATTATTTTTTTTATTTTGATCGCTGTGATAGAACCTACCACAGCGATCAAAATGTACTTTGTAATGAATCTGCCGGCCGGCAGATTCGGCGGGCGCACTGCGCATGCGCCCGCCATTTTGGAAGATGGCGGTGCCCAGGGAGAAGACGGACCGACTTCGGGAGGCTCGGTAAGTATGAGGGGGTGGTGGGGGGGGGGGGAATCGGAGGACGGGGGGAGCGGACAGGAGCACGGGGGAGCGGACAGGGGGACGGAGGGGGTACCGGACAGAACGGAGGACTGGGGAGGAGATCGGGGGCGGTGGGGGGGGGGCAGAACATGATTTCCAGCCATGGCAGATGCTATTGCAGCATCGGCCATGGCTGGATTGCAATATTTCACCATTTTCATAGGTGAAATATTGCAAATTGCTCTGATTGGCTGTTGCACTTTCAACAGCCAATCAGAGCGATCGTAGCCACGTGGGGGCAAAGCCACCCCCCCTGGGCTGAAGTACAACTCCCCCTCTCCCTGCAGATCGGGTGAAATAGGAGTTAACCCTTTCACCCGATCTGCAGGGACGCGATCATTCCATGACGCCACATAGGCGTCATAAGTCGGATTGGCACCGACTTTCATGACGCCTACGTGGCGTCAAAGGTCGGGAAGGGGTTAAGCGCCCCCCGAACCTGAAAGATTCATTGGTAAAGGCCGATATGGGATCAAACAAATCGTCCCCACGGCAACGTTTCTTACAAACTCCCCGTACAGGTACATTTCCCTGCCTCAATTGCGCACAATGTCATAATGTCCTTAAAGGTTCTTTTCATCATCCTCGTTCAGGTAAAACATTTCGTATCCCTGACTATTTCACTTGTGCTTCATCATGGGTCATATACTTGATCAAATGCCCATGCGGCCTATTATACGTGGGTGAAACCACACAACCTATACGCGATAGGATTTCCAAGCACAAGTCCACGGTCCGTTGCAAACATCTCTTACTACCCATCCCGTCACACTTTAACACTCAAGGCCATAATATTTCACAACTAGTGTTGAGCGATACCGTCCGATACTTGAAAGTATCGGTATCGGAAAGTATCGGCCGATACCGGCAAAGTATCGTATCTAATCCGATACCGATACCCGATACCAATACAAGTCAATGGGACTCAAGTATCGGACGGTATCCCTGATGGTTCCCAGGGTCTGAAGGAGAGGAAACTCTCCTTCAGGCCCTGGGATCCATATCAATGTGTAAAATAAAGAATTAAAATAAAAAATAGGGATATACTCACCCTCCGACGCAGCCTGGACTTTACCGCTGTAACCGGGAGCCGTTGTACCTAAGAATGCGCGCTTGAAGGGCCTTAGATGAGGTCACTGCACTCTGATTGGTCCGTAGCGGTCGCGTGACCGCGTAGCGGCCAGTCACAAAGCAGTGACGTCACCTAAGGTCTTTCAAGCGCTTGAAATACCTTAGAAGACGTCCGCAGCTTCTGATTGGTCGCGTAGGGGTCGCGTGACCGCTACGCGACCAATCACAAAGCATTGACGTCTTCTAAGGTATTTCAAGCGCTTGAAAGACCTTAGGTGACGTCACTGCTTTGTGATTGGTCGCGTAGCGGTCACGCGACCGCTACGGACCAATCAGAGCGCAGTGACCTCATCTAAGGCCCTGCAAGCGCTCATTCTTAGGTACAACGGCTCCCGGTTACGGCGGTAAAGTCCAGGAGCCGCCGGAGAGGTGAGTATATCCCTATTTTTTATTTTAATTCTTTATTTTACACATTGATATTAATCCCGATACCGATTCCCGATACCACAAAAGTATCGGATCTCGGTATCAGAATTCCGATACCCGCAAGTATCGGCCGATACCCAATACTTGCGGTATCGGAATGCTCAACACTATTCACAACTAAAATTTCAGGTCATTGAGGTCATTGAGCACATTCCCCCTATGAGACGAGGTGGCGATCGGGTTGCCCGTTTAAAGCGTAGGGAGGCCTTCTGGATCCACACTTTGGAGACCCTCCATCCATTGGGTCTCAACAGGGACTATGACCTGGCATCATTCCTCGGAGTACTCATTTAAATGGTTTTGTTATCAGAAGTATACCCATCGTTCCACACCACCCGATAACCTTTTACCCTCACTATTAACATATCTGTATGACTTATATCATAGTTCACACTGTTTATATGCCTTATCATAAATCCGGATGTTTCCTTAATTTTTCTCTTCTGCCAACAGTGTGGTTATCATGTATTTCCAAAAGAGCATTTAGTGACTATGTACACCCAGCGCTGTCTATTTGACCCCTGTGTTGCCTATCTATGACCTTACTGTCTATATAATGCTATTTGTTCTATTTAACAACTATATCAGGTTATCATGTAAGCTGTATATTTGCTCTCACAGGCAGCTCTCTATTATTCTTTAAGGTGTACCAGTGCATCACATTTGTAACCCTTTTTTCCTCTATTGATAGAGCCGTCTATACTGAAGTCACTTTACCACCGTCTTGCTGCATAGACACTGAACGCACTGGATCAAGCTCTGTTTCACATTATGCCTAGAACTGCACGGCTGAACCCAGCACTGAATAACAGCATTCACCACGGAGCCTTTCCACCACTCTCTGGATCTCCGCTAGGCACCGCCCCTTTGTTTATCCTCCAGTGGACTTTGTTCTCATTTTTCTTAAGTGGAACGTTTCTCACCGCTGCATGTTGTTTAAGGGGTGTTACACCCTGCCGCGTCATTTCCGCCGGCACACTATTATGCGATACACATAGCCGCACATTGACAAGCCGGACTATCACATGTCCGGTGACGTCACTTCCGGATTCACGGGTGCACATCGTGCATTGGCTAACAATGCCTGCACGGTCACTCCCCTGGCTTATTTAACGGCGGTTCACATGGCCACAGACCAGACCAGCGGTGGACACCGCGTCTGACAGCGGCACATCACACCAGGTCTCTACCAGGTAACACCCACACATCGCGGTCACATATCTTAGGCGAACTGTTCTCCTCATTATAACGCTCACTACGTACCTTTCTCCTACCCCCAGTATCTACATCGGTCCAGCGCTCAGATAAGGTACGCCTTCTCCGGCATCCCTTCCTACCTTAGCACCATTATCACCCTTTAATACAATTCTCCTGTGACTCTTAGACGCTGTACGTATATGTGCCCTGAGACATTACTGTCTCCTATGCCCAAGCTTCTATCTAGTACGGTATGTGTCACATAATCTCACCACTTACTTTCTCTTTTAATGGACAGAGTGCCTCTATATGTCGTATGGTCCTCTTCAGCATGACATTTAGTTGTATGTCTATTTCACTGATTCTTTTGACCTGCCATTTTATTAATGCTGTACTATTTCTTGATATACGATTATTACATTATGTATATACTTTTGTTGTTTTTTGTTATATTATTTTGTTTGGTGTATTTGTTTCTCACCTGTAGTAACTGAGGAAGGTCTGTTTGGTGGACCGAAACGTTTATTGGTACTACAATTAAATTTCACTTAAGCATAAAAGTTGAGTGCTAGGTTTTTTTGTTATTTTGAACATCCATGCTAGCACAAGACTCCTCAGTCACCCAGAGGAAAAGAGGGAAGAAAAGACAAAGCAGACTACAGAAAAAAAATGGCTCTTTCTTCCCTTCTTCCGAGATGCATTTAACTCATTGTTGGCCAGTTGTACTGTTATGATCCGGTGACCTTGGAGCCGCATGAGAGACTTTCTCAGGAGTAGGTGGTACCTGTACTGACCGCAAACCCTAAACTAACACCGCAACTAGAAGTAGCCATGGGATGTACCCAACACGTCCTAGACACCTCGACACAGCCGGAGGACTAAATACCCCTATAGATAGAAATGGGAATTCTATCTTGCCTCAGAGCAGAACCCCAAAGGATAGGACAGAATTCTAAGCGGTCAGTATAAAAAACCTAAAAATATCCACAGCAGATAATACAAATATTCTACATCTAACTAAAGACATAGAAAGTCTCCTGAGAATCCAGCATGACTGAAAAATCCAAACAAAGTCTAAGCTGGACAAAAACACAATGAATAGCACTGAATTGCAAAGCACACTGCATGTGTGCACAGAGACAAAAAACCAGACACTTATCTTAGATGAATTGGCAGCAGGGCATGAGGAGCCAGAGAGAGATGCAATCCCTCCAAGTACAATGGACAACTAGCATGGACTCATGGATCCTGCACACCTAAATACCTAATAGAGCTGCAATCAGCAAAAACACATGCCCGGATTTCAACCCCAAGACAACTGCACTACCACCAACAAAAACAGGAGGGAGCCCAAGAGCAGAATTCACAACAGTCATGCCACAATGATGACGTTGAACAAGTACCAGCTAGTCGAAAGCATCATCAAGGATTCCAGAAAGCAACAGATTCGTGATCCTCCCATCCAGCGGCCAGGGACTACAGACCTGGCCGATTAACTGGAGTCCCATAAATCGATCTGGCCATCTCTAACCATCAACTAGAATTTTGGTAAACAAAAAAAAGATGTAACACATCACTAATTCCTTAGGCATTTTACACATGCACAGAGCAAGGAATCTGTCGGCTTGCAGGTGAAACTACAAAGAAGGAATCATCCAGGATCCTGGGAGACTTCGAAACACAATCCAGCACATCTTTTATAGTATTGGCAAAAAGTATTTTTATATATTCTGTTATTTTACAGCACAGAAAATGTACATCCACCAATCCTTGTCCTAGAGGGAACAGCAATGTCAAACATTCAAGACTTTTTTTTTTTTTTTTTCCAGCAGGCTGGGGACCGGTCTTTCATTGTCAAAGTACTGAAAATTACAGGTCTGTTGGGTTCCAGAGTAGATTACCTTAATATTTTGAACTTTAACTAAGGGATTTTATTTTTTATAATTTTACATTACATTACATCCACTTTTTGAGTTCTCTTCCTGTAATTTTTTAATTTCTTTCTTCAGGTCTGACATTTGATTTTGCAAATTCATCATCATTTCTTGCTCCTAAAATGGACAAAAAATACAGAATTAGCAAAGATTTAGAAAGACTCAAAAAACTAAATACATGGGAGTGATTTCTTAGTTCTCAATCAACATTTTACATACCCAAGTACCCTACTTTTGCATGTAATCGGGCCCTGAACGTTTTCCAGGAGACTTGCAGACATTGTTGGACTTTGTAGAGTTTGTATTTTAAAACAAGAAACGTGACCTCTCTCGAGGAAGATTCAAAGTCATCGCTGAGACTTTTTGTGGAAGCGTCAGAAGCCACCATACTGTAGTCTGAGTGCCATTTTAGACTAATCGGCCACCAGAGACACAAAAATATTCCCATTTTTTGAATCTCATGCACCAGAAAGGACAGTTTTGGGAAATCCAGCTGAGCTTTACAACACCCTACCTTGAGCTTCCGGGCTATGACCAATTCATTTTGCTGAACCATCATCTTTCTTTCTTGTTCCATCTTTTCCATGAGCATTGCCTTATGCTGCTCAAAACTTCTTGGCTGATCTTCCTTAAATTGTTGCATATTTCTGGTATTTTGCTCTATAATTTGTTTTTCCCTAACCGCGTTTTCAGCTTGAGCACGTTCCTCTGAAACAGCAAGAACAAGTGAGCAATTACCAATTAGCATTACGAAATACATAGACAGTAGATCAGAATGCCACCAGTCCTGAGAAAGAAGGACCTTTAGGTCTGATTTTATAGCATGGCCTTTTTTTGGCCTTTCCAGGGACCCAAAACCGCTCTCCAATCAAGTAAACTGTCGTGCAGCAGATCACTGGATTGCAGCGCTCCTTGCACTCCAATAAGATCATATTTTGACCAGTATTTGGTTCCAGAAACATCAGTTGATCAAATATTGGGTCAACGTCCACGATATTCGCAGCCGTCCCTACGACTGCCCATTTCTCACCTGCTAGCTGTCTCTCCTTCTCAGTCAGGGTCTCATCTGCTTTAATGATGGCAGCTTCAATGTCTTTCTTCTCAATGATGTACTTCTGGATCACTTCAAGAGACTGTTGTTGTGAAAAGGTGGAATTGGTTACATGGTGGCTAGGGTCAGCTGACCTGATGAAGTATACCAAATATTTTCTCTTTTACAAAAAGTATAAAATTGCAATTAAGTGAGTATTTCTATCAGGGGTCTTAACCCACGTTACGAAACTCACCTTTATACCTTTTCCAGGCCGTGTGTTATAGGCTTCTATAACCTTAAGCTTCTCCATTAAATACAGTTTGTGTCCTCCAGGTACGAAATATATCCCCGCCAATATGTCATTCTCCATAGTGGCACTGAGTTCCTGAAGAAGATTACGGCAATAATCTCTTGATGCCTTTTCATTCTTTGTAGAATATTCACTCATTTTATCATCAATTAATCCCTGGTTTAAAAAAAGGAAACTAATTAAAATTTTCAAATACAATGGAAACTAACAAGTGTGGTGTAGATATCAAAGATGACCCTGTCCATGAGATCTGGTCATTCGGCACACTGCTATCGTTCCAACTCAGCCATACACATGAGCACTCATTTTGACGGAGTATTTTATAACAGGGACAGAATAGAGAGCCAAAGCCAGTTACCTTGGGCATCAGCTCATTTCTTTTGAAGATTGGACTTTGGAATGCCAACTTCCTGATCCTTTAGTTTGATATCTGTCGAGAAGGCGTCGGTATATGAAATGTATGGAGTCTCATCGGAACGTCCAGTCATGCCAAAATAAACAGGCTCTGATGACTATCAGCTAGCATGGATGAATGTCTTAAGGGTGAATCATTTATACCAAAAGAGTACACAATATTCCATAGTGTCATTAGGGTTATAAAAGCTTGAGTTAGACAAAGAGCAGTGGAGTCCAGACTAACGGTAGAAGTGTGCAGAAGTCAAGTCTACTCTCATTAGATGAAGTCTCGGTGTTCAATAAATAGAATCTCCCACAGATTGATTAAATCGTGGAGGGAGAGTATACTACATTTTTTTTCTATATCCTGTTGATACTATCATATCTTGATTTAGTTTGTCTAGTATTTCTATTGATCTTATGTTTTGATATCTCGTAGGAATTTTATTTTTTTGTATGTTTGTCTTTTTCACTTCAAAGTGGTTGTCTAGAACCAACACATTCATTCAATGCCAGACTGTCAGGAGTCAACTCCTAGCATCCCTACCAAAAAGTGTTTGTCTGCTCCAGTAGTGGCAGAGCAGCACAACTCTTCTCTGTACCCTGTTTGGCGACAGATGGTGGGTATTGGAGATATTGAATGATTAAGATCTGAACTCCAGCTATGATAGAAAGGAGGTCACTGTCCTAAAATGGAATCGCCAAGTTGTGCCTATTGATTGCCATTCAAAAACATGAGTGCCAAGATTTAACAATTCTCATAGGCGAAGCAGCACAAAAATAATGCCAATAATGACAATATACTTATTTTCATGGAAAAATTAAAATCCATAAGCATAAAACAATGTCACTGGCGCTCAGCACTGATGCCCACCAAGTGAGTGGGAAAGACTGGTAAAATCACCCAGCTGCTGGTATCCTCAGAAATTGTGCCACTTCTGTAAGGACCTATAAATATACTAAAAACTGATACCGCGCTCGGGTGATTATGGTGATCTATCCCTGTTTCAGGGGTACGATAGACCTGAGTGTACTGGTGGATGGTGAACAAGACACACTAGAAATAATGGTATAGCCAATTGGGGAATATTGCGCAAGCTGGCCAACTGCTTGCTACTAGCGGTATGTCCTTGTGTGAATAAAACCAGAATATGTGGTCCCCCGCAAATCAAACATATACAGTTATGGCAGACGCTAACAGCGTATAAAGAAACAAAGCCTGTGTAAGACTCTTACCGTGCGCTACATTCAGTAACCGCCCAGCTGCTCCTGGTGAGTATCCGAGGGGTGTGCAGTGTCCCACGAATCCCCGTGGCAACTAAAGGGGCGAGACTGGCCTCCAGAGGGTAGCGGACGGATGGGCACGCATATACTGATCAGACCCGACCAGTGGGAGTGTAGCTGCTAAGCGTAGAGACGTCACACGCTGCCTGTCAGCGGCGGCCATTTTTTCCTAAATGTAGCCAGGGACGCCTCCGGCCGGGACGTTCCCTGGCTCTACGCTAGGTCTATCGTACCCCTGAAACAGGGATAGATCACCATAATCACCCGTGTGAGGTATCAGTTTTTAGTAAAATCCATAAGACATCTCCAGAAAAGGGACAAGAGCTGACAAATTAAACTCCTTTTGGAAGTGGGGCCTCACATTAACATTTGGGGAAGAGAAGAAACTAGTTCTAGTTAGGAAGAAAAAAAACATTTGAAACAGTAGCCCCCCTGCAGTGTCCAGGTAATTAAACAGATGTGTTGGAAAAGTGACAAGACAGACATTTAAGTACACACAAGGATGGAACATCCTCAGTTCAGAGGGAATGTTCCAGACATTGTGTCTACATTGTAGAAATATGAATATTAGTGTTTGTATCGATTTGACATTAATGGGATATAGATGTTTGGCTTTATAGCAAAGAGGGATGCGAGTCACATCCCTGTAGGGGCTACTAGAACACCTCCTTCAACTTAACAATCCAATATATTATGCAAACCCAAGTCATATTTGGTCTCTATGCCAGGGTAAAATCTTGATAAAAAAAATAAGACATTAATTTCCAATGCCTGGGACCTTCAGGAGAGAAGATATCCTGTAAGTTGGAGCTCTCAGAATGTTAAAAGGGCTGAGAACAACCTACAATCAGCCCCAACGTGAGGTAATCAAGTGGAGGTGTGTGGGCGTAACCTAAAGCTAATAAAGCAGAAACTGGGTTTGGGTCTGTCATTGTGGGAAACATTTACTGTGTGGCTCCGAGCCATTTCTGTGACCAGGTTTAGCAAGTTTATTTCATTACCTTTTTTAATTTTATTTAACTGTATATATAGTGAATTGTTTTGTTCCAATTTTGCATTATCTTTGTATATTTATATAAGCACTGCCCATCTTTCTGGATTAAATATTAATTTTAATAACTCTGTTCCTCTTGTTCTGTAAACCGCACCCCTGAACTGAAATGCTACCTGTAACGGGTGTCCAATCAGCCTATATAAAAGATTTGTGGTGGCAGCGAGTAGCTTGCCATTGTGAAGCTGGCAGTGACCATACCGGGGTATTAACATATCGGAGGTGTATATACACCATACAGTCACTGAGTTCACCAATAACCGGCCTAGTAGTGGAAGCAGCCACGGGCTCGTCCATCACTCAGCAGCCAATTGCATAATTGTCCTGACGTCTGGAGGCTGTGGTGAGATCTGTATGGTATCTCTGGTGTCATCTGTGTCAAAGTGGTCACAGTGGTGGGTTCAGTGTGATCACTTCCCCCCCCCACCGGCTATGTATCTGACATTTTTTAATAAAAGTTGTAAATAGTAAAATTTACAGATATTAATATTCAAATCAAGGATGAACTGGTTTTCGTGATCAGTGCAGCCATCTGTTTTCAATTATGGAGCCTGGAGTTTCAGGAGAGTCATTATTAAAGGAAGGGGGGGGGGGGGATTAATTTCTTATTCTCGCGACTGACCTTCAGCTTCTTTTGATATTTCTGATCCTCGTCATTGAGGGAACGTCCCATGAAGACCACAATGGCCTCTTTCTCACATTCCATGTGCATGTTCAGGAACTCTTGTTGTGTCTCCGTTGGGAATTTCAGAACACATTTTTCCATCTCACATTGATATTTGGACATTGCGTCTTGCACAGCTCCGCTGTTTTCTATCTTGGCCAGAGCCAGAACCGCATTCTCCATGCAGGGGACTGTTCCACTCTGAATTGCTGCCACATACGAGGCCGCGAGAACGACTAACACTGAAAGATACAGACAATATTAGATTCCCATATTTAGCGTTATATGGCCATCATGTTATTTCTTCTATGGTATTCATCCCCATTTGTGTATTCTACAGAAAGAGCTAACAAAACATTTGTTCACACAGGTTTAAGGTTTACAGCAGACTACCTGTCCTTGCTCCACAGACTGGTTTTAGGTTATTTAGACTTCTGTAAAACCATAAATAACCCCCCCAAAAAATACATTGTTTGATAAAAGCAAGAAAGGGTGGAAAGTTGAATGAATAAAGACTGAAAGTTACATACTACACTCTATTAGTATTTCATCTACATGCCAACATTAAGGGAAAATTGCATTTAAAACGTAGAGGTCCCTTCACAAAAAAACAACCAGTCTGCTGCATTTAGGAGCTTCTTATAATCTGTAACTTGCGTTTACTATTTGAGTGGGTCATTCTATATCAGTATTCTGTCAGCACATTAGGAGTTGTGTCTACCTTTCCCGGCTATGCTTCGCTCCAGTTAAGCATCAGCCCAGTCCATTAGATTGTCTCATGCTTCATGTTGCAAGTATCCCTGCATGTTCCTATGTGTTGCTTTTCCTGGGCCTAGATAAGGCCTCCCAAGACACTGACCTGGGTCTTTGTAATAAGACTTGCTAGTAACTTAGTTGACTGTACCGTTCCAGTGTACAGTTCCAGTCCACAGTCATGATGTTTCCTGGCTGTCTGGTTTGTTTGTCCATGAGTTTCCAGTAACCTTGTTGCCTGTCAGT
This sequence comes from Ranitomeya variabilis, assembly GCF_051348905.1. NCBI lineage: Eukaryota > Metazoa > Chordata > Amphibia > Anura > Dendrobatidae > Ranitomeya > Ranitomeya variabilis. Next base: position 217,442,145 of record NC_135235.1, read on the forward strand.
GGAAAACATCAAATGCTTGTTTGTGACTTCAAGGATCCCTTTAAGATTGTTTGTCTCTACGGGCCCACCTGCGGCTTCCAGTACGTCTCCTGTCTGCCTGCAGCTTCCAGTACGTCTCAAGACTAAGTTTCTCTCTACGTGTCCACCCGTGGCTTTCAGAAACTCTGCTAGCTGTTTTGCCACGTTCTATACCTGCCTGTTACACAGACGACATTGGCACGTGTGCTCACCCTGACCTTAGGAGGATCCTCCTCACCAAGTGAGCCCACTTTGTATAACAGCTCCTGCTTTGTCCAGTAGCTTACCTTTCCTAAGTAAATCATCCATATGAGTAGAGAAACAAACAACCTCCCCTCATCTTGCATTTTTTGTTTGGCATCTTTGCTTCTAGAAATTGATTAGACTTGACAACAGGCCACAAGTTGTGAGAAGGACAGAAGGGTTCCACTTTGTGGAGGAAAGGCTACAATTTTAGGCAAAACGATTATCAAATAGAAGGTTTATCAAAAACCAGTAGGAGGACTTTGTATGGAACATAGTCCACATTTATGTAACTTACTTCTCCCAGTTACTTCAGCTCCTCCAGCCAGGGATTTAGCCTGACTGTGATGCATCATGTAACTGTAGAATCTTGTAGTTTGTTCCACAAAGTCCTCATCCAATTCGCTTTCTTCCAATTCTTCTAAAATCTGAAGTTGTTTCTTTGATCCCGGCCGGTCAAATACAAAACATTTGTGCTCGTGGAAGAAGTGCAGAATGCAGTCACGGGACAAATTGAAAATTTTGGTTTTTTCATCAGTACCTTGAAGAGATAAATTAGAGTAGTTAATATCCATTACATCAACCCAGATAAGTTGTGAAGCCTGCAGACAAGGTTTTCCAGAGTCACCTCCTATGGTAGCCACACACTGGACACTGGGCATGTCACAGGAGGGAGGCTATGTGGGGGTGGCTAATACTCTACATAGAGGCTATGTGGGGGATCATAATGAATATAGAAGCCGTGTGGGGGCTCATACTGTAAATAAGGGGAATATATATATATATACACACACACACAGATCACAGAACCTGAAAGGGTTCTGCATAAGATCAATATAGCTGCAGGACAAGTGCCTGGAGAAAAGATGGTGTAAAAGTCTTATCAATTAGCCCAATAAACATATACAATCAAAAAATTTTAAGAGATGCCAACACTGGGATGGATTGGAAGTCAGTAATATGCTGTCAATAATTTGACATATCCTTAATTCGTATTCAAGGTGTAGATACTATATTGCACATGCCATCACAATCCATCACTGCTTGACATATAAAATGTATAGATGTGTGAAGATATCCAGCTGGGGGAATGGCTCGTACCTGGATCAGAACATGTTCTGCAGACAGTGTGGCACTCACCCCGACGCACGTTTTGCTGCATCCTGATCATTGACTATGGAGGAGGTGGCCCCGGTTCAGGACAGGAGTTAATTTTTTTTTTTTTTTTAGCCTCACTGGAAACATTAATAAGTGCTTATCCACTGCTTATTTATTTAGAAATAATAATGAAAAATAAACTGGTATGAAGTTGTGCATTATCTTAGCCTAGATGTCGATAAGTAACCAAAACAGTTGCAAATATTTCTAAAGTTTTCACAAATTTAAGTGAATCTAAAAAGGATTTAGAAGTTAAAAAAACAAAAAACAAAACTTGCCAAAATTGTCAATCTGAGCATTCTCATAGAATACAGTCTGATTCCAGGATGCAAAAAAGTCTTCATTCCCCCATCCCCTCTCCTACAGGGAAAAGAAAAATTAAACTAATTTTGTAACTAAAGTTACAAATTCTATTACCTTTCTTGAGCTCCAGAGAAGACAGCAGATATTCATCTTCCGTTATTTCCTTTCCATTCTTTTCCAGTGTCAGAGTGAAGTCTCGGACGCACCAGGTGAAGGATGGCATGTATCTCTTATAGTCCCCGCTGTGGACTTCCTCAGTAGATGATTTCAGCTTGATCAGTTTTGTCAGTTCAGTGACGTAACTGGGAGACTGGGGTTAAGGGCTCATTTCCACTGGCGAGGAAAACGGACGAGTGCAATACGATAAAAAATCAGATTGCACTCGGACCAATGTTATTCAATAGGTGTCTTTTCATTTGCGATTTTTTTCTCAGCCGAAATCGGACTGAGAAAAAAATCGCAGCATGCTGCGATTTGTTGCGAGTCTCGGACGAGACTCGCCAATGCAAGTCAATGGGCGCGAGAAAAAAAAAAAAAAAAAAAAATCGCACAGCACTCGCACCATGCGAGTTCTGTCCGATTTTTACGCTCCGGTGTCCTTTGAAAAGCAGGTAATTCAGCGCGGTGTACAGTAAAATCACACTGACAGGTTAGAATAGAGTAGATATATACACATAGAATAGGTATATATACATATACATATACATATATATATATATCAGTGAGACACCTATATAATGCATATTTATATTTAATGCAGCGCAAGATAGCATTAAAGCCGCTAATTCAATTACCGGATTTTCATTTCTCCTTCCCAAACCCGACAGGATATGAGACATGGTTTACATACAGTAAACCATGTCATATCCCCCTTGTTTTTGCATATTCCACACTACTAATGTTAGTAGTGTGTATGTGCAAAATTTGGGCGCTGTAGCTATTAAATTTAAGGGTTAAATCGCGGAAAAAATTGGCGTGGGCTCCCGCGCAATTTTCTCCGCCAGAGTAGTAAAGCCAGTGACTGAGGGCAGATATTAATAGCCAGGAGAGGGTCCATGGTTATTGGCCCCCCCTGGCTACAAACATCTGCCCCCAGCCACCCCAGAAAAGGCACATCTGGAAGATGCGCCTATTCTGGCACTTGGCCACTCTCTTCCCACTCCCGTGTAGCGGTGGGATATGGGGTAATGAAGGGTTAATGCCACCTTGCTATTGTAAGGAGACATTAAGCCAGGTTAATAATGGAGAGGCGTCAATTATGACACCTATCCATTATTAATCCAATTGTATGAAAGGGTTAAAAAAACACACACACATGATTAAAAAGTATTTTAATGAAATAAACACACAGGTTGTTTTAATATTTTATTGCTCTCTCAATCCATGTGATGACCCTCGCTTGGAAAAATAATAAACCAACAATATACATACCTTCAGATGACCCGTCAAGTCCCACGAGATAATCCATCTGAAGGGGTTAAAATATTTTACAAGCAGGAGCCCTGCTAATGCAGCTGTGCTCGTGCTTGTAAGCCCCGGGGAATGAAGGAAATGTAGGTCAATGACCTATAGTTACCTTCAGTCGCGGTGATGCGCCCCCTGGTGGATGTCCTCATGAACAGCAGCCTGGGAACTTTTTCCCACGCTCGAGGTCATATGAGGACAACCAGCAGGGGGCGCATCACCGTGACTGAAGGTAACTATAAGTCATTGACCTACATTTCCTTCATTCCCCGGGGCTTACAAGCATGAGCACAGCTGCATTATAGCAGGGCTCCTGCTTGTAAAATATTTTAACCCCTTCAGATGGATTACCTCGTGGGACGTGACAGGTCATCTGAAGGTATGTATATTGTTGGTTTATTATTTTTCCAAGCGAGGGTCTTCACATGGATTGAGAGAGCAATAAAATATTAAAACAACCTGTGTGTTTATTTCATTAAAATACTTTTTAATCATGTGTGTGTTTTTTTAACCCTTTCATACAATTGGATTAATAATGGATAGGTGTCATGACTGACACCTCTCCATTATTAATCTGGCTTAATGTCACCTTACAATAGCAAGGTGGCATTAACCCTTCATTACCCCATATCCCACCGCTACACGGGAGTGGGAAGAGAGTGGCCAAGTGCCAGAATAGGCGCATCTTCCAGATGTGCCTTTTCTGGGGTGGCTGGGGGCAGATGTTTTTAGCCACGGGGGGGGGGGGCCCCAATAACCATGGACCCTCTCCTGGCTATTAATATCTGCCCTCAGTCACTGGCTTTACTACTCTGGCGGAGAAAATTGCGCGGGAGCCCACGCCAATTTTTTCCGCGATTTAACCATTAAATTTAATAGCTACAGCGCCGAAATTTTGCACATACACACTACTAACATTAGTAGTATGGAATATGCAAAAAAAAAAGGGGGATATGAGATGGTTTACTGTATGTAAACCATGTCTCATATCCTGTCGGGTATGGGAAGGAGAAATGAAAAGCCGGCAATTGAATTAGCGGCTTTAATGCTATCTTGCGCTGCATTAAATATAAATATACATATATAGGTGTCTCACTGACATATATATATGTATATATCCCTATTCTATGTGTATATATCTACTCTATTCTAACCTGTCAGTGTGATTTTACTGTACACAGCACTGATTTGCCGGCTTTTCAAAGGACACCGGTGCGTAAAAATCGGACAGCAATACGGATGTTGCGATAAAAAAAAAAAAAAAAAAAAAAAAAAAAATCGCATGACACTCGCATGACAATCACATGATTTTCCTCCGTTTTTTCGGTCCGTTAATCGGACCGTTATGTCTCTCGCATGTGGAAATAAGCCCTAAGGAAAATGAATGGGTGATAGATTTATAAAAAAAATAATAATAATAATAAATCGCTCGTATTACTGTGAGGAGGCTGCTTGACCAAATTGTGCTACCAGGTCCTGCAGCATCTCCAGACTTGTCTCCCATCAAGAACGTCATTGGTCCGTGATTGCTTAAGGTGCTTCCAGCAGTGGATCTTGATTTCCTCAAGCGCATTTTAGCATAGAGAACCTTCCTCTGTCAACCATTAAAGTAAACTAGTCAGCAGAATTTTGATAAGTAAACTACAGGCACTGTCAGGTTGGCAGTGTTAAACTGATTAAAATGAAACCTGGGGTGAAGAAACCTGTCTTGTGGTTCTTGTGTAATCAGTGTTAGAAGTGTTCAGTTAATGAGATGCCCGTGCTACGGGTTGATACTGGAGGCATACTCATATCTTCCTGCTCTAAGCCAGAGAAACCAAGGAAAGACCAGCCCACAGGCCATACCGAAGCACAAACATGTTCCTCAAAGAGGCAGAGAAAAAGACTGCTTTGGAGCGGCCTGTGGTCAGGTCTTTCCTTGGTTTGGCTGGCTTTAGAGCAGGAAGATCAGACTGCCTACAGTCCTGACCCGGAGCACAGGCATCTCATTAACTGAAGACTTCTAACACTGGTTGCACAAGAACCACAAGACAGATTCATCACCCCAATTATCAGTATAACGGCGCCAACCTGACAATGCCTGCAGTTTACTTCTAAAAATCCTGCTGACAGGATCTCTGTAATAACCTAATTGATAGCAGCAGAGGCTGGAAGTGTGTAGAATTCTGCACATGGCTCATATTCTCCCTCCACACTTAAAAGGAACCATCATAAATATATATATCTGTTGTAAATGCTGCTATTCGGAAGGTCAAATTTTTTTTTTGTTGCCTCACCTCTCCATTCTTGGATTAGGGCCTTCTTTTCAAACATATAACTCTTGTCTTGTTCTCCAACTGGACGTAGTGATCAGCCATTTTTATTTATTTATTCTTTTGGAGTGTCCTATTCAGGATCATGACTACTTGGTTAACATTAGATTTACAGACAAGATGGAGCCATAACTTAAGAGGTGCAGGAGCAAAAGACACTGACGGATTCAAGAGAATAGCAGCATTTACATCAGAGAGAGATAGATAGATAGATAGATAGATAGATAGATAGATAGATAGATAGATAATACACCTCTATATAGCAAGCGACAGGTCATCTCTAAAAGTCAAATGATATGTTCCCAAAGTGTATTGCGGATACTGCAGCTGCTCAATAGACTGTTGGTCAATCGTCCCCAAACTGTTAAACACCAAGGAGCTGCTCAACATGACGGCCAAGGAGAAGATCCAGGCATCGTTCTTACAGTCACCCTGAAGAACAGGAAGAGGAAAAGAGGAAAAGATTACTGCCGATCCACAACACCTGAGGGAAGGAGGAGACAAGAGACTGATCAATGTCTGACCGATAGGAGAGGAGACAGAGGCTGTAACTCACCTTTTCCACATCACCGAGACCCTCCGTGTCCAGGAGAACAAGTGTCTGTCCAGATTTCTGAGGGTGAGGAACGCACCACATCCAGATCCCTTTAGTCTTCGACTGGATGGTGGATCCCAGAGGAAAACCTGGAGAGATTTAAACAAACACAATAATTTATTTATGTACACCAGCAGAATAGAGTGCAGCTCTGGAGTATAATACAGGAGGTAACTCAGGATCAGTAATGTAATGTACTGTATGTACACAGTGACTGCACCAGCAGAATAGTGAGTGCTGCTCTGGGGTATAATACAGGAGGTAACTCAGGATCACTAATGTAATGTATGTACACAGTGACTGCATCAGCAGAATAGTGAGTGCAGCTCTGGAGTATAATACAGGATGTAACTCAGGATCAGTAATGTAATGTATGTACACAGTGACTGCACCAGCAGAATAGTGAGTGCAGCTCTGGGGTATAATACAGATGTAACTCAGGATCAGTAATGTAATGTATGTACACAGTGACTGCACCAGCAGAATAGTGAGTGCAGCTCCGGGGTATAATACAGGATGTAACTCAGGATCAGTACATCCTTTACACGTAACTATACATCAGGCTACTTTCACACTAGCGTTGGGCACTGCACGTCACAATGCGTCGTTGTGGAGAAAAAACGCATCCTGCAAAGTTGCCCGCAGGATGCGTTTTTTCTCCATAGACTTTTATTAGCGACGCATTGTGACGCAGTGCCACACGTCGCAACTGTCGTGCGACAGTTGCGTCGTGTTTTGGCGCACCGCCGGCACAAAAAACGTTACATGTAACTTTTTTTGTACGTTGAGGCCGCCATTTTTGACCGCACATGCGCGGCCGAAACACCGCCCCCTCCTCCCCGGACCTTGCAATGGGGCAGCGGAAGCGTCATAAGACTGCTTCCGCTGCCCACATCGGGCATTTTTTTCTCAGTATGTGTTGGTATGTTGGGCCGACGCAGCGCGACGGCCCCGTACCGACGCTAGTGTGAAAGCAGCCTTAGTGTGATATTTCTGGGAAGCAGAGAGCTCTCCTGCTGCAGATGATGTGATGATATCATTCCCTGTTTTCGCTGCTAAGGAACAGAAATGTCAATATTTACAGATCCTGGTGTAGAAGGAATTTCTGCACAGGACAATGAATGGTGCCGTTTGTTACTTACAGGAGCTTTTCGTGCAGATAACAGGACCGGCTCCCGGGGTCAGTGGAGCAGTAATGTCCATGTATGACCGGTCTCCCATAGACAATGAGTGGAGCATTGGTCGGTCATGGACATGTGACCTCTGTGGATGAGCGGCGCTCCCCCCTGATCAGTGACCGGACCCCCGATCATACATTCTTCATACATAGGACATGTTTGGCGCTCGCCTTTATCACTCACCCGTTCTGCTCCCGGCCAATTTGTTCATCAGATAAGATTTTCCTGTCCGGTATTTCCCTACGATTGCGATCACCACCACCGGCTGTGAGATTTCCAGAAGGATTTTCTCGGCTTCTTTATTGAGAACCAGCGTATTCCCATCAACATTTTCTATCAGGCAGATCGGCCGCGGCATAGGAAGGAGCGGAGCCATCGTCAGTGGGGTTCTACAGAAGAGGAAGGACAGCCATTACAGGGCATCACAATCTCCGGCTCCACTGCACGGTCTATAGGGGATCTGCAGTAGTCTGAAATTTCTCCACAGGCTCAGGTTTGGTCAGCAGATATATAAAAGAAAAAAAAAACAAACAAGCAAAACACCTCTGTCATAACGTGCAAATTCAGCCTTAAGAATGCTGTGGTTTTGTTTCTAGCTTTCATTATTACATTCCAAAACTCTGTTTTCTGAACACATTCTATCCATTAATGTAAATTACAGAAGAAAAAAAAAATTGACATATATACACATTATATATATATATATATATATATATACACACACACACATATATATACATATATACATATTTTTTTTAAATCAGATTAATAAAACTACAGCTTGCCACACGAAGATGAGAAGCTTAGCCTCACTGAATGACAAAAGAAAGCAACTTTTTTCTTTTCAAATTAGAAAATTACTTTTTTTTTTTTTTTTTTCTTTAAGCCTCTTAAAACAAAAAGGACTGTAGAGCTTTTTTAGAGAGTTTTTTTTTAAGTTTTACAATTTGTAAAGTTTGGCTTAGAGATAGTTGTGCTGATAGGAATCATGTAGTCAGGTAGTCAGGTTGATTTTTACCACATTTACTGAATCCTGAACCCCAAAAACAATTGGAATTAATTTTTTGCCCCCATTATTTCATTTTACTTGGATTTTTTTTTTTGCCCCTCCATAATAAAAAAAAAAAAAAAAAGTCATAGCTCTTGGAAGTAAAGGATATAAACAAAAGTGAAGTTTGGCTGCATCTTTCAGGAGTTATTTTTTTATTAACAAAACCAGTCCCCCTCCCTCCCCCAGCCTGCCTCCCCATTTTTTATCTAGCTGGAAACAATGTATCAACACAAAAGGAAAATATTTACACCAATAAGCGTAAATACCAGTGTCATTGTGTATCACACTCCATTACCTTCACTAGCCCCAACCACAGCCGGTGTGTCTGCTCTCACCTTGTAAGAGGCCAAGGTGCAGCCCCACCGACATTATATGGTTAATACTGCAAAGAATTGTGGGAGTCTTCATGTGTATAAGATGCAATCAGGTAGATTAAAAAAAAAAAAAAAAAGAAATTATAAAAAAAAAAAAGTGCTAAAGGTGTCCTGCGTGCTTGGATGGTTCTGGGAAACTGGACTTACAGAGAAATTACCATTTGCAAAAATTTAAGCTGCTTTGTTCTCTGGGAACAATCAGGTAGATTTAAAAAAAAAAAGTACAAAAGTTGCTCTGTTCTTGGATACTTCCTAGAAACTGGACTTACAGAGAAATTATCCTTTGCAAAACTGTAAGTTCTCTGGGATCTCTCTAGATTCCAAAGCAGAAGAAATACAAGATCTAGGGGGGGAGGGGAATCGCTCTGCCCTTAACCATCACTCATCTAGGATCATCGCCACTCATCTAGGATCATCGCCGCTCATGCTGGACTGTGAATTTTGGCTTTAATATGGTTTAAAAAAAGAAAGATGGCCAATAATTGTCATTTTGCTGACTGCACAGACCCAAATTACAAATATTCTGTGTTTCCCCGAATGCCGATTTTTGTAAAATTCAAATTGAATTCAATTACACCCAGGGCCGTATGTGTCCCTAGGAACCTGGGGCAGGCGCCTAGGGCGGCAGGTTGTCTATGGCGGCACCACTATGAAAGAAGAGTTTTAAAAAATAAATACAATTTTTCAACCTTCCTCTTTTTCTTACCTTTACTGGACTGGGTAGGAAAACCACCATCTTTATTTATTTTTTTTCAGAGTGCAAGGGCAGAAGAGCACCGATCAGCTCCCTGGCTCAATGGAAGGACCAGTGATTACACTACGCCCATGTGACTTATAGGTGGAGCCATACTTCAGATTACAAGTGATTAAGGGCTTTCCCAGGAAGGAGGAGGCACTGGCAACAGGTAATTGGGGAGCAGGGGTACGTCATGGGATCACAGGCTGTGTGAGGAGGTACGTGAGGTAAAGAGTGCATATGGGGTGCAAGCTATATGTGGGGGTGCATGTGGGGTGCAGCCTATATGTGGGGGTGCAAGTTATATGTGGGGGTGCAGGCTATATGTGGGGGTGCAGGCTATATGTGGGGGTGCAAGTTATATGTGGAGGTGCAGGCTATATGTGGAGGTGCAAGTTATATGTGGGGGTGCAGGCTATATGTGGGGGTGCAAGTTATATGTGGGGGTGCAGGCTATATGTGGGGGTGCAAGTTATATGTGGGGGTGCAGGCTATATGTGGGGGTGCATATGGAGTACAAGCTACACACCTCCCAACTTTTAAACAATAGAAAGAGGGGCAGATCTTATAAAACAAGCAGCAGAATATACTCAGCATTTAGGCTATATGTGAACAAGGTCTAAATTTCCAAGCAAAATGGAGGTGATTCCATGAAATCTCCACCCTCTGTGGTCTGAAGACTCTGCTGAACTCTGCGGTTTTGGTGCTTTTTTTCTCTGTAGGCTTCTTCTGAAAAAAACCTCTGCTGCATTTTTAAACTCAGAATCAAAGCTTTACTTTTCTATTAAAAAAGCGTTGAAAACTCTGCTTCTTATCTGCACCAAAAAAATAAGAGGGAAAAGGCATAAAAGAAACGCAGCAAACACATAGTAACCTGAGGAGTTTGTTATTGCATATTCTGGTGCAGACTCCTGTAGAAAACGAGCAGAAAAATATCTTTAGAAATGCATTTATATATCCAGTGTATGGACATGTATACTCTGTTTCTGGGTGCATTGCCCCTGGGAGGGGCTGAATGTTCTACACTGGGGGCAATAGGACTGATTGAAAATCCTGAATTCAATGATTAAAGGGAACTTGTCACCTGAATTTGGCGGGACCAGTTGTGGGTCATATGGGCGGGGTTTTCGGGTGTTTGATTCACCCTTTCCTTACCCGCTGGCTGCATGCTGGCCGCAATATTGGATTGAAGTTCATTCTCTGTCCTCTGGAGTACACGCCAGTGCAGCGCCCCAGAGTCCTGGTCGTTGCAGTACTGTGGCTCCGCCACTATGGGGAGCTATGGTACGTCTGATGGCACTGAAGGAGTTCATCTGATCAGGTATCACAGACACCAATACATTTCACAGTCGGGCCTCCGGGGGGAGCTAAGGGTTCTATTCACTAGGCCACTCCCCACCATAGTGGGTAAACTGGGGGTCAGGCAGGAAGTTAGATGAGAAAGCTGACTGGGTTGGAACCAGGCAACACCTTGTGGCAGAGGGTGTTGTGGGGGAAGATACAGTAGGGTCTCTGTCAGGGGTGGGATCCTGACAGAGGCTTGGCAACTAGAGCGAACGTAACGGGACCGTGCCTGCTCAGGATAGCGACGGTGCCCAAGGAAGGATCAGAAGCGAGATAGATTGTGCTGAGTGAGAAACGAGATCAAGCAATAAGGAGAATACCAGTAGGAGTCGTGCTGTAAGACCGAAGCAACATCCTACTGAGGCGCACTACCGGTGGCCGGAATGCCGAGGGAGTATTACAATATTCAGCTTCAAGCAATACTCCAAACAGCGGCAGGACAGTCAGTCTAAGGCGGGCTGTCTAACTTAAATCACCTATGCAGTCTTGGGGGGCAACTTGTGGAGAGGGGCGACTCTAGGGTCCCGGAAGAGCTCCGAGCCTACCCGTCAAATGGGTGCCGTCCTAACCAGAACACCAGGGAGGGACGGAGGATTAGCAGAACATCATCTAATCGAGTTGTGAGGGAACTTAAGAAACAGACACAACAGTTGTGGGGACTTTCCGTAAGCACAGCAGGGAAGGACCGCAACACATAGCGCTAGAAGGAAGGCACAGATTTCCACCTGTGAAGAGAACTCTGGAGGTGCCATTGGACCGGCCGGACTTGCGCAGCCTGGTGAACCGTATTCCGGACTGAGGACCCAGAGATCTTCAGTAAAGAGGTAAAGAGACTGCAACCTGGTGTCATCCGTCATACCTATCACTGCACGCCCCTCGGCAGGGTCACGGACCGGGCCTAGCCACCGTGACAACCCCAGAGCAGAGACTCAGAGGCCCGGTACCGGGTACCCCTCGGCCTTGCGGCTGTGGGGGCGTTGCACCTGCGCAAGGCAATATTGCCTTACGCAGGCATGTACTATGGAGGACAGAGAATGAACTTCAATCCAATATTGCAGCCAGCATGCAGCCAGCGGGTAAGGAAAGGGTGAATCAAACACCCGAAAACCCCGCCCATATGACCCAAAACTGGTCCCGCCAAATTCAGGTGACAGGTTCCCTTTAAGACGTGGTGCGGACCACCAGATCTGTGGTACTGGGGTGGCGGGGGATTTATTAGTAAATAATGCTTAGTTGTTTATTTTATAGCATTCACTAGCATAAAGAATATTTTGTGAAATCCCACAAAAACCCTTTGAATTTTATGTCTGTGTTGGGGATTTGGAGCTAAAAAAAGAAGTTTTTACTTCTCTAAAGATCAGAGAAATAATTAGCAGAGAATGTTTAGCCACATGGTGACCAGGAGGCGAATGTTCACGCTGAGTCTTTTTTATTTTGCATTCTTTTACAGTGAAAGTAAAAGTAGGTAGAGAAGATTGGAGACATTTACTGGAAACAGGGAACTTACTGGAAACAACACACAGCAGCAAATCGTCAGGAATCTCCAGCTAAGGCCTCTTCATTCAGCAATGTGAAAAGTTGTATCCAAAGGCAGATTGCAATGTAACGTGGCGCGGAGTGAGGTACTAGTCTTACACGCTCTGGCACGCTACATGAAAATGGAGGTCCTGGCTGGGGATGTGGACCCTCTTTAGGCAGGCATTGCTCATGGTAAGCTGTTGTCTCTCTTTAGGACACTCCCTTCTAGAGGTGGAACATCTGGAGGACTGGTCGGTTCTTTGCGCCGTTTCATGTCCTCTACAAACACAATGGGTCCTTCTCATGCTGGGACACTAGCCGTCATTTTAAAGGCCATGCTCGGCACCATCTTAAACCACATCATGGTTGCCAACTTCCATGTAACTCGAGTCATCTCTGCATTCCTCCGTTCTTTCTCTTCCGAGACTCGATCCTGCTAACTACACTAAACGTAACATGGCACAGTGCGGTAGCTGTGGGCGAGGTACTTTTCTTCCAAGCCCCGTCACGCTACAGGAAAATGAAGGTCCTGGTTGGGGATGTGAACCCTCTTTGGGCAGGCATTCCTCACTGTAAGCTGGTGTCTCTCTTTAGGACACTCCCTTCTAGAGGTGGAACCTCTGGAGGACTAGTCGGTTCTTTGCGCCCTTTCATGTCCTTCCTCTACACCCACAATGGATCCTTCTCATGCTGTGCCACTAACCATCATTTTAAAGTCCATGCTTGGCATCCTCTTAAACCACATCATGGTTGCCAACTTCCATGCAACTCGAGTCTTCTTCGCATCCCTTTGTTCTTTCTGTTGCAAGACTCGATCCTGGCGACTACACCAAACGTAACATGGCACAGGGCGGTAGCTGTGGGCAAGGTACTTGTCTTCCAAGCCCTGTCACTCTACAGGGAAATGAAGATCCTGACTCGATGTGTAGACTTTATCCGTGGGGGCACTACGACCATTGCAGACCACATGATGCCGTTTACCTTCCATTGACCTTGACTGGCCAAGACTTGATGTTGTAGAGTTCAATGAGGGAGACCACTCAAAATAAACTGTTTTACTAAACAATTACTTACGGGGATGTATGTACAGTAGATAGCGAGTACAGCACTTCGTGGTTGTTTCCCTTAGAACATATGACATTTTCATACACACTTCTTCCTGAGGTCGCCTCGTTCTCTGTTCTTAAGCCTCTCTCTCTAGCATCACCACCACGCTTCCCTAGTCCCCATCAACGGCACCACTAACCGGTAATCGAGAGTTCTATTTCTCAACCCGCTGTATCGCATCCTTTTCCTCTTAGAGGAGATACATGTGCCACTATGGCAAATACTTAGCTTCTCTGCTTGCCGACGCCTTAGAACTACCGCACCGAACACTCTCTCTCTTCGCCCCAATTTCCTTCTCAGAGCTGCTCCACCCTTTGACTGTCAGATAACTCTCTACCATCCCGCAATGCTTCTTGCCCCAGAACTCGTCTCAGGAGAATCACTCACTCCTTCTAAGGCCGGGGTCACACTAGACCGTAATACGGACGAGTGCTATGCGATAAAAAATCGCATAGCACTCGGCCCAATGTTAATCTATGGTGCAGCTCCCATCATCCGATATTTTCTCCACCGTATTTCGGATCCGAGGGAACTCGCAGCAGGCTGCGATTGTCAGCGTATCTCGGCCGAGACTCGCCAATGCAAGTCTATGGGTGCGAGAAAAAATCGGATTACACACGGACCATGTGTGTGCATTGCGAGAAATACGCAGCGGTGTTCTATAGAAAAGCCGGTAATTCAATTGCCGGCTTTGCATTTCTCCTTCACAAACCCGACAGGATATGAGACATGGTTTACATACAGTAAACCATCTCATATCCCCTTTTTTTTGCATATTCCACACTACTAATGTTAGTAGTGTGTATGTGCAAAATTTGGCCGCTGTAGCTGCTCAAATAAAGGGTTAAATGGCGGAAAAAATTGGCGTGGGCTCCCGCGCAATTTTCTCCGCCAGAGCGGTAAAGCCAGTGACTGAGGGCAGATATTAATAGCCAGGAGAGGGTCCATGGTTATTGGCCCCCCCGTGGCTAAAAACATCTGCCCCCAGCCACCCCAGAAAAGGCACATCTGGAAGATGCGCCTATTCTGGCACTTGGCCACTCTCTTCCCACTCCCTGTAGCGGTGGGCTATGGGGTAATGAAGGGTTAATGCCACCTTGCTATTGTAAGGTGACATTAAGCCAGATTAATAATGGAGAGGCGTCAATTATGTCACCTATCCATTATTAATCCAATTGTTTGAAAGGGTTAAAAAACACACACACACATGATTTAAAAGTATTTTAATGAAATAAACACAGCGGTTGTTTTAATATTTTATTGCTCTCTCAATCCATTTTCAGACCCTCGCTTGGCAAAACAATAAACACACAATATACATACCCTCTCTGATGAACTGTCACGTCCCACGAAGTAATCCATCTGAAGGGGTTAACTAATATTACAGGCAGAGCTGCGATAATCCACTCGCTCGTGCCTGTAATCCCCGGGTGCTGAAAGGAAAGCAGTGATGTGTACTTACATTCAGTCGCGGTGATGCGCCCCTGCTGGATGTTCTCATGAACTGCAGCCTGGGAACTTTTCCCCAGGCTCCAGGTCATATGAGGACATCCACCAGGGGGCGCATCACCGCGACTGAAGGAAATGTAGGTCAATGACCTATAGTTACCTTCAGTCGCGGTGATGCGCCCCCTGGTGGATGTCCTCATATGACCTGGAGCGTGGGAAAAAGTTCCCAGGCTGCAGTTCATGAGAACATCCAGCAGGGGCGCATCACCGCGACTGAATGTAAGTATAGATCACTGCTTTCCTTTCAGCACCCGGGGATTACAGGCACGAGCGAGTGGATTATCGCAGCTCTGCCTGTAATATTAGTTAACCCCTTCAGATGGATTACTTCGTGGGACGTGACAGTTCATCAGAGAGGGTATGTATATTGTGTGTTTATTGTTTTGCCAAGCGAGGGTCTGAAAATGGAATGAGAGAGCAATAAAATATTAAAACAACCGCTGTGTTTATTTCATTAAAATACTTTTAAATCATGTGTGTGTGTGTTTTTTAACCCTTTCAAACAATTGGATTAATAATGGATAGGTGACATAATTGACGCCTCTCCATTATTAATCTGGCTTAATGTCACCTTACAATAGCAAGGTGGCATTAACCCTTCATTACCCCATATCCCACCTCTACAGGGAGTGGGAAGAGAGTGGCCAAGTGCCAGAATAGGCGCATCTTCCAGATGTGCCTTTTCTGGGGTGGCTGGGGGCAGATGTTTTTAGCCACGGGGGGGCCAATAACCATGGACCCTCTCCTGGCTATTAATATCTGCCCTCAGTCACTGGCTTTACCACTCTGGCGGAGAAAATTGCGCGGGAGCCCACGCCAATTTTTTCCGCCATTTAACCCTTTATTTGAGCAGCTACAGCGGCCAAATTTTGCACATACACACTACCAACATTAGTAGTGTGGAATATGCAAAAAAAATGGGAATATGAGATGGTTTACTGTATGAAAACCATGTCTCATATCCTGTCGGGTTTGTGAAGGAGAAATGCAAAGCCGGCAATTGAATTACCGGCTTTTCACAGATATCGCGCTGAATGAAATATAAATACAGAATATATATATATGTGTCTCAATGACATATATATATATATATATATATATATATATATATATATATACATACTGTATATATGTTTTCCCGAACATTTGAGCACATAAATCCATTAGATGTCGGTTTTGCAAGCTTGCGAGAAAATCTCGGCATACGGATGCCATACGGATGTCACACGGATGTCACACGGATCATTTGATGCGAGGAAATTGCATCCTCGCACTGCACACGGATCACTGTTTTTGAAACATTTGTGCGATTCTCGGCCGTGAAAAACAGACCGTTTTTTTATACGTTAAGTGTGTCCCCGGCCTAACACTTTTCCTTGTCTCTACTCCAGATCACTCTATCTCTTGCATCGGTCTCTGCTCACTTCTAGGGACGTCCAATTCATGCAGCTCTGCTGAATAATCAGAACGTAGGCCTACTCTAATTGTAAGCTAGACCCTATCTGACTCGTGACAGGAACCTCACCACTGTCACTTCACTTTATCCCCTCCCACCCTGGACTAGTCCCAACAATTAACCCTATAGGCTACTTAGTCTTGGGTATAACAAAACCTATCACTATCAATACAGATTATTAATCATTTAAAGGTCATAATGTATTGCAACAACATACATGTCTTCAAGGGGGAAAATGGGCAACACCCCCACCTTCTTACAGTAGACTAGTGCATGATTTTTCTTGCTAGTTGTTTTCGTTAACCCCTTCCAACATTTTTAATTTTTTCACTTTCATTTTTTGTATTCCTTTCTTCCAAGAACCATAACTTTTTTTTTTCCAGCAGTAACACTGAGCCTTCTTCAAGTGTTCGAGCCAAACTGTTGCACACCTTGGGCATGGAAGAAGTATCTTTCTAAGCTTTATTGAAGGTCGTGCTGCATCCATTGTATTGGTCTACAAGCATGGCCGATAAATCATTAGCCAAGATTCCGGAACTGGAGGGTCAGCCGTGGCCAATCCTAATCACATTTATGAGGTTTCCAGACAGGTTTTATCACCAGAGATAATTAGGTTTATCCTCAATTAAGCATTGTAACCTCATTTATCCACAGAAACTCCACAATGGAGCGAACGGACGTCAATTCACCGATTCGGCGTGTCCCACTCCAGTGCAGTGGACAGATGGACCACGTGTGTGACCTGGAAATCTTCGGCACTGATTATGCAGCGCCCCAGAGTCCTGGTCGTTGCATTAATGTCATTCTTCCACCAGGGGGAGTGATATTACATCTGGAGGTAATAAAGGAGTTCATCTTTCCAGGTATCACAAACCAAACACCACACTTCACACTCCAATCCACCAGGGGGAGCTACGCTCCTATCTAGTAGGGCACTCCTCACAGAAGGTTAGTTAGAAAGTAAGAAAGTTAGAGAGACGCTGCCTGGGTTTGACCCAGTAAGTACCTGTCAGGCAGACAGGGGGAAAAGGAGGAACATCTGAGCTGCAGACAGAAGGTCCCTGTCAGGGGTGGGATCCTGACAGAGGCCTAGCGGGATAGAAAGCTACGGAGCTGCGCCTGCCCCACGTGCGGCAGCATCCTAAGAAAGGACACGAAGAGAACTGTGTTGTAGAGAGTGAGAAATGAAGTCACAGCACAAGGAGAAAACACCGGGAGGAGTTCTGCCCTGTAAAGGCTGCCTCCTTCTGAGGCGCGTAGCCGGTGGCCGGAACACAGAGGGAGTAATTGACTCTACGCTTTACTTCAGAGACCAGCAGGACAGTCAATTGCAAGTTGGCTGCCCGACCTAAATACCTAAGAAGACACAGTGGCAAATTGTGGGGGTCGGGGCGTCTCTAGGTTCCCTATAAACAAACCTCAGGCCATCAGTCAAATGGGTTTGTCCTATCCATACCATCTGGGGGACAGAGAGGAAGAAATAACATCTAGAACATCTACAAGAGTTGTGAGGACCTTACCGAGAAGCTCAGCAGGGAGGTACTACAACCCACAGGCGCTAGTAGGAAGGCTACTGATTTCCACCTGGATAAGGGAACTCTGGATTTGCCTTCGGACCGGCCGGACTCTGCCTACCCTGTGGTCCGTACCCTGGACTGTGGATGCTGAAGCTTCCAGTAAAGGTAAAGAGACTGCAACCTTGTGTCCTCGTTATTCATCGTGCCTTGCACCATCCACCATCATCACCTACATTTCTGGGAAGCCCTGGCTGGGGATACACTTCACCTGTGGGAAGGTATACCATCTTGCTGCCATAACATCACCCCAGCGGACCCCTAAGCAGCGTCGGTCAGCCTGACCGAATACCACAGGTGGCATCACGAACATCATACAAACTCTCCATTTATTGGACGCCCCTCAAAAGGGCCACAGACCGGGTCAGGCCACCGTGACATCCCCCGAACCGAAGGACCCGGTGCCGAGTTCCCCATTGCCCTTACACGTGGGGGCGCTCCAATTATTAATTAGAAAAATATAAGGAGAAAATGGAAAAATTACATAATGACGTAGTTAATTCAATTAAGTTTCTACCCTGGCTGCAGTATTTTATTTTATTTTTTTAAGCCTATTATCACCTTTCCCAGGTCCACCAGCAAGACCCTGCATCTGGTGTTGGCTATGGCGCTGACGTCACTTCGACAGAAGTATGAGTCTTAAAAAAAAAAACATTGGGCAGTGTAAAAAGTGATTTGTATACAGACAGTAAACAGAAGTTTCATCCCCAGAGTCCAGCGGTGACGGTTTTACACCACTACATCCGACGCTCGACATTGTGCTTGGTGATGTAAGGCTGCTTGGCCATGAAGACTCGTATAATAAAATAATAATAAAATCATGGCTTTTGAAAGAAAAATGGAAAAATAAAAAGTTAACATTTATTTATTTTTGTTCCGAGAAATTTTAAATTTAGGGATGACGGAAAAAGTGGAAATAATGAAAGCAAAAGAGAAAAATAAAGGGTCAGAAAACAGTTAAAGAAACCAGTCTCTAATCGCCTTTGCATATGAATTTTCCACATTGCTGAGCACTCAAGGGTTTTAATCTGAGAGATTCACATGTTTGTGACATCTGTGCTATTTCCAGTAGACTCCTAGTTTCCAGGAAATGTCTACGTGCTTCTCTAACGGCTTTCACTTTCATTGTGAGTAGGAGAAAAAAAGCAAAAAAACCCTGAACCCTCGTCCCCCTGATTATAACATCCTTGCTCGCTACAAGGTCTGAAATTGTTTGCGGATTATTTCTCTAATTTTTAAAGAAGTCAGAACTTCTTTTTTTTTTTTCTAAAATTCCCTGGTCATAAAATGAAAAGAGTTATTATGGGATTTGTCAAAAATGTTATAAAGCATTACTGAGCCTCAAATCGTTCACCGCTCCAGCACCACTGCTCTGGTGGTCTGTGCCAGTAGCCAATCTCTAGCTTTAGTGGCCATGTGCTGTGCATGTGCAAGAGGTCCTTGAAAAACATGGCTGCTTTTCTCCAAAAATACCACCACGTCGTGTTCATGCTGCAGCTCAGCCCCCTTCCCTTCATTGGAGCCAAGCTGCACTATCACACAAGGACAGGGGTGGCGCTGTGTTTATTACATTCTGGACAATCCTCTGGAAGCTCACGGTGCATGACATGTGACCCCATTGCCTCCCGCGATGTATAACATCCGGCCCCATCACCTCCAGTGTATAACATCCTGCCCGATCGCCTCCAGTGTATAACATCCGCCCCCATCATCTCCAGTGTATAACATCCGGCCCCATCGTCTCCAGTATATAACATCCGGCCCCATCGCCTCCAGTGTAAAACATCTGACTCCATCGCCTCCAGTGTATAACTTCCGGCCCCATCGTCTCCAGTGTATAACATCCGGCCCCATCGCCTCCAGTGTATAACATCCGGCCCCATCGCCTCCAGTGTATAACATCCGGCCCCATCACCTCCAGTGTATAACTTCCGGCCCCATCGCCTCCCGTGTATAACATCCGGCCCCATCGTCTCCAGTGTATAACATCCGGCCCCATCGCCTCCAGTGTATAACATCTGACCCCATCACCTCCAGTGTATAACATCCGGTCCCCTCGCCTCCAGTGTATAACATCCACCCATCGCCTCCGGTGTATAGTATAACATCCGGCCCCATCGCCTCCAGTGTATAACATCCGGTCCCATCACCTCCAGTGTATAACATCTGGCCCCATCACATCCAGTGTATAACATCTGGCCCCATCACCTCCAGTGTATAACATCTGGCCCCATCACATCCAGTGTATAACATCCGGCCCCATCACATCCAGTGTATAACATCCGGCCCCATCACCTCCAGTATATAACATCCGGCCTCATCGCATCAAGTGTATAACATCCGACCACTTGCCCCCTCGGGTGTATAACATCCGGGCCATCGCCCCCCAGTGTATAACATCTGGTCCCTCACTGCCCTCCTGGTGTATAATATCTGGCCCCTCACCGCCCCCCTGGTGTATAACATCTTTGCCCTTTCCCCAAGTGTATAATATCTGCCATACAATGTATAACATCCAGCCCCACTTCCACAATGTATATTATATCTGGCCCCTTGGTGTATAACCTCTGGCCCCCGTCATTCCTTTACTAACATGTGACAGAGCGGCTGGTGATGTAGAGCTCACTGATACAAGTGCGATCCTGTAATAGGAGCCACTGGGTCCAAGTCCGTTCATGACATTTCTTCCTTCTAAATCTTCCCGCTTCACCTGTGAGTGATATATTATTGAGAAATGGAAGAAACCACAGCAACTCAGCCAAGAAGTGGAGACCCCATAACATTACAGAGTGAGGGGCTGATTAGCAGAGGGCTGAAAAGATCAATGCTTTACTTACTCTATAATTGCAGATTTAAGACTTCCTGTTATGATCCGGTGACCTTGGAGCCGCATGAAACTTTCTCTGGAGTGGGTGGAAACTGTACTGACCGCAGATCCTGAACTAACACCGCAACTAGAAGTAGCCGTGGGGTGTGCCTAACAAACCCTAGACACCTCGACACAGCCGGAGGACTAAATACCCCTATAGATAGAAATAGGAATACTACCTTGCCTCAGAGCAGAACCCCAAAGGATAGGCAGCCCCCACAAATATTGACTGTGAGTAGGAGAATAAAAGACACACGCAGGCAGAAAACAAGATTTAGCAAAAGAGGCCACTCTAGCTAAATAGGAAAGGATAGGACAGAATACTAGGCGGTCAGTATTAAAACCCTTCACAAAATATGCACAGCAGATAATACAAAAACTTCCACAATCTAACTAAAGACGTGGAGTGAATATCTGCAACCCCAGAGAATCCAACACAGACTGAGAAAATACTGACACAATCTAAGCTGGACAAGAAAACACAAAAGAATAGCACTGAATTGTGAAGCACACAGCATGTGTGCTGTAGCGCCCCCACTGCCGCAGGGCCGAGGGGTACCCGGTACCGGGCCTCTGAGTCTCTGCTCTGGGGTTGTCACGGTGGCTAGACCCGGTCCGTGACCCTGCTGAGGGGCGTACAATAATAGATGTGGATGGTGGTGGAGGTGCGGTGCAGTAAATAACGAAGACACCAGGTTGCAGTCTCTTTACCTCTTTACTGAAGGCTTCGAGTTAGCCAATCCAGAGCACTGTTAACCGGGCTGTCTGAGACCGGACGGTCCAAAGGCACATTAGGAGTTCCCCTTGATAGGTGAGAATCAGCGTCTACCTGCTAGCGCCTATGTGTTGTAGTCCTTCCCTGCTGAGCACCCCGGGATAGTCCTCACAACTGATGCTGTCTGTCTCTGATGTTCGTTCTCTCCGTCCCCCAGATGATATGGCTAGGACGCACCCGTATGACGGGGTAGGCCTGGAGTTCTTCCGGGACTCTAGAGTCGCCCCTCTCCCACAGCTGCCTCCGTTGTCTGCTTAGGTGTTTAAGTGAGACAGCCAACCTATAATTGGCTATCCTACCGTGGTTTGAAGTATTGCTTAAAGTCTCTTACTTTCTCGGCGTTCCGGCCACCGACTGTTTGCGCCTCAGAAGGATGTTGCCTCGATCTTTCAGCACGACTCCTTCTGGTCCTATTGTCTCCTTGCTGTATTCCCTTTGCTCACTTGTTGCGTTGTTCTCTTAGGAGTCTGCCAGGATCCCATCCCTGACAGGTCCTCTCTCTAGCACTTCCCAGTTACTTCTCTCTGTCTTCCTGTCCAACCCCCAGTTTTACCAGAGTGTGAGGAGTGGCCTACTAGATAGAACCACTCCCCCTGGTGGCCGGAGTGTGAAGTGTAATGTGAGTGTTACCTGATCAGGTGAACTCCTTTAGTGCAATCAGACGTAACATCACTCCCCTTAGCGGCAGAGCGACGTTACTGCAACGACCAGGACTCTGGGGCGCTGCACTCCCCCCTGGTTAAATCCAGTACTCCCGGACTGGGAAAATAAGAACAACAATACATGTTAACAGGAAAACACACAACATTTTAAAAGATTATACACAATTAAACATAACATTGCTTCCCTCTAGGGGAGGTGAGGACTCTTGAACGTTGCGAAAGTTAGGTCATGCACAGTTTATGACTCTCAGTTCAGTGGTTGAAACAGCGGGGACCCCGGGTAAACAAAGGGGTCCCCTTTTAGAAGTTTTTGGAGCAATTCACTGTCCATTACCCCGTTGTCCATTTTTAAAACCTGTAACAGAAGATATGCACACAAACATTTTCAACTAAATAGCAGCCCTCATTAATACCTCCAAGTTTTGTAGCGGAGTGGAGTTTGATTCTGAGTGCTGCGTGTGGACCTTCGCAGCGCAGTGGTCGCTATTGACCTAACAGGGCCCGCTATGCTTGCTACCGCTGGTGTAGTGCACTGTTTTCTGGCTACACTTCTAGTGAGTCTGGGTAGCACTGGCAGGCTAGAGCTCTCAGGGCTGCTGCTACCAACAGTGGGTATGACAGATTCGCCGATAGCAGAGGGAGGACTTGCCGGTTCAACGGTTGGCATGGCATCTTCAGATCGGATCTGCTGAGCTGGCTGAGGGTGCGGGGCCAGATGATCTGGTACCACCATTGTTTCTGGTCGGTCCGGCTGTTGGAACGTTAGAACAGGTACCACGATGGCCTGATGTATTTGAGTCCAGGACTGGGGAAAGTCACCAAGGACAGTGTGGATCATCTTCTCCTTTTCTTCAGGTGGGGAGATTCCTGGAGCCGTTTCCCTCTCTCTCAACTTATCAGGGCAGACCTTAAGGTGATCCCTGGATATCGCCGTTGAGGTCTCCCCTCCGTCCTTGCTGATGAGACAGACCTTCGTGTTGTCGAAATCGGATGGCAGGATGGTATACGGTTCCGCTTCCCATTGGTCATCGAGCTTGTGTAGTCTCCTCTTTCGTTTGAGTACTTGCTCACCAGGTGACAGGGGAATCGCAGGAGCGTGCTGGTTGTAGTCCCTTTCTTGTTTTTGCCTAGCCTGGGCGAGACTTCTCTCTACGCACTTCTGTACCTTGCGCTACCTTTGCTGCCTTTCTACATCCCAGTCTGCATCCGGTGAGGTATCTTCGGGGACTAGGACCCCCATGTCCAGATCAACGGGTAACTGGCTAGACCATCCTCGCATTAGGTACGCTGGAGTGCAGTTGGTAGAATTTACTGGGATGTGATTGTATATATCCACCAAGTCAGGCAACTTTGTCGGCCACAGGTTCCGTTCCTCTACGGGCAAGGTCTTCAATAAGTCAATCACCACTTGGTTCATCTTTTCGCACATCCCATTGGTTTGAGGATGGTACGGTGTGGTTCTGATCTTCTTACACCCGTACAGTTGGCAGAACTCTTGGAACACTTCTGCTTCGAAGGCTGGTCCCTGATCGGTCAGTACCTTCTCCGGGTAGCCATGGGGCCTACAAAAGTACTGCTGGAAGGCCTTGGCGGCAGTCCTGGCCATTAGATCCTTGACATGTACAACCACCAAAACTCTGGAGTAGTGATCTACGATGGTAAGAGCGTAGATATAGCCTGACCGGCTAGGTGTCAGCTTCACATGATCCAGCGCGACCAGTTCGAGCGGCCGTTTGGTGATGATAGGCCGCAGGGGAGCCCGTTGGCTGTCACGGTCCTTCCGGCGTAGGCTATGCAGCGCCCCAGAGTCCTGGTCGTTGCAGTACTGTGGCTCCGCCACTAAGGGGAGCTATGGTGCGTCTGATGGCACTGAAAGAGTTCATCTGATCAGGTATCACAGACACCAATACATTTCACAGTCGGGCCTCCGGGGGGAGCTAAGGGTTCTATTCATTAGGCCACTCCCCACCATAGTGGGTAAACTGGGGGTCAGGCAGGAAGTTAGAGGAGAAAGCTGACTGGGTTGGAACCAGGCAACACCTTGTGGCAGAGGGTGTTGTGGGGGAAGATACAGTAGGGTCTCTGTCAGGGGTGGGATCCTGACAGAGGCTTGGCAACTTGAACGAACGTAACGGGACCGTGCCTGCTCAGCATAGCGGCGGTGCCCAAGGAAGGATTAGAAGCGAGATAGATTGTGCTGAGTGAGAAACGAGATCACGCAAAAGGAGAAATACCAGTAGGAGTCGTGCTGTAAGACCGAAGCAACATCCTACTGAGGCGCACTACCGGTGGCCGGAACGCCGAGGGAGTATCATAACATTCAGCTTCAAGCAATACTCCAAACAGCGGCAGGACAGTCAGTTTAAGGCGGGCTGTCTAACTTAAATCACCTATGCAGTCTTGGGGGGCAACTTGTGGAGAGGGGCGACTCTAGGGTCCCGGAAGAGCTCCGAGCCTACCCGTCAAATGGGTGCCGTTCCAACCAGAACATCAGGGAGGGACGGAGGATTAGCAGAACATCATCTAATCGAGTTGTGAGGGAACTTAAGAAACAGACACAACAGTTGTGGGGACTTTCTGTAAGCACAGCAGGGAAGGACCACAACACATAGCGCTAGAAGGAAGGCACCGATTTCCACCTGTGAAGAGAACTCTGGAGGTGCCATTGGACCGGCCGGACTTGCGCAGCCTGGTGAACCGTGTTCTGGACTGAGGACCCAGAGACCTTCAGTAAAGAGGTAAAGAGACTGCAACCTGGTGTCCTCGTTATTTAATGCACCGCACTACTACAGCACCACCACCATCACCCCATCACAGCATTCATTGTGCGCCCCTCGGCAGGGTCACGGACTGGGCCTAGCCACCGTGACAACCCCAGAGCAGAGACTCACAGGCCCGGTACCGGGTACCCCTCGGCCCTGCGGCGGTGGGGGCGCTCCAACTTGGCGTCACGAACAGGATTTACTTAAGCCTGAAGAATCAGGTCATGTGTGCCTTGGAACTGTGATTTGTTGTGCTTGGACTGTACTTTATTGCAAAGACTGTGCTGTGCCATTTACCGCCAAAATCCGCCGCCATTATAGCGCTGAGGAGAGCGCAGAAGAAGAGGGGCGTGGAGTGGGCGTAGGCAAGCTGGAGAGCGCGAACAACAATGGCCGCCCAGTCTAAATATTTCTGTGTCCTGAGGACGTGTCCGTCAACAGCTGAGGTCCGCCTCCTGATCCTGTTTGGAGGGTGGAGACCATGGAGACGGGGCCGCCCACGAAAGAGACCGCGGGAAGAGGACACTGGAGAAGGAGAAAAGATGGCGACACCGGGAACACCGCGTGGGACTGACCCGATTCAGCCTGAGGCTGCGCCACTCGACACAGCCCCAGATGCGCCAACGTTGCGGGGACTGACCCTCACGGAGTCACCGATGGACCGACCCCCCTTGCCACCGTCTGAGGAGTGTGTAGCTGCAGCCGAGGCCCGCCGGATAGCACGCTGCTTGGAGGCTGATGCCCGCGTGCTTGCTCGGCTGGGCCAGCCTACGGAGGTCCGTTTGTCTCTGGTGTCCCCTGCTCCTCCCAACCCGGCCACGGCTGAAAGTGCGCTGCAGACGCAGGGCCTGAAGATCATGCCCGAGGCCGAACACCTGCGGCGCTTGGTGGCTGCATGGCGAGACCGACCACACCCGGCAACCCAGGTTGATCTGACCAACGTTGCAGAGGTCCCATCGTCCCACTGGGGTGTAGTGGTCTCCTTCAACCCCCGACATGGAAGAGGGGTTATACAGGAGATCGGGGAGCCGCTACAAGTCCACGTGGACCGAGAGGAGGTAGAGCCCTGCGGAGGAAGATTCGCTCGCGACCTGGAGCCAGGTGATGCTGTGACCTACACCAGGTGGAGGAGAGCAACAGGCGAAGCTGGCTGGATGACGCGGGGTGTTCAGCGGTGCGTCGCGCTCCAGGCCGCCGCTGCAACGTCTGAAGATGAACCTCCCGCCGAAAAGGCCACGGAACCTGACCCTGCGGAGCAGCGGGGAACCCGGACCCACCATGTACCTTGGGGGCGTGCCGGATCCTCAGCGAAAAGAGCATCGCGGCGAGGGATCCTGTCGTTGCTGGGACCAGAACCGCTCCCTGGATCGGCAGCGCGACCCGTTGGTCTGGTGAGGCCCGGAAGGAAACCACCTTCTATACCGAAGAATGAGTAAGCATAATTGCTTTATCAATATATGTAAATAGTTCCTTAACTGTTTGTTGATTTCTGATTTTGCTAAAACCCGTCCAGGGTTAACTCTTAAGGGGATCCTTTTTGTTGACCCGGGATCCCTATTGTTTTGTTTGATTTTTCTAAAGTTTTTGCACAAAGTTTCCAGAACTGCCGCAATCATGAACAGTGCATGATACAAACTTTTTGTACATAGTTTGCACCTTATTAAAGGTGCTCCCTACTGGTTTTACTTAAAGAAGGACTCTTTGTGAAGATACCACACTGGAACCTTTGCTGAGTATGGACTGGTAGCTGGAGAAGGCGTGCTACCTCATAGAGACTTGGTCCCCTCTTAAAGGGGATGTTCATTTGTCACACTTAAACGGTGATATTGCTTTAAGACAGGTAGCAATAATGTTTTGACGAAAGAAAGTGATGATAATGTTTACATGAGCAAGTTATATGTATTCAACTAGTTAATTGTGAAGAAATCCTGATGATGTTCCCTGAAAGAAAGTGAAAGATGGAAGAGAGTTTCATGTTCTATAGGGAAATGCTTGATAATGTTGATAGACGATGGGGATAGAAGGTGAACCCTGAGTCCTCCTAGGAGCCATATAGAAACGGCTCGGTGCTCTTAAACTGAAAGTAATGTTATGTTCTATACCGTGTATAGTAGTTGAAAAGGCAGTAGGCCCGGGCTGAACGGGGCGGTCCTGTAATAGAAAGGAGAGGCAGTAGGTCTGGTGCCGTTAGGACAGGCGGTCCTGCAGATTTAAAGAGGGAGAATGAAAAAGTTAAATTGCCTTATAATGTGATTATAAGAAGGTATTTAGTGGATACAGAGTGTATGTCCTTAAAGGCAATGTTAAATTATTGTTCCACAATTTTTGCACTTAGTAGAATACCCGGTTGGGTAAGAAAAGTTAATTGTAGCATGTTGCTATGATATCTAACCATGTTTGTAACGTTCAAGTGTCCTCACCTCCCATAAAGGGAAGCTCTGTTTAAATATGCTTATTGTTATTGCACTCAACAAAACTGTATGTCTTTTTGCTAACTTGTATTGTTGTTTTCTTCCCAGTCCCGGAGTACTGTGTTTAACCAGGGGGGAGTGCAGCGCCCCAGAGTCCTGGTCGTTGCAGTACTGTGGCTCCGCCACTAAGGGGAGCTATGGTGCGTCTGATGGCACTGAAAGAGTTCATCTGATCAGGTATCACAGACACCAATACATTTCACAGTCGGGCCTCCGGGGGGAGCTAAGGGTTCTATTCATTAGGCCACTCCCCACCATAGTGGGTAAACTGGGGGTCAGGCAGGAAGTTAGAGGAGAAAGCTGACTGGGTTGGAACCAGGCAACACCTTGTGGCAGAGGGTGTTGTGGGGGAAGATACAGTAGGGTCTCTGTCAGGGGTGGGATCCTGACAGAGGCTTGGCAACTTGAACGAACGTAACGGGACCGTTCCTGCTCAGCATAGCGGCGGTGCCCAAGGAAGGATTAGAAGCGAGATAGATTGTGCTGAGTGAGAAACGAGATCACGCAAAAGGAGAAATACCAGTAGGAGTCGTGCTGTAAGACCGAAGCAACATCCTACTGAGGCGCACTACCGGTGGCCGGAACGCCGAGGGAGTATCATAACATTCAGCTTCAAGCAATACTCCAAACAGCGGCAGGACAGTCAGTTTAAGGCAGGCTGTCTAACTTAAATCACCTATGCAGTCTTGGGGGGCAACTTGTGGAGAGGGGCGACTCTAGGGTCCCAGAAGAGCTCCGAGCCTACCCGTCAAACGGGTGCCGTTCCAACCAGAACATCAGGGAGGGACGGAGGATTAGCAGAACATCATCTAATCGAGTTGTGAGGGAACTTAAGAAACAGACACAACAGTTGTGGGGACTTTCTGTAAGCACAGCAGGGAAGGACCACAACACATAGCGCTAGAAGGAAGGCACCGATTTCCACCTGTGAAGAGAACTCTGGAGGTGCCATTGGCCCGGCCGGACTTGCGCAGCCTGGTGAACCGTGTTCTGGACTGAGGACCCAGAGACCTTCAGTAAAGAGGTAAAGAGACTGCAACCTGGTGTCCTCGTTATTTAATGCACCGCACTACTACAGCACCACCACCATCACCCCGTCACAGCATTCATTGTGCGCCCCTCGGCAGGGTCACGGACTGGGCCTAGCCACCGTGACAACCCCAGAGCAGAGACTCACAGGCCCGGTACCGGGTACCCCTCGGCCCTGCGGCGGTGGGGGCGCTCCAGCTACATGGATCGCACTCCCGACACCACTTCTCAATGGCTCTCTTCATGCCAATCCAATAGAACCTCCCCCGGAGCAGCCTCTCTAGCTTCCTCCATCCGAAGTGTCCGGCTCCATCGTGGTAGGCTCCCAGAACCATGGGCGCATCCCGCCTCGGTACCACTATCTGCCACACCAATTCATGAGTACGTGGGTCGATGCTCCTCCGGCACAGCTTGCCCTCATGGATAAACAGTTTGCTTCTCCCCCGCCACAGCTGTTGGGTCTCCTGTGGATCATCTGGGCCGGGATGCAACCCTGCCTGCGTCAAGAGCTCTTTCACCCGACGGACCGCGGGGTCACCATCCTGGGTTTCCACCCACCCGTGGTGGGGCAGGGGGTTCAGCGTGGCACCCGGTTGGTTTTTGTGCCTGTTCCTCACATGATGGGAGTTCTGAGTGGCTTTAGGGTGATGGAATGCAGGTAGCTCCACCTCTTCAAGTGCCTCCGGGTCTTCCTCTGCTTCTGGCAAATTGGGCATTCGAGACAAGGCATCAGCATTTGCATTCTTGTGTCCTGCCCGGTACTTGATGGTGAAGTTGTAGTTGGACAGCCGGGCCATCCACCGCTGTTCCAAGGCCCCGAGCTTGGCGGTGTCCAGATGTGTTAACGGATTGTTATCCGTGAAGACAGTGAACTTCGCTGAGGCCAGGTAGTGTTTGAACCTCTCTGTCACGGCCCAGACGATGGCAAGGAATTCCAGCTTAAAGGAACTGTAGTTGTCAGGGTTCCTTTCCGTGGGACGAAGTTTCCTGCTGGCGTAAGCGATTACCCTCTCCTTGCCCTTCTGGACCTGGGACAGCACGGCTCCCAATCCTACATTGCTGGCATCCGTGTACAGCACAAACGGATGGTCGTATTTGGGGTAGGCCAGTACCTCTTCTCCCGTCAGTGCCGACTTCAAGCAAGTGAAGGACCCTTCCAGCCCCTCGTTCCAATCAAATGGGGTGTTCTTCCCCTTGGTCTTCTTTGATTGCCCCACCAACAGGTCTTGCAAGGGCGCGGCCTTCTTGGTGAAGTCCTTAATGAACCTCCGGTAATAGCCTACCAGCCCGAGGAATTGCCGGACTTCGTGGAGGTTACTGGGCTTCGGCCAATCCTGGATCACCGTGACCTTGTCGGGGTCTGGAGCCACTCCTTCAGCGCTCACCACATGGCCCAGGTACTGCACTTTAGGTTTCAGCAGATGACATTTGGACGGTTTCACCTTTAAGCCAAAGTTGGACAGGGCTTCAAACACCTCAGCCAGGTGTTTCAAATGGTCTTCGTAGGTCTTAGAGAAGACAATGACATCATCCAAATACAGCAGCACAGTTTCAAAGTTCTTGTTCCCCAGACAGCACTCCATCATCCTCTGGAACGTCCCCGGGGCATTGCACAATCCAAAGGGCATGTAGTTGAATTCGCAGAGACCCATCGGTGCAGGGCCGGACTGGGACTAAAATTCAGCCCTGGCATTTGAAGTTACACAGGCCCACTTGTCACATGGTGACTGCATAATATCTTTGTACACTTGTAGGCAGGGCCGGTTTTAGGCAAAGTGGGGCCCTAGGCAAAGTTTAAAATGGGGCCCCAAAAGCTAACATATTCCACATCACACAGAAGCCTTTCTGTTGTATTTACGTGCGCTGAGTTCAGGCCGCTCAATGAGTTTGATCGACAATACGGAAGTTGTTCAACGCTTGTTTCCCGGCCTCTTTCCACCAGCTGAGGAATAATGATGGGACAGAACGATCACTAATAGATCACTAACAGATCACCATACAGTATCATGTTTTCAGCAGCACATCTACAGTTTACATTGGCAATGTGCTGCTGACAACAAGGCTTTTTGTTCCAGCAAAAACAATCTGAATATGCAGCATTTTACTTGTTTAGTAAAATACACCCCATAGTCCTCCATATATTATAATGTGCTCCATAGTCCTCCATATAGTATAATACACTCCCTATAGTCCTCCATATTTTAAAATACACTGCTCAGTCCTCAACATAGTATAATACACTCCTCATAGTCCTCCATATAGCATAATACACTCCTCATAGTGCTCCATATAGTATAATGCACCGCCACAGTCATCCATGTAGTACAATTCACTTCCCATAGTATAATGCACCCCATAGTTCTTCATATAGTATAACGTATTCCCCATAGTCCTCGATACAGTATCATGCAGCCCACATATAGTATAATGCAGCCACCCCAGAGTATAATACACCAACCACAGAGTATAATGCAGCCACCCCAGAGTATAATGCAGCCACCCCAGAGTATGTAACCCCCATAGAATATAATACAGCCCACCTCCCCATAACATATAATGTAGCCCCCCATAGAATATAATGCAGCCCCCCATGGTATAGAATATAATATACTCCCCATAGTATATAGCAAAGCCCGCATATTATATAGCACAAACCGCATAGTATACAGCACAGCCTGCATACTATAGCACAGCCTGTGTAGTAGATAACACAGCCCACAGAGCAGTATTCAGCACAGACCACACAGTAGTATACAGCACAGACCACACAGTAGTATACAGCACAGCCCACGTAGAAGTATACAGCACAGTCCACACAGTAGTATACAGCACAGCCCACAGAGTAATATATACAGCACAGCCCACAAAGTAATATATACAGCACAGCCCACAAAGTAATATATACAGCACAGCCCACAAAGTAATATATACAGCACAGCCCACAGAGTAATATATACAGCACAGCCCACAGAGTAATATATACAGCACAGCCCACAGAGTAATATATACAGCACAGCCCACAGAGTACTATATACAGCACAGCCCACAGAGTACTATATATAGCACAGCCCAGAGAGTACTACATACAGCACAGCCCACAGTGTACTATATATAGCACATAGCACACAGTAGTATACAGCACAGAACACAGCCCACAGAGAACTATATACAGCCCACAGTAGTATACAGCACAGAGCACAGCCCACAGAGAACTATATACAGCCCACAGTGGTATACAGCACAGAGCACAGCCCAGAGAACTATATACAGCCCACAGTAGTATACAGCACAGAGCACAGCCCAGAGAACTATATACAGCCCACAGTAGTATACAGCACAGAGCACAGCCCACAGCCCACAGAGAACTATATACAGCCCACAGTAGTATACAGCACAGAGCACAGCCCACAGAGAACTATATACAGCCCACAGTGGTATACAGCACAGAGCACAGCCCACAGAGAACTATATACAGCCCACAGTGGTATACAGCACAGAGCACAGCCCACAGAGAACTATATACAGCCCACAGTGGTATACAGCACAGAGCACAGCCCACAGAGAACTATATACAGCCCACAGTGGTATACAGCACAGAGCACAGCCCACAGAGAACTATATACAGCCCACAGTGGTATACAGCACAGAGCACAGCCCACAGAGAACTATATACAGCCTGTTATGACCCCAATGGCGAGGGTCTCAGAGGAACGTGGAAGTCTGCAGAATACAAAAATCCAGCTCATAGGGCAGTGGTAACTGGGTTGACCATATATCTACTCCTAACGCCAACACTAGAAGTAGCTGGGGATCATTCCTACGTTGATTCTAGATGACACGCGCCAGCCGGAGAATCTAGCTACCCCTAGTAGAGGAAAACAAAGACCTTTCTTGCCTCCAGAGAAGGGGACCCCAAAGCTGGATAGAAGCCCCCCACAAATAATGACGGTGAGGTAAGAGGAAATGACAAACACAGAAATGAACCAGGTTTAGCACAGAGAGGCCCGCTTACTGATAGCAGAATAAAGAAAGGTAACTTATATGGTCAACAAAAACCCTATCAAAATCCACACTGGAAATTCAAGAACCCCCGAACCGTCTAACGGTCCGGGGGGAGAACACCAGCCCCCCTAGAGCTTCCAGCAAAGGTCAGGATATAGATTTGGAACAAGCTGGACAAAAATACAAAACCAAAACAAATAGCAAAAAGCAAAAGGCAGACTTAGCTGATATAACTGGAACCAGGATCAGTAGACAAGAGCACAGCAGACTAGCTCTGATAACTACGTTGCCAGGCATTGAACTGAAGGTCCAGGGAGCTTATATAGCAACACCCCTAACTAACAACCCAGGTGCGGATAAAAGGAATGACAGAAAAACCAGAGTCAAAAAACTAGTAACCACTAGAGGGAGCAAAAAGCAAATTCACAACAGTACCAACCCCCTTAGTGAGGGGTCACCGAACCCTCACCACGACCACCAGGGCGATCAGGATGAGCGGCATGAAAGGCACGAACTAAATCGGCCGCATGAACATCAGAGGCGACCACCCAGGAATTATCCTCCTGACCATAGCCCTTCCACTTGACCAGGTACTGAAGCCTCCGCCTGGAGAGGCGAGAATCCAAGATCTTCTCCACCACGTACTCCAACTCACCCTCAACCAACACCGGAGCAGGAGGCTCAGCAGAAGGAACTACAGGCACAATGTACCGCCGCAACAAGGACCTATGAAATACATTGTGAATAGCAAACGACACAGGAAGATCCAGACGAAAAGATACAGGATTAAGGATTTCCAATATCTTGTAAGGCCCAATAAAACGAGGTTTAAATTTGGGAGAGGAGACCTTCATAGGAACAAAGCGGGAAGAAAGCCATACCAAATCCCCAACGCGTAGTCGGGGACCCACACCGCGACGGCGGTTGGCAAAGCGCTGAGCCTTCTCCTGTGACAACTTCAAGTTGTCCACCACATGATTCCAGATCTGCTGCAACCTATCCACCACAGAATCCACCCCGGGACAGTCAGAAGGCTCCACATGACCCGAAGAAAAGCGAGGATGGAAACCAGAGTTGCAGAAAAAAGGCGAAACCAAGGTGGCG
Source organism: Ranitomeya variabilis (assembly GCF_051348905.1). Lineage (NCBI taxonomy): Eukaryota > Metazoa > Chordata > Amphibia > Anura > Dendrobatidae > Ranitomeya > Ranitomeya variabilis. The sequence continues at coordinate 217,475,759 of NC_135235.1, forward strand.
GAACTAGCCCGATTATTAAGGGCAAACTCAGCCAACGGCAAGAATGTCACCCAATCGTCCTGATCAGCAGAGACAAAACACCTCAAATAAGCCTCCAAAGTCTGATTGGTTCGCTCCGTCTGTCCATTAGTCTGAGGATGGAAAGCAGACGAAAACGACAAATCAATGCCCATCCTACTACAAAAGGATCGCCAGAACCTGGAAACGAACTGGGATCCTCTGTCTGACACAATATTCTCAGGTGTGCCGTGCAAACGAACCACGTTCTGGAAAAACACAGGAACCAGATCGGAAGAGGAAGGCAGCTTAGGCAAAGGAACCAAATGGACCATCTTGGAGAAGCGATCACATATCACCCAGATAACGGACATGCCCTGAGATAGCGGAAGATCAGAAATGAAATCCATGGAGATATGTGTCCAAGGTCTCTTCGGGACAGGCAAGGGCAAGAGCAAACCGCTGGCACGAGAACAGCAAGGCTTAGCTCGAGCACAAGTCCCACAGGACTGCACAAATGACCGCACATCCCTTGACAAGGAAGGCCACCAAAAGGACCTGGCCACCAGATCTCTGGTGCCAAAAATTCCCGGGTGACCTGCCAACACCGAGGAATGAACCTCGGAAATGACTCTGCTGGTCCACTTATCCGGGACAAACAGTCTGTCAGGTGGACAAGACTCAGGCCTATCAGCCTGAAATCTCTGCAACACACGTCGCAGATCCGGAGAAATAGCTGACAAGATAACTCCATCTTTAAGAATACCAACAGGATCAGTGACTCCAGGAGCATCAGGCACAAAGCTCCTAGAAAGAGCATCGGCCTTCACATTCTTTGAACCTGGTAAATACGAGACAACAAAATCAAAGCGGGAGAAAAACAATGACCAGCGGGCCTGTCTCGGATTAAGGCGTTTAGCAGACTCGAGATACATCAGATTTTTGTGATCAGTCAAGACCACCACACGATGCTTAGCACCCTCGAGCCAATGACGCCACTCCTCAAATGCCCATTTCATGGCCAACAACTCCCGATTGCCCACATCATAATTTCGCTCGGCAGGCGAAAACTTCCTAGAGAAAAAGGCACAAGGTTTCATAACAGAGCAACCAGGGCCTCTCTGCGACAAAACGGCCCCTGCCCCAATCTCCGAAGCATCCACCTCAACCTGAAAGGGAAGTGAGACGTCAGGCTGGCACAAAACAGGCGCCGAAGTAAACCGGCGTTTCAACTCCTGGAAAGCCTCCACGGCAGCAGGAGCCCAGTTAGCTACATCGGAGCCCTTCTTGGTCATATCCGTCAAAGGTTTCACAATGCTAGAAAAATTAGCGATAAAACGACGGTAGAAGTTAGCGAAGCCCAAGAACTTCTGAAGACTCTTAACTGACGAGGGCTGAGTCCAATCAAGAATAGCTCGGACCTTGACTGGGTCCATCTCCACAGCAGAAGGGGAAAAAATGAACCCCAAAAAGGGAACCTTCTGTACACCAAAGAGACACTTTGAGCCCTTGACAAACAAAGAATTTTCACGCAAAATTTTAAAGACCAACCTGACCTGCTCCACATGCGAATCCCAATTATCAGAAAAAACCAAAATATCATCCAGATAAACAATCAAAAATTTATCCAGATACTTCCGGAAAATGTCATGCATAAAGGACTGAAAAACTGAAGGCGCATTGGAGAGCCCAAAAGGCATCACTAAGTACTCAAAATGACCTTCGGGCGTATTGAATGCGGTTTTCCATTCATCACCTTGCTTAATGCGCACAAGGTTGTACGCACCACGAAGGTCTATCTTGGTGAACCACTTGGCACCCTTAATCCGGGCAAACAAGTCAGACAACAGCGGTAAAGGATACTGAAATTTGACAGTGATCTTATTCAAAAGCCGATAATCAATACAAGGTCTCAAAGATCCGTCCTTTTTTGCCACAAAAAAGAATCCCGCACCAAGAGGGGAAGAAGACGGACGAATATGTCCTTTCTCCAGAGACTCCTTGATATATGAACGCATAGCGGTATGTTCAGGTACCGACAGATTAAACAGTCTTCCCTTAGGAAATTTACTGCCCGGGATCAAATCTATAGCACAGTCACAGTCCCTATGAGGAGGCAGTGCACTGGACTCAGACTCACTGAAGACATCCTGATAATCAGACAAATACTCCGGAACTTCCGAAGGCGTAGAAGAAGCAATAGACACAGGCAGGGAATCCTCATGAATACCACGACAGCCCCAACTTGAGACTGACATAGCCTTCCAGTCCAGGACTGGATTATGGGTCTGTAACCATGGCAGCCCTAAAACAACCAAATCATGCATTTTATGTAAAACCAGGAAACGTATCACCTCGCGGTGTTCAGGAGTCATGCACATGGTAACCTGTGTCCAATACTGCGGTTTATTTGCTGCCAATGGTGTAGCATCAATACCCCTAAGAGGAATAGGATTTTCTAATGGTTCAAGAGTAAAACCACAGCGCTTAGCAAATGAGATATCCATGAGACTCAGGGCAGCACCTGAATCTACAAACGCCATGACAGGATAAGATGACAGTGAGCAAATCAAAGTTACAGACAGAATAAATTTAGGTTGCAAATTACCAACGGTGACAGGACTAACAACCTTAGCTATACGTTTAGAGCATGCTGAGATAACATGTGTAGAATCACCACAGTAGTAGCACAAGCCATTCTGGCGTCTATGAATTTTCCGCTCATTTCTAGTCAGGATTCTATCACATTGCATTAAATCAGGTGTCTGTTCAGACAACACCATGAGGGAATTTGCGGTTTTTCTATCACATTGCACCGAATTAGATGTCTGTTCAGACAACACCATGAGGGAATTTGCGGTTTTGCGCTCCCGCAACCGCCGGTCAATTTGAATAGCCAGTGCCATAGTATCATTCAGACCTGTGGGAATGGGAAAACCCACCATAACATTCTTAATGGCTTCAGAAAGGCCATTTCTAAAATTAGCGGCCAGTGCACACTCGTTCCAATGTGTCAGCACGGACCATTTCCGAAATTTTTGGCAATACACTTCAGCCTCGTCCTGCCCCTGAGACATAGCCAGCAAGGCCTTTTCTGCCTGAATCTCAAGATTGGGTTCCTCATAAAGTAAACCGAGCGCCAGAAAAAACGCATCAAGATCAGCCAATGCCGGATCTCCTGGCGCCAGCGAAAAAGCCCAATCCTGAGGGTCGCCCCGTAAGAACGAAATAACAATTTTTACTTGCTGAGCAGAATCTCCAGATGAACAGGGTCTCAGGGACAAAAACAATTTACAATTATTCACGAAATTCCTAAACTTAAACCTGTCTCCGGAAAACAGTTCAGGAATCGGTATTTTAGGTTCTGACCTAGGATTTCTGATAACATAGTCTTGTATGCCTTGCACACGAGTAGCCAGCTGGTCCACACTTGTAATCAAGGTCTGGACATTCATGTCTGCAGCAAGCATAGCCACTCTGAGGTAAAGGGGAAGAAGAAAAAAAAAAAAAAACTCAGAATCTTCTTTCTTATAATCCCTCTTCTGCAATGCATTAAACATTTAATACTGGCCTGGCAAACTGTTATGACCCCAATGGCGAGGGTCTCAGAGGAACGTGGAAGTCTGCAGAATACAAAAATCCAGCTCATAGGGCAGTGGTAACTGGGTTGACCATATATCTACTCCTAACGCCAACACTAGAAGTAGCTGGGGATCATTCCTACGTTGATTCTAGATGACACGCGCCAGCCGGAGAATCTAGCTACCCCTAGCAGAGGAAAACAAAGACCTTTCTTGCCTCCAGAGAAGGGGACCCCAAAGCTGGATAGAAGCCCCCCACAAATAATGACGGTGAGGTAAGAGGAAATGACAAACACAGAAATGAACCAGGTTTAGCACAGAGAGGCCCGCTTACTGATAGCAGAATAAAGAAAGGTAACTTATATGGTCAACAAAAACCCTATCAAAATCCACACTGGAAATTCAAGAACCCCCGAACCGTCTAACGGTCCGGGGGGAGAACACCAGCCCCACTAGAGCTTCCAGCAAAGGTCAGGATATAGATTTGGAACAAGCTGGACAAAAATACAAAACCAAAACAAATAGCAAAAAGCAAAAGGCAGACTTAGCTGATATAACTGGAACCAGGATCAGTAGACAAGAGCACAGCAGACTAGCTCTGATAACTACGTTGCCAGGCATTGAACTGAAGGTCCAGGGAGCTTATATAGCAACACCCCTAACTAACGACCCAGGTGCGGATAAAAGGAATGACAGAAAAACCAGAGTCAAAAAACTAGTAACCACTAGAGGGAGCAAAAAGCAAATTCACAACAACAGCCCACAGTAGTATACAGCACAGAGCACAGCCCACAGAGAACTATATACAGCCCACAGTGGTATACAGCACAGAGCACAGCCCACAGAGAACTATATACAGCCCACAGTGGTATACAGCACAGAGCACAGCCCACAGAGAACTATATACAGCCCACAGTGGTATACAGCACAGAGCACAGCCCACAGAGAACTATATACAGCCCACAGTGGTATACAGCACAGAGCACAGCCCACAGAGAACTATATACAGCCCACAGTAGTATACAGCACAGAGCACAGCCCACAGAGAATTATATACAGCCCACAGTGGTATACAGCACAGAGCACAGCCCACAGAGAACTATATACAGCCCACAGTGGTATACAGCACAGAGCACAGCCCACAGAGAACTATATACAGCCCACAGTGGTATACAGCACAGAGCACAGCCCACAGAGAACTATATACAGCCCACAGTGGTATACAGCACAGAGCACAGCCCACAGAGAACTATATACAGCCCACAGTGGTATACAGCACAGAGCACAGCCCACAGAGAACTATATACAGCCCACAGTGGTATACAGCACAGAGCACAGCCCACAGAGAACTATATACAGCCCACAGTGGTATACAGCACAGAGCACAGCCCACAGAGAACTATATACAGCCCACAGTAGTATACAGCACAGAGCACAGCCACAGAGTACTATATATAGCACAGTAGTATACAGCACAGAGCACAGCCCACAGAGAACTATATACAGCCCACAGTAGTATACAGCACAGAGCACAGCCCACAGAGAACTATATACAGCCCACAGTGGTATACAGCACAGAGCACAGCCCACAGAGAACTATATACAGCCCACAGTAGTATACAGCACAGAGCACAGCCCACAGAGAACTATATACAGCCCACAGTAGTATACAGCACAGAGCACAGCCCACAGAGAACTATATACAGCCCACAGTGGTATACAGCACAGAGCACAGCCCACAGAGAACTATATACAGCCCACAGTAGTATACAGCACAGAGCACAGCCACAGAGTACTATATAAAGCCCACAGTGGTATACAGCACAGAGCACAGCCACAGAGTACTATATATAGCACAGTAGTATACAGCACAGAGCACAGCCACAGAGTACTATATATAGCACAGTAGTATACAGCACAGAGCACAGCCACAGAGTACTATATATAGCACAGTAGTATACAGCACAGAGCACAGCCCACATCTCTTCTCTTCTTCCACCCCCTCCCCTCACCTCCTCCGAGAATGGCCCCACAGTCCAGAAAAAAAAAAAAACTCTCCTCACCTCTCCTCTTGCCAGCGTTGCTTCCGCCTTCCTGCTCCTGTCTCTGTCTCAGCAGCGTGCAGTCTGCCCGGGACACAGCAGGTGCGCGATGATATGACGTCATCGCGCACCCGCAGTGTCAGAGGCAGAGCGGGGAATGATGGGAGAGGAGCGTCTGTAGACGCTCTCCTCCATCATTGAATTCAACTGTACCGGCGTCTATACGTCGGTATAGTTGAATGCGACGGCGGGGGCGGGGTGAGGCGGATCGAGCGGCCCACTACTGGCACCGGCCCTTCTGGCATTTGCCAGAAGTGCCCGATGGCCAGTCCGGCCCTGCATCGGTGTCGTGAAGGCAGTCTTCCCTTTGTCCGCCTCCGCCACGGGAACCTGCCAGTACCCACTGGTGAGATCTAAGGTAGAGAAGTAATTAGCAGATTTTAAGGCAGCCAGAGACTCCTCTATCCTGGGCAGTGGGTATGCGTCTCTATGTGTAATGCGATTCAACTGTCTATAATCAACACACATCCTCATTGTACCATCCTTCTTTTTAACCAGGACTAATGGAGCTGCCCAGGGGCTACAACTGTCTCTCACCATCCCAGCCTCCTTCATTTCTCGCAACATGTCCTTGGCACACTGGTAATGGGCTGGGGGTACAGGGCGGTATCTCTCTTTTATGGGTCGGTGATCTCCCGTGGGGATGTGGTGTTGGATCCCTTTCACCTGCCCAAAATCTAAGGGGTGTTTGCTGAATACCTGCTCGTACTCGTGAACCACCCTGTAAGCCCCTTGTTTTTGATGGGATGGGGTAGAGTCAGTGCCCACATGCAATTCCCGACACCAATCTTTCGAGTGCCCTGCAGAACCGTTGTCCTCCGCCACATTTGACGGGACCAAGGGTTCAGGTGTCCGTATCACATTATTATTGACAGCAAACAGTTTGGCGAGCATGGCATACTTGGTGAGGTGAACCTCTTCCTCCCCACAATTGAGGACACGTACGGGCACCCTCCCCTGGCGGACGTCAACCACCCCCCAAGCTGTCAGGATAATAGGCCTATTATCCGAATACACGGGTTCTACCAAGGCCTGGTAGTCTTTACCCCTGAGGCCTATGGCTGCCCGACACCATATTAACATCTCGCTCCTGGGGGGTACCGCGATGGGGTTTGAATCACTCACAGTGACACGACCAATCTCACCACCATTCAGCTCTACCTGCTGTCTCTGCATCAGAGCTCTGATTTCTTTTTGCAGGGCACGTTGTTCACTGTGGCCAGCGGTTTCTGCTACCTGTTGCAACAAAACAATAACTTCTGCAAGACAATTTTCTATAACATTAGTACCGATAGTCATCATGGGGTTACATTCTCGGCGGTCAATATCAACAATTACAATTCCTTGGGCTTTCAATTCCACCCGCCCCACTTTGATGGTGGCCTCTTTATACCCCACTTGTGGCAATGGCTGACCATTACTGGCTATGATGGTGAAATCGTCATCGGGGCCACGAGTAATATCGGTGTCCTCCCAATACCGTTTATAGAGTACGTAAGGCATAGTCGTCACCTGAGAACCGGTGTCCAGCAAAGCATTCAGGAAGAACTACACTACACTACAGGAAGAACTGGTCGCCCTCCAATGTATTTGGCTCTCCAATGCTGTGGGCCTGACCATCCTACTCCTGGGGGTTGGCCCTTTGCCCCAGGGGTTGCTCGTTTAAAGGACAGTACCTTGCAAGGTGGCCCACCTGATGACAGCGGCAGTAGATGGGTCGTCCATCCTGATGAAAGCGATCGTCGGCCCGGCCTCTGGTCGGCGGAGTCCTCCTCTGTCGCATCCAAGGAACATCCTCCGGTCGGGAGGCCAGCTGGATCTTCTCCTTGGGGGCCTCCTGTAGGGACTGCACCGTCCGGGCCAGGGCAGCAACGCTCTTGGTCAGCTCCTGCATCTGGAGGCGGAGTCCTGCAGGGGAGTCGTCTTCTAGGCTCTGGGCATCGGCCTCGGTGGTGAATGGAACATCCGACGCCACCCCCTGGTGGTATGTGAGAGCGGGACGCCTGGGAGGTGCTGCACGGCTAGGCTGTCGCTCCTGCAATGCCTGGATAGCTTTATCCTTGAATTGCGCAAAAGTCAAGTCTGGATTTTGCATGGCCAGGAAGTGCAATTGGCTCCGTTGGTGAATGCACAGGAGCCCCTCAATGAACCGCTCCTTCAGGAGTTTATCCTCATCCTGCATGCTGTCGGGGTCACTCTGCTTAATGGCCCGCATCGCCTCCTGGAGATTAAGGGCATAGTCCCGTAAGCTATCCTGCGGTCTCTGTTTACATCCATAGAAAGTCAATTTAATTTCTGTAGCTGTACGGGTATCGAAGGTGGCTTTAAGCTTTGCAAAAACCTGCTGTGCTGTTCCCTTATCCGCGGCGGGCCAGGACTTCATTTCTCTCAGAGCCGCTCCAAAGAGTTGGCCGTTTATCATATGAACCTTCTGAGGCTCTGTCAGGGGATAGAACTCGAGCAGGCTGCAGATCCCTTCTTTAAAGTCAGCGAAGGTATGCGACTCCCCGGAGTATCGTGGGAGCCAGGCCGCTCCGGGCAGGTATGGCATAGAGAAGGGCATTATGGCCTTTGTGGTAGCGGCAGTGTCCAACTGGCTGATGGGGGCAGCGGGCTGCGGGGCTGCCAGTGGTGGTATTAGGGCCGCGGCTTCACCCGCTGCGGGGACCGGAGCTGCCCCTGCGTCCACGGCTGCGGCCGCCATCTCCTCTCCTCCCGACTCGGACATGGCTGTCCCTTCCTCCCACTAACCTGCTGGAGGTCGGAGTTCCTCTTCCGGGGCTGGCACTTTGCCACGCTTTCTCGTTCCGCGCTTCTTTTTGACCGGTTCCGCCCACTTCCACACCCCTCTTCTTCTCCTGCGCTCTCCTCAGCGCTGTAATGGCGGCTGGTTTTGGCGGCAAGTGGCAATACACAGTCTTTGCAATAAGTCACAGTCCAAGTATAATAAATCACAGTTCCAAGGCACACATGACCTGATTCTTCAGGCTTAAGTGGATCCTGTTCATGACGCCAAGTTGTAGCGCCCCCACTGCCGCAGGGCCGAGGGGTACCCGGTACCGGGCCTCTGAGTCTCTGCTCTGGGGTTGTCACAGTGGCTAGACCCGGTCCATGACCCTGCTGAGGGGCGTACAATAATAGATGTGGATGGTGGTGGAGGTGCGGTGCAGTAAATAACGAAGACACCAGGTTGCAGTCTCTTTACCTCTTTACTGAAAGCTTCGAGTTAGCCAATCCAGAGCACTGTTAACCGGGCTGTCTGAGACCGGCCGGTCCAAAGGCACATTAGGAGTTCCCCTTGATAGGTGAGAATCAGCGTCTACCTGCTAGCGCCTATGTGTTGTAGTCCTTCCCTGCTGAGCACCCCGGGATAGTCCTCACAACTGATGCTGTCTGTCTCTGATGTTCGTTCTCTCCGTCCCCCAGATGATATGGCTAGGACACACCCGTATGACGGGGTAGGCCTGGAGTTCTTCCGGGACTCTAGAGTCGCCCCTCTCCCACAGCTGCCTCCGTTGTCTGCTTAGGTGTTTAAGTGAGACAGCCAACCTATAATTGGCTATCCTGCCGTGGTTTGAAGTATTGCTTAAAGTCTCTTACTTTCTCGGCGTTCCGGCCACCGACTGTTTGCGCCTCAGAAGGATGTTGCCTCGATCTTTCAGCACGACTCCTTCTGGTCCTATTGTCTCCTTGCTGTATTCCCTTTGCTCACTTGTTGCGTTGTTCTCTTAGGAGTCTGCCAGGATCCCATCCCTGACAGGTCCTCTCTCTAGCACTTCCCAGTTACTTCTCTCTGTCTTCCTGTCCAACCCCCAGTTTTACCAGAGTGTGAGGAGTAGCCTACTAGATAGAACCACTCCCCCTGGTGGCCGGAGTGTGAAGTGTAATGTGAGTGTTACCTGATCAGGTGAACTCCTTTAGTGCAATCAGATGTAACATCACTCCCCTTAGCGGCAGAGCGACGTTACTGCAACGACCAGGACTCTGGGGCGCTGCATGTGCCACAGAAACAAAACCAGACACTTATCTTTGCTGATTTGGCAGAAAGGCAGGAGGAACCAGGCAGAGGTCCAACACATCCCAACAACAATTGGCAACTGGCAAGGACTAATGAATCCTGCACGCCCAAATACCCCAGTCAGAACTGCAATCAGCAGATACACCTGACCAGGACTGCAACTCAGGGACAACTGCATTACCACCTACAACCACCGGAGGGAGCCCAAAAGCAGAATTCACAACAGTACCCCCCCCTTGAGGAGGGGTCACCGAACCCTCACCAGAGCCCCCAGGCCGATCAGGACAAGCCAGATGAAAAGCATGAACCAAATCAGCAGCATGGACATCAGATGCAAAAACCCAAGAATTATCCTCCTAGCCATAACCCTTCCATTTGACAGGATACTGAAGCCTCCACCTCGAAAAACGAGAATCCAAAATCTTCTCAACCACATACTCCAACTCCCCATCAACCAACACAGGGGCCGGAGGATCAACAGAGGGAACAACGGGTACCACATATTTCCGCAATAAAGATCTATGGAAGACATTATGGATAGCAAAAGAGGCCGGAAGCGCCAATCGAAAAGACACTGGATTAATAATCCCAGAAATCCTATAAGGACCAATAATCCGAGGCTTAAACTTAGGAGAAGAAACCTTCATAGGAACATGACGGGAAGACAACCAGACCAGATCCCCAACCTGAAGCCGGGAACCAACACACCGACGACGGTTAGCAAAACGTTGAGCCTCCTCCTGAGACAACACCAAATTGTCCACCACATGAGCCCAAATCTGCTGCAACCTGTCAACCACCAAATCCACACCAGGACAGTCAGAAGGCTCAACCTGCCCAGAGGAAAAACGAGGATGAAAACCAAAATTACAAATAAAGGCGAAACCAAAGTAGCTGAACTAGCCCGATTATTAAGGGCAAACTCGGCCAATGGCAGAAAGGCCACCCAATTATCCTGATCAGCAGACACAAAGCATCTCAAATAGCTCTCCAAAGTCTGATTAGTTCGCTCGGTCTGGCCATTTGTCTGAGGATGAAATGCAGAAGAAAAAGACAAATCAATGCCCAGCTTAGCACAAAAGGCCCGCCAAAACCTAGAAACAAACTGGGAACCTCTGTCGAACACAATATTCTCCGGAATACCATGCAAACGAACCACATGCTGAAAAAACAACGGAACCAAATCAGAAGAAGAAGGCAATTTAGGCAAAGGCACCAAATGAACCATCTTAGAAAACCGGTCACAAACAACCCAGATAACCGACATCCTCTGGGAAACCGGAAGATCAGAAATAAAATCCATAGAAATATGCGTCCAGGGCCTCTCAGGGACCGGCAATGGCAAAAGTAACCCACTAGCACGGGAACAACAAGGCTTGGCCCGCGCACAAGTCCCACAGGACTGCACAAAAGAACGCACATCACGTGACAAGGAAGGCCACCAAAAGGACCTACCAACTAAATCTCTGGTACCAAAAATACCAGGATGACCAGCCAACACAGAACAGTGAACCTCAGAAATCACTCTACTAGTCCATCTGTCAGGAACAAACAATTTCCCCACAGGACAGCGGTCAGGTCTGTCAGCCTGAAATTCCTGAAGAACCCGCCGTAAATCAGGGGAAATGGCAGAAAGGACCACCCCTTCTTTCAGAATGCCGACCGGTTCAAGGACCTCAGGAGAATCAGGCAAAAAACTCCTAGAAAGGGCATCAGCCTTAATATTCTTAGAACCCGGAAGATACGAAACCATGAAATCAAAACGGGAAAAAAATCGTCAAATCGGTCAAGGGTTTAACCACGCTGGAGAAATTAGCAATGAAACGGCGATACAAATTTGCAAAACCCAAAAATTTCTGAAGGCTCTTCACGGATGTGGGTTGAATCCAATCATAAATGGCCTGAACCTTAACCAGATCCATCTCCATAGATGAGGGAGAAAAAATGAAGCCCAAAAAAGAAACCTTCTGCACCCCAAAGAGGCACTTGGACCCCTTCACAAACAAAGCATTGTCACGAAGGATCTGAAATACCATCCTGACCTGTTCCACATGAGACTCCCAATCATCGGAAAAAATCAAAATATCGTCTAAACATACAATCAAGAATTTATCAATATAAGTCCGGAAGATATCATGCATGAAGGATTGAAAAACCGAATGGCATCACAAGGTATTCAAAATGGCCTTCGGGCGTATTAACCCCTTCCTGACATCTGACGTACTATCCCGTCGAGGTGGGGTGGGCCCGTATGACCGCCGACGGGATAGTACGTCATACGCGATCAGCGGCGCTCACGGGGGGAGCGCCGCCGATCGCGGCCGGGTGTCAGCTGATTATCACAGCTGACATCCGGCACTATGTGCCAGGAGCGGTCACGGACCGCCCCCGGCACATTAACCCCCGGCACACCGCGATCAAACATGATCGCGATGTGCCGGCGGTGCAGGGAAGCATCGCGCAGGGAGGGGGCTCCCTGCGGGCTTCCCTGAGCCCCCCGCAGCAACGCGATGTGATCGCGTTGCTGCGAGGGTCTTACCTCCCTCCCTGCAGCTCCCAGACCCGGATCCAAGATGGCCGCGGATCCGGGTCCTGCAGGGAGGGAGGTGGCTTCACAGACGCCTGCTCAGAGCAGGCACTGTGAAGCAGCCTGCACTTTCCTCAGATCGGTGATCTGTCAGAGTGCTATGCAAACTGGCAGATCACCGATCTGTATTGTCCCCCCCTGGGGCAAAGTAAAAAAGTAAAAAAAAAAATTTTCCAAATGTGTAAAAAAAAAAAAAAAAAAAATATTCCAAAATAATGAAAAAAAAAATAAAATATTATTCCCATAAATACATTTCTTTATCTAAATAAAATAAAAAAAACAATAAAAGTACACATATTTAGTATCCCCGCGTCCGTAACGACCCAACCTATAAAACTGCCCCACTAGTTAACCCCTTCAGTAAACACCGTAAGAAAAAAAAAAAAAAAACGAGGCAAAAAACAACGCTTTATTACCATACCGCCGAACAAAAAGTGGAATAACACGCGATCAAAAAGACGGATATAAATAACCATGGTACCGCTGAAAACGTCATCTTGTCCCGCAAAAAACGAGCCGCCATACAGCATCATCAGCAAAAAAATAAAAAAGTTATAGTCCTGAGAATAAAGCGATACCAAAATAATTATTTTTTCTATAAAATAGTTTTTATCGTATAAAAGCGCCAAAACATAAAAAAATTATATAAATGAGATATCGCTGTAATCGTACTGACCCGACGAATAAAACTGCTTTATCAATTTTACCAAACGCGGAACGGTATAAACGCCTCTCCCAAAAGAAATTCATGAATAGCTGGTTTTTGGTCATTCTGCCTCACAAAAATCGGAATAAAAAGTGATCAAAAATGGTCACGTGTCCGAAAATGTTACCAATAAAAACGTCAACTCGTCCCACAAAAAACAAGACCTCACATGACTCTGTGGACCAAAATGTGGAAAAATTATAGGTCTCAAAATGTGGAGACGCAAAAACTTTTTTGCTATAAAAAGCGCCTTTTAGGCTGGTTTCACACTTGCGTTTTTATCTGCATGCGTTTTTTAAAAAAACGCATGTGTGAAAAAACGCATGTAAACGTGGTAAAACGCATGCGTTTTTAGACGCATGCGTTTTTATAGAAAAACACAAGAAAACAAACAAACAAAAAAAAACCCTACCCCTAACCCTACCCCTAACCTGAAATACGTGGCACTAAAATATACGTTTATATACGTATATAAGTGCCACGATATTTCAGTGGCCACGTATATAAGTGCCACGTATATAAGTGCCACGTATATAAGTGCCACGTACTTAAGTGCCACGTACTTAAGTGCCACGTACTTAAGTGCCACGTACTTAAGTGCCACGTATTTACGTGCCACGTATTTACGTGCCACGTATTTACGTGCCACGTATTTACGTGCCACGTACTTAAGTGCCACGTACTTAAGTGCCACGTATTTACGTGCCACGATATTTCAGTGCCACGTATAACCACATAGTTATAGTATTTATAGTACGTGGCACTGAAATACGTGGCACTGAAATATCGTGGCACTGAAACACGTGGCACTGAAACACGTGGCACTGAAACACGTGGCACTTAAATACGTGGCACTTAAATATGTGGCACTTAAATACGTGGCACTTAAATACGTGGCACTTATGACTGTCAGAAAATGTTCATTAAACGGTTAGAGGTGAGGTTAGGGGTAGGGTTAGGGTTACCGTTGGGATTAGGGTTAGGGGTGTGTTTGGGTTAGGGTTTCAGGTAGAATTGGGGAGTTTCCACTGTTCAGGCACATCAGGGGCTCTCCAAACGCGACATGGCGTCCGATCTCAATTCCAGCCAATTCTGCGTTGAAAAAGTAAAACAGTGCTCCTTCCCTTCCGAGCTCTCCCGTGCGTCCAAAAAGGGGTTTATCCCAACATATGGGTTATCAGCGTACTCGGGACAAATTGAACAACAACTTCTGGGGTCCAAGTTCTCTTGTTATCCTTGGGAAAATAAAAATTTGGGGGGCTAAAAATCATTTTTGTGGGAAAAAAATATGTTTTATTTTCACGGCTCTGCGTTGTAAACTGTAGTGAAACACTTGGGGGTTCAAAGTTCTCACAACACATCTAGATAAGTTCCTTGGGAGGTCTAGTTTCCAATATGGGGTCACTTGTGGGGGGTTTGTACTGTTTGGGTACATCAGGGGCTCTGCAAATGCAACGTGACGCCTGCAGACCAATCCATTTAAGTCTGCATTCCAAATGGCGCTCCTTCCCTTCCGAGCTCTGTCATGTGCCCAAACAGTGGTTACCCCCCACATAGGGGGTATCAGCGTACTCAGGACAAATTGGACAACAACTTTTAGGGTCCAATTTATTCTGTTACCCTTGTAAAAATACAAAGCTGGGGGCTAAAAAATCATTTTTGTGAAAAAAAAAAAGAATTTTTATTTTCACGGCTTTGCGTTACAAACTGTAGTGAAACACTTGGGGGTTCAAAGTTCTCACAACACATCTAGATAAGTTCCTTGGGAGGTCTAGTTTCCAATATGGGGTCACTTGTGGGGGGTTTGTACTGTTTGGGTACATCAGGGGCTCTGCAAATGCAACGTGACGCCTGCAGACCAATCCATTTAAGTCTGCATTCCAAATGGCGCTCCTTCCCTTCCGAGCTCTGTCATGTGCCCAAACAGTGGTTACCCCCCACATAGGGGGTATCAGCGTACTCAGGACAAATTGGAAAACAACTTTTAGGGTCCAATTTATTCTGTTACCCTTGTAAAAATACAAAGCTGGGGGCTAAAAAATCATTTTTGTGAAAAAAAAAAGAATTTTTATTTTCACGGCTTTGCGTTACAAACTGTAGTGAAACACTTGGGGGTTCAAAGTTCTCACAACACATCTAGATAAGTTCCTTGGGAGGTCTAGTTTCCAATATGGGGTCACTTGTGGGGGGTTTGTACTGTTTGGGTACATCAGGGGCTCTGCAAATGCAACATGACGCCTGCAGACCAATCCATTTAAGTCTGCATTCCAAATGGCGCTCCTTCCCTTCCGAGCTCTGTCATGTGCCCAAACAGTGGTTACCCCCCACATAGGGGGTATCAGCGTACTCAGGACAAATTGGAAAACAACTTTTAGGGTCCAATTTATTCTGTTACCCTTGTAAAAATACAAAGCTGGGGGCTAAAAAATCATTTTTGTGAAAAAAAAAAGAATTTTTATTTTCACGGCTTTGCGTTACAAACTGTAGTGAAACACTTGGGGGTTCAAAGTTCTCACAACACATCTAGATAAGTTCCTTGGGAGGTCTAGTTTCCAATATGGGGTCACTTGTGGGGGAGTTTGTACTGTTTGGGTACATCAGGGGCTCTGCAAATGCAACGTGACGCCTGCAGACCAATCCATTTAAGTCTGCATTCCAAATGGCGCTCCTTCCCTTCCGAGCTCTGTCATGCGCCCAAACAGTGGTTACCCTCCATATATGGGGTATCAGCGTACTCAGGACAAATTGGACAACAACTTTTGGGGTCCAGTTTATTCTGTTACTCTTGTAAAAATACAAAAGCTGGGGGCTAAAAAATCATTTTTGTGAAAAAAAAAAAAGAATTTTTATTTTCACGGCTCTGCGTTATAATCTGTAGTGAAACACTTGGGGGTGCAAAGCTCTCAAAACACATCTAGATAAGTTCCTTAGGGGGTCTAATTTCCAAAATGGTGTCATTTGTGGGGGGTTTCAATGTTTAGGCACATCAGGGGCTCTCCAAACGCAACATGGCGTCCCATCTCAATTCCAGTCAATTTTGCATTGAAAAGTCAAATGGCGCTCCTTCCCTTCCAAGCTCTGCCATGCGCCCAAACAGTGGTTTACCCCAACATATGGGGTATCTGCGTACTCAGGACAAATTGCACAACGTTTTTTGGGGACCAATTTCTTCTCTTACCCTTGGGAAAATAAAAAATTGGGGGCGAAAAGATCATTTTTGTGAAAAAATATGATTTTTTATTTTTACGGCTCTGCATTATAAACTTCTGTGAAGCACTTGGTGGGTCAAAGTGCTCACCACACATCTAGATAAGTTCCTTAGGGGGTCTACTTTCCAAAATGGTGTCACTTGTAGGAGGTTTCAATGTTTAGGCACATCAGGGGCTCTCCAAACGCAACATGGCGTCCCATCTCAATTCCAGTCAATTTTGCATTGAAAAGTCAAATGGCGCTCCTTCACTTCCGAGCTCTGCCATGCGCCCAAACAGTGGTTTACCCCAACATATGGGGTATCTGCGTACTCAGGACAAATTGCACAACATTTTTTGGGGACCAATTTCTTCTCTTACCCTTGGGAAAATAAAAAATTGGGGGCGAAAAGATCATTTTTGTGAAAAAATATGATTTTTTATTTTTACGGCTCTGCATTATAAACTTCTGTGAAGCACTTGGTGGGTCAAAGTGCTCACCACACATCTAGATAAGTTCCTTAGGGGGTCTACTTTCCAAAATGGTGTCACTTGTAGGGGGTTTCAATGTTTAGGCACATCAGGGGCTCTCCAAACGCAACATGGCGTCCCATCTCAATTCCAGTCAATTTTGCATTGAAAAGTCAAATGGCGCTCCTTCCCTTCCAAGCTCTGCCATGCGCCCAAACAGTGGTTTACCCCAACATATGGGGTATCTGCGTACTCAGGACAAATTGCACAACATTTTTTGGGGACCAATTTCTTCTCTTACCATTGGGAAAATAAAAAATTGGGGGCGAAAAGATCATTTTTGTGAAAAAATATGATTTTTTATTTTTACGGCTCTGCATTATAAACTTCTGTGAAGCACTTGGTGGGTCAAAGTGCTCACCACACATCTAGATAAGTTCCTTAGGGGGTCTACTTTCCAAAATGGTGTCACTTGTAGGGGGTTTCAATGTTTAGGCACATCAGGGGCTCTCCAAACGCAACATGGCGTCCCATCTCAATTCCAGTCAATTTTGCATTGAAAAGTCAAATGGCGCTCCTTCCCTTCCAAGCTCTGCCATGCGCCCAAACAATGGTTTACACCCACATATGGGGTATCAGCGTACTCAGGACAAATTGTACAACAACTTTTGCAGTCTATTTTCTCCTGTTACCCTTGGTAAAATAAAACAAATTGGAGCTGAAATAAATTTTGTATGAAAAAAAATTAAATGTTCATTTTTATTTAAACATTCCAAAAATTCCTGTGAAACACCTGAAGGGTTAATAAACTTCTTGAGTGTGGTTTTGAGCACCTTGAGGGGTGCAGTTTTTAGAATGGTGTCACACTTGGGTATTTTCTATCATACAGACCCCTCAAAATGACTTCAAATGAGATGTGGTCCCTAAAAAAAAATGGTGTTGTAAAAATGAGAAATTTCTGGTCAACTTTTAACCCTTATAACTCCCTAACAAAAAAAAATTTTGGTTCCAAAATTGTGCTGATGTAAAGTAGACATGTGGGAAATGTTACTTATTAAGTATTTTGCGTGACATATGTCTGTGATTTAAGGGCATAAAAATTCAAAGTTGGAAAATTGCAAAATTTTCAAAATTTTCGCCAAATTTCCGTTTTTTTCACAAATAAACGCAAGTTATATCGAAGAAATTTTACCACTATCATGAAGTACAATATGTCACAAGAAAACAATGTCAGAATCGCCAAGATCCGTTGAAGCGTTCCAGAGTTATAACCTCCTAAAGGGACAGTGGTCAGAATTGTAAAAATTGGCCCGGTCATTAACGTGCAAACCACCCTTGGGGGTGAAGGGGTTAAACGCAGTTTTCCATTCATCACCCTGTTTAATACGAACAAGATTATATGCCCCCCGAAGGTCAATCTTAGTAAACCAACTAGCCCCCTTAATCCTAGCAAACAAATCAGAAAGCAAAGGTAAAGGGTATTGAAACTTGACCGTGATCTTATTCAAGAGGCGATAATCAATACAAGGTCTCAAGGAGCCATCCTTCTTAGCAACAAAGAAAAATCCCGCTCCCAACGGTGAAGAAGATGGCCGAATATGCCCTTTCTCCAAAGACTCCTTAACATAACTCCGCATGGCGGTATGTTCAGGCACAGACAGGTTGAAAAGTCGGCCCTTAGGAAACTTACTGCCTGGAATCAAGTCAATCGCACAATCACAGTCCCTGTGCGGTGGAAGGGAACTGGACTTGGGCTCATCGAATACATCCTGAAAATCAGACAAAAACTCTGGAATTTCAGAAGAGGAAGAAGAGGAGATTGACATCAAAGGAACATCATTATGAACCCCTGACAACCCCAACTAGTCACAGACATAGACTTCCAATCCAACACAGGATTATGTACCTGCAACCACGGAAAACCCAGCACGATAACATCATGCAAATTATGCAACACCAGAAATCGACAATCTTCCTGATGGGCTGGCGCCATGTGCATGGTCACCTGTGTCCAAAACTGAGGCTTATTTTTAGCCAAAGGTGTAGCATCAATCCCCCTTAAAGGAATAGGGTTCTGCAAAGGCTGCAAGGGAAAACCACAACGCCTGGCAAACTCAAAATCCATTAAGTTCAAGGCGGCGCCTGAATCCACAAACACCATGACAGAAAATGATGACAATGAGCAGATCAAGGACACCGATAACAGAAATTTAGGTTGTGATGGTAACTGAACTAGCGATCCTCTTTGTCCGCTTAGGGCAGACTGAAATAACATGAGAAGCGTCGCCACAATAATAACACAACCTATTCTGACGTCTGAAGCCTTGTCGTTCCGTTCTAGACAAAATCCTATCACACTGCATTGGCTCAGGACTCTGCTCTGAGGACAACGCCATAGCGCGCACAGTTCTGCGCTCCCGCAAGCGCCGATCAATCTGAATGGCCAGAGACATAGAATCACTCAGACCAGAAGGCGTGGGAAACCCCACCATAACATCTTTAACGGATTCAGAAAGACCCTTTCTGAAAATTGACGCCAAAGCATCATCATTCCATTTAGTCAACACAGACCATTTTCTAAATTTCTGACAATACAATTCTGCCGCCTCTTGACCCTGAGACAGGGCCAACAAGGTCTTCTCCGCTTGATCCACAGAATTCGGTTCATCATATAATAATCCTAAAGCCTGAAAAAAGGAGTCTACATTAAGCAAAGCAGGATTCCCAGATTCCAGGGAAAATGTCCAATCCTGTGGATCACCACGCAGCAGGGAGATGACGATTTTAACCTGCTGAATGGAATCACCGGAGGATCGAGGTCTCAGAGCAAAAAAGAGTTTACAATTGTTTTTAAAACTCAAAAATTTGGACCTGTCACCAAAAAACAAATCAGGAGTAGGAATCTTCGGCTCTGAAACAGGAGTCTGAACAATATAATCAGAAATACCCTGTACCCTAGCAGCAAGCTGGTCTACACGAGAAGCTAATTCCTGAACATCCATGCTAGCACAAGACTCCTTAGCCACCCATAGATAAAGAGGGAAGAAAAGACAAAACAGACTGCAGAAAAAAAATGGCTCAACACCTTTCTTCCCTTCTTCTGAGATGCATTTAACTCATTAGTGGCCAGTTGTACTGAAATGATCCGGTGACCTTGGAGCCGCATGAAACTTTCTCTGGAGTGGGTGGAAACTGTACTGACCGCAGATCCTGAACTAACACCGCAACTAGAAGTAGCCGTGGGGTGTGCCTAACAAACCCTAGACACCTCGACACAGCCGGAGGACTAAATACCCCTATAGATGGAAATAGGAATACTACCTTGCCTCAGAGCAGAACCCCAAAGGATAGGCAGCCCCCACGAATATTGACTGTGAGTAGGAGAAGAAAAGACACACGCAGGCAGAAAACAAGATTTAGCAAAAGAGGCCACTCAAGCTAAATAGGAAAGGATAGGACAGAATACTAGGCGGTCAGTATTAAAACCCTTCACAAAATATGCACAGCAGATAATACAAAAACTTCCACAATCTAACTAAAGACGTGGAGTGAATATCTGCAACCCCAGAGAATCCAACACAGACTGAGAAAATACTGACACAATCTAAGCTGGACAAGAAAACACAAAAGAATAGCACTGAATTATGAAGCACACAGCATGTGTGCCACAGAAACAAAACCAGACACTTATCTTTGCTGATTTGGCAGAAAGGCAAGAGGAACCAGGCAGAGGTCCAACACCTCCTAACAACAATTGACAACTGGCAAGGACTAATGAATCCTGCACGCCCAAATACCCCAGTCAGAACTGCAATCAGCAGATACACCTGACCAGGACTGCAACTCAGGGACAACTGCATTACCACCTACAACCACCGGAGGGAGCCCAAAAGCAGAATTCACAACAACTTCCTCTGGTAAAATATCATCATAACACTGCGGCCCCGCTAGGAGCTTCATGGCCGAGCAGCTGCAGCCGTACATCACCAAGCACAATGCCGAGCATCGGATGGAATGGTGTAAAGTTGCCACCACTGGAATTTGGAGGAAACGTGTTCTGTGCCAATGCAAGGGTTAATCACAGTTTACTGTATTACTGGAGATTTGTGATGTAATATACGATTTGACCAGTAGAGGGCATCGGGAGTTTGGTGGTTGGGCAGAGTTGAAGGGGAGTCCTGGTGGAGAGTGAAGCTGCACATCCTTGGAGAAAGTCTAGATAGAGTGGTGCGACTCTGGATCTGATGTTTGTGACTTTGAGATGCAGTGTTTGGCTTGACATGAGCCAATTCGGTGATGACAACCAAGTACACAGCATCTTGGGCTAGGCCATGTGAGACCTCAACTCTAAGGACATAGGAAATCCCTGTGTTAGAGAGATTGGCATTCCCTATGAGCTTTAGGACGGCATTTCTATCTCTAATGACTTATTGAAGCCCTGTGTTGGAGAAATCGGCATTCCCTAAGAGCTTCAAGATGGCGTTTCTGATTATTCGGGACTCGGCCCAGCAAGGACCCTTCTAACTTAAGTTTCAGGATGTACTGCTACCATCTTAAATCTGAACGTATATGCGCATATATAAATAGCTTTATAGAGGTCCAGTTACTTAGGAGACAAGGCCTCTTCTGTAAGAGACATTTCGAAAACTGCTCCGAATAGGTGATTACTGAAATACTTTCCTAACACTGTTGTTTTATTGATTTATGCATAGAAAGGGTTAATCACATTGTACTGTGCTCGCATTTAACTTTTAGTTTTGTGTACCTTTGTCTACTCTTAGTCGTGTTATCGAGAGTAACTGCTGTCATTGTTGCCAGGGAGCCCTGGAAGGAGCGACTTACCACTGTAAGATTGCACTTACTTACGGGTTTGGGGAATACTCGCTTGGCAGCGATATAACACACAGCAAGACGTTTTTCTTCAAAAGTTCAACTGGGTTTATTACTCCATAAACCCCAGTGGCAGAAAACACAAAGCAACAATGTTCACAGCGTGACTCTGTTCCATCAGGACTGTGACCATACACTCTTGGTCGAGTCCAATATTCAGGCTCGCTCTGGAGCCAAACACACAGTCTGGTATTACCTGCTTGTCAGCGTTGCAGGCTTTCCACTGGCAGTACCACACGGGACCTGTTTCTGGCTCTGCAGATCCCTGTCCTCACCTCGTGCTGTTCAGGGATCCGATCCTCCTCCCAGGACCTCCCAACACCCAGGTTACTCGGGATCAAACAGGTGGCCTGTCCGGGTACTATTCAGGACGTCCATACCCAGCTGGGACCGTCCAATACCCAGGTCACCAGTAGCAAAGTCCCACCCCGTGCTCTTGAGGGCTTAGCACACCCAACACCGAGGTTTCTCTCAGGACCTTGCACCTGTCCCACACAGGTCTACACACTCAGACCACATAGGAACCTACAGGAACATGTGACCCACACCCTGGTCACATTATGTACCTGTAACCACTCCCACAGGTGAGGTATGGATCACATGGGCTGGTCACGTGATCCTGACATCATTGCAGGTCCTCAAAATACCCGCACTGCAAAATAGGAAAAAGGGGTACAGTGAGCACCCTCACCCAGTGGTGAGGAATGTGGGTAGTCAGACCCTCCCATCTCTCATAGCTACCCGCAACACGGACCCAGGTGCACTAAATGACATCTTCAGTGCTTACGTGCTCTAAAGACAAGATACTCCGGGTTGCATCGCAGGGAGCATCCATCCCTGTGACACATACCTCCCATTAACCAGAATGCCGGACACTGTCTCACTATCACATCCATGCCTACAACTGCCATGCTCTCTCACGGCCTCAATACGCCTCCGTGCGCATACTGAGGAGACCATGCAGTGCCCTCTACCTGTTACAGGGGTCACTGAATCACACCGCACACAGGAAGGATTGCTGCAGACTCCGGTGGCAAGATGTCAGCCCTGCAAGGTTAGCAAGGGGGAAAGGGACATGTCCGACCCGGGAGGAGAACTGGCGGCAGATGCAGCCGCAGGCTCCATGATGCCTCCAGGCCACGCAGTGCCCACAGCTCCTGTAAACCGGCAGGACCCCGCCGCAGTAACAGCTCCTATAATGCCGCTATCCATGCCTTATATACCAGGAGCGGCCTGGCTGCCACAATATTCAGTCGAGTCCCATACGTTCAGTGACTTTAAAGAAAGGCTTTGCAGCCTATTTGAAGTATATCCCTTGACTGAAGATCAAAAGGTCAACATTCTAACTGGCCAACTAATTGGCGCAGCACAAAGAGAAGTGAAATTGTGGCCGGATATGGAAAAAGAAACTGTTAAGCAGATATTTGCCAAACTTAAAACCACTTTTGACAGCCACAACGCTGCAGAAATCAAAATGAGGTTTTTCGGGTGCAAACAAAGAGCACAGGATATCATACGGGACTATGCCCTTAATCTCCAGGAGGCACTATGGGCCATTAAACAGGTTGACCCTAACAGTGTGCAAGATGGGGACAAACTATTAAAGGAGCAATTCATTGAGGGACTCCTGTCCAGCACCCACAGGACACAGCTGCGCATCCTGGCCTTGCAAAACCCTGACCTGGACTTTGCACATTTTAAAGACAGAGCCATCCGGGTGCTACATAAACCACCGCCCAGCCGTACAGTGCCCCCTAGGCGTTCCGCAATCACGTACCACCAGGAGGTGGCATATTTTCAGCCGGCCCCCGTTGAGGCCGACGCACAGATCCTGGATGATGATCCCTCAGCAGGACTGCGCCTCCAGGTCCAGGAACTGAATAAAAGCGTAGCTGCACTAGCCAAAACCCTGCAGTCCCTGCAGGAATCCCCCAAAAGAGAAAATCCAGCTGGCTTCCAGTCGGGAGGACGTCCCCTGGTGACGACAGAAGAGGATCCCACCGATCAGAGGAAGAGACAACGACCGCTATCATCAGGATGGAAGACCCATCTGCCGCCGCTGCAACCAGGCAGGACACATCGCAAGGTTCTGCCATTTAAACGAGAGACCCCTGGGGCAGTGAGCCATCCCCTAGGAATAGGACGACAAAGGTCCACAAAGCTGGCGAGCCAAGTACATCGAAGGATGACCAGTCCTCCCCATCGTGATCAACGGTATCCCGATGAACGCTTTATTCGACACCGGCTCTCAGGTTACAACTATGCCTTACATTCTTTATAAGCGTTATTGGGCTGACACAGACATTACCCGTGGTCCAGATAATGATCTAACAATAGTTGCCAGTAATGGTCAGCCTTTGCCACAGGTGAGGTACAAGGAGGTCACCACTAAGGTGGGGCAGGTAGAATGGAAGGCCCAAGGACTGGTGATTGTTGATATTGACCATCGAGAATGTAATCCCATGATGACCTTAGGTACTAATGTCATAGAAAATTGTCTTGCCGAGGTTATTGTCTTGTTACAACAGGTGGCCGAAACTGCTGGTTCCAGTGAGCAGCATGTCCTTCAACAAGAAATCAGAGCCCTGATGCAGAGATGGAGCGCCCCCACACCGCCGCAGGGCCGAGGGGTACCCGGAGCCGGGCCTCTGGGATCTCAGTCCTGGGGTTGTCACGGTGGCTAGACCCGGTCCGTGGCCCTGTCTGTCAGTGGGGGACGTCCGTTGCAAATAGGTGCTGTTAACGGTGGTATAGCGGTGCAGTTGTGGGGTGCAGGTTGCGGTAAATAACGAGGACACCAGGTTGCAGTCTCTTTACCTCTTTACTGGAGATCTCTCGGTCCTCAGTCCAGAATCCGGTCCACCAGGCTGCGCAAGTCCGGCCGGTCCAATGGCACTTCCAGAGTTCTCCTCACAGGTGGAAATCAGTGCCTTCCTTCTTAGCGCTTTGTGTTGTAGTCCTTCCCTGCTGTGCTTACGGAAAGTACCCCACAACTGTTGTGTCTGTTTCTTAAGTTCCCTCACAACTCGATTAACTGATCTTCTGCTAATCTTCCGTCCCTTCCTGATGTTACAGTAAGAACGGCACCCGTTTGTCAGGTAGGCCTGGAGTTCTTCCGGGACCCTAGAGACGCCCCTCTCCCGCAATTGCCCCCCAAGACTTCATAGGTGATATGTGGTAGACAGCCCGCCTGAGACTGACTGTCCTGCCGCTGTTTGGAGTATGGCTTAAAGCTGTATATTATTCCACTCCCTCAGCGTTCCGGCCACCGGTAATGCGCCTCAGCAAGGTGCTGCCTCTTTCAACAAAACCCCTGCTGGTATTCTCCTTCTGCTCGATTTCGTTTCTCACTCAGCACAATCTATCTCGCTTCTAATCCTTTCTTAGGGCACCGCCGCTATTCTGAGCAGGCACGGTCCCGTTACGTTCTTTCAATGCCAAGCCTCTGCCAGGATCCCACCCCTGGCAGAGACCCTACTGTCTCTTCCTCCACAACACCCTCCCTCACTAGGTGTTGCTTCGTTCGATCCAGTCAGCTTTCTCTACTAACTTCCTGCCTGACCCCCAGTTTACCCACTATGGTGGGGAGTGGCCTAATGAATAGCACCCTTAGCTCCCCCCGGAGGCCCAGCTGTGAAACATATTGGTGTCTGTGATACCTGATTGGAGGAACTCCTTCAGTGCCATCGAACGCACCGTGGCTCCCCTTAGTGGCGGAGCCACAGTACTGCAACGACCAGGACTCTGGGGCGCTGCACTCCCCCCTGGTTAAACACAGTACTCCGGGACTGGGAAGAAAACAACAATACAGGTTAGCAAAAAGACATACAAATTTGTTGAGTGCAAAACAATAAGCATACTTGAACAGGCTTCCCTTTATGGGAGGTGAGGACACTTTAACGTTACAAAACATAATCAAATATCATAGCAACAGGCTACAATTAACTCTCATTACCCAACCGGGTATTCTACTAAGTGCAAATGCTGGAACAATAAATTAACATTGCCTTTAGGAAACATACACTCTTAGTTTACCAAAGGCCTTCCTATAATCACATTACAGGGCAAGGTAACTTCACATTCTCCTACTTTGAACCTGCAGGACCGCCTGTCCCTATGGCACCAGACCTACTGCCTCTCCTTTCTTTTACAGGACCGCCCCGTTCAGCCAGGGCCTACTGCCTTTCTCTACTATACATAGTATAGACATAACATTCCTTTCAATTTGAGAGCATGGAGCCCACTCTGCTTGGCTCCTATAAGGACTCACTCATTAACCCCTACGGGTCTACTTTCTGTCCTTAGTAACGAACTAACTTTCTATGGGGACGCAGGGTTTACCTTCTATCCTCACCTTCGTTATTACTTCTTTACTTTTAGTTAAACGGAACTCTACATCTACCCCTACGGGCTTTCTACATCTTTCTCTTCAAAGAACATTATCTAGGTTTCACATTTTAAACAAATTAAACACACATAACTTTTCCATGAAAAACAGTTACATTTCCTTCAAAGCATTATCTTGACATTACTGTTCTAAAACAGTATCACTTTCAAGTTCAATTCTAACCTCCCCTTTAAGAGGAGATCAAGTCTTTCTGAGGTAGCTCTTCTTCTCAGCCTACCAGTCCATGCAAAGGCTCCGGAATGGTATCTTCGCAAAATGTCTTTAAACAAAACCAGTAGGAAGCGCCTTTAATAAGGTGCAAACTATATACAGGAAGTTTGTATCATGCATTGTTCATGATTCAGCAGTTTTTATAACATTGTGGAACACAAAGCAAAAATGAAAGTGAAAGCAAAAATAAAAAGCAATAGGGATCCCGGGTAAACAAAGGGATCCCTTTAAGAGTTAACCCAGGACGGATTTTAGCAGCAAAACAGCAAGGAAATAAACAGTTAACTATTTACAGTTTCAGGTTTCCGAGGCTTAGTTGGACGGCTTCCAGGGCAGCACCTGGCACTTAACCCTTCCTGGCCTGGGAAAAGTGAGGTCCAGGGCTACACCCAGTGCTGGACACACGCCGTTAATCCGTCTTTCATGTATGGTTAAATCATGCGCAGCGATGGAGGTCTGCGCAGCTTGAGTATGGGCATTTGTGGCAGCAAAGGTAGCGGCTGCTGCAAGATCAGTCACTGGAACCGAGTCAGCAGCTGTGGCACTAGCAGTCACTGGAGTGGTGTCGGTCGTCAGGGCAGGGTGGCTCTTCCTACCTGCTTCAGATGCGGTTCTCCCGGTGCCGGTCTGCTCCGTCTCCGCTGGGGTCTGGAACGCTGGCTGCGGGGCCTTGTGCTGCGACGCTGTCATCTCTGCTTGCAGCACCTCGCTTTCCGGCAGGGCCTTGCTTTCCAGCTTCGGAGCGCTGGGACTTCTTTCCTGCTCCGGACCAGATGAGGCTGCCGACAGATGTCTGGTGAGGCTCCTGATGATGGCCTTCTTCCACCCGGCCTCAGTGCTCAGCTGCGTCCGCCGGGGTCGGTCGCTGAGCTCGTCCACTCCGGCCTGCAGGAATTCAGCATCAGCGGTGGACGCCTGGTTGCGGTGCCCCTCCGGGTGGCTGGGGGAGTCCTCTGCTCTGACCCCACGCTCCGGCTCCGGGCGGCTCGCCATGGCGTCCTCCATGTCGCTCGCTCCTTCTTCCTGGTCCTTTTCCCGCTCTCTCCTTCGTGGGCGGTTTCGTTTTCTCTGTCTCTGCCCACCATTGAGGATCAGGAGGCGGATCTCGGCTGCTGACGGACACGTCCTCAAGGGGCCGAGATATTTAGACTGGGCGGCCATTGTCTTTCGCGCTCTTCAGCTTGTTCACGCCCACTTCCACGCCCTTCTTCTTCTCCTGCGCTCTCCTTAGCGCTGTAATGGCGGCGGTTTTGGCGGGAACTTCTGGCGGCAAGTGGCAACACACAGTCCTTGTAATAAAGCACAGTCCAAGCACGATAAATCACAGTTCCAAGGCACACATGACCTGATTCTTCAGGCTTAAGTAGATCCTGTTCGTGACGCCAAGATTTGGAGCGCCCCCACACCGCCGCAGGGCCGAGGGGTACCCG
This sequence comes from Ranitomeya variabilis, assembly GCF_051348905.1. Classification (NCBI taxonomy): domain Eukaryota; kingdom Metazoa; phylum Chordata; class Amphibia; order Anura; family Dendrobatidae; genus Ranitomeya; species Ranitomeya variabilis. Next base: position 217,503,347 of record NC_135235.1, read on the forward strand.
GAGCCGGGCCTCTGGGATCTCAGTCCTGGGGTTGTCACGGTGGCTAGACCCGGTCCGTGGCCCTGTCTGTCAGTGGGGGACGTCCGTTGCAAATAGGTGCTGTTAACGGTGGTATAGCGGTGCAGTTGTGGGGTGCAGGTCGCGGTAAATAACGAGGACACCAGGTTGCAGTCTCTTTACCTCTTTACTGGAGATCTCTCGGTCCTCAGTCCAGAATCCGGTCCACCAGGCTGCGCAAGTCCGGCCGGTCCAATGGCACTTCCAGAGTTCTCCTCACAGGTGGAAATCAGTGCCTTCCTTCTTAGCGCTTTGTGTTGTAGTCCTTCCCTGCTGTGCTTACGGAAAGTACCCCACAACTGTTGTGTCTGTTTCTTAAGTTCCCTCACAACTCGATTAACTGATCTTCTGCTAATCTTCCGTCCCTTCCTGATGTTACAGTAAGAACGGCACCCGTTTGTCAGGTAGGCCTGGAGTTCTTCCGGGACCCTAGAGACGCCCCTCTCCCGCAATTGCCCCCCAAGACTTCATAGGTGATATGTGGTAGACAGCCCGCCTGAGACTGACTGTCCTGCCGCTGTTTGGAGTATGGCTTAAAGCTGTATATTATTCCACTCCCTCGGCGTTCCGGCCACCGGTAATGCACCTCAGCAAGGTGCTGCCTCTTTCAACAAAACCCCTGCTGGTATTCTCCTTCTGCTCGATTTCGTTTCTCACTCAGCACAATCTATCTCGCTTCTAATCCTTTCTTAGGGCACCGCCGCTATTCTGAGCAGGCACGGTCCCGTTACGTTCTTTCAATGCCAAGCCTCTGCCAGGATCCCACCCCTGGCAGAGACCCTACTGTCTCTTCCTCCACAACACCCTCTCTCACTAGGTGTTGCTTCGTTCGATCCAGTCAGCTTTCTCTACTAACTTCCTGCCTGACCCCCAGTTTACCCACTATGGTGGGGAGTGGCCTAATGAATAGCACCCTTAGCTCCCCCCGGAGGCCCAGCTGTGAAACATATTGGTGTCTGTGATACCTGATTGGAGGAACTCCTTCAGTGCCATCGAACGCACCGTGGCTCCCCTTAGTGGCGGAGCCACAGTACTGCAACGACCAGGACTCTGGGGCGCTGCAGAGACAACAGGTAGAATTGTCTGGTTGAGAAGTTGGCCGTGTCACAGTGAGTGATCCGATCCCTATTGCAATACCCCCCAGGAGCGAAATGTTAATTTGGTGTCGGGCAGCAATAGCCCTCAGAGGTAAAGACTACCAGGCCCTGGTAGAACCTGTGTATTCAGATAGTAGGCCCACAATCCTGACAGCCAGAGGGGTGGTTGATGTCCGCAAGGGGAGGGTGCCAGTATGCGTCCTTAACTGTGGAGAGAAAGAGGTCCACTTACCCAGATATGCCACACTTGCTAAACTGTTTACTGTTAATAATAATGCAATACAGGCAACAGAACCCTTGGTCCCGTCCGACCAGGCGGAAGACAATGGCTCTGCAGGGCAGTTGGAGGATTGGTGTCAGAAGTTACACGTGTGCACTGACTCTACCCCATCACACCAAAAACAAGGGGCTTACCTGGTGGTCTATGAGTATGAGCGGGTATTCAGCAAACACCCAATAGATTTTGGGCAGGTAAAAAGGGTTCAACATCATATCCCCACTGGAGGTCATCCGCCCATTAAAGAGAGGTATCGGCCTGTACCTCCAGCTCACTACCAATGTGCCAAGAGTATGTTACGAGAGATGAAGGAGGCTGGGGTAATCAGAGATAGATGTAGCCTCTGGGCCGCTCCATTTGTCCTCATCAGGAAAAAGGATGGTACAATGAGGATGTGTGTTGATTACAGGCAGATAAACCGCATTACACACAAGGATGCCTACCCGTTGCCAAGAATTGAGGAGTCATTAGTTGCTTTAAAATCCACTATTTCTCCACCTTGGATCTCACTAGTGGGTATTGGCAGGTTCCCGTGGCAGAGGCGGATAAAGAAAAGACCGCCTGCACAACACCGATGGGCCTCTGAATTCAACTACATGCCGTTCGGACTGCAACGCTCCGGGAACATTCCAGAGGATGATGGAGTGCTGTCTCGGGCACAAGAATTTTGAAACCGTCCTGTTGTACCTGGATGATGTCATTGTCTTCTCCAAGACTTATGAAGACCATCTGAAGCACCTGGCCGAGGTGTTTGAAGCTCTGTAAAGGTAAAGTTGTCCAAGTGTCACCTGTTAAAGCCCAAAGTGCAGTACCTGGGCCATGTGGTAAGCACCGAAGGAGTGGCACCAGACCCTGACAGGGTCACCGTTATCAGGGACTGGCTGAAACCCAGCAACCCACGAAGTCTGACAGTTCCTCGGGTTGGTAGGCTACTACCGAAGGTTCATTAAGGACTTCACTAAGATAGCCGCACCCCTGCAAGACCTGTTAGTGGGCCAATCCAAGAACTCCAAGAGTAAGAATACTCCATTCAAGTGGAATGACAGGCTGAAAGGACCCTTCACTTGATTGAAGTTGGCTCTCACGAGAGATGAGGTACTGGCCTACCCTGAATATGAACAACCGTTTGTGCTCTACACAGACGCCAGCAACGTGGGATTGGGAGCAGTGCTGTCCCAGGTGCAGCAAGGCAAAGAAAGAGTAATTGCCTACGCAAGCAGGAAGCTTCGTCCTACTGAAAGGAACCCTGAAAACTACAGTTCCTTCAAGCTGGAGTTCCTCGCCATAGTCTGGGCGGCAACATAGCGGTTCAAGCACTACCTGGCCTCACCAAAGTTCACCATTTTCACAGACAACGACCCCCTGAAACACCTGGAGATGTCAAACCTAGGTGCCTTGGAGCATTGATGGATCGCCTGGTTGTCCAACTTTGAATTTACCATCAAGTACCGTGCAGGGCACAAGAACGCAGATGTCGATGCACTGTCCAGGATGGCCAATTTACCAGGGGTGGGAGAAGATCCGGAGGCGCTTGAAGAGATTGAGTTACCAGCTTTCCATCACCCCGGGGCGACTCAGTACTCCCATTATGTGAGGAACAAGTGCAATGACAAGCGAGAAGCCACGATGAACCCATTGCCCACCATGGATGGGCAAAGACACAGGATAGTGACCCAGCAGTCCATCTGGTAAAAGAGCTGCTGACGCAAGCCGATTCACATGCTGGTTCAGATGTGCCACAAGAGACTCAACAGCTGTGGAAGGAGAAGGGCAAATTGTTTATCTACGACGGTAAGCTGTGTTGGAGGAATATCGACCCACGAGTTGGTCTGGCAGGTGGTAGTCCCGAGACAAGATGCGCCAATGGTCTTGGAAGTGTACCACGATGGAGTAGGACACTTCAGATGGAAGAAGTTAGAGATCCTACTCCGTGGAAGGTACTACTGAATTGGCATGAGAAAAGCCATTGAAAAGTGGTGCCTGGAGTGTGGCCCATGTAACCTGCACAGAAAAGACCGTGACAGCCAGAGGGTTCCCCTACAGCCCATAGTCACCAAACAGCCACTTGAACTGGTGGACTTAGACCACATGAAGCTAACTCCAAGCTGGTCAGGCTATGTCTGTGCTCTGACCATTGTGGGCCATTACTCCAGATTCCTGGTAGTCGTGCCCGTCAAGGACCAGACAGCGAAGACTGCAGCCATAGCCTTCCAACAACACTTTTGTCGATCACACGGATAGCCTGATAAGGTACTCACTGACTAAGGTCCAGACCTTTAAAGCGGAAGTGTTCCGAGAGTTCTGCAACCTGTACGGATGTAAGAAGATAAGAACAACACTGTACCATCCACAGACCAATGGTATGTGTGAAAAGATGAATCAAGTGGTAATCGACCTGTTAAAAATCTTACCTTTGGAAAAGAGAAACTTATAGCCAGACAAGTTGCCAGATCTGTATAATCACATCCCAGTGAATTCCACCAACTGCACTCCAGCCTACCTAATGAGAGGAAGATCTAGCAAATTACCTGTTGATCTTGAAATGGGAGTCTGTTGTGAATTCTGCTCTTGGGCTCCCTCCGGTGGTTCTTGGTGGTAGTGCAGTTGTCTCTGGGTTGTAATCCAGGGCAGGTGTTTCTGCTGATTGCAGCTCTGCTAGGTCTTTAGGTGTGCAGGATCCATGACTCCATGCCAGTTGTCCATTGTTCTTGGAGGGATTGCATCTCTGTCTGGCTCCTCTTGCCCTGCTGTCAATTCAGCTACGATAAGTGTCTGTTTTTTGTCCCTGTAGCTCATATACAGTGTGCTTTACATCTCAGTGCAATTCTTTGTGTTTTTGTCCAGCTTAGACTTTGTTTGGATTTTTCAGTCATGCTGGATTCTCTGGAGAGGCAGATATACATTCTATGTCTTTAGTTAGATGTAGAATATTTTGTATTTTCTGCTGTGGATATTTTTAAGGTTTTAATACTGACCGCTTAGAATTCTGTCCTATCCTTTTCTATTTAGCTAGAAGTGCTTCTTTTGCTAAATCCTGCTTTCTGTCTGCGTATGTCCTTCCTCTTATACTCACAGTCAATATTTGTGGGGGGCTGCCTATCCTTTGGGGTTCTGCTCTGAGGCAAGATAGAATTCCCATTTCCATCTATAGGGGTATTTAGTCCTCCGGCTGTGTCGAGGTGTCTAGGACGTGTTAGGTACATCCCACGGCTACTTCTAGTTGCAGTGTCAGTTCAGGGATTGCGGTCAGTACAGGTTCCACCTACTCCAGAGAACGTCTCATGTGGCTCCAGGGTCACCGGATCATAACAGTACAACTGGCCAACAATGAGTTAAATGCATCTCAGAAGAAGGGAAGAAAGGTTTTGAGCCATTTTTTTTTCTGTAGTCTGTTTTGTCTTTCCTTCCCTCTTTACCTTTGGGTGACTGAGGAGTTTTGTGCTAGCATGGATGTTCAGGGATTAGTTTCTCGTGTAGACCAGCTTGCTGCTAGGGTACAAGGTATTTCAGATTATATTGTTCAGACTCCGGTTTTAGAGCCTAGGATTCCTATTCCTGATTTGTTTTTTGGGGACAGGTCCAAATTTTTGTGTTTTAAAAACAACTGTAAACTGTTTTTTGCTCTGAAACCTCGTTCCTCTGGTGATCCCATTCAGCAGGTTAAAATTGTCATCTCCCTGCTGCGTGGCGATCCTCAGGATTGGGCATTTTCCCAGGAATCTGGGAATCTGGCCTTGTTTAATGTAGACGCCTTTTTTCAGGCTCTACGGTTATTATATGACGAACCAAATTCTGTGGATCATGCGGAGAAGACCTTGTTGGCCCTGTCTAAGGGTCAAGAAGCGGCAGAATTGTATTGTCAGAAATTTAGAAAATGGTCTGTGCTGACTAAATGGAATGAGGATGCTTTGGCGGCAATTTTCAGAAAGGGTCTTTCTGAATCTGGTAAAGATGTTATGGTGGGGTTCCCCACGCCTGTTGGTCTGAGTGATTCTATGTCTCTGGCCATTCAGATTGATCGGCGCTTGCGGGAGCGCAGAACTGTGCGCACTGTGGCGTTGTCCTCTGATCAGATACCTGAGCCTATGCAGTGTGATAGGATTCTGTCTAGTGCGGAACAACAAGGATTCAGACGTCAGAATAGGTTGTGTTTTTACTGTGGCGATGCTTCTCATGTCATTTTAGTCTGCCCTAAGCGGACAAAGAGAATCGCTAGTTCAGTTACCATCAGTACTATACAGCCTAAATTTCTGTTATCTGTGACCTTGATCTGCTCATTGTCATCATTTTCTGTCATGGCGTTTGTGGATTCAGGCGCCGCTTTGAACTTAATGGACTTTGAATTTGCCAAGCGTTGTGGTTTCCCCTTGCTGTCTTTGCAGAACCCTATTCCTTTAAGGGGCATTGATGCTACACCTTTGGCTAAAAATAAACCCCAGTTTTGGACACAGGTGACCATGTGCATGGCGCCGGCCCATCAGGAAGATTGTCGTTTTCTGGTGTTGCATAATTTGCATGATGCTATTGTGCTGGGTTTTCCATGGTTGCAGGTACATAATCCGGTGTTGGATTGGAAATCTATGTCTGTGACGAGTTGGGGTTGTCAGGGGATTCATAATGACGTTCCTTTGATGTCAATCTCCTCTTCTGAAATTCCAGAGTTTTTGTCTGATTTTCAGGATGTATTCGATGAGCCCAAGTCCAGTTCCCTTCCACCGCATAGGGACTGTGATTGTGCTATTGACTTGATTCCAGGCTGTAAGTTTCCTAAGGGCCGACTTTTCAACCTGTCTGTGCCTGAACATACCGCCATGCGGAGTTATGTTAAGGAGTCTTTGGAGAAAGGGCATATTCGGCCATCTTCTTCACCGTTGGGAGTGGGATTTTTTTTTGTTGCTAAGAAGGATGGCTCCTTGAGACCCTGTATTGATTATCGCCTCTTGAATAAGATCACGGTCAAGTTTCAATACCCCTTGCCTTTGCTTTCCGATTTGTTTGCGAGGATTAAGGGGGCTAGTTGGTTTACTAAGATTGACCTTCGAGGGGCATATAATCTAGTTCGTATTAAGCAGGGTGATGAATGGAAGACTGCGTTTAATACGCCCAAAGGCCATTTTGAATACCTTGTGATGCCATTCGGGCTCTCTAATGCTCCATCTGTTTTTCAGTCCTTCATGCATGATATCTTCCGGAGTTATCTTGATAAATTCATGATTGTACATTTGGATGACATTTTGATTTTTTCCGATGATTGGGAGTCTCATGTGAAACAGGTCAGGATGGTATTTCAGATCCTTCGTGATAATGCTTTATTTGTGAAGGGGTCTAAGTGTCTTTTTGGAGTGCAGAAGGTTTCTTTTTTGGGCTTCATTTTTTCTCCTTCATCTATAGAGATGGATCCGGTTAAGGTCCAGGCCATTCATGATTGGATTCAGCCCACTTCCGTGAAGAGCCTTCAGAAATTTTTGGGCTTTGTTAATTTTTATCGCCGTTTTATTGCTAACTTCTCCAGTGTGGTTAAACCCCTGACCGATTTGACGAAGAAAGGCGCTGATGTGACGAATTGGTCCTCTGCGGCTGTCTCTGCCTTTCAGGAGCTTAAACGCCGATTTACTTCGGCCCCGGTGTTGCGTCAGCCGGATGTTTCTCTTCCGTTTCAGGTTGAGGTTGACGCTTCTGAGATTGGGGCAGGGGCCGTTTTGTCTCAGAGGAATTCTGATGGTTCCTTGATGAAACCTTGTGCCTTCTTTTCCCGTAAGTTTTCGCCTGCTGAACGCAATTATGATGTCGGCAATCGGGAGTTGTTGGCTATGAAGTGGGCGTTTGAGGAATGGCGACATTGGCTTGAGGGAGCCAAGCACCGTATTGTGGTCTTTACCGATCATAAAAATCTGATTTACCTCGAGTCTGCCAAACGGCTGAATCCTAGACAGGCTCGATGGTCCCTGGTTTTCTCCCGTTTTGATTTTGTTGTCTCGTATCTTCCTGGTTCTAAGAATATTAAGGCTGATGCCCTCTCTAGGAGTTTTTTGCCTGATTCTCCTGAGGTCCTTGAACTGGTCGGCATTCTGAAGGAAGGGGTGGTCCTTTCTGCCATTTCCCCTGATTTACGACGGGTTCTTCAGGAATTTCAGGCTGACAAACCTGACCGCTGTCCACTGGGGAAACTGTTTGTTCCTGATAGATGGACTAGTAGAGTGATTTCTGAGGTTCATTGTTCTGTGTTGGCTGGCCATCCTGGTATTTTTGGTACCAGAGATTTGGTTGGTAGGTCCTTTTGGTGGCCTTCTTTGTCGCGTGATGTGCGTTCTTTTGTGCAGTCCTGTGGGACTTGTGCGCGGGCCAAGCCTTGTTGTTCCCATGCTAGTGGGTTGCTTTAGCCTTTGCCGGTCCCTGAGAGGCCCTGGACGCATATTCCTATGGATTTTATTTCAGATCTTCCAGTTTCCCAGAGGATGTCGGTAATCTGGGTGGTTTGTGACTGGTTCTCCAAGATGGTTCATTTGGTGCCTTTGCCTAAATTGCCTTCCTCTTCTGATTTGGTTCCGTTGTTTTTTCAGCATGTGGTTCGTTTGCATGGTATTCCGGAGAATATTGTGTCCGACAGAGGTTCCCAGTTTGTTTTTAGGTTTTGGCGGGCCTTTTGTGCTAGGCTGGGCATTGATTTGTCTTTTTCTTCCACATTTCATCCTCAGACAAATGGCCAAACTGAGCAAACTAATCAGTCTTTGGAAACTTATTTGAGATGCTTTGTGTCTGCTGATCAGGATGATTGGGTGGCTTTCTTGCCATTGGCCGAGTTTGCCCTTAATAATCGGGCTAGTAATCGGGCTTTTGTAATTTTGGTTTTCATCCTCATTTTTCTTCAGGGCAGGTTGAGCCTTCTGATTGTCCTGGTGTGGATTCTGTCGTTGACAGGTTGCAGCAGATATGGGCTCATGTGGTGGACAATTTGGTGTTGTCTCAGGAGGAGGCTCAACGTTTTGCTAACCGTCGTCGGTGTGTTGGTTCCCGGCTTCGGGTTGGGGATTTGGTCTGGTTGTCTTCCCGTCATGTTCCTATGAAGGTTTCTTCCCCTAAGTTTAAAGGGCCAATGTCACCCCACTCCAGCCGTTATAAACTAAAAGAGCCACCTTGTGCAGCAGTAATGCTGCATTCTAACAAGGTGGCTCTTTTAGTTTTAGGCTCAAGCATACCCCAAATAAAACGTTTTTATACTTAGCCACAATTCCTGTCTCTAGCCACGTAGGCGGGTCCTCACTCCCCAGCTTGGCCAGCTCCTCTGCCGTCACTCACATCTTCCTGCGCTTTCGGCGCCGCCCCCTCAGCGCTGTTATCGTTTCAAATCCGGCGCCTGCGCTGTGTACTGGTGTCCTGCGCAGACGCAGTAAGCTCTGGCCGTCTGATGTAATGGCTGATACCAGAGAACAAAAGACATCCACAGAACACCAGGATGGATCTGCTGCACAGCAAATAGCTGTAGGACCTGCGATGACGTCACTGCCATGTGATTGCCCTAATCACATGGCAGTGACATCATCGCAGGTGAAATGGAAGGGTTATGGCCAGGAGGATAATTCTTGGGTTTTTGCCTCTGATGTCCATGCTGCTGATTTGGTCCGTGCCTTTCATCTGGCTCATCCTGATCGGCCTGGGGGCTCTGGTGAGGGTTCGGTGACCCCTCTTCAAGAGGGGAGTACTGTTGTGAATTCTGCTCTTGGGCTCCCACCGGTGGTTCTTGGTGGTAGTGCAGTTGTCTCTGGGTTGTAATCCAGGGCAGGTGTTTCTGCTGATTGCAGCTCTGCTAGGTATTTAGGTGTGCAGGATCCATGACTCCATGCCAGTTGTCCATTATTCTTGGAGGGATCGCATCTCTGTCTGGCTCCTCTTGCCCTGCTGTCAATTCAGCTAAGATAAGTGTCTGTTTTTTGTCCCTGTAGCTCATATACAGTGTGCTTTACATCTCAGTGCAATTCTTTGTGTTTTTGTCCAGCTTAGACTTTGTTTGGATTTTTCAGTCATGCTGGATTCTCTGGAGAGGCAGATATACATTCTATGTCTTTAGTTAGATGTAGAATATTTTGTATTTTCTGCTGTAGATATTTTTAGGGTTTTCATACTGACCGCTTAGAACTCTGTCCTATCCTTTTCTATTTAGCTAGAAGTGCCTCTTTTGCTAAATCCTGCTTTCTGTCTGCATATGTCCTTCCTCTTATACTCACAGTCAATATTTGTGGGGGGCTGCCTATCCTTTGGGGTTCTGCTCTGAGGCAAGATAGAATTCCCATTTCCATCTATAGGGGTATTTAGTCCTCCGGCTGTGTCGAGGTGTCTAGGACGTGTTAGGTACATCCCACGGCTACTTTTAGTTGCGGTGTCAGTTCAGGGATTGCGGTCAGTACAGGTTCCACCTACTCCAGAGAACGTCTCATGCGGCTCCAGGGTCACCGGATCATAACAGGAGTCCTCACACCAGAAGCAACATCACTAGATGCAGACTGGGATACTGAGCGACAACAGAAATACCGCCAAGTACAAGAATGCGTGGAAAGAAGCTTGTCCCAGGCAAGGCAAAAACAAGAAAGAAACTATAACCAGCATGCTTCTGCAATTCCTTTGTGACCAGGTGAACAAGTGCTAAAGCAAAAAAGAAGAATGCATAAACTTGATGACCAGTGGAAGCAGAACCATATACCATCTTACGATCAAACTTTGACAATACTAAAGTGTGTCTTATAAGCAAAGATGGAGGAGAAACCTCGACTGCGGTATCAAGGGATCATCTTAAAATATGCCCTGACAAACTGAGAGACAAGAAAAAAGACCCAGGTACTTCTCAACCCACGAAAGTAGAGGAAAAGAGAATCCATACCATTCTTGGATACTTTCCCCAGTCTTGGACTCAAGTACATCAAGCCATAGTGATACCTGTTTTGACTTTTCCCCAGTTGGACATACCAGAGGAAAATGTGACTCAAAACCATCCTGAAGCAGGAGAGACTCTAGCCCAGCAGGCTCAAGCAACAGACATCACACCAGCAATGGAAGCAGAGAATCCACTCTCTGCTATCGGTGAATCTGTCAGACCCATGGTGAGTCTAAGAAGTCGCAGACGGTTGCCCAGTTTACCAATACAATTCATGCCTACAAGTAGCACAGACACTAGTGGGTTCACAACAGCAGCAGCAGACATGTTAGACCAGGCAAATCATCATGAGTACCTGAACTGCTTAGGTCTACCCATAGTGCCAGAGGTCAAATCTCAGCCCGTTACAAGGACTAAAGTATGAGATGTCAATAATTGCTGTTACCTGTTTTTTAAAAAAAGTTTGCTTATGCTTATTACACTTTTAAAATGGACAATAGGGTAACGGATGGTGAATTGCCTCAAAACTGTCACTGTAAATAGTTGGCGCCTTCAAGGTGCACCTTTGGTTCTACCCACATTGCCAGTGTGAGTAGGGCCTTGTTTGTTCACAGACCTGAAGCAAAACCGTCTGGCGTGGCCGAACATTGGGTCTGGATATATGCATTGTAGCCAGCCTAAGGCCTACGTTGGAAGTTTATGACAGATCCCTTGCATCGGTACTGTTGTTCATGAACAAGGACACCCTGGTATAAGATCAGTTGAACTTTTGTAAATATGTTTGCAACGTTTAAGCCAAAAGTGCCTCCCGTAAGGGAAGAAAGAATTTATGTACCCCGTTTGTATGCCTTTTTCAAAATGTTTGCCATTCCTAACCTGTTTGATTATGTTTCTTTTCCAAGTCCGGGAGTACTGTATTTAATGGGGGTAATGTGGCACCCCAGCCCAGGAGTTTGGGTACCAAAGTGGTGCTGCCTTCCTCTCAGGGAGGGTAATGCCATGGCTGGAGACGGGGGATCCCTTTGGCAGGTAATCTCACATTCAACACATTCTGACTCCAGGCCAGAAGGGGGAGATCAAAACCCAGTTTTAGGGGAACTTCCCTATATACATCCTGGTCTGGAGGAGGAGTTACATAGTCTGGTAGAGACAAGAGACAGTGAAGGAGCAGAGAGGAACAGAAGAGCTAGAGGAGGCTGTGACTGGGCCCCTCAAAACTGAGCGCAGAAATCGGGCACCAGGAGCCCGAGGCTGCGTGGAACTGCAAGTCTCACAGCAGAACCAGAGGGCAGAGAGCTGAAAGTAACCTGCCCACACAATACCTGAGATACAGCAGCTGTTAGAGCCCGGAGTCACTGTGTGCCGAGACCCCAGAGGAATGGCTCATGTTGCCTGCTGTGCAGGTACAGTCCCAGGCCTATGATTATTTTTTATAATGGTAAGCCCCCAGGTGGAATACAGGGACTAAGGCTACATTTAGGATGTAGAAGTATGATGCACCATGCAGACAGCTGACCCCTAGAAGGGACCCAGAGCTGACAACAGATGAGAAGGAGGCTAGCTGAGCCCAGACACAAGTCAGGAGTCAGGACAGCTATCCTGTGCTGTATGCATATGGGACCTCCAGCTGCAGCCTCTTGTCAGCCATATTCCAGAGAAGGCAGCTGAAAGGAGACAACTCAAGAAACACATGGGCCATGGGTATCAAGAGATACATGGGGAGCGGCCGGGCAGAAAATTGGCACTTTTAATTAGGTGCTTATACCTGACTCCTAAGTCAATCACAACTTCACTAAATATATATCTCATATTTCAGGTCACGCTATTAGGATACGTTTGGACAAACGTATTTTTGGCTTGTATACCATCCTCGTAGAACGTATTTTTGGCTTGCATACTGTCCTCATGGAATCTATTTTTGGATTTTATACCATCCTCGTGGAACGTATTTTTGGCTTGTATACCATCCTCGTGGAACGTATTTTTGACTTGCATACCATCCTCGCAGAACTTATTTTTGGTCTTCTATATTGTCCTTGTGGAATGTATTATTGGCTTGTATACCATCCTCATGGAACGAATTTTTGGCTTGTATACCATCCCCAAGGGACGTATTTTTGGCTTGTATACCATCCTCAAGGGACGTATTTTTGGCTTGTATACCGTCCTCATGGTACGTATTATTGGCTTGCATACCATTTTCGCAGAACTTATTTTTCGCTTGTATACCGTCCTCATGCTACATATTATTGGCTTAAATACCGTCCTTGCAGAACGTATTTTTGGTCTTCTATATCGTCCTTGTGGAATGTATTATTGGCTTGTATGCCGTGCTCGTGGAACGTATTATTGGCTTGTGTACCGTCCTTGTGCAACGTATTTTTAGCTTGTACGAGTATATCGTCCTCGTGGAACGTATTTTTGGCATGTATACCGTCCTCGTGGAAATCTAGTTTTTTAATTCTTATGACAGTCAATATGGGCAGAGGACCATGTGAAAAAAAATCGCAGCATGCTCCAGTCTGGTCCAATTTACAGACGGGGAGGATGGGCATACGGAGCTACACATGGAGCCAGCAGAGCCTGAAAGTTTTCAGCAGTTTAAACGTGGCCTAAAAGTATTTTCACACTTTACATTTTTCCAACGATATTTTTCCCGTATTTTTGAAGCACAAAACAAAAATTGCCACATTTTACAGTACCAATAAAGTAAACGAGATTTCCGAAAATTCATGCACACGCTGCTTAATGTTTCCTTGCAGATTTGAAGCAGAATCCAGTATGCCACATGTCAGTTAATCATTTTTTTTTAAGGTGGAGTGAGGGATCATTCCATTTCCAAAATTGATAAGTGGCCTGGGGAGGAGTTCGGGCTTCTTATAAATGGGGCAGAATCAGCAGTAGATCACATCACACAAGGAGTCATCATGATCCAGATCCTCGGTGTATTACTGCTGAGCATCGGAGCTGCCACTGCTGCAGGTAAACCGCTGTGCAATTATTAGGAGAACTGCAGATGTCACCTATGGACAAATGGCTCATTATTCCTTCTTGGTTTTGATATAGTAGAGTTAATATTTTATATTTTATTGTATTCACTAGTCTCATAGTATTATATTTTATTTTATTTATTTTTTCTTCAGGTTTGATATTTGTTCTAATATTTTCATATCCTATGTCAAGGTTTTTCAGAAAACTGTGTTATGGGTCCCTTTAATTAAAAATAGGAAATTTTTAATTGATGTACATTACAAAAGTACTTAGTTTTTAACATTAAATCGTTATATATGGAGTATTGGGATCACTTTAATTTTTCTGATAACCCCTGTAAGTATTTTTTGTTGTACAGGACCTTGCCTCTCAGAGCCGGGGGAGTTGTAGAGGTAGTAATTGCATAGGAGCTTATAGTTCCCCTGTGCTCAGAAGAAACTAAGATATGGAGCACGAATCTATTGTAGGAAGGTGCCCTGGCTCCTTCTTTATGGAAATCATACGGCCCCAATGATTCGACCCCCATTGATAGAAGATGAAAAAAAAAAGTTGCAGCTAAATTTCGACCTACGGTTTTTATGTCTGAAGATCGTCAGCTGAGAAACTGACAATTGCATAAATTGTAATTCCATCCTGTAACGTTATCGTTGCCATCGTCATGATACTTGCTTTTCTTGGTCTCTCTCATCACTTTTCTCCGCAGACAGTCTATGCACTGTGATCGATGGGCGGTTGAAGCAGGTGGATGCCGGTGCCGGTCAGGTTTACGGTGTGAATGATAATGATGACATCTACCAATGGCTGGGCCACGGGTGGAAACATATTCCTGGAAAGCTGATGCACGTGACGGTTGGTCCCGCCGGTGTCTGGGGAGTCAACAACATGCAGAATATCTACAAATTCCAAGATAACAAATGGGTGCAGGCATCAGGTAAGAAGACACCGCACGTGCCTTGTGGCTTCCTCAGGCTGCACCATTTTTTATTCAGGTCATGGAAATTCAAGGGCAACTGCAGTAATCCAAAGTATCCCATGTTCCCCCATGTCTAACTAGTAAGCTGAGATATGAGATTTTTATATTTAGCTGTTCTGGGCCTGTCTTTAGCATAGAAAGTAACTGAGTAGTAACTATTTTCCTTGTCTTAGAGCAAGTTTCTCAGTTTGTGAGATGTAAGGATACGTCACTGATCTCCCGGTCAAACCTCCTGCATGATTAGACAGTGCTGGGAGATTAGAGCACGCAGAAAAAAAATCCCAGCAGTCTGTGTTTAGCTGTATCACCTTACAAATCCTTCTTTCGGTTGTCCTTCTCTCGTTGTCCTTCTCTCATTGTCCTTCTCACAGTCACCTCTGCTGTACTGTCTCTCCCCCAACATGGATTATTGGTACCTTATCTGGAATGTGTCAGTATTCTCACATATGTCTATTGTGCTCACAGCATATTGTAATGCCACTGCAGTGAGAGAAGAGCAGGCTACTCCTGTGTGAGATGTAATGACAGGCTGCTCTGCTTTCACTGCAGGGGTATTACAAATTTCATGAGAACAACAGAAATAAATGTGATTACTTACACCTTTGAGGTCTCATGACAGTCAATATGGGGAGAGGGTCAGTACAGCAGAGGTGACCTTACTATGAAAAGAGTAGAACTGATACAATGGTTTGTAATATGACATAGCTAAACTCATCTGTGCTGCCACTCCCTCACACTAACTGCCAGGACCTTATCTGGAAAGTGTTGATCATCTTTTCTCCCAGCACTATCTAATCATGCATAAGATTAGACATTAGGGATCTGTTATAACTAGTGATGAGCGAATATACTCGTTACTCGAGATTTCTCGAGCATGCTAGGGGGTCCTCCGAGTATTTTTTATTGCTCGGAGATTTAGTTTTTCTTGCCGCAGCTGAATGATTTACATCTGTTAGCCAGCATAAGTACATGTGGGGGTTGCCTGGTTGCTGGGAATCCCCACATGTACTTAAGCTGGCTAACAGATGTAAATCATTCAGCTGCGGCAAGAAAAACTAAAACTCCGAGCACTAAAAAATACTCGGAAGACCCCCGAGCATGCTCGAGAGATCTCGAGTAATGAGTTTATTCGCTAATGACTAGTTATAACCTTTCCTCCCAACTTTTAAAAACAAGAAAGGGTGACATATACAATGGTACACTTAGCATGCCATGGCAATTTTTATAATTCCCCATAGTACATTCCCCCCCATGATGTACACACATACAGTTAGGTCCATATATATTTGGACAGAGACAACATTTTTCTCATTTTGGTTATAGACATTACCACAATTTAATTTTAAACAAAACAATTCAGATGCAGTTGAAGTTCAGACTTTTAGCTTTCATTTGAGGGTATCCATATTAAAATTGGATGAAGAGTTTAGGAGTTTCAGCTCCTTAACCTGTGCCACCCTGTTTTTTAAAGGGACCAAAAGTAATTGGACAATTGACTCCAAGGCTATTTCATGGACAGGTGTGGGCAATCCCTTCATTATGTCATTCTCAGCTAAGCAGATAAAAGGCCTGGAGTTGATTTGAGGTGTGGTGCTTGCATTTGGAAGGTTTTCCTATGAAGTAAACATGCGGTCAAAAGTGCTCTCCATGAAGGTGAAACAAGCCATCCTTAAGCTGTGAAAACAGAGAAAAAACCCATCCGAGAAATTGCTACAATATTAGGAGTGGCAAAATGTACAGTTTGGTACATCCTGAGAAGGAAAGAAAGCACTGGTGATCTCATCAATGCAAAAAGACCTGGGCGCCCACGGAAGACAACAGCGGTGGGTGATCGCAGAATAATCTCCATGGTGAAGAGAAACCCCTTCACAACAGCCAACCAAGTGACCAACACTCTCCAGGAGGTCGGCATATCAATATCCAAATCTACCATAAAGAGAAGACTGCATGAAAGTAAATGCAGAAGGGTCACTGCACGGTGCAAGCCACTCATAAGTGTCAAGAATAAAAAGGCTAGACTGGACTTTGCTAAAAAAACATCTAAAAAAGCCAGCACAGTTCTGGAAGAACATTCTTTGGACAGATGAAACCAAGATCAACCTCTACCAGAATGATGGAAAGAGAAAAGTATGGCGAAGGCTTGGTACAGCTCATGATCCAAAGCATACCACATCATCTGTAAAACACGGCGGAGGCAGTGTGATGGCTTGGGCATGCATGGCTGCCAGTGGCACTGGGTCACTAGTGTTTATTGATGATGTGACACAGGACAGAAGCAGCCGAATGAATTCTGAGGTATTCAGAGCCACACTGTGTGCTCAGATCCAGCCAAATGCAGCCAAACTGATTGGTCGTTGTTTCATACTACAGATGGACAATGACCCAAAACATGAAGCCAAAGCAACCCAGGAGTCTATTAAAGCAAAGAAGTGGAATATTCTTGAATGGCCAAGTCAGTCACCTGATCTCAACCCAATTGAGCATGCATTTCACTTGTTAAAGACTAAACTTCAGACAGAAAGGCCCACAAACAAACAGCAACTGAAAACCACCGCAGTGAAGGCCTGGCAGAGCATCAAAAAGGAGGAAACACAGCGTCTGGTGATGTCCATGAGTTCAAGACTTCAGGCAGTCATTGCCAACAAAGGGTTTTCAACCAAGTACTAGAAATGGACATTTTATTTAAAATTATTGAATCTGTCCAATTACTTTTGGTCCCTTTAAAAACAGGGTGGCACATGTTAAGGAGCTGAAACTCCTAAACCCTTCATCCAATTTTAATGTGGATACCCTCAAATGAAAGCTGAAAGTCTGAACTTCAACTGCATCTGAATTGTTTTGTTTAAAATTCATTGTGGTAATGTCTATAACCAAAATGAGAAAAATGTTGTCTCTGTCCAAATATATATGGACCTAACTGTAGCTTTGCTACATCAATACACCCCCTATGCCCACACAGTCCTGCTAGATCAATACACCCACCATTCACACACATACCTGCTATATCAGACACTCATTATGCACACACAGCTTTGCTACATCAATGCAACCTCATGCACACACAGCTGTGCTACATTAATAAACCCCCGCATGCACACACAGCACTGCTACATCAATACACTCTTCATACCCACAGCTGTGCTACATGAAAACACTCCCATGAACACACAGCTCTGCTACATAAAATACACCCCTCATGCACACACTGCTCTACTATATCAGTACACTCCTCATGCACACACAGCTCTGCTACATCAATATAACCCTGCGCATACAGCTTTGCTATATCAATACACCCCCCATGCACACACAGCCCTGCTACACCAATACACCCCCAATACACACAGCCCAGCAACATAAATCTTCATCATGCACACACGACCCTGCTACATAAATGCACCCCGCATACACACACAGCCAAACTACATCAACACATCCTCCATGCACACGACCCAGCTACATCAATACACCCCACATGTACAGATGACTGTGGTAAATTTATAAATAAAATGACACACTGAAACACACTTTACTTGTGTCTTGCTCCTTTTCCATTTTCTTCACTGTCATTCAGGTGACCACAGACGGTCACCTGACTTAAAGCTCTAAGGAGATCACTAATCTCTGGCCACGTGACTGACATGAAGAAAAGGGAGAAAGAGCAGGACATAAGTAATGTGTGTGAGTATTTATTGATGTAGCAGACCTTGACTGCGTATCGCCAAGATTGGTCCTTCTCTCTCATGACATCATAATCCCACCATACCAAATTCCCCATAAAACCAAAACTTATTACTGAACAAATTAACACATGACCATTTTTTTTCTTTGGATAAATTGGCCACAGCGGCCGTTTATTAACAAAACAAACATAATAACACTATTTATACAATTGTGTAAAAAACTTGAAGGGGAGGGTTCTTGGAGCTAACAAAACTGGCACACCATGGGCAAAAGCCTCCCCACAAACTTTTTTAACCTAACCTTCTTTACCCTCAGCCGTAACCACCAGCTCGAGGGCACCATGTAACCCGTTTCCGGGCAAACTCCAAAAGTTCCAGAGGTAAACAACCCGTCCAGAGCCCGTAAACCGAAGCCAGTTCAACCCCATAAAACATCAACTCCAAGAACCCACCCCCCCACAGCCACTGTGACAATGACCTAACACTAAGGGTACTGTCACACAGTGCAATTTTGATCGCTACGACGGCACGATCCGTGACGTCGCAGCGTCGTATGATTATCGCTCCAGCGTCGTAGACTGCGGTCACACTTTGCAATCACGGCACTGGAGCGATGCCGAAGTCCCCGGGTAACCAGGGTAAACATCGGGTTACTAAGCGCAGGGCCGCGCTTAGTAACCCGATGTTTACCGTGGTTACCAGCGTAAACGTAAAAAAAACAAACAGTACATACTTACATTCCGGTGTCTGTCCCCCGGCGTTCTGCTTCTCTCCACTGTCTAAGCACCATAGCCGGAAAGCACAGCGTTGACATCACCGCGTCACCGCTGTGCTCGCTTTCCGGCTGGCCGGCGCTCACAGTGCAGAGAAGCTGAGACGCCGGAGGACAGACACCGGAATGTAAGTATGTACTGTTTGGTTTTTTTACGTTTACGCTGGTAACCAGGGTAAACATCGGGTTACTAAGCGCGGCCCTGCGCTTAGTTACCCGATGTTTACCCTGGTTACAAGCGAACACATCGCTGGATCGCTGTCACACACAACGATCCAGCGATGTCAGCGGGTGATCAAGCGACGAAAGAAAGTTCCAAACGATCTGCTACGACGTACGATTCTCAGCGGGATCCCTGATCGCTGCTGCGTGTCAGACACTGCGATATCGTAACGATATCGCTAGAACGTCACGAATCGTACCGTCGTAGCGATGAAAATTGCACTGTGTGACAGTACCTTAACTCCCTAGAAGCAAAATAATCCCGTTAAAACCGAATGCCCCAACCCCCACTAATCAACTAATCCCCACAAAAACAAGGGAGGGTGGGTGGGTTCTTCTTTCCCTGCTAATGCCACATGTACTGTCCCTAACCACACACTTTTCTTTATATCCACACCCTCCTCAGCCTAAACACCTGCCCACTCCTTTGTCCCCTTTCAACCAATCCCACTGCATTGCCTTTAAATGTTCCCACTCCCCTTGGCACCACAGTCATGGGGGGGGCTTTCATCTAGCTGTGCATATTGCAGCCCCCCCCCCCCGCTTTACAAAGGCTGACCTTATAGCTCTTTCCTTCATTGTTCTGTTTAGCTGCATCTGTGACCTTGGGACACGGACATGGCTTGTGTTCCGACACTTCCACTAAACACAAAACACAACATCAGTAATTAAATTATCTATAAACGTAATTCATTGGTATTGCATACCAACATGCAATACATTTGCGGAATGTACCAACCGATGGCAACATCTATTTAAAATTAAATTAATAACATGAAAAACATGTCAATTATGGGTCTAAGTGTCAGTGTCAATGTAAAAAGAGGTGCATCCACAAGACAAACTATATTCAACCACACTAGAGGAGTCTGTAAGCTGATGTCTGAGTGTGATAGAAGTGCCAGCCCAAAAGATAGTGAGATTAGCACCTTGGTGTGAAGAGCTGTAAGGGTATGTGCACACGTCCGGATTTCTTGCAGAAATTTCCTGAAGAAAACCGGAAATTTTCTGCAAGAAATCCGCATTTTTTTTTGCGTTTTTTTTCCGGTTTTTTTTTTTTGCGGTTTTCTTAGCATTCTGCAAGCGTAATTAGCTTGCAGAATGCTAAAGTTTTCCAAGCGATCTGTAGCATCGCTTGGAAAAGTGACTGACAAGTTGGTCACACTTATCAAACATACTGTTTGACAAGTGTGACCAACTTTTTACTATAGATGCTGCTTATGCAGCATCTATAGTAAAAGATAGAATGTTTAAAAATAAGAAAAAAAATTAAAAAATGGTTATACTCACCCTCTGTAGACAGCCGATCTCAGCGGCGTCCGTTCCTATAGATGCCGGTGTGGTTCAGGACCTTCGATGACGTCGCGGCTTGTGATTGGTCGCGTGAGTCACATGAGCGGTCACGCGACCAATCACAAGACAGCGACGTCATAACAGGTCCTGAACCACACCATCTATTCTATAGGAACGGAAGAGAGAGCATGCACGGGAGAGGCGGGAACACTTCGGGGGCCATCAGAGGGTGAGTATATCACTATTTTTTATTTTAATTCTTTTTTTTTTACCAATTATATGGTGCCCAGTCCGTGGAGGAGAGTCTCCTCTCCTCCACCCTGGGTACCAACCGCACATAATCTGCTTACTTCCCGCATGGTGGGCACAGCCCCGTGCGGGAAGTAAGCAGATCAATGCACTCCTAGGTGTGCGGAATCCCCGCAATTCCGCATTTTTAATGAACATGTTGCTTTTTTTTCTGCAATGCGATTTTTTCGCCGAAAAAAATGCAACATTTGCACAAAAAATGCGGAATACCGTGTAAATAATAGGAGGCATATGTAAGCGTTTTTTTCGCGTTTTTATCATGTGTTTATAGCGAAAAAACGCGAAAAAAACGTGAAAAATCCTGAACGTGTGCACATGGCCTAAATATAGAGAGTAGGTTGCAAGAGTGTGCAAAGTGACATTGATTAGACATTGCTGACAAGATAACTGACTGTGAGAAGTAGAATGTGTGAACTGTGGCAGAGTGAAGGAGGTGTTGCTGAAGAGATTGCCAGCAGACAATGGAAAGTGTCCACAAATTTTTGCAATCATCAGCCCACAAACCCTTGATCTCCACATTATCCAAATGAAAAAAAAAATTAGAACAATTTAAAATGGTGAAAAAAAAAAAAAAAAATAAATTATACTCACCGTACGGGACCCTTGCCGCTCCCTTTTTGATGCTTTCTGGTCAATCACTGGTCTCTGTAGTTCTTTTGCAATTATGACATCCAAATATGGCTGTGCAACCTCTGCAAACAGACAGTGATTGGCTGCAGCAGTTACATGTCTGTGTCAGTACAATGTACATCAATGCTACAGTGACCGTAGTGGGGCTGACGGGAAGGAAAGAACCAGGGTTTCAGGTCAATATGGCTTCATTCATTATTTTAGCCTTTTCAGATCTGTTTTCAACAATATTTATTTGTTTGAGAAAACCCTTTAATTTTTCTCTACCATTTACTTCTATAGGACGTCTGAAACAGATAGATGCAGGTGGGAATAAATTCCTGTCCGGAGCCAATGGGTTGGATGATATTTACTGTGCGAACATGGATCAGACCATGTCCAACCCGGCAAATGTAGCCTATAACAACATAGAAGGGCGTCTGAAGTATTACACCTGCGGTCCCTGGGGATGTTGGGGTGTAAACGCCTACGATGATATATATTACCGCTATGATGTGACGCCCACATCCTGCAAAGGAAGTCGGTGGCAGCAAATAGAGGGCAAATTGGCCATAGTGGAGGTTGGCACAGATGGTTCTGTGTTCGGCGTGAACTCCCAGGGACAAGTGTATAAAAGGTATCAGCTTTTGAGATATTGGACATCAATTGTAATTTCTAACTATAATTTTTATACTTTTCAGATATAAAATCTATCTGCAGTGAGCTGCACTAATGGCAGCCGGCAGTATCACATAGCTATCACATGGCTCTAATAATCATTATGTCACCATTGTAGATGTGAGTAACTTCTAGCCTCTATTTCAGGGAAGGGATCACTGCTGGGAAACCCATCGGAACCTCATGGACCCAGTTGAATTTTTATGACACTTTCAAACATGTATCTTATGATCGGGGAAACTTGTGGCTGATCACCGAGAAAGGAATCATCTATAAGTGCAAAGTCAACAGCTCCACAGACCTAAACTGCTATTAGACCCTACAAATACATATGTTGTGTGTGGTTCATAGGAGAAACAAAAAATAAAATTGCTTCATTTTCCATTGTGTTCTTCACATTAAATAAACTTTTGCTTTCAAACCATTTTACAACTAACTCTTTTAAAGAAGCTCACCAATGATCTAGTCCATAGATGGGCAAATATTTCTGCATGAGGGGTGTATTGATGTAGCAGAGCTGTGTGTGCATGGGAGTGTATTGATGTAGCAGAGCTGTGTGCATGTAGAGAGTATTGATATAGCAGGGCTGTGTGTGCATGGGAGGGGTTTATTCATGTAACAGAGCTGTGTGTGTCTAAGGAGTGTCTGATATAGCAGGGCTGTGTGTGCATGGGGGGTTTATTGATGTAGCAGGGCTGTGTGTGCATGGAGGTGATATTGCTGTAGCAGTGCTATGCTTACATGGGGGGTGTATTAATATAGCATGGCTGTGTGTGCATCTACATCCAACAAGGAGTAAAAGAAGGCACCTGCAGTATCCTCCAACAGCCTGTGATTGCTAATAATGCCCCCCGTCACAACCAGAGCCAATCAATGATACCATCACTAGAGTATTGTAGTTGTGCTACTATATCCTGCACCTTTTACTACTCGCAGACTTTGATATTTCCCACCTCAAATCAAAATACAGGACATTGTGTAAAAGTGCATGACTGTGGACCAGGACAGCAGTCCGACAATCTGCAGAAGAGACACAAGAAAACACAAAGCCAGATATGTTAGCTGCACACACAAGAACTGAAAATGTATAGATAGTACAAGACTTGCAGCAGCGTTTATAGTGTGAACAGCACCAGAGAAGAGTTTGTTATGCTTACAGCAGACGAAGGATTAACTGCAGGTCTGAGCCTGCAAGTAAAAGCAGATTTAAGAAACAAACAAGAGTTTGTTGAGATTATTGCCAGCTGTCGATCAGGTTTGTGAGACAAACTCTAAAGGCACCTGATAACTTATTCAGCTTTGGCTTAGGGGGGTTGATCCTACAGACAGATTCCCTTTAATTCTGCCTGCAGCTATCTCTAGAGGGAGCTTTCTGCATAGTGACTTACAATGATCTCATTGAATTTATATATATATATATATACACTCACCGGCCACTTTATTAGGTACACCATGCTAGTAACGGGTTGGACCCCCTTTTGCCTTCAGAACTGCCTCAATTCTTCGTGGCATAGATTCAACAAGGTGCTGGAAGCATTCCTCAGAGATTTTGGTCCATATTGACATGATGGCATCACACAGTTGCCGCAGATTTGTCGGCTGCACATCCCAAAGATGCTCCATACAAGGCAGGATGGATCCATGCTTTCATGTTGTTTACGCCAAATTCTGACCCTACCATCCGAATGTCGCAGCAGAAATCGAGACTCATCAGACCAAGCAACGTTTTTCCAATCTTCTACTGTCCAATTTCGATGAGCTTGTACAAATTGTAGCCTCAGTTTCCTGTTCTTAGCTGAAAGGAGTGGTACCCGGTGTGGTCTTCTGCTGCTGTAGCCCATCTGCCTCAAAGTTCGACGCACTGTGCGTTCAGAGATGCTCTTAGGCCTACCTTGGTTGTAACGGGTGGCGATTTGAGTCACTGTTGCCTTTCTATCAGCTCGAACCAGTCTGCCCATTCTCCTCTGACCTCTGGCATCAACAAGGCATTTCCGCCCACAGAACTGCCGCTCACTGGATTTTTTTTCTTTTTCGGACCATTCTCTGTAAACCCTAGAGATGGTTGTGCGTGAAAATCCCAGTAGATCAGCAGTTTCTGAAATACTCAGACCAGCCCTTCTGGCACCAACAACCATGCCACGTTCAAAGGCACTCAAATCACCTTTCTTCCCCATACTGATGCTCGGTTTGAACTGCAGGAGATTGTCTTGACCATGTCTACATGCCTAAATGCACTGAGTTGCCGCCATGTGATTGACTGATTAGAAATTAAAAGTGTTAACAAGAAGTTGGACAGGTGTACCTAATAAAGTGGCCAGTGAGTGTATATAGGGCTCCTCTGAGTGGTGGCAGAATTTTTTTTGTCATATAACTCTATCAGACTTCTCCTAATAACTTCTTCTCCCCTCACAGTCTATTGCACACTGCTCTGTCAGGAGCTGCAGAACCTCGTGTCTGCATGGCCCCAGCTCTTCTCTAGACTGGCTACCTAACTCCTCCAGCCGGACTATATAGGGAAGCCATCCACAAACTGGATCAAAGCTCCCCTTCTGGCCTGGAGTCAGAACAGTGTTGTGTGGATGTACTACCTGTTAAAGGGATCCTTCCTCGCTTCCATGCATGGTATCACGCTCCCCGTGAGGAAGGCAATACCACTGTGACAACCGAACTCCTGAAGTTTCACATATAACATCTGACCCCTTACCCTCAAGTGTATAACATCCATTCCTTTTGCCATCAGTGTATAACATACGGCCCCTCACCGCCCCCGGTGTATAACATCAGGCCTTCCTTCCCCAGTGTATAACAACTGGCCCTCTCCCACCGGAGTATAACTTCCGGCCTGATTGCCAACCGGTGTATAACATCCGTCCCCTTCCCCAAGTGTATAATATCTGCCCTCCGATGTATAACATCCGGCCCCACTTCCACAGTGTATGTTATATCTGGCCCCTAGGTGTATAACCTCTGGCCCCCCGTCATTTCTTTACTAACGTGACAGAGCGGCCAGTGATGTAGACCTCAATGATACAAGTGCGATCCTGTAATAGGAGCCACTGGGTCCAAGTCTGTTCATGACATTTCCTCCTTCTAAATCTTCCCGCTTCATCTTTGAGTGATATTATTGAGAAATGGAAGAAATCGCAGCAACTCAGCCACGAAGTGGAGACACCATAACATTACAGAGCGAGGGGCTGATCAGCAGAGGGCTGAAATGTTATCAATGCTTTGATTACTCTATAACTGCAGATTCAAGATTTCCTCTGGTAAAACATCATCACAACACTGCACCCCCACTGGCAGCTTCATGGCCGATCAGCTGCAGCCGTACATCACCAAGCACAATGCTGAGCATCGGATGGAATGTTGTAAAGTCACCACCACTGAAATTTGGAGGAAGTGTGTTCTGTGCCAATATAAGGGTTAATCATAGTTTACTGTATTACTGGAGATTTGTGATGTAATATACGATCTGGCCAGTAGAGGGCATCGGGGGTTTGGCGGAGTTGAAGGGGAGTCCTGGTGGAGAGTGAAGCTGCACATCCTTGGAGAAAGTTTGGATAGAGTGGTGCGACTCTGGATCCGATGTTGGTGACTTTGAGATGTGTAGTTTGGCTTGACATGAGCCAATTCGGTGATGACAACCAAGTACACATTGTCTTGGGCTAGGCCATGTGAGACCTCAACTCTAATGACTTAGGAAAGCCCTGTGTTAGAGAGATTGGCAATCCCTATAAGCTTCAGGACGGCATTTCTATCTCTAATGACTTATTGAAGCCCTGTGTTGGAGAGATAGGCATTCCCTAAGAGCTTCAAGATGGCGTTTCTGATTATTCGGGACTCAGCCCAGCAAGGACCCTTCTAACTCAAGTTTCAGGATGTACTGCTACCATTTTAAATATGAACATATATGCGCTGTGATGCAGTAACCCCTGTGGCAGTTTGGGGGCGCTGTTGTGAATTTGGATTCTGGGCTCCCCCGGTGGCTACTGGTGGAATTGAACTGGTGTCTTCATCTTCTCTGTTCACCTGTTCCCATCAAGATGTGGGAGTCGCTATATAACCTTGCTGCTCTGTTAGTTGCTTGCCGGTCAACAATGTTATCAGAAGCCTCTCTGTGCTTGTTCCTGCTCCTAGACAACTACTAGATAAGTTGGACTCTTGTCCATGTTTGTTTTTGCATTTTGTTCCAGTTCACAGCTGTAGTTTCGTTACTGTGTCTGGAAAGCTCTTGTGAACAGGAATTGCCACTCTGGTGTTATGAGTTAATGCCAGAGTCTTAAAGTAATTTCTGGATGGTGTTTTGATAGGGTTTTCAGCTGACCATGAAAGTGTCCTTTCTGTCTTCTGCTATGTAGTAAGTGGACCTCAAATTTGCTAAACCTATTTTCATACTACGTTTGTTATTTCATCTTAATTCACCGCCAATACATGTGGGGGGCCTCTGTCTCCTTTCGGGGTATTTCTCTAGAGGTGAGCTAGGACTAATATTTTCCTCTGCTAGCTTTATTTAGTCCTCCGGCTGGTGCTGGGCATCTAGAATCAACGTAGGCATGCTACCCGGCCACTGCTAGTTGTGCGTTAGGTTTAGTTCATGGTCAGCTCAGTTCCCATCTTCCAAGAGCTAGTTCCTATATATGCTGATGCTATGTTCTCTTGCCATTGAGATCATGACAGTTTGACCGGCCCACAAAGTGTTAATTGTATTGGCTGAAGTAGGAGGAAAAGAAGTCTGAGGAACCTTTTTTTTTTTTTTTTTTTTTTTTTTTTCCTCTCTCTTACTCAGAGTGTGCTGCCTAGCCATAATTGCAGCCTGCTGCTTCTTTCCTCCTCTTAATCCTTGAATGGCTCTGTGTCCACCTGTTTGTAATGGATCTTCAGAGTGTAACTGCAGGTTTGAATAATCTCGCCACGAAGGTACAAAATTTGCAAGACTTTGTTTGTCATGCACCTGTATCTGAGCCGAGAATTCCTTTGCCGGAATTTTTCTCGGGGAATAGATCTGGGTTTCAGAATTTTCGAAATAATTGCAAATTATTTTTGTCCCTGAAATTTCGCTCTGCCGGAGACCCTGCACAGCAGGTCAGGATTGTGATTTCCTTGCTCCGGGGCGACCCTCAAGACTGGGCTTTTTCATTGACACCAGGGGATCCTGCGTTGCTCAATGTGGATGCGTTTTTTCTGGCCTTGGGGTTGCTTTATGACGAACCTCATTTGGAGCTTCAGGCAGAAAAAACTTTGATGTCCCTATCTCAGGGGCAAGATGAAGCGGAAATTTACTGCCAAAGATTCCGTAAATGGTCTGTGCTTACTCAGTGGAATGAGTGCGCCCTGGCGGCGACTTTCAGAGAGGGTCTCTCTGATGCCATTAAGGATGTTATGGTGGGGTTCCCTGTGCCTGCGGGTCTGAATGAGTCCATGACAATGGCTATTCAGATCGATAGGCGTTTGCGGGAGCGCAAACCAGTGCACCATCTGGCGGTGTCCACTGAGAAGTCGCCAGAGAGTATGCAGTGTGATAGAATTCTGTCCCGAAGCGAGCGGCAGAATTTTAGACGGAAAAATGGGTTGTGTTTCTATTGTGGTGATTCTACTCATGTTATATCAGCATGCTCTAAGCGCACTAAAAAGCTTGATAAATCTGTTTCCATTTGCACCTTACCGTCTAAGTTTATTCTATCTGTGACCCTGATTTGCTCTTTGTCATCTATTACCACGGACGCCTATGTCGACTCTGGCGCCGCTTTGAGTCTTATGGATTGGTCCTTTGCCAAACGCTGTGGGTATGATTTAGAGCCTTTGGAGACTCCTATTCCTCTGAAGGGGATTGACTCCACCCCATTGGCTAATAATAAACCACAATACTGGACACAAGTAACTATGCGTATTAATCCGGATCACCAGGAGATTATTCGCTTTCTGGTGCTGTATAATCTACATGATGATTTGGTGTTAGGATTGCCTTGGCTGCAATCTCACAACCCAGTCCTCGACTGGAGAGCTATGTCTGTGTTGAGCTGGGGATGTAAGGGGGCTCATGGGGATGTACCTGTGGTTTCCATTTCATCATCTATTCCCTCTGAAATTCCTGAGTTCCTGTCTGACTATCGTGACGTCTTTGAAGAATCCAAGCTTGGTTCGTTACCTCCGCACCGAGAGTGCGATTGTGCCATAGATTTAATCCCGGGTAGTAAATACCCAAAGGGTCGTTTATTTAATCTGTCTGTGCCTGAACATGCTGCTATGCGAGAATATATAAAGGAGTCCTTGGAAAAGGGACATATTCGTCCATCGTCATCTCCCTTAGGAGCCGGTTTTTTCTTTGTGTCAAAAAAAGACGGCTCTTTGAGACCATGTATCGATTATCGGCTTTTGAATAAAATCACTGTTAAATATCAATACCCATTGCCGTTGCTGACTGATTTGTTTGCTCGCATAAAGGGGGCCAAGTGGTTCTCTAAGATTGACCTTCGTGGGGCGTATAATTTGGTGCGAATCAGGCAGGGGGATGAGTGGAAAACCGCATTTAATACGCCCGAGGGCCACTTTGAGTATTTAGTGATGCCTTTTGGTCTTTCAAATGCTCCGTCAGTTTTCCAGTCCTTTATGCATGATATTTTTCGCGATTATTTGGATAAATTTATGATTGTGTATCTGGATGATATTCTGATTTTTTCGGATGACTGGGACTCTCATGTCCAGCAAGTCAGGAGGGTTTTTCAGGTTTTGCGGTCTAATTCTTTGTGGGTGAAGGGTTCTAAGTGTGTTTTTGGGGTACAGAGGATTTCCTTTTTGGGATATATTTTTTCTCCCTCTTCCATTGAAATGGATCCTGTCAAGGTTCAAGCTATTTGTGATTGGACGCAGCCCTCTTCTCTTAAGAGTCTTCAGAAATTTTTGGGCTTTGCTAACTTTTATCGTCGATTTATTGCTGGTTTTTCGGATATTGCTAAGCCATTGACCGATTTGACTAAGAAGGGTGCTGATGTTGCTGATTGGTCCCCTGATGCTGTGGAGGCCTTTCGGGAGCTTAAGCGCTGTTTTTCCTCTGCCCCTGTGTTGCGTCAGCCTGATGTTGCTCTACCTTTTCAGGTTGAGGTCGACGCTTCTCAGATCGGAGCTGGGGCAGTGTTGTTGCAGAAAAGTTCTGACTGCTCCGTGATGAGGCCTTGTGCCTTCTTTTCCCGTAAATTTTCGCCCGCTGAGCGGAATTATGATGTTGGGAATCGGGAGCTTTTGGCCATGAAGTGGGCTTTTGAGGAGTGGCGCCATTGGCTTGAGGGGGCCAGACATCAGGTGGTGGTATTGACTGACCACAAAAATTTGATTTATCTTGAGACCGCCAGGCGCCTGAATCCTAGGCAGGCGCGCTGGTCATTATTTTTCTCTCGGTTTAATTTTGTGGTGTCATACCTACCGGGTTCTAAGAATGTTAAGGCGGATGCCCTTTCTAGGAGTTTTGAGCCTGACTCGCCTGGTAACTCTGAGCCCACAGGTATCCTTAAGGATGGAGTGGTATTGTCAGCCGTTTCTCCAGACCTGCGGTGGGCCTTGCAGGAGTTTCAGGCGGATAGACCGGATCGTTGCCCACCTGATAAACTGTTTGTTCCTGATGATTGGACCAGTAGAGTCATCTCTGAGGTTCATTCTTCTGCGTTGGCAGGTCATCCTGGCGTTTTTGGTACCAGGGATTTGGTGGCAAGGTCCTTCTGGTGGCCTTCCCTGTCACGAGATGTGCGAGGCTTTGTGCAGTCTTGTGACGTTTGTGCTCGGGCCAAGCCTTGTTGTTCTCGGGCTAGTGGATTATTGTTGCCCTTGCCTATTCCTAAGAGGCCTTGGACGCACATCTCGATGGATTTTATTTCAGATCTGCCTGTTTCTCGGAAGATGTCTGTCATCTGGGTGGTGTGTGACCGTTTCTCTAAGATGGTCCATTTGGTTCCTCTGCCCAAGTTGCCTTCTTCTTCCGAGTTGGTTCCTCTGTTTTTTCAAAATGTTGTTCGTTTGCATGGTATTCCTGAGAATATCATTTCTGACAGAGGGACCCAATTCGTGTCTAGATTTTGGCGGGCATTCTGTGCTAGGATGGGCATAGATTTATCTTTTTCGTCCGCTTTCCATCCTCAGACGAATGGCCAGACCGAGCGGACTAATCAGACCCTGGAGACATATCTGAGGTGTTTTGTGTCTGCTGACCAGGATGATTGGGTTGCTTTTTTGCCATTGGCGGAGTTCGCTCTCAATAATCGGGCCAGCTCTGCCACTTTGGTGTCCCCGTTTTTCTGTAATTCGGGGTTTCATCCTCGATTTTCCTCTGGTCAGGTGGAATCTTCGGATTGTCCTGGAGTGGATGCTGTGGTGGAGAGATTGCATCAGATCTGGGGGCAGGTGGTGGACAATTTGAGGTTGTCCCAGGAGAAGACTCAGCTTTTTGCTAACCGCCACCGTCGTGTTGGTCCTCGGCTTTGTGTTGGGGATTTGGTGTGGTTGTCTTCTCGTTTTGTCCCTATGAGGGTCTCTTCTCCTAAGTTTAAGCCTCGGTTCATCGGCCCGTATAAGATATTGGAGATTCTTAACCCTGTTTCCTTCCGTTTGGACCTCCCTGCATCCTTTTCTATTCATAACGTTTTTCATCGGTCATTATTGCGCAGGTATGAGGTACCGGTTGTGCCTTCCGTTGAGCCTCCTGCTCCGGTGTTGGTTGAGGGTGAGTTGGAGTACGTTGTGGAGAAAATCTTGGACTCTCGTGTTTCCAGACGGAGACTCCAGTATCTGGTCAAGTGGAAGGGATACGGCCAGGAGGATAATTCTTGGGTGAATGCATCTGATGTTCATGCCTCTGATCTGGTTCGTGCCTTTCATAGGGCCCATCCTGATCGCCCTGGTGGTTCTGGTGAGGGTTCGGTGCCCCCTCCTTGAGGGGGGGGTACTGTTGTGAATTTGGATTCTGGGCTCCCCCGGTGGCTACTGGTGGAATTGAACTGGTGTCTTCATCTTCTCTGTTCACCTGTTCCCATCAAGATGTGGGAGTCGCTATATAACCTTGCTGCTCTGTTAGTTGCTTGCCGGTCAACAATGTTATCAGAAGCCTCTCTGTGCTTGTTCCTGCTCCTAGACAACTACTAGATAAGTTGGACTCTTGTCCATGTTTGTTTTTGCATTTTGTTCCAGTTCACAGCTGTAGTTTCGTTACTGTGTCTGGAAAGCTCTTGTGAACAGGAATTGCCACTCTGGTGTTATGAGTTAATGCCAGAGTCTTAAAGTAATTTCTGGATGGTGTTTTGATAGGGTTTTCAGCTGACCATGAAAGTGTCCTTTCTGTCTTCTGCTATGTAGTAAGTGGACCTCAAATTTGCTAAACCTATTTTCATACTACGTTTGTTATTTCATCTTAATTCACCGCCAATACATGTGGGGGGCCTCTGTCTCCTTTCGGGGTATTTCTCTAGAGGTGAGCTAGGACTAATATTTTCCTCTGCTAGCTTTATTTAGTCCTCCGGCTGGTGCTGGGCATCTAGAATCAACGTAGGCATGCTACCCGGCCACTGCTAGTTGTGCGTTAGGTTTAGTTCATGGTCAGCTCAGTTCCCATCTTCCAAGAGCTAGTTCCTATATATGCTGATGCTATGTTCTCTTGCCATTGAGATCATGACAGGGCGCTGTGTGTGCTTTTCAGGATATGCATGGAGGCGTATCTGTGGTTATAATGGTGGTGAAACAGTGACTGGCAGCATTGTAAGTGGCCGATATCTGTCACAGAGGGAGTCTGCGCAGTAAGTCTGAAGTAATGTTGTTGTTCTGGGACCTGTAGTCCCACAAGTGTTTGTATAGTTGTGAAGGGAGAATTACTGGGCTAGTTATGAGAGATGGGCGGGTCGAACTAGCCACACAAACACTCCCACCTGTGGTAGTGGTTACAGCTTCATAATGTGACCAGGGTGTGGGTCACATGGTTGCTGAGTGTGGACCTGAATGGTCTATGCTGGAAGCTCCTGGAGAGCCTCTGTGTTGGGAGTGTCGTCTCCCTGAAGAGCATGTGGTGGGGCTTTGGACCTGGTGTCCTGGGGTGTTAGACAGATGTCCCGAATAGCACCCGGCAGGTCACATGCCTGTGTGTTGGACGGTCCCTGGTAGGAACGGATGTCCTGAATAGCGCACTGAGTAGCCTGTGTTGGAAGTCCTGGGAGTAGGCTTCCTGAAGAGCACAACCTGTGTTGGATGTCCTGGGAGTCGGAGTCCTGAAGAGCACCACATGCCAGTGTGTTGGACGGTCCCAGGTGGGATGGACATCCAGAATAGCACACAGTGAGACCGTGGACCTGGACGGTCTGTGTTGGGGAAGCTACCGAACTTCGGTGGCTCTGGACTAACTGATGTGTGCCTGCCAGGCAAGTTGCACAATTTTACAGCGCATATATAAGTAGCTTTATAGAGGTCCAGTTACTTAGGAGAAAAGGTGCTTTGAGGGGCCCCACCCGGAGCTACGCTACTGTAACTGTATACATTTGCTACAGTTACATTCTGGTGCAGAGCAGGGAGAATCGATCTCCTTGCTCTGCCGCTATGGGGCCCCTGAGCAGGGGGGGGCCAGTGTCAGCTGTTGGCCCCCCGCCTATCATCGCAGGGTCAGCTGTACCGGCATTTAGCCGATACAGCTGACCGCAATGATGAGGGAAGGAGCGCTGCGCTCCTTCCCCCATCATCCCCCTGTCAGCGTCTGACGTCAGCGACGCTGACAGGGGGCGCAATGAGTCACTGCCCGGTGGCGAGACGAGCAGGAGCTCAGAGCAGCGCAGGAACCAGGAAGAAGAGAGGTGAGTATTAGGGGGTCTGCCTAATACTACAGGGTCTGCCTACAGGTGGGTCTGCCTAACACTACAGGGTCTGCCTATGGGGGGGGTCTGCCTAATACTACAGGGTCTGCCTATAGGGGGTCTGCCTAATACTACAGGGTCTGCCTATGAGGGGTCTGCCTAATACTACAGGGTCTGCCTATGGGGGGTCTGCCTAATACTACAGGGTCTGCCTATGGGGGGTTCTGCCTAATACTACAGGTTCTGCCTATGGGGGGTTCTGCCTAATACTACAGGGTCTGCCTATGGGGGGTCTGTCTATGGGGGGTCTGCCTAATACTACAGGGTCTGCCTATGGGGGGGTCTTCCTAATATTACATGGTCTGCCTATGGGGGGGTCTGCCTAATACTACAGGGTCTGCCTATGGGGGGTCTGTCTAATACTACAGGGTCTGCCTATGAGGGGTCTGCCTTATACTACAGGGTCTGCCTATGGGGGTCTGCCTAATACTCCAGGGTCTGCCTATGGGGGGTCTGCCTTTCGGGGGTCTGCATTATAGTACAAGGTATGCCTATGGGGGTCTGCCTTATATTACAGGGTCTGCCTGTGGGGGGTCTGCTTTATACTACAGGGTCTGCCTATGGAGATGCTGCCTTATACTACAGGGTCTGCCTATAGGGGTGCTGCCTTATAGTACAGGGTCTGCCTATAGGGGTGCTGCTTTATACTACAGGGTCTGCCTGCGGGTGCTACCTTATATTACAGGGTCTGCCTATGGGGTGCTGCCTTATACTACAGAGTCTGCCTATGGGTGCTGCCTTGTGCTATAGAGTCTGCCTATGGGGGGTGCATTATACAATATAGAGTAGGCCTATGGGGAGTGCATTATACTATATTGAGGACTATCTGGTACATTATACTATATTGAGGACTATCTGGTGCATTATACTATATTGAGGACGATCTGGTGCATTATACTATATGGAGGCTATCTAGAGGGGCATCATACAGTGTGGGGATTACAGTGTTGGAGCCATCAGATTGGAGGCTACTAAGGGGTCAGTATACTGTGCATAAGAGAGCATCATGCTGTGTATAGGGGAGCTGTACAGGGGGAGACTCGGGACATTATTAAATGTACAGTGGGCACTTATTGTTATAGGGGAACTCAGGTTACTGTGACTATCAAAGGGGCACACAGGGCAATATTACTTTCTAGGGGGCAAAATATGGGCACTGTTTTCTAGGGCACTTGCACCTGGCATTACTATATTATAGAGGGGTGCCTTAGAATTTAGAGGGCACACAGAACCACACAGCAGAGGCAGTAATAGGGACACATACGGAAGCAGCGGCTCAGTGTTGGGGTATCAGGGGCAGTAATAGGGACATATACGGCAGCAGAAGCTCAGTATTGGGGTATCAGGTGCAGTAATAGGGACACATATGGCAGCAGCGGCTCACTATTGGGGTATCAGGTACAGTAATAGGGACACATACGGCAGCAGCGGCTCAGTACTGGAGTATCAGGGGCAGTAATAGTGACACATACGGCAGCAGCGGCTCAGTATTTGGGATATCAGCAGGATGAGGAGATTGTGCAGGTTGTGAATAGATGGTGATGGGGCTGGAATGTGAGAAGTGAAATGTCTTTGTTGTTTTCTCTGCAGCCGAGTCATTGCTGGAAGAAGTTGTCATGTCGGTCTGGGCCAGATGGAAAAGACGGGAAAAGTGACGACTCCATCAGAAAGAACGTCAGCGGTAAGACATTATCTGTAA
The DNA here is from genome assembly GCF_051348905.1 of Ranitomeya variabilis. Lineage (NCBI taxonomy): Eukaryota > Metazoa > Chordata > Amphibia > Anura > Dendrobatidae > Ranitomeya > Ranitomeya variabilis. The sequence continues at coordinate 217,537,747 of NC_135235.1, forward strand.
CTGTGCAGTGATCTCTTATATGTTCTGTAGGGCTGGTATCTACCACTGACCATATGGCGGTAATATTCATGTTGGTCATTACATAGAGATTATCTACAGTAACAGCGCGGTCATCTGCTGAGGTTCTCCTCCACTATTAGGGTGCATCACCGAGTTGTAATCAAGGTTACCTGGTTAGGGGCCCACTCAGAAGCTTCGCCCCCCTGAGCCAAAACCCTAGCTACGCTTCTGGCTGTACCCCTTGTCTTGTGGCCGTCCCTTGTCCATGTTTCACCTTTTCCAGATATAAACAAGAACACTCCCTTTTGGGTTGGGTTTACTTAAACCCTCATCCCTTGCGGAACCAGGAGTCCTGGGAATTCCTGAGACCGCTGCCCCCTAGGCACCTCTCGGGTCTAAAATGGTGCAGAGTATAACAACATCATGTTGCGTCTGTATAGGGCTTTAATTTGGGCACTATTAGAACGCATGATATATTTGTTTTTTGGTGTTATTATTAAATTGAGCGTTCTAATAGCTATCTTTTCTCTGAATTATTTTTTTTATATATTTGAAAGTTTTTTGCTGTGGAAAGGTTAAGAGCTGAGATGGATAATCTGTGGCGGACTCTGATTGGAGACCCCGGGTGATGTAGGAGACAGTAAACAAGTTTGACGTAACTTACAATCTGTCTTATGTCAAGAAAAGAAGGTGAGAGTAAGATACTTTGTAGGATCTCACGAGGTCTAAAAGTGGAAGGAGCTTAAAGTACCAGGATACAGGATGTTCCCACCCCCAGTATTGTTTAGAGTAAGGAGTTCTGCAGAGTGGAAATTATTACAAATACATCCCGAACAAGAGGATTCTCTGGCTAAAATACTAACACGAGAATACATCGGAATTTCTAGAAATACTCCCACAATTTCCAACTTGTAGTCTCCTAGTTTATTTCTTGTAAAGAATTCTCGGTCTACGATACAATGGATTTTACAACTACAATGCAAAAAGACATAAAGTTCTTTTTGAGTGTTTTTTTCTAGCTCATATTGTTAAAAGGGTGGCTGTATTCATGGAGAGTGGTTCCTCTGTTCAGGAACTTCTTTTATTAGCCAGTAGAGAGTGTAGTTCCTGTTCAGTTTCTGCGGGGGTGGAGGAGGTATGATTTGTATCACCTGATTGGCTGTTCATTCTTAATGCTACATTTAGATTTCCTTGTGCATTAGAATTTTTTTTGTCCTAAAATGACACATTGAATTCTATAGGAGAGTGTTGCAGACATGCTCTGGGGCCTGTGCAGAGGTCGCTGTGCAGGTAGAGGAAGAGGTGATCTGTGACAATCACTAATTAGCAAAAGTGGATTTTAAGGGGTCCCAGAGACTATGCATGGCAGTCCCTTTAAATGTTATGGATACACTAGCCTTCGTTGGATGGATTGGTTAGAGAAAACAAAGCAGACGGCTATTAGCAATGGTACGTGTGGATTTTGCGTACTAGGAGGCAAAAGCCTAAGGATTAAACAGTCCCTTTAAATAGGATCTGTTACTTGCTGAAAAAATTAAATATGTAAATTGCCTCTTCTGAGAAAAAGAGGACTTAACTCTATAGCGCCACCTTTTGGAAGTAGCGATCCTACAAGTCACAATCAACCCTCTAACGAGTCGTGCAATATGACTCAGGATAAAAGCCAAATCAGTATCTCAATTCGCAGACACGGTGTAGGATCGCTACTTCCAACAGGTGGCGCTACAGAGTTAAGTCCTCTTTTTCTCAGAAGAGGCAATTTGCATATTTAATTTCCCAGAGGAGCATTGTACGGCAAATAAGCCTCCTTACCTTGACAAGCCAGAGATGGTATGTTACTCTCCATAAGGAGAAACGATACCCCTTAGACCCCAGTCCAGAGCCTCTCACCTAGCCAAATCAGTTCTCATGCTTCGCACTGACGAGGGCCAATAGCCCGAAACACCGCGTCTGCGAATTGAGATACTGATTTGGCTTTTATCCTAAGTCATATTGCACGACTCGTTAGAGGGTTGATTGTGACTTGTAGGATCGCTACTTCCAACAGGTGGCACTATAGAGTTAAGTCCTCTTTTTCTCAGAAGAGGCAATTTGCATATTTACATCTCCTCCAAGGCATGCAAAGTCTGCATCTTTTACCAGATGTGTTGCTGACTTCATTCTTCTAGTGGCACTAGTGCTGGCAGAGATGTCAGGACCAGGAGTTCTGGGTAGCGCAGGCTTTGTCCCTCCTAATGGCTAGTGTGAATGGAGCTATTAGTTCCATGCAGTTTAGCAGTATGTGTATGTGTGCTGTCAGTTGTAGTAATTAGCTCCCTTTTTGCGAATTTGACAGCACCACTCCCTGCAAAAGCTCCCAATGTCTTGCTGGAAGCTGCCAGACACAGATTCCCTTACCTGGTTCACCCACCCTGCTTTCCAGCTTTGGTTTTCTAGTGAAATGTCCTGTCTTTGACCCCAGCTTGTCTATTAGCCTTTCTCTTACCTGACCTTTTCATACCTTGTTTGCCGTCCTAGTTTTGAGCCATCTACCTGACCATTCCTACCAGCCTGCACCACCGAATAACAGCTGACCCTATGGTCCCATTCAAGGGTTCCCAGTGTAATATTAGATCACTGTACAGGGGTTAAAAGGTGAAGGCCAGGGCAACCACTGGGATCTGGTAACCATAAAGGCTGGCCATTTTTTAGAGCTGCCAGGAACTACGTATAATGCTCCCAATTATAAAATGCTAACTCCGTGAACTAGAGATGAAAAACCAGCACTGCCCTAGTTTGTCATCCAGTCTTGTCTTCCTTGGCAGCCGGTTTTCACTTCCGTTCCTGGCCTCCTTGGCACGTTTGATGCTTACTAGGGCCCACAACATCATGACGCTATGGCAGGGAATGCTGGCAATTGCCAGAAGGGCCTGTAATTGCACTAGCCCGCTCTACCATTTGGTGATTCCTGATATCTTCTGCAGTACAGGGACCCCTTCTCTCACGTGATCTTGTTTTCTTTCCATTCAAGGTAGGCACATGAAGGATGAAAGAGGAGATGAAGCTGACTCAGTTAGTCAGCATGTTCATTATCTATGCCCAGTCTGTCTAGAAGGTGCAAGTTTAGGTGATCTTGAAAACAGTCCTGTCATGTGCACAAAATTTGCATATGATTGGCTAATGGTGTGCTTACACGGATCGACCTGTTATGGACCTGGTGGTTAGGAGCACCCGGAATGACCTGATGAGTAAATTCAAAATCGGGACTAGCTCTGGGTAAGTGGGAACTCTGCTGACCGCAAACTCTACTCCTATCACACACACTAGAAATAGCCGTGGAGCATACCTAACTCTCCCTAGACGCCTCTTCACAGCCTAAGAGCTAACTACACCTAAAGATAGAAATAGAAGCCTTACCTTGCCTCAGAGAAATTCCCCAAAGGTAAAGGCAGACCCCCACATATATTGACTGTGAGTTAAGAGGAAAGTCACAAACACAGGAATGAAACAGGTTTTAGCAAAGGAGGCCAGATTTCACTAAATAGTCAGAGGATAGAAAAGGGAACTATGCGGTCAGCACAAAAGACTACAAAAAACCACGCAGAGTAAGCAAAAAGACTCCCCACACCTGACTCACGGTGTGGAGGTGCCACTCTGCACCCCAGAGCTTCCAGCTAGCAAGGGAATATCATGATAGCGAGCTGGACTAGAAATTAGCAGTAACAACAAATGAACTAGCAAAGACTTAGCTTCTGCTGGAGTAGACAGGTCCTCAGAGAAGTCCAAGAGAGATCTGAACCAATACTGAAACAATGACAGCTGGCATGAAGTAACGATCTGAGTGGAGTTAAATAGGGAAGCAGCATAGCAATAAACGAGAGCAGCTGATAAAGCCAACCTCAGTGACCAGCAGTTCCGCTCGAAGCCACCAGAGGGAGTCCAAGAGCAGAACCAACCAAAGTACCATTCATGACCACAGGAGGGAGTCCGAGAACGGAATTCACAACAGTACCCCCCCCTTGAGGAGGGGTCACCGAACCCTCACCAGGGCCCCCAGGCCGATCAGGACGAGCCAAATGAAAGGCACGAACTAAATCGGCAGCATGGACATCGGAGGCAACAACCCAGGAATTATCCTCCTGACCATAGCCCTTCCACCTAACCAGGTACTGAAGCTTCCGTCTTGAAATACGAGAATCCAAAATTTTTTCCACCACATACTCCAACTCCCCCTCAACCAACACCGGAGCAGGAGGAACAACGGAGGGACCCATAGGCGCCACGTACCTCCGCAACAACGACCTATGGAACACATTATGGATGGCAAAAGAAGCTGGAAGGACCAAACGAAATGACACAGGGTTGAGAATTTCAGAAATCTTATAAGCACCAATGAAATGAGGCTTAAACTTAGGAGAAGAAACCTTCATAGGAACATAACGAGAAGACAACCAAACCAAATCCCCAACACGAAGTCGGGGACCAACACAACGACGGTGGTTAGCGAAAGGTTGAGCCTTCTCCTGGGACAACGTCAGATTGTCCACTACGTGAGTCCAAATTTGCTGCAACCTGTCCACCACAGAATCCACACCAGGACAGTCAGAAGGCTCAACCTGCCCCGAAGAAAAACGAGGATGAAAACCAGAATTGCGAAAAAAAAGGCAAAACCAAAGTAGCCGAACTAGCCCGATTATTAAGGGCGAACTCAGCCAATGGCAAGAAAGTCACCCAATCATCCTGATCAGCAGAAACAAAGCATCTCAGATAGGTTTCCAAAGTCTGGTTGGTTCGTTCGGTTTGGCCATTTGTTTGAGGATGGAAAGCCGAAGAAAAAGATCAAATCAATGCCCATCTTAGCACAAAAGGACCGCCAAAACCTAGAGACAAACTGGGAACCTCTGTCCGACACAATGTTCTCTGGAATGCCATGCAAACGAACCACATGTTGAAAAAATAATGGCACCAAATCAGAGGAAGAAGGTAATTTAGGCAAGGGTACCAAATGGACCATCTTAGAAAAGCGATCACAAACCACCCAGATGACAGACATCCTTTGAGAGACAGGAAGATCTGAAATAAAATCCATGGAAACATGCGTCCAAGGCCTTTTCGGGATTGGCAAGGGCAAAAGCAACCCACTGGCACGAGAACAGCAGGGCTTAGCCCGAGCACAAGTCCCACAGGACTGCACAAAAGAACGCACATCCCGTGACAAGGAAGGCCACCAAAAGGACCTAGCCACCAAATCTCTGGTACCAAAAATCCCAGGATGACCAGCCAACACCGAGCAATGAACCTCACAAATAACTCTGTTAGTCCATCTATCAGGGACAAACAATTTCTCTGCTGGACAACGGTCAGGTCTATCAGCCTGAAACTCCTGCAGCACCCGCCGCAAATCAGGGGAGATGGCAGACAGAATTACCCCCTCTTTGAGAATACCAGCCGGCTCAGGGACTCCCGGAGAATCAGGCACAAAACTCCTAGAAAGGGCATCCGCCTTCACATTCTTAGAACCTGGAAGGTATGAGACCACAAAATCGAACCGGGAGAAAAACAGCGACCATCGAGCCTGTCTAGGATTCAACCGCTTGGCAGACTCGAGATAAGTCAGATTTTTGTGATCCGTCAAGACCACCACGCGGTGCTTGGCTCCCTCAAGCCAATGTCGCCACTCCTCGAATGCCCACTTCACAGCTAGCAGCTCCCGATTGCCAACATCATAATTACGCTCAGCAGGCGAAAACTTTCTAGAAAAGAAGGCACATGGCTTCATCACAGAGCCATCAGAACTTCTTTGAGACAAAACAGCCCCTGCTCCAATCTCAGAAGCATCAACCTCGACCTGAAAAGGGAGCGAAACATCTGGCTGACAGGGGCCGAAGAAAAACGACGTTTCAGCTCCTGAAAAGCCTCAACGGCCGCAGAGGACCAATTCACCACATCAGCACCTTTCTTTGTCAAATCAGTCAAAGGTTTAACCACACTAGAAAAATTAGCGATGAAGCGACGGTAAAAATTAGCAAAGCCCAGGAATTTCTGGAGGCTCTTCACAGATGTAGGTTGAGTCCAATCATAAATGGCCTGAACTTTAACAGGATCCATCTCGATAGTAGAAGGGGAAAAAATGAAGCCCAAAAAGGAAACCTTCTAAACTCCGAAGAGACATTTAGACCCCTTCACAAACAAGGAATTAGCACGAAGGACCTGGAATACCATTCTGACCTGTTTCACATGAGACTTCCAATCATCCGAAAAGACCAAAATATCATCCAAATATACAATCATGAATCTATCCAGATACTTTCGGAAGATGTCATGCATAAAGGACTGAAACACAGATGGAGCATTTGAAAGCCCGAATGGCATTACCAGGTACTCAAAATGGCCCTCGGGCGTATTAAATGCTGTTTTCCATTCATCGCCCTATTTAATATGCACAAGGTTATACACCCCTCGAAGATCTATCTTGGTGAACCAACTAGCCCCCTTAATCCGAGCAAACAAATCAGACAGCAGAGGCAAAGGGTACTGAAATTTGACCGTGATTTTATTGAGAAGGCGGTAATCTATACAGAATCTCAGAGAACCATCCTTCTTGGCCACAAAAAAGAACCCTGCTCCCAACGGTGATGAAGACGGGCGAATATGCCCTTTCTCCAAGGAGTCCTTTATATAACTCCGCATAGCGGCGTGCTCTGGCACAGATAAATTGAAAAGTCGGCCCTTAGGAAACTTACTACCAGGAATCAAATTTATAGCACAATCACAATCCCTATGAGGGGGTAGGACACTGGATTTGGGCTCATCAAATACATCCTGGTAATCCGACAGAAACTCAGGGACTTCAGAAGGAGTGGAAGCAGAAATTGACACCAACGGAACATCGCCATGTACCCCTTGACAACCCCAACTAGACACAGACATTGATTTCCAATCCAATACTGGATTATGAACCTGTAGCCATGGCAAACCCAACACGACCACATCATGCAAATTATGCAACACCAAAAAGCGAATATCTTCCTGATGTGCAGGAACCATGCACATGGTCAACTGAGTCCTGTACTGAGGTTTATTCTTGGCCAACGGCGTGGCATCAACTCCCCTTAATGGAATAGGATACTGCAAAGGCTCCAAGAAAAAACCACAGCGCCTGGCAAACTCCAAGTCCATCAAATTCAGGGCAGCGCCTGAATCCACAAATGCCATAACCGAGTAGGATGACAAAGAGCAAATCAGAGTAACAGACAAAAGAAATTTAGGCTGTACGGTACCAATGGTGACAGACCAAGCGAACCGCTTGGTGCGCTTAGGACAATCAGAGATAGCATGAGTGGGGTCACCACAGTAAAAACACAGCCTATTCTGACGTCTGTGTTCTTGCCGTTCAGTTCTGGTCAAAGTTCTATCACATTGCATAAGCTCAGGCCTCTGCTCAGAGGACACCGCCAAATGGTGCACAATTTTGCGCTCGCGCAAACGCCGATCAATTTGGATGGCCAAGGACATTGATTCATTCAGACCAGCAGGCGTGGGGAATCCCACCATAACATCCTTAAAGGGCCACTGTCACCCCCCCCCCCAGCCGTTATAAACTAAAAGAGCCACCTTGTGCAGCAGTAATGCTGCAGTCTAACAAGGTGGCTCTTTTAGTTTTTGATTCATTTATTACCTCAAAAAAGCGTTTTAAAAATTGGCCACACATACCAGATATTATACCTGGAGGCGGTCCGAAGCGTCCTGTATGAATCCCCCAACTGCCGTCACTCATCTCTTCAGGGCCGATGGTCCCCGCCCCCTGAGCGCTGTTATCGTCTGAAATCCGGCGCCTGCGCTGTGCGTGCCTGCCTGGGGCCTGCGCAGTGTTCATTGTCAGTGCGGCCACACTGTTGCTGAAGCCCCCGCCCCGCACTGTTATTCATTATGCACAGTGTGGGGCTGGGGTTCCTGGGCATGCGCACTGCGCTGTTTAGACGCTCCCCAGCTCCGACGCTCCCCAGCTCCCCCGCCTTCCCAGGAACCCCAGCCCCGCACTGTGCATAATGAATAACAGTGCGGGGCGGGGGCTTCAGCAACAATGTGGCCGCACTGACAATGAACACTGCGCAGGCCCCAGGCAGGCACGCACAGCGCAGGCGCCGGATTTCAGACGATAACAGCGCTCAGGGGGCGGGGACCATCGGCCCTGAAGAGATGAGTGACGGCAGTTGGGGGATTCATACAGGACGCTTCGGACCGCCTCCAGGTATAATATCTGGTATGTGTGGCCAATTTTTAAAACGCTTTTTTGAGGTAATAAATGAATCAAAAACTAAAAGAGCCACCTTGTTAGACTGCAGCATTACTGCTGCACAAGGTGGCTCTTTTAGTTTATAAAGGCTGGGGGGGGGGGGGTGACAGTGGCCCTTTAAGGGCTTCAGAAAGACCCTTTCTAAAAATTGCTGCCAGGGCACACTCATTCCATTGAGTAAGCACAGACCATTTTCTAAACTTCTGACAATATATCTCCGCTTCATCCTGACCCTGACACAAAGCTAGCAAGATTTTCTCTGCCTGATCCACTGAATTCGGTTCATCATAAAGCAATCCAAGCGCCAGAAAAAATGCATCTACATTAAGCAATGCAGGATCTCCTGGCGCAAGGGAGAATGCCCAGTCTTGAGGGTCGCCACGCAACAAATAAATAATAATTTTTACTTGCTGAATGGGGTCACCAGAGGAGCGGGGTTTCAAAGCAAGAAACAGTTTACAATTATTTTTGAAATTCAGAAACTTAGATCTATCCCCAGAAAACAAATCAGGAATTGGAATTCTAGGTTCTAACATCGGATTCTGAACTACATAATCTTGAATGCTTTGTACCCTTGCAGTGAGATGATCCACACAAGAGGACAGACCTTGAATATCCATATCTACACCTGAGTCCTGAACCACCCAGAGGTTAGGGGGAAAAGAGAGACAAAACACACTGCAAAGAAAAAAAAATGGGTTCAGAACTTCTCTTATCCCTCTTTTGAGATGCATTAACACTTTCGGGCCAGCTGTACTGTTATGGACCTGGTGGTTAGGAGCACCCGGAATGACCTGATGAGTAAATTCAAAATCGGGACTAGCTCTGGGTAAGTGGGAACTCTGCTGACCGCAAACCCTACTCCTATCACACACACTAGAAATAGCCGTGGAGCATACCTAACTCTCCCTAGATGCCTCTTCACAGCCTAAGAGATAACTACACCTAAAGATAGAAATAGAAGCCTTACCTTGCCTCAGAGAAATTCCCCAATGGTAAAGGCAGACCCCCACATATATTGACTGTGAGTTAAGAGGAAAGTCACAAACACAGGAATGAAACAGGTTTTAGCAAAGGAGGCCAGATTTCACTAAATAGTCAGAGGATAGAAAAGGGAACTATGCGGTCAGCACAAAAGACTACAAAAAACCACGCAGAGTAAGCAAAAAGACTCCCCACACCTGACTCACGGTGTGGAGGTGCCACTCTGCACCCCAGAGCTTCCAGCTAGCAAGGGAATATCATGATAGCGAGCTGGACTAGAAATTAGCAGTAACAACAAATGAACTAGCAAAGACTTAGCTTCTGCTGGAGTAGACAGGTCCTCAGAGAAGTCCAAGAGAGATCTGAACCAATACTGAAACAATGACAGCTGGCATGAAGTAACGATCTGAGTGGAGTTAAATAGGGAAGCAGCATAGCAATAAACGAGAGCAGCTGATAAAGCCAACCTCAGTGACCAGCAGTTCCGCTCGAAGCCACCAGAGGGAGTCCAAGAGCAGAACCAACCAAAGTACCATTCATGACCACAGGAGGGAGTCCGAGAACGGAATTCACAACATCGACCCCAGCGATAAACAATCGCCGATTGGTAAATATTTACCTATCAGGGGTCATTTTATACACACACAGTCAGACCATGCTAAACAGTACGCACCGAGCAATCTGCACTCCATCGTTCAGTGCGCCTAGACTGTCTTCGTTCTCGGTAGTGCGAGTCCTGTTTACACTGCATGGACGAAAAAAGACGAAAATGTGCCTGGTCAGGAACAATGGGAAACAGCCCAATTTTGGACTGGTAATGCAAGCTTAAAAACAATTTTACCTAATGGATAAGCGTTTCATAATAATGAAAGCTTTCAGTGCACAGGGACCGAACTGTCCACTTGGTCTTCTCCTTTTTTCCTGGTCCCTCTCCCTGCCTCCTTTATTTGAATAACATGTCACTTCTTTTTCAGTGACCTGCTTCTGTCTTGAAATTTCGCATAAGTGCCTTCATTATTGTGGGTGGCTCATGTGCAGATTCAGATTTGTGACCTGTCATTCAAACACCGGAGACTGGCCGATGGGCCGAGGCGGGAGGAGAAGACACATTGAACAGTCCAGATGGAAGTTTATATTTTACATTACGTCAATTCAGCTTTGTCTGTAGATGATAAACTGCAGTTTACAGCAATTTTTATTTTGAAAATGTGATATACATCCGAATAAGTCATAACCCCCAAGGGCATGAACCACACTCGAGGTGGGCTTTCAAATGTCATGGCTGACTTTCAGTCCCAGTCCAGCCCTGCGCTATGATGTGACTCACATCATCATGTCGTGTGAGACTTATTGACTAAGCCTCTTGGTCTCCTTCATAGTGCGACGCAGCAAACTCCCATAGTAGTGGTCATGACCCCTTCTCAACTCAAACTCAGCAGTAGCTTGTCTGGATACTTGCAGTGTCCTCACTCAGTCATTCCTCACACACAGGCGTGGAGTGTGGGGGGACATCAAAACAACCTACCCACGCTATATGGAACGAGCTCAACTCATGAGTCCACTCTGAACAGTACGTTGGCACATCAAAGTACCACATATGTCACCAACGGATTTAGCAATAGTAGAAGTTGGTTTGGGCAGGGTTTAATCATTTGCTTGGTTTCGATAATGAATGACTTAGTTTTCCTTATACGTTAAAATATGTCATTTCCTGAGATATTTAGCTAAAGGTTCTACTAGAAAGTGTTATTCACATACTCTGTTAGCTGAGAAGAGGTCACTGTGTGGAGAGGAGGAGGAGGTGAAACGTGACCATCACTAATAAGCAATGGTGGACCCTCTAGAGTTCTAATACAGGTGTTACCTTTCATTGAAATCCTATCTGTACTTGATGCAGAATTTAGGGTCCAGTTAGAAGGTGATGGGATAAACTGGTCACAGAGGAAAGGCCTGTCAATCATTCCAAGAAGCCAGTGGGGACATGCTCTAATGACTACTTATTGATGCCTCCCCGCTCTTACTTTTTTCAAAACACAGCAGAATAGAACATCTCTGTTCGCACCTCTCATGCAGGTGATTTCACATCATTTTTTGGATTCAATGTACATGTGACACCCCAAGTTCCTGGTTGTCACAGTGACATTGCTTACCTCACGGGGAGAGTGATGTCACGCTTGGAAGTGAGGAAGGATCTTCTTTATCAGGTAAACACAAGCATGCAACATGTTCATGCTCCAGGCCAGGAGGGGGAGCTCTGATCCAGCTTGTGGGTGGCTCACCTATATATATTCTGGTCTGGAGGGAAAGTCAGTCAGTTCCTGTCAGAGAGACAAAGGAGAAGGGAGCAGAGGGACTGTGCAGCCACGAGAAGTGAAGCAGCTCCTGGAAAGCGAAGGAAAGAGAAAGCCGAACGATTTGTAGAGAGCGTGTAGGAGAAGTGAAGCGCAGGAGAGTGAGAACTGGGGAGGACAGCTGCGACTGGGCTACTGCACTACAGAGCGCAGATGTAGCGCCCCCACTGCCGCAGGGCCGAGGGGTACCCGGTACCGGGCCTCTGAGTCTCTGCTCTGGGGTTGTCACGGTGGCTAGGCCCGATCCGTGACCCTGCCGAGGGGCGCACAGTGAATGATGTGACGAATGTAGATGGTGCGGTGCAGTAAATAACGAGGACACCAGGTTGCAGTCTCTTTACCTTTTTACTGAAGGTTTTAGAGTCCTCAGTCCAGAGCGCTGTCAACAGGGCTGTCCGAGACCGGCCAGTCTAAAGGCACATCAGGAATTCTCTTTACAGGTGGGAATCAGTGTCTACCTTCTAGCGCTGGGTGTTGTAGTTCTTCCCTGCTGAGCTCCCGGGATAGTCCTCACAACTGAATCTGTCTGTCTCTGATGTTCGTTCTCTCCGTCCCCCAGATGATATGGTAGGACGCACCCGTATGACGGGGTAGGCCTGGAGTTCTTCCGGGACCCTAGAGTCGCCCCTCTCCCACAGCTGCCTCCGTTGTCTGCTTAGGTGTTAAGTGAGACAGCCAACCTGTAATTGGCTGTCCTGCCGTGGTTTGCAGTAGTACTTAAAGTCTATTACTTGCTCGGCGTTCCGGCCACCGACTGTTTGCGCCTCAGAAGGATGTTGCCTCGGTCTAACAGCACGACTCCTTCTGGTCCTAATTCCACTTTACTGTATTCCCGTTGTGCACTGGTAAGTTCTGCTCTGAGGAGTCTGCCAGGATCCCATCCCTGACAGGTCCTCTCACTAGCTCTTCCCAGCTACTTCTCTCTGTCTTCCTGTCCAACCCCCAGTTTTACCAGAGTGTGAGGAGTGGCCTACTAGATAGGACCACCCCCCCTGGTGGCCGGAGTGTGAAGTGTAGTGAGGTGTACCTGATCAGAGAAACTCCTTTAGTGCAATCAGACGTACCATAGCTCCCCATAGTGGCGGAGCCACAGTACTGCAACGACCAGGACTCTGGGGCGCTGCACAGACACCAGTAGCCAGAAGACCGAGGTTGTGAAGGACTCCAAGACTTACAGCGGAAGCCGGCAGGACAGCTGGACTACATGTCACCTGCCTTCCTAACACCTCAAAACACAGTGGCGCAAAGAACCTGGGTCGTGACAGAGACCCTGTAAAAAGGCTCGAGCCACCTGCCATATGGGTTAGTGTCCCACCTAAGGAGGACAGAGAGAACAGTGAGGACCTTGACAGAAGCCACAGGCAGCAAGGGACTACACCACAGAGCTAGTAGGAAGGCTTCTAACTCCACCTGGTAAAGGGGACTCTGAACTCGCTTCCAAGCTGGCTGGACCCTGCCTGTACTTGTGATCTGGTGCCCTGGACTGTGGCTGCCTGAAGTCTTCAGTAAACCAGGTAAAGAGACTGCAAACATGTGTTCTCCTTTTCTTTCAACACTATCCACCATCTCCATTTATACATCGGGAGCCCTGGGGTTTATTTAGTACTATTTTTATCATCATTACCAAAGGAAACGTGGCTCACAGGATCCTCAGGGGCGTGTCTTAAATCTGCTTTGCATTATTACCATGTGAGCACCGCCCCCTTTTAAAGACTATAAAAATTAGCACTATGTAAAAAAGGATCATATCTCAGGAACCGTATAGTAGATTTAAAGAAACAAACCAAAAATATTCAGAGCAGCAGTAAGAAAATAAAAGCAGTAAGTGTACACTTTTGACGTGATGATAGGTCAGGTTCCTGACTTTGATGTGGGCTCGGAACCCATCAGATTGTGGCTGTGTTATTTAGCCGTCATCTCCCTCTAACAGTCGCTGGTCAATCGAAGCTCCGTTTGTGATTGGTAACCTATCAATCTCTGACAACAGCATTCAATGCGTGCCGTCAGGGGGCGCATCACTTCATGTGCCCATTGTGGCACCTATGACATGAGCGTGGGGTGCCGATGGGTTACCATGACAGCTACCTAAGACCTCCATGTTTGGCATAATGGTACTCCTGTGAGAGCCAGTAACCAGTGTTCCTAACAGACCGTGATTTTCACAGCAATTGAATGATCACAGATTCAAGTCCCCTAAGGGGACTATTAAATCCTGTAAAAAAAAAAAATACAAATATGAAAAAATAAAAAAAAGATAAAAGTTCAAATCACCCACCTTTTTCCCCATTAAAAATAAAGAAATAAAAAAATAAACAAATACACATATTTGGTATCGCGATGTCAGTAATATATAAAAATTAATCTAATGAGTAAATGGTATAATGAGAAAAAAATGAAATACCAGAATTACGTTTTTCAGCCGCCGCAACACTGTAATAAAATGCAATAAAAGGCTATCAAAACATCGAATCCACCACAAAATGGTATAAATAAAAATGTCAGCTCCGGGTGCAAAAACTAAGTCCTCACCCAGCCCCATTAATCAAAAATGTAAAATGCTACACGTCTGTGAAAAATGGCAAAACAAGTGAAAGTTTTATTTTTCACAAATTTTCAAAAACATTTTCACCACCTAAAAAACAACAAAAACAATAGACATGTTTGGTATCTGCGTACTCATACTGACCTGAACAATCATATCGCCAGGTCAGTTTTACCATATAGTGAACATGATAAATAAAAAAAAAAAAAACAATTATGGAATTGCACTTTTTTTTGCAATTTCCATAGATTTTTTTTCCGTTTTCCAGCACATCGCATGATAAAATAGATGGTATACTTCAAAAGTACAACTCATCTTTCAAAACAAGAAGCCCTCATACGATTATGTGGATGGAAACATTTTAAAGATATGGCTCCTGGAATAATGCAAGGAAAAAACCGTAAACCAAAAAAACGGAAATTGTGGAGTAAATTCTTGTGCACATGTATACTAGTCCCCTGGAGTGATTTTATACACTCTTAAAATTTTTGCACAAATTCTCCATCAATTTAATGGACTATGTGGCTTCTTGCAATGAAAAGTCAAAACATTTCCATCTGACGCAGTTCAGCAAGACGGGGTCAGAAGTATGCAGTAGAGATAGAAGGACAGGGAAAAGGGGGGATTTTTGGTGACCCAGGACCCCCCCGATCCTTGCTATGCTCCTGTCTATTAATGGGAACTGCAATACCAGACACAAACTGTGCACATGTGTGGCGCTGTTATTGGAACAAAGCAGCTATATATATTATTCCTAGAATAAAATGCCAATTCTCTTTCTGTCTAGTGCACGGTTGAAATATGTGACGGGGGAGGGGGGAAATGGAATTTTTTCTACTTTTACTTTCAGTTTTCATAATATAATAGAGAGGAAGAAAGAATTGCAGTGAGAGCCGAGCAGGGAGCACGGACGGGAGGATCTTCTCTGCACAGTAAGAGGGTTTTTATTACTTTTCTGCATTTTTTTTCTGTTTTTTTAAAAAGTTTTATGTTAGATAAAATATAGATGAGGATTTAACAGTTTGACGGGTAGAGAAAAGGATTGTATCCATAGTCCTGAGTCCTGAGTGTGACCCGGATCAGCTTAGGCAGCCATGCTGGAGAGATAAGAGTCAGACTTTTGTGCCAAGTGCCTGACATTGCAGCAGTCTGTAGGGGACAGCATATTAGTTTCTCCTTTCAATGAGAACCAAGGATCGATTCATCAATTGTGTCATATATATATATATATATATATATATATATATATATATATATATATATATATATATATATATACCGTATATATATTTACTTTTTTATTTTTATTTTGTATAATTTTTTATAAAAAAATTATACATATATATATATATATATATATATATATATATATATATATATATATATAATTTTTTTTCTCTTAGGCTATTCCTTGCTTTTTTATTTGCACCCAGTTCTTCTTACCGGCGCATGCAAGTTCATTAATTAAAATTCTACCCTTTGCATAAAATTCATTGGCAAAAAATGACTCCTGGTAAAAGACTGGAGTGCACTTACACAAAAAGTTTGCAACTTTTGAAAAAAGTAGCAAAAAGCAAGTCGGTCGCAAACATCGGGATTTTTTTTTAATTTTTTTTAAGAGATTTCCCGCAGTGGTGGACAGAGGAAAAAAAACTGATGAATAAGTAGAAAATAGACTTAAAAAAAAGGTGCAAAATTTGGAAAAAATTTGAAAGCAAATAGACCTTAAAAAGTAAAAAATAGTAGAAAATTCAATACATTTTAAAGAGGGTATTTGACCAGGACAAGAGTGGACAGTTTTTGCTTTTTTTTTTTTGCAATGCTAAGGTTTTTTTTATCCACAATACAGTTGCAGAGATACTTGATTTTATTTAAAATTTACTGGTCATTTTTATGGTCTTTATTATTATTATTATTATTATTATTATACATTTATATAGCACCATTTATGCCATGGTGCTTTACATGTGAATACGGGGCAATGTAGACAAATACATTAAACATGAGCTAAAAACAAGACACACAGGTACATAAGGAGGGAGGACCCTGCCCGCGAGGGCTCACAGTCTGCAGGGGATGGGTGAGGATACACTAGGAGAGGGTAGAGCTGGTTGTGCGGTGGTTCAGTAGGTTGAGGATCACTGCATGCTGTAGGCTTGTCGCAAGAGGTGAGTCTTCAGGTTCTTTTTGAAGGTTCCTATGGTAGGCGATGAGTCTGATGTGTTGGGGTAGAGAGTTCCTGAGTATAGGGGAAGCACAGGAGAAGTCTTGGATGTAGTTGTGGGAAGAAGAGATGAGAGGGGAGTAGAGAAGGAGGTCTTGAGAGGATCGGAGGTTGCGTGTAGGTAGGTATCGGGAGACCATGTCACAGATGTATGGAGGAGACAGGTTGTAGATGGCTTTGTATGTCATTGTGAGGGTTTTGAACTGGAGTCTCTGGGTGATAGGAAGCCAGTGAAGGGCTTGGCATAGGGGAGAGGCTGGGGAATAGCGGGGAGACAGGTGGATTAGTCAGGCAGCAGAGTGTAGGATGGATTGGAGTGGTGCCAGAGTGCTAGAGGGGAGTCCAGAGAGTAGGAGGTTGCAGTAGTCAAGGCGGGAGATGATAAGGGCATGCACTAGTGTTTTTGTAGTGTCCCAGTCAAGTAATGTGCGGATCCGGCAAATATTTTTGTCAGGTCAGGTCCGGATAGGTAGATCTGCGTGTCATCGGGGTAGAGATGGTACTGCATACCGTGGGATTCTATGAGCTGTCCCAGACCGAAGGTGTAGATGGAGAAGAGTAGGGGTCCTAGAATAGAGCCTTGAGGAACACCGACTGACAAGGGGCGAAGTGAGGAGGTGGTGAGGGGGAGGGAGACACCGAATGTTCGGTCTGTCAGATATGATGAAATCCAAGGGCCAAGTCTGTGATGCCGAGAGATGAGAGGATCTGTAGCAGAAGGGAGTGGTCTACAGTGTCGAAGGCAGAAGACAGGTCCAGGAGAAGGAGGACAGAGTAGTGTCGCTTGCTCTTGGCAGTTAGTAGGTCATTGGTCACTTTAATTAGGGCAGTTTCACCAAGAGAGCTTGACTTTAGACCGTTCTGCATTATTACCCTGTAAGCACCACACCTTTGGTAAAAAAATATTAAAATTAGCACTAAATAAAAAGGGCCATATCTCTGCAACCGTATATCGGATTTAAAGTAAATAATGGTATACTCAGGGCAGCAGTGGTAATAATAAAAGAACAAATATATGGCCACTTGTGACATGGTGATAGATCTCTTCAACCCCTTCATGACATATGACATACATTTATGTCATATTCTTGCCTTTGATGTGGGCTCACATGCCGAGCCCGCATCTTTCCCCGCACATGATGGTTGATTAATTCAGCCATCTTGTGCCTATCATAGCCCTCAAACTGAAATACCAGACACAGTCAAAGCTCAAGAGTGGTGCTATTTCTAAGTAGGCATAACCTCACAATGCCCACAGTGGAAGTAACATTTCTAACTTTTTATTTTTTTATTCACAGAGTTGTAAAAAAAAATGGAGTACCCGGTGTGTCTAATAGAGAACCACGACGATGGAACAATCCAAGTTAATCAAGAAGCCTTAAATATTTTATCCCGCTTTACCCAGAAGGTGGTTGTTGTGGGCATAGTTGGGAAATACCGTACAGGGAAGTCTTATCTGATGAACAAGCTGGCGGGACATAATAATGGTAAGACTCCCCATCATTTTCTGTCTGGAAGAGAGTCAGAGGACTCCCATACACATTAGATGGTTGGTCGATCTGCCCAAAATGCTGGGTTAGGACTACCTCTCTCAGATAATAATTATTCAGAGTATATATTTGCACACTTACTCATTTTCCCGGAATGTCTCGGGGGCTCTTAGAAAAATAGAAAAGATTAAACTGAAAACTGCAAATGCATTTTTTTCCCAGGCTCCCTATAAAAGCCTACACTGAAAAAAACCATCGAAAAACCCCCACACGGTTCAATTGCTCCCTTAAAAAACACAATGGGGCTAAATGGTTAAGAAATCCCATCCACTTTGCTTGGACTGTTAAAAAACGTGATAGGGAAGGAAAGGGGAGCGTTTATGCTACGTGAGAACTTGTGCCAAACGTACATTTGTTGATTGAAGAAGAGGAAAGTAGGGCGGGGATGTTATAAAGAGAGTTGGGCTATTGGAAAAAAATGATTACAGACACGTTTCACCACTGAAATTAAAGTGACCTTCAAATGGGTCTTTTCTTCCTAGAACTGCGTTGTATTTTAGGCCCACACTGAATATGACTATATGCCTTGTTTGTACTCTCTACTGTATAAAATCCATAAGAACTTTGCTTTTCCCCTTCAGGCTTTTCCTTGGGATCTACAATCCAGTCCATGACTAAAGGTATCTGGATGTGGTGCGTCCCTCACCCTGTGAAACGTGACCACACCCTGGTGCTGCTGGATACAGAAGGACTGGGTGACGTGGAGAAGGTCAGTGTAAACATTTCTGCAGCCGGAGTTATCAGATCCATATATAGGAATCTCTGGGATCCCGGCCAAGAGCAGCTTCGAGCTCTTTCTCCAGACATTCATAACAAACTCAACAGAGGCCTCTGTGAATACTTCTGCTGCTGTATAATTGGGCGTCTGGGTCCAAAATAAACACAAAAATGCAGATATAGATACTCACATATGTTACCTGATGCAGTATACATTTGCATCCCCACTTCTATGTGTCACCATGTTAACAGAATACAAACAAACCCTGATCCTATAGTCAGATGTGACTCCACTGTGCTCCAACTGCATTCAGTAGATAAGGGAAGAGCCGGGGACAACATTCTTATCAACATTTGAACTCTGCCCTCAAAAAGCCAACCTTTGGGATTGAGTTTGTTTGTAGTCCGCAGTCATTGAGGAACTAGGTCTACGGAGCTGTGTACATCAAATGGTAGAGTCATAATCCTAACTATTCTTTTAGTGCTTTGAAAACAAAACATAGTCTGAAGAGATGCCAGGACTATAGGCAGAGGACAAGGCTAGTCCGGCTTCTCCCGTCCACGCTCTAGTCGATAGAAAGGTCTGTCCTGTGTGCGCACATAGAGGTCTATCATCTGGAGCGGGGAGAAGCCATCCGAGGACTGGACTGATTATATCTCTCCCTATAGTCTCGTTTCATACTATGTTGTCTCTGACCGCGTTTCATACCAAAATATACCTGGCTCCAATGGTTGGAGCAGCATGAATCCAATGACAGGTTCCCTTTAATTAACCCGAGAAATCCCTTTTTTTAATTTCAGGGAAACAGCCAGAACGATTCCTGGATTTTCGCCCTCACTGTTCTACTCAGCAGCACCCTGGTATTTAACAGTGTAGGCACAATTGACCAGCAGGCCATGGACCAACTCCAGTATCCTTTCCGAGACCTTAATGGGGAATCTGCTGTATTGGAAGTATCTGGTGCATTAAACCACCCCCATATGGAGTCATCATGGCTCCACCTTACAGACATACATATAGTCAACCCTAAAGATGAATACTTCAACCCCCCCCCCATGACAAATTGTTCACGTTGTTACGCTGGACATGCACATACAGATTAGGTCAAAGTTGACCAAGTCCTCCAACTTCGAGGGACCGAATGATCATCTTATAATTATGGATGCCTTCTAACTCTTCTCTTACAGATGATGTTGGGGGAGAGAAGGATCACATGAATTTAAATTCTCAATCACTTTGTTTTTGATGGGGAAGTCACTTACTCCCTTCTCCACACTGTAAGCACATGCACGCGTGGAGAAGTTAAGAGAAGTGGCTCAGGGCCAAAAAAACAGTTTGACCTCAACTATTTAATGCACATGGGTGAATCCTCCAAATTTGGTGGCATCAACTTACCCGCTAAGGTTTAAGCTGCTCCCGATTCCCCTGTAAAATCAAATGTCAGGGCAGATACATTTTGAACAGTTGGGTCAGAGAAGGACAGTCAAGGTACAAAATCAGAATGCAAAAGAATGGTCAGGGAATGGGGCAAGATTAGACAACAGTAGAATAGTCAAGCAAGCAGGAACTGAACCAGATAAACTATATCTGACAGGTACTAGCAGAAGTTGAGAGTTTCAATAGAGTGCGGCGCTGTTCAATTGTAGAGAGCTGGTAACTCCAGGTGAGCAGCACATACACCCACATACTGCCAGACCGGACAGCACCACAGGTCCTAGCCATCATAGTCTCAATGGCTTGACAGAGCTTGCACGGCCCAGAACTTCTGGTCCTGACGTCTTCTCCATCACCAGCTCCTCCCGCAGAATGAATATGGCAGCGCCTGGTGAGAGGAGCAGATGCCACCAGACCAGGTCCCAGAGGAGACATGACAGATATTTGTTATCCATATATATTACTCCTTAACTTCTCCTAGTTATGTCACAGAACTTACTGAGAAAATAAAAGTGAAAGCGAGCGAGCAGCAATCAGAATTTCATGATGATTCCGGAGAGTTCAAGAGATTTTTCCCATCATTTGTATGGTGCGTCCGAGATTTCAATCTAAAACTGGAACTCAACGGAAAGAACATTACTGAGGATGAGTACCTGAAGAATGCCTTGAAGCTAAAGACAGGTACACACATTAATCTGTAAATGTTAATCCTTGTGAAGTGAACTTTTATATTCATCTCCAGTGCTGCAAAATTCTGCAGATTGCTATCGCTATCGATTTGCTTCAAATGCCTTAAAATAGATGAAAAATGTGCAATAGCTGAAACTCTCAGAGTCCAGAGTAACTTCTATAAATAAAGTGATACTGAGTATGTGCAAACACTTGGCCAGCTAAGACAGGGTAGATGATGGAGCAGTGCTTGCACATGCTCAGTAATGCTTTGTTCACTCAAAGCATTTTTTACCTCTCCCTTTCTCTTCTTGGGATTTGTGCGGGATTCAGCAACTGGACCCACAGTGATCATACTTTTATTATCTATCCTGTGGATAGGTGACATATGTTATTTATGAAATAATCAATCTACTTCTAGGCATGAGCGTAGCAGTGCGAAATTACAACCTTCCCCGGGAGTGTATCCTCCATTACTTCCATTCACACAAATGTTTTGTGTTTGATCGGCCTGCATCAAAGATTGATCTCCAGAACCTGGATAAGGTGGCGGAGTCTCAGCTGGATCATGCTTTTGTACAACAGACAAAGCGATTCTGTCAATTCATTTACGAGAAAAGTCCAGTTAAATCCCTATCAGGCGGGTACACAATGATCGGAAGAAGTAAGTCCTTACTTTATAATATGACTTAGCCTTTCTGTACATAATTTCCGCAATTAATATCTCTTATTCAAACCCTTTTAGGTCTTGGAGATGTCGCAGTTTCCTATGTAGAGTCAATTCGTAGCGGTTCCATTCCATCTATGGAAAATGCCGTTCTTGCGTTGGCAAAAATTGAGAACTCCCGAGCCGTTCACGAAGCTTTATCCAAATACGACGAGCTGATGAGTCAGCATGTAAGCAAATTCCCAACTGAGACACAAGATGAACTTCTAAACCTGGACAAGGAATGTCACGCAGAAGCCCTGAATGACTTTATGAAACTTTCCTTCAAAGATGAAAATCATGAATACCAGTACAAGCTAATAGTAAGTAAAATAACACAATAAAGGCATAACATCATTTTTAGCTAACTTGAGTGACGAATGTGTCTTTTTGGACAATGAGTAATTTCGTTGGACTTTCGTCGCATGATATGGAACTTTTCAGTTTTGACTTAATACAGGAACTATGAGTCCAAGAATGTGTTAACCCAGAACCATCTTCCATAGAGGTCATCCACAAATCCTCTAGGTACCACACATGATTTAACCTCCTTTTCTCAATGCCAAAACCAATCCCTGATGAATACACTCTTATTTTTGGCACAGCACACTCCAACATTATGGCACAAGACATCAGCATTACAACACTCCCCACCTATGAAATTATCAAGTCTCAAATGATCAACTTATCAGCCCACAATAATTCTTCTCTCTTGGGGCATGCGTCTCTGAGACTCTTTACCGAGTCCATTGAAGCTGTACAGTGTTCATTTTAGGACATGATCACATATCAAAGTCAAACATCAGAAATACTCTGTCTGATACCTGACTCTGATGCCTGACTCTGATACCTGATTCTAATACTTGAGTCTGATACCTGACTTTGATACTTGACTTTGATACCTGACTTTGATACCTGACTTTGATACCTGATTCTGATAACTGACTCTGATACCTGATTCTGATACCTGACTCTGATACCTGACTCTGATACCTGATTCTGATACCTGACTCTGATACCTGACTCTGATACCTGACTCTGATACCTGACTCTGATACCTGATCCTGATACCTGATTCTGATACCTGATTCTGATACCTGACTTTGATACCTGACTCTGATACCTGACTCTGATACCTTACTCTGATTGAACACTGTAAAGCTGCTCTTTTCTTAGGCCCCTGCTCCGCGACTTTGGCTTATGTCTTAGTTCCTTTTTCTGCTCAGTAACAATGGTACATCAACCATGTGCTTGGCCGCACACTGTCTTACTTCCTGGAAGCAGCCCTATGTATAATTCTGATTTCAGTTGCAAAGATTATTCTGGCGACAGCTATTTAATATTACTGTATTAATACCTATAAAGTGAAAACATGCACATGGGCAACCAGACTAACGTTTGCCCCTCTTACATGCAAATTTGCATTTGAACATTTGGGCCAAGTAGCACAAAATACAGGTAGCCTAAATATCCAATTTATATTGTATTTTTTAATGTTATTCTCTCATAGGATGAGTTGGTTATTAAAAAGGCCATATATCAGCAGCAAAATGAGCAAGCATCGGAGATAAAGTCCAGAACCTTACTGCAAGAGCTAAGCGCTGAACTGGAGAAAGGAATAAGGGAAGGGAAGTATTCTGTGCCTGGTGGATATAAGCTATTCACTGATGAGAAGAAGACATTGGAAGCCAATTATCTAAGAGCCAAAGGAAAGGGAGTGAAGGTAAAGGAATAAGTAAACTGTTCAATACATCTTAAAAGCCTATATCTATCCTAACGCGTTTCAGGCAGATTCATAGACAAAGCTTTGGGGTAAGCCATAGATCAATCAATAAGTTATCTATATCAATATCTGATTTCATTATAGTCTCTGGAAGTTTTGCAACAGTTCCTCAAAGAAAAGGAGAGTGTGGAATCCACCATCCTAATAGCAGATAAAACTCTGGAAGAAAAAGAAAAGAAGCTGGCTGGTAAGACTTTGAAAGCAAATACTAACTCCAACCACTGGAGACCTCCTTTTATAGCAACCAGTTCATCATTTGTCAGGTTGGTGGAGCCATTTATCTTTCGGGAAATTTCAGAAGATGCCATCAACTTAGTGAGAACATAAAGTATATAAACAGCAACCATGGAGTACACATAAATAACCCCCACAAGTCTAAAAACGTCAATGTCCATCTATTTCTACAGAGCAAAAATCACAGGCAGAAGCTGCATCGCGAGCCAAGGAGATCCTGGAAAGGACGAACATGGAGTTGGAGAAGAACCTGGCGAGTGAACGGGAAAGTTATGACATGCACATGAAAATGCTGGAAAAGAAAATATGTGACGAAAGGGAGAAGATAAAGGAAGAGAACGAATGGCTGATAAAAGAGAAACTTAAGGTAAAGGGTCACATTTTATTTCCATGAGTGGTCTGGAATTTTTGTTTGTCTACCAATGTTTCTGTTTTTCTAAGTTTGACCAGATGCCCAAACGAGGTGAAAAGTAGAGATGGTGCAAATCGATATGCAGGACTCGATCCAACCGCCATGTCACTGATCTGTGACCCCTGAGGACTGCCTGACACCTAACGGAATCTGCGGCTCTTCTTTTGATTAGTCGACCTGGCGTGTCATCACATATGTGTCACACCAGGCCGGCTAATCAAAAGAGGAGGCACGGGTGCAAGGAGGCGAAAAGTGAGAGGAGGTTCTCCTGGCTCCTGTCCATAGGTCATAGATTACGGAGTTGGCCACTGGACCAGATTCTACTAACCGATTTGCAACTCTAGTGATCAAATTTTTTTTTTTCAATAATGTTTTTATTAAACTTTTTTGACAATACAAATATAAAATCTGCACATTCTTGTATCAATCAGACAATGTTACGTCACATTTCGAGCAATACGGAGTAAGAAAATAAAATAATTTACATAGACATAACAAATAAGTAGAATGGCTAATCTAAAAGGTCTGTTGTTGGTCTTTATTATCTATCGTCGCCATATTTTGACGTTATGCCTGAATGGGCAGAAAGACAGAGAAGTATGAGGAAAATATTTAGGAAAATGGAGGGGGGGGGAGGGGGGGGGGGGGAAAACATCTGGGGAAATGAAGGAAGGGGGAAGGGGGGGAGAGCACCCGGCTTCCACTCCTACATCCTCGGGTTTATATGACCCAATCCGCGAGTCATCCTCACAGAGGCGGACGACCTGCTATTGTTTGTTCCAAGAACCAAGTAGTCATCTTAAAACAATCTCTAATTCCTTGCTTAGTGTGAGTCGGAAGGATCGCTATAAATGGTTCCCATGTGTCAAAGAATGTCTGAGTCCTCCTCTCCTTTTGGAGGGAAGCATCTATCCAATCCATTCTAAACAGAAAAGCAAGTTTCTCTAGGAAAAGTCGCAGTGTGGGCACTTTAGGCGCCAACCAGTTTTGCAGAACTGTCTTACGAGCTGCAGCTGAGATAATAAAAAGGAATTTTTTACCATGGTATGGTATATGGACATCACTATCCGTAATATGACCAAAGAGAGCCCAGGCTGGAGTAAGTGTGATGTTATATGAGGTGTGCGTCGACACGAAGGTATATATACGCTGCCAGAACAATTGAATTTGTGGACAGGCCCAAAAGCAGTGATAGTGGTCCGCTTCAGATTCCCCACATCTAGAACAGGCCGGGCTCGCCAGATTCCCCATCAGATAACTACGTTTTGGTGAAACATAGGTCTTGTGCAGGATCTGTAACGCCATTTCCCAATAAGAGACAGAAGGTATATATTTGAGTGCTTTCTGTAATGCCCGCAAGATAAGAGATGGTGTAAAGGAGACATCATCCACCTGCCATTTTGTAATTCCTACCCCCACGGTATCATACTGTATCAAAGGACGGAGGAATGTATAGTACTCCGAGACCAGGCCCCTATTCTGAGTGCATGTATTCAATTTGTTCTAGTGATCAAATTTGATATTACCACCATACTATGTTCTACTGAGGAATGAAGCTGCTGATTATTTTGCTCTTTGTACATCTGCGACTTTGGATCTTGGAGTGGATGGAAGGGCATTGACAACTGGTCTGAGCACAATTCTGGTAGTCGTGAGTGAGTTGTCATTGTTTACAACCAATTTAGCAGCTGACCTGAAAATCGAGAAGAAGAGGACCAAAAACAAGTGTACACCAACCATAAACTTGGACAGTTGTTATGGGCCAAAAACTGGACCAAGATATGAGCAGAAATCTTGATAACTCCAATTAATGGACTATTTGTTTTTTTTTCTCTGCAGGAACAAGAAGAAATGATGAAAGGAGGGTTCAAAACGCAATGTCAAATGCTGGAGGATGAGATTAGCCGATTGCGAGAGGAGAACAGACAACCCATATCATTAATGGATGAAATCATCACGACATTCTTGCCTGGAACTTTAGGGAAAATTGTTAAAAAAGTTCTTCTATAGGAGCTTTGTCTTTAAATGTATTCCATAATCAGATTATTAAGCAGTATTAACAAGAATTCCACAAGTATGGAAAAGTGTTAGCATCTAGCATCTAGAAAAATAGTATACTAATAGTGTTTACACCACCAGTAGCAGCTGGTCATACAACATTACCATAGGTAAAAGAGGGACATTTAACCACTTAACTACCAGAGGTGTTTTTGGTTTTACATTTTCATTTTTTGCTCCCCTTCTTCTCAGGTTGGGTGAGGGCTTATTAGTTGCGTGCTGAGCTGACATTTCTAATGATACCATTTCCAGTGCCCTTCCCAGAAGCGCGAGTTAAATGCCGCTGAGTTTGACAGCAGCATCTAACGAGTTAACAGCCGAGGGTGGATCGCGATTCCACCCACGGCTGTTAGAGGCACATTTCAGCTTTTCTACTATTACGCGCGATGTCGGAAAGAGGTTAAAGTGTTTTTTTGTTGTTTTTTTAAATGTATATATTTGGGGATAAAAATCATTTTTGCCATTGGGTTTCATTAAATATTTTACCTTATTTGGAGTTTACAAGCTCTTTCTGTCCTTCCTCCAACAACTTTGATGTGGTCTGTGCAGAAGTGGACCTATACATGAGAGGGTTTGTGTGCAACAAAAAATATATGGACCCTTTGCAGTCCAATCACTCATCATAATGCTCAATTCCACTACTTTGGAGGTGGAAGTGGGTCCCTTTACCTCTTGGGCCCCTGTGTAGCTGCTCAGATTGTGCCAATGTTATGTCCACCCTGGGTCTGTGGTCATATATCAGCTAGACAGTGCAACCCAGAGGCTATAGAAGGCAAAAGGTTCAATATTTTTAATGCAAACTGATTGTTAAAATTATTTACATACATTTAAGTCTGAAAAAAGTCCCCAGAAGTCAACAAACCCCTTTAAGTCCTGCTCCAAGGACTAGCCAAAATTGACCACTTTTGGGTGGGCTTTACATAAACTTCACACATTTTTGCTGACACATGTTCAGAATTGTTTTGGAAAATTTGGGGCTGTAGCATTATATTTCTGCCTTTTGTTTTTTTTTAACTATTCTAATGCCAGATTAGAGCTGCCATTTTGCTTGCGGGATTCAGATAAACTTTACTTGGGGGTCTAACCGCAGCTCCAAGGAAACAGAGATCGATGATTGCCTGGTAATAATCATATACAAGGGTCACTCCAAGAGTCACTCCGAGAATTTCTCAGGATGGCAAAGATCCACCGTTGCTAAGGAAGGCCTACATGGACTGCTGCTATGCAAACTCACAGTGATCCCTTTATCTCTGGGATAGGCCTTCATAGCTTTTATAAACTGAACAATTCACAACATGTAGAAGGACAAATAGTACATATATCACTGAATATTCGCCCACTGCCATGACATTTCCCACATTTACAGTGTTATGTTCCCTTTTTGTTCCTGGATTTCTTTGTACGATAATAAATAAATAAAGATTGTTTTGTTCAGAGACGTTTTTGTGTTTAATATATTATTAAGTATTAAATTATGACATATGTACACATATTAGCGGGAGCAATAAAATCATTGTAAGCTGTAGGCCCAAAACCTGAGGCTGCACCAGTAAAGTTGACCATAAATATGAGATCACTGTAATCTAAATGTTCGTCAGTCCAGGGGCAGACACAGACAGCTTGGTTCCCCTGTGCAGGAAATATGTCTGGGCCCCCCTCTTTTTAACCCCTTCCTGACCTTTGACGCATACGCTGCGTCATGAAAGTCGGTGCCAATCCGACCTGTGACGCACCGTATGCATCATGGAGGGATCGCGTCCCTGCAGAGCGGGTGAAAGGGTTAACTCCAATTTCACCCGATCTGCAGGGACAGGGGGAGTTGTACTTCAGCCCAGGGGGGGTGGCTTTGCCCCCACGTGGCTGCGATCGCTCTGATTGGCTGTTGAAAGCGCAACAGCCATTCAGAGCAATTTGCAATATTTCACCTATGAAAATGGTGAATTATTGTAATCCAGCCATGGCCGATGCTGCAATATCATCGGCCATGGCTGGAAATCCTGATCTGCCCCCCCCCACTGCCACCGATCTGCTCCCCGGTCCTCCGTTCAGTCCGGTACTCCCCTGCGTCCGCCTGTCCGCTCCCCCGTCCTAGTGTCCGCTCCCCCTGTGCTCCGATCCACCCCCCTGTGCTCCGATTCACCCCCCCACCACCCCTTCATACTTACCGATGCTCCCGGAGTCGGTCCGTCTTCTCCCTGGGCGCCGCCATCTTCCAAAATGGCGGGCGCATGCGCAGTGCGCCCGCCGAATCTGCCGGCCGGCAGATTCGTTCAATGTACATTTTGATCACTGTGATATAACCCATCACAGTGATCAAAATAAAAAAAATAGTAAATGACCCCCCCCCTTTATCACCCCCATAGGTAGGGACAATAATAAAATAAAGAAAATATTTGTATTTTTTTTTCCACTAGGGTTAGGGTTAGAACTAGGGTTAGGGGTAGGGTTAGGGGTAGACTTAGGGGTAGACTTAGGGGTAGGGGTAGGGTTAGGGGTAGGGGTAGGGTTAGGGCTAGGGTAAGGCTATGTGCACACGTATTCTGGTACTCTGCCGATTTTTCCGCAGCGGATTTGATAAATCCGCAGTGCAAAACCGCTGCGGATTTACCACGGTTTTTCTGCAGATTTCACTGCGGTTTTACAACTGCGTTTTCTATTGGAACAGTTGTAAAACCGCTGCGGAATCTGCAGAAAGACGTGACATGCTGCAGAATGTAAACCGCTGCGTTTCCACGCAGTTTTTTCTGCAGCATGTGCACAGCGTTTTTTGTTTCCCATAGCTTTACATTCAACTGTAAACTCATGGGAAACTGCTGCGGACCCGCAGCTGCGGAAACGCTGCTGCGGACCCGCAGCTGCGGAAACGCTGCTGCGGACCCGCAGCTGCGGAAACGCTGCTGCGGACCCGCAGCTGCGGAAACGCTGCTGCGGATCCGCAGCATTTTCCGCAGCGTTTTCCGCAGCGTTTTCCGCAGCGTGTGCACATACCCTTAGAATTAGGCTATGTGCACATGGTGCGCATTTGGCTGCGGATCCGCAGCGGATTGGCCACTGCAGATTCGTAGCAGTGTTCCATCAGGTTTACAGTACCATGTAAACCTTTGGAAAACCAAATCCGCTGTGCCCATGGTGTGGAAAATACCACGCAGAAATGCTGCGTTGTATTTTCCGCAGCATGTAAATTCTTTGTGTGGATTCCGCAGCGTTTTACACCTGTTCCTCAATAGCAATCCGCAGGTGTAATCCGCACAAAAAACACTGGAAATCTGCGGTAAATCTGCATGTAAAACGCAGTGCCTTTTACCTGCGGATTTTTCAAAAATGGTGCAAAAAAAATCTCACACGAATCCGCAACGTGGGCACATAGCCTTAGGGTTAGGGTTGGAATTAGAGTTAGGGTTGGAATTAGGGCCGGGGTTGGAAATAGGGTTAAGATTAGGCTTGTGGTTAGGGTTATGGTTAGGGGTGTGTTGGGGTTAGGGTTGTGGTTAGGATTAGCGTTAGGGTTGGGATTAGGGTTAGGGGTGTGTTGGGGTTAGAATTGAGGGGTTTCCACTGTTTAGGCACATCAGGGGTCTCCAAACGCAACATGGCGCCACCATTGATTCCAGCCAATCTTGCGTTCAAAAAGTCAAATGGTGCTCCCTCCCTTCCGGGCCCTGACGTGCGCCCAAACAGTGGTTTACCCCCACATATGGGGTACCAGCATACTCAGGACAAACTGGGCAACAACTATTGGGGTCCAATTTCTCCTGTTACCCTTGTGAAAATAAAAAATTGCGGGCTAAAAAATCATTTTTGAGGAAAGAAAAATGATTTTTTATTTTCACAGCTCTGCGTTGTAAACTTCTGTGAAGCACTTGGGGGTTCAAAGTGCTCACCACATATCTAGATAAGTTCCATGGGGGGTCTAGTTTCCAAAATGGGGTCACTTGTGGGGGGTTTCTACTGTTTAGGCACATCAGGGGCTCTGCAAACGTAACATGATGCCCGCAGGCCATTCCATCAAAGTCTGCATTCCAAAGCGTCACTACTTCCCTTCTGAGCCCCGGCATGTGCCCAAACAGTGGTTTTCCCCCACATATGGGGTATCAGCGTACTCAGGAGAAACAGGACAACAACTTTTGGGGTCCAATTTCTCCTGTTACCCTTGGGAAAATAAAAAATTGTGGGCTAAAAAATCATTTTTGAGGAAAGAAAAATTATTTTTTATTTTCATGGCTCTGCGTTATAAACTTCTGTGAAGCACTTGGGGGTTCAAAGTGCTCACCACATATCTAGATAAGTTCCTTGGGGGGTCTAGTTTCCAAAATGGGGTCACTTGTTGGGGGTTTCTACTGTTTAGGCACATCAGGGGCTCTGCAAACGTAACATGATGCCCGCAGGCCATTCCATCAAAGTCTGCAATACAAAGCGTCGCTACTTCCCTTCCGAGCCCCGGCATGTGCCCAAACAGTGGTTTTCCCCCACATATGGGGTATCAGCATACTCAGGAGAAACTGGACAACAACTTTTGGGGTCCAATTTCTCCTTTTACCCTTGGGAAAATAAAAAAATTGTTTCTAAAAGATCATTTTTGTGACTAAAAATTTAAATGTTCATTTTTTCCTTCCATGTTGCTTCTGCTGCTGTGAAGCACCTGAAGGGTTAATAAACTTCTTGAATGTGGTTTTGAGCACCTTGAGGGGTGCAGTTTTTAGAATGGTGTCACGTTTGGGTATTTTCAGCCATATAGAACCCTCAAACTGACTTCAAATGTGAGGTGGTCCCTAAAAAAAATGGTTTTGTAAATTTTGTTGTAAAAATGAGAAATCACTGGTCAAATTTTAACCCTTATAACTTCCTAGCAAAAAAAAAATTTGTTTCCAAAATTGTGCTGATGTAAAGTAGACATGTGGGAAATGTTATTTATTAACTATTTTGTGTCACATAACTCTCTGGTTTAACAGGATAAAAATTAAAAATGTGAAAATTGCGAAATTTTCAAAATTTTCGCCAAATTTACGTTTTTTTCACAAATAAACTCAGAAATTATCGACCTAAATTTACCACTAACATGAAGCCCAATATGTCACGAAAAAACAATCTCAGAACCGCTAGGATCCGTTGAAGCGTTCCTGAGTTATTACCTCATAAAGGGACACTGGTCAGAATTGCAAAAAACGGCCAGGTTATTAAGGTCAAAATAGGCTGGGTCATGAAGGGGTTAAGGTGACAAAGCTATATGTATACAGTATATACTGTATATATATATATATATATATATATATATATATATATATAGATAGATATATATATATATATAGATATATATATATGTATATATATATATTATATATACACTAAGGGACTGTGTATACATAAGTGAGTACACTTTTATACTAAGGGACTGTGTTAGACATAATAATCGATAATAACATCTTCCTCCACCTCCCCCTGTTCCTAAATCCATTATAAATCCCCCTTCCTCCCATTCCCCCACACCCCTCATTGTCCTTCTCCCCCCGCATCCCATTATTGCCCTCTCCCCCACCCCCATGATTGCCCTCTCCACCACCTCCATTATAGCTTTTTCCCCACCACCCCATTATTGCTTATTCCACCACCTCCATCATTGCCTCCTCCCCACCAAACCCATTATTGTCCTTTCCACTGTCACCATCATTGTCTTTTCCCCCACCACCCCCATCATTGCCCATTACACCACCACCATCATTTTCTCCTCCCTACTGCTCCCATTATTGCCCATTCACCACCTCCATCATTTCCTCCTCCCCCACCACCCCGATCATTGCCCTCTCCGTCAACCCAATCATTGCCTTCTGCCCCATCATCCCCATCATTGCCCTCTCTGTCAACCCAATCATTGCCAGACACACACACAGCACCGTTCACCTCTCTGCATACACACAGTCACACACACACGCCTCACCTCTGCGCACGGTATCCTGAAGCCGCACCATTGCTAGCAGCTTCCTGTCTCGCACAGCCACAGTGGAATGATGATGTCATTCAGTCACTGCTGTGTGAGACAGGAAGCGAGGGCAGGAAGCAGGATGGATAAATTCGCTGCAGCTCCGCTCTGCTACCATTTTCTCTTGCAGGCAGCGAAGCTGCAGGGATTGCTCCCTGCCCGCCGCACATGAGGGCAATCTGGCCAGGGCCCCCCCGGAGCCTTGGGGCCGGATAAACTGGCCAGATTGCCCTCATTATTAGCCACCCTGCAGGGGCCCCCAGGAGCCTCCGGGCCCCGGTGCAGCCGATTGAACCGGCGCTATGTCTGCCCATGCATCAGTCCAGCGTCTCCATATGCATGAGCTGTCAACTCAGCCGAGTGTTATGTGTTCTTACTGGGGAGAGAGGAGAAAGACATTGACAAACTCCTTGGGATTCGGCTTATCCAAATGAAGCTATTGAAATTCTAACCACAGGATCCTTGTTTTTTTGGCAAAGAGAAGGGAGGTCCCCCATACACATCAGATGGTCGGCTGGTCTTGCAAAAAGACATTCAGATGCCAACACATGGTCATGGCCTTGGAGCACGTAAACTCAACGAACACCAGCCTTTTCTTACTGACTTAGGATAGTGAGAGAGCATCAGAGCTCCCAATAGAGGAGTCTCTTCCATACACAGAAATTTTTAGCTGCAGGGAGAGCAAAAAGATCGGCCATTGCAATTCCAATTTATTGATCCTTCTCTCCCCCAATATCATCTGTCTCTCAACCCTTATACATATTAGATGGTCAACTGGTCCAGTCAATTTGATCGACATTAATCTAATGTGTCTGGGGACATAAGGTTTCTGTAGGTAATTAAGTTGCATGTATTTGTTTTTTACATATGATTTCAGAAACCCGCATAACTGTTTTTTCCACCTCTTCAATGTTCAATCTTATTGCTCCAGATATATTTCGCCAGTGCCGAGCACATGATCCTCCATGTTCCCACCACACCATAAGTCTTCCAAGGTGTTACGTCATTAACAAACATTTGGATGATTCTTGCCTGAGCCAACTACATCAGGAAGGCTACCCCCTATCACAGCTTTCCTCGCCTATACATATTTCACAGAATTGCACCAGTCTCTTTTATACAATGGTCCTGGTGCTTCCAAGGATTCCTCCTCCTTACTGTTGCATAGTTTGGTCGCAGAAGAAACTTGCGAGAGTAGATTATATGGGGTAATTCAACTTTTATCTACACAGAACATGAGGTACATGCATCAGCTCCTTAATACAGCATAACAGGAAGTCTGGAGAACCTTTTACCAGAGAGAAAGTAAAACAAAGTACAACATGTATAGGGATTACATTCATCTAAGCATATAACAGTAACAACATCGCCATCTACTGTCAAAAAAGTGTGAACTCCACCTGCACACAAATAAGTCTGTATCTGTTGCATATCTGCCAACAACCGTCCCTCTCCTTCAAAACAGTGTCACTTCTGCTATACTTGTACTCAGTCAGTTTTTGAAGAAAATGTTCCTTTCTTCCTTTTCCTTCTTTCTCTCCTTCGTTTTCCCTTTATTGTTCTTTCTTCTTTTTCTTGTTTTATCTTTTTTTATTTGTCTATCTACCTCTCACTCCTCCATTCCTCGCTTTCTTTCCTTCCTTCTTCCTCCTTCATTCTCTCTTTTTTTACCTTTCTTCTTTTCTTCTTTTTTATCTTTTTTCTTTAACTCTCTATCTCCTCTCTCTCTTTATCTCTTCTCCATCCATTCCTCTCTCTTTACACTCTTTCCTTCCTTCCCCCCTCCAACATTCCTTTTCCATCTATCTCTCCTTTTTACCTTCTTTACCTTCCCGTCTTACCCGCTATCTCTCAGATAACTCTCTTCTCGACCCTCTTCAATCTGGCTTCCGCTCTTTACACTCTACAGAAACTGCCCTCACTAAAGTCTCTAATGACCTACTAACAGCTAAATCTAATGGTCACTACTCCATGCTAATTCTCTTGGATCTCTCCGCAGCATTCGACACTGTGGATCATCAGCTCCTCCTCACTATGCTCCGCTCCATCGGCCTCAAGGATACCGTTCTCTCTTGGTTCTCCTCCTATCTCTCTGACCGATCCTTCACTGTATGTTTTGCTGGTTCCTCCTCCTCTCACCTTCCCCTTACTGTTGGGGTTCCTCAAGGATCAGTCCTAGGCCCCCTCCTCTTCTCTTTGTATACTGCCCCTATTGGACAAACAATCAGTAGATTTGGTTTCCAGTACCATCTCTATGCTGATGACACCCAATTATACACCTCTTCTCCTGTTATCACGCCGACCTTCTTAGAAAACACCAGTGATTGTCTTACCGCTGTCTCTAACATCATGTCCTCCCTCTATCTGAAACTGAACCTGTCAAAAACTGAACTCCTCGTGTTCTCTCCCTCTACTAACCTACCTTTGCCTGACATTGCCATCTCCGTGTGTGGTTCCACCATTACTCCAAAGCAACATGCCCGCTGCCTTGGGGTCATCCTTGATTCTGAGCTTTCATTCACCCCCCACATCCGATCACTGGCTCGCTCTTCTTATCTGCATCTCAAAAACATTTCTAGAATTCGCCCTTTTCTTACTTTCGACTCTGCAAAAACTCTTACTGTCTCACTTATTCATTCTCGTCTGGACTATTGTAACTCTCTACTAATCGGCCTCCCTCTTACCAAACTCTCCCCGCTCCAATCTGTCCTGAATGCTGCTGCCAGGATCATATTCCTCACCAACCGTTACACCAATGCCTCTACCTTGTGCCAGTCATTACACTGGCTACCCATCCACTCCAGAATCCAGTACAAAACTACTACCCTCATCCACAAAGCACTCCATGGCTCAGCACCACCCTACATCTCCTCTCTGGTCTCAGTCTACCACCCTACCCGTGCCCTCCGCTCCGCTAATGACCTCAGGTTAGCATCCTCAATAATCAGAACCTCCCACTCCCGTCTCCAAGACTTTACACGTGCTGCGACGATTCTTTGGAATGCACTACCTAGGTTAATACGATTAATCCCCAATCCCCACAGTTTTAAGCGTGCCCTAAAAACTCATTTGTTCAGACTGGCCTACCGCCTCAACGCATTAACCTAACCATCCCTGTGTGGCCCATAAAAAACAAAACAAACAAAAAAAACATAATCAGGTTCCTCGCATCATGTTCTCATACACTTTATGCAGATAATAGCACTCTGTGTCTGTACTGCTACATACTTAGGCAGTTAACTGGTTCATGCAGCTTTACATGAACACCCGAGCCTTACACTATGGCTGGTCCAAATAACTAAAGCAATTGTTACCATCCACCTCTCGTGTCTCCCCTTTTCCTCATAGATTGTAAGCTTGCGAGCAGGGCCCTCATTCCTCCTGGTATCTGTTTTGAACTGTGATTTCTGTTATGCTGTAATGTCTATTGTCTGTACAAGTCCCCTCTATAATTTGTAAAGCGCTGCGGAATATGTTGGCGCTATATAAATAAAAATTATTATTATTATTATTATTATTATTCTTTTTCTTGCTTTTATCTTCTTTCTATTTCTATTTCTCCTTTCCCTCCCTCTCTCCTACATCCCTCCCTCCTTTCCTCTCTTCATTCCTTCCCCTTTCTTTCTTTTTCTTGTCCTTACTTTCTTGTTTTATCTTTTTTATTCTCTCTCCCTCTCCTCCATTCCTCCCTCTCTTTCCTTCATTTTCCTTTTCTTTGTTATTTCTTTTTTACCTGTTTTCTTCTTCTTGTTTTTCTCTCTCTCTCTCCTTTGTCACTCCCTCCCTTGTATACTTTTCTTTCTTTCTCTCCTTCATTCTCTCTTTTTGTCCTTCCTTTTTTTCGTTTTTTTATTTTGTCTTTTTCTCTCCTGCATCAGTCCCTCTCTTTCCTTCCCTCCTCTTTCTTTCCTTTCCTTCTTTCTCTCTCTTTCCTTTCTTTTCCTCCTCTCCTTTGTTCTCTTTTTAGACCGGTTTTCTTTTTCTTGTTTTTATCTCTCTTTCTTTCTTGTCTCTCCCTACCCCTCCCTCTTCTCCTTTGTCCCTCCCTTCCTTCTATGTTTTTCTTTCTGTCCCACCTTCTTTTTCTAGTTATCTTTTTCTTTCTCTCTCCTCCCTCCCTCTTTCGTTCCTTCCTCTTTCTCTCACTCTTTTCCTTCTGTCTCTCACCTCCCTCCAAGCCTGTTTGTCTTTCATTGATTTTAATTGAACACATCTAATATATTTATTTATTTTACGTAGTTTCAGATTTTGAGGCTTCTCGATACTTTTACTTTCATTTTCAACATATAAATAAGAGAGTAAAGTGCGACGATCACATTGAATTCTGGGCACAGACTGAGACGGATCTCTGGAAGGTAAGAAGGATTGTATCAAGTGTTATTTTATATTGTTTATTCATAAACTACAAACTAAAAATATTGAGTGCAGTTAAATCTTGGTTTCTTTCTCTCTTTTTCTTTCTTTCTCTTTAGCTTAAATTTAATTTAGGGTGGAACTCTTGCATTTAGCTTTTTGTAACATAAATGTGAATTAGGAAACCCTTAACATGAACATAAATATAGAGATGATATATGATAGAGACTTAAAGGGGTTCTTTAATGATAGATATAACTATCAATCCCATGAGGATCTCACCCTGCTAGGGCACCAGTCGGAAATGTGGGAACCGGAACCCCTGCTCATGAAGTAGGGTCCTAGAAGTGACCCACATTCCGGTTTTGGGGGTTTGTACTGTGATATAGGAAACATGAACTGTTCTGCCATGTAAGAGCTGAGATGTGCAGCTGCTATTACACCTGCAGCCACAGTGAGGCGCTGATTCTTTAGGCCTCATATCAGTAGCGGAAAATCTCTTCTTCCTGCAAAACAAACTGCAACAATTACAGAAAAATTCCTCCTGGTTTTGTAGCACAGTTCTCACTAGTACAATACAGACCCGTGTAATAACAAACTAATGGATGTGTCTGACAACAAGTGTGCAGCACCAGAATTGTAAATGCCGCTCTCAAGTAAAATAAAGAGTACAACCCAAGATCCATATAAGTAATATAATGTTTGTCATGCCTCCTCTAGCAGAATAGTGAGTGCAGCTCTGGAGCATAATATAGGAGGTAACTCAGGATCAGTAATGTAATGTATGTACATAGTGACTGCACCAGCAGAATAGTGAGTGCAGCTCTGGAGTATAATACAGGATGTAACTCAGGATCAGTAATGTAATGTATGTACACAGCGGCTGCACCAGCAGAATAGTGAGTGCAGCTCTGGGGTATAATACAGGATGTAACTCAGGATCAGTAATGTAATGTATGTACACAGTGACTGCACCAGCAGAATAGTGAGTGCAGCTCTGGGGTATAATATAGGAGGTAATTCAGGATCAGTAATGTAATGTATGTACACAGTGACTGCACCAGCAGAATAGTGAGTGCAGCTCTGGGGTATAATACAGGATGTAACTCAGGATCAGTAATGTAATGTATGTACATAGTGACTGCACCAGCAGAATAGTGAGTGCATCTCTGGAGTATAATACAGGATGTAACTCAGGATTAGTAATGTAATGTATGTACACAGCGGCTGCACCAGCAGAATAGTGAGTGCAGCTCTGGAGTATAATATAGGAGGTAACTCAGGATCAGTAATGTAATGTATGTACACAGTGACTGCACCAGCAGAATAGTGATTGCAGCTCTGGGGATAATACAGGATGTAACTCAGGATCAGCAAAGTATGTACACAGTGACTGCACCAGCAGAATAGTAATTGCAGCTCTGAAGTATAATACAGGATGTAACTCAGGATCAGTAATGTAATGTATGTACATAGTGACTGCACCAGCAGAATAATGAGTGCAGCTCTGGAGTATAATACAGGATGTAACTCAGGATCAGTAATGTAATGTATGTACACAGTGACTGCACCAGCAGAATAGTGAGTGCAGCTCTGGGGTATAATAAAGGATGTAACTCAGGATCAGTAATGTAATGTATGTACACAGCGGCTGCACCAGCAGAATAGTGAGTGCAGCTCTGGGGTATAATACAGGATGTAACTCAGGATCAGTAATGTAATGTATGTACCCAGTGACTGCACCAGCAGAATAGTGAGTGCAGCTCTGGGGTATAATACAGGATGTAAGTCAGGATCAGCAATGTAATGCATGTACACAGTGACTGCACCCGCAGAATAGTGAGTGCAGCTCTGGGGTATAATACAGGATGTAACTCAGGATCAGTAATGTAATGTATGTACACAGTGACTGCACCAGCAGAATAGTGAGTGCAGCTCTGGGGTATAATACAGGATGTAACTCAGGATCAGTAATGTAATGTATGTACACAGTGACTGCACCAGCAGAATACTGAGTGCAGCTCTGGAGGATAATACAGGATGTAATTCAGGATCAGTAATGTAATGTATGTACACAGTGACTGCACCAGCAGAATAGTGAGTGCAGCTCTGGGGTATAATACATGATGTAACTCAGGATCAGTAATGTAATGTATGTACACAGTGACTGCAGCAGCAGAATAGTGAGTGCAGCTCTGGGGTATAATACAGGATGTAACTCAGGATCACTAATGTAATGTATGTACACAGTGACTGCTCCAGCAGAATAGTGAGTGCAGCTCTGGGGTATAATACAGGATGTAAGTCAAGATCAGTAATGTAATGTATGTACACAGTGACTGCACCAGCAGAATAGTGAGTGCAGCTCTGGGGTATAATACAGGATGTAAGTCAGGATCAGTAATGTAATACATGTATACAGCGACTGCACCAGCAGAATAGTGAGTGCAGCTCTGGAGTATAATACAGGAAGTAACTCAGGATCAGTAATGTAATGTATGTACACAGTGACTGCACCAGCAGAATAGTGAGTGCAGCTCTGGAGAATAATACAGGATGTAACTCAGGATCAGTAATGTAATGTATGTACACAGTGACTGCACCAGCAGAATAGTTAGTGCAGCTCTGGAGTATAATACAGGATGTAACTCAGGATCAGTAATGTAATGTATGTACACAGTGACTGCACCAGCAGAATAGTGAGTGCAGCTCTGGGGTATAATACAGGATGTAACTCAGGATCAGTAAAGTATGTACACAGTGACTGCACCAGCAGAATAGTGAGTGCAGCTCTGGGGTATAATACAAGATGTAACTCAGGATCAGTAATGTATGTACACAGTGACTGCACCAGCAGAATAGTGAGTGCAGCTCTCAGGTATAATACAGGATGTAACTCAGGATCAGTAATGAAATGTATGTACACAGTGACTGCACCAGCAGAATAGTGAGTGCAGCTCTGGAGTATAATACAGGATGTAACTCAGGATCAGTAATGTAATGTATGTACACAGCGACTGCACCAGCAGAATAGTGAGTGCAGCTCTGGGGTATAATACAGGATGTAACTCAGGATCAGTAATGTAATGTATGTACACAGCGGCTGCACCAGCAGAATAGTGAGTGCAGCTCTGGGGTATAATACAGGATGTAACTCAGGATCAGTAATGTAATGTATGTACACAGTGACTGCACCAGCAGAATAGTGAGTGCAGCTCTGGGGTATAATACAGGATGTAAGTCAGGATCAGCAATGTAATGCATGTACACAGTGACTGCACCCGCAGAATAGTGAGTGCAGCTCTGGGCTATAATACAGGATGTAACTCAGGATCAGTAATGTAATGTATGCATACAGTGACTGCACGAGCAGAATAGTGAGTGCAGCTCTGGGGTATAATACAGGATGTAACTCAGGATCAGTAATGTAATGTATATACACAGTGACTGCACCAGCAGAATAGTGAGTGCAGCTCTGGAGGATAATACAGGATGTAATTCAGGATCAGTAATGTAATGTATGTACACAGTGACTGCACCAGCAGAATAGTGAGTGCAGCTCTGGGGTATTATACAGGATGTAACTCAGGATCAGTAATGTAATGTATGTACACAGTGACTGCACCAGCAGAATAGTGAGTGCAGCTCTGGAGTATAATACAGGATGTAACTCAGGATCACTAATGTAATGTATGTACACAGTGACTGCTCCAGCAGAATAGTGAGTGCAGCTCTGGGGTATAATACAGGATGTAAGTCAGGATCAGTAATGTAATGTATGTACACAGTGACTGCACCAGCAGAATAGTGAGTGCAGCTCTGGGGTATAATACAGGATGTAAGTCAGGATCAGTAATGTAATACATGTATACAGCGACTGCACCAGCAGAATAGTGAGTGCAGCTCTGGAGTATAATACAGGAAGTAACTCAGGATCAGTAATGTAATGTATGTACACAGTGACTGCACAAGCAGAATAGTGAGTGCAGCTCTGGAGAATAATACAGGATGTAACTCAGGATCAGTAATGTAATGTATGTACACAGTGACTGCACCAGCAAAATAGTTAGTGCAGCTCTGGAGTATAATACAGGATGTAACTCAGGATCAGTAATGTAATGTATGTACACAGTGACTGCACCAGCAGAATAGTGAGTGCAGCTCTGGGGTATAATACAGGATGTAACTCAGGATCAGTAAAGTATGTACACAGTGACTGCACCAGCAGAATAGTGAGTGCAGCTCTGGGGTATAATACAAGATGTAACTCAGGATCAGTAATGTATGTACACAGTGACTGCACCAGCAGAATAGTGAGTGCAGCTCTCAGGTATAATACAGGATGTAACTCAGGATCAGTAATGAAATGTATGTACACAGTGACTGCACCAGCAGAATAGTGAGTGCAGCTCTGGAGTATAATACAGGATGTAACTCAGGATCAGTAATGTAATGTATGTACACAGCGACTGCACCAGCAGAATAGTGAGTGCAGCTCTGGGGTATAATACAGGATGTAACTCAGGATCAGTAATGTAATGTATGTACACAGCGGCTGCACCAGCAGAATAGTGAGTGCAGCTCTGGGGTATAATACAGGATGTAACTCAGGATCAGTAATGTAATGTATGTACACAGTGACTGCACCAGCAGAATAGTGAGTGCAGCTCTGGGGTATAATACAGGATGTAAGTCAGGATCAGCAATGTAATGCATGTACACAGTGACTGCACCCGCAGAATAGTGAGTGCAGCTCTGGGCTATAATACAGGATGTAACTCAGGATCAGTAATGTAATGTATGCATACAGTGACTGAACCAGCAGAATAGTGAGTGCAGCTCTGGGGTATAATACAGGATGTAACTCAGGATCAGTAATGTAATGTATGTACACAGTGACTGCACCAGCAGAATAGTGAGTGCAGCTCTGGAGGATAATACAGGATGTAATTCAGGATCAGTAATGTAATGTATGTACACAGTGACTGCACCAGCAGAATAGTGAGTGCAGCTCTGGGGTATTATACAGGATGTAACTCAGGATCAGTAATGTAATGTATGTACACAGTGACTGCACCAGCAGAATAGTGAGTGCAGCTCTGGAGTATAATACAGGATGTAACTCAGGATCACTAATGTAATGTATGTACACAGTGACTGCTCCAGCAGAATAGTGAGTGCAATCTGGGGTATAATACAGGATGTAAGTCAGGATCAGTAATGTAATGTATGTACACAGTGACTGCACCAGCAGAATAGTGAGTGCAGCTCTGGGGTATAATACAGGATGTAAGTCAGGATCAGTAATGTAATACATGTATACAGCGACTGCACCAGCAGAATAGTGAGTGCAGCTCTGGAGTATAATACAGGAAGTAACTCAGGATCAGTAATGTAATGTATGTACACAGTGACTGCACAAGCAGAATAGTGAGTGCAGCTCTGGAGAATAATACAGGATGTAACTCAGGATCAGTAATGTAATGTATGTACACAGTGACTGCACCAGCAGAATAGTTAGTGCAGCTCTGGAGTATAATACAGGATGTAACTCAGGATCAGTAATGTAATGTATGTACACAGTGACTGCACCAGCAGAATAGTGAGTGCAGCTCTGGGGTATAATACAGGATGTAACTCAGGATCAGTAAAGTATGTACACAGTGACTGCACCAGCAGAATAGTGAGTACAGCTCTGGAGTATAATACAGGATGTAACTCAGGATCAGTAATGTATGTACACAGTGACTGCACCAGCA
This sequence comes from Ranitomeya variabilis, assembly GCF_051348905.1. Classification (NCBI taxonomy): domain Eukaryota; kingdom Metazoa; phylum Chordata; class Amphibia; order Anura; family Dendrobatidae; genus Ranitomeya; species Ranitomeya variabilis. The sequence goes on from NC_135235.1 coordinate 217,579,773, forward strand.
GAATAGTGAGTGCAGCTCTGGGGTATAATACAAGATGTAACTCAGGATCAGTAATGTATGTACACAGTGACTGCACCAGCAGAATAGTGAGTGCAGCTCTCAGGTATAATACAGGATGTAACTCAGGATCAGTAATGAAATGTATGTACACAGTGACTGCACCAGCAGAATAGTGAGTGCAGCTCTGGAGTATAATACAGGATGTAACTCAGGATCAGTAATGTAATGTATGTACACAGCGACTGCACCAGCAGAATAGTGAGTGCAGCTCTGGGGTATAATACAGGATGTAACTCAGGATCAGTAATGTAATGTATGTACACAGCGGCTGCACCAGCAGAATAGTGAGTGCAGCTCTGGGGTATAATACAGGATGTAACTCAGGATCAGTAATGTAATGTATGTACACAGTGACTGCACCAGCAGAATAGTGAGTGCAGCTCTGGGGTATAATACAGGATGTAAGTCAGGATCAGCAATGTAATGCATGTACACAGTGACTGCACCCGCAGAATAGTGAGTGCAGCTCTGGGCTATAATACAGGATGTAACTCAGGATCAGTAATGTAATGTATGCATACAGTGACTGCACCAGCAGAATAGTGAATGCAGCTCTGGGGTATAATACAGGATGTAACTCAGGATCAGTAATGTAATGTATGTACACAGTGACTGCACCAGCAGAATAGTGAGTGCAGCTCTGGAGGATAATACAGGATGTAATTCAGGATCAGTAATGTAATGTATGTACACAGTGACTGCACCAGCAGAATAGTGAGTGCAGCTCTGGGGTATTATACAGGATGTAACTCAGGATCAGTAATGTAATGTATGTACACAGTGACTGCACCAGCAGAATAGTGAGTGCAGCTCTGGAGTATAATACAGGATGTAACTCAGGATCACTAATGTAATGTATGTACACAGTGACTGCTCCAGCAGAATAGTGAGTGCAGCTCTGGGGTATAATACAGGATGTAAGTCAGGATCAGTAATGTAATGTATGTACACAGTGACTGCACCAGCTGAATAGTGAGTGCAGCTCTGGGGTATAATACAGGATGTAAGTCAGGATCAGTAATGTAATACATGTACACAGCGACTGCACCAGCAGAATAGTGAGTGCAGCTCTGGAGTATAATACAGGAAGTAACTCAGGATCAGTAATGTAATGTATGTACACAGTGACTGCACCAGAAGAATAGTGAGTGCAGCTCTGGAGGATAATACAGGATGTAACTCAGGATCAGTAATGTAATGTATGTACACAGTGACAGCACCAGCAGAATAGTTAGTGCAGCTCTGGAGTATAATACAGGATGCAACTCAGGATCAGTAATGTAATGTATGTACACAGTGACAGCACCAACAGAATAGTTAGTGCAGCTCTGGAGTATAATACAGGATGTAACTCAGGATCAGTAATGTAATGTATGTACACAGTGACTGCACAAGCAGAATAGTGAGTGCAGCTCTGGAGTATAATACACAATGTGACTCAGGATCAGTACAGGATATTTTATTTTATATTTTTATCATTTACAGACTTTCCAATATGAATCATCCAGTGTGTTTGATAGAGAACCACGAAGATGGAACAATCCAAGTTAATCAGGATGCTCTACAAACCTTATCCGGCATAAGTCAGAAGGTGGTTGTTGTCGCCATAGTTGGGAAATACCGTACTGGGAAGTCTTATCTGATGAATAGACTGGCGGGAAGTAAAAATGGTAAGATAAGTACGACAGGGTCCAGAAATAAGTATATAGGGCAACATTACCAGTTCACATCAATTTTCGATGGTCATGCATTGACAATTTGACATCAATTGAAAGTCACAATCTTTTGGTAGATGGAGTGACAATTCTTCCGTATGAGGAACAGAATATTGGCCTCTTCCTTCTCTCCATGACCTATTATATGTAGGGGTACTCTGTTATGAATATTGTGTCCCATTTTGGCAACCATGTATCAGATGGAGAGAACCCTATACACAGGGGCCTCCAAACAGGACAGTATGGCTTTGTAGGAAGTATCTGCCATTTTTGGCCTCCATTCTCATACCACATCATTTATTTTTCTGTTCATGGACATCATTACTCGTCATTATGTCTTCAGTCTGTTTTTTCACAACACATTCTTTATACCATCATGCTTCTGTCCATACAGGCTTTTCCTTAGGATCGACAGTCCAGTCCATGACTAAAGGTATCTGGATGTGGTGTGTCCCTCACCCTTTTAACAAGGAGCAAACCCTGGTGCTGATAGATACAGAAGGACTGGGTGATGTGGAGAAGGTCAGTGGAATCTAAACCATTGTAGACCTAAAGTTGACCATCTCTAGGTAGAGATTGGACATTCATGTGTTCCGATACCAGATTCACTCTATGTACACCAAAGTTTTCACTTGTTTTTCAGAATGTCACCTGTCCCATTTCTTTTATTGGCCATATACACAAGTTAAAGAGTCTGTCCAAAAATGGACAACTCATCTACTTTAGAAGAAGGTTCTCTATTGGAGATCACCTTCTATGAGCCACCATGCAGAACCTTCTTATCCTTGCCTTATGAATGCTGTATCTACTAATGGGAAAGAGGATTGGCTTTGAAGACCAGAAATCTTTACCTATTCTGCACTTTTGGATTCTTGAGTTCTAAACCTGGTATTGGGGATTGAATATCATTTTGCATTACAAAAACTTTTCTTGTTTTTTCAGGGAAACAGCCAAAACGATTCCTGGATTTTCGCCCTCGCTGTTCTTCTTAGCAGCACCCTGGTATTTAACAGTGTAGGGACAATTGACCAACAGGCCATGGACCAACTTCAGTATCCTTCACATGAGCTCTATAACTTTTTCCATATGAACAGAATCTAAAACCCACTTTGGAAAACTTTTTTGGGGGTAATTTTTTCCTTTGAACTTTTATAAAATGAATGATAACCCCTTTATTCAACTGACATAGAAATAATTCCTTAACTTCTCGTAGTTATGTCACAGAACTTACTGAGAAGATAAAAATAAAATCATCAGAGCTGGAGGCAGATTTGGAAGACGACTCGTCAGAGTTCAAGAGAACATTCCCATCATTTGTGTGGTGTGTTCGAGATTTTAGCCTAGAGCTGAAAATTGATGGACAGGACATCACCGAGGATGAGTATCTGAAAAATGCCTTGAGGTTAAAGAAAGGTACAAATTTTTATAGCTTATACTTTTCTTAGAACTCTGTATTGTGCTGGTTTATAAATGAACAACTGGGAGTTTCCCGCTTGTCAATGGGATATGTCCGTATAATGATAATGGCCAATCAGTGCTATTTTGCCTAATTCTTGTACCGGTAAGTACAGGGTGATTCACTCACTACTTTACCTGGAAAAATAGCTGTAAGTTCTAAAAGAGATGGTCATCTGTACTGAAAATCTGTACTCTGCATACTTTGGTTGTCACGGCTGGGAACTCCTAGAGTGAACCCGCAGATGCACGACAACGAACCTCCCACGGGTGAGCTGGCCAGGTGGACCACCCCCTATACAGGGGAGACTATTGTCGCAGAAGCTGATACCCGGGGACAGGAAGTAGGAGCGGAAAAGAAGCAGCACTGAGTGTGACGAAAACACAGGGCAGATAGCTATGACAGAGACCAAGATAGAATATAGCGGACGCCCAAGGCGGACTGGGTATGGCGGTAGTACAGGACAGGCAGGGTACGGAGAAAACACAGGACAGGCAGGATGTGGCAGACAAACAGGGTTGGCAGAGAATGACGGACGCACAGAACAAAGCAAGGTATGGCGGAAACACAGGACGGGCAGGGTATGACGGACGCACAGGACAGAGCAAGGTACGGCGGACGCACAAGACTGAGCAAAGTACGACGGACGCACAAGACAGAGCACGATACGAAGGTACCTGGGTCAAATGAAGACAAATGACAATCAGGCATGGATCAGAGGAAAGGGCGTACCTTAAATACATGGTGTGCAGGAGGACTTCCGGGTCACGATCCTCCAAACCATAGAGAGGAGAAGCAGCGCTCCAGAATGACAGAGGAAGTGCGCGTGCGCAGAGGGAGATGGAGTGCAAACGCGCAGCCGACAGATACCAGGAGGCTGCGGTGTATCAGGAGGAGAAGAGAGAACGCGCGCCTGCAAGAGGAGCGCGCCGGAGAGGGTAAGTATGCCGGCGAGCGAGGGGAGGAGCGGCAGGCGGGGTGGCAGGAGCGGCGCCGCCGAGCGGCGCCGTGACAGTACCTCTCCCCTTACTCCCTCTCTTTCTAAGACCAGAAAGGAATCTGGCTGGTATAAGAGGAGCCAGTATGTTTTCACGGGGTTCCCAAGACCTCTCCTCGGGACCAAAACCCTTCCAATCAACCAAAAAGAGAGTTTTACCTCTAGACTTCTTCATGGCAAGAATATCTTTAACCTCAAAGACATCCGGGTCAGAAACTGGTAAAGGAGTTTGAGCAGGAGAAGCATGGAACTGATTGAAAACGACAGGTTTGAGAAGAGAAACGTGAAAAGAGTTAGGTATGCGCAGTGAAGCGGGCAACTTCAACTTGTAAGAAACATCGTTGATACGAGCCAAAACCTCGAAGGGACCTATGTACCGTGGACCCAATTTATACGAGGGAATCTTAAGACGAACGAATCTGGAAGACAACCAGACCTTATCTCCTGGCCGATATACCGGAGGATCCAGGCGTCTCTTATCGGCATGTCTCTTAATCCGGGCTTGTGCCTGTTCAAGAGCGATTTTGGTCTCCTGCCAGACCCTGGAGAACTCCTCAGACAGAAGATCGGCCGCCGGCACACCCAAGACAGGAAGCACCGGCAGAGGAACTCCAGGATGTTGCCCATAGACGATGAAGAAGGGAGTTTTGGAAGAAGAGTCATTGATATGGTTATTGTACGTAAATTCGGCCCACGGAAGCAAATCAGCCCAGTTATTATGATGACTGTTGGAAAAATGATGGAGATAGCTCATTAGAATTTGGTTAGTGCGCTCAGCTTGTCCGTTGGACTGTGGATGGTAAGCGGAAGAGAAATCCAAAGCAACATTCATCAGCTTGCATAGAGCGCGCCAGAATCGAGAGGTGAACTGGACTCCTCTATCAGAGACTATGTGTAGAGGGAAACCATGAATCCTGAAGATGTGAGCAATGAAGATTCTTGCCAACTCTGGAGCGGAAGGTAAACCAGGCAAAGGGACAAAATGTGCCATCTTGGAAAATCGATCCACGACTACGAAAATGACCGAATGTCCGGAAGAGCGAGGAAGATCAGTAATAAAATCCATGGCAAAGTGTTGCCAGGGAGCCGAAGGAACTGGAAGTGGATGCAGGAGGCCGGAGGGTGGATGTCTAGGAACCTTGTTCATTGCACAAGAAGGACATGAGGCGACAAAACTTCGGACGTCCTGCAAAAGAGACGGCCACCAATAATAGCGTGAGATTAGAGCAAGTGTCTTCTTGCACCCAATATGTCCTGCTAACTTGGAGGCATGACCGCAACGTAGAACTCGAGTCCTCTTGTTTGCCTGGACAAAGGTCTTACCTGGAGGTAAGGAAGATATGCTGATTGGAGCTACTGGAATGATCTTGCTGGGATCCATGATATGTGAAGGTTCTTCTTCTACATCGGATGCAAGAAAGGATCTGGACAAGGCATCAGCTTTGAGGTTTTTGTTGCCAGGACGGAAATGTAATTCAAAGTCAAAGCGGGCGAAGAATAACGACCACCTGGCCTGTCGGGGATTTAGTCTTTGCGCAGAACGGATGTATTCCAGATTCTTGTGGTCGGTATAGATCTTAAAAGGGTGAACTGCTCCCTCCAGCAAATACCGCCACTCCTCCAGTGCCAACTTGATGGCCAATAGTCCTTTGTCGCCTATGGCGTAATTTCTCTCCGAGACGGAGAAGATTTTGGAGAAGAAACCACAAGTAGCCAGTTGACCGGAAGATGATCTCTGAGAAAGAACCGCGCCAGCACCTATGGCAGAAGCATCTACCTCAAGGATGAAAGGCTTGTTGATCTCAGGACGACGAAGTACAGGAGCGGAAGCAAAGGCTTGCTTAAGAGACCGAAATGCTTCTTCAGCTTCTGAAGACCAGATGTGGGGATTGGATACTTTGCGAGTCAAGGCAGAAATTGAGGAAGCCAGAGTAGAGAAATGTGGAATAAACTGCCGGTAGTAATTTGCGAACCCGAGAAAGCCTTTACCCCTTGAGGACGTGGCCAGTTAAGAACAGCAGACACTTTATCCAGATCCATTCGTAATCCAGAATCTGAGATGACATAGCTGAGGAACGGTAACGAGGATTGTTCAAACACACACTTCTCGAGTTTGGCATAGAGACGATTCTGTCTTAGACGAGACAGAACTTGGCGGACATCTCTCCTGTGAGAAGCAAGATCCGAAGAAAACACAAGAATGTCGTCCAAATATACCACCACACAGGAGTAGACTAGATCCCGGAAGACATCATTCACGAACTCCTGGAACACAGCAGGAGCATTACACAGGCCGAAAGGCATTGCAAGATATTCATAGTGACCGTCTCGGGTGTTAAAGGCGGTTTTCCACTCGTCACCTGAACGAATACGGATAAGGTTGTAAGCTCCGCGAAGATCCAACTTTGTGAAGATTCGTGCTCCCCTTAGGCGATCAAACAGCTCTGGAATAAGAGGTAGAGGATACTTGTTTTTAATCGTGAGATTGTTGAGGCCTCGGTAGTCTATACATGGATGTAGGGATCCATCCTTCTTCTTTACGAAGAAAAAACCAGCACCAGCAGGAGAAGAGGACTTGCGAATAAAGCCTTTAGCCAAATTCTCCTGGACATATTCAGTCATGGCCTGGGTCTCGGTTGGAGACAATGGATAGATATGACCCCGGGGTGGAGTGGAACCAGGAACAAGATCAATTGGACAGTCGTACGGCCGATGTGGAGGCAGGATCTCTGCTTCTTTCTTGTCGAAGACATCCAAGAATGACAAGTAAGAGGCAGGTAAATTGGCAGGCGCAGAACTTGGTCGGGGTGGTTTTCGTGGCTGAACAGGAAGCAGACAGTTACTTTGACAGAAGAGTCCCCAGCGCAGGATCTCACCTGACCGCCAGTCAAGACAAGGCTCATGAGTCCTCAACCAAGGGAGACCAAGCAAAATAGTATGGGACAAGGAGGGCAGCACGTAGAAGACGATCTTCTCCCAATGCAGGATTCCAATTTGGAGTTCCAACTCCTCTGTAACCAAGGTGACGGGCTCCCGCAGAGGTCGACCATCGACCGACGCAATCTGTCGAGGAATCTCCAGGGATCTGACCGGAATCCGCAACCTCCTGACTGCCTCGAGTTGGATGAAATTCCCGGCCGCCCCGGAATCTATGTAAGCAAAATCAGAAAAACGCGTATTACCCAGATGCAATAGTACTGAAAGAGTGAGGGGTTGAGAGGATTCAGGGATACCTAGGGAGACCTCTTTAACCTGTCCTAGGTTGAGGCGTTTCCCGGCCTTAAAGGACAGGAACGCAAAAGATGAGCCGCGCTGCCACAATAGAAACAGAGACCTTGAGCCAGTCTCTCCTTCCAGCGCTGTTCCGCCGGTTTGAGACGATCCACCTGCATGGGCTCTGGGACAGAAACAGCAGAAGTTGTCACAGGAGACGGACGGGAAGGACACAAAGTAGCCGAAGGAAGATGAGGAACTCTCCTTTCCCTAGCGGATTCTCGGGAACGCTCTTGGAAGCGTAAATCTATGCGGGTTGCCAGGGATATTAGATCCTCCAAGGTAGCTGGAGTATCCCGACCTGCCAATTCATCCTTAATTTGAGACGAAAGACCTCGCCAAAAGGCTCCCACCAATGCCTCGTTGTTCCATCCTAACTCAGAAGATAGAGTGCAAAAACAAATGGCGTATTGGCCCACAGACAAAGAACCCTGATGAAGGTTAAACAGAGACTCGGTGGTTGAGGCCAAACGACCCGGTTCGTCGAATACTTTACGAAAAGTATCTAAAAAGATGGATAGTTGAGAGACAAGCGGGTCATCTTGCTCCCAAAGAGGGTTTACCCAGGCTAAGGCCTCTCCCTCTAAGTGGGAAATTACAAAGGCCACCTTTGCTCGATCAGTAGAGTATTGCATAGGGAGCAACTCAAAATGGAGTAGGCACTGGTTCAGAAACCCCCTACAAAGTTTAGGATCCCCACTGTAATGAGGTGGTTTAGCCAGGCGAGGCGGTGGGTGAGGGACCGAGGACTGAGAGGAAACAGAAGCAGGAGACTGGAGGACACGAAGGCGGTCATCCACGGAGGCCATAAAATTCAAGATGTGAGTTTGGGTGTCACGCTACTGAGCAAGCTGTTGTTGGAGACCTGCCAGCTGCGGAGTGCTCCCAGGGTCAGAGACCTGTAGAGACGAGAGTCGGGACTCCATGGACTTTAGGAAGGACATGATCCTAGACTGGTTCTCCCGGAGGAACAAAAGTTCCTTTTGGGTAGGAGACGGGGTACCAGCGGGGTCCATGGCCTGATTGTACTATCACTGCTGGGAACTCCTAGAGTGAACCCGCAGATCCACGACAACGAACCTCCCACGGGTGAGCTGGCCAGGTGGACCACCCCCTATACAGGGAGTGTTAGGGGCAGGCCCGAGGGAGACTATTGTCGCAGAAGCTGATACCCGGGGACAGGAAGTAGGAGCGGAAAAGAAGCAGCACTGAGTGTGACGAAAACACAGGGCAGATAGCTATGACAGAGACCAAGATAGAATATAGCGGACGCCCAAGGCGGACTGGGTATGGCGGTAGTACAGGACAGGCAGGGTACGGAGAAAACACAGGACAGGCAGGATGTGGCAGACAAACAGGGTTGGCAGAGAATGACGGACACACAGAACAAATCAAGGTATGGCGGAAACACAGGACGGGCAGGGTATGACGGACGCACAGGACAGAGCAAGGTACGGCGGACGCACAAGACTGAGCAAAGTACGACGGACGCACAAGACAGAGCACGGTACGAAGGTACCTGGGTCAAATGAAGACAAATGACAATTAGGCAAGGATCAGAGGAAAGGGCGTACCTTAAATACATGGTGTGCAGGAGGACTTCCGGGTCACGATCCTCCAAACCATAGAGAGGAGAAGTGCAGCGCCCCAGAGTCCTGGTCGTTGCAGTACTGTGGCTCCGCCACTAAGGGGAGCCATGGTGCGTTCGATGGCACTGAAGGAGTTCCTCCAATCAGGTATCACAGACACCAATATGTTTCACAGCTGGGCCTCCGGGGGGAGCTAAGGGTGCTATTCATTAGGCCACTCCCCACCATAGTGGGTAAACTGGGGGTCAGGCAGGAAGTTAGGAGAGAAAGCTGACTGGATCGAACGAAGCAACACCTAGTGAGAGAGGGGGTTGTGGAGGAAGAGACAGTAGGGTCTCTGCCAGGGGTGGGATCCTGGCAGAGGCTTGGCATTGAAAGAACGTAACGGGACCGTGCCTGCTCAGAATAGCGGCGGTGCCCTAAGAAAGGATTAGAAGCGAGATAGATTGTGCTGAGTGAGAAACGAAATCAAGCAGAAGGAGAATACCAGCAGGGGTTTTGTTGAAAGAGGCAGCACCTTGCTGAGGCGCATTACCGGTGGCCGGAACGCCGAGGGAGTGGAATAATATACAGCTTTAAGCCATACTCCAAACAGCGGCAGGACAGTCAGTCTCAGGCGGGCTGTCTACCACATATCACCTATGAAGTCTTGGGGGGCAATTGCGGGAGAGGGGCGTCTCTAGGGTCCCGGAAGAACTCCAGGCCTACCTGACAAACGGGTGCCGTTCTTACTGTAACATCAGGAAGGGACGGAAGATTAGCAGAAGATCAGTTAATCGAGTTGTGAGGGAGGGAACTTAAGAAACAGACACAACAGTTGTGGGGTACTTTCCGTAAGCACAGCAGGGAAGGACTACAACACAAAGCGCTAAGAAGGAAGGCACTGATTTCCACCTGTGAGGAGAACTCTGGAAGTGCCATTGGACCGGCTGGACTTGCGCAGCCTGGTGGACCGGATTCTGGACTGAGGACCGAGAGATCTCCAGTAAAGAGGTAAAGAGACTGCAACCTGGTGTCCTCGTTATTTACCGCGACCTGCACCCCACAACTGCACCGCTATACCACCGTTAACAGCACCTATTTGCAACGGACGTCCCCCACTGACAGACAGGGCCACGGACCGGGTCTAGCCACCGTGACAACCCCAGGACTGAGATCCCAGAGGCCCGGCTCCGGGTACCCCTCGGCCCTGCGGCGGTGTGGGGGCGCTCCAAATCTTGGCGTCACGAACAGGATCTACTTAAGCCTGAAGAATCAGGTCATGTGTGCCTTGGAACTGTGATTTATCGTGCTTGGACTGTGCTTTGTTACAAGGACTGTGTGTTGCCACTTGCCGCCAGAAGTTCCCGCCAAAACCGCCGCCATTACAGCGCTAAGGAGAGCGCAGGAGAAGAAGAAGGGCGTGGAAGTGGGCGTGAACAAGCTGAAGAGCGCGAAAGACAATGGCCGCCCAGTCTAAATATCTCGGCCCCTTGAGGACGTGTCCGTCAGCAGCCGAGATCCGCCTCCTGATCCTTAATGGTGGGCAGAGACAACGAAAACGAAACCGCCCACGAAGAAGAGAGCGGGAAAAGGACCAGGAAGAAGGAGCGAGCGACATGGAGGACGCCATGGCGAGCCGCCCGGAGCCGGAGCGTGGGGTCGGAGCAGAGGACTCCCCCAGCCACCCGGAGGGGCACCGCAACCAGGCCTCCACCGCTGATGCTGAATTCCTGCAGGCCGGAGTGGACGAGCTCAGCGACCGACCCCGGCGGACGCAGCTGAGCACCGAGGCCGGGTGGAAGAAGGCCATCAT